>NC_136067.1:1591534330-1592734330 GCF_964261635.1 Lissotriton helveticus | reverse complement strand
AGCGGTCAAATACCTGCTTTCTGGTGCTATGTTTTGACAGAAGAAACCATTTGAAATATCTAATGTCGTTTTATATTTTTTCCGCACGATGTTATTCATTAGTGCTGCACTGTGTGAGTTTTGTACTGCAAATGTTTTGCAACAAGAGCTTAGGTGTCTGTAGTCCAAAACTAGACAATATGAATCGTCTGGCTTGGAGACAGGAAACAAAGGATTGTTCATTTGTGAGGTGCATGTTTCAATCACCCCCTGGTATTCAAGTTGATCTAAAATCTCCCTGACTTGTTTTTTAGCTTCTTGCTTAACAGGATACTGCCTCTGTGCAGTTGGTCGATTTTTTAACTGAATTTTATGGTGAGGAGAATCCTCATCCCACCCTACATGATTTTCATATAATGCAGGAGCTTGGGCCACTGCCCATTATTCTAGCATATGTGTATTTTTTATGAATTGGAATGTGATTTGAGAAGGCAGGCATAATCCTTTCTTTGCCATGTGGGCACTCCCTGACAAACTCTGGTGGCCAGTCTTTCTCTGCTAGAAGGATATCATAGCCTTTTGATAGGTTCTCCCAAAAGAGACCTCTTATTTTCCTAGTTTTGTCCCCTTCTATACGTAATGTTATTTTGTATATTTTATGAGGCACGCTAACTCTGGTGTCTGCAGTTTCCACCTGAATGTATTCATTCGTGTCCACTGTCTCCAGAAGATTCATCAGGATCTTGCGAGCTATGGTCACTTCTGCTGCGCTGTCTAGCATTGTCTGGGCCCATTCTCTGTTTTTCAGGTGTGTCCTCAGAATCCTCGGCATGTTTTATTTTAATAGTGGCTACCTTCTTCTTTGGAAATTGTAATTTTTTACTTTGATGAGCAGGTTCCTTGTCTTTGGACTTGACGTGCTCTTCTTTGCGTTCTGACCGTCCTCTTCTTTCCGATTTCTGTGAAGAAGTCTGAAAAGATCGAGAGGGACGTGTATCAATATCTTGATATCTGTCAGGTTTTCTTAATTTATCCCTATCTCTAAGGTTGTATCTTTTCTCAGAGGGCTCCCTTTGTGGAGACCTGCCCCCCCCGTTCTGGAGATCTATCTCTCAGTTGAGGAGACCTTCCTCTGGACTGGAACTGTTTTTCTCTGGGAGTGGTTTGTTTGTTACCCTCCCACTTCTTTTTTGGAGTAATGAGATTATTTTTAATAAAGGTTTTTTCAGGATTTTCAGTTAGTTGGGGTTTTAGTGGTTTCTCACCCAAACTATCTCTACCTAATTCTTCATAGGATTTTTCAATTATTCTGGCAAGTTCAAAAGGTTGTTCTGCTATATCTGTCTCTTTAAATTTTTGGTGGATCGCCACAGATGCTGCTTCTCCTTTTATGTTGGCTAATAGTATAGCCGAGACTTGCTTAAAGTCGTTCAGTAATTTCATACCTAGATTTAAAGCAGGCTCTGGACCGTATTCATTTTGAATCTGTCTTAGTATGTCTGGTATAACCGCCATAGACCGAAAACCATGTGTTTTTGTGTATATGGAGGCAAAGACTGTTCCCCAAGTGTCACAGTCCTCCACATGTGGTGCGATCCCCATTGGTAGGCAGATTGTCAGAATTCTGTGTTTCTCATTAGGTGTAGTATCAGGAAATACTGCTTCTATCTGAGTAATTTTTTGAGCTAACCAGAACGGAATTTGTTCCCGTTTTGCGGGTAATTTGCCAATGACCGATTGTATAGTCTGTGGTGTAATTTTATTTGTGTTCCCCTGATGAGGGGTGTTTTGTGGAATTCTTATTGCTGGTTGGACTGTTAAAGTCCGCATGACATATTGGACCAATTGTCTATGTATTTTAATTAGTTGTTTTAGCTGAGCTAATAGTTCTCGGTCTGACATTTTTTCCTTGTCAGGATGTGGTGTGTAGCCGGCTAGAACCCGCCATGTGGCTCTTGGTCTACCTAGTGGACAGAGCCTGGTAATGTGATTTTGATGTTTTAGGGCGCCATTAAACCAGAGCTGGTGCTCTAGGTATGTTAGTGGAATTTCAACGTCCTCAAAAGGGGCGTATTCCTCTGGAGATTCTTCTACTTTGTAGTAGTGGAACTCGCGTGTCACAGCATGTGCTGCTGAAAAGTGTATCCAGGAATAGAATACCTCTGTCTGCTGATATTCATGGGCCTCTACCACAAATATGACTGTACCACCTCTTGATGAAACTCCTTTATTTGTAAGTTTGTAAGTTACACTCTTCCTTCCATTGACTGGGATGAGTATAGCATTCGGGTCATCTTGTCGAAGACTTGTGTCCTCCGCTAAAAGTTTAGCTGCTATTTCATCTCTTTCTCTGTCGTCATCCGACATTTTACTGACTGAAACTTTGCAGAGCAAGTTTCAAGGAAACAAAGATTAGGTGCACAATATTTTGGAACACTGTATCCTTCAACGTTGACTAAACCAAAAACTAATACATCCTACTAAGTTTTGGTGGATATTAACCTTTCACCCACTCCAGACGTCTATTGGAGTTTTTACGGGAAAAAGGGGTCTGTGTGAAAAGCACAACTGAGTTACTCTAGTATCTAGCGTTAAATTATCGCCTTACCAAACGTTGGGCACCATGTAGTGTAGTTCCTATATTCCCAATAGGCTCTGCGCATTGGAATAACATAAACAATAGTTTAGACGTAGGACTGAGGTCGACTAGGTCTCTATTGAATATGTTAGACTTAATTGTGAATGCCAGCTAGCTCAGAGGTCACTAGAAACTTTCTCGAGTAAACAGGAAGGTGTTAACTTTCCTGAATAGACAAGAAAGGATTAGTTTCTGACAACCGCATAAACATGACAACTTTGCTCCCTCCAGAATAAGGAGTATATCTCCAGAGTCGCGGAAACAATAGATAACTATTTTACTCAGTCAATCGTGCATGCTTAGTTTCACCAGAAGCGCAGAGAAATAGAGAGACGGGCGTTTTCAATAAAAGTGGTTATTTATTGAACAGTCTTCTTTCTCATGCAAGAGAAGTGAGTTGCCATAATTGCCATACTTGCCATAAAGTAAAGTGCGTACAGTAAAAGGAGTATTATGAAATAATACTGTAAAAGCATGGTACAGTTTCTAAGCCATACCGTGTTTAAAATAGATAAAATATATACATACATAAAATCATTGACTAAACGTACTCAACTGGTGCTTCTAAGATACGCCTACCCCAGTGTACCTAACCTAAGCCTAGTACGTGGGAAGGAGTAAGTTAGCTGCAGTTTAAGTTAAGATAGTTATTGCCAAGAATCTGAATCAAGAATTCTCTACTGATCTAATCAGCTCCGTACCTTGGTTATAGAATGAAGGAGGTCTTGTATCTCGTTCTCAGGACTCGATCTCCCAGTAACCCGCAAAGGTGACTGGAAACACTGGAGCTGGATTTCCCGGCAGGAGAAAAGACAGCGTCTCTCTCAGTGCGTCAATGGGAGGGTCGGCTTCCTTCGGTACTCGTTACAGCAGGGCGTGGGGTAAGTAGATAGCCGATCTGCTCCAAACCACCGTGTGTTTGCTAGGGCAGCTGTTGGTATATTTATACCTGGAAGGTGCCAAGTTTGACGTAAGGGTGGACATAAGATGTCACTAAGAACTAACAGTTCTTTCAGGACTCCAGGAGTTCTTGGACAAATCAAAACAGAAGCAGGGGGAATTCCCGGGCTGCTGGAGGCTTGGTTTGTTTAAAGAACGCGTTGTACTTTCTAGGAGTCTATGGGAGTAGCCTTGCTGTATTTGGACTGCATTGGCTATGACTAAATATGGATATGATTCTTATGCCTTTATAAGGATATGATTTGTTATAACCACATAAGGGCATAAATCGGGAATATTTAAATAGGGTCCTAGATACGTTCACAACAGAACTTTCCATCCCGTTCATCCCTTCACCCTTTTCTGTTCATGGGTCCTGCCTCGCCTGGTTAATGCTCCTGCAAGAGAGCTACAAAGACAATGCCACCTCCGATGGAACCATCAAACAGTTTTACAATGAGTTCTGGTTGAACAAAACAGGGAGAACCTCTGCTCCCTTCTGCCCTCTGATATCAAATGCAACCTTTCCTATGAACATTCCCGCCAAAGAAAGAATTGAAATGCAAGTGTACCACAACCCAGCAAGACCAATCTTTTCCTATCTGAAGAAACGAACTGCTGCAACTCTGACAGTGGCCCTATGTGGTGAACGTCTCAGGCCTTGTCTGCATCAAAGGCCACGGAACTAAGATCATAGGTCACAGCTTTTGCCAAATAACAAGGACTCTGAACACTGCCGACCCCCCTTCATTTGTTGCATCACCCAACATGTACTTTATCTGTGGTACCAAAGCCTACACCTGGCTCCCAAAAGGCTGGGGGGGGCACTTGCTACATTGCCTTTGTTCTACCGCCAACCTACAGAGCATCTGCCGCCCATCACAGAGAAAGGCAGTCCAAAGACACAGAACAAGCAGATCCGCCGCATCCCAGTTCCTTGATGCAGCAAAAGGACTCGTCCCGCTATGGGGCCCGATGGCAAACAGCCGAGCCATCCGACACCTATCACTAGCAGTAGAAACAGCCTTGAACATCACAGCTGGCATCCTCACCAACAACACAGCCGAGCTTCAGGCAGTCCACTTGGTAGCTTTACAGAACCATCTTGTTCTAGACGTGGTACCAGCAGACCGCGGAGGAGCATGCCGCATCATCGGTGCCAGCTGCTGCACTTTTGTCCCTGACAACTCGCCTTCAGTCTACAAGGCAATTGAACATCTCCACAGGCTGGCATCAGAGATCCACCAAGAACCAGCGACTTGGATACTGGGAAACTGGTTTTGGGGCATATTAAAAGAATGGGGTTGGAAGATATTGATGGTCCTCTTGGTTCCGATCTTAGTAATATGTGGCTGTTGTCTGGGGATAAATTGCATTCCGCCCCTGTGTTCTCTTTGTTTACATTCTCTGTGCTCTAAGACTTTGGACACTCAATGCGAAAACATGAAGCAATATATAACAGAGAAGTACAAGACATTATGGACATTGATGTAAACTGACAAGCTGGCTCCTATATGTTCAAAGGGGCGACTGTGGAAATAAACTTAGTTTATTACTCATGTAACGACAGAACTTGCCTCACCAACAAAGGGGCCGGAATTTAATCAGTGACCCGACCCCTTTGATTTGACCGATCCCACATGTTTTAGGTCCTGTCGGAATGTCCAGCTGCGAGATATCAATCATCTGTAAGATCCGGGTGGAGGAACATTTGCTACTGGACTTGTGTGGGAACTAGCTTAAGGCGGGGATTCCAAGGATGTTTCACTATGTAATAAAGTAACGACAGGAATGTTTGACCATGCAATAAAGTGACGAAAGAAACATATAAAAGGCCAGGCCTCAGAGATGCAGTTAGAGCACCTCCTGACAATAGCCCCGGTGTCTGATGCGATGTACTCTCCTCTAGAGAAATAAACTTGTTCTTCGCTTTCCAACTCCCAGCGCCTGCCTCGTTATTTTGATCGCTAATCCTAAGGTGAATTAGAGGTGGTTTGCACCAAGCGGCATCGAAAGTCTTGGGAGTCTCGCTGCTTTTCATCAATAGACACGTACACTTGAGATATCATGGCCTATTCATAAACTGCACATTGTAGTATGTTTAGTAGTACTACAATAGTACTGCTCACACACTACAAAAAGCTATTCACTAACCTACATGTGGAAGGCTAGGCCGCCCCAACTGCGGAGCTCTTCGCAAATGCACGCCTATATTATAACAGTAAATGTGGGATGTACAGGGCATAGTGCCTGGGAAATGGAGAATAGTTAATACGAAATGGGAGGGGTTTGGGAGGAGTAAGGGGGGTTTAAGGGAAGGTTAATGAAGGGTGTATGCAGTGACAAATGCCCACCTACAAAGGAGCAAGACAATTGCTATTCAGAAATTGCATTTCTAAAGTTACCACAGCCAAACTGGACCGAAAACAGTTGTAAGTTTACCCCAACTCAGACTGCAGTAAGTCCAGCAGCACAACCACTGGAACTGCAACACCCTTCCATAGAAGACTTCAGGACCAAGATGAATCAAAAACTGCTACTGCTAATGCAAAAAAGTGACGAAGAAAGAATAATAATACACAACCAGTAATCCTATATACCTCCGGTCGCAGCTCATGTACTACGACGGGGTGCCGACGGAGAGAGAGGGCCCCCTTCCCTGAGCTGTGGCCAGGTAGAGTTGTGGCCACTTATCCTAAACATATTGATATACCCAGTAATACCCATCAGCAACATATAGGATTACTGTTTGTGTATTATTTGTCTTTCTTCGTCACATTTATGCACTAGCAGCAGCAATTTTTGATTCATCTTGGTCCTGAAGAAAGCCTCGATACAAATTTCTTTGATCACAAAGGCTGAAACATGTCGACCTCTTTTTCCATTGAGTAGTTTTAAATCAATACTACTCATTGCACGGCCTTTTAATCCTACCAGTGCAAGCAATCCAATAAAGAGTCTTTTTGCATCCACTAGGTAATTTTAACCTCACCACTTCGAATTCATCCAATCACGCCCCATTGAGCTGCACGCTCACCCCACTTATTATTCACATATGGGATTTTAGCATCCTAGTTAGGTTTTAACCATCCTGAAAACATCCCAGAGCTCCTACCTCATAGTGAGGGAGTTATAGCCCTCAGTGGGACTAGGTCTCCCACTGGGAGGAGAAACCCATATGATGAAGCATGCCACCTATGGTGGGTGAGGGTTATCGTCCTGAAAGGGATTGTCCCCCTGCTTATATGGGAGACTTTGTGAGACTCCTATTCTTCTATCTACTGATACATATTTTTTAATGCATATTTGTGTGCTAACATAGACCCAAGGATTGTTTTGTGTTTCAACCTTATGTGTTTAGCCAGAACTTTTGGCTATCTTGTAGAGCATTGTGGCTGCTGTGCATTATGTTGAAAAGTTATAATAAAAAGTGTTAAGCATTTTTGTTACCTTTATACAAACGAAGACGACATTATATACAACTGAAAAACCCGATTAAACAAAGATTTTAACATACAAAATGTCTTCTACTTTTTTTGTACTTGCACTGCTGGCAACTTCTTCCTGCCTGTTCTCATGCTTGTTTGTTATAATTTTTTGGGGAGCAGGACATAAATAACGGGGGGTGGAGGTTGGAAAACAGTAATTTATTTAGAACACGAGCAGCAGATGGACACTAGGGGAGAATCAACAGATGCCAGATTCCAAGGGCAGACTGACATGATGCTTTGGTGGTGCTCTGATGCAAAATGGTGGTGGTGAATGATGTTTGGTGCTCAGGTGGTGACACTATATGGTGTGGATTGGAGGTATGTTGTGGATTGTGGAGTTGTGGAGTTAAAATATGTTGTTTGGAGTGTAATTATGCGGTGTGTATTGGAAATGTGTGGAGTTGAATTGTGTAGCCTGGAACTGTGGTGTTGAGTGAAATTATGCTTAGTGAAATTGTGTCATGGTGTGGAGTGCATTTATGTTGATTGGCGGTTGTTGATATAGAATGCATTTATGTGCAGTGTGTTTATGTTGCATTGAGTACAGTGCAATTATGTGGCGTGTAATTATGTAGCACTTTATGGTATTATGTGGAGTGTATTTATGTTGCATTGAGTATAGAGTAAGTATGTGGCTTGTAATTATATGGTATTGAGTGGTATGTGGAGTGTATTTATGTTGCATTGAGTAGAGTGTAATTATGTGGCGTCTAATTATGTGCCACAGTGGTATTATGTGGAGTGTATTTATGTTGCATTGAATAGAGTGTAATTATGTGACGTGTAATTATGTGGTACGGAGTGATATTATGTTGAGTCTATTTATGTTGCATTGAGTAGAGTGTAAATATGTGGCATGTAATTATGTGGCACTGAGTGGTATTATATGGAGTGTATTTATGTTGCATTGAGTAGAGTGTTATTATGTGGCGTGTAATTATGTGGCACTGAGAGGTAATATGTGGAGTGTATTTATGTTGCACTTTATGGTCCCACCCCCGGAGGTGCTTTGCAGAATCTGTCAGGAGGTTAAGTCAGGGTCCCCTCGTGACCCAGCCCCCCCTAAGGTGTTGGGAGAGAGCCTAGTGGTTTTAGAACCCTACATCAGGCATGTACTCCAGACTTCATTTGCCTCCCAAACACTTCCGGTCGACTGGAAGAAAGCAGTAGTTCTTCCCATAAAGAAGAAACCCAATGTGAGCCATGAATTGCTTGAAAATCTGAGGCCGATCTCCTTATTGCCATATCTAGCCAAGGTGGCTGAGAAAGTGGCCAACTCTCAACTAATGGCTTACTTAGAAACGACTAACATCTTACACTCCTCCCAATCGGGCTTCTGGTCGGGTTACTCGACTGAGACTGCCCTTCTGAGAGCGACTGAGACCCTAAGACGAGGGGCAGATGCCGGAAACACCATGGCTCTGGTGATGTTAGACCTCAGCGCAGCGTTTGACACTGTAGCTCATTACATCTTGCTTCAGTGTCTTAACAGGGCAGGTGTCACAGGATCGGCCCTGGGATGGCTGAAATCCTTTCTCACAGGTCGGAGCTTTCAGGTCCAACGGGGCTCCTTTAGATCTACAGAGGTGGCATTGGAACAGGGGGTGCCCCAGGGCTCTGCCCTGAGTCCAACCCTATTTAATCTACACTTGGCCCCCTTGGCCGAGGTGGTGCAAGCGTATGGAGTGGAATTGGTCTCCTACACCGACGACACCCAACTGTTAATCTCCCTATCTCAAGCCCCTTCAACTGCGGCATCCAATTTTAAGGCCTGTATGCAGGATCTGGCCACATGGATGAACTCGCACTGTCTAAAGTTAAACGGCTCCAAAACCGAGGTACTGGTGGTTGGTGGTACCAGCCTGAACTGGACAGAGAACTGGTGGCCACCTTGTTTGGGTCCTACCCCCACTCCTTGTAAGGAGGCTAAGAATCTGGGGATATGGGTTGACCCCACTTTATCTTACGAGGGCCACATTCGTCGCCTTGTGGGAAAGTGTTTTGGGGTGTTAAAAACACGAAATCATACTTTAGATCTACTTCCTCTTGGAGCCAGATGCACTTTGACACATGCACTTGTGACGTCCCGTATGGATTACGGGAACGTCCTGTTTTTAGGTGCCACAGAAAAAAGCTTGGGACGCTTACAAGTCCTTCAAAACTCGGCGGCTCGTCTAGTTCTGAGACTCCCGAAAAGAGCAGCGTCTAAACCTGCCCTTGCGGCACTTCACTGGTTGCCAGTCAAAAAGAGAGTGTTGTACAAATCTCTCCTTATATGTCATCGGATATTATGGCAGAATGCCCCCACCTATCTCCATGACCTGATACAAAGATACGAGCCAAGAAGAGCCTTACGCTCTGTAGGCACGGGCCAGCTGACGGTTCCCCGGGTAAATAGAGCCAAACTTGGGGGTAAATCCTTTAGAGTCTCAGCAGCACAAAATTGGAACAAACTTCCAATATGCCTCAGACTGGAAAGATCTGAGGTCAAGTTCAGAGGTCTCTTAAAAACCCACCTATTCAACTTATAAAGCTCTATGGCAAATGTGTTGGGTGCACTGCTGCTTGCCGCTCCTTTCTCCACAGCGCGGTGACACGCCGGGATGGCGTCACCAGGCGCTTTATAAACTACTTTATTTTTTATTATTATTATTGAGTAGAGTGTAATTATGTGGCTTGTAATTATGTGGTACCGAGTAATATGTGGGGTGTATTCATGTTGTGTAGAGTAGAGTGTAATTAGGTGGCGTGTAACTGTCAAACTGAGTGGTATTATGTGGAGTGCATTTATGCTGCATTGAGTACAGTGTAATTATGTGGCGTGTAATTATGTGACACTTATAATGTGGAGTGTATTTACGTTGGATTGAATAGAGTGTAATTATGCAACGTGTAATTATGTAGTACTAAGTGGTATTATGTGGAGTGTATTTATGTAGCATTGAGTAGAGTGTAATTATGTGGCGTGTAATTATGTGGCTCTGAGTGGTATTATATGGAGTGTATTTATGTAGCATTGAATAGAGTGTAATTGTGACATGTGATTATGTGGTACTGAGTGGTATTATGTGGAATGTATTTAAGTTGCATTGAGTAGAGTGTAATTATGTGGCGTGTAATTATGTGGCACTGAGTGGTATTATGGGGAGTGTATGTTGTATTCAGTGGAGTGTAATTATGTGGCATGTAATTATGTGGCACTAAGTGGTATTATTTGGAGTGTATGTTGCATTCAGTAGAGTGTAATTATGTGGTGTGTAATTATGTGGCACTGAGTAGTATTTGGAGTGTATGTTGTATTGAGTGCTAGGTAAATATGTAGCATATACTTATGTGGCACTGAGTGTTATTGCATGGAGTGTATGTTGCATTCAGTAGAGTGTAATTATGTGGCGGGTAATTATGTGGCACTGAGTGGTATTATGGGGAGTGTATGTTGTAGTAAGTAGAGTGTAATTGTGTTGCGTGTAATTATGTGGCACTGAGTGATATTATTTGGAGTGTATGTTGCATTGAGTGGAGTGTAATTATGTAGCACATAATTATGTGGCACTGAGTGGTATTGTGTGGAGTGTATGTTGCATTCAGTAGAGTGTAATTATGTGGTGTGTAATTATGTGGCACTGAGTGGTATTTGGAGTGTATGTTGCATTGAGTGCAGTGTAATTATGTTGCATATAATTATGTGGCGCTGTGTAGTATTATGTAATGTGTATTTATGCTGCGTTGAGTAGACTAAGTATGTGGTGTGTAATTATATGGCACTGAGTGGTATTATGTGGAGTGTATTTATGTTGCATTGAGTAGAGTGTAATTATGTGGTGTGTAATTATGTGAGAAATCATAATTGTCAGACTCCACAGAAATGTATACCTTCTCGTACCTCGTGCCAAGTACCTGTGATACTCCTCTCGCCTGGGCTGGGCTAGGCTGAACTCAGATTTTAAGGGCCAGCTTTGTTGCGACACGGTGGTACAACAGTGCTGCAGAAAATTGCTGTACTATCCAGGCGCTGCAGATGAGTTGAGGGGTGCATGGGCTGTAGGATGCGGGGGTGTGGGCTGCGCGGCCACGTTGTCTGGTGGAAGCTCGAATGGCTCAAGCTGCCCTGTCCTGTTCTGGAGATAATGGCGACTTAAACTAGCCTTTGGGCTGGCCCGAGATCACAGGCAAGCAGACTGCAGGGCGCCTGGTTCTGCGCAAGCAGACAGCTAATTCTATAGCCGATGACCTTGGGGCTGAAAACAAGCTGCGGCATACGGGGCCGCACGGGCTAATAGTGGCTGGTGCCAGCGAGCTGGCCTAGTATACTCGTTACCCCCTAAATCAACAACCTCGAAGTGGGGAGAGGGCACAAACACTGCCGAACATCCCAGGCCACGCCAACCTCTGACACGACCTCGACAAGGCTCTGCGATGCTCCTCCACAATGCTGCTCCGCTGCTTGCTGGTGCACGAGTGCCTCAGTAGAGCATCAAACACTAGTTTGAACAAAACATCAGTTTCAGATAGCTTACTGGTGAACTGCCCCAAAAGCAAGCGCCGGGCTCAGATGCAATCAAGCGGGTCGCTGATAGGAAAACAAAAGTGCACCAGGGCCAGCGCGACCACCATCTGTTTCCAATTAACGCGACCGCGAGACAGGGGCGCGATAATTGGAAACATATGGCGCTGCTGCTCGTTCCCGAGCACCTTAGGCCAGGGGAGAGAGAAGGCTGGACATGCACCCGCCTTGGGCCAATTGCGTGCTATCTTTCTTAAAAAGACGCATGCAAAGGCCAACAGCGGGAGATTTTTTTAAAAGCCCACGCACAAGCGTGTGTTTTGGGTTTAAAGCCCTTACTAAAAGCCTCGTAGAGAAGCGCATGCGGGCTGGCTCAGGCTAGACCTAAAAACAATACTTATTTCACAGATATGCCGACTGGTACCTCCATGTTTCTGCTTCTACAAGGGAAAATGTTAAAAAAAAAATAATGGGAGTGGTGTACCACCCAATCTACCAAGAGCAGACACCCTTTTGCTGCAATTTTTCTGTATTTTGATATCAATGTTTATTTAGGTTATTTCTATTTACATGAATGAGAAGATCTGGCTCAGGCTTTGTACATGAAGCATAAAGCCATGTTTTCTTCATCATGTCTTGAATCATATGCACAAGTTTATTATGAGCTCGTTATAATACTGACTCTTTAAAAGGTGCCTGTCAATCAGAGTCTTTGAATTTACATGGGGAAGAAACACCGTTTCCTGCAAGTATGAGGATATGAGACATTGTCTTTCTCAATCACACACTCCAACAAACGAAATGCCTGGCTTTCCAACCACTCAAATATTTTCAGATTCTCAAATACCAAGGTTCCTGGCCAGAACAACTTTCCTCTCCCAACTCTTGTTGGTTATTTGTACTTTCAATATTTCAATGTATAGCAGTGACAATCACGGCTTAATCCAATCCATTCTTGCAAACACACACAGAGCACCAAGACTCAACCACAGAGCGGTAAACAAGCACAACCTTAAGCGAGTTACCCTTACACAAACTACCTCAGCAAATTCCAAACCCCATCTGAAATGCATGCAACTCAATTGAACACCGGCTGCAAGAAACGCTATAGATATTGCTGGCCTTATTCTCGCAAATTACCTTGACCTCCTAATCCCAACTGAATCTTGGCTAAATGATTTCTCTTCATCCATCCTTGACATTCTAGTCCCTCCTAAACATGGCATTACTACACTGGATACACCTAGCAGACCATTTGGAGGCATTGCCTGCATACACCATAACAGCCTATCACTGAAACACTCACAATCCCCTGTGTTATCCACCCACGAATACTTATGCCTCAAAATCGCATGCAACAACAAGCCTCTATGCAAACTACACACTATCTACCACCCTCCAGGAGACAACCTTTCTTTCATAGAACAAATTATGGATATCATCACAACTAACAAGGGACAACACTGCACCCAAATCTTCCCTAGAGATTTCAACCCACACTGGAGTGATCTGAATGACCCTGCTGTTAACAGCTTTAAACCCTTTCTTGCCAATCTCAACCTGACACAAATCTGTGACAGCCCCACAAACAACAAGGGAGTAGCCTTAAATCTTATCATTGCTAAGGCCAACTCACACTTGAATCTATCCGCCCCTGTTATTTTTTTTGGATCACCACCGCATCACATGCTTCATCTCTATAATGGTTAGAACAAACACATCTCAACTAATGAAACTTGAACTCAGGAAAAGGAGCATGCAAAATATCAATAAATAACAACAAACACCTCTCCCAGATCAATACTTTAAAGCAAGGTAATACATCCAAAAATACAAATGTCCCATAGACCAGTGATTTTCAAAATGTATTATCAAAAAGTATAAATCATTTATATAAATTAATTTTTGTTATCACATGTATACATCAACATTTCCTAAAAACATCAACATTGCACATCAATTGTTAAGGAGCCCGATTAACATGATGAGGAACAGCAAATGTACACATTGATAAGAAAGAACATAAAGGACAACATAATTGTGTCAACACAAATGAACAAAAAAACAAGAACCGTACTGACACACAGCTACATACATGCACCACGTTACAATACAATATTGACTAGAACTAATACATGTAAGACAAGAAAAATTTGCAGAACGCGCGTTTCGGAAGTGAGATGTACACAATTAATTCCTTTATTATTATTATCCCGGTTTGGTTTGCTATTTATCGTGACTCTTTGGCTTATCTGCACTAACAATCATACCAGCCTGGAGTGCTGAACCCAAGATGGCGACTATAACCGCACTCGTAGCATTCCCTGCGTCAATCTAAGCACTTTCTTGTAACCATGTGCATCTCCTTTTCTTCATTGATTGGTTTGGCAGTATTTTTTCTCCTTTATATGTGCCCGTAATCAGTCCTCCCTTATCTGTTCAGGACGGACACAGCAGACCTGCTACTCTCTGGATTAATGCGCAGGAAACCTTTAGTATGTAAATTCCTGGGAACTGGGAATTTAGGGGCCGATTACTTTTGTCCGCCTGCCATCGCTGGTGGAAAGGGGACCGCCCGCCATAGGTGTGGCGGTCCTGCAACACTAATTAGGATGCGCCCGCCACACTGGATGGCGCATCCTGTATGTTTACATTGTGGCGGGTGCCACCCGCCACAATGTAAAAACACATGTTTTACATTTCCTGGTACTACATGGCAGGCACCGTGCGGTGCCTGCCACCTTGTACATGCAAATGTAGGGGGGTACCATAGGTACCCTCCACGTGCAGCACCCCACCCCCCTGGGGGCCCGCAACGGGCCCCCGAAGGCATTTTCCGCCTGTCTTTTTGCACCGGAAACTCCGCCGCAAAAGACAGAAATCCAAATGCCCACTGCGGTGCCTGCACGGCACCGCCTCCATTGACCCCTTGTACCTTGTCCCGCAAGGCGGGCGAAAAAGGCCTGTATTGCGGGACCACAGCAGACGGTCTTTCCGTCTGCCGAGGTACATTTTCCCTTCCCACCGCCATCCTAATTTGGCGGTGGGAATTTTAAGGACGATGGCGGTAAATCCACGACCGCCGGGCCAGCGGGCCTCACCGCTGGCCTGACGGTCGCGGATTTACAGCCATCGTAATCGGCCCCTTAGTTAACCTTTTACTTAGTGCATTTGCTCGAAATGATTAATGCATGACTTGTATTTTGTTTTCACTATTTAGATTTACCGAAATTCCCCTGAGTGGATATCTACTACTGCATAGTTGGATGCTATTTTTAACATCTCGGGCTATTCATGTTAGCTGAAGTCCCTGCTGGGACTTCCATGTAAGTCATGCCACCAATTTCGATATTATTATCTAGACCTTGTGTAGTTACTTTGTTCAACCCCCATTTTCTTTATCCGTTCATTTCTTCAGAATTGTTTGTACTACGGACTGAGAACCCTATTTTAAACTTTTGAGCGGACTATTGGGTAAGCTCCCTTCAGACACTTTTGTAGTACTGACTAGGCTTGTACTTGGTTTACGATCATCTTCCGCCTAGATTCAGTTTTAATTGCATGATGGCTGTCATTTCAAATTGGTCGTTACTCTACCCATAGGGGGGCGTACCTCCTTATTAGTCCCACATTGGCTTTACGGCCCCATAAATTTGAGGAGCCGGCCAAGCTTAAGGGGTCATACATTTTCCCCATGATCATATCGATTGGCCGGATTCTGTCTTTTCGTTTAGAACTGTGTTTCACCCCCTTTGTATTAGTTCCATGGTTGCCATCTGGTTTCTAACCATAGATGTCATTATCAGTTAACCCTATCATGTTAGACGTTACCTTATGTTTGCCTTTTCTATTCCGTAGTATCTATCAAACTTTGCCTCGTGCCCTCGATTTTATACATCCTCCACAATATCATGATGCTTTGCTAGTCTGAACCTGCATCCAATACTATTTAGAGACTATCTATATATTTACATTTTTGCTTGGATCTTTTCTCTCCTATTTCTAGGTTATTTCTAAATCTATGTACCTTGTTACTCTCCCTCTTGGTGATTCTAAATGGGAGTCTCATTATACGGTGGTCACACTTTTGCATGAATACTTTCACTGATTGGCATGGCTCTTTACGATTATATACTTCTGTGGTGAACTTCACTTGGGTAATCTTTACTCTCTAATTTTCCGTTTTGAGTAATACATAAATATTCATATCCTGTGAATATTTATATTATGTCTTGTTGCCCCTACAGACCTGTGCATAACGTATATTGGTACAGAGCCCCTTGCACTACATATCCAGTCACAGTGCATGATATACAGATGGCTTGTGGCCACTGAAACATTTGCTCTCTCAGCACCCTGGTGAAGGAAATCTTTGTGTACATCTCACTTCCGAAACGCAGGTTGGCACATTTTTCTTGTCTTACATGTATTTAATCTAGTCAATATTATATTGTAACCTGGTGTATGTATGTATCTGTGTGTCATTACGGTTCTTGTTTTTTTGTTCATTAGGGTTGACAAATTTGTGTTGTCCTTTGTTATGTTTTTTCTTTTCGGAGTGTACATTACGTTCTCTGTTCCTCATCATGTTAACGGGGCTCCTTAACAATGGATGTGTGATGTTGAAATTTTAAAGAAATTTTTATATATACATGTGATATCAAAAATGAATTCATAAAAAGTATGTATACTTTTTGATAATACATTTTGAAAATCACTGGTCTATGGGACATTTGTATTTTGGGATGTATTATCTTACTTTAAAGTATTGATCTGGGAGAAGTGTTTGTTGTTATTTATTGGGTTTTTCCTGCTTTCTTCTCCTTATTATCTCTATAACCATAGACCCTCTTGTGTTTCTCATGCATGCAAAATATTAACCTCAATGAAGTGACATCTCTCAGTAATAACATCCTGCCTCCTCCTGGAGACATGTTCAGAAGTTCATGATCTCACAAACTACTACACTAACTCCATGGATGGTATCCTAGACTCAATCGCACCACTACAGCTAAAAACACTGTCCACCAAACACTCCAAACCATGATATAATGGTAGCCTCAATTAAAAAAGATGCAACCTTAGACTAGCTGAACGACAGTGGAGATCATCACTGTCCCTTGAACATCTTAAACGTTTGAGATCACTAAGGAACAGATACTACAACAGCATCAGACGTTTGAAAGCTAATTTCTTCAGAAACAAACTGGATCAAGCTGGAAACAAACCTAAAAAACGATTTCCTATTTTTAAAATTAATAACAACACAATCACCAACATCGGCTTTAAATTGTGAGCTTACCCATAATACTCGCTCATTGTTATTTATATTCCTGAATAGTTACTCACAATTCGGGAGGTTTGAGGTTCTTGCTAGCCAATGCACCATTTTGTTCTTCAATTGAAACCTATCTTTTTCCCTTGCAGACTAAAATGGTGGGACACTGATTAGCACTATGACCAATGGAGTTGCTTCCGATGGAAGGTGAAGAACTCTGTTAATGTTTGTTCCCATTTTCTGGTGTCCTATAGTAAAAGGTTCACCATTCTCTAAAGTGTATGACCCAGTTGCATTTGATGGTAATCCCCTACTTTCTTTAGGGGTCTGGTCTCCAATTTGTCTTTTTTAGGATTAATAGATCAAAGTTTTGTCAACCATATTATTGGCTTGATGGCAAGGTGCTTGCTGAAGATCCGACTTGTTCAGCCTCAGGGGGAGCGAAGGGGTTTGCCGTGG
The DNA here is from genome assembly GCF_964261635.1 of Lissotriton helveticus. Classification (NCBI taxonomy): domain Eukaryota; kingdom Metazoa; phylum Chordata; class Amphibia; order Caudata; family Salamandridae; genus Lissotriton; species Lissotriton helveticus. The sequence continues at coordinate 1,592,717,042 of NC_136067.1, read as the reverse complement.
GGGTTGCAGAGACAGTAAGGGTTCTGAATCCAGTACCTTTTTACTTCTGCTGGTTATACTGGACAAATTTGAACCAATCAAAATCTTCAGAGAGGTGTCAATACTATTGAGAAAATCCAAAACAAGGTCAAGGTGTGTTTTCAAACTTTCTCCAACATGCTTACAAACTGCGTAAAATGGTGTCTCACCCAGACCCTGAGTTACTGGCTCTACTCTTTGGGCCATTTCCCTTACTCCCTTTCCTTACAGTAGTTGCAGTATTTTTTTCCTTACTGTAGGTCATTTTAGGTTACTATTTACTTTGTTACAGCCCTTTGCCTTCTTCGAGGGGCGTGGACATAAAATAGCAGATTGGGTTCCCAACAATTAATTGATGGCAAGATCTACGCCGTCCTGATCCACAGTAGGGGTTGCAGTTACCATCAGAGGCATAGATCCTGTTGAGCGCAAAATTTGTGGTGAACTAGATGGTCCAGCAAGGGGGCTCGTGTATAGCACCTTTTCTGTGGCCCCCAGCCTTTCCTCAACACACTCGATTTAATTATCAATGACCCCCATTGCCGTAGTGAGGCAACTAGTAATAGTCGCGGTTAATGGACGGTCCTTAGTAGCATGCATAATGGACTTCCGCTTCACCATACCCTTACTTTATGTATGGGATGAGTTGTGGGAGAGAACCAGTGTCAGCAGCAAGGGACTAAGAGAGTTTGGCCACGGAAGGGCGTAGACGGGCCTGCTCTTGGCTGGCCTTCGCCCACGGGACACCTCTGCTGATTTTATGGTGCTCTGGCGCTCTCACCTTGTCACCGCCTGCTTGCTGGGAGCTGGGGAGTCTGGGAGGTGTAGTCTCCTCTCCCAGTTTGCCAGTGGAGTTCCAGGTTCACCCATGAGTCGCAAACCCCCAGTCCAAATAAAATATGGATGAGGTTCCCCACCACAGATGTTAGGGGAAAGCCCACCCTCCTCTGGTCGCTAACGGGCGCGGGCCGCGGGCAGAATGCTAGCGCTATGAGCGCTGCTGGGGGGGCTCCTCCTCCATGCCTCAGCTGTGTACATTGCGGCGCAATGCTCCCTGGGACTCCGAATCCCACCAGGGAGTTTTCAGCCATAGCAGTCCCTGATTATGATTATTTGCCCAGCATGGTGTTTTTTTGGGGGGAGAGGGTTTTCCCAATTGTGCAAGGGGCTTATACTAGTTATCAGTGGTACATAAATTCTGCACTTGTGTTTTCAGTCCACTTACACAGTGTTCCTCCAGCTTATCACTCTTCTGTTGGGAAGCAGTGGGGTTAGCTGCACTCGCCTGCTCAGTTGTTCCTGCTCCTGTTCTGTACTCGCATTGTCGTCTGCACTCACCCTGTTCCACCTTGCCTTTTGGCCTACAGACGGCGCCAAAGGCCGACCGCCTCCAGCCTCAGAGTCACCCTGCAAAAGGTGACCCAAGCACAAATCATGGCTCACCCAGCCAGGCTCTGCCTGCCAGACGCCAGACGCAATCCTCCCGCAAATCCGCTGTCAGGATGGAGCCGCCAGCGTTCGCAGCTCCGGTGCACAATGTAGATGTAGGGGTTGAGCCTGCCCCTATCAATCCGCCTCACTCACCGCCAGAGTTTTCTCAAGCAGATGAAGGAGTATGAGTCAGTTACTGCGCCATTAGTGAAAATCTGATATTTATTGTTCGGAGAAGTTGTCTGTAAGACGTTATAGTTAGGCTCACATTTCACTCGTACTGTCTATAGTTGAAAAACCATAGAAATTCACTTAAAAAACCAAAGGTTACTGGAATGTTATAGTAAGGCTTAGATTTTACTTGCGCAATACAATAGAAATTCAGCAGTGTAGTTACCTGAGCTAACTATAACTTACATACCCACAATGCACTGCTTATGACCTCACATGTTACATCAGAAAAATATATAAAAAAATATGGAAAAGAAAAAATGTAAAAAAACGAATAAAATTATGTACGCAAATGTATATTCGATTAATTGTGAAATGTATGATAATCAATACATTAGAATGTTTGTTGTTATAACTGAAAGGATGGCAGCAGTCTAGTCATTGTTTTTAATAGTGGTGGAGATAAGGGAATTGTTCTTTTAGATGCACTCTCTGCATATGTTAAACTCGATGATCCTGTTGAAAGCTATGGTTGACATGAGTTGGTCTCGCGTTCGTACCTGATGGTGATGTTTAATAAAAACAAGGATCTTGTGAAACCAGGCTGTGCTGCTTTGTCCTTGCCTCAATGTGAAAAATTAAAAAGGTATTAAATGAATACCAGACCGAGAGGAAGAGGGAGAATGAACAAAATGCAAGAAAGCACCCTAAAACGATAAGATCAAAAGGGAGCAAGAAGAGGGCAAGGAACAAAACAAAAAGGAGTAATAAATGAAAAAGAAAAAGAGAATGATCTTGTCATTAGTCTCTACTCCAAATGCATCAATGAAAATCATATAAGATTATTAAACAAAAGATTGACATTTTGCCCTATGTCGAAATTTAACCTTGTAAACGTCAGAATTGATTTCTATAAATTCACTGGAAAAATGAAATTAAATAAATTTTATGCACAAAAGGAGGCTTTTGAGATCCTCTACACAGAAAAAACTTGTAATCTCTAGATTTCATAGGACCAGACGGTGTCGCCGCTCCTTTTTGGTAGTGGCTGCCAAGTTATGGAATTCCCTACCCACTTTCATCTCCACAGCGGACTCCTACCTGGTTTTTTAAAAACATCTGAAAAAATTGTTTTTTATCCTAAGTTGTTGCCTGTGCGCTTCCATCCTCTCTCCTCTTTGTCTGCTATAGCGCCTTAACACACTCTGGTATAAATGCGCTTTATAAGTGATTTCCTATCCTAACAAAAGAAAAAAAGACAAATGAAGCCCTCGCTTTCAGATATAAGGGCTAAAGAACTATGGGCCCGATGTAGGTAGGACTTATTTACCGATTCTTAATTACCGAATTTTACCGATTCGGTAATTAAGAATCGGTAAATAAGAAGGGGGGACATGTAGGAGCATCCAGATGTTTTTTTTACCGAATCGGTAAAAATCTGTATTTACCGATTCGGTAAATACCGACCGGTAATGCCCATTCATTCCTATGGGCTTTGAAGCCCATAGGAATGAATGGGCATTACCGATTCGGTATTTACCGAATCGGTAAATACAGAATTACACAAGGGTGCAGGGGGTGTCACTTTGACACCCTCTGGCACCCCCAAAAGAGGCTCGGGTGCCATGTGGAAGGCATACCTGCCCTAAGGGCAGGTCTGCCTGTCATATGGCATACGTGTGCATGCACACATGTGCATGCACACCGGAATCGGTATTTTAACATCAAATTGAATTTGATGTTAAAATACCGATTCTGTAAGGCTTGTGGGACTCAGAAGAGTCCCATCTACATCTCATAATTACCGATTCGGTAGAAATACCGATCGGTAAATTTACCGATCGGTAATTTTACCGAATCAGTTACACATGCCCCTACATCCCATTTCTGTAATACCGGTCGGTAACGGCCGAAAATACCGATTTTCGGCCGTTACCGACCGACCTACATCGGGCCCTTTATCCATTAAGTACATTAATGAATTTGGGAATGAAAGCATCAGGGATACATATGCAGGACTCTTTGTAAGCATCTAGAAACCTCAAATGATGTTGTCCCTGAAAGTTGACTAAAAGGAAATCAAACTGTTCTCCTCAGCTCCCTGCAGGGAATACGATTGACTTATTTCATGAAGTTAAGGTGGAGGACTGACTAAAATTGTATCCAAAGGCAAGAAAAATAAAAATGAATCCCCAAAACATGATGAATAAAGAATGGGAAGCTTTGGTTGACTTACAGCAGGATGATAGTATAATTATCAAGTCCAGTGATAAAGGAGGTAATATCGTAATCCTAAATCAGAAAAAAATATATGGCAGAAGCGAGAAAACAGTTGAATAATAAACATTACAGAAAAGTATCAGAAGATCCAAGCACATAGTTTATGTGTACTTTCCATCTTATGTTAAATGAATTGAGTAACAATGGTCTTCTTGATATGGAAGAGCTTAATTATTTGAAAACAATGTATCCTATCATGCCAAAAATGTATTTTCTTCCAAAGATATATAGAAATATGATTGAGCCCCGACCTATTGTTAGTTCAATAGGATCATTGCTGGTAAATACTTCAAGGTTCATTGATATATTTGTATTTCCCTATATAAAAGAGCTCTCCTCTTATCTACGTGAATAACAAGACTTTTTAAATAGAGTCAATGATTTACCCTGGAAATCAAAATATCACATGGCAACAGTAGATGTAGTGTCCCTACATACTTCCATTCAACACACAGATAGAATAGAGGCATGCAAATATTTTCTATAGACTCGCTCTGTTTCTTTGCTAAAACATTCAAACATGCTTATAGAAATGATACATTTTTGCCTCAATCATAATATTTGTTTATTCAACAACAAATATTTTTTATAAGTGAAGGGAACTGCAATGGACACATCATTTGTACCAACATACACACACCTTTTAATGGACTGGTGGGAAGCAGAGAAAGCATGGAATGAACAAAACAAATATGGAGCAAATCATCTTGTGGGTCCGTTTTATAGATTACTTACTTTTACCTTGGGAGTTAGAAAAGGCAGATTTGGAAACTTTTTTAAAGTCTTTGAACCATGAAAAACTGAACCTACAGTTAACTTTTGACCTCCAAAAGAAGGAGATTCATTATCTGGATGACAGGGTCTATATAGAAAGATTACATTTGTACAAAACTATATAGAAAACCCACTAGTACTAACAGCATTTAACAGGCAAATAGTGGACATCACCTATCATTAAAACAAAGTGTCCCAGATGTGGGGAATTTTTGAGAGCAACACGAATTTGCCCGTAAGAATCAGATTTTAAGCAGCAAACTAAAGAGGTGTATATAGGATTCCAAATCAGAGGATATCCAGATATGATTTAAAAAGATGCCCTAGGGAGAGCTGGGATCAAGAAAGGACACTTTTAAAGATGGATGACAATCTAGGTACTGTACTCTTGGATTCTCCAAACATCACTTATAGAAAATCAGCGTTCCTAAGGGACCTCCTTGAGAAAAGTTATTTGACACCAGATCATCTGCTGAAGAAGAACTCCACAAATTGGCTCATTAAAGAAAGGAAGGTTTTCAGTAAATGTCCAAAGTGTAAAGTCTGAACTCATGGAAGGGAATATAAAACAACGAATCACATATGAAACAGATTTTGTAATTCATGAACTAGAATGTGTTTGTGGCATGAAATATGTTGGGAGTACTATTAATAAACTAAAACTCAGTGTTCTTCAACATTTGTGGATGATAAAGAATTGGGGCTTGCAATATGCTAAGGCCAAACACATCTGGGAGTTCCATGAAGGGGAAGCAGAGAATATGCCGCCGTGGAGAAGCATGCGGTCTTTACTTTGGGGGCCCGTTGCAGGCCCCCATGGTGAAGGCGAGGTGGGGGGTGCACATGGGGGGTACCTGTGGTACCCCCCTGCATTTGCATACACAATGCGGCAGTCACCGCGCGGTGCCTGCCTGATGCGCCTGACTGTGTGGCGGGCGCATCATAATTTGCATGGCAGGACCGCTGTTTAGATCGCAGGTGGTCCAGTTTTCCACGAGGAGGGCGGGCGGACAAAGTCCGCCCGTCATCCTAATGTGCCCCTAAGTTCATTTTCACCCCTATTTTGTCAGATGACCTCTTCCTTATGGGAATATACATTTTCAGTTAAAAATGGGTACCTTACCGTAAATTCAGAAAAAGTATATAAAAATATGCCAAAGGAAAAATGTAAAAAGTAGAATAAAATTATGTGCACGAATGTATATTCGATTAATTGTGAACTTTATGATAATCCATACATTAGAATGTTTGTTGTTATAACTGAAAGGAAGGCAGCAGTCTAGTTATTGTTTTAATGGTGGTGGAGATAAGGGGATTGTCCCTTTAAAAGCACTCTCTGCACATGTAAAACTCTATGACCCTGTGGAAGGCTACGGCTGAAACGCATTGGTCTTGTGTCATCCGCACCTGATGGTGATGTTTATTTATTAAAAACAAGAATCTTGTGAACCCTGGCTGTGCTGCTGTTTCCTTGCCACAATGTGAAGAATTAAAAAGGTAGAAGCTGTAACAGAGATGAATCCTGACAGATATAGCTATACATATATATTCTGTGCAAGACAACCAGTGAAAGTCCCGTTTGAAATTTCCAAGAAGAATTGAGCTCGCTTAGCAATCCCAACATAGCACGCTCGCACTCCTGGACGTTTTTCAATAGATTTATTTCATGTCAACACGTTTCAATCTTGCAGTCTGTGGTACTACCTCCCAATTAAACTGTACCATCACCTTTAAAAACACAACTATAACATTAAACATATAAAAAATACTTCAATTTTTCAGTAATACAGATTTGTTGAAAACAATATTTGGTGCTATTTCATAAGACAAAGCTGAAGTCCATTATGTAGTACATTTTAAATTAGGAAATTCACATTCAATAATTTGAGTTTCTCATTTTTTCAACTTTTATTCAGTCAAGGCCTAATTGTCTGTGTGCTCCATTACAACTCAGCTTCATCTGGTCTGTATATCGAATATAAAGTAAATATATATGAAAGTTCCCAAAATTAGTATCAGGGCTGCCTGCCAATATTCAACTTGGGACCAAAACGAATACTTGTGCGAATCATAGAAGTGCATATAAGAAAGTGGAAATAAAATACATTGCAATAAATGGACTATGGAAACATATTTCATCATGACAATTCATCAAAAATAGTTCAAATCATTTCATCAGGTGACATAATTCATGAGTTTGAACATAAATAAACATTGATTCTCAATATATAACAAAGAACTCATTACTCCAAAAAATTCCACATTTTTGAGAATCACTGAAGAGACTATTGAATGTGCACAAAGAGCTCCTCATCCACATTCAACCCTCCAGGGGACATGCTGTTCCGAAGAATGATACACTGTGATTTAAAAAATTGCCATTTCTGTTCTCCGTTACCACCTCTTGAAGTAACAACAATCCTGTCAATCCTGAAAAAGGAAAGTACATCAGGGTTCTGATTATGTTTCAATTGCCAGTGTCTGGCAACAGAATCATTTTGAGCACAAATGTTCATAGCCCCGACATGTTCGAGTATTCTCTTTTTTACTGTAAAAATCTTGCTACCCACATATTGCAGACCACACAGATATTCTAAGATATAAACACAATGATCACTGCTGCAGATTGTACATTTTCTTATGTTGGTAGTCTTCTCAGTAGGTAATCAGTAGTTCATTCTATCTGTACTGCCCTTGCATGCCTTATACCTCTCACACTTGAAAAATCCTTGTTGTGCCTTTATCCACCCTTCTTTGTTCTTTTTCCCATAATAACAATGGACCAAGATGTATTTCACTGATATAGGCTTCAGATAGGTGACAAGAGGATGAGGTGCAATCAAGTTTCAAATCACGGAGTCTGATTTTACCAAGTGCCAGTGTTTATTAAGCATACGTTTTATAGTTGTTGTACCGCCATTATAGGTAGTAATTAATCTGACTTGGTTTGAGTCTGTGACTCTGTTTCTCTTAGGTAGGAGTTTATCCCTTAGCAATTTACTTGCCTTTTTACTGGCAGTGCTAAGCACTCTATTAGTGTAGCCCCTAGCTTTAAATCTGTCAAACTTTCTCTTTTCTTCACTCTCGAAGGCCTGTTTGCTACTGCAATTACGCTTTGCCCTCAAGAGTTTACCAAAGGTTATGCTCAATTTTACCATTTCAGGGTGATGGCTATGGATAAAAATGCTATTCCGAGCTGTAGTCTTACAATGTAGGCTAGTATGTATGGGGTCATCTTTGGTCTGTATGGGAACAGCTAAGAAATCCATCTGTGCCTTGTGCATCTTGTGTGTAAATTTAAAATTAAGATCATTTCTAGAGCTAAATGTCAGAAGTATCTGTAGTTTCTCATAGGGCCCAACCCAGATAACAAAGAGGTTGTCTATATAGGGAATCCACAATACTATGCACTTTGTCCAATTCACATTATTCTCTGTTCACAAATATCTCCCACCAGCCCATGGAAATCCGTGCATAACTGGACGAAAAGCAACTGTCTATGCCAGTGCCGGTGAATTATCTATACCACTAGCCACTAAAGGTGAAAAAATGATTGTCCAGTACAGTGGTCGTTGAGTGCACTATAGTCAACACGTGTAAGGTAGAGTCAAGTAAAGTGTTATAAATTGGATTGACATCTTTCACAGTACAGTGGAGTGATGTGTCAATGTGTTGGAAAGTGTTATAGGGTGGAGTAGAGTGTTGTACACTGGGATGTATGGGGCATAGAACTGAATAGAGGGTTACGTATAGTGTAGGGGCTTAGGAGTGGAGTACAGTGTTGTATAGTAGAACAGAGTGTGGTAGAGTTTTGCAGAGTGGAGTGGAGTAGAGTGTGGTGCAGTGGGGCATTGTAGAGTGGAGTGTTGTACAGTGCCATAGAGTGGGGTAAAGTGTCATGCTGTGGAGTGGCACAGCATAGACTGGAGTAGCATGCTGTAGAGTACAGTTGCGTGGAGTCGAGTAGAGAGGAATGGCGTAGTTTAGAGCAGAGTAAACTGTTGTGGAGTGGTGTGTGGTATAGTGGAGTGGTGTTTTGTAGATTCAGAAAGGATCATAGAGTGGAGTAAAGGAGTAGTGTGTCTCAAAGTCAATTAAAGTTCTGTACAGAGGAGTCAATTAAATAGCTGTACCGAGTTCAGTACAGTATGGTAGAGTGGAGTAAAGTGGGATAGACTGTCATATCGCTGAGCGGCTTGAAGTAGCATAAGTGGAGTGGCGTAGAGTGCAATACTGGAGTACAGTGGAGTAGTGTCTTATAGAGTAGAGTATATTAACTAGGGGGGAGCAGCATAGAGGGAGTTGCGTATTATGTTGCAGAGTGGAGTATAGTGTTGTAAAGTGCTATAGAGTAAAGTAGTGTGCTGTACAGTGGCATTGACATGAGTACATTGTTGTACAGTCTAGTGCTATACAGTGGAGTATAGTGTGGTACTGTGGAGGAGTGTAGATTATTTTTTAATAGAGTATAGTGTGGTTGACCGGAGCACAGTGGCGTGGAGTGGAGTGTAGTTAGGTAGAGTGGAGTGCTGTAGATTGCAGTGGAGTGGTGTACAGCGTAATAGCTTACACAGTAAAGTGGCATTGAGTGATATAACAGAGTGGAGTTACGTACAATAATATAGTGTCGAGTACAGTGTCGTAAAGTGGAGTGGCATACAGTGGGATAGAGCAAGTGAAATAGGGCCAGTTGAATGCTGTGAATTGGCATATAAAGGAATAGCATAAAGTGGAATGGTGTACAGGGGAGTGGTGTAGAGTACTGTGGCATAGAGTGGAGTGGCGTAGAGTGGAATGGTGTACAGTGGAACAGCATACAGTACAGTAGCATACACTGAAATAGTGTACAGTGGAGGAGCATAGGGTGACATGGCGTACAGTGGAGTGGGGTACACTGGAATAGAGTGGAGTGGCAGAGATTGGAATAGCATACAGTGTAGTGGTGTAGCGTGGAGTGGCATTGAGTCAAAGAGCATACGGCTGAGTGGCATAGTGTAGTTGCAGTGAAATAGCATCAAGTGAAGTGGCATAAAGTCGAGTGGCACAGAGTGGAATAACATATAGTAGAGTGGTGTACAGTAAAGTGGCATGGAGTGGAGTAGAGTGGAACAGAGGAGAGTGGAGTGGTGAGAGTGCATTTCGTCGAATGGAATAGCGTAGAGTGGAATAGCATATAGTGGAGTAGTGTACAGTGCAGTGGCGTAGACTGGAATGGCATGTTGTGGATTGGTGTATAGTGGAGTGGCATAGAGTAATGTGATGTAGAGTGGGGCAATTGGAATAAACAAATGTAAAAAAATATTGTATGCGTCTAGGAAAAAATGTCCTCTTAAATTGCTTTGAGTGTAAGCAAAAAGTCTAGTTAAGGCTCCCAGTTTTCTGTTTTTACTGAATTTTTAGAGATACATACAGACAGAAAGTGTGTGTCTGTATTTATTTTTAAAAGCAGAAAAATACAGATAATCAGGCTTTTTGGGAGTGACTCTCAATGCTGTCATTCACAAATTCCACGGCCATAACTGTGCTGATTGACAGCATGGGGAGTTTAAATACAGAATGATATTTACTTAAATATCTCCATATCTCAATGTTTGTGTATAGTTGAATGTGAATATGTTCATGTGGGTGTACTGTTAATTATATTTCACTTTACAATGTGCTAAAACCACAAAGGCATCAAAGCACGAGTGCACTTTTATCCAAAAGGGCCTCCCCTACCTTGAAAGTTAAAAAAAATCAATTCATGGTATGGAACCACAGTACCAGCTCCCAGTACTGATGCCCCATGTGGGAGCCCAGTAATACCACAGTACTGGTAATGGAACCAAGGTACTTAAAAACATTTTAAAGTACAAGAGTCTGGTGATACGTCAGACTCAGGGGCCAGCTGGCACTGGGCAAGGCATTGGGGGTGCACAATTGTGCTTGGTCACTTGCAGTGTGTTGAGCACAGGGTTAGCGTACTGCTGCACACTGCTTAATGCCATTCACAGTAGGGTGTTTGACTGCCTGCTGTGGAGGTGGATGCAAGGCTGGGCCAGAGACCAAGTGCTACATCCAGTTACCCGCTGTGCACAGCCATGTGCAGTAGGTACCTGGCCCGTATATGATCACAAAAACCCAGAAATTCACTGAATAAAAACAAAGTCTAAAATTATGCCATAGTTACGTATAGTGAGAAGATCTTACTATAGGTGTAAAAAGATGGAAATTCACTGTAAAAAACAAAGGTTAATGTGACATAAATAGATGTTAAAATAGGGTAAAAACGTATGTTTGCGTATGATCTTAGTCATGGCATATTAAATGGCATAATTGATGACGTTACTGATGACGTCTCAAATTATATCATTGATGACATCACTGATATCATCATTGATAACATCATATAGTCATATAAAGCATAAAGTAAACGTGTGCATGCATAGCATGCCAGGGCTACCTGGCTAAAAAAAAGGGAGCAGAGTAAGAGTGTGTGTGTGTGTGTGTATGCTTGGGAAGAGTGATAGAGAGGGATCCCTACTTCACATAAAAGTGAATGTCTTGACAAAGCTTCAAATCAATGACAAACCCACATCACCCATGTAACACCCTGGATGGAAGTATAGCGAACATTGATAACTCTCAGTTAACAAAAACATTAGAATATGGATTAATAGAGACATGTCAATTATTCCCAGCCTATGCCCAGGAATAGTGTTCGCTGGAGTAATTGGTGAAGGGGATTAAAACAACAACTAATTACTGAGCACATTCAAAGGGACCTTCCCATATATAATACTATTTCAATAGATAATGAGTCATTTGGATCAAATCTATAACATTGTCTTAAAGATAGCCCTTCTGAGTATTATGGATAAACTGACCCTCTGTCAGAGACATTAAACTCAAAGGCTCCTTTTTAGGTCTCGTCCTGCGATTGCAGGCCAAAGGCCTGCTGTCGCAGAGCGAGACTATTGCAATCATTCTGCCTTTCAAGGACTGAAAGGGAGAGGACAAGAGACTGGCACGCGCACGCATGAAGCAGCCTGCCGGGATCAGGTCGCGCGCGTCAACACGCGCTCCGATTCCGGCAGGCTCTTCAGTCACCATGGATCACTCTCACGCACGCGCACACATGTAGACACACTCCCGACCCCCCCTCACCAACTCACCGTGCTCTACACACAGACACATGTACACAGACACATGTACACAGACACACGCACACACATCTCCCCACTCACCGGTCTCTTTCTCCGGGTTCCGTGTCTCTCTCTCCCGCACTGGTATCTGCTGGTCTTCACCCGGGCCCCCTCGTCTCTTTCTCCGGGTTCCGTGTCTCTCTCTCCCGCACTGGTATCTGCTGGTCTTCACCCGGGCCCCCTCCTGGGACCCGGGACTTCAGCTGCCACTTCGTTTTCGCTCCGGGGCTCGCTCCTAAAAACGAAACTTTGGAATGACGCGCATGCGCAGGCAGCCCCCGCCCTCAGTTACAACCCAGTACTGAGCTGCTTTTACTTTCGTAGTCTTCCGTGTTCGCTGCGGTGGCTGCTGTTGTTTGTACTTGTTGGGACAGCGTTGGACTTTTAAATTTGCATTATATCTGAGTATCCTGCGAAGGGCTGTTAAGTTGAGTTCTGCGGCTTTTGAAACGTTTGGCAGCGTGGTTGGTAAGTTTATTTTTGGTAACTTTGGGCTTTTTAAAATGAAATGGTATGTTGTGGGGTTGATATGAAATTTTAGCGCTAAGGATTTACACATAGATTAGTTGGTATGTTTAGCGCATGATTAATTATTTTTAGTTATTGAAAATGTAATCCAACGTATATTTTTGAGCGGTTGCGAAAGTTTAAATGCGTGTAAAACCATTTTTCGAAGACTTAGGAACACGCTTTCAGCCGCTGCCGATTGTGTGCCTGCTGACGCTTCCCTCTTAAGATGGCAAAGATAGTGCCCCTGGGCCATGGGCTCGATGAGAGAGGCAGGCTCGTTCCGTTGTGCTCAGAGACAAGCTCGCCCCGTTGACCCCACAGACAGTCTTGCTGCACAGCACTCTGCTCAAGGGCAGACAATGAAAGAATCGAGGCTCATCAAATGTTCAACAGACAGTGATCCTGGTCACGTACCAAAGATGAAGGGTCCAGGGCCCCGAGAGGGCCGGGGTCTGTCTACAGGCAGCAGGCGCCTACAGGCCACTCAAAACCAAACCCGTGGACACTAGCAGGGTAACCCCAGAATGCACAAAGTGTCACATCTGCAAAAAGACACACAGCTCAGATGCTATGTGTGCGTCCTCTGCGCCATGCATCAGAGTCAAGGAAATAAACATCTCAAACCTGGCGGGCGGCTTCAAGGCACTGTGGCACTTTCTAGGTCGTGCACCAGCCTGTGATCTTGGGGCTATGTATGGAAAAGCAGGGCTATGGAGAGGAGTACTTGCGTGTTCCTGGCATTTAAACAGGGCCCCCTCCGCCCCCCACTTCACCTGGTAAAGCAGCGTGCAGGAGGGTGTAGCTCGCCGACAACGAACATTATATGTCTACAGAAGCTGCCAGAGTCGGAAGCTGAGATTCACAGCCTGCGCCCCGCGTCCTCAGAAGGACGTGCAAATACCCGTCCCCCTTCGCCTCTAGCGCCTCGAGGCTGGTCACTCGGTCATGCAATACACTAACTCTCTCATCTGATGCCAGCCTGCGCCCCTTAACCCAGGAAATAATGGAACCTTTCACCCCAATGTAGGTGTTTGACGTTCACTTCTCTGCACGTCCACCGTGTTGCCTCCTAGACTTGGATGATGCTTTGTAAAGCGCCTGGAAGTTCCTCCTGTCGATCTAGCTCGCGCTACGTCAAACAAGAGGACTAGCAGCGCTGTCACAGGTGAAAGCCTCTCACCAGGACCCCAAAGGAAATAGGACCAGTAATCAGCACAACGCCCAACCCCGGTCAAAGGCCAAGAAACCAGTAGCGATACTCATGGAACCAGGCAGCGCTGTGAGGCTTTATTCTGGCTTGATCTGTGGAGAGTTACTACTTCCAAAGCGTTGTTTGCCAAACCTAGCTAGGATTACTAGGCACTATCCATAGCGCCTACGCTCCTTTACCACTGGTGCCCAGGACAGGTATGGCCCGCCGTCAAGGCACCAGTGGAAATCCCAAAGTGGACCCGGTAAATGTTTAGGGTACCGCCTGGTACCTCAAAGTTATCACACTACAGAATCAGGCAAACATTACAGCCAGTACCTTTAGGAGGGTGAATCAGCACACCAGGAATACTGGGGTGGGGGGGAGGGGGGGTGCCCGCCTAGCGTCTAAAGCTCTGTTGTAGTGCTTGCTCACACTCTACTACTCACTCTACTACTCACTCTCTACTACTCACTCTCTACTACACACTCTCTACTACTCACTCTACTATTCTCTACTACTCACTACTACACACTCTACTACACACTCTGTACTACACAATCACTACTACACACTCCCTACTCTACTACACACTCACTACTATTCTACTACTTACTCTCTACTACTCACTACTACACTCTCTACTACACTCTACTACACTCTCTACTACACTCTACTACACACTCTACTACACACTCACAACTACACACTCACTACTCTACTATTCTCTACTACACACTCTACAACTCACTCTACTACACACTCTACTAAACTCTACTACTCACTACAACACACTCACTACAACACACTCACTACTCTCTACTACACACTCTAGTACACACTCTCTACTACTCACTAGTATTCTCTACTACTCACTCTATACTACACACTACCACACACTCACCACACTATACTAAACACTCTCTACTACACACTCTACTATTCTCACCTCTCTACTACACACTCTACTACACACTCTCTACTACACACTCTCTACTACACACTCTCTACTGCACACTCTCTACTGCACACTCTCTACTGCACACTCTCTACTGCACACTCTCTACTGCACACTCTCTACTGCACACTCTCTACTGCACACTCTCTACTGCACACTCTCTACTGCACACTCTCTACTGCACACTCTCTACTGCACACTCTCTACTGCACACTCTCTACTGCACACTCTCTACTGCACACTCTCTACTGCACACTCTCTACTGCACACTCTCTACTGCACACTCTCTACTGCACACTCTCTACTACACACTCTCTACTACACACTCTCTACTACACACCCTCTACTACTCTATTTTCTACTACACACTACTAAACATGCACTACTCTACTACACAATCTCTACTACACTCTACTACTCCACTACTCTCTACTACTCTCTACTACTACTCTCTTCTACACACTCTACTACACACTCTGCTACACACTCTACTGCACACTCACTACTAGACACACTGCTCTCTAATACACACTCTCTACTACTCTAATACACACTCTCTACTACTCTACTACACACTCTCTACTACTCTACTACACACTCTCTACTACTCTACTACACACTCTCTACTACTCTACTACACACTCTACTGCACACTCTACTGCACACTCACTACTAGACACACTGCTCTCTACTACACACTCTCTACTACACACTCTCTACTACACACTCTCTACTACACACTCTCTACTACTCTACTACACACTCTCTACTACTCTACTACACACTCTACTACACACTCAATACTCTACTACACACCCTCTACTACTCTATTTTCTACTACACACTACTAAACATGCACTACTCTACTACACACTCTACTACTCAATCTCTACTACACTCTACTACTCCACTACTCTCTACTACTCTCTACTACTACTCTCTTCTACACACTCTACTACACACTCTGCTACACACTCTACTGCACACTCACTACTAGACACACTGCTCTCTAATACACACTCTCTACTACTCTAATACACACTCTCTACTACTCTACTACACACTCTCTACTACTCTACTACACACTCTACTACACACTCTACTACACACTCAATACTCTACTACACACCCTCTACTACTCTATTTTCTACTATACACTACTAAACATGCACTACTCTACTACACACTCTACTACTCAATCTCTACTACACTCTACTACTCTACTACTCTCTACTACTACTCTCTTCTACACACTCTACTACACACTCTGCTACACACTCTACTGCACACTCACTACTAGACACACTGCTCTCTAATACACACTCTCTACTACTCTAATACACACTCTCTACTACTCTACTACACACTCTACTACACACTCTACTACACACTCTACTACACTCTCTACTACACACTCTCTACTACACACTCACTACTACACACCCACTACTCTCTGCTACACACTCTGCTACACACTCTGCTGCACACTCTGCTGCACACTCTGCTGCACACTCTGCTGCACACTCTGCTGCACACTCTGCTGCACACTCTGCTGCACACTCTGCTGCACACTCTGCTGCACACTCTGCTGCACACTCTGCTGCACACTCTGCTGCACACTGCTACACACTCTGCTACACACTCTGCTACACACTCTGCTACACACTCTGCTACACACTCTGCTACACACTCTGCTACACACTCTGCTACACACTCTGCTACACACTCTGCTGCACACTCACTACTAGACACACTGCTCTCTAATACACACTCTCTACTACTCTGCTACACACTCTGCTACACACTCTGCTACACACTCTGCTACACACTCTGCTACACACTCTGCTACACACTCTGCTACACACTCTGCTACACTCTCTGCTACACTCTCTGCTACACTCTCTGCTACACACTCTGCTACACACTCTGCTACACACTCTGCTACACACTCTGCTACACACTCTGCTGCACACTCACTACTAGACACACTGCTCTCTAATACACACTCTCTACTACTCTACTACACACTCTACTACACACTCACTACTAGACACACTGCTCTCTAATACACACTCTCTACTACTCTACTACACACTCTACTACACACTCTACTACACACTCTACTACACACTCTACTACACACTCTCTACTACACACTCTCTACTACACACTCTCTACTACACACTCTCTACTACACACTCTCTACTACACACCCACCACTACACACTCACTACTCTCTGCTACACACTCTGCTACACACTCTGCTACACACTCTGCTACACACTCTGCTACACACTCTGCTACACACTCTGCTACACACTCTGCTACACACTCTGCTACACACTCTGCTACACACTCTACTACACACTCTACTACACACTCTACTACACACTCTACTACACACTCTACTACACACACTACTACACACTCTACTACACACTCTACTACACACTCTCTACTACACACTCTCTACTACACACTCTCTACTACACACTCACTACTACACACTCTTCTACTACACACTCTCTACTACACACTACTACACACTCTACTACACACTCTGCTACACACTCTGCTACACACTCTGCTACACACTCTACTACACACTCTACTACACACACTCTCTACTACACACTCTCTACTACACACTCTCTACTACACACTCACTACTACACACTCTTCTACTACACACACTCTACTACACACACTCTACTACACACACTCTACTACACACTCTACTACACACTCTACTACACACTCTACTACACACTCTACTACACACACTCTCTACTACACACTCTCTACTACACACTCTCTACTACACACTCACTACTACACACTCTTCTACTACACACTACTACACACTCTACTACACACTCTGCTACACACTCTGCTACACACTCTGCTACACACTCTGCTACACACTCTGCTACACACTCTGCTACACACTCTGCTACACACTCTACTACACACTGTACTACACACTCTACTACACACTCTACTACACACTCTACTACACACTCTACTACACACTCTACTACACACACTCTCTACTACACACTCTCTACTACACACTCTCTACTACACACTCTCTACTACACACTCACTACTACACACTCTCTACTACACACTACTACACACTCTGCTACACACTCTGCTACACACTCTGCTACACACTCTGCTACACACTCTGCTACACACTCTGCTACACACTCTGCTACACACTCTGCTACACACTCTACTACACACTCTACTACACACTCTACTACACACTCTCTACTACACACTCTCTACTACACACCCACCACTCTCTGCTACACACTCTCTACTACACTCTCTACTACACACACTCTACTACACTCTCTACTACACTCTCTACTACACTCTCACTACTACACACCCACCACTACACACTCACTACTCTCTGCTACACACTCTACTACACACACTCTACTACACACTCTCTACTACACACTCTCTACTACACACTCTACTACACACTCTACTACACACTCTACTACACACTACTACACACTCTACTACACACTCTACTACACACTCTACTACACACTCTACTACACACTCTACTACACACTCTACTACACACTCTACTACACACTCTACTACACACTCTACTACACACTCTCTACTACACACTCTACTACACACTCTCTACTACACACCCACCACTACACACTCACTACTCTCTGCTACACACTCTACTACACACTCTACTACACACTCTACTACACACACTCTACTACACACTCTACTACACTCTCTACTACACACTCTCTACTACACACTCTCTACTACACACTCTCTACTACACACCCACCACTACACACTCACTACTCTCTGCTACACACTCTGCTACACACTCTACTACACACTCTCTACTACACACCCACCACTACACACTCACTACTACACACTCTGCTACACACTCTGCTACACACTCTGCTACACACACTACTACACACTCTCTACTACACACTCTCTACTACACACCCACCACTCTCTGCTACACACTCTCTACTACACTCTCTACTACACACACTCTACTACACTCTCTACTACACACTCTCTACTACACACTCACTACTCTCTGCTACACACTCTACTACACACTCTACTACACACTCTGCTACACACTCTACTACACACTCTACTACACACTCTACTACACACTCTACTACACACTCTACTACACACTCTACTACACACTCTACTACACACTCTACTACACACTCTACTACACACTCTCTACTACACACTCTCTACTACACACTCTCTACTACACACCCACCACTACACACTCACTACTCTCTGCTACACACTCTACTACACACTCTACTACACACTCTACTACACACTCTACTACACACTCTACTACACACTCTACTACACACTCTACTACACACTCTACTACACACTCTACTACACACACTACTACACACTCTACTACACACACTCTACTACACACACTCTACTACACACACTCTACTACACACACTCTACTACACACACTCTACTACACACACTCTACTACACACACTCTACTACACACACTCTACTACACACACTCTACTACACACACTCTACTACACACTCTACTACACACTCTACTACACACTCTACTACACACTCTACACTCTCTGCTACACACCCACCACTACACACTCTACTACACACACTCTACTACACACACTCTACTACACACACTCTACTACACACACTCTACTACACACACTCTACTACACACACTCTACTACACACACTCTACTACACACACTCTACTACACACTCTACTACACACTCTACTACACACTCTACTACACACTCTCTACTACACACTCTCTACTACACACTCTCTACTACACACTCTACTACACACTCTACACTCTCTGCTACACACCCACCACTACACACTCTACTACACACTCTACTACACACACTCTACTACACACACTCTACTACACACACTCTACTACACACACTCTACTACACACACTCTACTACACACACTCTACTACACACACTCTACTACACACACTCTACTACACACACTCTACTACACACTCTACTACACACTCTACTACACACTCTACTACACACTCTACTACACACTCTCTACTACACACTCTCTACTACACACTCTCTACTACACACTCTCTACTACACACCCACCACTACACACTCACTACTACACACTCACTACTACACACTCTACTACACACTCTACTACACACTCTACTACACACTCTACTACACACTCTACTACACACTCTACTACACACTCTACTACACACTCTACTACACACTCTACTACACACTCTACTACACACTCTCTACTACACACTCTCTACTACACACTCTCTACTACACACTCTCTACTACACACTCTCTACTACACACCCACCACTACACACTCACTACTACACACCCACCACTACACACTCACTACTACACACTCTACTACACACACTCTACTACACACACTCTACTACACACACTCTACTACACACACTCTACTACACACACTCTACTACACACACTCTACTACACACACTCTACTACACACACTCTACTACACACACTCTACTACACACACTCTACTACACACACTCTACTACACACTCTACACTCTCTGCTACACACCCACCACTACACACTCTACTACACACACTCTACTACACACACTCTACTACACACACTCTACTACACACACTCTACTACACACACTCTACTACACACACTCTACTACACACACTCTACTACACACACTCTACTACACACACTCTACTACACACACTCTACTACACACACTCTACTACACACACTCTACTACACACTCTACTACACACTCTACTACACACTCTACTACACACTCTCTACTACACACTCTCTACTACACACTCTCTACTACACACTCTACTACACACTCTACACTCTCTGCTACACACCCACCACTACACACTCTACTACACACACTCTACTACACACACTCTACTACACACACTCTACTACACACACTCTACTACACACACTCTACTACACACACTCTACTACACACACTCTACTACACACACTCTACTACACACACTCTACTACACACACTCTACTACACACTCTACTACACACTCTACTACACACTCTACTACACACTCTCTACTACACACTCTCTACTACACACTCTCTACTACACACTCTCTACTACACACTCTCTACTACACACTCTCTACTACACACTCTACTACACACTCTACTACACACTCTCTACTACACACTCTCTACTACACACTCTCTACTACACACTCTCATCTACACACTGTCTACTACACACTCTCTACTACACACTCTCTACTACACACTCTCTACTACACACTCTACTACTCTCTACTGCACACTCTACTACACACTCTACTACACACTCTACTACACACTCTACTACACACTCTACTACACACTCTACTACACACTTTCTACTACACACTTTCTACTACACACTCTCTACTACTCTACTACACTCTCTACTATTCTCTACTACTCACTCTATACTACACACTACCACACTCACCACTCTCTACTACACACTATACTACACACTCTCTACTACACACTCTACTACACACTCACTACTACACACTCACTACTACACACTCACTACCACACTCACTACCACACTCACTACCACACTCACTACCACACTCACTACCACACTCACTACCACACTCACTACCACACTCACTACCACACTCACTACCACACTCACTACCACACTCACTACCACACTCACTACCACACTCACTACCACACTCTCTACTACACTCTCTACTACTCACTCTCTACTACACACTCTCTACTACACACTCTCTACTACACACTCTCTACTACACACTCTCTACTACACACTCTACTACTCTCTACTGCACACTCTACTACACACTCTACTACACACTCTACTACACACTCTACTACACACTCTACTACACACTCTACTACACACTTTCTACTACACACTTTCTACTACACACTCTCTACTACTCTACTACACTCTCTACTATTCTCTACTACTCACTCTATACTACACACTACCACACTCACCACTCTCTACTACACACTATACTACACACTCTACTACACACTCTACTACACACTCACTACTACACACTCACTACTACACACTCACTACTACACACTCACTACTACACACTCACTACTACACACTCACTACTACACACTCACTACCACACTCACTACCACACTCACTACCACACTCACTACCACACTCACTACCACACTCACTACCACACTCACTACCACACTCACTACCACACTCACTACCACACTCACTACCACACTCTCTACTACTCACTCTCTACTACACTCTCTACTACTCACTCTACTACTCTCTACTGCACACCCACCACTACACTCACTACTCTCTGCTACACACTCTACTACACACTCTCTACTACACACTTTCTACTACAAACTCTCTACTACTCTACTACACTCTCTACTACTCACTCTACTATTCTCTACTACTCACTCTATACTACACACTACCACACACTCACCACTCTACTACACACTATACTAAACACTCTCTACTACACACTCTACTACTCTCTACTACACTCACCACTCTCTACTACACACTCTACTACACACTCTCTACTACACACGCACTACTTAGTACTACACACTCTACTATTCACTCTACTACTCACTCTACTACACACTCTATACTGCATACTCTCTACTACACACTCTCTCTTAGTCTGTACTACACACGCTCTACTTCAGGCAGCAATAAAAACGTCATGATAACTTGTGATTAATGTTCCTGGTAGAGAGAGATCAGAGGTTTGTCTAGTAGCAGGTTTGACTCACCATAAAGTAGTGCAGAGGGTTAATCTGCTGCAAAGAACAGATCGGTGTTTGGGTGGATATCTGAGCGGATTCGTAAAGCCAGCCTTTACCAGCACTATAAAGCAAATGAAATGTATGTGAGAGAGGTTTTAAGGGAAGATGAGGTCCACTTTTTACACGGTGGTAATGATGGAATCAGAGGAGGAGGTGGGGGAAGAGGGATGCGGGGGTGTCCAAAAAGTATGTCACACCGGGCAGCACCACTGCTAAAGCTGGCCCTGTTTCTAGCTCAAGCGGCACCGACACCCATAGTCTAAAGATAATACCTCTGCCTTAAGTGAAGTACTCTGGTACCCAAGGATGACTAGCAAACAATATTATTCACAACGTTGCTTACTATTCAGCAACATTTCACAGTTTGCAAATCATCTTTATACACCAATTCAGAGTTTGCTAACAAATTAATGCAACACATTGTCATATACAATACCATAGCTCAAACTTTAATGCTGCGAGACCTATTGCATTGTAAATGCTTGTTTAACTATGACTTGAGCATGCAATACCACAAAATCGATATGCAAATCAATATATTGCTGAAGATAGCAACCCAAGTACAGGTGTTTGGCAATAAACCTTGGCCCCTGTTATCTGGTATAATCTGCAGCCAAAATCGAAAACAGAATCTAAACCTCTCCTTCTGTAAGGTTATGATTGACAAACTGGGGACACTCCACAATATTACCTTGCTATGAGTATCTCATGGTTAGAGATAAACAAGGATTTGATGGAGCAAACTACTGAATGGAAGAGGCATGTGAATATTAAACCTTCGAAGATACCAAGGGGCCGATTCCGATTCGGGAAAAAGCACTCCGAATAGCTATACGGAATCTTTTTCCCGTACGAATCGTACCCTGCAACGTCCCCGTACGTACGACGTAGTTCGATTCTCACCCAATGCAGCTCCCCGTACGAATCGTACCAGGAACCGTACGACTCGAATTCCTGTACGAATCACCACCGGAACACGCAGCAAACAACATTTGTACGGTTCGAAGAAGATTTTCCCGACCCAGCAAGTACGATTCATCCCGCCTACCCTCCGTACGACTCTTTTCCTACGGGAGCTGAAAACTGCCGGAAAAGCAGAGTACGCCGCGAAACAGGTACGGAACGGACCCCCCGGGTATGGTGCGTACACCCCATGATCGCAGGGGTACGGTGCGTACCCCTGCGATCATGGGGTCCAGATCGTACTCGTCGGGTCGTACAGCATGTGTACGAATCATACGGTCCACTGTGAGGGTACGAGTCGTACGGAATCTCCGGTGCAATTCGTATGGGTCGCGACGATTCGGACAGAAACTGTCCGTACTACGCGATTCGGACGGACCTGTTCGATTCGTAAGGAGAGGGCTCCGGTTACGATTCGGACGGACGCTTTTTTCCCAAATCGGAATCGACCCCCAAATGACTGAATGAATTTCGAGACAGCAGTATGCATGGATGATCATATTTAAAATGAGAATTACCTGGACAAAGGTATAAATACCTGCTCAGGGCCACAAGCGAT
This sequence comes from Lissotriton helveticus, assembly GCF_964261635.1. NCBI lineage: Eukaryota > Metazoa > Chordata > Amphibia > Caudata > Salamandridae > Lissotriton > Lissotriton helveticus. The sequence goes on along the minus strand of NC_136067.1, from coordinate 1,592,693,073 downwards.
AGTTCTACACAGAGAGTCAGCCTACAACAGGCCAGGTCCATACTTTACTGAGAGAAGAGGACAGTGAAACACAAACACATCAGGCCAAAGGGTAATTTCAAAAAGCAAAAGCAGAACCTTAATTAGTGACAAACTCGAAGATGGTCCCAGTTAAGTCTAAGGAACAGAGCCAGAAAAGGATATCTAGAAAAAAAGAAGAGGCAAAAAAGCTATCTAAGAATAAAACCAAGGCTATAACACTTTAGCAAATATTCTCTTCCCTAATTCAAAGGAGACCAGCATAAGAAAAGGAAACCACAGCAGAAGAAATACTGGGAAGTAAAAAGTTATACTGTGCAATCTGACCAAATAAAAAAAAATGCTCAAGATCCATCCAAATTGGGGAATCTGTAAGTCATAATGAAAGTATTAACCAACTATTTCAGCAGGCTGGTAAGAGTGGGAGATAAAGTCCTGTTATTACAGGTAAAAGGAAGCCATAGAGGGGCATGCAATCTAGAGTGGTTGTGAATCGAGAAACACAATGCAAACGTTTAACTTTTGGTACATCACCAAATAATTTTTATTCAATCAAACTCTAAGAGAACTTGGTGAATGGCTGATCTAAAATAAAACAGTGGATACCTTTGATTCTCAATGCATGTTTATCGAAAGACAGTTGGATAAGCAAAGAACTAAGAGGAGAGCACCCTACAACTAAACATTAACAGGATCTAAAATTACACTAGTCCACCCCTCCTTGGTTCAGTTAGAAGCACTGTTGGTGCAATGAAGACCTATGCGGTACCGGGAGGGACACAATGTCCGTGACGAGCTCACTTTGATGAATGTGTGACTACAGGGAGCCATACTCACTGCCCAGCCAGTTCGAACATCAAATAAACTCGGATATTTTCTTTGAGTATTGTTACAAGACCTTCACAGCCTAAGCAGGTACACAGGCTGTGACAACGATATACTCCTCATGGTAGGAGGTAGGGAGAGTTTCTGAGGGATCTATTCTTTAGTCCCGGGGAAGATGCAGTATCTAGCTGAGGCATGTCGACAGTTTGCAGAGTGGAGGGGTAGTGGGTTCATTATAGACCACCATACCATCATCCACTGATTGATTAAAACCTTTTTAGTCTAACCAGGGATCGACTAATAAAGGGTAGTTTGGAGATCCCTGTGTTAGTTTTAACAGTGTTTTCTCTGCACTTTTTCTTTGATCCCACATTTTTTCTCTTTATGTTTGTTTTGCCTCCCCCACCCTATTGCTTCACCTCTGTCATTGGCTTGGGCGGAGGTGTTGTAGCAGCCCTATGATGAAGCATGCCACACATTTTTGTGGGGGAAGACAGTTTTAAGAACATAGGTGTCTTGTTCACACACCTCTTCTAAATAGCGACATATCTCTTACTGTCCCATTTCTCTATGTGTGTCGAGCAATGAAGAACTATCACTGATTCCCTAACAACTAACACTAGAACACAATCAAGCAATAGTCCTGACATGAAACCTGAACAAGTACAGTTACAATGGGTGTGTGGGGGAAGGGGAAAAGACTTGCATGACAACTCATCAAGTCTAGTTATATTTGAAAACGCACCCATTCACCATAACGCGCACTTGGAGTGATCCACAAGGCACATACGTGGGGGTACAGGGGACGTGGAATAGACTAAACATGACAGTGGTTTCGGTCTATGCCCCTCCGAAACTCCAACCACGCACACTCAGAGAGGTGGCGTCCATACTGCTGGACACGGCGGATACGATGCAAATAGTGGGGGGGGACTTCAACGACGTCATGTCGGAGGAACTGGACCGTTCGGGACCCACGCGCAGAGGGGGGGCACAGACAGCGCTGGCGGCGTACATGGCTGAGATGGGACTCACTGACACTTGGCGCTGGCGACACCCGACACAGGAGGCGTACTCCTTTTATTCAGGGGCACATAGGGCCTTCTCCAGGCTAGACTACATTTTCATGGCACGGCAGTACCTGGCAGAGGGAGATGAGTACACGTATAAAGCAAGGGGGATCTCGGATCACTCCCCCCTCTATGCAAAAGTGGGGAAATCCACCGAAAGACGAGAAACGGAATGGCGCCTAGCGGCTTGGGATATTAAAACTCCAGACATACTACGGGGTCTGAGGGCGGACATAAAGGTTTACGTAGCAGAAAACGAGGGTTCGGTAGACTCCAAAATTACCTTCTGGGAGGCCATGAAACCGGTGTTGAGAGACAGACTCAAAGGGAGACTGAGGGACGAAAGAAACAGGCGGCACAGGGAAGCGATGTCGTTGGAAACTGAAATCCTGACCTTGGAAGGTGACTATCACATAACCAAAAGGGTAGGCACACTGAGGCGGTTGCAAGACAAACAAAGGGAGTACAGAGAGCTAGTATCGAATGAGGCAAAAACGCAAGCGCTAGCAACGTTACATCGCCTCTATGATGTAGGCGACAAATCGGGCAAGCTGCTGGCGTGGTTAGGAAGGAAAGAGAGAGCGGCAAGGTGGGTGGCACAAGTCAGGAGGGACGAGGGGGACATGGAAACAACTGACAGGGGCATTGCCGATGCGTTTGCACTTCACTACGAGAACTTCTATAGAGCAAGGGACCTAGGATCGATCGACGAGGCCATACACTACTTGGACGACGTGGAGGTGCCGTCTCTGGAGGGGGAACTCAGTGCTCCACTCGAGGAAGCAATTACTCGGGAGGAGATTACCACAGCCATTAATGGCTTAAAAACGGGGAAAACACCGGGGCCCAACGGGTTCCCGGCGGAATTCCTTAAAAGAACAGCTGACTTACTAACACATCACCTCCTGGCCCTATATGTCGAAGCTTACGACACTGGGAGCCTCCCTCGAGATCTAGAATTGGCAACAATCGTACCGATACACAAACAGGGTAAGCCAATAGAGGACTGTGCCTCGTACCGTCCCATCTCACTGCTGAATATGGAGGTGAAAGTGCTAGCCATGGTTTTGGCGGCACGCCTACGTACAGTCTTACCTGACCTGGTTCACGCGGATCAATCCGGGTTTTTGCCGGACAGAGCGACAAAACTCAACCTCAGACGGACACACAACTGGCTTCAAGAGGTGAAGGATAGGACGGACCCGCATTGGTTCATGTCATTGGACGCTGAAAAGGCGTTTGACGCAGTGCACTGGCCATTCCTTATGGCGGCATTGGGTCGGTTTGGCTTTGGTCCGAACTTTCGGAAGAGGATAAGGCTGCTGTATACGGCACCGAAGGCTCGGGTACGAGTGAATGGATGCCTATCGCGGGAATTTCAAATAGAGAGAGGCACCAGACAAGGGTGCCCGCTGTCGCCGCTGCTCTTCACACTCACCATAGAGGTGTTGGCGGCCAGAATTCGACAAAATCCGGAGATCCATGGTTTTACATGGGGTGAGAGAGGGGGGCCTCAGGAGAAAATCTCACTCTATGCAGACGATGTATTGCTCTACATTACGAATCCAGAGGCAACTGTAGGAGCCTTGTTCAGAGAGTTGGAGGGCTTTGGGGCAATGGCGGGCCATACCATCAACTGGCATAAGTCGGTCCTGTACACACCACAGGGGATGTTACAGGGGGTAGCACTGCCTGCCCGCCTACTCACCACGGCGGAGGGCTTCCAGTACCTGGGGGTCTATATCTCGGTGGATGTGAGGGCCTCCTTCCAGAAGAATGTGGGCAGAATAATGGTGGAGGCGGTGGAGGATATGGCAAGATGGAGGCAGTTGCCGCTCACCCTCCTGGGCAGAGCGGCAATGTATAAAATGATCACTTTACCCAAGTTCCTCTACGCACTTCAGAATGAGTACTACCCTCTCCCAGCCGACACTATTTCCAGAATCCACGCTGACATGCGATCCTTCATATGGCTGGGCAAACAACCACGCATCGCACTTCAGACGCTCCAACGACACCAGTATAATGGAGGGATTTCGCTACCGAATCTGGAGGCCTATTACTGGGCGGAACACCTAACACCCGTAAATGATTGGCTGCATACACCAGCGGACCACCCCACATACGCTTTGGAAAGGCACACACTGTCGACACATAATATACTCCATTATTTGTATGGCGGGAAGGCGGGGAGAAAGCTCTTGCCAGCGACGGTGATTACAATCCGAGCATGGACAAGGGCCACGAAAGCCACGGGGTGGGAGAGGAGGCTGACACGGCAGACGCCTCTATGGCACTGCAATTGGCTCACAGAATTGCGAAAACTGAGAGGTTTCTCCAAGTGGGACGACATAGGGATATCCACTATTGGGGATGTGATCAGGAATGGGGAGCTGAAGACATTCGCGATGCTGCGGGCGGAGTATGGCTTACACCACACACAACGATACAAACACCTGCAGCTAGCACACGCCTGGAACGCGCAGAAGGTCTCACTACAAGACATACCAGAATAGTCACCACTAGAAGGGAGACTCCTGCAGGAACAGATGGTACACCAGGCAGTGTCCCTCACATACAAAACACTCACGAACAATATGCTGGGGACACTGGGGAAACTTAGAGGGGTTTGGGAGGCGGATGTAGGGGAAGTGGAGGACCTAGATTGGGAGCTCATACTGATGCACCCACGTGAGGTGGCTATTAAATCGCGCCTGAGGCTGATCCAATTGAACGTCCTACACCGGACATATTTCGATAGAATGCGCCTCCTCAAGATGGGCAGGATCACAGACGCCACATGCCTTAGATGTAGGGCAACCCAGGGAGACTTTTTCCATACCATTTGGTCGTGCGTGGAAATACAAGTGTATTGGTCACACATTTTCGCCGAGCTGGGGGAGGTGTTGGAGATAGAACTACCGCCTGATCCGAAATTGGCACTTCTGGGGATGGTGACGGAAGTCGACTTGCCACGCCCACTTATCACCTTCCTGGTGATGGCACTAGTGGTGGCTAAAAGGGACATTGCGAAATATTGGGGGGTGGCGGAGAGGCCTGACATTGAGGAGTGGAGGAGAGGGCTGGACCTCTATATGGCAGCAGAAAGGGTGACATACAAGGCGAGGGGCTGCCCTAAGAAATTCCGGAAGGTATGGAGTAAGTGGCGACAATACCATGGCCTGGAGGTGGGCGATACGAGGTTACGCAGGGAGGGAGAGGAAGGCGGAGAGGGGTAGAGGGGGACACCTGAAAGCGAGGTGGCCTAAGGGGTGGCGGGACGCAGGGAGTACGGAGATACCACCCATACTGGGTATTGCACAACGAAAGGGGTGGGGGGGACTAGCAACTGTTTTATTATATGTACTTGACACGAAAGTAGCAACGAATCTTTGAGTGAGAAACGGAAGATCGGACTGTTTTCCCTTCTAGCTGAAACAGCTACTAGTTGGTTGATTCATAGGGGAGGATGGGGGGGGGGGGAGTTGCGGGTAGAAAACGAAAAGCAGGATTGGGAAAAAATGCATGTGGAAAGTGTCAGCCTTAGCGTTACCATGCACTACGTGATGTTTCTGATGTTGCCGCCCGGCCCCAGGGATGCGGGCACGATGGCTGTGGAAGTGTGACATAAATGTACCAATGTTGTGTGGTTTGGGGCGTGACACGCCAATATCATTTCATCCCTGCACAAAAATAAAGTTGTTAAAAAAAAAAAGTCTAGTTATATTTGCATCTCAGTATAACAGCGAGAGACGGCACAACATACCGAATTGTGGGACCCTCCTATGACTTTTCACAATAATAACACTACACAAAAAAAATCGAATTGAGCAACATCGAAGCAGTTGAATTTATAACAGGTTGCAACAAGTTTGAAAACAGTCTCACTGAGGAGACCAGAATGAGGTGCTACGCACCAGAAACAGCAATTTTGATAATGTCCCAGAAAAACAAATTTGCAAATGGCAATAGAATTGGAACAAAATGCAGTGAGCAAATATCTATCCCCTTTATGAAGTCATGCACCAATCTGCACCCAACAAAGCACTCACTCGAAAGCTACAATCCTTAGAAATGCATTGGGTGCAAATCAGTTGCCCAAAAAGGTCAAGAATATCTCCATTACCTAAAAAAGAATAGTGAACAATCGTGCAATGTGATCATTCCATCGAAGGAAGAAACAAAATTGATCAAGACGAGTGGGACTGGATGCCAGTGCTACTGAACATAACATCATATGTTTTCATGAAAATATCAGTAATTCTGTTACACAAAGGTGGAATCTCGGGGGGGCTTAGGAATCTTTTTTTTTTTACAATGTTGGACTTCTCTTGATCAATCATAATGATAGGTTCTTACTACATTTTAGTCACTGAAATGAATTTTAAAAGCAGAAGAAATCTCAAAATCATCCTTTATAGCATCTGTAGATCACCAGACCCCCTTCTCATAAGGTTAACGCAGGAGGCATTATTTCATCGCATGCAAGGTCAGCAAGTTGAACAGCCCAGAGCTCATATTTACTGGCGATTTTAATGATGCCATGGACATTAAAGACCTCAGCACGATTCACCAAGTGAACTTAAACTTTTTTGGAAAGTACATCCACATGATACCAAATCAACATCAGAATGGCAACGGGGACCCAAAATTCTGCACAAGAATAGACACATTTCCTTTATTCAACCTAAATGGTTTATTTCATCCCAATATTTCCTTATGACAAAGAAATACAGGAGGAAAAGCAGCTAGCTTGTTAGATGATACATTGGTAAACTCCACCTTTTACAGACCATAGATTCCTAAACAACAGAATCCTAAAAAGAGAGTGATCATTTGTCACAAGTAACACAAATAAAATGCGGCATTGAACGTAACAAGAAAATCAAGATAATATCATCTGATGAAGAACACATTGGGTTGAGTAAACTGAAGTAAAATCATCAGTTCAAAGTAAACTAAGGTCAGTTGAGACAGCTTCAATGTGAAGATTTACTAAACAATACAGGTAAACTCACATCTTATCAACATGTGCTTAAACATTGGGATAATATAGTTATATTACTAGTAGAATTGAACATACCAAGAGGAAATAATGATAAAATAATAGAATTCTCAGTGAAGTCTTCAAAAATTAATTAACCAATACTCATGGTGCACTGAGGACCTCAGAGGTATTAACAGGTAGCTCAATCATCTTGTAAAGCATATCATAGGCTCAGCTCAACATCAGTAGATGTATGTCTCAAACCCCTAAATAAAGAATATAAAGCAAAATCTTGAGGGAAGAAGAAGCAATTAGAAGAACAAAGATAATAAGATATCACCAGGTGGGCAGATAGTTGAGATGCTAAACAATTCTGGAGGTTAATTTATGGACTAGAGCACACAGAACCCAAAAGCAAAACCACCAACAGAGACACCTGGTGGCAATATTTTTCCACCTTATGTTATTATCACTAGTACTGGAGGGAAATCATAAAGCACCAAGTTCAACAAATTTGGATGTATCAGTAGAAATGATAATGAAAGCCATGTCCACTTTGAGAAGTAACAGTGATCCTGGGCATAATGGCGTGCTTATATCAGTCTTTAAAACAGATCCCAACACTTGCTGGGGCCCCTGGAAGCAGTTAAACGAAGCATCATTATCAATGGAAATGATACCCAAAATTTGGAAGGGATTAATATTGCACTCAATTTATAACAGAGAAGCCCTCACTAATCCCCAGAATTATAGAAGCATCGCTTTATTTGATAGCAAAGCCAAAGTGTTATGCCAGATTCCTTTGGACAAAGAGTGCATGATCAACTCAAACATGTTAATTGCCCATCAAATGGGCTTCAGGAAAGGTTGTGGGACTCTCAATAGCTTCATGATAAATAACCTATTAGCTGAAAAGACAATGGTCCAAGGAACATCCTTATACGTTTTCTACTTGGAGTATCGAGTAGCATTCGATAAAGTGAACAGAGCAACTCAGAAAATCAAGTTACTGAGGCATTTCAGGGCCCCTGTTCAAAACGATCTACATCCTACATACAAACACCTGGGTAAGGATAAAACTTGGGAATGGAACATGTTTCTCCAATACCTACATATCAAGGGACTAAACATGGCTATGTACTTGCCCTCCTTCTCTATAATTTACATACTGCTGACTACATACTGCTGACTTAACAGCATCACTTAAGAGGTTGAGAACCTTCCCACCAAAATTTAACACTTTATACATACCTTCCTTACAATAAGCAGCAGTCAACGTGTTGCTGGACGGTGCAGAGACAGAATATCGAGTAAAAGAATTTGTGAATTGCACAAATATCGTGGCAAAAATATCGTGGGTCAGGAATATCGACAGACAAATTCTCGTGGTCAAGAATATCGATTTTAGGTAAGTAATATCGATTTAAAAAATATCGAAGTGTTTAATATCGATTGCAAATATATTGTTGTAAAAAATATCGATTTTTTATAAATGTTATGTATTTTAGTGTATATTTTGTGTGTGTGTTTTTTTTTGTATATGAATTGTTTATATTTTTATTATATGTGTTAAAATGTTAGTAGTTATTAATTTTTTTTAATTTAAATTTAGCATTTTTAGTTCCGTAGCGGGTTATGGGTTTAAAGGGGAATAGGGTGAGAGGTATTTTAATTATATAAAATGTATTGATTATTTTTAGTAGTTATTAAAACATTTTTTTTGTATTTGCCTTATCGAATCCGATATAGCCAGGTTCTGAGCTGGGATGGTGCAGTGAGCTAAATAACGGTGATGGATCAAGCCCTGATCTTTGCACTGGGTAAGAGTGGTCTGCTTAATTCAGACACTCTGTTCATCACCACCCCCTTTTCTGAATCGTGTTTGGCCACTATAGGTGTGGCAGGGTATACTCAGACATGAGTCCCTTGCTCACTGCTCCATCAGGATTCAAGCAAGCCGGGCCGATGACGGCTGAAATGCCAGAAACCGGTCCCCGGAAGCTTGTCTCCTTTCCGGTGAAGAATTGGCTTGGTAGTTTGGTCTGCCCTGTTCCCATGATGCACTGGGCAAGGGACAGACTGATTTGCATATAGCCAGGTTCTGAGCTGGGATGGTGCAGTGAGCTAAATAACGGTGATGGATCAAGCCCTGATCTTTGGACTGGGTAAGAGTGGTCTGCATAATTCAGACACTCTGTTCATCACCACCCCCTTTTCTGAATCGTGTTTGGCCACTATAGGTGTGGCAGGGTATACTCAGACATGAGTCCCTTGCTCACTGCACCATCAGGATTCAAGCAAGCCGGGCCGACGACGGCTGAAATGCCAGAAACCGGTCCCCGGAAGCTTGTCTCCTTTCCGGTGAAGAATTGGCTTGGTAGTTTGGTCTGCCCTGTTCCCATGATGCACTGGCCCAGGGACAGACTGATTTGCATATAGCCAGGTTCCGAGCTGGGATGGTGCAGTGAGCTAAATAACGGTGATGGATCAAGCCCTGATCTTTGGACTGGGTAAGAGTGGTCTGCTTAATTCAGACACTCTGTTCATCACCACCCCCTTTTCTGAATTGTGTTTGGCCACTATAGGTGTGGTAGGGTATACTCAGACATGAGTCCCTTGCTCACTGCACCATCAGGATTCAAGCAAGCCGGGCCGACGACGGCTGAAATGCCAGAAACCGGTCCCCGGAAGCTTGTCTCCTTTCCGGTGAAGAATTGGCTTGGTAGTTTGGTCTGCCCTGTTCCCATGATGCACTGGGCCAGGGACAGACTGATTTGCATATAGCCAGGTTCTGAGCTGGGATGGTGCAGTGAGCTAAATAACGGTGATGGATCAAGCCCTGACCTTTGGACTGGGTAAGAGTGGTCTGCTTAATTCAGACACTCTGTTCATCACCACCCCCTTTTCTGAATCGTGTTGGGCCACTATAGGTGTGGCAGGGTATACTCAGACATGAGTCCCTTGCTCACTGCACCATCAGGATTCAAGCAAGCCGGGCCGACGATGGCTGAAATGCCAGAAACCGGTCCCCGGAAGCTTGTCTCCTTTCCGGTGAAGAATTGGCTTGGTAGTTTGGTCTGCCCTGTTCCCATGATGCACTGGGCCAGGGACAGACTGATTTGCATATAGCCAGGTTCTGAGCTGGGATGGTGCAGTGAGCTAAATAACGGTGATGGATCAAGCCCTGATCTTTGGACTGGGTAAGAGTGGTCTGCTTACTTCAGACACTCTGTTCATCACCACCCCCTTTCCTGAATCGTGTTTGGCCACTATAGGTGTGGCAGGGTATACTCAGACATGAGTCCCTTGCTCACTGCACCATCAGGATTCAAGCAAGCCGGGCCGACGACGGCTGAAATGCCAGAAACCGGTCCCCGGAAGCTTGTCTCCTTTCCGGTGAAGAATTGGCTTGGTAGTTTGGTCTGCCCTGTTCCCATGATGCACTGGGCCAGGGACAGACTGATTTGCATATAGCCAGGTTCTGAGCTGGGATGGTGCAGTGAGCTAAATAACGGTGATGGATCAAGCCCTGTTCTTTGGACTGGGTAAGAGTGGTCTGCTTAATTCAGTCACTCTGTTCATCACCACCCCCTTTTCTGAATCGTTATCGAATACGTAGCGGATTGTGGATTTATAGGGAAATAGGGTGGGAACGAATTTAATTATATAAGATGTATTGAATAATTTGTATTTAATAATATTTGTTTAATTGCGCTGTTATAATGTTAAATGTGTAAATTAATTTATTATTAATTATTTAATCATTAATAGTTAATTATTAATTATGGTAATTGTGTAAATAATTGTAGGCGTGTGTTGTGGTGTTTATAGGTGTAATTGGTAGGAAGGGTGGGAAGTAGTTTATTTTTTATTGATGAATTATTAATTAGTTGGTAATTCGTTTTAATTAATTAATTAGTAATTAATTATGGTAATTGTGTAATTAATTTTAGGTGTGTGCTGTGGATATTATAGTGTTAAAGAATGTGTACTCAATTAATGTTTTTTTAAATGAATAATATTTACATTAATTAATAGTGATGTTAATTATGTAAATTAATTTAAATAAAAATGTTGAAGTCTATTTTTATTGGTATGGTGTTATAGGGTAGGAAATAAAATAAATACATGTATGATTTAAATAATTTGGTTGTTGCAAGAGGTGTGGCGCAGCCGCCAGGGCGACAGACTCCAGAGCCTGGGGACTTCAGGGTTCGATACCCAGTGCCGGCGGCAGATCAGCCCAGCACCATGTGACTCTGGGCAATAGCTTGCTTAATCTTCCCGACGGCCCCAAGCGCCTTGACATCTTCGGGTAATTGTTTGCGCTTTACAAATACTGGACATTTACATTTATTTAATAGTTGCTCCTTTTAAATAAATATTGTTTATAGATGTATTTATTAATTTATGTATATATTTGTACCTTTTTGTTATATGTAATTAACATTATATGTGTTCTTTTTATATGTTTAATATATTTAATTGTATATTTTTAAAATATTGTTTATTTATTTTTAAGATTATTTAATTTTGTTCTATTGTTTCAATGTGATTAGTAATTTTTGTTTATCTGCTATCCAACACTTTCTCTACTGTTGCACTCATTGGAGTGGGAATAGTAATTTTTACCCCTCCGCTATCCAGCACTTTCCCTACTGTTGCACTCATTGGAGTCGGAATAATAATTTTTATCTCTCAGCTATCCTGCACTTTCCCTACTGTTACACTCACTGGAGTGGAGATAATAATTTTTACATCTCCGCTACCCAGCACTGTCCCCATTGTTGCACTCATTTGAAGTGGGAATAGTCATTTTTTATCCCTCCGCTATCCAGCATTTTCCCTACTGTTGCACTCACTGGAGTGTGAATAGTAATTTTTACCCCTCTGCTATCCGGCACTTTCCCTACTGTTGCACTCTTTGGAGTGTGAATAGTAATGTTTACCCCTTTGCTATCCTGAACTTTCCCTACTGTTGCACTCACTGGAGTGGGAATAGTAAATTTTGGGAGGCGCTAGAGGGCGCACCAGCTAATGGCCGCACTTTCGTGAGGCTCTGGCTGCCTGGCCAGAAACATCCTAAATTTATCCTTTGTTTCTGCGGGTGACAGCCCAGGATTAGCAGCGCTGGTGGACCTACACCTTCCACGGGTCCTGTCCAAATCTGGAGGAAATCCGAGGTCGGAGGCCGGAACCGCGCGGCTGTTCGCTTTGCCCGGGGAGAGCCGCTGGAGAGAGCTGCCGAGGCGCCTGGGCGCCGGACCACGCGAGGCCGCGGCTTCCCACGAGGGGGTTAGGCCCCGGTGCTGCGGGGCTCGAATTGATCAAGGAGAGACCTGCTGGAGGCTTAACAGGGGGCGGCGGAGGTGAGTCTCTCCCCCTCTGGGGCCACTGCGGAGAACTGTGATACGGAGCACTGCGCTGGTGGGCCGCCGAGGTCACCAGCACTCAGCGCGTCGCCCGGCTGGGCCTGCTGGGGGGGTCGGTCAGCTACCCGGCCCTGCATCGCGTGGCCCGTGCAGCTGCCCCTGAATCCTGCTGAGATCCGTCTGCAGCTGCGGGGGGAGGCCTGTGGATCGACTGGGGCCCCCCGGGGGACATAGACATTTGCCGGCTTGTGTCTCCTTGGTCCCGAGGTTGGCGCGCTGACCCTCCTCCTGCGCCTGGCGGCCTGCCTTTACCCCCCGCTGTCATCCCCTGGGCTCTGAGCTGCATCGCTTGCTACGGTGCCTCACCAACTTGCCCAAGGCTGCCTCACCGGAGCGGGGGCTCTGCGGAGCGTGGACTCCACTCGTTACTACTGGCCTGCATCCTCGAGGAGGCTCTACCGCCCCAGGTGGGACCACTGCGCGGAGGGCCATCGGTACGCGCGGACCCTGCCGGGGCCGGTGGACGCAGACACTTACGCCCCTTGCCGGACTTAGTGGCCGCTCACAGCACAGGCGAGATGGGCAAAAATGACAGACAGCAGCCCAAGCTCTCTTTCACCCCTCCGACCGCGAAAAAACCTCTGCGCAACATGGCGGGGGCTAGCGGTGCCCCAGGACCGTCAGGCACTGACCCCCCCTCTACTCCCTTAGCCCCGGAGCTGAGACTGATGATGGAGGAAATGCGGCAGGGCTTCGCCACGATAGTGGACAAGGTAGACCGCTTATCATCCAGAATGGATGGCATTGCGCAGAAAATAGATGTCCACGAGGAGCGCTTGACGGAGGCGGAACGGCGCATCTCAACCTCGGAGGACACGGCCACTGCCCACGACGCGCGCCTATCTAGAATGGACAATATCCTGAGGGTGATAGCGGCGAAGAACGAGGAGTTGGAGGCGAGGAGCAGGCGCAATAACATCCGCGTCACGGGGATTCCGGAGTCCACCAACACTGGGCGCATGGAGGACTATGTGGAGCGCATTCTCATCACGGCAGTGGGCAAGGAGGCCTTCTCCAGCCAATTTATTGTCGAGCGGGCGCATCGTTCCCTGGGTCCGGTTCCCAAGCCAGGGGCGCAGCCGAGGCCCATCATCGCCCGGCTGCTTAACTACCGTGACCGTGACGCAGCACTGCGCGCAGCCCGTACGAACCGGAACCTGACTTGCGATGGTGTGCAGTTCTCCTTGTACCCGGACTTTACGCCCATGGTGCAGGACCAACGGAGGAAATTCTTGGACGTGAAAAAGAAGCTGAGGGACATGCAAGTAGACTACGCGCTCCTGTACCCAGCGCGTCTCAGAGTGACCCATCAGGGCAAACAACATTTTTTTACGAACCCGCAGCAGGCTGAGGACTATGTTCGGAAGCTTCGCAATGCCAGGAGGGACAGGCGGAACGAGGGAGAGGATGGGGCAGACGTGCTCCCTGCTGAGCACGAGGAATCTTAAATGTGCCATCGCGAACATTTGCCTACTGACTCCATGTGATGGAACGTCGGGTGGACTCTTGTTGCCTGTCACCGTCGGGGAGACCCGGCCCTGCCTGCAGAAACGTTGATGACTGATTTGCTGTATCGTGGCCTGCTGTTGAGCACCATCTGCTTTCGTATATGTTGCCCCGATGCTGGAGTTGATCTTGATCAGGGCTGCCCGATGGTGGAGCGGGACCTGATGTATGCCGCGGTTGCGCCTTGGACAGTCCTCCTGAACTTATTGGTAACTTTTCTTACATGGAGGGTGGTGATAAGAGTTGCTGACTGGCTGTCTGGGCTTAGCCTGCAGGACTACTACAGGCCGGGCACCGCCCCGCCTTCTCTCTCTTCCTCGTATGGCACATGCGGGGCGAGGGGAGAGTGGTGGGGTGTTTGGGTGCGTCCCTCTGGTGTCACTAGGAGGGGATTCCCCATATGGTTTTTCTACTGTTCTTGTTTGTTGGGCTCGGGGTGGGGGGGAGGGCCGTGGTACTGGCAAGATTGGGTTGCTTCAGTGGGTGGGGGGTGGAGCGGGAGAATGGGGGTATGGAGGTTGTGTGTGGAGGGTGGGGTGGGGTTTGGCTGCTGGGTTGCTAGTTGTTGAAAATGTAACTGTTGTTGCGTTTGGCGCTCATGACATGTGTGCAGGTACTGGAGTTTGTATGTGTGACAGCATGATAGGTTGTGTGGAGAGGATGTTCTGGACAGTGGGCAGTTCGGCACGTGGTACATTCAGACTGAGGGCTGGTGCGTTGACCGATGGCTTCTTTCAGGGATGCAGAGATAACCGTGGGTGATAATGCTTTGACAACTGTCTCAATAATGTCTTGGAATGTCCGTGGCCTTAATGATCCCCGCAAATGCAGGAATGTGATTGCATATTTGGATAGGCACCACGTACAGATAGCGATGCTCCAGGAAACCCACCTTAGCCCCAATAGTGTCCCCAAGTTTGCAAGCAGATGGGCGAGTGTGAGAGAGTTCTCTTCTTATTCTACGTACTCTAGAGGGACTGTTATTTTAATCAATAAACAACTCCCGTTTCTAAAGTTGGGGGTGCGGGCGGATAGGGAAGGGAGGTACGTCATCCTTTGGGGGCGGTTGGGCACTGATGTGGTAATGCTTGTGAACTGTTACGCGCCTAATGTTGACACTCCTGGTTTCTTTTTGTCGCTGTGGGGTCATGTGTTGGAAACCGAAGTCACGCACATTGTCTGGGGGGGGGATTTCAATTTATCGTTATGTCCTATGGTAGATAGATCGGACGGTAGTGCACAATATAACACGAACGCCAGGGATGCCCTCCAGGGTATAATCACAGAGGCTGGACTTGTAGACAGCTGGAGGCACACACATCCGACGCTTAGGGAGGGTACCCATTTCACAGCGCATACACGCTCATGGGCACGAATCGACTACTGCTTTGTCTCGAGAGGCCTTGCTGGCGGTGTTGTTAGGGTGAACCATCTGCCTCGCACCTATTCAGACCATTGTCCTATACTGTCAGTCTTGGAGATGCCGGGGTATGCTAGGGTGAGACCGCCATGGCGGTTTCCTCCTTCAGCCTTGCTGGATCCTGTCTTTCGTCATGAACTGGGCGAGGAGATCGAAGCCTTCTTCCCCAGGAACAAAGGATCAGTCGACAAGGTTGAAACGATCTGGGAAGCCTTTAAGGTGACAGTGAGGGGGTTCACGATCTCTAAGAGCTGCGGGGTACTGCGGGACATAGTGCGCACATTAACTAACCTTGAATCGGAGCTTAAGGCACTGGAGGCTGAGATGGTCGGGAATCCCTCCCCAGACCTAGCGGGGGCATTCAGGACTAAATTGTCGGCCTATGAGGAAGAAGCGGCCAGGGAATTGAAATTTCGGGGCAAATATTGGACGGCTCGGCGCTATTGTGAGGGAGACCGGCCGGGTAAGGTGCTAGCGGCGCTCACGAGGCACCAACGCTTCGCTACCCATGTCCTGGAAATCTCCGACGAGGAGGGCAGGACTCACCAGGATTCTAATGGAATTCGAAATACTTTCCTACAACATTATCAGCGGCTGTACTCCTCTCAGCAGATGGGCGATGTGGAGTTCGGTGCTTTCCTGGACGACATCGCGCTTTGCTGGCTCAGCGATAGCCACAGGGCGTTCTTAGGATGCCCGCTCGAACTGGACGAGATCAGGGAGGCAATTATGTCCCTTAGCAACGGCAAAGCGGCGGGATTGGACGGTCTACCGGCCGAATTTTATAAGTGCTACATCGACATCATGGCACCTGTCCTGAAGGAGGTCTTTGAGGACTCGCTTGAGGTCGGGATACTGCCGGGCTCCATGAGGGAGGTAGCGATCACGTCGCTTTTGAAACCAGGGAAGGATCCGAAGGATACTGATGCCTATCGGCCCCTGTCGCTGCTCAACTGTGATGTGAAGATCCTCGCGAAAGTGCTCGCGACTAGGCTGTCCCTACTTATGACTACTCTGGTGTTGCCGGATCAATCTGGCTTTGTCCCGGGGAGAGCTACTTCCCATAATTTGCGTACGCTGTTCTCCTTGATTCCCACCATCTCGCCCGACTTGCCGATCGCTGCAGTGTTTCTGGACGCCACCAAGGCGTTTGATACGGTGGAGTGGGGGTATCTGCTGGCAATTCTGGACCGGATGGGCTTCCCTCAGATCTTTATAGCCTGGGTGAAACTGCTCTACACCTTGCCGGTCGCTAGGGTCGTCATCAATGGAGTGCTTTCGGCACGGATGCCGATCACGAGAGGGACTAGGCAGGGATGCCCCCTGTCGCCTCTGCTGTTTGCTCTGGCAATAGAGCCACTGGCTTGTAGAATACGTCAGTTGCACAAGGCTAGTGCCTTTAACTGTCAGCAGCGTCAGATTGGTATTTCTCTCTATGCAGATGATGTCACGCTGTATGTGCGCCACCCACAAGATCATCTTAATCCGCTCCTGAGGGAATTCGTGGCGTTCGGCGGTATATCCGGGGTACACATTAACTGGAAGAAGTCGCAATTCTTCCCCCTCACGGCATCAGTTGTCCAGTTTCCGTTGGATTACCCCCTGGAATGGTGTGGCTCTGACTTAAGGTACTTGGGCATAGAAGTGACGCTCAATAAAGACGACACAATCCGATCCAATTACGGAGTGGCTATCTCGCAGTTGGCTGATAACGTAACCCGCTGGCGGGCCCTGCCGCTCTCGATGGCAGGGAGAGCCTCCCTGATCAAGATGGTCGTCCTCCCGCGGTTCCTATACCTATTCCAAAACATTCCATACTTCCCGGGGGCCTATTTTTTCAAACGGCTTAGAACTGAGCTGCTTCGCCTATTCTGGGGTGGTAAGCAACCACGCCTTAGCTGGAAAGTCTTGACGCAGCCGTATGATAGGGGAGGATTCGATGTGCCTGACATGGAAATGTACTACCTCAGTGCTCAGGCTCAGCATTCGTATCATTGGGTTAACCCCGCTCCCTTTATGCCACAGGTCGCAGCTGAGGCCTGGATCGTACACCCGATCCCGCTTAAGGGCATGCTGATGGGACTGATTGGGGATGTAGATACGCCTGCTACCACGGTTACATGTACAGTCGATGCTTGGCGGAGAGTAACTAAACTGCTGAACGCTCCCATGCTTTATTCCCCGGCGATGCCCCTTGCATACCACCCAAAGCTTTCCCTTCTAACGGAAAACGGATTTCGGTCCATGTGCAATCGCGTACACCTTCACACGTGGGGTGACTTATTTCTGGCTGGAATGTTCCGTACCAAGGAACAGATATTCCGGACTACGCCCCCGACGCCCATGGAAGTGTTCTATTATATCAGACTCCGGCAGGGTATGCGAGACATTCTCCCCAACTTCCCGGAGGAACCGGGGACAGTATTGCCATTGCATGTCATGCTTGTGTCGGATGGCAGGCACTTGGTGTCCAAACTGTATGCCGCCTTGCGTGAGCAGCGCCCAGCGGTTCTGCCGAAAGCTCGGACTAACTGGGACGCTGACCTGCCAACCGCACTCACAGACGAGCAGTGGAATTATTGCTGCTCGATCACGGCTAGAGTCTCCTCCAGCTGTCGTCTGAAAATTATTCATTATAAGTTTGTGCAGCGATACTATTATACCCCCGTCAGGAAATTGCGGTTTCACCTGGCGGAGGATGATCGGTGCGCTAGATGCCGGGCGGCTGGCGCGGATTTCCTCCATCTGGCCTGGGAATGTGGAGCCGTACAATCGTATTGGGAGCAGGTACATGCTGCGCTCCAGATAATGATCGCTGGCACCCTACCCATGGAGCCGGTAGTGATGCTGCTAGGGTACACCAAAAATTTGCCCAAGTCAGTTCGCAAATTTGTCGACCTTGCGCTACTCCTTGCTAAGCGGAGAATAGCTTGCAGATGGGGAAGGGGGAGAGCACCAAAATTTAAGGACTGGCTTGACGACCTCACATACTGCCAGGACCAACATGGCGTTTATGCAGAACTGTTGCCTGCCAGGTGCGCTCCTCGTGACTTTTGGTCCCCCCTGCAGGTGTACTGGCTATCTCAAGCGACCCATAGCGACTCCTCTGGGGATGACGAACCGGTTCCGGGCCCGTGAGCGCGTGAGTGCTTTACATTACATTCAACATGCTACTTTACACGTGCCGGGTGGTGCTTCACACCGCCTGGATTTAGGTGAAAGGACATGTCTGGGGTACACCCACCGAACTCTTGCTGTTGGAGTACCTGGGAAATCCGGAGGACTATGTGTTGTTGCTTCAGGGAGGGGCCTCTCTTACTCTTCCTCCACTTGGGGTGGGGGTGACGGACAAACACACTGGGTATTACGCGTACACGACGCTCCAGATGACACCAGGGACGGGGGGCACTATGCACTGCTTCACACTATACTGTATCCTGATACTCTATACATTTGTCCTTAGATGAGTCCCTCAGCGAAGACGCATACGTCTGGGGTATGTATGATACACTGACACACATGATAACGCGGCCAGCTACCTGGGCGGTGCGTAGACGAGCTCGTGTTGGGGTACTCCGGTGATGCCGGCCCTACATGCCTGCCCGCCCGATTGAACTGGGAAGGAAAGATGCTGCTTTCCTTACCACGTCCCGGTCTTTGAGGGGGGGGAGGGATCCTAGAATGTTGGCCTCCCGCTGCTGTACATGGAGTTATATGCCTGTGTTTTCTTTTCATTTGGGAAGTTGATACCTCTCTACTGTATGTACCACGCTTATTATTGTATTGGATTGTACATGCTGTCACTGTCATGTCTATGTTCTGATCGCAACTAATAAAAATGTTTAATAAAAAAAAAAAAAAAAAAAAAAAAAAAAACTTACAATGGGGAATAGTAAATTTTACCCCTCCGCTTTTTAACACTTTCTCTACTATTGCATTCTTTGGAGTGGGAATAGTAATTATTACCCCTCCGCTATCCAACACTTTCCCTACTGTTGCACTCACTGGAGTTGGAATAGTAAATGTAATTATTTTGCTATCAAAGATTGTCCCTACTGTCGTATTTATTGTATTGCAAAATGTATGTTTTTATTTTGTTTTAACACCTTCGAGTCTCATGATGAGCCACGGTGCTCGTGTGCTCATGACGAGCTGAGCTCGTCATGACCGTTAGAACGCTCGCATGCTGGGCAAATTCCCCTGCTGTGCGAGCATTCTAAAGAAACGGGTGTGGTCATGACGAGCTCAGCTCGTCATGAGCACGGGGGAGCTGTGCGCACCCCCCCTCCCCCCAACACAGCTTGGGAATTTGCCCAGCTGTGAAGGGGTTAATAGTTTAATGTTTTAATTAATTATAGAATATTTGTTTTAATTTTAATTATTGATATCTGTATATATTTTATTTTTATAGGATTTAAAAGTTAATGGTTAATAAATTATTTTAAAGTAATATATGTATATATTTTGTTTTCATGTATTTTTCAAATTACGTTTATTTTTCATATTTAGTTAAAATGTATATTAAATGTAATTAATGCTTTTGAAGATAATAATTTTATATATTTTCAACTTCGATATTTTTGATTTGTTATTTTTGTATTTACCTGTTTAACTATAGGGAGACAATATTTTTGCATTCTATATTTTTTTTTCAATATTTTAGCGTGGGGAGGGGGGTCGCGCGGTGGGGGAGGGGGGTCCGGTGGGGAGGGGGGTCCTGTGGGAAGGGGGGTCACACGGGAAGAGGGGGTCGTGGGGGAAGGGTGGGGTCATGCCGGGAGGGGGGAGTCAAGGGGGAGTCATGGCAGGAGGGGGGGGGGAGTCACGCCGGATGGGGAACGTCGCGGTGGGATGGGGAGGGTCACGGCCGGATGGAGAGGGTCGCGGCCGGATGGGGAGGGTTGCGGCCGGATGGGGAGGGTTGCGGCCGGATGGGGAGAGTAGCGGCCAAATGGGGAGAGTCGCGGCCAAATGGGGAGAGTCGCGGCCGGATGGGGGCAGGGAGAGGGACGCGCGGGGAGGGACGCACGGGCAGGGGGAGGGATGCGAGGCAGGGGGACGGATGTGTGGGGAGGGGGAGGGATGCGTGGGGAGGGGGAGGGATGCGTGGGGAGGGACAGGCGGGCAGGGGGTACACGTGGGCAGGGGAGCCAAGCCCGCAGGGGAGTCGCATGGGTGGGGGCGGGTCACACAGGCAGGGCGGGTCACGCGGGCAGGGCGGGTCACGCGGGCAGGCCGGGTCACGCGGGCTGGCCGGGTCACGCGGGCTGGCCGGGTCACGCGGGCTGGCCGGGTCACGCGGGCTGGCCGGGTCACGCGGGCTGGCCGGGTCATGTGGGCAAGGGGGGGTCACACAGGCAAAAAGGGGTCATGCAGGCAAGGTGGGGTTGCGTGGGCAAGGGGGGTCACGCAGGCAGGGGGGTCATGCGGGCAGGAGAGATCACGCAGGCAGGGGGGCCACGTGGGCAGGGGGGGTCACGCGGGCAGGGGGGTGGTCGCACTGATAGGGGGGGTCGCACGGGTAGAGGGGTCACGCAGGCGCAGGCAATCTACTCAAAAAATTCTCTCCCAGTACCATAATGCGATATATGTCGCAAATTTATAAACACCTCAGAAGCTGGCCTACTGACAAAGGCAGCCACAATGGGGGTATCAAAACATATCAAAATGTATTAATAGTCAGCTCACATTATTGAATTATTAAATAAACAATTAATCACAACAGATCATGTCCTACTTCTCACTCACTCAGCCATTCAGACAACCAAACTCATACCCGCACATAGTCACGCATCCTGAAAATCAGGAATCCAGCCATACATAAAGTACCAAGGACAGTACTGTAACAAATGGACCAAAATTGACAACAAATATTGACATTCATGAAAGTTATTTTAGAAAACATAAATCATTTTTACACAAAAATAACGAAGTTCAAATCAGCATGTTAGAACAAGCAAGACAATTAATCATAAGCTGTATATGGTCCACAAGAGTGTTTCAACGCCGAAAAGCGTTTTGGTGTTCGACCCAAATGCGGGTCTCACCTTCCTCAGGGCAAATGTATCAGAAACAGTGGCCGTGGGACATGCCTAGGGTAAACAGACAACAGTTGCACATAATATAAATAAAAATGATTCAAAAACATCAATGATCTATTCGGTCTATGTGGGGAGGGAAGAGCCGGCCTACAGAATGGACAGGGCATCTATGCCACAGGGCAACTGCAAATCCCTTTTGTATTCCCGCCGAATGGGCACGGACTGGCCGGAACATACTAGGGTGGTAGTTCAATGTTGGAAGGACCCCAACAGGTGCCTCGGCTGGGCTGGGCGGCTGACACGCAGAACCCCGCTGTGGGTGGGTTATCCTCTCAGGGAGGTGGCAGCGCTGGCAGGATTCAGGGGCTGGCGACTGATTGGCGTTGAGTACCTGGGAGATGTGTGAAAGGGTGAATCACCCTGATCGTTTGATTACTTGCAGAAAGAATATGACATGCACGAATCGCAGCATTACACACACTTGCAGCTCTTACATGCGCTGCGCTCCCATATCCAACAAGGGGTTTTGATTCCTGAATACTCCCCGCTTGAGGATCGGCTTCAATGCTGGACCTCGTACATGGGAAACCCACCTCCAAGATATATCGAAAACTAGTTAACAAACTCCCAGACCCCTTGGTCTCCCTTAGGGCAGCCTGGGTGGGAGACCCAGGAGACCTCAATGGCGAATATTGGTAGGAGGCACTCCAGAGCCCTAAGGAAGTGGCTATGCGATTCAGTTTCAGGCTAGTGCAGCTCAAGATCCTACATCGCATATATTACCCTTGCACCCACCTCTCCTCTTGGGGACGTGCCACATCTGCGCAGTGCGTTTGGGGGTGAGGAGAAGAAGGTACCTTTATACACACACTATGGGAGTGTCCAGAGGTAGCCACATTTTGGCAGAAGGCTACAGAAGTCATGTCGGAGGTGGTGGGTGAGCCGATCCCATTAGACCCAATGTGGCTTCTTCTCATGAGTAGAAGGGAGGCAGACTGGTCCAGATATGTGGGCATATGGTTGGCTCTGGCGGTGGGGGTGGCAAGCGCAACATAGCCAGAAACAGGGGGGCTCAGGCTCCCCCCTACTTGAAGAATGGAAATGTGACCTTGATTGGTGCCAGAGAGCAGAGGAAACAGTGTACAAGAGCAGGGGGTGTGCCAAAAAGTGGGAAAGGGTGTGGCTGCTGTGGCGGAGGTACGGAGGGCTGGGGGTAGTAGATTCATGATGTGGGGTGGAATACCGGGGGCCTCCCCCACCTGAGAATGTATCATCTGTGGTTCATTGCACATGGAAACATCGTCCTCATGCTATTTTCTCTGTATGCTGTGGTTTCTCGAGTTTTTGCTAATAAAAAGATTTTTTTTTAAACAGCAATGATAAGATTTTCTTAATGCATGCTCATTAGGTCTAGTCAGGAGACTCAGCTTCAAAATAGGTTGCAAGAATACAATATCAAGGACCCTCATGCACACTGAGGGTGAAAAATAGAATACAGGAAATTGGGAAATAACAGAGCCATCAACTCATATCCAAAACCAAGTGACCAGTAGGACATGCCATAAGTGTTTCCTCAATCCAAAGAATGATATCAGGCAACTGGTCTGGAAAAGTGCCAATAGCCTGTGTCGCGAGATGACGAAAAGAGAAGAAAAATAAGGGTAGGCCAAACAGGAAGATGGAAAATATACTCAGTTGGGCAGGCAAGATTAAATACCTAGTTGCAGGCCGGGCAGGCTAACAACAACACACAAAATCCCAATATGGGGACAAAAAAGGCCAGGGTATGACCTGATGGTAAACAGTTACAGATAAGATGCAAGGAAAAAAGGCAATAAAAGAAAAAACAAATAGTGCGCAGGACAGAGAATATAACTCACCGCGAGAGACAGATGGTGCTCAAATGGCAAAAATATTGGTTCTATACAGAAATACCAGAGCGCTGGGCATAGCGTGGTTCAAACGTAAGGGCGGCTCCGAATGCTTGAGGAGAGGCCGGTTCAGCGAGATAAACAGAGCGCTCGCATTCGATAGAGCAGATGCTTCACCGCCTGGATGCAAGGAACAAAGAAGAGGCATACATAGGGAGCGCCGTGCAGGAGAAGTTTTGTAACAGCGAAACTGAGAGCTTGTGTGCCTCACCTGTCTAGCAGCAGCACGATAGGATGAAAAACCCGGCTGGACGCCAGATCAGCTGAGCCGTCAGAAGACTGAAGGCAGTATTTAAATACGGACCCAATCAGCGAAAGATCAGATCAAGCACGAGTGACACCTGGTGAACAGCGCGGGAAAAAACAAAAGCCTAAGGGTTCCTCTGCAAAGTGAGCACCTGATGGTCCAAAAAGGGGGAATAGGGCAAATGCCGAATTCGGGCAGTGGTTGTGAACCCTTTAGGTCACACGCGGGGAGCCATCGGAGCGCTGTTTCCTCCGATGTGAAGTAACCCCCACCACTTGTGCCCATGACGTGAGGCGAATTCTTGTTTCACATCCCTATCACCTGGGAATTCCAGGTTTAACCGGTATTAAGAACCGTGAGTTAAATAACACTTAAGATAACACTGAGGTCAGGGTGCGCCTTAGCGAGTGCATACCGCCCAGTGTCCAGTTTGTCTTTTGGTCCTGATGAAAACTCGGCCGATCTGGCCTTCAAGAGCAGAAACATGTTGACCTAGTGATTTGGACAATTCGACTCAAACTTAAGGTCCACATTGTCCTTCTCATCTTTTATATCTAGATGCTCACGCTGATCCTTATTAAAGTTGGGTTTGGATCAGCGTCCGCACCTTTTTAACTTTATCACTTTCACACTTTTTTTCACAGATTTTTATCCAATCCAGCTCCACTGCAATTGCAGGTGTCGCAGCACACCAGACAGGTCTTTTACCTGTCCGGTGAAAACTACCCAATGATGAAGCATGTCACCCAATAGTTGGGTGAGTGAGGGTAATAAATAAAAAATTATTATTTTTTCCACATTTCACTTCACTCTAAATCTTTTCTTTTTTATTTATTTATTTAGTCACTCCTCTGTTGTTAATTATATTTGGAATGGGGTATAGGAGAGTCCTTTGAGCCCTTACTCTCTTGTTGTTGTTGTAGATCTGTCTGTTACCCCAGTTGGTATTGCCGCTCTCTTGGTTTTCACTGTTGATAGTGTAGGAGATAGGGGTAAGTTCTCTCTTGTGAGAAGAGGTGTATATCCTTTCTAAGCTTCTCTGTTTTCCTTTTTAAAAGATATTCACTAAAGGAATCTAACTCAAAAGAAATCTCCTCAAGTTTCTTTTTACCCTCCTCTACGCTGTTTGGTTGTTTCAATTTTTCTTCCTTTCCTGGATTTCTTTATTCAATAAGTCAACCACCTCCATCGCTGTTTCAATAATGAGCATCATCCAGTCCCTCGAACATCTGTTGGAAATGAGCACGGGCAGGGGGGGGTCACGCGAGCAGGTGGGGTCGACCCCACAGGCAGGGGGTCATGCGGGCAGGGGGGTCGCGCGGGCGGGGAAGGTCACGTCGGCCATTGGGGGTCGTGAGGGTAGGGGTTGGGGGGGTTTCACGCGGGCAGGTGTCGCATGGGCAGGGGGTGCGGGGACAGGGGGGTCATGTGGGTGGGGTTGTGCGGGCAGGGGAGGTCGCGCTGGTAGGGGGTGTCACGTGGGGGGACACGCGGGCGGGGGGGTCTCATGGGCGGGGGTCGCATGGGCGGGGGGTCACGTGGGCAGGGGGTCACGTGGGCAGGGGGTCACGTGGGCAGGGGGTCGCGTGGGCGGGGGCTCGCGTGGGCGTCGCACAGGCAGGGTGTCACACGGCCAGGTGGGGTTGCACGGGATGGGGGGGTCGCATCTAGGAGGGGTCGCATGGGGAGGGGGTCATGCAGGGAGGAGGTCACGTGGGGAGGGGGATCATGTGGGGAGGGGGATCATACAGGGAGGGGGTCACACGGGGAGGGGGTCACGCAGGGAGGGTGTCACGCGGGCAGAGGGGGTTGCGTGGGCAGGGGGGTCTCATGGGCAGGGGGGTGTGTGGACAGGGGGTCACGTGGGCAGGGGGGTCACGTGGGTAGGGCGGTCACATGGGCAGAGCGGTCACGTGGGCAGGGGGGTCATGCGGGCCATGCGAACAGGGAGGGGCGGTCACGCGGAGGGAATCACAGGGGGAGGGGGGTATGCCGTGAGGGGGTCATTTGTTTCCTTTATGAAGCATGCACTACACATGTGGAGTGGTGAAGGCTCTTCAGACTTTTGGTTTGGTATTGGCACTATAAGACTGACTTGACTGGGACAATGCATTATGGTTTCAATATGTTTATTCCCTCGGTGTTTATTCTATTTCTGTTAATGATGGAATGCATACATTCTGACTATACATTATGGTTATGAAAGGCTGAATGGTGTTTTGTCCACTAGGGACTGACCTTTATGCATTTATTTATTTGGTAGTAGTGCAACATAAACATATTCATAAGTTGCTGTGTATTATGCCTCAGATGATCATGGAACGCTGATATTGTGTTTTATTAACAGGTTTTGCTCCTGACGTAGGGAAGACCATCCCAAAATGCATTGGGCGAAGACTCACAAGCATTTATACAATGATTGTTAAAACAGTGATTGTTTTGTAACTGTTTTTTAAATTTAAATGAAAAATTAAATGATTATGAAAAGATTATGATGTATACGAACCGTATGGAAACAGTTCAGGTAAACATATTTGATTGGTTGTTAAATGAAGTATATCAATATAGCAGTGCATGCTTGAGTCCAGGTGATGAAAACATGGCCACAAACATAATTAGTACTACATTCTAGGCAGGCATATGCCAAGCATAGCATGGAAACAGGTTTAAACTTGGTTCACCAAGTAATATAAATAAAGGAAAAATCTTGATAAGCAGGAGTGCAAAATCTCCCCTACTCTACAACAGAATGTTACTCCCATTAACAAATTACACATTATGAGCCCTTCCTAGGTTTAATCAAGGTACCAAGAGATAGAATGCTGTACATGTACTTTATGTATGGAACTCTCCCAGTTTTCGAAGTGACAGCCAAATGGTGTGCAAGCAATGGGAAAAACTGCCCAAGTTGCAAGGCCCTGATAGAAAGCATTGCCCACTTAATGTTTGCTTGCCTGGCGTACAAAACATCACAGGCCAAGTGGTTGAAGCCAGTTTGCCAGTAACTGGGTACATGGGACCACTACACAGCACTGTGCATTCTCAGGTCTGATCCCAGTCCTCTCTTTACATGTTGTGTGGCAACATTTTTGGGACAAGCATTGATCATAAGGTGCAAAGCCTTTTCATGATAGACATAGCTTGTATTGCAAATAGGCTAGAGGGAATTTTAAGGTTACAACACATTGCTGCTAGAATCACCTTGCACAAGCACCTTCTTTGTTAAATCCCCGTTGTACGGATTAGGCAGTATCAATGTCTTTTTAGTACTGTACCAACTTTTATCAACACAAATGAAGGATTGATTGTTTTTATTATTTTGTATCAATTTTAACATGACACATGCACTTTAAAGGGCTCAACTGATTACTTGGCTGGACCAACTTCCATGTTAACCATATGTGCTGTATATCTGTTTTTTCTTCTTTTTTAAACAATAGCAATATATTTTATTTGTAACTTTTATGACATTTCTGTCGAAATAAAGCTTAATTGAACTGAACTGATAAAAGCACAGAAAGCAAATTATGCTACAGAAGTTTCACTGCACAGTCAAACAGAACAATTAACCAGCAAAGAGGAAGGGCAACTGAAGTATAAATGACCTGAGCAGTAAGAACACATGTAAGGGGGGCAGTCTTCATGGGAAGATACAAAAGTCCAAAAGGGGGACTATTAAAAGTATTCTCCAATGAAACACCAATTTTCTAAAGGGCAGTAACAGGACGGAATGAAAAAGATGGCTGTTGTTTTCAAGCCCATATCTTAGACACAGCATGTCTCGAAGAGACAGCGCAATCGCTGCCTAGGCGACACCTAAAAAGCACAGGGTCACTTTTTTTTAATAAAGGTAAGGGAAGGCTGTGTTTATTTTACATTATTATTTTCAGGCTGGAGATAGCATGGCCTTATAATGAGCAGTGCTGGTGTAAGGTTTATGACCCATCGCACAGAGGTGAAGAACAGAAGCACTGAGATAGTCAACTCTTAAATAAGTACTTGCCAACTCAGTATTGGAGTGTAAGAACAAAATGATGTTTCTGAATGTTTTTAAATGTTTTCAAATTAAAAATAACCTCATTAAAACTCTTCATTTTCTCCTATTTCAAAGTGTTGCATTTACAAATGGCATGCGTCATGTTCTCAGTAGCCAGGGGACACTTTGCCATATTTATAACTGAAAAATACAGTTGTCTTTTTTAAATGGGAAACATTGAAAGCAAAGAAAAATATTTTAATGAAAAATTGCCTTAATGTTTTTCTCCACTATCATTTAAGCCAGTTACGTCTTAATGTTTTGTGACACTTTTTTTTTTCACTTTAAATTCCTCCCATTTAAACAAATAGCTATATTTTTCGGTTATAAATATGGCACCTTGATTAAATCCACTGGGAGTAAGATGACTAGTGTTTGTAAATCTAACACTTGGAAATTGGATTAACTTGAAAATGATGAGTTTTATGGAATCCTTAAGTTAACTCTTTAGTTTAATATTCTCCCATTTCAAATTGTCTCCTCTATTCGCAGCAGGCATCTTGGTTAGAGTGGCTGGTAGACATGGTGCCATATCTATAACTGGAAAATACAGCCATTATGTTAAGTGGGATAAATGTAAACTGCAGAAAAATGTTCCATATCATGAAAATTTTTGCAGAACCTTTTCTAGACTTTAGATTCTCCCATTTAAAAAACGGTTATACGTCTGTATTATACATGTAATGGCGCCACATAGGACAAAAGGTATTCCAGTGCCACAAGTACATATGACGTAGGCTCTCAGTCACCCATACATATTTATCCCATTCATATGCCACATGTTCACACATCCCCAAAGGCCACACTGTTACTAACACACATGGAATTCTTCGTTGTACCCCCTAGTCAAAGTATTTTGTTCAAACATTAGTATCTAGTTCTTTGGACATTAGGCTTAAAGTCAATAGACCTGGGCTTCAGAGTGGCTGGTAACAATGCGCGAATTGCTAAGCCTTCAGTAGCTCACAATGATTTTCAGTGATCAGAAGAAGCTCTCACTACAAAAAAGGTTGGAGACCCCTGATCCAGACTCTTCAGTAGACTGAACAAGAGTAGGTAAGTGTAAAAAAAGAATATTGAATGTAAGCTCATGTAAAAAAAATTAATGGAGAAACAAATAAAAAAACTGTTGTGCCCCTCTAAGAGCGATTCTTGCCCAGAGAGGTCTTGTGATGTAAGACAGTGACACTCTAATAATGTTAACGCACTAGAATCTTAATGCCTTTGAACAATAAAAACAACACTGCATACTAATATGTATGCCTCATTAGTGTGTGCTCTGTTTATTGACATCTTATAATCAAGATGCATGTACCAGTTGCCAGAATAACATATGGTTTTACTATTCAGGGATAAAGCTATTGTTTCAGTGACTGTTGTAAATAATCTGTGAACTCTCTTCACCTCATATAGGAAATAATAAAAACTTGTTTTTAATTCACGATTCTAAAAGTAATAAACTGTTTTCATTTAGCACTTCTTACTGTTTTTGCAACTTCTAAGTGCCTCAAACAACAGTTGTCATATTGCATCTGTATTGAAAGAAATCTCTAACTTAGTACTTTTAGTGATGTGGCAGGCCTGGCAGTAGTGAAAATAGTCATATACACTCGCACTCCTGATTCGATTTACTTTGTTGGTTGATGCGTGCTCCAGAGTATACTCTCCGTAGAGTACTATAATCCAACTGTATCTAAGCGTGTCCCTGATTGGGGAACGTCCCCTGGTCACTGCACTGTCCCCTCCTGGGGTTGCAAGTTTATCAAAAAGAAGTTACTACATCAGTTTGTTCCAGAATTTTTTTTATTATTTCATTTTATTTCAGAAGTTAATTTCACTCAATTATTAGTTTCCTTGTATTACCAATTGCATTATAACAACAGTCTCCAGCCTTTTCTCCAATGCATTTCGGCTAATATGTAGCCTTCACCAGGGAACTGAGGTCTGTAAATAAATTGATGCTTTAAATACATTAGGAGACAAAAATGTAGGACAGAAAACCTATGCACACACAAACTAGATACAAATATTTGATATTTTTTTGGTCTTTGTTCAAAACAACAATGAGGGGCAGTTGGTGTATCAAGCAATTGTATTTATTGCGCCAGCCGACACGTGTTTCATTGGAGTGTGATACACTCCAAATCTTCAGGGCTGTGTCCTAATGGAAAAATTGGGTAATCCCCCAAAACTGGTGATAATTCCAACCCTGTCAGGGTGTCGGTGGATATTCTGTTTGAGAGACGCCAAAAGTCTAAGCGCACTCGTGGCCCAAGTTGACAGAAGTAGTCTTGCGCTGATAATGAGCCAGGACAGATGAGGGCGATGCGGGTAATAATTTAAATTCTTAGTGAGCGAAAGTTCCGAGACTGTCCAAAGTTTCACAGATAATGTTGTAATAGTGTTCCCAGACGATGTTTAAACTGGTAATCCAGGCGGAAAGGTGCAGCCACAGTGGGCGCTCAGTTCCAGCAACAGCCCTTCAGCGATGTCCCGCCACTCTTTTCAGCGTCCTCCGCGTGCTGATGGGTGATGCACAGTCTCGGAACTTTCGCTCACTAAGAATTTAAATTATGACCCGCATCGCCCTCATCTGTCCTAGCTCATTATCAGCGCAAGACTACTTCTGTCAACTTGGGCCACAAGTGCGCTTAGACTTTTGGCGTCTCTCAAACAGAATATCCACCGATACCCTGACTGGGTTGGAATTATCACCAGTTTTGGGGGATTACCCATTTTTTCCATTAGGACATAGCCTTGAAGATTTGGAGTGTATCACACTCCAATGAAACGCGTGTCGGCTGGTGCAATAAATACAATTGCTTGATACACCAACTGCCCCTCGTTCTTGTTTTGAACAAAGACCAGAAAATTATCAAATATTTGTATCTAGTTTGTGTGTGCATAGGTTTTCTGTCCTACTAATTACAAATGTATACTTAAGTATTACATTGTCTAGGGGTTGTGAGGGTCACCCCTTTCCTAGTAGCACCACTTCATCTTAACCGTTCCTGAAAACCAAACCAATATCCAGTGGTGCGCAATCTTTTCCCTTCAGCTAAGTACCCTGTTCTTGCTTCAAACTGTTTAGGAGACAAAAATGTATCAAGGAAGTGATGGTCATGTAAATATTGTAGCAGAAATGGCATGATGTGATCAGTGATAGGTACCAAAATAACGTGATGTGTTAAATAAGATATGAACCGGTTCGTGAATTCTACTCAATGATGTACACCATGTGTTCAAACAGTGTTGACTTCGTGAAAAACAATCGAATCTATACAAACGGAATCACATCAATGTTACCCATGATATCATTCATACAGTAGTGTGAGTGTTAAATTCTGATCCCGGCGACTAAGTGTTCTAAAGGTGATATCTTCGTGCAAACCATCTTAATGAGAGTAACATCGGAATTTTCGTGTGCAGTTCATGATGTGCCGTAGTGTAAGTTCATCGGTTTAGTCCGAGTAACGAGGTGTTCAAATGTGCTGAAAGCACTAAATCAAGTTCTCGTGAAGACATTGAGATGAACGGTAACGATAATATATTCAAAATGCGGACTCGCGAGTATGTGCCATTACGATCTGTGCCATATTTCGTTTCATACAGTTATAGGAGTTTCTACGGAGTGCACAAAGTGATGTTAGACAAATGCCTAAACAATTAAACAGAACTTCTAAGTGCCTCAAACAACAGTTGTTATATTGCATTTGTATTGAAAGAAATCTATAACTTAGTACTTTTAGTGATGTGGCAGGCCTGGCAGTAGTAACATAGTAATCCGAGGGAGGTATGTGATGAGCCTTGGTTCTAAGGCCCCTAAAAATGAGGGGGGAGGGGAAATAGCCTACTTCCCATACCTTACGTCTTTGTCCACTAGACCAGTATATATAGGAAGCAAACTAAAATAATGACTGACCCAATCCTGCATACCCTGTTCCCCGCATCTCTCCATTCCCCTGCATCTTCGACCTTGCATTCCTCTGTGCCACACCTGGAACTACTCTGATGAAAGAAGGCAGTTTGGTTGGGGTTTTAGAATAAAAACAGGTTAGCTTAACGAGGCAAATGAGCAGGTTGCTTCAAATATTTACTTTTGTATTTATTTCTAGAACTGGTGAACGTTATGCAGCCTTTTCTTTCGCTTAATACAACATATTGATACAGCAAGACAGGCCATGTATGTTTCCCAAGGCCTATGCACAACCTGCTACTCCTTTCAAGTTTTTACTTTGCCCTTTTGTTTTGCTTAAAATAAAACTAGGAATACAAGCCCCAGATTGCAAGGAATAAAACCTAAAGGGTGATTCACAAAAGCATTTATGAGCACAGGTAGTAGCACTACACTACTCTTTTAGGTACTTTTACATGTCTTTGTGACTCGAACTGAAACATCCAACTCTCGATTAGTAAGAGTGCAAAGGGGGCACAGTCCTTTTCATGTGTTATAACTGTATATGAATATTCCCAGAACTACCAAATATGGATGTTTTGATGCTAATTCACAAAGTCAGAATCCCATCCGCATTGACCACTGAAGCTGAAATGACAGCACCTTTCGTTTTTAGTATCCCACTTTCACGATAATTTAAAAGGAAGGCATTTGCTCTAAGGCTTAACTATTTGTAACATATATTGCTAACCCATGTTTCATTTTACTTCATCACACGTTCATCTAATAATTTCCATGTAAAATAAAAAACAATATTTGCACTCTATAACAAAAAGATCTTTGCAAATATGTGCTTTAATCTTGTTGGTTTTCTGCAAACAGATCTGCAAAGTTGGAATGATCACACACTCCTTAAATCTTCAATTATATTTAAAAAGAAATCCCGCTCTGTAGAACTAAGACAGACAAAAAAACATACAAATTGCCTGCATTTGTTACTTGGCCCTGCATCTTACACAAATATGTTTTGTCTGCCTTCTACGCTCCCACATTGGAATAAAAACTCCTTTGTCAAAAGCGGGACATTTAGCAATCTGGACTAACTTACTACATAAAATAGGACAGACAACTCAACTGGACATCAGCCAGAAATCAGAATGGTTGGCCACCCTAGATAATGTAGCCTCTAGGAAACTTTTCTTGAACTACTGATAGAGCCCGTTCTCGACCAAATATATGAAAAGAATATACAAGTGTCTGTAATGAGAGAAAAAAAATGTTTGATATGGTATCCATGCTCTTGGTACTTTGTAGCATTGAAAGCTTGGGTGCCTTATTGTTGGACTTGGCCCATTTTCCCAAAATGTTTCGCTTTTCACCCCCTAGAATGTATAGGCCATGTGTGGTGTGAGATGCCATGTTAAATGTACTGCAATGGTGTGCGCACCTATAATTCCCCCATCATAAGAATGCACTCTGGTGAAATGTCGCTTTTAAAATGGATGCCATGGCTGTGTGTGGTGCCACCTGACTGTGGTAGGTTAGCAGTCTAGATGTTCGGTTCACAGCCATCCCAGCTTTTGGAGGGAAAGCCTGGCAACCAGGGTGCTCTATTCCTCCCCCTGAGCTAGTTAGTACCAGTTCCCCAGACGCTTCTAGAAGCTTCTGGCACTGTCTGGTAGGTGGGGTGAGGGGCGTATAAATAGGGGGGCTGTGCCACCATGTTCTCAGACAGAGCAGGGACATGAACGTGAGGGGACCTGCTGCCAGGTGGTACCGCCACTTGGGCCTGTGTGCTGGACTCTGCACCCAACTGAAACCCCTTGCAGTCCACAGGGCTAGTGAAAGCCCCACTAAAGGAGTCAAGGCTGCTGTACAGGAGGAGTGCCACGCTACAGTGGAGGATGGTTTTTAAAGCCTAGCGCCCTGTCCTGATGAGTGCCCACTGACTGCTGACCTGGCCCAGTAGTGCTTGCTGCTCTCCTGCCTAGCGCCCCATGAGCGCTACACCTGGGCCCTGACTGCTGGTAAGTGCCTGGAGGAGAAGATGCGTTATCTGTCTGCTGACTAGTGCTTGGAGGGTGCAGCGCTATATTCCCAGCACCAGAGGTGAGGAGCGCTTCCACTCCAACCTGCGATGCTGTGCCGGGTAGTGCTGGATGAGTGCTGCCTTTGATGTGCCAGGGGAAGAGAAGCTGAGGCCTACAGCGCTGGATTGAGAGGACTGAGCTCCCCTGCTCTGTGCTACCCAAGCGCTGTAATCCCCTAAGCGCTGTGAGGTCAATGAGAACTGTTCTACTGTGAAGCGCCGCAGGAGCCTACCCCGCGCTATTGCTGCCCTCGTGCGTGATTGCCGTGCCCTTTTTGTCGACTTGAAAACCAGCAGGAGCCTACCCCGCGGTATTGATGCCTGTGGCCTTACTTGTGCATAATAGCGGGTGCCTACCCCGCGTGTGGAGATTGCCAACGTGTGCATAATAGCGGGTGCCAACCCCGCATGTGGAGATTGCCAGCGTGTGCATAACAGTGGGTGCCTACCCCGCGTCCTGCATATTTAATGAGCGGTGCCCACCCTGCACGTCAAACTGCCCCAAGATCACCGCCGCAACCCGGGTTGCAGAAGAGGAGCAGGGCCGTCGCGCTGCCGATGGTGGCCCGGAAGAGAGAGGAGTGATCCGGAAGGAGTACAGACTGCCTGGCATGGGCAGGGCAGGAATCGGTCGTGTGCCAACGCGGGGCTCCCGTGCAGTGTGAGAGCCCCACGGTATTCAAGAAGCGAGTCCAGAGCCTGCTGGCTCCAGGATGAAGCCCCGGGCCCAGAGGAGAGGGACCCGGTGAGGAACGCAGCCCTCGAGGAGCCAGAGCATTGCGCCCCCTCCCCAGCAACCGCCGCCAGCCCGTGTGAGGGGCCAAGCTGCCGGAGGACGGAGAAGCCGCCGGAAAGGTGCTGCTGGCGGGGCTCCCAAGTGAGGAAGAGAGGCCCTCAGTGTCCGCAGCTGACAAGAAGCAGAAGGAGAAAGTGCCGCAAGTGACTGGCGGGGCCCCCAGGTGATAGGGAGAGCCCCGCGTGCAGTCCGTGATGTCCCGGGGCCCCAGGAGAGGGACCCGGGGGAAGAGCGATGTCGGGAGGAGGCAGAGCTCACCCACAGGATCCCCAGTGAGTGGGGCTCCGGCTTTACTGGTGAGGGATGGAGACGGGGCACGTTGTCGGTGCCCGCCCCCCCTGTAGATACACGGAGGGCCCCTTGTTGGAGTTACAGCTGCCCTGCTAGAGTGTGGGCCCCATCTCTTCAATCACTGAGTCCCCGAGGGCGGGAGAACTCCAACGCTGGGGGCCAGAAGCCTAAACAGAAAGCCCCAGAGACTGCATCAATTCCCCAGAGGGCTCGCACCTGTGGTCTGTGGAGCCTGTGGGTGGTTGTCCACCCCAGCTGCCCCGCCGGACAGTGGACAGCTGTAACGGCGCCAAATCATTGCTGCGTCCAGAAGGGGGGCGTATGCCTCACCGAAACCTTGTGGGCCTTGTTGGGGCCCTGTGGCAATGTGGGGCACATATGTTTGCATAGCAGGGAGGGCCCTCCTGATGATGACTTCAGGCCCCTAATGTTCTGTCTATTGCTTTTTGCCTCCCGTTAAAGGGCCATGCCCAGACTGCCAATGTGTTTATGCTGATGGTATATGCCCCCATGTGGAATGTGTTCATGCCAAGGAAGGTTTTTAGGCCCTGTGTTATGCCAAGTACCATGTGCCTGATACCCATTAGCTCCCTGGATTTTGCCCAATGCAGGGTGGGACTTATGTTAGGACTTAGTCCCCTACTCATGATTTAATGCCTAATGCACCCATGCTCCTGTGGCCTATCGCATGAGATGATGCCGGTTGTATACCAATGTTATCTATGGCAACTGTGTTGTTGCTTCCCCCTAAGGCTACAGTGTTGGACCACATGATGTATGCCGTTACAGATATGCATAATGGGCTAGAGTGTTCATGCCTACTGTCAGATGACTAATGTGATCTGTATATTTAGTGAAAGAGTTCACCTTTATCCTCCACCCATACCTTCATCCTTAGTCCTTTTGCGATGGATCTAGCAGCGGCCCAATTGGCCCTGCCCAATAAATAATCCCTTGTACATATTGCCCTGGCGCCAGTTGGCACAGTCCAGAGACTACTGTGGTTACATACGTGGTTGTTATTGTATGTTGGATACAATACAAAAGTTATTCTTTTCACCTAATCTGGTGTGGTCTTTTTTTGTGGTGTGCCTTGTGTGTCGCCTGTGTGTACTGCGTGGATGCTTCACATATGTCCTTTGGAATTTGGCCCGCCCGCTCTACACCATGCTACCCCATTTCTAACATTGTTGGTGAGCGTTGGGATAGGACTTGTGTTTGCGCCGTACCGCAGCGGCAACGGGTTACACTGCAAATAGAGCTTTGAAAAGTAATCACAGGTTTTTTTGGGGGGGATTATTGTTTTGCTGATTTTTGTTTCCTCCTAAAAGTGTTTTTTTGAATTGTGTTACCCTGTTGCACTATGGGCGGTGTGTCCAGGGTGTACCTTGCCGGGATGGGGTTGGTCTACGATGAGGATTACCTCATTGACTACACCGTGCAGGAAGTGAGGTACTTCTGCCGAGAGAGAGGGATACCCCTAGTAGGCAACATGCACAGGAAGTTATTTCTCTATGAGGCCCTCAAGAGAGAGGAAACCCTTAGAGCCCTGTGGGACCTTTCTGATTACCCCTCCGCGTATTTAAAGCGTGGGTTTGGTAGAGACCAGGAGGAGGACTCTGAGAGTGAGGGTCCCCGGTCCATAACCCTGGAGGTTGGTGACTCTGAGGAAGAGGAAGAAGTTGATAGGGCAGAGACGCCAGTAGCTAATGAGGACACCATAGACAGGGAGTCGCGCGCTGGGTCCAGTCCCGGGGGCACTGCCCCATCCCTTTCCACAGAAGAGTGGGTAGATAGGAGGGAAGAACGGGAACATCAGCTAGCGTTGGAGAAGCTCAGGTTGGAGCATGCCAAGGAGTTAGCACAGCTGAGGTTGGAAGAGAAGAGGCTAGAGACTGAGAAGGTACTACTGACGGAGAGGATGGCGAATGCAGAGAGGTCCTTCGCTAGGGAGAGACTAGCTCAGGCGGGTAGATTGTCCCCTGAGAGTGGTTTTTGTGGTCTGGGTTCATCAATGAAGGTGGGATCCAGTGGTGGCAGCGAGAGTGGTTCAAGTGCAGGGAGTCCCACTCCCAGAGCCCGGGAGACGGTGCCTGATTCCCAGGAAGAGGGGGACGGGTTGGATATGGGGCAGGGGGAAACTGTCCCACCAGTCCTGGGGGGAGTTTGCGGAGGTGTGTTGGACTGCATTGGAGGATTGGGTGGTTGGTTGCTCAGTGGAGGATTGGGAACGGCTGTGCCATGTAGTTATCAGGGAGCACATGCTAAGGAATTGTTTCCTAAGGTTACGTCACCACCTGTTACAGTGTGGATTCTCCGACCTCAGGGAACTTGCACGGGAGGCAGACCTTTGGGTGAGTGCCAGAGAGTCTGAGAGGACATTGGGGAGTGGTCCTGAAGGGAATGGAGCAGGGATCTTCCGACCCAGTGAGGCAGAAGAGGTGCAGAATAGCCCAGCTAGGTACCAGGGAAGTAAAAGAGTTGTAGGGCCTCACGTCCTAGCTACAGGAAGGAGTGAGACGGGGAGGTGTCCCGAGGTGCCCCAACCACAGTCTCAGTGCCTGGAGAGTTTCACAAGGGAACCCCAGGTTGGGAGCCTAGGCTGTCCTGATAGGCCATCCATGGAAGGGACGCCCCTAGTGTCAGGAGAACCCGGAGCATCAGTTATCAGAGCTCCAGAGGTTCTGGGGTCTGCTCAGTGACAGGGTTTAGATCCTGGACTGGGATGCCAGGTTCAGGGGTTGCCTGACCTGGAGGGAGGGGCACTTGTAATCAAAGTCCCTACTGGTTTGACTTCCAGGGGTACTTCTCCCGGTGGGAGGGTGCCGAACTCTGGAAGAGGGTGCAGAGGGAGGAAGGTCTCGCCTCTGGTACCGGCTCAGCCACAGGGCGTAGTTCCTGGGTTTGGAGGCCAGGGACAGGTACTGCCTGACCTGGCAGGTGGGACGTCTGTAAGCAGTGTCCCCCCCAGAATTGTCTTCCAGGGGTACTACTCCAGTTAGGAGGGTGCGAAACTCTCGGAGGGGGTGGGAGGACTCGCCCGTCACCAGTTCAACCTCAGGGTTTAGACTCTAGGTTGGGGAATCAGTTGCAGGGTCAAGGCCCTGGATTGGGGAGAGAGTGGTGTTCTGAGGGTGCCCCGCGTAGGAGGAGAGGGCGGAACCCCAGAAGGAGAGGTAGGGGAGGAGAGCCTCGCCCCTGAGTGTTAGTCAGCCTGAGGGTGCGGACCCCAGGTGGGAGGACCGGTGGCAGTTTGGAACTGCAAGGAGGAGTAGAGTGGTAAACGGGTACTACGGGCCTGGGGCTAAAGCCCCCCACTCTGTGAAAGAGCAAGGGCCAGAGACATCTGGATGGCCTAGGGGCCAGTGCTGGCCGCAACCAGCTAGAGAACACCAGTGGGGTGGGTTGGTTGGTCAAGGGAGGGTTGAGAGAGGGAACCATCGGGTTCCAGAATGGCCAAGAACCTGCAGATGCCCCTGCAGTTGCGGGCCTGCGTCCACGTTTTCTACCCCCAAGCAGGGAAGCCCATCAAGGTATTGATTGGTCTACCCTGGCTTTTGGCTGGGGGGAGTTGTGTTGGACT
The DNA here is from genome assembly GCF_964261635.1 of Lissotriton helveticus. Lineage (NCBI taxonomy): Eukaryota > Metazoa > Chordata > Amphibia > Caudata > Salamandridae > Lissotriton > Lissotriton helveticus. The sequence continues at coordinate 1,592,654,906 of NC_136067.1, read as the reverse complement.
TGGCCCATTTTCCCAAAAATTTTCGCTTTTCACCCCTCCTATTTTAGGATGTCTCTCCCATGGTAGAAGGATGTGCCATGTGTGGTGTGAGATGCCATGTTAAATGTACTGCAATGGTGTGCGCACCTATAATTCCCCCATCATAAGAATGCACCCTGGTGAAATGTCGCTTTTAAAATGGATGCCATGGCTGTGGGTGGTGCCACCTGACTGTGTTAGGTTAGCAGTCTAGATGTTCGGTTCACAGCCATCCCAGCTTTCGGAGGATAAGCCTGGCACCCAGGGTGCTCTATTCCTCCCCCTGAGCCAGTTAGAACCAGTTCCCCATACACTTCTAGAAGCTTCTGGCACGGTTTGGTAGGTGGGATGAGGGGCGTATAAGTAGGGGGGCTGTGCCACCATGTGCGCAGACAGAGCAGGGACATGAACATGAGGGGACCTGCTGCCAGGGGGTACCGCCACTTGGGCCTGTGTGCTGGACCCTGCACCCAACTGAAACCCCTCTGCTGTCCACAGGGCTAGGGAAAGCCCCACTGCAGGAGTCAAGGCTGCTGTAAAGGAGGAGTGCCACGCTACAGAGGAGGATGGTTTTTAAAGCCTACCACCCGGTCCTGATGAGTGCCCATTGACTGCTGACCTGGCCCAGTAGTGCTTGCTGCTTTCCTGCCTATCGCCCCGTGAGCACTACCCCTGGGCCCTGACTGTTGGCAAGCGCCTGGAAGAGAAGAGCGCGAATATTCCCAGCACCAGATGTGAGGAGCGCTTCCACCCCAACCTGCGACGCTGTGCCGGGTAGCGCTGGATGAGTGCTGCCTTTGATGTGCCAGGGGAAGAGGAGCTGAGGCCTACAGCCCTGGATTGAGAGGACTGAGCCCCCCTGCTCTGTGCTACCCAAGCGCTGTAATCCCCTAAGCGATGTGAGCTCAATGAGAACTATTCTACTGTGAAGCGCCGCAGGAGCCTACCCCGCGTTATTGCTGCCCTCGTGCGTGATTGCCGCGCCCTTTTTGTTGACTTGAAAACCAGCGGGAGCCTACCCCGCGGTATTGGTGCCTGTGGCCTTACTTGTGCATAATAGCGGGTGCCTACCCCGCGTGTGGAGATTGCCAGCGTGTGCATAATAGCGGGTGCCTACCCCGCGTGTGGAGATTGCCAGCGTGTGCATAACAGTGGGTGCCTACCCCGCTTCCTGCATATTTAATGAGCTGGTGCCCACCCCGCACGTCCAACTGCCCCGGGATCACCGCCGCAACTCGGGTTGCAGATGAGGAGCAGGTCCGCCGCGCTGCCAACAGCGGCCTGGAAAAGAGAGGAGTGATCCGGAAAGAGTACAGACTGCCTGGCATGGGCGGGGCAGGGCAGGAAGCGGTCGTGTGCCAACGCAGGGCTCCCGTGCAGTGTGAGAGCCCCTCTGTATTCAAGAAGCAAGTCCGGAGTCCGCCAGCTCCAGGGTGAAGCCCTGGGCCCACAGACCCGGGTGAGGAACGCAGCCCTCGAGGAGCCAGAGCAATGCGCCCCCTCCCCAGCAACTGCCACCAGCCCGTGTGAGGGGCCAAGCTGCCGGAGGGCGGGGGAAGCCGCCGGAAAGATGCTGCTGGCGGGGCTCCCAAGTGAGGAGGAGAGTCCCGCAATGTTCACAGCTGATGAGAATCAGAAGGAGAAAGTGCCGCAAGTGACTGGCGGGGCTCCCAGGTGGTAGGGAGAGCCCCGCGTGCAGTCCGTGAAGTCCCGTGCCCCCAGGAGAGGGGCCCCGGGGGAAGAGCGACGTCGGGAGGAGGCGGAGCTCACCCACAGAATCCCCGGTGAGTGGGGCTCTAGCTTTACTGCTTGGTGGTGGAGACGGGGCACGTTGTCGGTGCCCGCCCCCCTGTAGATACACGGAGGGCCCCGTGTCGGGGTTACAGCTGCCCTGCTAGAGTGTGGGCCCCATCTCTTCAATCACTGAGTCCCCGAGGGGGGGAGAACTCCAACGTTGGGTTCCAGAAGCGTAAACAGAAATCCCCAGAGACTGCCCCAATTCCCCCGAGGGCTCGCACCTGTGGAGCCCGTGGGTGGTTGTCCACCCCAGCTGCCCCACCGGACAGTGGGGAGCTGCAACGGTGCCAAATCATTGCTGCCTCCTGGAGGGGGGGCGTATGCCTGACCGGAACCTTGTGGGCCTTGTTGGGGCCCTGTGGCAACGTGGGGCACATTTGTTTGCATAGCAGGGATGGCCCTCCTGATGGTGACTTCAGGCCCCTAATGCTCTGCCTAACACTTTTTGCCTCCCGTTAAAGGGCCATGCCCAGACTGCCAATGTGTTTATGCTGATGGTATATGCCCCCATGTGGAATGTGTCCATGCCAAGGAAGGTTTGTAGGCCCTGTGTTATGCCAAGTACTGTGTGCCTGATACCCCTGAGCTCCCAGGATTTTGCCCAATGCAGGGTGAGACTTATGTTAGGACTTAGTCCCCTACTCATGATTTGATGCCTAATGCACCCATGCTCCTGTGGCCTATCGCATGAGATGATGCCGGTTGTATACCAATGTTATCTATGGCAAATGTGTTGTTGCTTCCCCCTAAGGCTACAGCGTAGGACCACATGATGTATGCTGTTACAGATATGCATACTGGGCTAGAGTTTTCATACCTACTGTCAGATGACTAATGTGATCTGTATATTTAGTGAAAGAGTTCACCTTTATCCTTCACCCTTACCTTTATCCTTTGTCCTTTTGCGATGGATCTGGCAGCGGCCTGATTGGCCCTGCCCTGTAAAACATCCCTTGTACATATTGCCCTGGCGCCAGTTGGCGCAGTCCATAGACTACTGTGGTTACATACGTGGTTGCTATTGTATGTTGGATACAATACAAAAGTTATTCTTTTCACCTAAACTGGTGTGGTCTCTTTTTATGGTGTGCCTTGTGTGTCACCTGTGTGTACTGCGTGGATGCTTTGCACATGTCTTCTGGAGTTTGGCCCGCCCGCTCTGCACCATGCTACCCCATTTCTAACACTTATATATGCATCCTTAGGAAGAACATGTGTAAGTGAATATTAGGAGCTAGCTCTACGTTGGTCTGAAGTCCTTTCTACTGTCAGACTCTGCAGATAATGTTATATATCAAGTCTGACACATTAATAAAAAGTGTGAATTTAATTTGAATTATGCATACATTAAGTTTTATGTTTTGCTTTGTTTATTCTTATAATGCAAGTGTGTGACCTATGAAAAAGGTACATGATTTGCAGTACAACACCATATAGGATGTGAGCTTCTTGTGGCCACAGACATTAAGACAAACTACTCCTTCATAGATAAACCTACTCAATACACACCTTCTTGAATGCAGAAAGCATCTTAGATTGATTCCATTTCCAGAGTTGCAGTGTCAGTTATTCTCTAGTGTGACTCATCTGTGAACTGTCAGAGCAGACGGGCTAGTTTTCAGTAGCTCATTGCTTTTTCAAAAAAACATGAATAGCGTAGCAGGAATTTTATGGTGGCCTCCTGTCTCCATGTGCAGTGTGGGTTTCCATCTTCAGCTCCTGTCTGATCTGCAGTACACCAGGGTCTACTTACAGTGTCCCCTCTGCTTGCACCAAGTAAGTTCCGCACCGTGTTACCTTTAAGTCTGATGTATGTTCGATGCTGCTGTCCCCCTAGTAATTGTTCTCTCTCCCATAGGTGAAGACCTTGAGATCCTTTACTTGGTCACAAGACGCTGTGCCTCCAAAATTAATTCTAGGTTCTCTAAATGCCAGCCTGCAGAAACGTGGCTCTCTTTCGCCCTCTAAGACCCTCTTCCCCATAGCCTGCGTCTTCTGGGACATCCTTGGTCCAGTGCGAGGGGTTGTCTACGGGGAGAGGGAGGGAGGAAATTATCTCGATAGCCACGCTCTCGGAACAATTTGTTCATGACACTTGGTTGCGGGTTATTATGGGTGCACATGTATCTGTTGTAAGTGGGGCATCCCATCACAACGTATTGCATTACCGTCACAAGTTTACCACTATATTGTGAATTAAGTATGTAATTGCTTTTCTTACTCTGCTTACACTTATATTTTAAAGTTCCAGTATAAGTATGGATGGAACTAGTACAAGTCACCTGTTGTGAATACCTTGCATTAATACATCATGTCATTTCCATGGTTAAATAGGACATTCTCTTATACATGGATTTGCAAATTCGAATAGACATGTCTGGCGCACATTGGGTGATCTCATTGTCTTGTAAAACGTTCATAGCCATGAAGTAAATTGCCATATTTTAAAACAAACACACTAGCTGCGGTAAAACAGTAACTTCTGCCTATCTGTCAGCACTTTTGGGGAGGAACGCCATTAACAAACAAGCATTTACAATGCAATGGTTTCGCCTTTGGAAAAGTTAGAGTTATTGGCATTGTAAATGACAAAATTTGTATTTATGTGTTGGTTTTGAAAACAGATAAATAAATGGCATTGTCATTTACATTGCCATTAGCTTAATATCTGCAGTCACTCTGCACTCTCTAGCACTCCCTAGCACTCCCTACTCACTCTGCACTCTCTGGCACTCCCTACTCACTCTGCACTCTCTAGCACTCCCTACTCACTCTACGCTCCCTATGCACTCTACGCTCCCTATGCACTCTACGCTCCCTATGCACTCTACGCTCCCTATGCCCTCTGCGCTCCCTATGCCCTCTGCGCTCCCTATGCCCTCTGCGCTCCCTATGCCCTCTGTGCTCCCTATGCCCTCTGCACTCCCTATGCCCTCTGCACTCCCTATGCCCTCTGCACTCCCTATGCCCTCTGCACTCCCTATGCCCTCTGCACTCCCTATGCACTCTGCACTCCCTATGCACTCTGCACTCCCTATGCACTCTGCACTCCCTATGCACTCTGCACTCCCTATGCACTCCCTATGCACTCTGCACTCCCTATGCACTCTGCACTCCCTATGCCCTATGCACTCCCTATGCACTCCCTATGCCCTATGCACTCCCTATGCCCTATGCACTCCCTATGCCCTCTGCACTCCCTATGCCCTCTGCACTCCCTATGCCCTCTGCACTCCCTATGCCCTCTGCACTCCCTATGCACTCTGCACTCCCTATGCACTCTGCACTCCCTATGCACTCTGCACTCCCTATGCACTCCCTATGCACTCTGCACTCCCTATGCCCTATGCACTCCCTATGCACTCTGCACTCCCTATGCCCTATGCACTCCCTATGCCCTATGCACTCCCTATGCCCTATGCACTCCCTATGCCCTATGCACTCTGCACTCCCTATGCACTCCCTATGCACTCTACATTCTGCACTCCCTATGCACTATGCACTCCCTATGCACTCTGCACTCCCTATGCACTCTGCACTCCCTATGCACTCCCTATGCACTCCCTACGCATTCCCTACGCACTCCCTACGCACTCCCTATGCACTCTGCAGGAGAGCTCGCCTGCAGCTGGGACCTTAGGGAGAGGTGCCGATGGTCACAGGAGAGCTCGCCTGCAGCTGGGACCTCAGTGAGAGGTGCCGAGGGTCCCAGGAGAGCTCGTCTGCAGCTGGGACCTCAGTGAGCGCTGGCAGTGACCTAGGGTGTGAGGAACTGAGAGAGGTGCCGGGGTCCCAGGAGAGCTCGTCTGCAGCTGGGACCTCAGTGAGCGCTGGCAGTGACCGAGGGTGTGAGGAACTGAGAGAGGTGCCGAGGGTCACAGGAGAGCTCGCCTGCAGCTGGGACCTTAGGGAGAGGTGCCGATGGTCACAGGAGAGCTCGCCTGCAGCTGGGACCTCAGTGAGAGGTGCCGAGGGTCCCAGGAGAGCTCGTCTGCAGCTGGGACCTCAGTGAGCGCTGGCAGTGACCGAGGGTGTGAGGAACTGAGAGAGGTGCTGAGGGTCACAGGAGAGCTCGTCTGCAGCTGGGACCTCAGTGAGCGCTGGCAGTGACCTAGGGTGTGAGGAACTGAGAGAGGTGCCGGGGTCCCAGGAGAGCCCGTCTGCAGCTGGGACCTCAGTGAGCGCTGGCAGTGACCGAGGGTGTGAGGAACTGAGAGAGATGCCGAGGGTCACAGGAGAGCTCGCCTGCAGCTGGGACCTCAGTGAGAGGTGCCGAGGGTCCCAGGAGAGCTCGTCTGCAGCTGGGACCTCAGTGAGCGCTGGCAGTGACCGAGGGTGTGAGGAACTGAGAGAGGTGCTGAGGGTCACAGGAGAGCTCGTCTGCAGCTGGGACCTCAGTGAGCGCTGGCAGTGACCGAGGGTGTGAGGAACTGAGAGAGGTGCCGAGGGTCACAGGAGACCTCAGTGAGGGCTACAGTGATCAAGAAAAGGGTTCATTACTTGGTCTTGGAGTGACAGAGGGTTGCCGGGCCGAGGGAGAGGGTTCCTTCCCGGGACTGATGGAGAAGGATGGAGTTCACAGGGGACCTCACCTGAGTTGGGACCTCAGTGAGGGCCACAGTGACCGAGGGTAGTGAGGAACTGAGAGAGGTGCCGAGGGTCACTCACAGGAGAGCTCGCCTGCAGCTGGGACCTCAGTGAGAGCTGGGACCTCAGTGAGAGGTGCCGAGGGTCACAGGAGAGCTCGCATGCAGCTGGGACCTCAGTGACGGCCCGCAGTGACCGAAGCAGGCCTGGGGGAGAGGGCTCAGTGCCCAGGACCAGACTAGGACAGGAGGTGACCGGAGGGTAAGTATTGCCGGGGGGGGGGGAGTGGGGGCTCCGTGGCTGGACCAGGGCAGGCCGGGAGGGGGCGGTCGGATGCTTCACCCGCAGTGACCGGAGCTGCCCGTCACGGGCCGTGGGAGAGGACCAGCGCAGAACCGGTCAGAGTGCTCGGGGGGTGAGTGCGCCTGCGGCAGAGATGGGTGTCACTGATTCACTCTGGGTGGGGCATGTGCAGCGTTTCATCCTTGTGCTGGGGTGACTACAAACATCGCTGCCCTTGCCCCGTGTGAAGCTTTCATAGGTGACCAGGTGACTCCGTGCCCTTTCCTTTCTTCCGACGGCAACTGCTACCTCTACATGCCTACAACAAATAGTATACCAGCAACAAGACCGGACAAACGTACATGTATGTCAGCAGTAAACAAAAACAATCGAAATAATACACACCATAAACAAACAAGCACTCACCTGGGGAACAACGGAGGCCCAGCACGGAGCGGGCATTTCAGCAACCCCGCCCACGGCCGCGGTAATGTGCGCGAAAAACATGAAGCACAGGGGGGGGGGCGGGAACGAACAGCCGAACAGCGGGAGGGGGTCGGGAAGGCTTCCTCCGTTGGGGGGTGGGGGGACGGACAGCGGGAGGGGGGTCGGGAAGGCTTCCTCCGTTGGCGGTGGGGGGTGGGAACGGGACAAAAGCAAACAGAACAAGCACTCACCTGGGGAACAACGGAGGCCCAGCACGGAGCGGGCATTTCAGCAACCCCGCCCACGGCCGCGGTAATGTGCGCGAAAAACATGAAGCACAGGGGAGGGGGCGGGAACGAACAGCCGAACAGCGGGAAGGGGGTCGGGAAGGCTTCCTCCGTTGGGGGGGGGGGACGGACAGCGGGAGGGGGGTCAGGAAGGCTTCCTCCGTTGGCGGTGGGGGGCGGGAACGGGACAAAAGCAAACAGCAAACAGAACAAGCACTCACCTGGGGAAAAACGGAGGCCCAGCACGGAGCGGGCATTTCGGCAACCCCGCCCACGGCCGCGGTAATGTGCGCGAAAAACATGAAGCACAGGGGGGGGGGCGGCTCTTTTGCCTCTCATTTTTTTTGTTCACCACCCTCTCTCTTCTCCCTTTCCTAGCAGTATTCGCATCTAGCGTTAAAAAAAACTTGTATGCAAGTATTTCGTGCATTACCACAAACTCCAAATGTAGTCATTCATTTAAGTTGAATTCAGTTGATTCCATGAAATTGCATTCATGTTCTTGGTGTTACCCTTTCCATACCCCCCTGCAAAGTGCATTTTTTGTCATTTCATTCAGGCGCTGGATTGTATGACCATGTCTCCTTAGTGGGCCTTGTGCTCTGCTGCTCACGCAGTTATGCGTAATTAGTAGTACTGTCAGTGCCTCCCACAAAAAAGGGACCTCACATCGGAACCAGTAGAGCACCGCACACTGCAGTAGCTGAGGTGAGCCTTCTCCAACACTCCGAAAAACACAATGGGCCGTTTAGCTAATATGTCAGTTTGTACGATTATGAGTGACTGAGACCGTGCTGTCCTTTCACATTTGGGTGTTTGCCCATCTGGACAAATGCAGACGTGCTGTCTTTGGGAGAAAACTGCAGAAGGCTTCTTCTAGCTCAGTGTGTCAACCCCAAACACTTGCCCTCTCCTTGTCCGCTAGTAGACAAGACTTGATTGTTTAGAAACGGGGGTTAAATACGCTGAGATATCAGCTGGCACATTCAACTTAGCTGAGGAGGAGGGCTAGGCTTTTCAGTGCTAAATTAACTTCATGTAGGATGAAAAACTGAGGCGACATATCTGGAGTCACTTAAGTTATAATAGCTGCCATGGGACTGTATGTGTAAACAAAAACAATCGAAATAATACACACCATAAACAAACAAGCACTCACCTGGGGAACAACGGAGGCCCAGCACGGAGCGGGAATTTCAGCAACCCGCCCACGGCCGCGGTAATGTGCGCGAAAAACATGAAGCACAGGGGGGGGGGGCGGGAACGAACAGCCGAACAGCGGGAAGGGGGTCGGGAAGGCTTCCTCCGTTGGCGGTCGGGGCGGGAACGGGACAACAGCAAACAGAACAAGCACTCACCTGGGGAACAACGGAGGCCCAGCACGGAGCGGGCATTTCGGCAACCCCGCCCACGGCCGCGGTAATGTGCGGGAAAAACATGAAGCACAGGGGGGGGGGGCGGGAACGGACAGCGGGAGGGGGGTCGGGAAGGCTTTCTCCGTTGGCGGTCGGCCGCGGAATGGCCAAAAAAACCTGGTCAACAAAAAAAAAAATAAACCCCGCCCACGGCCGCATGACTACACAGAGGGCACGCCCAGGGAAAAAATCTCGGGAACGCCCCCGAATCTGGTCCGTGAATGACGGACAGATCTCTGTTCCAATGGCTAGCCTCCATTTATGGAGCTAGCCAATGGAACAGAGGGCGTATTCAAGTGTCCTTATACTGAAGACTACAGATTTCTCTGGAGGCGGAGCTAAAAGCTCCGTGCTCCAGCGAAACCTAAAAAGCATATTCTTCTCTCCAGGGCCTTTTGATTGCGTCTTTCTGAGAAGAGCCTAACATTTAAAAAACAAGCATTTGCAATGCAATAGGTCTCGTATTAGGAAAGTTTGAGCTATTGGTCTTTTAAATGACAAATCTTTTATTTATGTGTTGGTTTTGAAAATAGAGAAATTAATAGCTTTGTCATTTACAATGCCAATACTTTTAACTTTTGCAAATGTGACATATAGCATTTGTAATGCAAAATGTTTTGTATTTACGTGACTTAGATGTATTGATATTACAAATAACAATGGCTTTTATTTTTTTTAAATCATTAATACTTAAATAAAAGTTATTGTTATTTATAATGGCAATAGCTTACACTTTAGCAAATAACTTTTGTGAAGATTATGTTGAGTGTATTTTATTGTGGCGAAAATCCAAGAACAGAAGTGAAATATTAACATCTTTTTGTGACATTTGTAATAAAGCTTTAAATATTGAGAGAACATATTTGAACCAGTTGTTGTTGAATAGTTGCACAGATTGATGCTGTGGTGGCGCTGAGTGATGATGTGGTGGCGACGAGTGATGCTGTGGTGTTCAGTGATGCTGTAGTAGTGCATAGTGATGTTGTGGTACCCCTGAGTGATGTTGTGGTGCCCCTGAGTGATGTTATGGTGCCCCTGAGTGATGCTGTGGTGGTGCGATAGATAGATAGAGTGAGGGCGATAGCTAGATAGATAGATAGATAGATAGATAGAGTGAGGGCGATAGATAGATACATAAATAGATAGATAGAGTGAGTGAGGGCGATAGATATATAGAGTGAGGGCTATAGATAGATAGAGTGAGGGTGATAGAGCGAGGGCGATAGATAGATAGACAGATAGATAGAGAGAGGCAGATAGATAGATAGATTGATAGCTAGAGAGTGAGGGCGATAGATAGAGTGAGGGCAATAGATAGATAGAGTGAGGGCGATAGATAGAGTGAGGGCGATAGATAGAGTGAGGGCGACAGATAGAGTGAGGGCGATAGATAGAGTGAGGGCGACAGATAGAGTGAGGGCGACAGATAGATAGAGTGAGGGTGACAGATAGATAGAGTAAGGGCGATAGATAGAGTGAGGGCGATAGATAGATGTGTGTGGTTGTGTGTGTGTGTGTGTGGTTGTGCGTGTGGTTTTATGTGTGTGGTTGTATGTGTGGTTGTGTGTGTGGTTGTGTGTGATTGTGTGTGTGTGGTTGTGTGTGTGTGGTTGTGTGCGATTGTGTGTGTGGTGTGGTTGTGTGTGTTTGTGTGGTTGTGTGTGTGTGGTTGTATGTGTGTGTGTGTGCGCGTGGTTGTATGTATGTGTGTGTGCGGTTAGAGAAGGATGCATGTGGAAGAGAGCAGCAGATCAGCACAGCAGAAGAGAACAGGGAGTTAAAGAAGGAGGCGGTGGAAGAGAGCAGCAGATCAGCACAGGAAAAGAGAACAGGGAGTTAGAGAAGGAGGCGAGGTGGAAGAGAGCAGCAGATCAGCAGAAGAGAACAGGGAGTTAAAGAAGGAGGCGGGGTGGAAGAGAGCACCAGATCATCAGAGAGAGAAAAGAAGAGAACAGGGAGTTAGAGAAGGAGGTGGGTGGAAGAGAGCAGCAGATCAGCACAGCAGAAGAGAACAGGGAGTTAAAGAAGGAGGTGGGGTGAAAGAGAGCAGCAGATTAGCACAGGAGAAGAGAACAGGGAGTTAAAGAAGGAGGTGGGGTGGAAGAGAGCAGCAGAATAGCACGGCAGAAGAGAACAGGTAGGTAGAGAAGGAGGCGGGTTGAAGAGAGCAGCAGATCAGCTCTGGAGAAGAAAAGTGAACAGGGAGTTAAAGAAGGAGGTGGGTGGAAGAGAGCAGCATAACAGCACAGCAGAAGGGAACATGGAGTTAAAGAAGGAGGCGGGTGGAAGAGAGCGGCAGATCAGCACAGGAGAAGAGAACAGGGAGTTAGAGAAAGAGGCGGTGGAAGAGAACAGCTGATTAGCACAGGAGCAGAAAACAGGGAGTTAAAGAAGGAGGCGGGTGGAAGAGAGCAGCAGATCAGCACAGGAGAAGAGAACAGGGAGTTAAAGAAGGAGGCGGGTGGAAGAGAACAGCATATCGGCATGGGAGAAGAGAACAGTGAGTTAGAGAAGGAGGCATGGTGGAAGAGAGCAGCAGATCAGCATGAGAGAAGAGAAGAGAACAGGGAGTTAGATGAGGAGGTGGGTGGAAGAGAGGAACAGATCAGCACAGCAGAAGAGAACGGCGAGTTAAAGAAGGAGGTGGGGTGGAAGAGAGCAGCAGATCAGCAGAAGTTAACAGGGAGTTAAAGAAGGAGGCGGGTAGAAGAGAACAGCATATCGGCACAGGAGAAAAGAACAGTGAGTTAGAGAAGGAGGCAGGGTGGAAGAGAGCAACAGATCAGCACAGGAGAAGAGAAGAGAACAGGGAGTTAGAGAAGGAGGTGAGGTGGAAGAGAGCAGCAGATTACCACAGCAGAAGAGAACAGGGAGTTAAAGAAGGAGGCGGGTGGAAGAGAACAGCATATCGGCACAGGACAAGAGAACAGTGAGTTAGAGAAGGAGGCAGGGTGTAAGAGAGCAGCAGATCAGCACGAGAGAAGAGAAGAGAACAGGGAGTTAGATAAGAAGGTGGTGGAAGAGAGGAACAGATCAGCACAGCAGAAGGGAATAGGGAGTTGAAGAAGGAGGTGGGGTGGAAGAGAGCATCAGATCAGCAGAAGTTAACAGGGAAGTTAAAGAAGGAGGCGGGTGGAAGAGAACAGCATATCGGCACAGGAGAAGAGAACAGTGAGTTAGAGAAGGAGGCAGGGTGGAAGAGAGCAACAGATCAGCACAGCAGAAGAGAACAGGGAGTGAAAGAAGGTTGCGGTGGAAGAGAGCAGCAGATCAGCACAGGAGAAGAGAACAGGGAGTTAGAGAAAGAGGCGGGTGGAAGAGAACAGCAGATTAGCACAGGAGAAGAAAACAGGGAGTTAAAGAAGGAGGTGGGGTGGAAGAGAGCAGCAGATCAGCACAGGAAAAGAGAACAGGGAGTTAGAGAAGGAGGCGAGGTGGAAGAGAGCAGTAGATCAGCAGAAGAGAACAGGGAGTTAAAGAAGGAGGCGGGGTGGAAGAGAGCACCAGATCATCAGAGGGAGAAAAGAAGAGAACAGGGAGTTAGAGATGGAGGTGGGTGGAAGAGAGCAGCAGATCAGCACAGCAAAAGAGAACAGGGAGTTAAAGAAGGAGGTGGGGTGGAAGAGAGCAGCAGATTAGCACAGGAGAAGAGAACAGGGAGTTAAAGAAGGAGGTGGGGTGGAAGAGAGCAGCAGAATAGCACGGGCGAAGAGAACAGGGAGGTAGAGAAGGAGGCGGGTTGAAGAGAGTAGCAGATCAGCTCTGGAGAAGAGAAGTGAACAGGGAGTTAGAGAAGGAGGTGGGTGGAAGAGAGCAGCATAACAGCACAGCAGAAGGGAACATGGAGTTAAAGAAGGAGGCGGGTGGAAGAGAACAGCTGATTAGCACAGGAGCAGAAAACAGGGAGTTAAAGAAGGAGGCGGGTGGAAGAGAACAGCATATCGGCATGGGAGAAGAGAACAGTGAGTTAGAGAAGGAGGCAGGGTGGAAGAGAGCAGCAGATCAGCATGAGAGAAGAGAAGAGAACAGGGAGTTAGATAAGGAGGTGGGTGGAAGAGAGGAACAGATCAGCACAGCAGAAGAGAACGGGGAGTTAAAGAAGGAGGTGGGGTGGAAGACAGCAGCAGATCAGCAGAAGTTAACATGGAGTTAAAGAAGGAGGCGGGTGGAAGAGAACAGCATATCGGCACAGGAGAAGAGAACAGTGAGTTAGAGAAGGAGGCAGGGTGGAAGAGAGCAACAGATCAGCACAGGAGAAGAGAAGAGAACAGGGAGTTAGAGAAGGAGGTGAGGTGGAAGAGAGCAGCAGATTACCACATTAGAAGAGAACAGGGAGTTAAAGAAGGAGGCGGGTGGAAGAGAACAGCATATCGGCACAGGAGAAGAGAACAGTGAGTTAGAGAAGGAGGCAGGGTGTAAGAGAGCAGCAGATCAGCACGAGAGAAGAGAATAGGGAGTTAGATAAGGAGGTGGTGGAAGAGAGGAACAGATCAGCACAGCAGAAGAGAACAGGGAGTTAAAGAAGGTGGTGGGGTGGAAGAGAGCAGCAGATCAGCAGAAGTTAACAGGGAGTTAAAGAAGGAGGCGGGTGGAAGAGAACAGCATATCGGCACAGGAGAAGAGAACAGTGAGTTAGAGACGGAGGCAGGGTGGAAGAGAGCAACAGATCAGCACAGGAGAAGAGAAGAGAACAGGGAGTTAGAGAAGGAGGTGAGGTGGAAGAGAGCAGCAGATTACCACAGCAGAAGAGAACAGGGAGTTAAAGAAGGAGGTGGGATGGAAGAGAGCAGCAGAACAGCACGGGAGAAGAGAACAGGGAGGTAGAGAAGGAGGTGGGGTGGAAGAGAACAGCAGATCAGCACGAGAGAAGAGAACAGGTAGTTAAAGAAGGAGGTGGGTGGATGAGAGCAGCAGATCAGTACATGAGAAGTGAACAGGGAGTTAAAGAAGGAGGCGGGGTGGAAGAGAACTGCAGATCGTCACAGGAGAAGAGAACAGGGAGTTAGAGAACGAGGCGGGTGAAAGAGAACAGCAGATCAGCAACGGAGAAGAGAAAAGGGAGTTAGAGAAGGAGGCGGATTGGAAGAGAGCAAAAAGATCATCACAGGAGAAGGCAACAAGGAGTTAGAGAATGAGGCGGTGGAAGCTAAGAGCAGATAAGCACAGGAGAAGAGAACAGGGAGTTAGAGAAGGGGGCGGGTGGAAGAGAGCAGCAGATCAGCACGGGAGAACAGAAGAGGAAGATAAAGAAGGAGGCGGGTGGAAGAGAGATGTTCTTGTCTTGTCTTGCTTTGTGGGAGGGGTAGGGGGAGTGAATTCCTGTGCATGCGCCTACCTCACATGAACTGTATGCGATCCGCAGTGGGTAGACTTTTGAAAGCAGCTTTTTAGAATCTTGCCGAAAACAATGCTTACGCATTGCTTCAGCGAGACCTAAAAATGGCGAGTTGGATAGAGAGGAAGGGATAGTGAGGTGGGAGAGGTAGAAAGGGAGAGATCAAACGAGGGAAGTAAGAGAGAAAAGTATGTGATAGGAATGTAGAGCTTGGAGAGAGGTGTCGCTAGAGAGGAATAAGGAGATATGGAAGTAGTAGGAGAAGGAGAGATCGGTGCGGAGGGATATAGAAATAAGAAACCTGGAGTTGGGTGGAAGAAAAAGAGAGTGAAAGAAAGAGATGGGAAGGAGAAACAGGTAAAGAATGGAGGAGGAAGGAGTAGAAGAGGGAGAGGGGACTGAGGGAGGAAGAAATACATGGATAAGGACTGAGAGATTATAGAGTGCGAGAGAATGAATAGTATAGAGACGGGAGAGAGATAGTGTAGGCAAAAGAATGAAAGAAGGGTTTTTCTCAGGTGGAGTTAGGTTCGAAAGAAAGAGTCCAAAAGAAGGAAAAGGAGAGTGTAAAATACAGAGGGAGGTGTGGGCTGAGTGAGAGAGAGGAACGCTTATAGAGATGTGCAGACAGTTGACAGAGGGAAAGGGAGAAGGGGAGAGCATCCCCATTGTGGAGAGGCCAATGGAACTAGAGAGAGGGAATTTTGAGCAAAGAAGTAAGTGAAAGGTCTAGAGAAAATAGAGAGAGGACTAAAAGAAGAGGAAGAGAACAGGTTAAACAGGGAGAGACTAAAGGAGAGTGGAAAACTAAGAGGGAAGGGCACAGAAACTAATTGGAGTGGATAGGATGGGGTAGAGAGAGAAGAAGGGATAAAGAAAGAGTCGGTGAGATGGAGTGAAACAGAGTTATGGAGAAGGAGTAAGGGAAAATGTGTCAGCAAAAAACAGAACAAGCACTGGCGTTGCCAATAGGTTTCGCATTTTGAAAGTTGGAGCTATTTGTTTTGTAAATGACATTTTATATATATATATTGTTATTGACAATGCCAATAACGATATATAAATATAAAATGTCATTTACAAAACCAATAGCTCCAACTTTCCAAATGCGAAACATATTGGCAACGCCAGTGCTTTTTTTCACGTTAGTAGGAGCTGTAAACACTGGTGGTCCTGTGTGGGGTGGGGGGCAGGTCCTTACTAGCTCAGCTCATTAAAACCCAGGTGAGAGGAGGGAGCGTACAGCACAGGCGAGAGGAGGGAGCGTACTGCACGGGTGAGAGGAGGGAGCGTACAGCACGGGTGAGAGGAGGGAGCGTACAGCACGGGTGAGAGGAGGGAGCGTACAGCACGGGTGAGAGGAGGGAGCGTACAGCACAGGTGAGAGGATGGAGCGTACAGCACGGGTGAGAGGCTCGTGAAGGGGTGCTGGCCCAATCTACCAAAGGTGGCTAGCAATGAGCGCGTCTGCTGCCCGGGGTGTTGTCGGGTGCTTTGGGCGAGTAGAGTGGCTTTGAAAAAAGTATTCTGTAGACAGAAGTACACAGGTCCCGAGGACTCACACGTCACGCGCACATAGGTAAAAATGTCTCACCAGCGGGTAAACTACTCGAGCAATGAAAGTCACCCAGATTCATCGGACGGATAATCGTTTAGGGAGAAGTGTCTGCGTGTGCTTTTGAATCTGTCTTTGTGTATTGTGATAATGTGTTGTGGATTGTGTCTGTAGTCTTAACTTCAGAAGTGGTGCTCGCCCAAACCACCAAAACACAGCTCAACTATCAGACATATGCATAATCCACACCAAGTTACACAATTTACTTACATGAGCACATGAACATGCATGTCTCTTTACAATACACGTTTACAAATCTAGGTTTCACGTAATGTCCTTGAATTGCCTGTTTGTGTATTCCTTTGTGTGTCTATGTGTGCGCCAATGTGTCTGCGTACATAAGTTTGAATGTCAGGGTGTATTTGTGCGTGATTGTGTGTGTGGGCAAATCGATTTTTCTGTATGCGTGTTTGTATTGCATCTTTGTTTGTGCGTCCGTGTGTGTCTGCGTACTTACGTTTGCATGTATTGTGGGTGTGGCAGTGTGTATTTGTGCGCGACCGTGTGTGCGTGCGAGTCTATTTTTTTTCTTTACCTCTATACGTGCCTGTATGTGTGTCTTTCTGGATGTGCGTCAGTGTGTGTCCGAGAACTTAAGTCTGAATGTTTGTGTGTGTGTGTTTGCCAGTGTGTATTTGTGCGTGTGGGCAAGTTTATTTTTCTGTGTGTGTTTTATTCGTGGTTGTATTGCATATGTGTGTGTGCATTTGTGCTCCCGTGCGTGTCAGCATACTTAAGTTTGAATGTATTTGTGTGTGAGTCAGGGTGTATTTGTGTGTGACTGTGCGTGTGGGGAGTCTTTGTTTCTGTACCTGTTTGCGTCTCTGTATTGTCTTTCTGTGTGTCTATGTGTGCCAGTGAGTGTGAGAGTACTTTTAAATTTGACTGTATATGTATGCCTGTCTGTCTGTGCACGTGCGCTTGTATGTAAATGAATGGAACTAAGTATATCTCAGTTTTTTGGGATGGGATTCCCTAAGGTCGCCACGTTGTAACGTTAAACAGCGCACACAACAAACCAACATTTCCATGTGCATCGTAAACTGTTGACTCTATAAAACCCGAAGTGCCGGTTTTCCTGCGTGTTTGTTTCACGCACTAGAGTGAGTTGATGTCAGTGTGGAAGTTCCCGTATTTTTTAAGCGGCTCCATCGTCGTGCAAGTGAGGCGCAAATTTATAAAGCACACGGAGAACGCGCGCTCCTTACTACACAAAATACTACTTAAATTCACCGACCAGTCCAAGCAGGGCAACATTTGCAGTGGTAGCTGGTAGGGAACGGTGGAGGCAGGGCGGGGGAATGTGACGTCAGGGAAACTGATACAGGAGGGAAGCCGGATGGGGGCGGGAGAGCCTGGTGGGGAGCCTGATGGGGGCGGGAGAGCCTGGTGGGGGGGCGTGAATGCGCGAGGGGAGGCAGGCGGATTAGGAGGGAAGCCTGATGGGGGCGGGGAGCCTGGTGGGGGGGCGTAAATGCGAGCGAGGGGAGGCAGGCGGATTAGGGAGATGCTCGTGCTTGTGTGGTCACGTGACCGGCTTTTGTGGTCACGTGACCTCACATGCACTGTGAAGAAACCGCAGTGGTTTCACTAGTCGATCAAGCCCTTGAATTTTCGCCTATTCCATTCGCAAGCGAATGGTAATAGGCGAAACCTAAAAAGGCATAAAAAGGGTGAGAGAAGGTGGAGGAATGAGAAACCAAAGAGAGAGGGAGTGGGGAGAAAGACATGTAGAGTGACGCAAAAGAGAAAGAAAAAAAACCGAGACAACATGTATAAGTAAAAGTGGAGAGGTTTCATTATAATTTGACTAAGAGTATAAATAAACTGATAGCAGCATGTGATTCCAAGTGCGAAAGTGTTCCTTGTACAGAGATGTACCGTGAATAATAGTTTCTCCGTGGATAAAGTGGAATTAGTGAGCGCACAGCGGGCGTGCAGACAGACAAGGCAGCAGTGAGTATGAACTAGAAACAAAGTGCTCAGTAAATGATTAGGAGGAAAGGTGCGAGGGGTTAGCAGGGAAAGGAGGGACGCAGGGCGGGGTGGGGTGAGAGAGCACGAGTCTGTGTGTGAGGACAGTAAAAAATAATGAAAGCAGTCTGTCAGAATATGGGCTATGTAACCAATGGATCTATTTATTCAACTTTAAAATTAAAATCACCTAATATTATTAATTAGGGTGCTTTCATTTCCAATGTAGATGCCTGCCGAACAAATTGATAGCAGAAATTAGTAGCTGTCCGAAGTGAGAGATAAACCAACACATCTGTGTCTGAGAAGGTGGTACTAAAATGGAAAGAACAGACCTCTGCCAGCTAATTATTGGAAATAGATACGAGGAGGCTTCAGGTTCTCATCAAAAAACATTTCCAAACTCCCTCTTTAGATATGCATTTATGAATCAGCTGCAGATGGTACAGGATTAGATAGAGTTGCTGACCTCTTCTTGTTGCATTTTGTCGGCTGCATTTAACACAGTGTTGGATGCAGCTCTTTCTACTTGTTTAAAGTAAGCAAATGTGAAAACAAATTTAAGAACTTGTTTGTATTATGCTAATGTACTCTAATAACTCCACATACATCCCCGAATGTATGGCACATTTGAATCAAATATGGCTGACATTTTATACTAGTTAGAGGCTTCCTACAGTTCTACATTTGCCTGCTAATTATACTGACGCTAGTAGGACCAGAAGCCATAGGGCTCAACAAATGTTTACCTAAAACAAATCGAAACTCGTTAAAAAACACACACCATTAAGCTCTCACCGTTGTGTTAGGTATCTCCAAAGTGAACAAAATGTCTAGTTGCAAGAAAGAGCTGTGCACGAGTGAATAAGTAATGCTGATTGAGGTGACGAGAAGAGGGGGGGGGAGTGAGTACAAACAAAGGAGCCTGATTAAAGCGGAGAAGGGAGGGTGAGTGAGAGAAAAGGAGCCATTAGAACAAGCTCTGGCATTGCGCAGAGGGGGGCTGGGGAGCGATTCCTTTGAATTGTAAATAAACCAGCATGAGTGCGAAGAGAGGCAGCTCCCAGGCTGACATTTGGTGTGCGATGTGCACGCGCTCCCACACATGCACTGCAGAGAATCTGCTTGGAAAAGCGTTTGGGTACATTTCTGAAAGTCCCTTTACATAAGTCTCACAGACAACGCATGCGCGTTGTCTAAAACGAGACCTAATGATCACCTTACTAAGTCTATGACATGTTGAAGTCCTTGCTGATTGTCGCAGGGTAGGTTCCTACCTACAGTACTGCTTGTCCTAGGTCTGTTTTTTCCTTTGTCATGAAATGCCATTCACAACTGAGAATGAATAGGAAAATAGTAGGAAGAAGGGCAAGACGACGCACGCCATGCAAACAAGAATATACAAGGTTTTCTATAATCTAAAATGGCAGATGTGGGTTACACAGAAGTGGATGAATCATTCTTGTTTTGCAAGTGAGCAACTAACACGTGGCTTGGGAAGCAAATGCCTGCTCAAAATTCACTGTTTCAGTCTAGGAGAACGAGGTGAAATATTGGCCTTTATAAGAGCGTGTATTTTCTGCTCATGTTGTCAACTATTACTTTTCAGATTATCTTCTCAATCATGGATGTAAATGCACAGCAGATGGCACAATCTCTAGTTTTTAGGGCGAGTCTAAGCAGCGCATGCGCTGTCTTCGAGACATGCTGTATTCACTCTTTGGGCTTTGAATATGTCCAACGATTTTCATCAGCTTTTTTGTCTGTCTTTCAAAATTCCTTTAGTTTCGTTGGTGAATAGCTTACATTTGTCCCATCATTTGACTGTTTTTTTCCCACCCTGGAGACCACCCCTGCTACATGGATCCTTTCACTATCAGCCATATGTTTACTATTCAGCACTCTACTTTTTCTTTCCGCTCTCTTGTTTATATTTCAAGCTTTCTAGGTGATTTTTTAATGTGTTCCACTGCTGAGTCACCCGGTCTGTGTTTGTTTGAATTAGGAATTCTATTTTGTGAGTTTACATCCCAAGTTCCATCCCTCCAGTGCCCTGAAGTTTCTGACTGGAAAGTGTCAGAGTAGAAGAAACCATCTGTGTCACCCACCCCTTTCTGTGTTGTTTTCATCTTTAATTTTAGACGTTTCCCTAGAGAAGCAAGTTCAGCAAACAGTGCCTCCCCCCGGTGGAAGTAAACCCTCCCACAGCTTCCCAAGATGAGCCATTCCCACAGACACAATGGGGTTCCCTGCTGTCGGAGAGGGGCGGGCACTGCCTCTTGTTCCTTCACAATCATGGCTCTTTGTAATAGTAGGGGGAGACTATGGTAAGCTCCTTTCAAACGGTGCACAGCATATCCCAGGACAGGGCACTCTGAGGCGGCGCCAGGCTCTAGGAGTCATGGAAATGTCTGCACCTCGGGGTAACACATCTCCTGAACCTGCATGGAACAGAGGATCCTCTCTCTCCTCCACACAAGCGGGTGAGGACAGGCCCTGCAGGGACCACCATGTAGACCCAGACCAGAATGTTGCAGAAATGGTCACAGATGTAGTGACAGGTTCTAGGGACAGCATCATCCCAGCTGGCTCTAGAGGCGCCACATCCTCTCCATTCCATATCAGCATTTAAAAAGGCTCACAATTATTACGGATTCCTGTAATCTTGATTTCTAATGCTGCAAACGAGATTTCAGCTCTGCTGACACAAAATAACAAATGCAAAAACAACAGTTGATGGACAGAATGCAGAACAATGTCATACATTCGCCCCAGTACAGAGATCAGGGCCTAAATCCATTGTTTGTTTTGCTCACCATGCCATTCCAGTTTGAACCCAGCCATATGCAAATCAGTCTTGGCCCTGTGCCCCATGGGAACAGTCCAGCACGAACTGCCAAGCCAGGTCCTCCCTGGACTGGAAACAGGCCCCCTAGGACCGGTTTGGGGCTTTCAGCCCTTATCAGCCAGAATAGCTTGATTCCAGTGGCATGGAGAGCACGGGACTCACGTCTGAGCATACCCGTCACACTTGGGGTGACAAATGCAAAAAACACAGTCGATGGACAGAATGCAGAACAATGTCATACATTCACCTCAGTACAGAGATCTGGGCCTGAATCCAGTTGGCTGCGGGTGAGTGTTTGATTTGCTCAAACGCTCTCTCCATCATTCCCTTTGTTATCGCTTTGTTCACTCTAAGTTGGCAGGGTATGCCCAGACATGTGTCCCTTGCTCACTTTGCCACCGGATTCAAGATAGCTTGCCTATTGAGGGCTATGAACCCGAAACTGGTCCCAGGATGCTTGTTTCCGGTCTAGGGAAGACATGGCTTGGCAGTTTGGGCTGGATTGTTCCCATGAGGCACAGGGTCAGACTGATTTCCATATGGCAATGTCTGAACTGGGGTGGTGGAGTGAGCTAAAGAGTGGTGATGGATTAAACCCAGATCAGTTGACTGGGGCTGAGTGTTTGATTTGCTCAAACGCTCCGTCCATCATCCCCTTTGGTATCGCTTTGGTCACTCTAAGTTGGCAGGGTATGCCCAGCTGTGTGTCTCTTGCTCACTTTGCCACTGGATTCAACATCGCCTGGCGGATGAGGGTTATGAACCCGAAACCGGTCCCAGGATGCTTGTTTCCGGTCCAGGGAAGACATGGCTTGGCAGTTCGGGCTGGACTGTTCCCATGAGGCACAGGGTCAGACTGATTTGCATAGGCCATGTCTGAACTGGGGTGGTGGAGTGAGCTAAAGAGTGGTGATGGATTAAACCCAGATCAGTTGACTGGGGGTGAGTGTTTGATTTGCTCAAACGCTCCGTCCATCATCCCCTTTGGTATCGCTTTGTTCACCCTAAGTTGGCAGGGTATGCCCAGACATAGGTCCCTTGCTCACTTTGCCACTGGATTCAAGATAGCCTGGCTGATTAGGGTTAAGAACCCGAAACTGGTCCCAAAATGCTTGTTTCCGGGCCAGGGAAGACCTGGCTTGGCAGTTCAGGCTGGACTGTTCCCATGAGGCACAGGGTCTGACTGATTTACATATGACCATGTCTGAACTGGGGTGGTGAAGTGAGCCAAAGAATGGTGATGGATTAAACCCAGATCAGTTGACTGGGGGTGAGTGTTTGATTTGCTCAAACGCTCCATCCATCATCCCCATTGGTATCGCTTTGTTCTCTCTAAGTTGGCAGGGTATGCCCAGACATGGGTCCCTTGCTTACTTTGCCACTGGATTCAAGATAGCCTGGCTGATGAGGGTTATGAACCCGCCACCGGTCCCAGGATGCTTGTTTATGGTCCAGGGAAGACATGGCTTGGCAGTTCGGGCTGGACTGTTCCCATGAGGCACAGAGTCAGACTGATTTGCATATGGCCATGTCTGGACTGGGGTGGTGGAGTGAGCCAAATAATGGTGATGGATTAAACCCAGATCAGTTGACTGGGTGTGAGTGTTTGATTTGCTCAAACGCTCTGTCCATCATCCCCTTTGGGATCGCTTTGTTCGCCCTAAGTTGGCAGGGTATGCCCAGACGTGGGTTCCTTGCTCACTTTGCCACTGGATTCAAGATAGCCTGGCTGATGAGGATTATGAACCCGAAAACAGTCCCAGGATGCTTGTTTCCGGTCCAGGGAAGACATGGCTTGGCAGTTAGGCTGGACTGTTCCCATGAGGCACAGGGTCAGACTGATTTGCATATGGACATGTCTGAACTGGGGTGGTGGAATGAGCTAAAGAATGGTGATGGATTAAACCCAGATCAGTTGACTAGGGGTGAGTGTTTGATTTGCTCAAACGCTCCGTCCATCATCCCCTTTGGTATCACTTTGTTCGCCCCAAGTTGGCAGGGTATGCCCAGACGTAGGTCCCTTGCTCACTTTGCCACTGGATTCAAGATAGCCTGGCTGATTAGGGTTATGAACCAGAAACTGGTCCCAAAATGCTTGTTTCCGGTCCAGGGAAGACCTGGCTTGGCAGCTCAGGCTGGACTGTTCCCATGAGGCACAGGGTCAGACTGATTTACATATGACCATGTCTGAACTGGGGTGGTGAAGTGAGCCAAAGAATGGTGATGGATTAAACCCAGATCAGTTGACTGGGGGTGAGTGTTTGATTTGCTCAAACACTCCGTCCATCATCCCGTTTGGTATCGCTTTGTTCGCCCTAAGTTGGCAGGGTATGCCCAGACGTGGGTCCCTTGCTCACTTTGCCACTGGATTCAAGATAGCCTGGCTGATTAGGGTTTAGTGTTATGAACTCGAAACCGGTCCCAGGATGCTTGTTTCAGGTCCAGGGAAGACATGGCTTGGCAGTTCAGGCTGGACTGTTCCCATGAGGCACAGGGTCAGACTGATTTGCATATGGACATATCTGAACTGGGATGGTGGAGTGAGCTAAAGAATGGTGATGGATTAAACCGAGATCAGTTGACTAGGGGTGAGTGTTTGATTTGCTCAAACGCTCCATCCATCATCCCCATTGGTATCGCTTTGTTCGCCCTAAGTTGGCAGGGTATGCCCAGACGTAGGTCCCTTGCTCACTTTGCCACTGGATTCAAGTAAGTCTGGCTGATTAGGGTTATGAACCCGAAACTGGTCCCAAAATGCTTGTTTCCGGTCCAGGGAAGACCTGGCTTGGCAGTTCAGGCCGGACTGTTCCCATGAGGCACAGGGTCAGACTGATTTACATATGACCATGTCTGAACTGGGGTGGTGAAGTGAGCCAAAGAATGGTGATGGATTAAACCCAGATTAGTTGACTGGGGGTGAGTGTTTGATTTGCTCAAACACTCCATCCATCATTGTTTGGTATCGCTTTGTCACCCTAAGTTGGCAGGGTATGCCCAGACGTGGGTCCCTTGCTCACTTTGCCACTGGATTCAAGATAGCCTGGCTGATTAGAGTTATGAACTCGAAACCGGTCCCAGGATGCTTGTTTCAGGTCCAGGGAAGCCATGGCTTGGCAGTTCGGGCTGGACTGTTCCCATGAGGCACAGGGTCAGACTGATTAGCTTATGGCCATGTCTGAACTGGGATGGTAGAGTGAGCTAACGTATGGTGATGGATTAAACCCAGATCAGTTGACTGGGGTTGAGTGTTTGATTTGCTCAAACGCTCCGTCCATCATCCCCTTTGGTATCTCTTTGTTCGCCCTAAGTTTGCAGAGTATACCCAGACTTGGTTCCCTTGCTCACTTTGCCACTGGATTTAAGATAGCCTGGCTGATGAGGGTTATGAACCTGAAACAAGTCCCAGGATGCTTGTTTCCAGTCCAGGGAAGACATGGCTTGGCAGTTCAGGCTGGACTGTTCCCAAGAGGCACAGGGTCAGACTGATATGCATATGGCCATGTCTGAACTGGGGTGGTAGAGTGAGCTAAAGAATGGTGATGGATTAAACCCAGATCAGTTGACTGGGGGTGAGTGTTTGATTTGCTCAAACGCTCCGTCCATCATCCCCTTTGGTATCGCTTTGGTCACTCTAAGTTGGCAGGGTATGCCCAGCCGTGGGTCTCTTGCTCACTTTGCCACTGGATTCAACATCGCCTGGCGGTTGAGGGTTATGAACCCGAAACCGGTCCCAGGATGCTTGTTTCCGGTCCAGGGAAGACATGGCTTGGCAGTTCGGGCTGGACTGTTCCCATGAGGCACAGGGTCAGACTGATTTGCATATGGCCATGTCTGAACTGGGGTGGTGGAGTGAGCTAAAGAGTGGTGATGGATTAAACCCACATCAGTTGACTGGGGGTGAGTGTTTGATTTGCTCAAACGCTCCGTCCATCATCCCCCTTTGTATCGCTTTGTTCACTCTAAGTTGGCAGGGTATGCCCAGACGTGGGTCCCTTGCTCACTTTGCCACTGGATTCAACATCGCCTGGCTGATGAGGGTTATGAACCCAAAACCGGTCCCAGGATGCTTGTTTCCAGTCCAGGGAAGACGTGGCTTGGCAGTTCGGGCTGAACTGTTCCCATGAGGCACAGGGTCAGACTGATTTACATATGGCCATGTCTGAACTGGCTTGGTGAAGTGAGCTAAAGAATGGTGATGAATTAAACCCAGATCAGTTGACAGGGGGTGAGCGTTTGATTTGCTCAAACGCTCCGTCCATCATCCCCTTTGGTATCGCTTTGTTCGCCCTAAGTTGGCAGGGTATGCCCAGACGTGAGTCCCTTGCTCACTTTGTCACTGGATTCAAGATAGCCTGGCTGATGAGGGTTATGAACCCGAAACCGGTCCCAGGATGCTTGTTTCCGGTCCAGGGAAGACATGGCTTGGCAGTTCAGGTGGGACTGTTCCCATGAGGCACAGGCTCAGACTGATTTGCATATGGCCATGTCTGAACTGGGGTGGTAGAGTGAGCTAAAGAATGGTGATGGATTAAACCCTGATCAGTTGACTGGGGGTGAGTGTTTGATTTGCTCAAACGCTCTGTCCATCATCCCCTTTGGTATCGCTTTGTCCGCCCTAAGCTGGCAGGGTATGCCCAGACGTGTGTCCCTTGCTTACTTTGTCACCGATTCAAGATAGCCTGGCTAATGAGGGTTATGAACCCGAAACCGGTCCCAGGATGCTTGTTTCCGGTCCAGGGAAGACATGGCTTGGCAGTTCGGGCTGAACTGTTCCCATGAGGCACAGGGTAAGACTGATTTGCATATGGCAATGTCTGAACTGGGGTGGTGGAGTGAGCCAAAGAATGGTGATGGATTAAACCCAGATCAGTTGATTTGCTTAAACGCTCTGTCGATCATCCCCTTTGGTATCGCTTTGTTCGCCCCAAGATGGCAGAGTGTGCCCAGACGTGGGTCCCATGCTCACTTTGCCACTG
This sequence comes from Lissotriton helveticus, assembly GCF_964261635.1. Lineage (NCBI taxonomy): Eukaryota > Metazoa > Chordata > Amphibia > Caudata > Salamandridae > Lissotriton > Lissotriton helveticus. Next base: position 1,592,629,346 of record NC_136067.1, on the reverse strand, counting down.
GATTTAAGATAGCCTGGCTGATGAGGGTTATGAACCCGAAACCGGTCCCAGGAAGCTTGTTTCCGGTCCAGGGAAGACATGGCTTGGCAGTTCGGGCTGGACTGTTCCCATGAGGCACAGGGTCAGGCTGATTAGCATATGGCCATGTCTGAACTGGGGTGGTGGAGTGAGCTAAAGAATGGTGATGGATTAAACCCAGATCAGTTGACTGGGGGTGAGTGTTTGATTTGCTCAAACGCTCCGTCCATCATCCCCTTTGGTATCGACACACAACAACAGGCTGCAATGTTTGTGCTCCCAGGCCAAGTCACATTTACCAACAGCTGCGCATTGCGCCAAGCCAACATTTGCAAAACTATTTCAGAATCTTTCTAGGAAAATGACTGGCTCCTACCCGACAGCAGTGGTCGATGGCTTAACCCACTTGACAAGGAGGGCGTATTTCAAGAAGTGTCTAGTATGGGACAGTGCAAGTATCTGCGTCCAGACACAGCAGCACGTCTGGTTACCTCAGTAACTATCGAGTGGTTACCTCAGTAACTATCGAGTGGCTCCTGCACAGGTAGTTAACCTTTGCGGCACTTCTCACATCAGTTTCCTACCCCACAGCATTTCCTTCAGTTATACACTATAACACTTTTTTCCATAAGCCTTTTTAATCCGCTTTTGCCATAGCTTCCACAAACCCCCCTTTCTCTTAAGATTATCATTTACATTTTGCCATAAATTTAATGTTTTAATGGGGGTCCAATTGGGCTTCTTGTTTATTTACCATTGAGATCGCGAGGAAACGCTGTCTGGGCATAGTAAAACATGTTGTTAAATTCCCCTTAGACTTAAACGGTGCCCAACAACTACACTTACACATTGCATCATTTAAGCAGATCTTCACCGTGCCTCCACCGCTTATTTTTTCACTTTTGTAGCAACACAGAAGGAAGCAAAGTAGTTCACCAAGACTTGAGTTTAGATGCTGCTTGAAGTGTGTGGGTTTAGTTTGTTAGTGCACGAATACATGTTTCTACTAATTGATTTGAAAGACAAATCCACTCATAGACGGTTGTATTTATAAGGTATGTATACAGAAGAACTTAGTTCTTGACCAGGTTATACCAATCTCTTCTGTTCAATTCTCTGTCTGCCCCCCTATTATTATCTCCTCTGCAGTTTAGTGGTACAAAAAACACTTTAAATAAGTACTTCTCAATGCAGTTCTACAATATGCCTATTAGTGTCAAAATTATAATGTTCAAGAACAGTAGAAGTTGTTACACACAGGATAATGTGCTACATGGCTAAAAACCTATAAGGTCCCAAAAGCAAGACCTTTTGGCTATGCCAATGCTTGTTAAAGTTTGCAGGACTCCTGCTCACGTTACCAGTTTTGCTGCTTCTACAATTATTTTGCTCTCTCTGCCATTTCACTCATTTCGCAGGACCCCTAGGTTACCGAGCCTTCCGTGATTAAGCTCTTTTGGTGGACAAATAGCAATCAACGAACCATAGTTAGTGAGCTGGGTGGAGATTATAAGTGAGAGTGTTTTTCTGTGATACCCAAACATATTTACAGGAAATGCTAAGATTCTACAATATAGTTACGCTAACTTCCGATGGTGCTGGACCCACACAGCGCTACTGGATTCATATAAAGCAGCAGTTGTTTACAATGCAATAATGTAGAATGTGTTGACTTGGGAGGGACAGATTCGTGCCATGTTTTCAGAACAAATTTCCTCTATAAATGCACTATAAATCTAAGTGGAGTTCTTGTACAGTCAGTGATAGCCCTGAAACTGAGCCTCACAGAGCCAGGTCAGATGCCCATGCTCTATAATATAGCCCGCCATAGCGAGCTAAGCCAGCCATTAAAGGTCTGCTGCAGCATTTAAGGCCTGAGTCGAAGGTGAGGGCCTTTAACAAGGGATCTGGCCTTTAATGGCCAGTATAGCTGTTACAGCAGGCTATAAAGCTATTAGAACATTACGTCCAATGAGGGCAGAATGTTCTAATTAGAAAAACAAAGCTCTCACAGAGCCCGAGGGGGTTTATACAACAAATGTGACATGCAGCACTTATCTTGAGTCAGTTTAGAGCGTCAATCCATATTTAACATTCAGTCTGGGTAACTCGAAGTCAAGAACTGCCCGAATTAGCCCCCCAGGACCCTCTAAGAAATGTTTGGAGTATTGGAACAAGATGTGAATCACCTCAGATCCTTAAATTCCCTTCTCTCGTTTTAATAAGTGCTTGGTGGCGATCAAGCAGTTCTATACAGGTTCCAGGCAGACTCCTTTAAAAAAAAACTTTTGCCTATGCTGTAAGACTGAGCTCAGGGCTGAAAGACTAATGGCCTGATTACGAGTCAATCAGCATATTTTGATTTTTCCACAAGCCCATTTTCGCACGGGTCAGAATTACAAGTTGGAAGGTATTTTATGTATCCGGTAATTATTAGATGTGTTAAATACCTCAACCTTGGTAAAATTTCAGAAGCCCAAACCTGCCAAAATCAAATAGGGGAAAAGCACACAGTATCATGTGGGTTCCACGTTATTCCCATAAACTCGATATATGTGCTATTTATCGCACCTGATAAATAACGGACCCTGTAGTACTGTTATTTATCAGGTGTGAAAAATAGCACCTATGCTCGTAATCAGGGTCTAAGGGTTAGGCAGGCAGACAGAAAATGGCATTGACCTATTATTTTACTGTGCTGCTGAGGCTTTTCCATCCCAGTGATGAGCCCTTTTTAGCCATTTGGGGTACTTTGTGCTTAAACCTTCACAACATATTGTTCACAAAATGTATCCAGTCTAAATGTGTTTCTTTTTCTCCCTACATTTTGTGGATTTAGACTGTGAATTTCCCAGAAGGAACCTAGAACATAGCTAAAAGATAGCAAAAGTATTTTTTTTTAAAAACGTGCCAGGCAAGTAAGCCTTTTTTCAAAAAATTGAATGCACAAAATGTTTGCTGTGCCAAGATTTCCCCCTTCACAGCCTTCAGAAAAAGCACTTGTAAAAAGCCACATTTTTTTATTTTTAGGTCTTGCCTAGTGTTGCAGTCTCTGCTCTGCACAGCACAGGGGCTTCAGGAAGGCGCTGCCGGGTTGTGCCGAGCTCAGGGCGTTACCTGCACCTCTGAGCCACTTGTGTGCACTTCCAAGGGCATCACCTCATTGTTTCACACTGTGGTCACAGCCAACAACTTCTGTGTCCTTTAGAGTGTGCGCACACACCCCAGGTCTGTGTGTGTGTGTCTTCCCGTGTCCCCGTCCGTTTGTACTAAATGTAGTGTTAATATTCAGTATATGCGTGGAGTGAGTGTTTGTTTACACCTCTCACTCTTTTTTTTCGTTCTTTTTTTTACTTTAATGAGCGCTGCGCCGTCTTCACGGACACCGCGCTATGCAATGCAATAGGTGTTGCTTTACGTATTGTAAATGACAATGGCTTTTAATTTTTTTAATGGCATTGCCATTTACAATGCCAATAGCTCCAAAATTAGCAGTTGCGAGACCTACTGCCTTGTAAATGCTTGTTGAAAATGGCATTCCATTGTCCCTTTTTTGTGGTTTCTACCTACTTACAGTGTGTGGTCAAAACGAGTGTAAAACCTATGGTTAAACCCCAAAAGCTAAAGGTTTCTCAAAAATAGACTAAATTCTAAATTCAGCAAGGTGCCATTATTTTTCTCAAACTAATCACTTACGTAGCAAAATAACGAACATAAGTAGTAATAATAGCTATTGATGAAAATGTTTTACTGTTTCCCTGTTGACCAATTTATAAAAGTGGTATACTGTTACATCCATCAGACCCTTCTGGTTGGGGCCTACCACCCTCTTGACATGAACATATAAACACTGAGGCAGACTGATGGTAGCCACCTCAAAAGGCCTTATGGCTGCAGTAAGAGTGTTTGGGATTTCTGGGTGGTGATAAGGTCCAATGTCTGCTCAGGTCACCCCACCTGTATAAGTATAATAATCCTGTGGCCCATCTGTCCCATGCCCCTCGGAGAGATGGGGGCAAATCCCCGAAAATCTGGCCGTTAAAGTGGGTCAGAAAGACCCCAGTCACCTTTATGAGATGGAGTATCCCCCGATCCACCTCTATGTTTAAAAAAAAAAAATACATATATATGTATATTACGTCATCATTGTTGCTGGATCTCCTGCCTCTTATGACGGCGAGCCCGTAGCAGGGTAGTGAACCCCCACACTATACGGGTCCCTTGAGCAAGGAGCGACGAGCTCCGAAACGCGTTTATTGCTGCTGATTTAAATACACGCTGAAGGTATTGAGCCGTGGCTTGTCTATTTCTGAGGGAAGTGACGAGACTGTGGAGAATATATATATATATATTTCCTGGTGTCTAGGGGGTTTTCAGCCCCCGGCATGGGCTGGTTGGGGTAAATCCCCTAAATCTGCTCAACAGGGCAGATAAGTTGATGGACCTGTAATGGGATGAGGCAAAGCCCAAAGCACGAGCAGGCGGCTCTCATCCCATTTTAAGTCTCACCTGACCCAGCGCATGCGCTGGACTGGCGAGACTTTTAGTAAGGAGGGGGCTTTAAAAAATGCTGCAGTGGCTGGCCTAGAGCTTGAGTGTATGGGCGCGCGCTTTGCGTGCCTCTCTCCGCTCCTCAATTACAATTAATTTTTTTCTATTTCTTTCGCGGCACCCACGATTTACTTTTAACTTTAAAAGTAAAGTGCGGGTGCCGTAATTATAGCAAAAGTAAAGAAATAGAAAAACACATCTATTACTTTACTTTTGCTATAATGGAGGCACCCGCGCTTTACTTTTAATGTTAACATTAATTCACAAATAGGGGGGAGGTAGAGGTGTACATCTAGGTCCGTCCTCAACGGTCAATACTTCCAAACAACCCAACTTGTCGGGTTTGAGGACCTAGACAGGTGTATGAGTATGGAATCTGATCGATTTGATCAAAGATTGCCTTCAGGAAAGAAAAATGTCTTTCTCGAGTCCCCTCACTCACCAGGGTTTCCCCACGGTGACTTGCTTCATCATAGGGGCAGTCCTACAGGAAGACGACTATGTCTGAATATACGAGGTTCTCCTAGCAGAAATATTACTTTCAGGAAGACCTCGCCCCTATCGAGTCCATGAGGCACAGGTTTGCTCAAAATTAACCATACTACGTGACATAGCGATCGTATGTATACACACATGCTTTTTTTAGTTGCAGCGTTTTTGTTCATTTGAATTCATTAATTTCTTATCTCCACATTTAGGATTATTAGGAGTGGTAAACACAGGGCTGGTCCCTGTGTGGTCCTGACAAAGAGCTAGGGGTAGGCTCGAAACAAGTTGATCTTACACTGAATTACTAGCCCATTAATAGTTAGAATTTTTGTGTAACACCCCATTACAGTATTAAGTATTTGCAGCCCACTAGTAAGGTATTTGTAATCACCAATTCCACTCCAACACACAGTGCACTACACATAGTCTTCCAAAAAGTGCTCCTAAGTAGTTTCCGCAAGTCGCAGCACGCCCCAGTTCGTAGAGAACTGGGATGGCCCCTGTGATGAAGCATGTCACCGTGGGGAAACCCTGGTGAGTGAGGGGACTCAAGAAAGAAATGTTTCTTTCCTGAAGGCAATCTTTGATCAAATCGATCAGATTCCATACCCATACACCTGTCTAGGTCCTCAAACCCGACAAGTTGGGTTGTTTGGAAAAATTAAAAGTAAAGCGTGGGTGCCGCGATTATAGCAAAAGAAAAAAAATGTATTTCTTTACTTTTGCTATAATTGCGGCAGCCGCGCTTCAATGTTAAAAGTGCAGGTGTCGTGATTATAGGAAAAGTAAAGAAAAAGATGCTTTTTTTCTATTTCTTTACTTTTGCTATAATCGGGGGAACCCGCGCTTACTTTTAACATTAAAAGTAGAGCGCGGGTGACGTGATTATAGTAAAAGTAAAGAGATAGATGTGTTTTTCTATTTCTTTTCCTATAATCGCGGCACTCACGCTTCACTTTTAATGTTAAAAGTAAAGCACGGGTGCCAAAAGTTAGACCTATTGGCTATGCCAATGCTTCTTGATCTCGTCAGTAAGTCACAAGGTGCCTTCCCTGCCTGCAGTTTATTTGCTAATAGAACATGCTGTGTGCCCACGTCCAAAGTATTTTTAATTAAGTTTTGCAAGTACATTTTTAGACCTTATCTAGTTTTATTGTTTTGTGCAGCACCTTTTACGCAAGGCTGTTGTGCCATACCTTTCAGAATTTACTGTGTTTTTCTTTAGCTTCTCACAACTTATCTTGAAATTACGTTTCCCTCATCACTTCTGGGTGGAAGCAGTTGCTATGAAAGGGCCTTTATTAATGGCTTTCTAATGGATGTTTTCTCCCACATATTCCTGGAGTGAATCCTCGTCCCTTATGAGGCGCAAATTATTTCAGCAATAGCTAGTCACCGGCGTCCGGTTGGTATGACGTCTTTACAAGGAGAAGTTACATCAGTGATGCACATACAGGGCACAGGAAAGAGTAATATTAAGGTTCCACACACAAAAACATCCTCCTGGGGTGACAGAAGATTCGTGGTCACCACAGCTAAGCTATGGAATACCATCCCATTGGAGATTAGATCCTGTCAATCTTTGCTCACTTTCAGAAAATTTATCAAAACTTTGCTTTTTAATCAATAAACGCTTCTGGTCATTTACTACTGTCCGTAGCGCAGAGACATCCCAGGGTATTTGTGCGCTTTAAAAATCTCAAAAATAAAGAACATCCATTTCTTTTTCACTATGCCCCAGTATTTGTGTGATTCTTCGGAGCTGACATTTCTCAACCATTTTTCAACGTCTTTGTCAGGTTTTCTTGAGATTTTAGGAGCAGCTCTTTTCACAAATTTTCCAGCTTCAGGCCCAGCAGCTCGGCCATTAGCACATGTTAGCGACAGGTGCTCACCTGGAGTCTTGAAAGATCACGATACCTCGTCATTTCATCTGTTTGCCAACATCCGCCTCAAGATACTCTGTGGGAGAAAAGGCTAAGCTGACGATGGCCTTCCTCAGAGAGAAATCTCAATCTCTTTCCAGAACCAGACCAACTCATAAAGCCCTTCCACTCATTTGATGAATTAACAGTAAGAAGCTAGGAGCAGACATATGCTCTGGACCTTTTGTTTTAACTGCGCCGCAACTTTTTAAACAAACATTGGCACAGCCAATAGGTCTTGCTTTTGGGACCTTGTAAGTGTTCAGCCATGCAACAGTTGAAGATGTTGCACAAAGGATATTGTGCTGCATAACTAAATACTTATAAGGTCTCAAAAGCGAGACCTATTGGCTATGCCAGTACTTGTTTTATTAATACATCCCGTTATCTAGTGGACTTTCTGCCCCCACACCTGAAGAGCAGAAAGACCGTTGTGTTTTGGGTCACGGCCTGATACCTAAGCAGGAAACTCCACCCTGTCTTTTGTTGACTAATTTGCCCTAGTGTCTTGCAGTGTGGAATTTATATAGCTCTTACTACCTCTATGTGGGAAACTGAGGCACTTGCCTACACAAATAGCACGCTACAGTGTATGGCGTGTGGTTGGAAGTAGGCTGTCTTTGTTTTGATCCTATCTTGGAAGTGTTTCCATATCGTTCATGAAGTCCACTGAGTGCCTAGCAGCGTGGTGGATGATGAAGTGTGAGATACAGACCGCAGGTTTATGGTTTCCCACATGCAGGTAGTTTTGAACAGCACTGCATGTCACTTTAGGCTATTTCTTATAATACAGTCTCCATAGCTGGTTACGGCATTACCCTAACCCCCTCATGTCCCAGAGAGGGACATTGGAATATATGCACCCCCCCCCCCTTTCCATCTGACCTCCCAGGGAAGCAGAAAGAATGCTGGACCAGTTATGTGCAAAAGGCAGGGACTAATGCCTGTGCTGGCTGCCCAATCTACTTTTTTTGATAAAATGATATCCCTGATTCTAGTGAGCAGTCACTCTGGATGGGTGGAGGGAGGAGTTAAATCGCTTTAGGTGAGTCGAAAGAATGAATGATAATTTTTCTGGCAGAGAATTGGCCAATGGGAGTTGCTGCCCACCAAACTATATAAATGGTGTCTGTGGGTCCATCCCTGCCCGGAGAATCACCCTCCCAAACTGAATTGTGGATAATCTTTGTCAGAAAAAAACTCAAATTAAATACAAACTGAGGTACTCATCTGTGGGTAGTCTATCTTAAGAACGATAACCTGTGGACCCGCAAACTGCCCACTCCCTTACAGCCAGCCAACATAAAATAAATGTAAGTACAGAATTTGAGAAAAAACCCTGCCTTACAAGGCAAGGCAATTCTCTCGTGTCAGCTTGCTTGCCCCAACTTAAGCTTCTAAACAAAGCTGAAAGTTGCACATGCCCATGAACAGCAAGTTGCGGTGCTGGCTGACACCACTCTTTCTAGCCTGGGCTAAGACAAAGCTTATTATCTCGGTCTTTCCAAAAAAACGCTGGTCTTTAGTCTGAGTAAGTTTGATCACGTCATTTAAGCTATGCATGAATTGCATTGGTTACACATAAAGCAAAAAAATATTTTTAAACTCCATGGGCTGGATCCTTAGACCATTACATGGCATGTGGTGGTGGTCCTGAAATCCACGCTTCTATCCCTAAATATGTTCCGCTGATCCACTTCGAGTTTCCTTTTATACTACTTCTGACCTTATTTATTTTCATTAAAAAAAATAGTCTTATCTTTCTGTATAAACGCACATTTTCTTCTCTACAAAGGTCCATGTTATTGGCCAGGAACAAAAAAAAACCTATATGTTTTCATAGTCTTTTCTTTTTAAGTTCATTAGTGCTAAGATACCGTTTAAGTGTGTGTTGCACTTATAAATATTTTAGGGATTCATTCATCCTGCCTTGTCCTTAACTTACCAACCCTGGAACCGACAAGGCTGGTGAATTAAGGACCCTGCCAACTTTATTCCCCTACATGTTTACACACCGATACTATTCCAATAATCTATTCAGAACTTGTTTATTTGGGGTGGGGTTAAAAAAGAATGTATAAACATACAGAAATTCAATAAATACACATAGAATTACAATAAATACAAAAAAATGTGGTAACACGCATTGACACTGAAACACTGTTCTGTGTTCAATACAAAACAACAATGTTACCAATCCAACCCCACTCACTTTGGCATCATGGATGCAAAGAATCTGCTTCAAACTAGCTGGTTTAAAGACCGATCCATAGCCAAATAGGGACATACAGCTGGCCCCAGCTGTTATTATGCATGAACGCCATCAACAGAGCTAGCTTCCTAATATGATTCTGAACAAATGCAACTGATATCAATCTCTGTGCCACAGTAATAAAACCCCTACTGATTAATAATGCTGATGTGAGACTACTCAGCTACTCTGCACCAGAAGAACGAAAATATGCATCCACCTCTCGTTTCACCTGCCTGAGTAAGATAACACTCTCCCAGCGGAATGACGAGCTTGTACTAATAGGACTGCTCTTAAAATTGCTTATGCAGCGGGTCGGAATCCAGCTTAACTCATGCATTTTAATGTGGTAGGTTGGAAATTATTACTCGCCACGACTGGAAGCCATCACAGGGATGGTGATCTTCTGGCATTACCACACCACCAAGTAGTCTGTGATTACTTTTTAGGTCTCGCCTGTCGATGCGCATGCGCATCGAGCTTGCGAGCCTATTGCGGCTTAAACAGTCTTTAACCAAGTTGCAAGGAATCGTGGCGATTCCTTGCAGTGCCCGTGACTTTTAAGCTCAATGCGCATGTGCATTGAGCTTAAAAGCGCGTGCACATCAGTTCCCTCAGCCGCAATCGCCGTCTGTTCCCTCAGCCGCATTCCTCCGACACCTTTTGAAGTGAAGCTTAGCTTCACTTCAAAGGCCCCGGCTTCTTCACACCCACATACCGCTCTCCCCGCTCCGCCCCCTCCCCTGCCCGCCGTGTGCATTTCTTTTCTCCTCTTTGCTCCTCCAGCAGTTCTCTGTCACCTTTCCTTCTCTCCTCCCTTGTTCTATTTAATGATTTCCTCTTTCCTGCTCAAGGTGAAAGTCTGATGACAAAAGGGCTGCTGGCTAAAAATGAGTGGTACTGGCGGTCAATGCTTGTTATTTTTCTCATCTTGCTTGTGTTCTGTTAAACAAGAAAGTGTTGTGACCCTTAATTGCGGGCAGCTTCACAGCAGGTTGTGGGGAGCCTGGCTTGCAACAGTGTCCGAAGTGTCTCCATCTGCTGCTGGCCTGCGTGCTTCCCACAGGGGGCCGGGCTAATTTTTCAGTCAATTAGCAGAAGGTCTGCCTTTGTTCTGCAAGTGCATCCCTTTCGCTCCCTCCCCCAGGGCTCTTCTTACACCGCGGACACTGCATTCAGATGTTGTGCTTTCTTGAAAAAAGCATATCATATTTTATTTCTCGGCTGACCTCTGTGACATTGTTGGGCAAACGCTGTCTCGGGCAATCACGGAAACCTGCATTGAAAGTGCTCGGAGCGCATTTTGATTCCTTTGTGATGAGCAATAAAAACAACTTGGCTTGACGAGTGTGTTAGCCTGTTTGCCAGCTCGTTATCGTTTCTTTTTTTTTCTAAATTTGGAAAGCAATAAAGCAAGATCGGCAAAAAGAAAATTATTTTGTTAATACCAGACACATTAATAAGGTCGGATGAGTACAAGAGCGACAACGAGGCAGCCATAAAACATTCTCAGGAACAAGTCATCTTTATATTGCTTTGAAATGAAGTGTGCAGGCTCATGAGTGAGGCGCTTTTGCAGCTTAATTCTTATTAGCAGAGCATGGCACCGGCCGTTGGTAAGCTTTAACAGTGCACGCCCTTCAGAATATATTCCAATCTTCTATTCAAACACAAGCTCAGGGACTCAGATGTTGTGCTTTCGCATCACACCCTCCCTCACTCACCCTTGCCCTCACTCACCCTCCCTCACCCTCACCCTCCCTCACCCTCCCTCACTCACCCTCACCATCACTCACCCTCAACCCCTCACCCAGCCTCACCCTCCCTCAACCCCTCACCCTCACTCACCCTCATCCCCTCAGCCTCCCCCTCACTCACCCTCAACCCCTCACCCTCAACACCTCACTCACCCTCACTCTCACTCACCCTCACTCTCACTCACCCTCACTCACCCTCACTCTCACTCACCCTCACTCTCACTCACCCTCAACCCCTCACTCAGCCTCAACCCCTCACCCTCACTCACCCCCACCCTCACTCACCCTCAACCCCTCACCCACCCTCACTCACCCTCACCCACCCTCACTCACCCTCACCCTCACTCACCATCACTCACCCTCAACCCCTCAACCACCCTCAACCACCCTCACTCACCCTCAACCCCTCACCCTCACTCGCCCTCAATCACCCTCACCCTCAACCCCTCACCCTCAACCCCTCACTCACCCTCAACCCCTCACTCACCCTCAACCCCTCACTCACCCTCACCCACCCTCACCCTCACCCACCCTCAAACACCCTCACCCTCACTCACCCTCAACCCCTCACTCAGCCTCAACCCCTCACTCACCCTCAACCCCCCTCAACACCTCACCCTCACTCACACTCACTCACCCTCAACCCCTCACTCGCCCTCAATCACCCTCACCCTCACTCACCCTCAACCCCTCACTCACCCTCAACCCCTCACCCTCACTCAGCCTCACCCTCCCTCAACCCCTCACCCTCACTCACCCTCATCCCCTCAGCCTCCCCCTCACTCACCCTCAACCCCTCACCCTCAACACCTCACTCACCCTCACTCTCACTCACCCTCACTCTCACTCACCCTCAGTCACCCTCACTCACCCTCAACCTCACTCGCCCTCAATGACCCTCACCCTCTCACCCCCTCACCCTCAATCACCCTCACCCACCCTCAACCCCTCACCCTCAGCCTCACCTTCACCCTCTCACCCTCAACCCTCACTCACCCTCAACCCTTCACCCTCACTCACCCTCAACCACCCTCAACCCCTCACTCACCCTCACTCACCCCCACCCTCAACACCTCACTCACCCTCAACCCCTTACCCTCAATCACCCTCACCCTCACTCAGCCTCAACCCCTCAACCCCTCACTCACCCTCAACCCCTCACCCTCACTCACCCTCAACCCCTCACCCTCACTCACCCTCACTCAGCCTCACCCTCACTCACCCTCACTCAGCCTCACCCACCCTCACTCACTCTCAACGCCTCACCCTCACTCACTCTCAACGCCTCACCCTCACTCACCCTCAACACCTCACCCTCAACCGTTCACCCTCAACACCTCACTCACCCTCACTCTCACTTACCCTCAACCCCTCAGCCTCAACCCCTCAGCCTCACCCTCACTCACCCTCAACCCCTCACCCTCACTCACCCTCAACCCCTCACCCTCACTCACCCTCAACTCCTCACCCTCACTCACCCTCAACACCTCAGCCTCACCCTCCCTCACCCTCAACCCCTCACCCTCAACCCCTCACCCTCACTCACCCTCAACACCTCACCCTCAACACCTCACCCTCAACACCTCACCCTCACAACACATATTGTGTTACAATAGGTGTCACATTTGCGGAAGATAAAACTATCTAGAGATGTAGCATAACGACAAGAGCTGCCATATAAGTCACGTAAATACAAAACATGTTGCATTCCAAATGCTATAGGTGTCACATTTGCAAATGTTATAACTATTGGCTTTGTAAATGACAAAGCCATCAATATAGCTATTTTAACAACGCAAAAATAAATAAATTATGTCATTTACAAGACCAATAACTAGAACTTTTCTAATGCGAGACCTATTGCATTCCAACCCCACTTATCCACGCAACGCCACTCACACATGCAACGCCACTCACACACGCAACGCCACTCACACACGCAACGCCACTCACACACGCAACGCCACTCACACACGCAACGCCACTCACACACGCAACGCCACTCATCCACGCAACGCCACTCATCCATTTGCAAAACGAAAAATGTGTAACTATTCTATTGCGAGACCTATTGCATTTTCAATGCTTGTTACTAAAGCAACCTTTTTTTTTTTAATGGAGCCCGTTTACATTAAATGAAAAAAGGACGGTGTTTAAATGGGGTTTTTTGTTCAGAAATAGCCAGTAGACAATTTCTTCCTCTTAAAACGTTTTTTTTAAATCATTCACAAAGGAGAAGGGATCCTAAAGAGTCCCCCCTCCCCTTTTGCAAACTGGTTACCATCTTTTTCAAGGTGTTGGTAAAGTATCAATGTTTTGCACCCATATTTTGGTTGTAAAACATGGATACATCACTTGCAGATACTTAGAACACGCTCCTCCATATACCATTTTAGTACCAATCGAAATCCCATTTTAGGTGTATGAAAAAATGTTCTGAGCCCTAAAATGGAATTCGTGAATAAGGAAAAGCACGTCACAGCTGCAAATGCCAAACTGGATTGTTTGCAACTGTTAAAATGCTTGGTAGATCTTGAACCATTAATTTTATTTAAGAGTGGCTGCCTGGCACCTTCAGTAGACTAGCGTTCTTTTCCAAACATTCCATCAATACCCAGTTTAGCAGTTCAAGCACCAAGACCATGTTTCACCTCTGACAGCTGAACAGGAAAAAAACACAATAAGGATGTCAATGCTGGCCGCATGATAGCGTTTTTTTAAATGTTGAATTATACTACATAGAGATGCACTGCTGCTGTACAATATATTTTAAAAAAACATTGACAAATGTACACAGTATTACTATTTAGCAATGCCAGTGTGTTTTTTTTGCCAGGTTGCACAACAGCGTGGCTGAAAAAGCTAACACAAAATTTAAAAAGTGCTTTGAAGCAGCAAGGATTGGAGTCATAACTTTTTTTTAAATATTACTTTGAGCCGTGCTACTGGACAACATGGCTGAAAAATAGCAACGTCAATAGATCTTGGGCAAGCTATTGGTTTACTTACCAAAATAATGCACCATACTCTGATATGGCAGGCGTGGTTCTACAAGTCTAGTGAAGAGTAACGGTTTCATTTGAGCAGCAACATTACAGCCACTTTAAGAAAGGTGTTTAATGGGAAATGTCCCTTCAAGGATTGCTCCTGGCACTGACCTTCTGAAGCATCAAGTGCCAGGTTCATGCATCCTAGGGGGCAATTAAAGAAAAGATGTACCGCAATGGCAGCATCTCCCACAATGAGGGAGGCTGCTCCTAATGTGGGGTGATGGAAGGGCTGAGAAATTAAACTGGACCTGCACATGGCAATGTGGATTTGGGGAAGGTAGCCGTTCTACCTCTGCACAACTGCAACGCCTAAGGAGTTAACATCCAGAGCATGGGTACTCTCAAACATTTTCCTGGGGCGCAAAGTTCGGTCTATGGTGTGACCGAGGGCCACACTGGTGCCAGTATGGGGGTGTAGGGGAAGTAAAGCATGTATTTGTAGTGGCTGCCATTAAAAATGAAGGTGTTCCTAAAGTTAAGGGCCTAGTTACTTTTTCCCCCAAACTGAAATGAACATTTAAATAAGCACTTGCTCTATATTTAACATTTTTTCCCATTTTAGTGCCTAGTCGAGTAAACAGCAGCCCAGTGCTGCTGCTGCCCAGTGGGCTGCATGTAAAGGTCAGGAGGGCTGCATGAGGCCCCCTGGCCATAATTTGAGTATCACTGAGCTAGAGCAACACAACGGACATTTCTAAAAATTAAAAAATTAACCAGCCCCCTCCCCAAAATAGATGACTTGCATATCCATATGGTTCTGATTTTCCCACAGTAAAATTTTCAGGGCATCCCTCCCACCTTGGAAAACCTTAAGAAACTAATGAATAAGACAGGCAATGATGGAAGAAGCAACAACAAATACAAATTACCTGAAGCTGAGAACAAGCAGCGGAAGGACTCTAAGACATTAATCAGTACGTGTCCCACGCTCCATCGAAGAAGGGAGAAAAAGGCGAGTGCGGCATGTGCTGACCAATTAGAAGCAAAGACAGGAGAGTGACGATGGAGCCAACCAATTGTAAGTATTGGTCAGACTTTAACCCCTTGTTTTTTTTGTAAAGTAACAAATGATCTTACAAGTGACAGCTCTTACGCTGTCTCAGACAAGACCTAAAAAATAGACATCACAATGCGTTGTCTCAGACCAGAACTAAACAATTGACAATCGGGGAACAAGAAAGATATTGGGATAGAATTTTTGAATTCATTCCCAAGGTGTTCTCCATCTCTCTCCCACAGGAATTTTCCACCCTAGTATTAGGCTTTACCAAAGCCTCAACAATTAATGATGAAGACAAAGTCTTACTTGACCTCTTACTGCCGCTGTTAAGATAATCCTGAACAATTGGAAGGACACCCGCAAGGCATCCTTCCCACATTGGCTCAATTGGGTCTCCAACCTAAGAGGCGCCGACAACATATCACTCATGAATACCCCTTGGCGACCCCCCCACAGGAAAATGTGGTCCACGCTATACAATTACTTTAACCTACATAAACCCCCATGATCATTCACACTGTGCCCTAGTCTTCTGGGGCTGAACCCCACCCCGAGAACCCACACCTACACTCAGGAATGCCCACTGACTACAACCCATACTTGTTGGCCTAATGCGCTCCTACCTAACACCTGCGTATCCTCACCCTTCTCCCGATTAGCGGTGTGTGTCGGTTACCATACCTGTAACGATGCCTACGGGCGTCGATGCCCAACTGCATCAATATGCCTGATTCACCTTACTATTAATTGCATTCACTGTGTTTTCTGTTTTTGTGATATCAATATACCATGATCTGTATTCTCTTATGATTCAGTCTGTTTTTAGTCTTCCTTTGTTATCATTCTGTATGTAATGTTTTTCTTTTGATGAAACGCCCAATAAAAATTTTTGTGAAATAAGAAAATAAATAAAAAGGAAAGGACTTTGCAGCAAAACCACTCAAGAGTTTTAAAAAAACGAGCTTGTTACAACGCACCAAGAAAATGTTAAATAACTATTAGCACTGAAAGATTTCTATACAATAATACAATTGCTGATTATATCAAGAATCGGCTGGAGAAAAGCCTCGACCATGTGGCTTTCAAACGCCAGCTCACCTCCACTGAAAGATGTGCTAAATTGAGCATCAATTCAATCACTATCACCTAAAGGTTAGACCATATCACAGTGGTGCTCGAATCCTTCACACTCATACTCAAAAACCAGGAGCCGACCCTAATGATCTCAACAATCTCAGACCTATCTCCAACCTCCCGTTCCTATCGAAAACCTTGGAGAAGTGCGCTCTCCAACAACTTAAACATATTGATGACTTCGACCTCCTCGACACCTTTCAATCGGGATTCAGGAAAGGGTGTAGCACTGAAACAGAAGTGCTTAATATATCGGACGATATACAGAGCCCTAGACGAAGGTGAAGCCTATCTGCAGCTTTTGACGCAATTAATCACCTAGTTTTACTTGAGACTCTGAAGGGCCATTCTGGCATTGATGGCATGATACTAAAATGGTTCACTTCCTACCTCCAGCACCAGTCTCAACAAATTAAAATCAACTCCTGTCTCTCTAAGCCAACACAAGTCACACTTGGGGTCGCTCAAGGCTAGATCCTCTCCCCTGCCCTCTTCAATCTCTTCATGGAACCCCTAAGAATCATTCTGAAAGAAGCAAGAGTTAAATCTCACCTATATGCAGATGACACTCAACTCTACTAAAAAAAAATCAAATCACCCAGCGACATTCAACACCTCAATGTCACACTAACCAAATCCAATCCTGGTTTAATGCAAACCACTTTTGAACCCAGACAAAACGGAATTAATACTGTTCGCTACAAAAAGTAACCAACCACCTTCCTATCCATGACTGGCTCAAGAAGCTGGATGCCCTAAACTTCTCCCTCGCTATAACAGACTGTTAAGTCACTAGGCATTACCTTGGACAAGATCTTTTCGATGAAGGACCACATCAAAAACTCTACAAAAAGTGCGCTGTACTCTTTAAAACACCTGAAGAAAATGAAACCTTTCATTCCCCAAGACGATTTCAAGATTGTTGTTCAATCCTTAGTCCTATGCAAACTGGACTACGGGACTGCCATCCTTACAGGGACGCCAAAAGCTCACCTAGCCCCTCTAAGGTCAGTCCCTAACATGGCTGCTCGACTCATAACGGGGGTTAGAAGGTTTAATCACATCACACCATCTCTCCACTCCCTCAAATGGCTACCCATTCAAAGGCAGATGTATCTACAAATTGTCCTGCATCACACACAAAACCCTCCACTCACATTCCCCCAAATACCTTAACAGCAAACTGGTCAAAGCTGGAAGATCCAGATCCCTGAAAATTTCCAACTCACGTCTTCTCATTCCTCCGAAATTCAAAAAGACAACCTCTCAGTCCCGATCCTTTTCTGGTAACGTACCCAGGATAAGGAACTCACTTCCGATTGACCTCAGATGCAAACCATCCTTCCTGTGCTTCAAAAGGGACCTGAAACTCATTCTCCTCAAGAAATACCTTACCGTCCTAGTCAACGAACCAAAACTCCAATACCCTAGTTGACTCCCTGCTTATTTGTCCATAATGAATAAGTGGAGATTGGACTGTTTTCAACCCTGTGAGCTCCCCCTCTATCCTTCACTGCATGCCAAATTATAATGTGTTGCTTATATCTCATGCACTGTTATGTCCTGCTATGCAATGGACGACTATTCATGTTTGGCTTTTTATCTGTATGCATCCCTCTGTCATGCTATGTTATGCAACAATGTATGTAAAGCGCTCCAATACCCCAGGGTCTAGCTAGCGCTATATAAAACTTATCAATTAAATCCATGGGTGGGCTGACTGCGTATTTAAAGCAGCAGCATTCTTAGGCAGGCAAGCAAAAAACACAGCCATATACCAAGCTAGTATTGTAAACCTCACACTTTGAATCCGCAAGTTCAAAAACACAAAATATTGAGCAAGTTTACTCAAGATCAACTCCAAAAATATGGAACAATGAATAGTATCCGAAAATATCCAAAATCGCCAAATAAATTGACAAAGAAACTGCTATTCAATACATACTTTGTGACAATACCAATATTATTCCACGAGCAGACAATACATAAACAACCAGACTCTAATCACAAAATCATTGTGGGCATAGGGAAATTACAGGTCACACAATCACAACTCTCCAAAAAAGGAATTCCCTCCAACCTAAATCTACCTATTCCTATACGAAGCGTTTATTTAAAACAAGAAATGTGTCTTTTATATTTCCACAAACTGAAAAAAATTCCTTCCAAAATGTAAAACCTAATGTAAATTAAATTGTACCGCAATTCAACAGGTCTTCTGGTACTCCATCTTTATGCATCCATACCGATCGACTAATAATAGAACATAAACAACTCCTATAAGCACTCACTACGAGTATTCTCCTAAAAGGCTTTGCCGTTCCAGCTCATCTGGTTTGCGACAGAAACTTTATCCTTTCCAAAAGGCTGACCTTGTTGTTAAAACACGGTTAAAGTCAGAGCATTTAGTAGGCAAAATGCACTTTTAATTATAGGCACAACATAACGAAACCAGAGACCGGTTAAATGAAAGAAAAAAATAAGACCCAAAAAAATGGAACACGTGGCTAGTGCCAGTCAACCACTGGAAGCAAAACAGATGCGATAAAAAATCTACATATCACATGCTTTCAAAGTGAATAAAGTTGTTGAAACCGCACCACGGAACGTACACACAAAACCCAAGTTTAAGGGAAAAGTTACACCAGTTCGATCCAGCGTACGTGAGACCAACATAGAGCCATTTCCTAAGTGCAACATGGTATCAAGTTTCCCCAGGACTCTATAAAATAATATTGCCATCCTACAAAAATCAATAAATAAAAAACTCCACAACAAAATGTTAAATTACATTTTAATTGCATTTTCTAATTACAGTTCACGCTCGGGCCTGCGGCTTCATAGGTATTGTGCTCTGCAGGGCGTGTATGGGGTTTAAACCGGTGAGCGCGGCTGAGAGGGCGCCTCGTGTGATCGCCACACGGGCTGAGTGCAGGCGGTATGCGTTGTGAGTGCGCTGCTGGCGGGGATGGTGCCGCTAGAGGAGGGGGAGGGGTGATTGCCGCCACAGCCTCTCGCCGCCAGCCCTGTCTCCAGGCGGGAGAGGAGCTGCTGCTGCACAAGGGGCCCCGCCGCCGATGGTCATGTGACCCTTTAACGCAACCGGACGGGAGCGGAGCAGCAGCACCGGCAGTAGCCGCCGCCCGCAGTTCGCCGCGAGCACCGGAGCTACGGCAGTACGGAGACCGGAGGGGCGACGCGGGAGAACGCTCTACGCCCCCCCAGGAAGAAGCGGGCGATCCCAGGGGGAGAGGCGGCGGCACGTGCCGCGGCCCCGGTACCGAGACGCTCCACCCCCACCAGACGCCTTGTCCTCCGGTGGTGGTATAGGGAGTCTCGCTGCCTGGTGCGGGAAGCCTCTGAGACCTGTGGTAAGGGTAAGTGGGGGCTCAGAGTTTTGGGGCAATTTTTTTTTTTGAGGGGGGTCCTCAACTTTCACTGGGCCTCGGACCAGGCAGAAACCGGTCTATGTGTGCGTAATTGTTGACGGAGGGAGTGTAGTTTCGTGGAGTAGACCGGCATATCCGGGGGGGCTTCTGAGGGGGGGCCCCACGGTGGTTGCTTGGGACCGGGACCCTCCCTGGATCTTAACGACAGCTCCCCCGGGCCTTGCCGCCACCCCCTGGTTCAGAAGGCCCAAAAATCAAGTAAGAGACTCCCGTAGGCCGCGGTTAAGGTGCCCGCCAAACCGGCGCCTCCCTTCCTGGTCAGGCTGGGCCTCCAGCGGCGCCACTACCACGCGGGCTCCGGGGGGAGGGGGTCCGGAGGAGGGGGAGGCCATCTTTGTTCGTTAGCGCGTGCTCCCCTCCCCCTGCGGTGACGGGCGGCGGAAGTGCGGCCTCCTCCACTCCGGAGGCAGCGGCGGCATATCCGGTGCTCCGGAAGGAGGAGGCGGCGGGCGTGGCGAGCAGCGTCTGCCGCCGGATCCTGCTGCCCGGGAACGGGCCTCGGCCGCTTCGGCACCCCGTACGACCGGTCTCCGTCCCGCCGGCTGCCCCCGGCCGCCGCTGGCCCAGGCTCCAGGCTGTGAGCGCTCCTGTGGGCGGGGGCCGCACTGTGCGCCGAGGTGGCTGAGCCGTCGCGACCAATGGGAGAGGAGAGGCTGACGGGCTGAGCGCAGCGCCGCTCGCTGAATAATGCATCATCCGCATCACAGCGCACAGACACTGCCAAGGCCAGGAAGAGATAGCCAGGGTCAGGCACTAGCAACACTGTCTGCGACTGCACACACTGCCGGGCTTAGGCGCTGCCACTCAAGCAAGATAACACGTTAGAGGGAGTATGCCTACTGCCCTGTCATATTCATGAGAGCATACAGTGCTAGAGCTGTAAACCCATAACGTTTGAAAACGCTTGTAATGCTTACTTGTGCCAATAAAGCATTTTTGTATTGTCAGTGGGCAGGTGCTGCGCTACACCTGGTTTCGGCAGGCAAAGCAACTTCATAGTGCTTGTATTTGAGGCCATGCAGGGTACACTAGAGGCTGTACCGTACCCTCTGGTCGATAAATAGCCGAATCAACCCACATATAAACGAAGACTTTTGGGGAAAGTGGTAGGTAGGTACTTATGTACCTACCTACCATGAGTAATTAAGGCATGGTTCCGTTTTGTGTTCTGGACTTCATACTATGTTATAAAACATACTCTTCGCTCGCTTTTAAAGAGCCATAATTTGGGAAGCAATGAAAAGGTTAATTAGCCAGAGATTACTGGGATAATGGGAAACTTTTCCACGTTGTGCTTTAAAGCTACGGAAATAAAATAATACGTCTAGATATAGGTGAAAGTAGAACCGGAAATTTACCGTGCCACAAACTACGCTGTAAACTAAAGACAGACCTGCGCCCTGACCGTTGCACCAGTCTCTAACATATCCTGACAGTGTGCACTGATGTAACCATAGCAACCAGTAATAGTTTGAAAACAACACTTGCCCACTGAAGTGTATCTCCCTAGGATCGCTCCCTGAACTGGACAGTCTTGAACCCTTTCCTACATATTGCTGTAGTGTGTGGAATGCAATAAACATTACTGTTGTTATTTTTTTTCTTGGGCAGAAAAGTTCCATACCGTTTTTTTCTCACACGCAACAGCTCTTAAAAACACTCCGTTCATTCAGTGGGGCCACAATAACTGGGCTTTGAAACCTCTTGCAATCCGTGTCCTACCTCAGATGACCTTTATTATTTGTCCGTGTGCTGGTCACACAAATCTCTTTGCGTCTGGTCCCGGTGTGCTTTCAAGCAGCCTGCCCTCCAAGTTCAATGTTTTTTGTGGCTACAATGTGTAAACTCGGTGAAACATTATGAAAGCATGCACCTAAGAACAGGTTCCATCCCTATTGTCCATTGTCAGGAGTTCTCAACTGGACTCCATCTTATTTTCGTGGTTGCAACTGCCTGCATGTAGAGTTTTGCATAGGTACATTTTCCTTTCACGGTATTTAAGTATCAGGGTTGGGTAGCCAAGTTGGTCAGGTACTTCAAGTGTAACTCGTTCTTTGTGATGTTGTTATATTGTTAGTGCATAGCGATCATGGTCCCTTTGAGATCGGTAATACAGTACTTGGTGTTACGGAACATGGCATTTTCTTTTTGCCTTTGTGCTTTTAACCAACACTGAACTGTCGTATTTCAATAATGGTTGTAGTATGAGGTTTCCTGTTATCAAATATATATTTCCCTTTATATTTTCGTGTGACTCTTAACAGTTAACATGCTAATTAATATATTGGTTTACACAGTGGCCTGTATGATATTTCATAGCATTCTGTTGTAACACACTCATTTACCACGCATGCATTACAGCGCGAATGCCATTACAATGCAAACCGTTACCGCATATATTTTTTCTACGAATATGCTTTACCATGCTTGCCTTTACAACGAAATTCGTTGTAAAAGCATGTACGATAAAAGCATATGCATGGTAAAGATTTCCCTGACCCCTACCTTATACCCTAATCCCGGTTCCTGGCACACCCCAACCCTTCTTTGAGAGAAAAAAAACATTCCCCTGCCCTAAAACCCTACCCCAGGGTGACTCCCCTTTGCAACCAGCTCTTCCCCTTCCCTAAAACCTGCCCTCGGCAAGACCACTACCGGCCCCTGCCATAAACCCGTTCTCCTGTAGAACCCCCAACCCTTTCTCTACCCCAAACACTACCCCTGTGCGAACCCCTCTGGCCCCTAGCACTTTCCCTAAACTCACTACACCTGCTCGAACTCCTTGACCCCCCCCCTCAGCCCAATCCCACCTTGCCTCTCCTCGTGGTTTGTGCAGGCAGCTCATCTGAGAGCGGGGGATGGTGCATGTCGTTGTGAGGAAGCGGAAGAGTCTCTCTGTTCCCTCTAACAATGTTAACACAGCTTTTTCCTCGCATATGCATATATTTTTTTTACTGCACATATGCCTTTACCGTACATACCTTTACAACAAAGTTTGTTGTAAAGGTATGTGTGGTAAAAGCATATGTGTAGTAAAAATGCGTATGGAAAAAGCCGCGATGTAATGGCTGTTTCCCTGGACAGTGGCAATAGCATGAGCACAACAAGGTTTCTAGTATCTAAATGCAGCATAAATGGTAACAAAGGAAATCTTTCCAGGTTAGCACTATGCTAAAAAAAAATGGTGATGCTGTGTTGGAGATGATATAGCTGGCAGTGATCAAGACTACTTGTAATACAGGCATACATGGTTGTCTGGATTTTTTTCTTTGTGTAAGGTGTCGTAAGAAATTGACAGTCCCCGTTTTTCACACACCTTCCCAGACCTGTGTCAAAGCAAGCTACTCTGTTTTTGGCACCACCAGTACCAGAGTTGAGGTGGATTGAAGACTAAGATTAAACTTTTCTGCAGAATAAACTGGCTGTTCAGATGTTGCAACAGCAATTTTTATTTATGGTTTTTATCTGGTGCCTCCAGAACAGGGATACTGGAGCTCTTTACAAATTAATATGTCGAAATGTATTAATATTAGCATAGGGCAGTGAATTAAATAATGACTAGTAGAAATCCAACACAATGGGCATCTATGTTTCTGAAAATAGCCGACAGGGATCGGCAGAAGGTGGTGGAAAGGGTCAGTGATCAAGAGCAATCGAGATGACAATCGAGTAGATCAGTTAGCTATTATTTTTCATTCATCATCTGAAAAAGAACAAGTGGGGCCAATGTATTGGGCAAGTTTGACTGAGTTAAGATTCTATGAGTTGCTGCTCAAAATTCTGGTGCAGAGGAGATAGCCTTAAAAAAGCACATGGAAAGGCAGAACATTATCTGCGCTGCAATTATGAGTAAGATATCTAAAACAACAATGCTAGGTGGTTTGGTTTTTGGAATTTGGGCTTGAACGTGTACTACTATTTGAAGAACATATACTTTAATGGGGGCACATTGCATACACCACAGCCCACGAGTTAGCTAAATTAACGTCTTTCATGATCTAGGAGAGATGAGCTTAACCCCTTCAGTGCTGATGACAAAGCCAGCTCGTCATGGGCGTTACCTGCGCTACGCGGATGACGAGCTGGCTTTGTCATAAACAAGCCATTTTTTAAATTTCAGCGCACAGCGGGAAAACGCGATAGCTCGGTAGGGGTTAATGAGCCTCGTCAATGAAACTTTAGAGTCCAACTCGATTGGCTCAATCTATGAACCCTAAAGAGAAAAAATAACTTTGCTTTAAAGAGCTATCAACACTTGAGTTGAAACATTTGTGTAGCTCACTTGTTGACCATTGTTACGAAATGCAAATAAAAAGATTTAAACCATAAAGAGCTATCAACCACCGAGGGTAACCCTTACAGGGCTCGAAAAATTAGCTCGACCACTCACATTTGTGAGTCAGATTAATTCATGACCAGCTATTTTTAGGTCCTACTCGCCCTTTCTGAGTATGGATACAAACTGACACTTGACCTCTGCCTCTGAAAGCAGAGGAAATGTGACAAGATGGCAAGATTTAAAGGCATTTGTATTGCTCACAAAGTAAATGAGCAATACAAATGCTTTTAAATCTTGTTAACTTGTCACATTGCCACAGCTTTCAGAGTCAGAGGTCAAGTGCATTTGTTAGGTCGAGGAGATTTTGTAGATTACTAGACCTGCAGGTCTAGTGCATTTTTAATGATTTTTCGAGCCCTGCATTAGTGGCATGCTTGATTACAGAGTTCCATCCCGTTCCTTTGCAGAATTGGGAATGCTACAACCGTTGAGATGCCCAGGAGCACTTAGTTGAAAAAGGAGGGTAAAAGTGGGGGTAGGGTTACTCTTTAAAAATACCTGCCTGGTAGTCTTAATGTTTTAATTTGGGCTCCAGCTGGTATGATTAAAAACAATAAAAGTTAGGAAGTCCTGTGTCTCTAGTTACCCCTGCTTCCTCTAATGGAAAATATGTTTCTGCCACTTATGTTCCCAAATGCTTGTAGCTTTCGTCAGGAGCGATTATGCTACTACAATCCACACCTAGTCCATAATGGTGACGTACGTGGTGAATTAACCGCACATAGTTCAAGCACACCTAAACCACCTAATTAATGTATGTAAATGGGTATCTGAAAAGAGAGGGAACAAATAGCATTGTTCAAATATTGTGCCTAAATGTTGAAAGACAATGCTCTCTTTGTAAAGTGCACTATCACTCGCAAGGGTATCCTTGCACTGTGCAGGTGTGTGTCTAGACATATCAATGGGAGTTTGGTTAACTGAAAAGCCAGGTCTAAGAAGAGAGGAAGAGGGTCGGATGTGGGGTAGGAGTGCTTTCCACACTTTGGGAGCGATGTGAGAGAACGCTCATCCTCCTGATCTAGTTCTCTGTATGTGTGGGTTGTGTGCGAGTAGGAGTCCTGCGGAGCAGTATAAATTATATAGGGAGTAGTTAAGGACACCAATCAGGAATTTCTATAGCCGTATGCAGATATGATCTTGACCTTTTCTTGATTTTGTAGATGGGCAGGAATTTGTTTAAAGATGTTGCTCTCAGTGAAAACTCTAAGAAAATTTGTTGTTGTTCCTATACCGATGACTGGAGACAAATGAGACATTCAAGAGCCCCTGCATTTGTGCCATATAAATGTTTATGCAGGACAAGAAATAGCATAAAAATATTACTAGACCTGCAGGTCTAGTGACTTGAATAATTTACTCAACATAACTGTAATGTACCTGACCTGTAATCCGGTCTCAAATTGTGTAATTCTAGCAAATATTGTTTCACAGAGCCGCTGTTTTCTTCATCATCACTTATGAGAGAATCTTCAAATATTCAAGTTCATCATTTCTGCTGTACAATAACTATTATGCTTTACTTAATAGACTAAACTTTTGCTCAGTGTATAATAAGAACCTAGCACACATATAGGGTTCAAAGAACCCTATACCTACCTCTTAGATAACTAATAACTTTGTCATCAGTGCGGGTCAAGAATATTTTTCTGTTTATGTTTAAAACTCACTTTTAATCAATATATTACTAAAGCATGATTTGGTAGTGCACTGTCATTTACAAACAGCACATTTTCCATTAAAATGGCCAAAAACGTTCCCACTAACATGCAGATTTACTGATAAAACTATATATTGTATAAACAATTGGTGGAAACTGAGTTTCAGCAGAAATGCTTATCATTTGCACATCACCAAGTAAAGTGTTCTGATTTTTTTTTTGTCCGATTAAAAACTCCTTTTTCATCACACATATTTACAAAAAAATGCCTTCATAAATGTTTGCACAGTCCATTTACAAGCTATTTAAATGTGTGTTAAAAAAGAACCTGAAATCATACAGTCACTCTTTGTACAGCATGATCATTGTCACAGTTCACTTTACAAAATCCTCTGACTTTGCTGCTTATTTATTCCTGGAGGTTGTTTACTTTTCTTTCTTTGTGTGCAAATTGCAAGACATAAACCGACATATGACCTCTGTCTCTGACATCAGTGTAAATGTGACAGGATTTAAAGGCAGCTTTATTGCTCTTTCACTTTCTGAGACAACAGAACACCTGTTCTTTATCTGCTTGCCAGACCGGACCAGTAGGCCCTAAAAATACCCCCCCCCCCCCCCCTGATAAAATCTGTCTCATTATAGTGAGTAGATTTTGGGAGGCCTGTATATGTGATGGGCACATAAATGATCCAGGACGAATGGGCCAAGGGGTAGAACATGAGGATTCCACCTGCTTAAAGTAGTTGTGATCTGGCAGCAATTATGTGAACCACAGACACTTTCGCCTGATTTCCATTTAGCAGGACATGGTATAGCAGTGTTCCATGGTTAATACATTATAAGTTAACCGATGAGGCCACAATAGTGAGCATTTAATAGCAACAAGGGACCCCAAATTTAGTCTGCAGGGACCATGGGGAGCATACTTTTGAAAAACAACAGTGGTCCCAAACAAAAGCAATAACGAAAGAATAAAATATAGACAGAGTCAATCTATATTTTCAGGACAGACATGTCCAGCCGGACAGGGGTCTTCCAGAGATTTTACTCAGTATTTATGTATTGAAGTCACATAGAGAATACCTTCCAACAATCAACCAAAGTGGACAGCAAGCCTGTGTCCAGTACTAACAGAGCGAGTACAAGTGGTGATGTAGACAGCAGAGAAGGGCTTTGTAAGGCAAAACAGCGTTACTCTATAAACAGTACAATTGTACAGAGTATAACATACATGCACTAGACATTTCAGTAGTAATCACATTTCAGTTCAAGTGCATAAAAGGTCGACGGCGTTTCGGACCCCTATAAAATATCAGGGACCATCATCAGGACAAATACAATGAAAAGCCTTAGATTAATTAAGCCTCTAAATGCCGAGTCGCCTCATTAGAGAGAGGCTGGCTCCTCAGGCAGATGATACAACCGCGAGAACCCAGAGTCGGGTCGCGGACGCCGCGGACAATGTGTTTTCCGTCGGCTGGCCAGGATACCGGATTAGTCGGCTGAATGATTTCCTGGCGTCCCCTGTCCGGCTGGACATGTCTGTCCTGAAAATATAGATTGACTCTGTCTATATTTTATTCTTTCGTTATTGCTTTTGTTTGGGACCACTGTTGTTTTTCACAATAGTGAGCAGGCACATGTCTCATTATCAAGTATGATGCTTGTGTAGTTCACAACTTAAATGGTGGCTATGGTGAACAAACGTCAAATTCCAGTTGAAGACCCGATGACGTTGTGTGAATTAATGTTTTCCAGCAACAGTGTGGAAACAAAGGGTTTGATTTGTTTCTCCATCATATTTCATTTCCAGTCTCTGTCGTACATAAAACAGTAGAATAAGCTTGAGTGGTTGTTTCCTTGGGTCTCTCTTACATATTTTTATTTGTGCCCTATTTGTATAGAGCCGAACTAGCCAGACATCAGCAGACTGCTGTAACAGTTCAAAGACAAGCTTACAGTCAATTTGTGATAGGAAAGATAACTGGGAGAAGAAATGTACTGTTACTGCATTGTTATCTAGTGTTTTTGAAATTAGCGCATCTCTAACACTTTCCTAAATTGGAATGGTGTTGGATTGGTCCTGAGGGGTACATGGATGTTACAGATGTGGAGTGCATTCTTGGAAAGGGCCTGCTGCCTGTGTTTTTTTTCTTCTTCTTTTTTCTTTTCACACTTCTTATTCTCCAGTTTAATGGTGTCCTGGCTGCAGTTGTGTAGAGAGCCACCGGATATGGTCAGCTTTTCTGCAAGATAAGCGGGGTGCTGGCTGTGATGGCTTTGTAAATCATGTAGCTGGATTTGGAGATGGTGTGAGCAGGCAGGGGAGCCAATGGAGTTCCAACAGGATATGGGAGTGATGTTATCCTAGTTCATTAGACCCTGAATAAGACATGCTGTGGAATCTAGGATGCCCCTAAAGTGTGTGGCAGGAGGGGTGGGGACGCAGCATGAGTATGGAAAACTATGAAGTGGGTAGCTCCCTTCATCTGAATGCAAGAGTGCAACAGCTTAATGTGTTTAAACAATAATAATAATTTCTTCAGTTGTGGTAGGGGATTACTCAGCTGGATATCTTCTAGACAGCAGCATGTGGATTCTGTGCACCTTCTGTCTTCATGGTTGTGTTTTGATGCAAAGAAGGATTTGCTCATTGGGCAGACGCTCAATCCTGCAAATCTTGCAATGGTTTTAATTAACTATGCTACTAAAAAAAATATATATATACAATCCTGAAAATCTATTCAGACCGCTGTTCAGCTTCTCCTTTTCACAGCCATTTAAAGAGTTTGTTAGCACAAATGACACTGGAATTAATTACTTTGCTGTTCATGCTGGATAAAAGTTTGGAGGCTGATGAGTGAATACACATATGGCAGCCTTTAAATTTCCCAGTTCCATATAAATGCTAACAGTAATGGGGGTAATGCTAATTATTGTGCACCCAATCACAATTAGATGGATTCCATCTGGATAACATGGGTGACATCTGACAGTAACTCAAACCAAGATTCTTGCCTCTGCAGCCCTTATGAGTAAACACAGTGAATATTGGTGTCCGATGGTCAGTTATGTCAAAGGCTGTTGATTAGTCCAAAAGGAAAAGTAGAAGGACTTTTCTAGTTTCATACCTGGTGCTGGTGTCGTCCAACACCTCGGTGGAGGTTGTCTTCATATTCGTCCACAGTCAAAGCCGGACCAAGCACAGGGAAACTTGATAGTAGGGTGGAATCAGAGGGTTGAACTAGGTTCCCAAGTCAAGCAAGCTTAGTTAAAGTCATTAATTTCTATAGGGAACTTTTGTCCATTTAATTTTTTGTGGGAACTGCTTTTATAATCTCATGTCTCCACTGGAAATGCATCATTGATTTGTTGTCTATTGATACAGTTATAACCCTTTTTTTGCCTTCCATTTTCTTCAGTATCTTCTCATAGTTGGAATCATTACCCTTTTTTACAGGTGGTTCACATAAAACCTTAAGCACAAACGATCTGCCTGCCATCCCATAGGTAGTAATATGCTTTACGAGACTTTAATTGATAAACTATCCCTAGAAATCGAAGCTAATAAGACACATCCAAATTTCTCAAATCCTGACGATTGAGTCCTGTTCTGTGCTACCTGGGTCAATAAGTGACTATTTGGGGCTGACCCCTGGTTGGTACAGTTGTTTTCCACTGATGTGCCAGGCTTTGAGGTGCTATCGGACTGCAGCTGGTTGACCAAATTACTCTCTTTGTATGCCTGGCTGTCCAAGCGTAGCAAGGACAAAAAGTCAAAACTTACCTCGGGAAGATGGTATAGAGTTAGTACTGAACTCCGTTATTACATATAATAAGTAATTTGACTTCATAAACTTAATATCAAGTCATAGCTTTTCTTTTAAAAGAATGGTTAGTGTATTTACTTGTGGGTTTCAAAATAAAAATCACACAGTAAGCTTCAGTGTCCTGAGCAGTCTTGAGGGCTGAGGTACAGCACCAAACCCAATTGTTGTGTGTGTGCGCGTATGTAGGTAAGTATGTATGTATATGTGTATGTATATATATGTGTATATATATATATATATATATATATAACATACTAAAGCACAAACAACATAGAGCCCTATGGTGAATGTTACTCCCTGGGGAAATGTTTGATGGCCTTGATTGCTTTCTGGAATTGTTGTCTCAAGTTTATATGACCTTATGAACAATGCACAGTCCATGCAACAGAGGTGCCCGATGCAATATTATAATGCACCAAATTGTGCATGACATATTAGACCTCTGCCTTAGTTTCTCATTCCCCCTGGGTTAAGGTCTGGACAGATTTGTGCATTTGAGCCCAGATGGCTCGGAATCCACAAAAATTGGCAACCTAATACCCACCACACATATTGAGCCAGAGTTCCGCCATAATCAGTGGTGATAATTTTAGTGTGCATAGAGATCACTGGCCAATAAATAGGGGGGGGGGAGGGGGCAAAGCTGGGACTTGTAGAACGGGATCTCGGGTTTGGAATCCAGTGCTTCTTAACTGTCTCTCAAGCCCAATAAAAGCATTTATACTCTTCTGGAATGAATGTGGCCACCCCCAACTAATCAACACTGCCTTGTGGAGAAAACACAATCCTCTGTCTTGTGAACTGAGAGTTGATATTAGATGCATTCTTTCTGAAACTTGGAGGTGTTCAGGGGGATGCAACACAAGATAATCACACGTGCAGTCTTGAAATGTTCTTGCAGCTCCTCATCCCCTTGATAGTGCGCTTGCTCAAGTTGCTTCTGGCCAATTCAGCTGCTAGATCATCATAGCGTGATGCAGGTTTCAGTCTTCAGACCCTTGCTTCTGGTTCTTTGAGGTCGAAGGTCTTTCTCTCGGATCCAAAATCACAACCAGGGTGCATTCCTTCACAGATGTCTTGAAGCAATGCCCCAATTCTCATTCCCAATCAAGACGAAATGCAGCTAATGGCTTAATAGCGCCGATATTTATCCTCCTTTCGAAAACATTAATGGTAAGCCAGGAATCAAAAGGCAAACTATCTTCAGAGCATATCTCCCAAGCTTTTTGAAAATAAAAGATAATGACTAGTATCAACTAGGCAAGCAATGCATATTGTCTTGTCAGAAATCAGACAGTTTCAGCCAGAGCCTCGGTTTGCTTGGTGATTAACAGATAAAAACCGCAAAAGAGGATAAGATAGCATGGGAGTTGCAATTTAATATGATGCCAATGCATATTTCTGAATGACACCCTCTGCACCGTCCATGTCTTACAGGCTGCCAACATGCTGATTGTCTATCAAAAGAATGGACAAAGACCTACCTCAAGGGGTACCACTATTTCTGCTGGCACACACTGTACCTACCATTTATTATGCATAATGTATTCTGTGGCATAATATTCTTGTAAACGTCTATCACAAATATTATGTTGTGTTCAACTTAAAGAGAAAGTAAGGACTCCAGCTATTGGTGACCATGGCATGTGGCTTGCTGAAAGCCCAAAAAATTAATTAATTAATTCTCGGCAAGCAGTCAAAAGAGTGATAAGGAAGTTGCGCCCTAGATGAGGCAAATACAAGAGGAGGAACCGAAAACATTGATAAGAAGAAAAGGCAAATAATGATATGTATTAAGCTGGCCCAAAGTCTATTTAAGTATTGGTAATGAACTCACTATGTCTTTTGACAGCTGCCTACAATTGAGACCTACGAACTGATTGGTGTAAGGAAGAAAAGAAATGCGTAATTCTAAATGAAGCAATACTGTGATTAACATGATAATATGAAATGCATATTGAAACAACTGATTTTATTAAGCCCAGCTTGATGCTAAACCAGTTGAAAAAATAGCGGCCCGAAATCAGTCAGAAATGAATCCCCAGAGATCCCAAAGTATTTAATACTCCTGAGATAAACACATGAAACCCACACATTTAGTGGCGGAATCGTACTTAGTTTAGCATGTCAGAAGCTTAACCTGGAATTTCAGAGACATTTGGTTGGACATTTTACTTCCTCTTCATTTGTGCAAAGTGATCAGTAGACTGAATAACATCATGTTTCTGTTGTATTTCCATGATAAAATGGTTTCTTGCGCGCACACACACACACACACACACTCACACACATATATTGTTTGCCTCTTTCGTTGATAACTTTTCTGTCTTTGTCGAGCACCTAGTCCTGAACCTGAAAGCCTGGTGCGTGAAGATTTACACTCGCTGGTTTAATTAGGAGGTTACCATGCAGTACCTTTTAGTCTTCGGGCAAATAAGATATTGTTCCCTGTGTCAAGCTATCACCTGCAGCCTGACCAAATGGAATATGAAAAATAAACAAATGGAAAAAGTTGATACCAAGCAAAAAATACACAGTGGCACTACACAAAAAGAAAGATCTCTAACCTACTTTAAAAATCATCCACAGATTTAGGAGGAAAATTCTACAAAAAAGTTGCAAAATTAGTCCAGCAATTGTCATTCGAAGATGATAAGAAATAACCCCAAAGATACTTAGATGTTCCAATATCAATAAAAGTAACACCTGGATATTTGCACTTTAGTTTCCTTCTGCACGTTGAAATTGTGGAGTTTGGTCGCTATGATATACAGGTTTTATCACGTTGGGGCTGTAGAGTACAGCACCAACATAAAACCTGTAAAAAAAATCGGGCTCATCTAATATGTATATGCAAAAGGCGGATTACAACCCTCTTCGAGATTACTGAAATCTGCCTTGTACACTGTAAAGTTAGGACAACAGTGTATTGACATATGTCCTTGTGAAGTTAGCGACGCCCTCCTGTTTATAGGTCCACACCCTCTATAAAATCATTTCGCTTGTTATCTGATTTTATGTTTAAAATTTTAGTAATGGCTTTCTACAATATAGATTACCTTCCCATTGCAGGAGTATAATAAGAATTCTAAGAAGAAAAACAATCTTGTAAGCCAGGCTGTGTAGAAAAGAGGAGTTACTCCACAGTAATGGAAGAGGAGGAGTGATGCTAGGAGTGCGCAGTCAGTGTGGCAGTCTGAATCAGAAAGCCTAAGCACAGCAGGCAGTGCATTAGGGCAAATGAATAGCAGGGCCAGGCTCTGCATTGCATGGATTTTCTTCTTTTCCTTTGAGTCATTGCTTTCTCTGTAGTTAATTATAATTTTTATTATTCCAACAGATCTCTGTACCAGAACACATCTCGTACCGAGAAGCAGTAGCACTTTCCTGCCTGTGCAAGCAGAGCAGTTGGTGCTATGTTGCCTCCACCCCATTAACTGGACAGTTTTCGATTCTATAAGCAGAAGAGGCACATTGGACAGTGAGTTTTTTTTCTTTGATTCTTTTATCATGCTGTTGAATACTGAAATTGACGTACTGATATTATTTATATATAATACACCACAGATGTTTTTGATTTTTAAACTACGATTGCATTTTTTTATTTTTAAGAGCTTCTGCCTGGAACTCTAGTGTTTGGCGAAAGTACACTTGGAGCTGGCAACATGTGTATCAATTCCCGAAATGTAGACGCACTCTGCCTTGCTGGGGAAATTATTCTGCCTGCATAGAGGCGGGCAGGGTATGGCGTGGCTAATTCATTAATTAGCTGAACTGTATAGGGCCAGCCGTGTGTTTGTGTGTGTATGCACACAAACACGCACGTATCGGGTGCATGTGTAGAGAGCAATGTTCACGCCAAGGAGGTCTTGTACTGTTTACACATAATGTGTATATATTCCCACAACTGTGTTTCAGGCTTCATCTTTTAGTGTCAAATTGCTTTCCCAGTGAGGGTTCGGCTGATACGTCTGGATTTTCAAAAATGATTGTTAGTGAAGATTCCAATTAGAATGCAAAATCATGCACTTTTGATATATTTGCATTGATCGTGTTTTCTGATCTAACAGTAATTTGCCTCTGTGGCTAAAATGGTTAGCTACACACTGGCCAGGTTTCTTGTTAATTATTGATTTCTGAAGCGCACATGGAGGTAATATATTGTTTGACCTACATATTACCTGATTCTGACATTCTAATGGGGACTGTTTTGCTTTGCAGACTTCAAATATGGATTTGGCCAACCACGGACTTATTCTTCTGCAGCAGCTAAATGCTCAAAGGGAGTTTGGTTTTCTGTGCGATTGTACGGTTGCTATTGGCGATGTGTACTTCAAGGCACATAAATCCGTCCTGGCTTCGTTCTCCAACTATTTTAAGATGTTATTTGTTCACCAGACCAG
Source organism: Lissotriton helveticus (assembly GCF_964261635.1). Lineage (NCBI taxonomy): Eukaryota > Metazoa > Chordata > Amphibia > Caudata > Salamandridae > Lissotriton > Lissotriton helveticus. The sequence goes on along the minus strand of NC_136067.1, from coordinate 1,592,595,487 downwards.
GTATGTATGAAAATTAAACTGCCCATACTTGTATAATGCTGGGAAGTGGCAATATTTTGTGAGATGCGACTGAAATGTATCAGGGTAAAGCCTCAGGGCATAACAACTACGAATTTCTTCTTTCAAATGGGAATATATATCTGTGTTGTATTGTACTGCAAATACAGTTGTTTCTCATGTGCTCTCACTACCTGGTTTCTCAGCCGAAGTATGTTTTTCGCTTTTCTGAATAACGGAAATGCTTCCCCAAGACCAATACCTGTATCGCCCACATGGTGAACTCTTGTGGTAGGCGTTGGAACATCACCTTTGTGGCCTTATCTACATCCTTATTTCAGTATTTGATCCTATCCTAAACTCTAGTGACATCTATCTCAGTTTGTCATTGTCACAGTAAATGCATAAAATACGTTTTTGGAAGTATGCTCACCTAATAACATTGATCGTTAAAGGTAACCTTCCGTGTCCTTTTTGCTTGAGAATATGTCCTACCATGTGGCACAAAAGGAGACATGACTTAGGCAGGGTAAATAATCTTTATTATGGTAATTCTAAACACATTATGTTTCATCTTAAACAAGCATTGGCTAAGCCAATAGATTGTACCTTTGGGTCCTATTAGCTTTTCCATTGGGCAGCATGGCTAAAGAATAAAAAAAAAAAGCTTTTTACACGCATGTCAGTTGGTAGGCACACGTGCCATTTTTTTGTTCTTTTTAGTTGCTGATCCAAGTTGGCTCAATAATGTAAAGAATAAAATGCACAAATGTGTTTTCTTATTTATTTAGGTCTCGCCTAGGCAGCGCTTGCGCTGTCTCTTGCAGACATGCTGTATTCAGGATATGTGCATAAAGCTCCGTTCATTTTCTGCCCATCTTTATAATTGGCCCCTGTCCTTTGTAAATGGTGGCTTTTCATTGGTTAATAAGCTTAGTAGTCCCTCCTTAGCTCCACCCTGTCTCTTCTTGTAACCTCCCACAAGGACACCCCTTGGTACATGTGTTGTACATGTGTTACGCTGTAAGAGGCGGCCGCTCACTCGCTCTCTGCCGATTCCCTGCTCTCTGACTGATTCCCTGAGTGAAAACTGCCGGCTGGTATCGTAGCGCTTCTCATTAGCACTGCTCTTCTTTGCTTGTATCGCAGCGCTTGTCCACTTTGTTACCGCCCGCATTTGACTGCTCACATCTGCATAAATCATTTAGCACTGCGCTCGCTTTGTTTGGCTTCCACCTTATATTTTACTGTTCGTTTTACCTGTGCCTTCTCTCCATTGCATTATTCACTTTTTGGCCCCAAGCTCGGCCAGCTCGTATTTACCTCTGCTGCCATTTTGTTTGTTGTGCTTTCGAGCGAGCCCCTCCTCTCCGCCCCGCACCCGCCTCCCCAGCTGCTCCTCCCTCCCAAGGTTTGATTAGCATTGCCCCGTAGACTAAAGCGTTGTGACCTCCCTTACGCTGTAAGAGGCGGCCGCTCACTCGCTCTCTGCCGATTCCCTGCTCTCTGACTGATTCCCTGAGTGAAAACTGCCGGCTGGTATCGTAGCGCTTCTCATTAGCACTGCTCTTCTTTGCTTGTATCGCAGCGCTTGTCCACTTTGTTACCGCCCGCATTTGACTGCTCACATCTGCATAAATCATTTAGCACTGCGCTCGCTTTGTTTGGCTACCACCTTATATTTTACTGTTCGTTTTACCTGTGCCTTCTCTCCATTGCATTATTCACTTTTTGGCCCCAAGCTCGGCCAGCTCGTATTTACCTCTGCTGCCATTTTGTTTGTTGTGCTTTCGAGCGAGCCCCTCCTCTCCGCCCCGCACCCGCCTCCCCAGCTGTTCCTCCCTCCCTCCGCCCCCCCCCCCCACTCTCCATTTATGTCGGATGTCCACACGCGCAGCGTCCACGCGCTACGGCCGCGCCGAAGGTGTGCCAAAGGTAAGCCCGTCTACGCCCGTCCGCGCCCAGAGCCAGACCCCCTGGTCCCCGCATCACCCATCCTCCCCGCATTACATACGACGCCTCCTCCCTCCTTGCACTCAACCCGGCCGACTCACTAACTGCGTCCAAGCAGCACCAGGACACACCCATGGACCCTTCACCTGCCACTCCTGCAAATTTACCTGCGTCAAGTCCCAAACCAAATCCACGAACACCAAACAGAGAACCAACACCAACCACCTAAAATGCATCCTTCTCAACACCCGCTCGGTTCACAAACACGCCATCGACCTTTGGAATCTACTCGACACCATTTCTCCGGACATCGCCTTCCTAACAGAAACCTGGATGAATGCCTCTTCAGCTCCAGACATCACCATAGCCATCCCGGACGGCTACAAGATCATCCTTAAGGACCGCCCCATCCAAACAGGAGGAGGCATCGCCATCGTCCACAAGAACACCATCCGCATCTCAACGAGCTCAGATGACAACCTCGCTATCGCCGAACACCTCCACTTCCAGATCCACACCGACCCCAAGACAACACTTAGGGGCACCCTCCTCTACAGGCCACCAGGACCCCGTACGAAATTCAGCGAAGACATCACTGACTTCATCACCCCACACGCCCTCCCTTCAGAAGAATACATTCTACTGGGAGACCTCAATTTCCATCTGGAAAAGAGCAACGACAGTAACACCACCACCCTTCTGGACAATCTCGCCAATCTCGGACTCAAACAACTTGTTAACACCCCCACACACTATGCAGGACACACACTCGACCCTATCTTCACTTCCAGCAAGCATATCTCCTTCACTCATACCACACCCCTCCACTGGACGGACCACAGCTGCATCCACTTTATTTACAATAAGACCTCGACCCACAACCACCCTCAACCAACTCTGCGAAGAAACTGGAACAAAATCACCATCGACCAGATCTCAACATCGCTTCTTCAAAAACCCCCTGCCTATTCAGCGAACCATAACCAAGCCGCCATCAACCTCATCTCCCAAGCCGCCTTCAAAAACGCCACCCGCAAACACCACCAATTAATCCGGACAGCCAAGAAAACAGCACTCAAAGACCGACTAGACAACAACGCCCACAACAGCAAGGAACTTTTCAACATCATCAAAGAATTCACCAACCCCACCGCCAGCTCTAACGACATCACCCCCTCACAAGTCCTCTGCGACTCCCTTGCTTCATTCTTTCACGACAAAATCGCCGACATCCATAACAGCTTTGACAACACACCTGTAAACCAATCCACCCCACTCACCTCCGAACGGTTACCTCCCCCGAATATCCTTCTCGAATGGAACCCAATCACCACAGAAGAGACGATTCGCCTGATGAACTCCATCCACTCAGGATCCCCTACAGACCCATGTCCCCATCACATCTTCAATAAAGCAGACTCCATTATCGCACCCCATCTCCGAGATGTCATCAACTCCTCCCTTAACTCCACCACATTCCCAGATAGCTGGAAACACGCCGAACTCAGCGCCCTTCTGAAGAAACCCACAGCTGACCCCACCGAACTCAAAAACTACCGCCCCATCTCGCTCCTCCCATTACCTGCCAAAGTCATTGAGAAAGCCATTAACAATCAGCTCGCCACCTTCCTCGAAACTAACAAATCACTCGACTCCTCACAGTCTGGCTTCCGAGCCAAACACAGCACCGAAACCGCCCTCATCACAGCAACAGACGACATTCGAACACTACTAGACAACGGAGACACAGTCGCCCTTATCCTCCTTGACCTCTCCGCAGCCTTCGACACAGTCTGCCATAGCACCCTAATACAACGCCTCAGAAACATCGGAATTCAAGGAAAAGCACTGGACTGGATCATTTTGTTCCTCGCTGGAAGAACTCAGAGAGTCCGCCTCCCCCCTTTTAAGTCAGAGGCCACCGAAGTCATCTGCGGCGTCCCGCAAGGATCATCACTCAGCCCCACCCTCTTCAACGTCTACATGAGCCCCCTCGCAACCATCGCACGTCAACACAACCTCAACATCATCTCCTACGCTGATGACACTCAGCTGATCCTCTCACTCACCAAAGACCCAACCACCACCAAAACCAACCTACACGAAGGGATGAAAGAAGTAGCCGAGTGGATGAAGCACAGCCGTCTGAAACTGAACTCGGACAAAACGGAAGTCCTCATCTTAGGCTCATCCCCTTCGCCTGGGACGACTCTTGGTGGCCGACGGCCCTAGGAAAAGCCCCCATACCGACGGACCACGCACGGAACCTGGGCATCATCCTGGACTCCACACTCTCGATGACCAGACAAGTCAACGCCGTCTCATCTTCATGCTTCAACATCTTACGCATGCTCAAAAAAACATTTCACTGGATCCCCACCGAAACAAGAAAAACGGTCACCCACGCACTGGTTACAAGCCGCCTGGACTACGGAAACACCCTTTACGCTGGTTCCTCCGCAAAACTACAGAAAAAACTTCAACGCATCCAAAATGCGTCAGCCAGACTCATACTAGACATCCCCCGCACAGACCACATTTCCGCTCACCTGAAAGACCTTCACTGGCTCCCCGTCAACAAGAGAATAACGTTCCGTCTCCTCACCCACGCACACAAAGCCCTATACGAACTTGGACCGGACTGTCTCAACACGCGCCTTTCCTTTTACACCCCCACCCGCCAGCTGCGTTCGTCCAACCAAGCCCTCGCCGCTGTTCCGCGCATCCACAAAGCCACCATGGGAGGAAGATCCTTCTCCTACTTAGCGGCTAAGACCTGGAATTCCCTTCCCATCCACCTCCGCCTTACTCAAAATCACCTAGCCTTCAGAAAACAACTTAAAACATGGATATTCGATAAGTAAACCTCCCCCCCTCCCTCAAGCGCCTTGAGACCCAATGGGTATGTAGTGCGCTATATAAATTTGGACTTGACTTGTTGTTACTCCCCAGGTCTTATTTACAGCCTCAAGACACTATTTTCTTAAAAGGCTTCAGGCAGGACACACACTTGGTCCTAACCTAGGCTGGCAGTGGTTACTTCACTCAAGAAAACATCTCACATTTATATGAGACCTTCTATAAATTTCCCTTCATCAGCTCCACACAGAGTGCAACCTAATCTGGAATTAATATAAGAATTCTTTTGTCACATTTCAAAGCTATTAATTGCATATATGGACATTGCTATTTGAATGTACCTGTGGTACTACTGTCTTGCATGCAATGCATATGGGTACGGTGGATTTACCATATCTTCTGCAGGGAGCAGTACCATATTTGGCCAAAAGAGGTCCCCTGGGACCTCTTTTGGTCACATATGGTACTGCACTCTGCAACATGGCTAGGTAAAAAACATTGGCATTTATAATGCCAATAACTCCAACTTTGCAGGGGGCAGTACTATATGGGACAACAAATGTCCCATGGGACCTCTTTTGGCCACATATGCTACTGCACCCTGCAACATGGCTAGTTAAAAAAAATTGACATTTATAATGCCAATAACTCCAACTCCAACAAATGCGAGACAGATTGCATTTCCAATGCAATAGGTCTCACATTTGTTAAAGTTAGAGCTGTTGGTGTTGAAAATGACAATGTTTTTTACTTTTACTTTTTTATACCATTGGCAATAGTGCTGCGCAAATATAATAACTCTACTAAAAATAAAAAAAACAAAAGTAAAAAACATTTACATTTTCAACGCCAACAGCTCTAACTTTAACAAATGCGAGACCGATTGCATTGCAAATGCTTGGGTTTTTTGGGGAGCTGGTGGTGGGAGCAACACGTGGTGCATGTTGGTATGGCAGCAGCAAGTAGGACATGGGGCAGAAGCAACACTGTGGCACGGGTGGGGTCGGGTTTTTAAAGCAGGTGGCAGAAAGCAACGCAGGGTGGGTGGTGAAGGCAATACCAGTGTGCAGGTGAAGGGAAGCAATAGGGGGATCGCGAGTGAGGGGGACAGATGGGCAAAGCAGACCAGTGTGGAGCTGGTGAGGAGAAAGTACAAGGAGAAGTAGGCAAGGAGGGGGAAAGAGTAACACAGAGTACAGCGGGGGAAAGACACACCAGAGTGAAGCAACGGTCAAAGAAAGCACATGCACTATTTTAGAGTGTGTAAACAGAACTTAAAGAGTTGAATCTGAAAAAGCAGGCAGTGGATGGACATAGTAATAATGCTTTCATACTCCAGGGGCAAGACAATCACAAGAAGAGCAAGAAAAGCCTACATAGCTAAAAAAATAAGTAGCAAACAAATGAGTGTCACAATGAAGGCTCTAAGCCCACTTTAAGATACTATGTATCAAAATATCCAACATTTGATGTCTCGTGCAAGAACTTAAAAAAATCACAACTTCGGCCAGGTTCACGTAACCAATTTGCTTTTAAAAGAAAGGAACAGGAACTTAGTTGCGCTTAAGCTGTGGTTTTATAACTGGTCTAGGAAGCAGTTTTTGGCACCTCTACCAGATGGCCGTGCTCTACTTATTAATATGTTAGAGTTTAAAAATACCAAAATCACCATCCGTTAACTTTATCTTCCCTGTTCTGCTAATTGTCATTTATCACTAACTTATGTCCTCATTCTGAGTTTACATCAGTTGTAAGGTACACCTGGGAAAATAACAGTTGAGATAGATAGCATGTCATTTTTTTTGCACTCTTTTCTGAGTTTTGCCCCATGCAAGGGAAAAAGAGTATCCAGAATTAGTCTTTTGTACTTGTTTTAGCACATGATGTTCACGTTAATGCACTGGTTGGTTCTTGCAGTTTCCTCCTGGTAAGACTAAAAAATAAACTGAAAATATCCTGAGATTGAACACAATTTGCTCACAGCCCCTGGTTGTAAATCATTTTTAATGATGAGTTTTATAGTTAAGAAGGTTTTTTTGTTGTTGCCCTGTTTATAAAGTCTGTTTGCTGTAAAAAAGGACATGGGCGTTTCGGTATTTCACAACGAAATCCTCGACCACAGTATCTAGTAATATTTTCTTTAGGGCCGGTGTCTTCTCTGCCCTAAAAGCTCCTGCCCTCAGTTGCACCTTAGTGGGCTGATGCTTTTAAAGTTTGTTGTTTTGTATAATCCCTTGCCTTTGCTTCACGGAGCACATTTTTTTTCTGCACAAAGATACACCATGCAGAATGAGGTTAATATGAGAGAGTCATCATCCAGGCCATTAGAGTCCTACATATTGGTTGAAAGAAACAAGTGTCAGTTAAAATAATATCTGTGCTATCAGCATGGGACCGATTTTAAGCCCAATGGTCTCAATGATAATGCAGTGTAGTCCATATGGAATATGAAATCACCCCGCCTAATGCATAGTCATTCTAATCCACACTGGTGCAAGGATGTACTTGTGACGGCAGAGAGGTCATTGTTAAAGTAACCTTACTGAGGCGCACTTCTAAAGTACTGTTTTTGAGTTATCACTTCTTCAGAGTCTACTGAATGCCTTCCATCCATGTTAAGTTGATTTTATCCGGGCTTTTGACCCACATTTTGTTCCCAGATCATCTCTCCCTGCACCGTGGCACATAAAGCCTTGGCTCCTTTGCTTCACTTACAGAAGCATAGTACTTCAAGAGGTAGTTTTGAGGTTACTGATTTTAATTGAATGTCATGGCATCTCTTTACTGTTGCGGAGCTTCGTGGAGACTTGTCTCCTCACTGTTTAAATGATAAAGATGTTATTGCATACTGCGGCGGTCTAGCAACATACACCTTCATTTACTTGGTAAATTCCTCAGTTTTTCTATAATTAATTTGCCCATTGCCTGTGGGAGAACACATTGTTACAGTTATCCTCCATACACTCTCTGGACCAGGTGTCTTATACCAGTCAGTCTCGAGCTACCAGTAGCTCACAGCCTTCAGTTCATTTTTTCAATCATCACAGAGTCCTTTTTGTTTGTTTTAAAGGAAAGTTTGTGTTTAGTTTACATTATTATTTTCAGGCAGCAGATATCAGGGCCCTATAATGAGCAGCGTTGGAGTCAGATTTATGACCCAGGGCACAGAGGATAGGAACTAAAGCACTGAGGTATTTGAATCTTAAATAAAAGTCCTAGTCAACTCAGTATTGGAGCAGAGAACAAAATGATGTTTCTGAATGTTTTTAAATGGGATAAAATACAAATAAAGAGTTAACTAAAGGATTTGGTTAACTCTTCATTATCCCATTTCAAAGTGTTCGATTTACAAACAGCCGGCCTCTTGGTCCTAGTAGCCAGTAGATACCCCATATGTAAAACTGAAAAAGACTGTAATTTGTTTCAAATGGGAAACATTTAAAGTGACTAAAAATATTTCTATGAAACATTGAGTAAACGTATTTCTCCACTTTCAATTAAGCAAATAAGCATCCAATATTTTATGAAGCTTGTTTCTTCACTTTAAATTCCTTCTACTTCAACAAATGGCTGTGTTTTTCAGTTGTAAACATGGCACCATGTCTACAGGGCATTTACACACAGTAGGCATCTTGCTTCCGGGGGCTGGTAGACACAGCGTCCTATGTAGAACATAAAAATACAGTTATTTTTTGAAGCTGGAGAAATGTAAAGTGTAGAAAAATCTTCCATATTATGAACATTTTTTGCAGAACATTTTTCTGCAGTTTACATTTCTCCCATTTAAACAAATGGTTGTATGTTTGCGTTATATTTGTTACAGTGCCACATATGGCAAAAGGTATGTCCTGTGCCACAGGTACATATGACAGACACTCATTCACCCGTACACATATATCCTATTCATACGCATATATGTTCATATATCCCCCAAAGACCACACTCTCACCGACACGCATGGCAGCCCTGTCAGAGTGCCTCTAGTCAAAGGAGTGTGTTCAAACCATAGTCTTTGGCGCTGTGAACATTAGGCTTAATCAATGAAACGGCATGGGGGTAACATTGCACGAGTGGCTTGGACTTCAGTAGCTCACAGTGATTTTCACTGATCAGAAGTAGCTGTCACTACAGAAAAGGTTGGAGACCCTTGCTTTGGACCCTCCTAGGAGGTGGGTCTAGCAAACGTAAGTATAAAATGCTTCAGTTTTAACCTTGTTTGATAATCCGAGCTTCTGCTCGTATGGTGTGAAATCTCAAATGAAACGAAGGATTAGAGGAGGTTGATAGTAAGCAGTGTGCTTACAGTTCCTTTTAAATTTGAAGCATAATAGTAAATGTTTGTAACAGAGTTACACATATATATTTAAAAGAAATATCCTGTATAAATCTATCTTAAACTTTATTTAGGATAAGCATAAAAGGTATATATTTTTGTTTAAGGTTCACTATTACAATTTTATACTAACTTGCGCTACAACAAACCTGTTAATGAGAAATGTAGTTGTTAGAAGCGGCTGTCTCTAGTTGGCAGAGGTATACACTTCTGACAAATAGGGACACACCTTTTCTAGTCAGGGCAAGGGGATCACACACTTAGATAACCCCTGCTCACCCCCTTGGTAGCTTGGCAAAGCAGACAGGCTTATCTCAGAGGCAGTGCGTTAAGCATTTATGACCACATACAGTAATAAAGTGAATACACTACAAATGGACACGACACAGTAGTATTATAAAAATAAGGATTTTTATGTAAGGCTTAGCACAAGACCAAATAACGACAAAAATATACCACAATCTTAATAAATACTCTTGGAAGGAAAAATAATAGTTCAAGCGTAGTTTCTTCTTAGCACACAGTCTTTAGTATCAAAAGCAACTCTTCTTCTTTAAAACACAGTTCTTGGCAACAATGTAACCCACACGGGAGTCACACGACGTCGAGGCAAAGTTAATCCAAAGGTTCGGCGTCGACCGCGAGGAGCGCTACGTCGAGCCCGGAGTCGCACAGACCCCCACAACACAGTACCTTGGAAAAGTGAAGCACTCGATGATCAGCGGCGTCGAGATGTCCGGCGTCGCGTCTTCGGCGTCGATCGGGCCTCGGAGTCGGGGCGATCTGCAGCGGCGTCGACCGAAGTCAGGCAGGAGCAGCGCTCACGAGATGAAGCAGGATACGGCGTCGTCGTCGATGTCGATGTTGCAAGAGTGAGCAGCGCTCACGGCGTCGAGGGGGCTCGAAGTCGATGCGATCAGCAGCGGTGCAGACACGAGGTCACTTGGAGCTGGAGCCGAACTCACTACTCACTGGCGTTGTTGCTGGCGTCGATCGGGCCCGGCGGCCGGCGTCGAGGAAGCGGGACACTGGAGCCGTTACTCACGATGTCGAGCTGGATTCGGCGGCGTCCGTCGGCGTCGAGATTGCTGGATTCTTTCAGAGGTGCTGGATTCACAAGTTCCAGCAAACAGCACTTTAAGCAGATGAAGTCCTTTAGCCCTGTGACTTCAACAGGAGACTGGCACTCTTCCAGCCCTTGGAGATTTTCTTAGCAAAGATTGAGAGTACACACACAGTTCCTCTCTCCTGGTTCCTTGGCAAAAATAAAGAAGCAATGCAGGATTCCCCCAACAAACAGCACTCTGGCAGAAGGGGTAGGCAGTCCTTAGATCAGCAGGCTTCTTGTCCTTGGTTCAGGTTTCCTTGTCAGAAGTGATTTAAATTCTTGGTTATGGGGTCCTTCTCTTATACCCCTTTTTGGCTTTGATCCCTTTGTCCATGCAGGGGAATTTCCCCCCATCTTGGGTTTGTTGTGGGTGTTGCCAGGCCGAAGCACCTGGCCTATTCACTGTGCAGGACAGAGTCTTCAGCCGCCCAGCAGGAGCGGAGCCAGCATTGTCACTGGCAGGGGCAGGGCCATCAGTTGCCCGGCAGGAGGTGGGCCAGGAAAGTCCCAGGCAGGCACAGAGTCATCAGCCGCCCGGCAGGGGGGCGGAGCCAGCATTGTATCAGGCAGGGCAGGCTATCAGGAGCTACTCTTCCCCTACTCTCAATGCAAATGCCCCACTCACCCCATACTGACTCATTCAGACCTCTGGAGCCACCCAGCTCCTGTCACACGCACACCAGAACCAGCAGAGACCGGTAGACAGTTAGACAAGAAAATAGCTACTTTCTAAAAGTGCTATTTTCAAACACAGAGTCCAAAAACCATCCACACAAACGGATGCGTTATTAAACCCTGAGTTCAGGGATACCAAACTCGACATTGCACCATGCTCCCCGAGCCCGCTAGGATTATAGCATTAATAATCCTGGCAGCCCATTCTAACTGATGGAGAGCAGGTTACCTTACACTAGTGAAAAACGAATATGGCTGTAATTCACTATTAGGACATGCCAACCTTGTCAGGCTTGTCCTACCTTATGCTTACAATGCACCCTGCCCTTGGGCCTACCATAGGGGTGACTAACATGAAGTTAAGGGAAGGTTTAGGGACTGGCAAGTAGGTGTACTTGCACAGTCTGCGTGACAGTACCAGACTGCACGTGGTCTAGCAATGGTAGACCTTCAGACATACTTTTACTAGGCCGCTCTTGTGGGTGGCACAACACGTGCTGCAGGCCCACTAGCAGCATTTGTATTTACAAGCCCTGGCACTCCTGGTGCACTCTACTAGGGACTGACAGTAAACCAAATAAGCCAAACATGGAATTCAATCAATAGAGCAATTTCACATAGGGAGCACTTGCACTGTGGCACTGATCAGCAGTGGCACAGTGCCCAAAGCATTTACCAGCAAAAACATCGTAAACAGAGGAGGCAAACAGAAAAAATGGAGGAGAGACTCATGCCAATGATGCCAGGTCTAACACGTGTCCCCTCCAGCTGAAATGTGGGGAGAACTACCCTTACCCTAGGGAGTCCTCATCACTAAGGCGGAAAAATCTGGACAGACCATCAGCATTGGCGTGATCTGTGCCAGGGCGGTGTTCCACCGTGAAGTCCATCCCCTGTAGGGAAATGGACCACCTCAACAGCTTTGGATTCTCACCCCTCATCTGCATCAACCATCTGAGGGGCCTGTGGTCTGTCTGAACCCGGAAGTGAGTCCCAAACAGGTAGGGTCTTAGCTTCTTCAGCGCCCAGACCACAGCAAATGCTTCTCTTTCTATCGCACTCCACCTCTGTTCCCTGGGAAGTAACCTCCTACTGATGAAGGCTACAGGTAAGTCTCGGCCCTCTTCATTCACCTGAGCTAGAACAGCCCCCACGCCATGCTCTGAAGCGTCCGTCTGGACAACAAATTCTTTAGAAAAGTCGGGTGCCTGGAGTATGGGTGCTGTGCACATTGCAGTTTTCAGGGTGTCAAAGGCCGTCTGACAGGCGTCAGTCCAGATCACAAGTCGTGGCTGCTTCCTGGAAGTCAGTGAAGTCAAGGGGTGCACAATGTTACCATAATCCTTGACGAACCTCCTGTAATAACCCGTGAGACCCAAGAAGGCTCTCACCTGGGTCTGGGTTTTGGGCGGTGCCCATGCCAGGATGGTATCAATCTTGGGTTGCAAGGGGGCCACCTTGCCGCTCCCTACTTGGTGCCCCAAGTACACCACTGAACCCTGCCCAATCTGGCACTTACTGGCTTTGATTGTGAGGCCTGCTCTGCGCAGGGCCAACAACACTTCCTGCAGGTGGTGCAAGTGTTCCTCCCAGCTGGTGCTCAACACTGCGATGTCGTCCAGGTAGGCGGCACTGAAATCCTCCAGTCCAGCCAAGACCTGGTTGACCAACCTCTGGAAGGTGGCAGGGGCATTCTTCATCCCAAAGGGCATAACCCGGAATTGGTAGTGCCCATCTGGTGTGGAGAATGCTGACCTCTCTTTTGCCCCATCAGTCAAGGCGATCTGCCAGTACCCAGACGTTAGATCAAACGTACTAAGGTACCGGGCAGCCCCTAACCGATCTATGAGCTCATCAGCTCTGGGGATGGGGTGCGCGTCAGTCTTGGTGACTGAATTGAGTCCTCGGTAATCCACACAGAACCGAAGTTCCGGTGAAGCACCAGGCGCTGCAGCCTTTGGGACCAAGACCACTGGGCTGGCCCAAGGACTGCTAGAGGACTCAACCACCCCTATGGCAAACATTTTGGAGACCTCCTCCTTGATGTATGCTCTGACCTTGTCAGTCACTCTGTAAGCCTTGTGCTTCACAGGAGTGCTGTCCCCGGTGTCCACTTCATGGACACACCACTGAGTGACACCAGGAATCAAGGAAAACAGATCAGGGAATTGTCCCAACAATTGGCGACAATCCTGCTGCTGTTCAGGGGTCAGTGTGTCAGAGAGGACAACACCATCCACTGACCCATCTTGCTCTTTTGCAGACAGGAGGTCAGGAAGAGGCTCACTCTCCTCCTCCATTCCAGCATCTGTAGCTGGGAGCATGCCCACTTCGGACCTTTCTAAGTGGGGCTTTAAACGGTTGACATGCAGGACCCGCAAGGGGTTCCTGGGAGATTCCAAGTCCACCATGTAGGTGACATCGCTCTTTTTCTCCACAACCTTAAATGGTTCAGTCCATCTGTCCTTGAGCGCACAAGGTTCCACAGGGGACATGACCCAAACTTTTTGTCCAGGCTGAAGCTCTACCAGAGTGGCCTTCTGGTCGTACCACCGCTTCATCTCCTCCTGGCTGGCCTCCAGATTCGTCTGAGCAAGATCTCTGAAGCGCCTAGTCTGGTTCCTAAAGGCCAGCATGTAACTGTATACATCCTGGGGAGGTTTCCTGGGAGATTGCTCCCAGCCTTCTTTGACCAGACTCAAAGGTTCTCTTACCGGGTGACCATACAAGAGCTCAAAGGGGCTGAACCCTAGAGACTTTTGTGGCACCTCACGGTAAGCAAACAACAGGCATGGCAAGAGGACGTCCCATTTACGCCTCATTGGTTCTTCAAGACCCATAATCATGCCTTTAAGGGTACGGTTGAATCTTTCAACCAACCCATTACCTTGAGGGTGGTAAGGAGTGGTGAACTTGTAAGTCACCCCACACTCCTTCCACAAAGACTTCATATAGTTGGAAATGAAGTTGGTGCCCCGGTCTGACACCACCTCTCTGGGGAACCCCATACGGGAAAAAACACCCATCAGTGCCCGACCCACCACGTGGGCCGTCACCGTTCTGAGAGGGATGGCTTCCGGGTACCGTGTGGCATGGTCCACCAAGACCAGGATGAACCTGTTGCCCAGGGCTGTCTTGGGGTCCAGGGGCCCAACAATGTCAATCCCCACCCGGTCAAAGGGGGTACTGACCACGGGAAAAGGTTGGAGAGGAGCCTTCTGCTTCCGCCCGCTTTTCCCACTTGCCTGGCAAGTTTGACAGGTCTTGCAATGGATATCTGTATCCCTTCTCATCTGAGGCCAATAAAAATGGGTGACAAGCCTGTCATAGGTCTTGTCCTGCCCCAGATGTCCAGCTAAAGGAACGTCATGAGCCAAACCCAGTAGGAAGGCTCTGAAGCGCTGGGGTACCACCAGCACACGGGCTGACCCAGGCTCAGCAGCCTTAGGCTCGCTATACAGGAGGTCGTTCTCCCAGTAAACAAAATGTGACCCTGACTGATCACCTGCGGTTTGGAGTGAGGCCTGCTGCCTCATACCCACAAGAGAAGGGCACACTTTCTGTTCTGCACAGAATTCTTCTCTGGAGGGACCACCATCCTGCTGCCAGTGGGTCAGCTCGGGCAGGTCTCCCAGTTCAGCAACTTGTTCACCTGTGGGTTCCAGGGCATACCCCTCAAGGTCTGCCTCCTCTTGGACCACGGGAACTACGGGGGACGGTTTCCCGCGCCCCCTGCCTCTTCTCTTCACAGCTGGGTCCTGGGCCATACTTTCAGGCTCCAGAACCCCATCAACACCCTTACTTGCTGTCATGGATCGAGTGGTTGCACACACCCACTCTGGCACACCCAACATTTTCAAATGTGTCTCCCTCTCCACCTTAGCCCAAGGGGAGTCTTCTAAATCATTGCCCAGGAGACAATCAACAGGCATGGCGGGCCTTACAGCAACTTGAAGAGTACCTGAAACTCCCCCCCATTCAAAGGAAACTTGAGCTACCTCACACTCTCTCTGGGAGTTGTCAGCAGCTATCACAGGGTAGAATGCGTGGGGAACAACCTGCTCTCTGGACACCAAGTGACACTTGACAGCTGTCACACTCGCTCCGGTGTCTGAGAGCTTCCACTCTATGGCCATTAATGGTCACCCACTGCCTATATTTCTTAGTGTTACTAGGCAGAGGGGGTGGAGGGACCAATTCCATGTCTCCTAGAGAGACCAGGGACATCTCTGCGGGACCCTCCCCACCATGGGCAACCATCTCCTCCCCTCCCAGGGCTACACTCGCCAACTGACGGGGGGCGGCACGTGGTGGTGCACTGGGTGGTGCACTAGAGTTCTTCAAGGGACACTGGGGATCATAAAACCGGTGTCCCACCTGCTTACAAGCGAAGCAGGTCATTGGGCCCCTACGAACAGGTCTACCTGTCGGGGCCTCTGATTTCTTCTCTGGGGGAGGCTGGGAACCCTTCCCTTGGTTCCCTTGGGGATTACTTTGGGGCCCTTTCTGGAACTCCCTCTGTTTACCCTTGTCCCCCCCACTCTTCTGCTGGGGACCCTGCCCACCTTTGGCTGATTCTCCCACTGGACCCTTGTGAACCCTGGTACTGACCCAGCGGTCCGCCTCCTCAGCAAGTTTTCTAGGGTTAGATATCTTGCTATCAATAAGGTGCTGGCGCAGCTCTGGAAAACAGTTATTAGACAAGTGCTCCCAAGCAAACAAATCATAAAGAGCATCATAACTTTCCACTTTGCTGCCCTTTACCCAACCATCCATGGCTCTGCAAAAAAATGACACATATTCAACCCACGTAGTACCAGGCAACTTCTTACATTCTCTAAAGGCCTGTCTGTACTTTTCTGGGGTTAGGCCATACCTTAACATTAAAGCATCCTTCATATGAGCATAAGACATCCTATCTTCAACAGGCATGTCTAACAGGGTATCTCTTCCCTCATTCACAAAGCGACCCCACAACCCCGCTCCCCAATCATTCTCAGGGACCCGGTGGGCCAACAATGCTAACTCATATGCTTTAAACCATTGACCAATATCCTCATTCTTCTGAAAATCTTTGATCACATCTTTGGGAAAATAAAACCTACTTTCTGCAGGCACAGATGGGATGCTGCCACCAGAGGGATTCAATTCTAACTCTTTAGCTTTGAGCTCCAACTCCCTCAACCTGGTATCACGCTCCAAAGCTAACTTCTCTCTTTCAAACTCCAACCTTTTGATCTCCAGATCAGCTTCTCTCCTGCCTCTTGCATTCTCTATTTCCAACTGCCCATTTATCTTAAGTTTTGCCATTTCCATGTTGTAAGCTCGCTCTTTCTCCCTTTCTTCAGGAGAAAGACCTTTGGAGGAAACACTGCTGCCAGGAGGGGAGGGGGGCCCATTCACTGGCACCTCCTCTTCCCCTGTCGGTACCACCACCGGATCAGAGGAATCTCTGGCCTCTAACCAGGCCTGCAATCCTGGTGCACTCTACTAGGGACTGACAGTAAACCAAATAAGCCAAACATGGAATTCAATCAAAAGAGCAATTTCACATAGGGAGCACTTGCACTGTGGCACTGATCAGCAGTGGCAAAGTGCCCAAAGCATTTACCAGCAAAAACATCGTAAACAGAGGAGGCAAACAGAAAAAATGGAGGAGAGACTCATGCCAATGATGCCAGGTCTAACAGTAGTGAAATGGACATAGTGGTTACGATTTGTAAAAAACCCTGAATTTCATCAGTTATGGTTGTTAAGCAACCATATCACTCCCCTAATGCGTGGCTCATGACTGCATACATAACTTTGTGTATTGCATTGACAAGTTCCATTTTGCCATCTATCGTGGTTGATAAGTGAATTCTTTAATGTTTTATACATTTCTTAGGTCACAATTAGAGTATGGCCTACGGCTATGCTCTAAACCTAGCATGAAAGCCAATATTTGTGCCTGCTTCATGTAAAGGCTTGTGGTTCAAGGCTTTAAGTCATGCCCTATATATGGTGCTTAGTGGCATTGGTTAGTGCAGGTTAGAACAGCATTCTCCTGTGCATACTAAGTACAGGGAGATTGGGCCCCCAAGGCACGGTCTGTCCTCTGTGATTTCTTGCAGTTTTTACAGAAACCCATGGCTGAAACCCACCACAGTGCTCCATGGATACTTTGACATGACCTTGTGTGCTGAACTTTGTCTGTGGTACCCCTTTGGTATCTCCATACACAGCACTCCATTAGTACCATACACTACTACGTATTTGTTTTGCTCACAGTATCCCTGCCTACAGTAGTAGGCCTGCATTTGCTTTTCACGGGGTCTTCCACCATGCCCTGTGCACAGTACACCTGTCGGTGTTGTGCACATTGGTGTGGTGTTGGTCATACCTTTGCCTAAGACTACTATTTTCCATCTACTCTAATATTCATGTTTGTGTTTCTTTATTTTTATTTAAAGGCCTGCAGACCAAAACATAGTTTCACTGACTTCTGGGAGCATGGTTGTCATGCTTGCTGTAGAGAGTTGTTGATTATTCAGGTCAGGACAAGATTTTTGTCCAGCAATATGTGATTTTTAACTCATCTTTTCCATTTTGCTTCTTTTAATCGCCCGTTCTTTCTCTCCTTCTCACCTATTTGGGAATGCCTGCACCACCTATAGTCTGTTTTGGAGGTATTGACAACCAATTGTAAATGAACGGAGAGTAAGAGCTATGGGATAATTTTTCAGTGGCATCTCTGGTTTCACCGCACCTCATTTCACCACAGTGTTGGAACTTTTACTGATCACTGTTACTCCGGTGCTTTCAGCCCTGTTGTCTGCACTTGTATCGGTGCTCTTCGTGCCAATTTCCAATTGCTAGCTCTGGACATTGAAGCAGGGTCTTTATACTTGAAAGTCTTTGCAAGGAACTGAGGTTGGCAGACCCATACACTGATAATTGCAGTATGAATGTGCCAGAGGACTTGCACCCTACCAAAAAGAAATGTTCAGTCCTGGCTAAATTTCTTCAAGGTCTGTCAATTGAGGCACTAACACAACCTCCCCGAAGGAAAAAGCGCTGCCCTCACTCATCGCTAATTGGGCCAAATGGTTGAAGCTACACAAAGTAAAATTACAAGTTTGGTTGCTTCTCACTAAGACATTCTAATGCCAGCGAAATCATGCGGAGATGCAGTTTGTTTAAAAAAAATAAAATGTTATTTAAACGAAAATGAGTGCTAAACTGAAAGTACTAATGATAAATGGGGTACTCTTCCCAAATCTCTTCCTGGAACTCCCATGTGCCGTAACCTCTTCCATTCCTTCTGACGCACATAGCCACATCTAACTGGTCATCCCTACCGTCTACACATATATGTACTGTTTTTGTGCCACATATCCTCTTAAGCAGGCACTGTGCATACCTCCACCTGCCTTGGGTACCATGTGGCAGCCCCCTAGGACATGCTGGGGCCTGCCGCATGGAAGATATCTCTCCGAAGCCACCTCTCATAAGACAGTGTCTGTGGGCATGTTAAGTCTTTAAAGTTTCTTCCTGTGGAACCCAAGTCTGCAAAAAACTGTTTTCTGTCCCGGCTAGATCATGAACAAATGTTTTATTCCCAAAATAAACAATAATGTATGATACCAGTCCAGCTAGGCCCCACTTGCCTTATTTTTGTATTGCTGACCGTTACATAAGATCATCAAGCTTCCAGGTGCCTCTGCATTTCTGCCCTTTCACCTCTAGTATCCATTTCACTTCTAGTAATAATCGTAGTACAAATTCCATTGGGTCCCACAAGGCTGATCACCTCTGTGACCCTTTCTATATCAGTCAGCACCCCAGACCAAAAGTCCATCGGGTATGAACAGTGTCATAATATTGTGTGATCGATCCACTCCCAACCTAAAAAAAATAGAAATAAAATAAGCATCAGACCGCTTGTTTCCTGTGGCATGAAGTTGGGGTGGAAATTCCATTTGTACTGTAAAGCTTGATTCTTACCCTTTTGCATAGGTGGCCCTTCTACTTGATTTTTAACTGATTATTTTCAAGAGAGATACCCGATTCTCTTTTCCTGGCAGTCTATGCTACTTCTTCTTTCAGGTATCCACACTCCACTAAGTTTGTAGATTATATGTACTGTGTTGGTCTGTGCAATAGCTTCTCAAATGGCTTCAGGTCGCAGAAAGCCTTCTCTCAACTGTGGAGAATAGCAACCTGTGCTGGATTTGCATGTATTGGGACTGTTAAGCCTTTCCCAAGCCACAGTCTTGTTTCAGATTTTTGAACGGCTTAATCTGCTTATTGGCAAACATGTCCTTCACTTTCACACATCTACCATGTCACAGTATGAAGGGAGAGGCCCCCTTGCACCCTTAGAGTATCCGAAAACTTCAACATGGTACTTGTGATCAGAGATTTGTACTGCTGTTTGGCCCCATAGTGCACCCATGGTACCTCTCATGAGTATCCTGTTGTTGTGTCATCAGTGAAACACAAATGGCTTAGAGGGTATTCCCTGGAGTGGTCCAGCAATTACCTCAATTGAGTTGCCTGCTAGGAAGTTGTAAAATTGGGACTCCAACATTCTGCGTGCACTCTGTTGCAGTCGTTGTTCTAATCCTCTTAACAGCTCCATTTGAAATTGAAGCATATTTCTTGTTTCATATTTAGGTTTTGTTTGGCATTAAATATGGGTACAGTCTGATAACCAAACAGTACTCTTGGTAGCACCTCCAGCGTTACTGACACTATTTTGTTATACTGACGCTGTGACACTGACACAAAACTCTCAAGGTCGGCCAACTGTCCAGATAAGCTAATCTTTACTTGAATGCCCTAAAGAAATGGAAACCTCTGTTATCCCCTCCACTTCTTAAATCAGCATCTCCGCCCGTCATTCTCACTAGGCTTGACATTTGTGGGATGCCCATCAGGGATGCCCAGAGAATCAAGAAATTTAAAAAACAACCTATTCTCTGCTTTCGTAACCATACATGCTCAGCAGCAATCATTCTCAGGTGCTGCCCCACTCTTATGGCGCTCACTGCCAGCTGTCCCAAGAGTAAAGTCCTGTAGACAGTGTATCCTTGTTGTCCTGTGTAAAGCGCTATCAATACTTTTAGAGCTCTGCACTATATAACAATGCTAAATATAATGCCCACCCAATATTCGGCAAACAAAATATATCTCCTCAGTTTCACACTTTTGCTGCGCTGTGCGAAGGAAAATATCCAGAGCGAGTAATGCTGCCACTCCCCTCTCTTACTCAGCATGCAGGGCGAGTCCTGCTCAATCCCACGTACCCTTTCTGTCGATTTGGCGTAACTCCCTATTACCCTTTTCTGGAATTTGGGATACATGCCTCTTACCTTCATGGACTTCCTCGGAAATCCACCTTTGAGGCAATCTTTACCTCTCTCTTTGTTCCTGCAATCTCTGGAGATGCTATTGAAGTGCCTTCTCTTAGGCGACATAAAGCCTGTCCCGCCAGTGAAGAAGTGGGATGACTACCATTCATGCTACTATCACTATTTTCATAACCTTCAGACCTAGTGAAGAACATCAAACTGAGTTACTCCTACTCCATACGTTTTCTCCTGTTTGCAGCTCTCTTCAGCCCATCTATTTGGTATTGGGCAAACGTATCAAACCAGTGGAACTGGCGATGGTGCATGTTCATGCAAGCATTGGGCTGTTACTCCCTAAATGTTTCATGTTCACATTATATGACACGCAAAACAACTGTGCAGCACCGGCTTTGACAAGCAGTACATAGTTCACGTGAATGTAAGCAAGCCACTGAATGATCTAGCCAGATGCCCAGCTCTGGTTCAGCTCAAGGTCCTCTTACACCCTCAAGTCTAAAACAAACTGAACTTTCACAGAGGCAATGTTGCTTAGTGGCCATAGATGCGGACCACGTGAAATGGGGAAACAAGTGTGAGTCCTGTCCTTGACTCGGGATCCTGAGAATCTCAGCAGGTCTCTTTGTGCCATAAAAAAGTAAATGTGCAACATAGTCTGTATGTGTTGTGAATCTCTCTCATGTCCTTGGGTAATTTTTGTGCTATATAAAACTGTCAAAATAAAATCTATCCTTCATCCTCTTTCTAATATCCTCCTCGGAGGATTATGGACAACACATTAACCATTGATGTCAGCAAGAGCGATCCATCTAGTGGCTAAATTTCAATGCGTAAAGTTGGACAATCTGGGATCAATTCCGACTTCGCTGCTTGGTCAACATGTGTGATTCTAGGCTTATACTTTATTTTGTTCATTATCATACGAGGGCACCTTCAAACATGTGAATTCGGGGGGTGTATTGTACAATAAAACCTTTAGTGGTTTACTTAATAGCCTTTACTGTTGCTCCTTCCATAATAAGAATCTAGGGCATATATAGAGTACACATGACAACAGACTTTGCCTCTCAGTTCAGTAATAGCTTTTAATAATGCTCATAAATTAGTGATATTACCTGTTGCTCTAAAATGAAACGCTTTCACATGTTAAAGAAATACAGTTTTTTTAAATTTAGAAGGCACCATACCACGTTTGTTGCATGAATTACATACAAAATATTTTCAAGGCTCGGCTTGCGCACATGCTGTTAGAGCAAACACAAGGAGATGATGGATAGAGCACTGAAACTTTTAAGACCCTCACCCCCAGTCACACATCTGGGTTGAATCCATCATCATTTTTTAGCTCACTTCGCCACCCCAGTTCAGACCCAACTGTATGCAAATAAGTCTTGATCCTGTGCCTCATGGAAACAGTCCAGCCCGAACTGCCAAGCCGGGTCTACCCTGGACCGGAAACCACCATCCTGGGCCCTGTTTCGGGTTAACACCCCTCATCAGCCAGGATAGCTTGAATCCAGTGGCAAAGTGAGCACAGACCCACGTCTGGGCATACCCTGCTAACTTAGGGCAAACAAAGCAAGCACAAGGAGATGATGGACGGAGCACTGAACCTTTACAGACACTCACCCTCAGTCACAGATCTGGGTTGAATCCATCGTTCTTTAGCTCACTTCGCCACCCCAGTTCAGACCCAGCAATATGCAAATTGGTCTTGACCCTGTGCCTCCTTGTGTGTGCTTCACATGCTGTTAGAACCAGAGGTCTCGCTCAACCGCCTGTTTCATCGTATTATATTTTTGATTCATGAAAACATCCTACTGAAAAAGTTGGAGTTATACACTTATCTTTTGGAGCACCTCTAAACAGAGGCGTTATAAGCTTGAAGCCCCAACAATTGTATTCAGTTGAGCTTTAGAAAATCCTGCACACCTGTATTTCTGAATGCTCTACATGCAACCTTCTACGACCACTTTTTCACTTTCCTATCCTTCTGTCTTCCCTTACCAATACATCTGTCTTTGCAACTATTCAAGCTGATATCCATATATAAATGACCCATTCATGCTTTTATAAATATTCTCTTTTTAATTCTTAATTTTTAAAATCAGGATTTGCAAAACATCTTTTATGGGGAGTTTAGTCTGTATTGCAAACTAGCCTGTATGAAAAGTCAGCTGGGCTAATATGAAGACTACAATACTTTTTTATTTTATTTGCAAAGCATGCAGCACTTTTAAACCATAAATTATGCAGAAAATAAGCTCACAGCAGAATGAGGAAAATAGTAGGTGAATTTAATAGAAATATGCATAGCAAATTTTGAATTTGATTTCAACTTGAATGTTTGTCATATTGCCATCCATTTTAAAACAGAAAATGCTACTTGTTATTGATATAGAATCCTTCAACTCTACAAATTGAACAATAAAAAGATTTTTATTTAGCAAAGGAACGTAGGGCAAATGATTATCTGGCCAGATTTTGTCATAGTCTGAATTTTACGTATCAAGGAATAGGAGGATTTTGTTCTTCACTATCCTGATACATTATGTATGAACATAAGTGTTTTCTGTGTACTGACGTTTCCATTTCTACTTTACAGTGAATGTGTGCGTTTAAAACCAACCGACATTCAACCAGACATCTTCAGTTATCTCCTACATTTGATGTACACTGGGAAGATGGCACCACAGCTTATTGATCCAGTCCGCCTTGAGCAGGGGATAAAATTTCTTCACGCATATCCGCTCATCCAGGAGGCAAGCCTTGCTAGCCATGGAGGCTTCTCTCATCCTGATCAAGTATTTCCCTTAGCATCTTCGTTATATGGTATTCAAATTGCTGACCATCAAATCAGAAACCCCAATAAAATAGTCCCTGCTGCTGACAAATTAGGCAGGGATCAAAGACAGCAGCCATCCAGAATACCCCAAGATCCAGCACCAGAGGGTAATTCAATATCCCGGCTAAGTACTATTTTGCCACAAACCATTCAGAAAAACACAAACCTCTCAGACACTTTGCAGCCTCCCTTGTCCCCAGAACTGGCATCTGTTCTTCCCACTGCTCCGTCAGTGGAGGAAAATAGTATGGAAGACTCGCCTTCTGAAGACCAGCCTTCATCACTCACAATAGCTCATGTCAAACCAAGTATTATGAAAAGGAATGGTAGCTTTCCAAAATACTATGCCTGCCATCTCTGTGGACGTAGATTCAATCTGAGAAGCAGTCTGCGTGACCATCTCCAGCTCCACACAGGAATACCCTTTACCTCTACCAACCAGGGTGATGCCAGTATGTCTCCTTCCTTTTGTAGCAATGCTGCAGAACTGACAAAAGATTCTATGGATGCTGCTGATGGAGGTGCTCTCAGTGACAGTGAACTGGCACAGAATTCTGATTCCCCAATGATCGATGGAAATCAGCCACCGGACACGCCACCTCCAACAGACATTGCAGACATTGATAACTTGGAGCAGGTTGACCTTGAGAGAGAAGTGAAGAGGCGCAAGTATGAGTGCTCCATCTGTGGGCGCAAGTTCATTCAGAAGAGCCACTGGAGAGAACACATGTACATACACACAGGAAAGCCATTTAAGTGTAGCACCTGTGACAAAAGCTTTTGCAGAGCCAACCAGGCTGCCAGACATGTGTGCCTGAAAAGTGCAGACACGTACACCGTAGTGGACAAACAGACGCTAGAACTCTGTAATTTTGATGAAAGCAGCCAAATTGATAACATGGTACAGACAAACAAACGTTACAAATGCAATGTGTGCGAAAAAACTTTTTCGACTCCCAACGAGGTGGTCAAACACACGTGCCAAACCCCAAATTCCGATGCCTTTGACTTAGATGATGAAGGGAAATCCATTCTTCTAAGCAGCGGGGACTCTGAAACCAACGAAAATGAAAATCCTATGTTAACATCCATCAAGCGGGAGGACGAAACAGTGTTGTTGGATTAGAGTAGTGTGTGTGTGTGTGTATGTGTATATGTCATTTATGAATATTTGTATATATCTATATACAATGTATTTATGTGTCATATATATGAGTAACAGATGTATACACATACACTCCAATATATATTTTGTCTATTTCTTTATACATACTTACTGACGCCATACCAGACATTGAGATAAAATACAGCTTCTTAGTATTATGGAAAATGTGGTACCTCCACCCCTGCAGAAAAAAGTAACAGCCTTGGCATTAGAATCTACTTGGTTTTAATCTGAAGGCAACTGTACAGAGCATTTGGCTAACATTGTCAACAGTACTAGTAAATTGTGAATTTTTATAAATAATAAAGTGTTTCAGTAAAATGTCTATTTAGGAAAAAGTACTTACAAAAACATTTTGGTTAATATATGTGTGTGTTTGTATATGCATATATATTTAATTGAAGTTATTTTGCCTCATTGTGTCTTCCTTTTTAGAAGACCTGACAAATGCTATAGATGTGCATCTTCAAGTTAAAACACAAGCTGAATAAAACAGCAGGGGAAAATGTCTGAATGTCTGCAGAGTAGTAGGCAGTGTCCATTGAAGTTTCTTGGTACCTTTCATTTCAGTTACATTATATTTTTGAAAAGTTTGTTGCTAAAATTAGTTTGCCTAAACTAGCCATAATAATGTGATATTAATTTCTAATGTAACCTTTTTTACTATATGCTTATATCCAAACATCCAGAGGTGTATTGTTAATTTTTAATTACTTTTTGTATGGTAAAAAAAATAGTAGCCTTTTATTAGGTGAAATTGAAGCTGTGGCCCATGATGAAAAAAAAGTCTGTTTGCCCATGTTGAATATTTTTATAAACAATTAGGTGTGTTTAAAGCAAGTGGACTTTCACAGGATATTTGATTATTCGTGCTTATTAATTTGCCATCACATCCTATACCTAAATATTCAGTTCTTCAAGAATACTACCGTACTAAGTACTGCATGTAGCCTGTTACTTTAACAAATTTGTGTTTATGTAAAAGAATGTATACCATCTCAAAAGTATTTTCATTTGTTGTAAACATGCATTTAAATCATTTTTGCTTGTTTTTGAGCCTGTGTAAGACGGAATCATTTTTTTTAACATTTCCTTTTTTTCTTGTTGTAAAGAGTGGAAGGGAGGTTATATTGATCCACGCAGGAAGAGCAGCCAATGTCTTTTAAGCACTGTTTGTTTTTAGCTGTAGTATCTCTTGTGTCCAAATTCCCAGAGACCCAGAACCTAGCATGGGACAAACGTGGACTCAGTTATAGTTTAACATTGACCATACAAGTCTTGGATCTTAAGACTGTAGACAAAGGAAAACAAAGTCTTCTCTGAATCTGAAGTACAGTTAAACAAGATTTTTTCAGCAACCTGATTGGTTTGTAGTCGTTTCAAAGCGTAAGCTAATATAAAGTCAATACCCTTAAATATGAAGTAGTGATTACTAATCCATATCAAACTATACACCATCTCTCCAGTTATTAGACCTACAACAATTAAAATTACCTAAAACTATGGTGTGAAATTTGCTAAATAGCAGCATTAATGATGTGTGGTTTATGTAGGAGGCAGGAAATCCTAACTCCGATTTACGCGAGTCTTGTGGCACAGTGAGAAGCAAACACAAGAAAAAAAAATATTTTTCTCGTTTTGTCCTTTCATTTATTGAGTGCATTGGGCACCTCTAGAAATTGATTCTCTACAAGCATGTAGGCATACACAGATGGAAGAGAAAAGGTATGTTTCTTTGATAACCATATACAGATTCCCTCCTGATAACTAATACTTATTTTTACTCAGAAAGTGCAGTTAATTTAACTGGATCTTTTGTAGATAAACTCTTCAATTATTAAGATTGAAGCTTAACATTCAAGAATCTAAGGATCAAAATGAATACTGAATTTATCGGGCTGTTCTAATTTTTTTTATGACATCACCAGTCATTTGTTTTATTGAAGTCTTTATTGCAACTCAGATTTGGCTTCATCTGTAATTCTTCTGTAAGGATGGTTCCATATTTCATTATAAAATTGAGGCTTGGTCTGGTAAGGAAGGTGCAGATAGAATGTGGTAAATGTTAGAAAGCATCATTTTTTTTTGTCTTGTTCTGTAAGTGCGGCCAGAGTCTTGAATCCTACCTTTCTTTAATAAAAGCAAGAAGATATTGTTCAACGGTCTCCTTGCGAATAAAACAAAATCATAATTTCTTAGAAAATGCAAAATCGACATTGTGAATCCTTTCAGTTTCCAATATTCAGTGAGTTAAAAGTTGAACTTACAGCTCAGTGTGACATTGGTACAATAGCTGAGCCGATCCCGGTTGGAAGTTGTATGAAACGTGTACTGTTACACCAAAATGACATTTATGCTGGTTATAAATGGCCTTTTCATTATTTGCTCAAATCCACTTTCGCATAAGTGTTTGTAATGTAATCTTTATAGACATTCGGGCATTCTATTTGTCTCAGTGAGATTTTAAGACTTAGTCGTCACATTGTCCATTTCAACTGCTGTAGAAATTAGTTTGATCAAAGTTCATTGCAGTAGTAGGGCAGCAGAAGAAAAAATTGGTTTAAAGGACTGTGCCTTCGTAATATGGGCTTGATAGACACTTCTATTGTGAAATATTACGTTTCTGATTTACTGACTTCCAGCTTATTTCTTTGGCGCAAGCAGAGACGGAATTAACAGAAAGATGTTTTTATTTTGTATGCCTTAGTAATCTAAATTTAGCAGTACATAAAAAATTCTAGTACATCTTTTGCCATAAAGCGTTGAAGGGGGAGGGTCAAAGTATAATTTTCCTGAAGTTAAAATAGTAAGAAGATAGGAGAGGCGTTTGATAGTTATACAGAATATAGCTATTCTCAATGCATATGTTTAAAATAAATGTCACTTTTTTGTCCATTTATGTACATTCAAATTTACAGATTTGTATCTTTTTTATACATTGTATCTCTGAATAAAAACTGAACTTTGTGAAATGTATTTTATAACAGATGTATAAAGCGTCTTCTCTTATTTGTTTGTCGCAGTCACCTTGCGAATTGCTTTATGGTATGACAAGTCATGCATCAATGATGTCTTTCTAATGCTCGTGCAATGAATTACTCTTTTGATTGCAATTGTCATGTGAGGACTCCCTACAATATGTGGATTTCTGGAAATCATTTAATTGTTTTCTAGATAGAAACTACTGGTCTCAGCGTGCAGTTTTGAAGTGGATCTTCCAGAACCTTAAAAGTTGGGATGAAAATGAATGTGCCTAACATAGTGTAAATATTTCTACATTTGTGCCTCTTCTGGACTGGAGCACTAAAGTAGTTATCCAGAACCACATCATGGGGTTTTGGAATTTCAGGGTTGTCTTTCTCACTTGGACATGAAAACTCTAGTTGAAATGGACCGATGTTTGTCTTGCTTCATCTTCATGACTGTATCATAGTGAGTGTAGTGTCGCTTTGTTTTGTTTTTTCTTCTCCCTCCCTATGGACTTGTCTCCTAACTGGGCAAAAATCTGGGGCCAGATGTAGGAGCCCAAATACCGGTCAGTAACGGCCGATTTCGGCCGTTACTGACCGGTATTTAGGATTTGGCATGTCATTTACAGAATCGGTAAATTTACCGATTCGGTAAATATACAGAATCGGTAAAATACCGAACCGGTAAATTTACTGATTCTGTAAATGAGATGTAGGTGGCACTTCAAAGAGTGCCACAGGCCCTTAAGAGTCGGTATTTTACCACCCAATCCTATAGGGTGGTAAAATACCGAATACAGGTGTGCATGCACATCTGTGCATGCACACCTGTGCAATGTGACACACAGACATGCCCTTAGGGCATGTATGTGTGCCACATGTTACACATGCCTGTATTCGGGGTGCTAGAGGGTGTCAAAGTGACACCCCCTGCACCCTTGCAGGATTCGGTATTTACCGAATCGGTATTGCCCATTGATTCCTATTGGCTTCAAGGCCCATAGGAATCAATGGGCAATACTGAATCGGTATTTACCGATTCGGTAAATACCGATTTTTACAGATTCGGTATTTCAAAAAATAAATTCACCTTCATCTCCCTACTTCTAATTTACCGATTCATAAATACCGTTTCGGTATTTATGAGTCGGTGAATTAGAATTACCTACATCTAGCCCCTGATGTTTTAACTTGCAGTTTAGTTGAGGCAAAGTGGACTAGAGAGCCTGTAGCTGGAATGAGGAGAATGGCTCTCAGGAGGGTGCTCTTTTATCCTTCGCTCTAGTCCCAATATTGTCCCTGAATGTGGAATCAGCACATGTGTATTCTACATAGAGAACTGCATGATGCTATCTTGGGTTAAGATGAAAACTGTACAAGTGGTTGTGACTATTTTTTCTAAAGGATCAATCTGCGCCCTTATTTAGACACTATTGATGTGACCAATTTGGTTTGTTGCTGAGGAAGTCAGTCTCGATTCCGACTGAAGTCAATACACAAATCATCCATACCTACTCATTTCTTATCTTTTAACCATGAATAATTCTTAAAACATATTCAGATGGGGGCAGCTTGGGTGCTATACATATCGATCAATCACTTGGCACTTAGGCTCTGTCTGCACAATTTGAAATGAAGCAGCATCAGCAAAGGAAGATAAGGTACACGTGTCAGTGTACAGAGCGAGGGCCAAATTTACTTACCTTTCACGCAATATGGCAAGGCAAATTGCAGCGCTGCGTAAACGGAAGAGAGCAGGAATGCTCTACATTGAAGTTATGTCGCTTTTCTGCTCTCTCACAGCACTGGCACACTTCAGGCAGCCTTGCGCCAGCGAAGGCACCCTTGTACCATTGTGCATGGGTGTCTGTATTATGGGTAGTATTGATTTTGTGCAAGAGCAGGTACATTCCTGCACAAAAACAATCCTTAGAGCAGAGGTCTTCCAACGTTTTTTGTCCCTCAAACTTCTTTTTGTTTTTCCATAAGTTACAGACAATGTTTATGCGTCACAACATTTTCCGGCTGTTTTCACCGTAGAACTACAGAGTATACAGTGGCAAAGTAATTATGGAAATGATGCAGTACTAACATTTTCCTCAATAGTGAACAACCTCTCAAACATCAAAATAGCTAGAGCTCCCCCTGCCCCAACCTCCCTCTTGTCCCTAACAAACTAAAATACATTAATTGAAACCAATTATATGGGGCGGAGCACGGATGGCAACATCTAGTCTCGGACTCTTATGGGTATGGAGAAGCATAGGGTCAGCAGAGCAACTCTAGGTACTGCGTTAGGAGATCAGAACTGGAAGAGGTGCAGCGCCCTTGTGGTCCGGGAACAGGCCATCAAAGGAATGTCCTACGAAAGGTAAGCTATTAATGGGCCCCTGCAGTATTCAAAGTTGGAATCGTCCCTAAATGTGTCTGCCATTGTCTCCATCACAAATACCCTCAATAGGCGGGCGTGCCACTGAGTCGTAGCTGAAGCCTCTCTTCTTTTCCATGCAGCTGCAATTGCAAGTTTAGCCGCTCCAAGGCAGATCCACATGAGAGCTCTATCACCTTGATATTTCAAATATTTGTGTCATAATAAAGCGAACAGTGCAAATTCACGAGTGTCGGGATAGGGTAACCCAGTATGTCCTTGATTTGTGCCAGGATTTCTGTCCAGAAGGAGCGGATGGTTGGACAATCCCACCAGATATGACGGAAGTTGCCCAAAAGGCCACACCCCCTCCAGCACAGATTGGAGGTGTTAGGGAATGTTTTTTCAACTTTGTGTGATATAGGTGCATGTCAAAGTATTTCATAATGCGCTTCCCTCATGCCCGTGAAGTGGTTGCATTTAGAAGTGTCTCTCCAGAGTGTCTTCCATTGCGTCTCGTTACGTTCCATACCCTGGGTGTTTTCCAGAAGCCCATATGGCGTGCTTGTGGACAATGCAGAGTGCTAAGCAGTAAAGCATACAAAAAAAGATATCACCCCTTTAGAGGAGCCCACCCTCAGGACAAACTGCTCCATGGGTGTTAGTTCTCTAGTGGCTGTTGCTCTAACCTCGGGGTGTAATGCCCACTGCTTCAGCTGAGGATAATGGAAGTTTTCATTGCTGAGGAGTTGGAAGTCCCTTTCCAGCCCTCAAAGGTTAATATATCATAGTTATGAATGAGGTCCGACGGGGTTAAGCAACCTCCTTCCCGCCATGCATCAAATGGGCCTGCTTCACAGCCAGGGGAAACACCAGGTTAAAGTGAGAGAGGGGAACTTGGTCCACTCTGCAGTTTTTAGCACCTCATCCCATATTTTAAGGGTGGTTCTTGTTGGGCTGCTCAGGTAGAATTTGGGGGTCGGTGTTCCTTAGGTTTCCAAAGCACATCTCTAATGACCCTGCCAACTATCTGTATGCAGCCGGTGCTAGTCTGATTCCCTCAATGACCATTTAGCAATAACCCTTAACTGTGCTACCTTGTGATATATATCAAAATCAGGTAGGGCTAAACATTCCTCCTTTTTAGATCGTCTAAGTAGTTTAAAGGATAACCGAGCCCTTCCATTTTGCCAAATAAAGCGGGTGATGAATGTTCGCAATATTGGGAGGAAGTCTTGTCTAAGTTTATGGATGGAGCTTGGAATAGATATAACAATGTTATTTAATTAAAAGGCTCTGGGCGTGAGAGCTATTTCCAGTCTCTCATAGTAACTTCTATTTTGATGTACAGCCTCTCGAGCTAAACTTGTCCCAGCTTCCCGCGTGCAGATCTAATGTTGAAACAAGAAGCCGTTTCATTAATGAAAATGAAAACGAACTTGAATCTAATTGTTTCATGAATGAGGAAACAGATGTAGATATATTCGACACGTCCTTTATTTTCGGATGTTGCCACCGTACCGCGTGCATTCTTACCGTGTTCGTATGCCTTTTTAAATTTTGATCTCGATATAATCAGATACATTTTGAAAACTTTTTGACTCTATCTACAAGGAGTGAGACTTAAAAAGGATCCTATTATACCTATCTACGTGAGGCTTACTACATATGGAGAGATGACCGATGGGATGTCTTAATAAGTGACTATTTTGTGGTCCATCCAGATATTGACTGTTGAGCTATACGTGGACTACCAGCTCAAGGAAGGATGCCCTATTCCCCTTCCCTTATGTCAGTTCTCTTTAAAGAGGTTTTTTGGGAAGACAGCTAATATATTCCTGATGAAGGCGGCCATATTTTAACTGTCCGTTGAAACGCATTGAGAAATAAAGGGAAAAGTACAATACACATTGATTAAATAGTATTCTGACTGTTGTGGAATATTAATTCTTTGTTTGTACCCCCCTTTTTTAATAATAGGAAGTGTGTATACTGAAATTTTGTGTATAATTTGTTCCTTCTTCATATTGTCTGTGCTCCCAATTATTTTATTTATTCTGATTATGCTCTTTTTTAATGGTTTTTAATACTTGAATAAACTGTGCAAACTGAACTTATATGTTTATAGAATTGTTTTTGTTATGTATTGCGTTGCTCCAAATCGATATATTTTATGTTTGAATAATATTTGTCTAATTGTCTGAAAGAATCAGTGTTTGTAAACTAAATTGTCCAAAGGGAATTCATATTTGACATAAAAACAAAGTAGTTTGAGCCACATCTTGGTATAGTGAGCATGTAAATCCCTGAAAACGTTATTGTGTCTCATTTCCGGGTTCCCTGAAGGATGGTCTCCTTTATTTTGAATGAGTTTAGTTTCACTAGGACGTCTCATGTTCATTTTTGGTCCCCACCATCTGTCTTCCCACTCGGTGAACCCTCTCTATCTTAATATTTGCGCAATCATCCTAGAGGATTTCTGCTAATAGACCTATAATGAACGCTTCCAGATCTGGACCCCCTGCTCCCTCATCCAGGTCTCGGATTCTGATGTTATCCCGTCGGTATCTATTTTCCAAGTCTTCGTTTTTAAGCAGTGATACCTGTAATGGGGTCCGTACAACCCGTGTGGTAGGTGTGGCGCAGCGGCCAGGGCGACTGACGCTGGAATCTGGGGACCACGGTTCGATCCCCGGCTCCGGCGGCAGGTTAGCCCAGCACCATGTGACTCTGGGCAATAGCTCGCTTAATCTTCCCGACGGCCCCCAGCGCCTAGAGACCCTTACGGGTGATTGTGCGCTTTACAAATGTGGACTTTACTCACCTCTTTTATGCAATGTTCCAGCTCAAGGGTCTTGCTTTCCAGGTCCAGGACTCTGGTCCCCACAAAGTACACGTCCTGTTGGAGGAGATCAGCAGGTTGTTTAATTCTGCTTTCAATTCGTCCATTGAGGCCACTATATCGGTTTTGATTTCTGCCGGAGTTCAATTTTGAAATCCTTCAGTGAGTAAAACAGGTCTTCTTTAGTGAGCGCCATTTTCCCTTCTGTCTCTGTGGACTGTCTGGAGTCCCTCATCTCTGTTTGGGTAAAGTAGCTAGACACCCTGTTGGGTAATTTCTTTGGTGGCATACAGGCTAACCATCACTTAGTATAAGGCAGGGAGCCTGCTATCTCTCTGCTGCAAGAGTCCTTGTCTCTAGTGTCCCCCAGAGCCCTGTCGACACAGCATGTGCCGATTGAGGATCCGCTCAGCTTTACTTCCGGTAGGACTGGCCCTCTACCGCTTCCCGTTGTGCCCCCCACAACAAGGGGGCACCGCTCTGTCTTAGTTATTTAAACTCACAGAGCTTTGCCTTGTCAAGTCCAGCACCTAGGAACCTTCCTCAGACAGAGCCCTGAGCGACCACCTCCTATGGGGAATTCACTAACAGGCAGCTTCAGGGTGGATATGTCTTTCAGTAATCTAGATGTGTCCCATCCTCACTTCATAGTTTGCCACGAACACAACCATGTTAGGGTTAGGCGAATCATACATTGCCCCAGTCATATCTCAAGGATTCAGGGTTGATGATGAGTCCTTGCGGATTTCCAGGCATGTCCTCTTTCTCCCCGTTAGCTCCACACCATATGAGGGTGTCAAATCTGCTCCCCCCCCCACCCCCAACTCGTCAGCCATCTGTATTATGAATATTCCACCTTGACGAGGTCCGGCCAGTCCCCGTTTATTGCCACAGCCGTTCTCTACCTCGTCTAGCGAGGGATCCTCAGAATTCAAACTTTATTTTAGGACAACACCCCCCACCCCTCCAACAATATTTTTTAGGAGTTGGGCCCCATCACTAACATTACTGGAAGTTGGGATTTAGCATCTTTGACGACCATTTTAAACCGAGGTGTTATCTGACAACTAATTTTCGCAACAGCAAACAACATTAACAGTGTTTTGTACATTTTAAGATTTGTGAGTTGTAAATATGGCCCAAAACCACAGAACTCGTGCAACACCCTTTGATGGGAACCTTTGTTTTGAGTGAAACCCGCAACAAGGTCAGTGCATGCCCCCCCCCCATCTTTCAGGACCCCTTCTAGTATCCTACAGCCTGATCCAGCGAACAAGCAGATTGTTGAGAGACATGCCAACCACATCATTCGTGTGCAAGGTCTTTTCTCTGATGATACAACTCAATCAAATGAAATTTCCACTGCCATATATTTATTTTGTATTATCCTACAAAAGCAGGATAGATGCCATGGACCCTGGTTCAAGCAATGAAAAAGGCCTCCTTGACTAGAGCTCTGATGGGAATACACAGCATCTATTGGGGTTAAGTGGGCAGGATTTACATTAAAGCTAATGCAAGGAAGATACTTGACAGCACTATTACAAATGAGCAGGAGATTGTGCAAAACTGCTCCAAGTGTCCAAAGAAAAGCATTGTTATCATGGGAAGTACTATGACAAACGGTAAAATGTAATTTTGCCGAATGCTCTCAAGACTCCTGCATTACAGCAGATTTGCAGAATCCAAACTGCTGCTGGCATTTGTGCGTACGAAAACGGACGATCAGGCTGTTTCTGACCACAAAAATGCTTACACAAATTGCGATTTGGTAACACGTTACCGAATCTCATTTTGTGTTTGCAATTTGTTATTTGGAAGGGACATGTTTAGGGCTTCCCTTCCAAAAAAATCTGAATGGGATGCATGAATGTTCTGCAACTGAATTCATATTTTAGAGACTCCTTAATGGAGGTGGTAACCCATTCGCAAATGAGATGGGGCTTGCCCTTTGAGAATGGAAAACAAATATTTTTTAACTGCAGGCAGTGGCCCACTATTAAAAAGTGAAAGCAAAGTTTCATTTTTTCGGGACGTGGCTTGGACGCCGAGCGTGGTGGACGCGGCTTAGTTGAGCTCCGTCCCGCCGGCCAGTTATCCGTCGATCTATCCTGCTCCCCTCACCCAGCAGTGACCCCGAGGGTGGAGTTCTGCAGCGGAGATCAGCGGGCCCTCGTCGGCCACTTTTTGGCCGGTTTTGAGCCCCGGGGGCCGAGTGCCAGCGGATAGACACGGTACGACCTACGAGGCCTGCAGCAGCCGGGGCGCTCGAGTTTGGCGACCCCGGATAGTAGCGTGAAGTGGCACCAGGGGCACGGACGGCGAACGGCGGACCCGTAGCGACAGGAGGTCGCGTCTGGACTGGTGTTGCCTGGAGGCGTTGGCGGACCTGTGGCGACAGGAGGTCATGTCTGGACTGGTGTTGCCTGGAGGCGTCCGGGCTTCCCGCCGGCGGCTCTTTGAGAAGGAACGGAGTGGTGCGGCCTGGTCCGAGTGCGGGGGCAGCATAGCCAGCGTTGGGCCCTTCCCGTAGCCCTCCCACTGGATCCTGTAGTGGGTCTCCCGGAGACGGAGCGAGTGGTGTGCTGGGGAACCCGCTGAGACCCTGGCAGTGTCGACAGTCGGGAGGGAGGCCTAAACAGACAACTGCAGCCGGGGACCTCGATATTCGCGAGTCCCGGCGGTGAACTTGGGGAGTGGCCGGGGGCCTGGCCCTGGTGGAAGCTGACTGGGAGTCATCGCGGGGCACCTGAGGCCCGGACCACGGCCGAGTGGAGCGCAAGGGATCTGGCCTCCCCTGACTCAAGGTATGCGCATGAATGACCCTGGGCCCCCCTGATATGACTGTAGACTGGCTCCCCACCCGAAAGGGGATTGCGGATATTGGAGGCTAGTGGAGGTGGTCAGGGGGCCCGGTTGTCCGCGTGGCTGCTGATGAAGTAGTGCTTTGGAGGGGCCGGCCTGGGACTGTCGACATAGCAGTGGGGTGCCCTGCCGGACGACTCGGCGGTCAGATTGGGCCGCGGGGACCCATAGGTGGAGTCGTGGGCAACGATACGGAGGATTTGTGGCAGGCTTAGACACCGAAGCAGCCGGGCAGCTATGACCCGTGGAGCAGGTGGTGGGGGAGGCCCCAAGCACGGACCGATTGACAAGTTCACGGGGCCTGGGGGCAGCGCGGGGTCCTCTGGTGGACCTCAGGCGGCTGGGCTGGGCCGGACAATGCGGCACTAATGGCGACCATTACTCAGTCCCGGGATGTGTTGGACGCAAAGATTGGGGCGGTGGGGTCGGATGTTACACTGCTGCGCCAGGATCTGCGGAACGCGGTCTCCCGCATCACTAAGGCCGAGACGCGCATCTCCGGAGCAGAAGACGACATTGTGACTCTTAAACGCAAAGTGGCCAGCCTGGAATCTGTCCAAAAGGGATTGGCGCTCCGTGTGGAGGATGCAGAGGGGCGCGCCAGGTGCAACAACCTCCGCTTTGTTGGACTGCCCGAGGGCTGTGAGAAGGGTGACATGGAGGGCTTCCTAGGGCGGTGGTTCGAGAGCTGGATGCCGCCAGATGCTCTATCCAGGGCCCTAATGCAAAAACCGCCGGAGGGGGCACGGCCGCATCCGGTGATCGCTAAGCTCCTCAATTACCATGATAGGGATGTGATCCTGAAACAGGCCAGAGCGAAAGAACCACTGTGGTATGAAAATCACACTATCCTGATCTTCCTGGATTATACCCGTATGGTGCAACAACAACGCCAGTCTTTTACTGCGGCCAAGGCCCGGCTGCGTGACTTGAAAATACAGTACGCCCTTCTATATCCGGCCCGCTTGCGGGTTGTGTTTCAATCCCGCACCCACTTCTTTGACTCCCCGGAGGAGGTGTTTTCGTGGACAGATGAAATCAGGCCGGTGAGGGTACACACACCCCCGGGGCGGGACTCAGACTCCTCGCATAATGAGGCACGGGCGAGGTCCTCTAGAGACGCTCGGAGCAAAGACAATTGGAGGTCCAGATCACGGCAACAATCGGTGTCAGGTGGGGCGTGGCTTGGCAGCCGATGGAGGTAGACGCGTGAGCGCTGAGCTCCGCCGTGGCCTCCTCCATTAATCCTGGCGCTGGTGATCCTGATGGCCTTGGTGCCCTAAGTTTGCCCGCATCTCCTCCTGTGTGCCCTGGGGCCTGACCGGAGGCGGCGGGGACGGATCCCTGACCGCGCAGCACCCGCGCCGCGCCCGGTGATCAGTGGGCGGCGCCGGCCATCTTGCGGCCTTGGCGCTCGGCCGCATCCCCGGCCTCGAGTGCTCCGGGGGCCGGCCCGCGGCGGTACCTAGCCGGCCACCACGAGACCCGGAACCCAGGATCTTTGGGCCCGCCGCGGCGGCGGACCTCAGACTACATCACAGCGGAGCATCAGCGGGAGCACGGCGGGGCCACCTACAGGTGAGCGGCCCTGATACCGCCCCGGCCTGGGGTGGGCCTGCTGCTGGCCGGACAGGGAGCGTGTGGCTGGGCTTGGACTTGGGCCTCTCTCCGCGCGGCCTACCGGGGTCGCAGCTGCCCGGCGCTGGCCTTGCCGGCCTGACTCTGGGGGTTTCCATTGTGCGCCAACTGTGAGACGCGGGCTTGGGGTGCAGACCAGCCCTGCGCGACCCGAGATTGAGCTGGGTCCGGACCCTGTGCAGCCGACCTGAGTGGAGGTGGTCCCGCGCTGCTCCCTGGCCGTCTACTGTCGAGGGACTCTGCCACCGCCGGGGAGCCTAGTGGCCTGGCTCTGTGGGCCCCCCGGGGGAACCGCTTCTTGGCGCCCGGGCGCGCCTTTTTCCTGCCCCTGCCTCATTGGCGTCCTGGAGAGCCGCCCCTGTCGCCAGTCTGGGCTGGTGGCCTTGTACTCTGCTTGTGGACTTTGGGGAGCAGTGCACTCAGAGGTGCTCCGTGTGCTAAGTGGACCGCGAGGCGGCGAGTGGGACCCGGGCGCCGCAGGAGAGCCTCTGGTTTCGGGGGCCGGCGGACCCTGGGGACACGCCGTGCGGCGGACGACCCCGAGGATTGCGGCCTGGCGTGTTGGACGCAGGTGAAGGCGCCGACCCTGTTGCTGCGAGGGCGAGACGTGACCACCCCCATGGGGAAGCGCCCCCTGAAGCCCCCGCCGGAAGCTGCTGGGGGGCCGGCGGATGATCGGGGCCCCAATCTGGACGCCATCCCGGCGGCGGGCCTACCGCAAAGCCAACTGGAGCAGATCCTGAAGGCCATCGCTGACACCAGGGAGGCCCTACATCATGACATCGGGCAGGTGTCCACGAGCCTGGGCCTCTTGCGTGCAGACCACGGCAAGTTGGCGGATCGGGTCAAGGAGACCGAGACCCGGATCGCCGTGCTGGAACCTTCGTCGAAGGCGGCGGACGCCCTGCTGGGGGAGCTGCAGCAGAGGGTGCACATACTGGAACAGCGAGCGGAGGATGCGGAGGGGCGCAACCGCTGCAATAACGTTCGCGTGGTGGGCCTGCCGGAGAAAATTGAGGGAACCGACATGTTGGGCTATTTGGAGGCCTGGCTGCGAGATGTGGTTGTTCCGGAAGGGCTCTCGCCGTTTTACACCTTGGAGCGTGCTCACCGCGTGCCGGCTCGTCCCCCAGCTGAAGGCCGGCCTCCCCGCCCGGTGGTGGCGCGGTTGCTGCATTACAGGGACCGGGACCTCATTCTGCAGAGGGCGCGAGCTCTGGGACCCTATCGAGTGGACAATGCCCAGGTATCCATATACCCTGATTATTCCTTGGAAGTCCAGAGGCAGCGGTCGACTTTTTTGGCGGTCAAGAGGGCGCTTCGGGAGGAGGGCATCCGCTACTCTCTCCTGTTCCCAGCCCGCCTACGGATCATGCTAGATGGCAAATCTTCCTTCTACGACACTCCCGACGACGTTTGGAACTGGCTGGAGCTTTACAAGACCGGCGCGGATGCTCCTCATGCGGCCGGGGAGCGGCGGCGGGCGCCGCCTCGGCCCAGGCGGGGTAGGAGGCGCAAGAAACGACCGCCAAAAGTTCGGACACCCACGGTCTCACAGACTGAGCTGGAGCGTAGGGATGCCCTCCGGGCGGTCTCTGACATCTCCCAGACATTGGACTCCGCAACGGCTATGGAGTCGGGATCTCGTGGTGGCACCGATGGGGGGTCCTCGGAGGAGTCGGTGACTGGAGACCCCGCGCCACCCCATGTCACGCCTGGAACTGCAGATGGTCTGCTGGACGAATGAGGCTACTGTTCCCCTGCTGTGGTATCGTATAACCTGATGAGCTCCTGACTGGGGCTTGGGGCTGTGATGGCGTTGACCTGTTGGGCCTGGAACTGATGTTGGGCGGCCAACCTCTGTGGTGATGGTCGCCTTCCTTATGGAGGGGATGCGGGACACTTGGGGCATGAGGGGGAGGCCTAACTGGCTTGAAAGAGTGAGCTGTTTGCGGTCTGCTGAGGAAGGCGACAGGCCACCCCCTCTTCTCCCACACCTACTGTGGGACTCTGGTAGTTGCCAGAGACTGTTACTGTTGGGACTTGCTCATTTGGATGGGTTTCTGCTGTTGGGGACCTATTCTGGGGAGGGGTGGGACGTGGGGTTGTTGGGGATTGTCGGGGTTTGTTTCTTGGGGAGTAGCCAGTGCGCGTGCGAATGTTGCTTTCTTTGGGGTTGTGTTTGTCGTAAGGAATGGGGACCCTCCTTGAACTGAAGTGTGTGACCTGGAATGTGAGGGGCCTGCATTCCATGCTGAAACGCCACAGGGTTCATGCCCATCTTGTCCGCAGGGGGGTTCAGGTTGCCTTCCTGCAGGAAACCCACATTGATCTAACTGAGGGGCGGGCTCTGCAGCGCAGATGGCGGGGGCATATGTTTTATACCACCTACTCGTCCTTTGCACGGGGGGCTTTGATATGGGTCCGGGCGGGGGTTCCTTTCCAGCCTCTGGTAACGATAGTTGATCCCGAGGGGAGGTTTGTCGCTGTGCAGGGCCGCCTAGATGGGAGGGACGTGACGCTCTGCAGCGTATACGCCCCTAACGTAGACCAGCCTGCCTTCTTTGCGCGACTGTCTGGGAAGCTGGCGACTGTCCTGGCTGGTACGGTCCTGCTTGGGGGGGATTTTAACTCAGTGTTGGACGTGGAACTGGATCGCTCTCACCCGCCCCTAGCGCAGGCAGCGGCTCACAAGTTGGCGCAGAGTAGGAGAGCATGGCAGAGTAGCTGGGGCCTAGTCGATGCATGGAGGACCCACCACCCGACGGAAAGGGATTTCTCCTTTTACTTCCCCCCGCACGATCTGCATGTTCGTTTAGACAGCATTCTGTGTTCACTGGACGTCCAGAGCCTGGTCCGCCACAGTGAGTACTTGACCAGGACGGTGTCTGACCACAACCCTTGCCTGGTTACGATACAGTGGATGAGGCGACGCCAGGCTATCCCGACGTGGCGGTTGAATCCGCTGGCGCTGGAGGACCCGGCGTTTAAAGCCAGTGTGCGTGGCGGGGTGGAGGGATACTTTGACACTAATGTGGGCACGGCCTCCAGCCGGGCACTGGAATGGGACGCCTTTAAGGCGGTAGTTCGGGGCGTCTGTATTTCGGCTACTGCGGGTGTCCGTAAAACCCTACTGCAGGATGTAGAGCGCGGTGAGGACCGTTTGCGCGCCGAAGAGAGGCGCAGCCACGCGGACCCTGAGGCTCATGGAGCGGTCTCCGAGGCTCGAGAGGCAGTGGCGGCAGTGCTGGAAAAACTGCGCTGCTTTGATTATAAGGAGTTCCTGGTCCGGGCTCACGCCGAACGCGACAAAGTGGGTTCGCTACTGGCATGGTTGGCCAGTCCTGGAACCCGGGGCTCCCCTATAGTGGCGCTCGCCACTCCGGAGGGGCGCATGGTCTACACGCAATTGGACATTAACGACCAATTCCATCGGTATTACGAACATCTTTATAGGAGTAGGATGCCGGACCCCCCAGCGGAGTTGGAGGAGTTCCTGGTGGCGGCGCAGCTGCCCAGGCTCGATCCGGAGCACGCGAAACAGCTAGGCGGCGATATCTCCGTGGGAGAAATCGGGGTGGCCATCAAACATATGGCCCGCCGCAAGACTCCGGGTACGGATGGGCTCCCGATCGAATTTTATGTGGCCTACGCAGATGTGCTGGTTCCGCGACTGCAGGAGGTCTATCAAGAGGCCTGGAACTCGGGGTGTTTGCCGGCGTCTACACGCGAAGCCTTAGTGATACCCCTCCTAAAGCGAGACGGTGATGCGAGCTGCCGTTCAGCATACCGCCCGCTCTCCATGCTCACCACGGATTACAAGATCCTGAGCCGGATCCTCGCGACGCGGCTCCTCACCCACATGCGCTCCTTGGTGCATAGCGACCAGGCGGGCTTTATTCCTCAACGCACCACCGCCACTTGTGT
Organism: Lissotriton helveticus; assembly: GCF_964261635.1. Classification (NCBI taxonomy): domain Eukaryota; kingdom Metazoa; phylum Chordata; class Amphibia; order Caudata; family Salamandridae; genus Lissotriton; species Lissotriton helveticus. Next base: position 1,592,554,590 of record NC_136067.1, on the reverse strand, counting down.
GCGCCGGTTGCTCCGGATCATGGGAGGGGAGGCCGCTGACTTTCCGAGTGCCGCGGTCCTCTCGATTGACATCGAGAAAGCATTCGATAGCGTCGAGTGGTCGTACCTGCTCCGTGTCCTGGAGGCCTTTGGACTGGGCGAACGCTTTGTGAGATGGACTGCCTTGCTCTATGCCGCGGCCACGGCCCGGGTCAAGACGGGGTCCACCATTTCAGCCTCTTACACGGTGGGTAGGGGGACCCGACAGGGGTGCTCTCTATCCCCCTTGTTATTTGCACTGGCCATAGAGCCATTGGCTGCGCACGCCCGGCTGGGCCGAGCGTATGCAGGGCTCCCGCTGAGAGCCGACACCCACTACATCTCTCTCTATGCGGACGACTGTCTGTTGTTTCTGGCAGACACGGGCGACTCCCTGCGCGGGGCCGAACGGCTCCTGGCGGATTTTGGTCATCTTTCAGGGCTACGGGTCAACTGGGGGAAGTCTTGCCTCTTCCCGCTGACTCCGGGGGCCGGTGACGCCCAACCGGAGGGTGCCCTGCGATGGGAATACCATTGCCTCCCCTATCTGGGCACTTTCATCTACCACTCACCTGCGGTCCTCCTAGACGGTAACGTCAACAGGGCAATTCGGAATCTACAGGGTTGCATGGGTTTCTGGCGGACGCTGCCGCTCTCAGTCGCGGGTCGAGTCGCGTTGCTGAAGATGGTGGCACTTCCCCGACTGTTGTACCTGTTTCGCACACTGCCGGTCTGGATCCCCGCGTCAGTTTTCACCAGACTTCGCTCCCTGACGACGGGGTTCATCTGGGGTTCGGGTAGAAGACGGGTTGCGCTGACCACCTTGATGCGCCCCAGGGCGGACGGGGGCCTTGCTGCCCCGGATTTTGAGTGGTACTACCTGGCGGCTCAACTGCAGTGGCTCACCCAGGCGGTGGCTTTGGAGTTCCGCGGCCCGGACGATACGCCGGGCAAATTGTTCCCGAGACACTTCCTCTCCTTTATAGTCTTGGGCCAGAAACTGGACTTGACTCAGCTCACTATGGAGGAACGGACGATCCGCAGCTGTTGGCTTCGGGCCCACAAGCGCTCCGGTGCCGTTCGACCTTATGCCCCGGAAATTCCGCTCGGGATGTGCACAGCCTTCCCGCATGGCGGGGACTGGTCGACACTGGCGATTTGGGAGGAGCTTGGCCTGTTGATGGTCGGCGATCTCTACAAGGATGGCTCGCTGATTCCGTTTCAGGAGCTGCGAGACTCTTATGATCTACCGAGGGGTGGGTATTTACTACACGCTGCATTAGTGGCTGGTATTCGCCGCTACTGGAAATGTGGGCTCATTGAACCGCAGACATCGGAGTGCTGCCAATATGTAGTGACGGCCGCTGGCACCTACAAGGCTGTCACGTGCCTTTATCGACGGCTGTCGACTACTGCCCTGCGGCCCCTAGATGGGCTGCGAGCCAAGTGGGAGGGGGACATTGGGCGGTCTATTCCTGACACGGCATGGACGCAGCTACTGCGCAGGGCATGGAAGGGCACGAGGAACGCCAGGTTCCAATTGGTCCAGTTTTTTACCCTGCACCGGGCGTACCTGACGCCGACGAAAATCTCGCAATACTTTGAGGGTGCCTCTTCGCTTTGTCCCCGATGTGGAACCGCGGATGCGGACTTCGCCCATATGTTTTGGACTTGCATCAAGCTGGCGGGTTACTGGGAGGCGGTAATGTCCTGCCTGAATGCTGTCACGGACCGGCAGATCGCTCCTGACATGGGTACATGCCTTTTACTGTGGTTCCCGCATACCCCTCGCACGCGAGTTACCAGCAAATTCTGCGACCTGGGTTTGATACTGGCTAAACGTGAAATCTCCATGCACTGGAAATCTACTCAAGGCCCCAGCTACACGCGTTGGAAGACCACTCTAAAGCGCTGGGCAAAGGCGGAGAGTACATTGCGGCTGCGACAGGCTAGGAACCTAGATAATGACAAGGCGCTGGAGGTGGCCAGGGCGTGGGAGGCCTTAGTGGTGGCGCTCCAACAGCCGGATGGAGACCAGAGTGAGGATGAGGGAGGGACTCCTGGGTGAGGGCGCTGGGACCGGGATTTCTCGCACACACCTAGGCGCACGCACTACTGACTATTACTGATAACAGCCTTGGGGGTCTTGACACTCCGTTGACTGACACCATTTACCCTTTACTGTGGCCCCTGTCCGGGACGGGCGGGGATAACATGTTAATGACTGGAAAGGAAGAAAGCGGCACACTGGCTACGGGTGGGGGAGTGCAGGGTGGGGTGGGCACGTTGGGGACGGTTCTATAAAAAAGGTGTCTTGCTTGAGCTGAGCTGATTTGCCGCATCGTTCACTGATGCCTGAGATGCTTTTATACTGTACTGTCTCCTCAGCACTTGATCACCAATAAAAAATGTTTTTGCAAAAAAAAACAATCGGTGTCAGGTACGGCCTCCGAGAAAGAGTCGCGGGCGGCCGAGAAAGAGAAGAAGGGCACGTGAGCGCTCTGAGAGACATTTTGTTGATGTATTGCTTTAGCCTTCTATGATTAGGGGTTCCGCCGTGGGGTGTAAGTGAGCCCTGCACTTGCGGGGAGTGGAGTGTGTCTAAAGCGAATGAGGGTTCCAGTGGGCGAATGGGGGTGACTGAGGATGGGGGGGATATCTATGGGCGGGGAGGGGTCCTCTAGTAGTGGGTAGGTGGGTGTAGGTGTTTTGGGAGTTGGATAGGGTTATGGGGATCCGTTGGTGGGGAGGGACGTCGACCTCGAGTTGGGGGTGGAGATCCTGCTACACCACGACAGGTACTTCATTGTTTCTTGAGGTATGGGGTAGGGGGTGGGGATACGGGGGAATGTTTGATGTTGAGTTGAGGGGGGAATGCACGGTCCTGGCAATGTCACTGTGGGGGTGGAGGGTGCATGTAAGTGGCGAGCGTGATGGTCTCTTGATACAATGGGTCCTTGATGTCAAGTCCAGATGACGGGGCTGTTGGGCCCAGGGGCACACTTCGTGTCCTTAGTTGGAACGTAAGGGGAGTACTGGATAAGATCAAGCTGGGGGCAGTTCTGAAACAGGCTAAAAGAGCGGGGCAGATATAGTGATGCTGCAAGAAACACATCTACCGGGGACTAAAACACTATGCCTCCAGCGATATGGCTATACTCAGGTTTTCCATGCAGATTGTGCCAGGGGTTCCAGAGGGGTGGCCATTCTGGTGCATCGTAGGGTCCCGTATGTCCACTCCACCCACTGGCTAGATGCGCAGGGCCGATACATTTTTGTTCAGGGTACATTGGGGGAGGAATCTGTTGTGTTTGGCAGTGTGTATGCCCCGCCCCGTTGCAGTGGTCACTAGTAGAAAAGATATTTGCGATATGGGCTGACATTCCGAATGTGCTGGCTGTTATAGGTGGGGACTGGAATGATGTTGTTGATCAAGCACGCAATAGATGCAGGCTTGAGGGGGGGACGGTGGCAGCTGGTCATACTAAACTGAGTGATATGATTCGGAATCTGGGATGGATAGATACTTGGAGGCACATACATGGCGAACGGCGAGAATATACCTTCCTCTCTGCTGTTCATAAATCCTTCTCCAGACTGGACTATATATTTGTTCCCCTGGCTGCTCAAGGTAGGGTGGAGTCTGCGGACATATTGCCGCATGTGTTGTCGGACCACTCCCCGACGGCGGTGTCTATAGGCTTGGATCGGCTGCGGCAGCCTTTTCGCTGGCGCCTCTCGGTCTGGCACTTGCAACTGGGGGACTACCAAGCGCATATGAGGAAGGCCATAGCGCAGTACTTAGCCGAGAATGTCGGGACAGTGGCGACTGCGGCGATGCTCTGGGAGGCTATGAAGCCCACGCTTCGGGGCATTGACATTGCTTGGTGTGCGGCGGCTAGGAGGAGGCGTAGGGAGGCCCTGGATCTGGCCGAGGCCGGAATTAGGGAATTGGAGCAACGCAGTGGCCTTGGAGGGGAGGACCGGACGGTGGAGCAGTTGCTGCTTGCTCAGCAGTCTTATACCTCATAGTTACTGGATGAGGCGCGGCAGCTATGGCTGGCGACCCGCAGCAGGGTATATCAATGGGGGATAAGGCTGGGACAATGCTCCATAGGTTGTGTCAGGGTCAGTTCCAGGCTCAGACCCCCCCGAGTATCTTAGATGATTCCGGTTCCCTGATGACAGATCCCAAGTCGCTGGCGGAGGGCTTTGCGGCTTACTATGCTGACTTATATTCCCTGCACGAATGCATTTCTGCGGACCTAGTTGCTAAGTTTATAGCTGATTTGCCGCCACGAGCAGTTTCAGATGAAGCCCGAGACCGCCTGGATAGTCCACTAACCGAGGACGAGCTGGGTGTCACCCTGGGAGAGTTGAACACTGGGAAGCCTCCTGGTCCTAATGGCTTCCCCAGTGAGTTCTTTAAGAAATTCCATCTACAACAGGGGGCCCACTATAGAGCGGTAGTAGAAGAGGCAAGGGAGCATGGTAGCTTACCCCCGGACTGGAGACATGCTGAGGTGGTGGTGTTTCACAAACCTGGTCGACCCCCCCGAGCAGTACGCTTCGTACCGTCCAATCTCCCTGTTAAATGTGGAGGCCATTGGCTTGGCCAAGGCGCTGGCCAATAGGCTATTGCCGTATATCACTGAACTTATACAGCCTGACCAGGCCGGCTTTATGCCCCAGCGGGCGACACGGCACAATATCAGGCGGGCCCACGTCGCAGTGGCGGCAATTCGGTCCTCTGGAACGCAGGCGGCGCTATTCCTGGCCGATATGGACAGGGCGCTTGACTCGCTCAGTTGGACATATCCGTTCTCGCTCCTGCCGCGCCTGAATCTAGGGCCCGTATTCTTGTCCTATGTGAAGTTACTGTACACTTATCTGACGGCTTCTGTCAGGGTGGCGGGGGCGGTGTCCTCGAGCTTTACCATCCAGAGGGGTACTAGACAGGGCTGCCCCCTTTCGCTCTATCAGTTCGCCTTGGCCATGGAGCCCCTGGCTGCCTGAGTCTAGGTGGACGCACAGCTGAAGGGGTTTGAGTGGACGCGGGACCTGTCCGACCGCATTGCGTTATACGCAGACAATGTCCTGTTTTTCCTAACAGATCTCAATCGGTTGGGGCCTCGCCTTCTACGCATCCTGCAGATCTTCGGCGAGACTTCGGGCCTCTACATGAATCCACGCAAATCTACGCTCTGGGTGCTGGGGAGTGGCCCGACGATTGGAGATTGGGAGGCGGAGATCCAGAGGGCAATCGGGGGCATCAAATATCTAGGTGTGTTCCTGTCTGAGATCCCCGCAGTCGCATGGGAGCGAAATGTGGTACCAGTCTGGGAACGGACCCGGGCAGATATTAAAATATGGTCCCGCATGCCACTGACCATTTATAGTAGATCGGCCATATTTAAAATGGTGGCCCTGCCCCGACTGCTATATCAGTTGTAAAATCATCCGTATTCCATCCAGCCTTCCTGGTTCAAGCAAGTAGACTCAGTCCTGGGGCAGTTCCTTTGGGTGGGCGGTTCCGTTCGGGTGGTGCTATGCATGTGCTTTCGTTCAAAGTACTGTGGGGGGGTTGGCGACTTCGGATGTTCTTTCCTATTACCAAGCGTCGCACCGCCTAGTATTGAATGAATGGTGGTATGGGGACAGGGGAGACCCGGCCTATGTACTGGAGAGGCTTTTGATGGAGCCCCATACGCTCCATGAGCTGCTTTATGCGACGAGTGGGCGCAAGGCCTTGCCGTCGGTGACGCAGGTGGTCTTCGATGTTTGGAGGCGAGCGCTGCGAGGGATGGGATGGGGGCGGACCTTGACTGAAGAAACCCCCCTCTGGTGAAATGGCCGCTTCCCGGGACTGGCGACCCTTTCCGGTTTTGCGGGGTGGGACGCTATTGGTATTTCTAGGTTGGGTGATGTTATGACGGGGACGACGATCAAGTCGTTTCAAGCTCTGAGTATCGAGTATAATATGCCCCGCACGCAGTTCTTTCGTTACCTACAATTTCGCCATGCCCTGGCTCTGGATCTGGAGGGTTTGACCTCACTTCCAGAGTTTAGCCCATTGGAGGCACGGGTTTTCATGGGGGATATCGAAAATAAAAAGATTTCCCGCATATACCAATCCCTGGTCATACACTGTTCCTCTGATTTACACAAACTAAAGGAGACCTGGGAGGCTGAGGTCGGGACGCTGGAGGAGGAAGACTGGAATGAGGCACACGGCGGAGGCTGTGGCGGGCGGGCCTTACTGCGTCCCCAGAGTCTACTAGGTGTGGATGTGAGGAGGGCACTTTCTTCCATACGGTGTGGAGTTGTGGACGTCTAGATCGGTTCTGGAATGGTTTGGATGAAGCGCTGGGCTGGGTGCTCCCGCGCACACCGCGATTGGGATTGTTGCATGTGTTGGAAGGAGTGGTAGGCAACCTCTATAAGAGACATCTGTTACTATTAGGACTCAGAGTGGCCAAACGAGATATTGCGAGGGCGTGGAAGGACCCCCGGGCCCCGTCACTTGTAGCATGGAAAAGGGGCCTAGATTTTTGCATTGGGATGGAGAAGCCCATATTTCTTGCCCGAGGTTGCCCCAGTAAACATTACAAGATCTGGAAGAGATGGGGCGACTACAGGGGCATATGGCTAGAGCCTCCGCCAGAATAAGACCCGGAACTAGAGGTGTGAATGAGCTCTGCCGCAAGAAGTGTGTACGCGGGTGGTTGGACTTGTCAGAAACCGTGCAAGAGGGGAGGGATCCGGGCGGGAGGGAGTTGGGGACAGTTGGGGGGCGGGGGGGGGGAGGTGGGTTAGTTATTTGCAATGATCCCATTGTACGACAGATAAGTCGTGATAGATTGCATTATTCTACATGTGTACTTATGTCTGGCAGATATCTCTGGGTTACAGAGATCTGCGATTTTCTATGTGATCTATCAATAAAATCTGTTTTAAAAAAAAAGTTTCATTTTTTCCTATGTGATAGAGCCATCTCGCGCAGATTCCTTACCTTTGAACTTCCAGGCATCAGGCTGGATCCAGAAGATGTTTCTTAGCAGTACCCATGACACCAGTAGGTGGCGTCATCGACTCCGCGTGACGTCGTCTGTGTAGTGTTCATTGTTGTGACGTCTGCGTCAATATAACCACCACTTTGGTCCACTGAAGGCAGTTCTGTTTTTTTTTTTCCCACTCCATCAGTGCTGATCTGTTGAAGAGAGCTACCCCCTGTCTTTTTTTTACAGACTTTTTTCGACTTTTTGTCGACTTCGTTGGTGTGTTAGGAAGTCATGTCGAGTAAGAAGACTTCAGGGTTCAAGCCGTGAGGCACTTTTCACCTCGTCATGTTGGTCACAGGCCCCTTATTTAGTTTGTTTTTGTTGCATGGAACGCAACCACGACTACAAGTCGTGCTCCGACTGCCAGGCCATGGCGCCGAAGGCTTTAAAGGAGCGGTCCCTAAAGCTTCTCTTGGCCTGGCGTCCTGCACTGCGGAGGTCACATCGTCGGTCTCGATCCCGGTCCAGGTGTCGGTCGAAAGGAAGGTCCCAGCACCCCTCCGGGGAATCGAAGTCAGGTAAGAGGCTCCACAAAAAACACAAAAAGTCGATGTGGCAGAGGAACCTCGGCATTCGAGGCCCCACTTCGCGGAGCAGGTGCCTAGGTCAACTCAACGTTTCTCTCACTTTCCGGGACCGGGTGCAACACCCGCCCAGCTGAAGGTTTTACGACACCATATGTGCCATATTTGGACGGCCTGACATTGCCGGTGCGCCTCCAGGTCTCGCAGGCTCAGAAGTCCGAGGGCCACCCTGTGGATCCCATGCCACGGCCCTGGCTCCACGGCCTCTGAGTGGAGCCGTTCCTGGGTCCGGACCGACGCCAGTCGCGCCTCCACAGTGACCTTCTCCGGCATCACTTTCGGTGCAGAGGTCCTCGGCGGCACCTCCCTGATCCTCATTCCCACCAACACGGAGCCAGGCGGGCATCCTCCGATGCTGAGACCGGCGCTGATGGAGCGGTACGGGGAAGAAGATTGAGTGGGGTAACAGGAGCCCTTCGAAATCCCGTAGCAGCAAGATCTGGACTGGTACGAGGAACTGGGTGATGCCAGTGGCCAGGACCTCTCCCCAGACTCTGGCATGCTTTTCCCTCCTAACCTACGGAGGAGGGGGCATCTTTTGCCATGGTGGTGCATAGGGCTGCGTAGGTCCTCGACCTGCAGCTTCCTGCAGTGGCAGTCAAGACTAATGTCTCAACAGAGGTCCTGCAGCCTGGGGCCTCGAGTTCGGAACCCCTACTGCCCTTTAATGAGGCCTTAACCGACGTCATTCTGGGGACTTAGTCCAAACCCAGCACAGGGGCTCCTGTGAACAGGACGATCAACCGCCGCCATGGCCCTGCACTGGGCAACCCACTTTTCCTCACCACGCACCCTACCCCTCAAAGCTTGATGTTCCAAGCTTCCACTTCCCATGGCGTATGCCCTTCCGTTTCCTCTGACAGGGAATCCAAGAGACTGGAGAACTTCGGCAAGAAAATGTTTTCTTCCGCCAGACTGGCATTGCGGTCGGTGAACACTGAATGCCTATTGGGCCCTTATGCCCATTCCATATGGGATACGGTAGCGCAGGTGCTGCCCAGAGTCTCGGATGAGGACCGGGCTCCACTCTCCAAACCTTTCTCAGATGGGAGGGAAGCAGCTAAGTTTGCCATCAGATGTGGCTTGGACACAACGGACTCGCTAGGTAGAGCGATTTCCACGACGGTGGCCATTTGTCACCATGCCTGGTTGTGAACGTCTGTTTTTTCGGGGATTGCCCAGTCTAACCTCATGGACATGCCCTTTGATGGCTCCCGTCTCTTCGGAGACTAGGCGGATACTGCCCTTGAGTGCTTTGAAGACTCGCGGGCCACGGTCAAGTATTGGGCCTCACCACTGCCCCAGGGCTCCATCCCACCTTTTGCTCCTTTCGTGGCTGTGGAAGGGACTACCAGCCGCACCAACCCTATTCCAGCCAGCGGGCCCCGCAAGTTCAGCAAACCCTGCACGGCCATAGACATGGCTCACCCCGGCTTCGTATATCAGGAAACCAGAAGTCGAGCCAAGTCACCACCCCCTCCTCTACCCCAAAATCTTCCTAGTCCGATCCCCCAGGATCATTCTTCGCAGTTGGTGGCAGAATACACATCATCTCCACCACTGGCAAAACATTACATTACTCCCTCCCCTTCGAGACTGCTCCTCCATCTATGCTTCCAGTGTGCGATCGGCTGTTGGAGAATCACCTTGCTTTGCTCCGCAGGGAAGTCAAAACTCTCTTGGCCAAGGGAACTATAGAGAGGATTCCTGGGCCCGAAGTAGGCAGTGGTTGCTATTCCCGCTACTTTCAGGTCCACAAGAAGGATGGAGGCCTTCATCCTATCCTAGACCTCAGAGCCGTCAATTACTTCCTCAAAAAGGAGAAATTCAAGATGCTCACCCTTGCTCAGGTCCTTTCTGCTTTGGACCCAGGAGACTGGATGGTAGCGCTGGACTTGCAGGATGCCTATTATCATATTCCCTTCCTGCCTGCCCATCGTTGCTACCTGCGGTTTACAGTGGATCACAAGCACTTTCAATTTGAGGTGCTCCCCTTTGGCATCACCACCACCCCTCGGGTGTTCACAAAGATGAATGCTGTGGTCGCAGCCGATCTGCGGAGATCAGAGGTTCCAGTCTTCCTCTATCTTGATGACTGATTTTTGAAGGCGGGCTCACCCCAAGCAGTAGTCTCCAACCTCCAGGCTACAGCGAACCTCCTGCAGTAGTTTGGGTTCTCAATCAACGTGCCAAAGTCACACCTGGCTCCCTCTCAGACGCGCCTTTTCATTGGAGCGGTTCTGGACATGGTGCAGTTTTGGGCCTATCCTCCCAAACTGCGAGTTCAGGATATTCAGGCTATGATACCGATGTTTCAGCCTCTATCCTGGATTTCGGTGAGAATGGCTCTGAGGCTGTTGGACCTCATGGCCTCCTGGCCTCCTGCATCCTGCAAGTGACCCATGCACAATGGCACATGTGGGCTCTGCAGTGGGACCTGAAGTTGCAATGGGCGCAGCATTGAGGAAATCTCAACGACCACCGAGACCTCACACCAGTGACGGATGCCTCCCTTCTGGGACGGGGTGGCTATCTGGGGAAGGTGGAGATCAGAGGACTCTAGTCTCTGGCAGAAGCCAAGCTCCATATCAATCTGTTGGAGCTTCGAGCGATCCAATTGGCCCTAAAAGCCTTTTTACCGTCAATAAAGGGAAGGCTCATTCAGGTGTTCACAGACAACACTACCACCATGTGGTACTGCAACAAACTGGGTGGAGTGGGGTTGTGAACTCTGTCAAAAAGCTCTGCGTCTCTGGACTTGGCTGGAACAACAGGGCATTTCCCTGGTAGTTCAACACCTGGCCGGTTCTCTGAACGCCAGGGCAGACAAGCTCAGCCAAAGGTGCCTTGCGGATCGCGATTGGCATCTTCATCCGGAGGTGGCACACAGTCTCTTTCAGTGATGTGGAGAGCCCTCGTTAGATCTATTCGCTTCCTAAGAGAACACACGTCAGCAGTTTTGCACGTTGGAGTTTCCAAGGCGGCTCAAGCTCGGAGCTGCTTTTTGCCGCAACTGGAGCGCTGCCTCCTATACGCCTTTCCGCCCATACCATTCCTGCCTAGAGTGCTCAAGAAGATCAAGAGCAAGTTATTCTTGTGGCTCCGGACTGGGCACGAAAAGTTTGGTATTGTGAGAAGCTGGCTTGGTATATGCTGTACACTTATGTAAGTGGGCACCCTGCACCAATCCAGACAACCCATATGGTGATTTTACTGGACGTAGACAACGATAGAAAGCTCTCTAAGTGGTAGCTGTGGAGAGCAACCTTCAGGCTTAGTCCAGAAGGAGTGTAAAGCAGCTTGTTTTACCAGAACATAATCTTATAGGTATAGATTAAGTGAAAATGAACCACCCAGAATATTTATAGAAATAGGTATTTATTACAATATACTCACTAACACATTAAGTTATCTCCTAGCTGGAGATATACACAATACTCAATAGAAACAGGTAAGTAGCATGTAATACACAGTGGTCACCAAGGGGGGAACCAAATCATATACTAAAATAGTGTTATTCGAGTTAAGACTATACCCAGAAGACGTAGAAGCGCCGGGGTCCCAAGGAACCACCCGAGGTAAGTAACCCGGAGGCCCTGTGCAGGGTGGGAACACAACCGTGGGATCTATGTAATTCAATGGGTAAGCCGTGGTTGAAATTTTAAAGAAGAACCCTTCCTAGTGGACTCTAAAGAAACCCTGTGGAAGACAGAAGGTTGGAGAGCCACCCCACCTGTGGATACCTTAGGAACCAGGATACATGCCCCAGGTGAAGTAGCGTCGGAAATCGCCATCAAACTCAACGGAGTACTTCAGGAAGATGCTGCTGCTGAAGAAGGTGAAAGTGTCTGGTGGAACCCAAAAGTGGATTGAAGATGTGAAGAACCTGCAAGCAGAAGGGACAGAGTCTATGCCACTCAGGAGTGACTAGGAGGCACGGAAGACGAATGCCCACGGAAGTCAAGTGCTGCAGGAGAGCTGACGGTGACCTTGAAACTGCAGCTTTGTGGACCAGGCGACGCTGTGGAAGATCAGGAGCCGTACACGAGCTGTCCCACGTATGATGTCAAGAGTTGAGGGGTCTGTGTCCGGCGGGAGCACAAATAAGCCTTTGCAACTGCAACCAACGTGGAAGTTGAAGAAGGTGCAATGTCGGGGCCAGCAGGGTCCAGAAGACTCACCACCACCAGAGATGACCATCAAGAGGACCCACAGGCCGGACGCACTGGAGTCACGAGAGGACCTCGAGCATCTCACCAAAGATACAAGTCCACAATGCAGGTGATGCTGTGAGGCCAAAGATCTTGGTCACTGGAGATGTTTCTGGTTGGAGTTATTTGGAGCCTGAAGAGCTTGGTGGAAGGAAGCCAACAAGCGTTTGCAACTGCAAGTCGATGCTGTGGACAGGGGTTCAGTTCCTGCGGCTCTGATGAGGGATACTGGCCTCAAACTTGGTGACAGGACAGGGCAGGCCTCGAGGGATGAGAAGAACCACCACCTGTGTTGCTGAGCCTTCCAGAGTCCATGGGAGCCCAGGATCGGACCGGTCAGCTTAGTTGCGGTGCCGGCACATGCAGGGAAGTGACTCTTTCACTTCAAGGGAGATTCCTTCAGGTGTCTTTGATGACCACAAGCCTTGGAAGGTTACTGTATGGTGCACAGGCTAGGGGGTTGGAGCAGACGAGCAGGGCGAGGAGATCAGGAGCAGCAGGAGTCTTCCTGGTTGCAGCCTTGATGCCCAGAGCGAAGTCCAGAGTTCCCAGATGGTGGAAGAAGTGGTGTCTGAAATTAATCTTGTCCCACAACGAATTTAGAGACCCACTCTCCGGTAAGCCCTGAAGTACCCTAAGGGTTGGGACGATTCATGGGTCCCTCCCTAAGGAGGGGCTGGACAAGGGGGAGGATACTAACCTGTCCTTTGTCCAGTTTCGTACCAGACCGGGAGCCAACAGCTCCCTGAACTGGTTTGAACTGGACTATGCTTGGAGGGCACACAGACTATGTGGCACTGGCAAGCGCCCTTACCCTTTCCCAATACACTAAACCCTGTGTGGGAGGTAGTCACACCTCCCTGTGACAGGATACCTATTGTTCTGCCTTCCCCTAAATGTCATATGGCTGTCTCACTTACAAACCAGGAGCATGGACTCCGTAGGCTGTAAGGGTGCCCTGCTCATGCAGGGCCACCCTCACACTTAGAACAGAGCACCCTGCCTTCAGGATTGAAAGGTCAGCTTTAGGGGTGACTTATAGGCTTTAAGTGCAGTGACCTTAGATATAGGTAAACCTATATATTTCGTAAGTGGTGCTAGCACCAGCTTAGATAGGCAGCAATGTCAGGCCTGTGGTTACAAATTGAGTGGTCTCCGATGGGTGGCATAATACCTACTTCAGCCCATGGGGGACCCCTGGTGTATCTATGCCCTGGATACCTTGGTACTATATACTAGGGGCTGATCAGATTACACCAGTGTCCAATCTGGGATGTACCTCAGTACTTACCAAATCAATTTATGGGAGAAAGCACAGAGACTGGGGTCCTGTGTAGCAGGATCCCAGTCAGACTAGTCGGAAAACAGCATTACATCAAGCAAAATGTAGGGGTAACCATAAAAGCAGATCCTACTTTCCTAAGGCATCCTGAGCTTCTAGACATGATCATCGATCCTCCAGGCAGGCTGCTCCTTCGGTAGGATCTTCTGTCACAGCGTCTGGGGGGGGGTTCTCCACCCGGACCTGTCCACTCTCTGCCTCCTTGCGTGAAGATTGAGCGGTGACAGTTGACAGCTTTTGACCTACCTCTCGAAGTCTGTGAGATTATCTTGGCAGCCAGGCATCCCTCCACAAAATCGGTATACGCTTGCGGATGGAAAACATTTTGTAGATATTGTGCTGACTAGTCTATTGACTTGTTAACTGCTCCCTAATCTGAAGTTCTTTTGTTTATACTTCTTTGGCCCAGCAGGGCTCTGCTCTGGGCACATTGAAGGGCTACATAGCGTCCCTTTCTCCTTTTCTTTGGCTGCCTCATCATCCCTCTCTTTTCAAATCTCCTTTGGTGCAGAGATTCTTGAAGGGGTTAACCCACTTGTTTCCTCCTTCACCTTTTGTTATGCCACTGTGGGGCCTGAATTTCGTCCTCACCTTTCTGATGTGTGCACCGTGTGAGCTGCTGCATAACTGCCCTCTGCGTTTCTCACCATCAAGACAGCTTTTTTGGTGGCAATAACCTCTGGCAGCAGGGTAAGTGAACTGCAGGCACTGTCTTCACAGTCTCCTTACCTGACGGTCTTTCCGGACAAAGTGGTACTCTGGACTAGGGCATAATTTCTGTCTAAGGTGGGTACACCCTTTCATCTGGGACAGTCAGTTACCCTGCCCACCTTCTAAGCACCCCGCACCCTTCCAAGGAAGAGGAGCATCTCCATCGTCTGGACCCAAAAAGTGTGTTATCATTCTACCTCAATCGAACCAGAGAGTTCCGGGTGGATGACCAACTCTTTATAGGATACTTGGGTGCAAAGAAAGGCCGTGCTGTCCAGAAGAGGACTATATCTCGATGGGTTATCCTCTGTATAAAAATCTGTTATGCCTTAGCAAAGAAGGATTCCCCCTTAAGGGCATAGGGCCCATTCCACCAGGGCAAAATCGGCCACCACGGATCTTCAACATGATGTTCCCATTTCCGATATCTGCCAAGTTGCCACGTGGTCATCTCTGCACACATGTGCCTGGATTCCCAGGTTTGCAGAGAAGGCCGGTTTAGTCGCTCTGTTTGCAGGATTTTCTGGTCAAAGCCATTGCACAGTCCCTCCTCCAGGGATGGTATTGCTTGGGTATCTGTTCAAAGGTAAGGAATCTGTGGATAGATGTCTCTATCAGATGGACAAGGTACGCCCCTTCGGTAATACCTTATCTGGTAGAGATATGATCTAGCTGCAGATTCTTTAGTGACCCAACCATCCTCCCTGCATTGTGGAATTGGTTTTAAGTGTCAGGGATGTTCCCCTTCAGGGCTCTAGCTGTTCAGTCACTTCATGGCTTCAAGCTTCTGGAGTGGAAAGTCATGAAAAGTACTGACGTCAGCGCCCCGGAGTGGCGACGATGACGAATAACATGACCCCAACAACCTCACGCGGAGTCGACCCATGTCACCCACTGGCACGCAGGGGTACTGCTAAGAAAAATCTTCCGGATCCAGCCTGACTCCTGAAAGTTCAAAGGTAAGGAATCTGCGGCTAGATCATGTCACCAGATAAGGCATTACCGAAGGTAAGTAACTTGTCCTTTTAAACGCGTCCCGTTTTCCTTTAATGAAACCGGGCTGCATTAATAAAAAAAAATGCTTTATTAAAATGCAATCACAGACATGGTGGTCTGCTGACTTCCACCAGGCCGACCACACAGCCTTCAGAACCGCCGTCACTGCACACCATCACCTCATCAGAAAAGCAAAGAAAGCAGCCATCTAGGAAAGCATCAACACCAATGCACACAACAACAAAGAACTCTTCACCGTGGTCAAAGAATTCACCAAACGCAGCAGAGACAGCAGACGTCCCCCCCCCTATCAAGACCTCTGTGACAACCACCTTCTTCCACCACAAAATCAAGGAGATCTATGACAGCTTCCCAACCCAAGACCCACCCACCCCGCAACCACTGTACCCAATGGCTCTAGACCTCAGCAGACCTTGCCCAACTGGACCACCCTCAGACCTGATGACACCCTCAGGATCATGAAGCGCATCTATTCCGGAGCCCCCTCGGATCCCTGCACTCATCCCATCTTCAACAGAGGTGGCACCTCCACAGCATCCAAACTCTGCCACACCATCAACTGCTCCATCGAGTCAGCCACCTTCCAGGGAGACTAGAAGCATGCAGAGACCAACTCCCTGCTGAAGAAATCCTCTGCCAACCCGACAGACCTCAAGAACTACTCTCTGCTCCCCTTCCCAGCCAAAGTCATCGAGAAAGCCATCAACGCCCAACTCTTCAAGTACATCGAAATAAACCACATCCTGTACCTCTCCCCATCAGGCTTTAGAAGCAACCACATCACCGAGACCGCTCCCCTTGCCCCTACAGATGACATCTGCACCCTTCTCGACCATAGCGAAACTGCTGCCCTCATCCTCCTGGACCTCTCAGCGGCCTTTAACATCGTCTCCCACCACAACCTCTGCAAGAGTCCACAACACCACCATCTGCGACAAAGCCCTAGAAAGGATCCTCTCCTTCCTCAATGGCCGAACACAGACAGACTCCCACCATTCAACTCAGAACCCACAGAGATCAGCTGCGGAGCGCCTCAGGGATCTGCACTGAGCCCCACCCTTTTCAACATCTACATGGCCCGCTTGTAGCCATCATCAGAAGCCATGAACTCAAAATAGTCTCTTACGCCCAAAACACCCAGCTGATTTTCTCCCTCACAGATGAACACACAGATGTCAAGTGCAACTTCCACAGTGGGATGATGACAATCGCCACCTCAAACTTAGACAAGACTAAAGTCCTCATCCTGGGCTCCACCCCTTCCCCCTGGGACAACTCCTGGTGGTCCACAGTGCTCAGAACCTCCCCACACCTACAGACCACACACAAAACCTCTGCATCATCCGGAACTACTCGCTCTCAATGAACCACCAAATCAATGTTGTTTCATCCTCCTGCTTCAACATGCTCCTTCTGCATCGTAAGATCTTCAAGTGGATCCCCACTTAATCCAGGAAAACGCTCACCCATCCGCTTGTCAGCAGCAGACTCGACTATGGCAACGCACTCTAAGCCAGCACCACCTAGAAACTCCAAAAGAAACTGCAGAGCGCCTCTTCTAGACTTATCCTGAACATCCCACGATGCCGCACATCACCGGCCAACTGAGAGACCTTCATTGACTATCAACAAAAGATTTACCTTCAAGCTCCTCACGCACACCTACAAAGCCCTCCAAAATGCCGAACCTGCATACCTCAACCACCGCCTCTCCGTCTACACTCCCACTAGACATCTCCACTCTGCCCAACTGGTCTTGGCCACCATCCCACGGATCCGCAAGACCACGGCTGGAGGAAGATCCTTCTCCTACCTCGCTACGAAATCCTGGAACTCACTGCCTCTGCACCTCAGGCAATCACCATCGCTGCTGCAATTCAGGAAAGACCTAAAGACCTGGCTCTTTGACTGAACTGGACATCCCTTTCACCCGCCACTCAGCGCCTTGAGACTCTCATGGGTGAGTAGTCGTGCTTTATAAGAAACCTGATTGATTGAACTCAAACTGAGATCATGCAATGTACTACATAAAAAGAAACCTCTGATCTAATTAAAGATACAAACATGGCTGGTTCACAAACCGATCCTTGCCCTCCAAACACCTTTAAACTAATCCTACTTGAGCCCTCTGCTACCATCGCTCATCAACTCTTCCCTATCAATGGGTGGATTTCCATGCGAAAACAACAAATATTACACCCATTGTATTGAAATAAGGACTTGAATATGCTGTCATCTATTTACAGACCAATGCTAAAGATCCAATGTACATGTTATTATAAACAAGGGAACCCAAGGATATGACCGTGACCATGGGTAAGGTTAACTGTAGAGGAACAAGGGGTCCCTTCCAAAAAAGTTTCATATAATTCACATAGAAAGCAACTTCTATGTCAATCTAAATTAGGATCATAATTCAATTAGTTTAATAAATGTTCAGCAAACGTGAAAAGCTAATGAAGCTTTTGAAAGAAAACAGGAAAAACATACAGTTAAATAAGTGAACACTCAGACATTTTCAATGTGGTTATGTAATTACTGAATTAGCACCACATTTTCTTAGTACACAGGCTAATCATATATTTACTAAAGCATATTTAGAATAGTCATGGTACTCTTTGGTTGACGACATTTCGATCCCTCATTGGAATATGGGGACCATCATTAGGACTTAAAATATATTCCTGAGAAAGAAAATGCCTGTTTGAAAGATTACTGATGTGCCATATAGCTAGAGGGATCTCGGACCATTCACTGCTGTGGGCGGTCTATCTAGACACTGGGCCCGGACAGGTGGGAAGGACAAGGCTCGACCCTTGGTGGCTCAAAATCCCCAAGATTAAAAAGAATCTGATCCAAACAACAACATTTTATTTTGAGGAAAACACAGGGTCAGTCTGCTCCAACGCAACTCTGTGGAAGGCCTAAAAGCCGGTTATAAGGGGTCAAGCTATCTCCTTAATCCTTGGCCAAAGAAAGGAAAAAAAAGGTCGTTTTAGAAAACCTGGAGGGGGAAATCATACAAATCGAAGGGGCCCTGGTGGACAATAACACAGAAGAAAATAGACACAACATAGCCATTAAAACAAAAGAATACCGTAAAATGGCCACTGAGGCAGCCAAGACCCATCATGGGGCAGTCAGGCACAAGATATATGAGGTAGGGTACTAGACTGGAAAACTGCTCGCCTGGCTGGACCAGAGGGACCAGGCCAGTAGAGTAGTCACCTCCATAACTTCCAAAACTGGGGAGCAGCTTAGAGACCCCGACAAAATAGCGGAAGCATTCGCTACACACTATAGTGAGGTATACTCCACCTCGAGACAATCTACCATAGGTGACCTCCCAGTTTTAGATAAAAAAAGCCCTAAGCCTCACAGAAGACAAAAAAAAAGGAGGAAGAGGTTGCACAAGCGATCCGCCATATTCGATCGGGAAAAGCTTCTGGTCCCAATGACCTCCCGAACTGTATAAGGCCGCAGTAACCACATGAGCCCCCCACCTAAAAAGGATGTATGTAGAAAGTCGAGAGCTGGGGAACATGCCGAAGATCAGTGTAGTGCCACCATAGGTGTGATACACAAAGAGGGAAAGCCTAGGGATGAGCGCACCTCCCACCGACCTATCTCACTGCTTAACGCGGAAGCAAAAATCCTGGCCAAACTACTCGCAGATCGCATCATCTAGGTAATCCCTAAGATACAGCGCTTAACCTACATAGGCTCAATGGGGTGCAGGGAAGGGCGTATACAATAAGAGAAGATGCAGTGGTGATGTCATTAGACGCCCAAATGGCCCTACATGTTCGCAGCACTAGATAAAATGGGATTTGGACCGAACGTCAGGGCATGGATCAAACTATTATACTCTGAACATTTGGCATGGGTGGTGGACAACAATACCATATCTCGTTGCTTTCCACTGAGAAGGGGAATGCTGCAAGGTTGCCCATTGTCGCCATTGATCTTTGCATTCATGTTGGAACCACTGGCATCGTGGGGACCGCAGTGATCAATTAATCAAGGGCCTTCGATGGTCTGAGGAATGGGAAGATAGAATATCCCTATACGCAGACGACATCCTGCTATACTTGGCTTCCCCTAGAAACTCTATCTGTAGAGTATTAAAATATTTACAAACTTCAGGAAATACTCGGGCTATAATATAAATTGGTCTAAATCAACCATATATGTGTTGTACAGGAAGCCTCCAGTACTCCCCAAAACATGCAAGGCAGACATAGTCATGTCGGTTTTCGATATCTAGGAGTGTCCATAACGAAAGACTCAGACATTTTCTACGATCGCAAACTATTGCCCTCATTGAGACGCCTCCAAGATGATGTCCACCATTGGAAGACGCTGCCTCTCTCCTTGTTAGCACAGGCAGCACTTTTTTAAATGATGGCGCTCCTTCGCTTTCTTTACATATTGCAGAACACACCATATCAAGTACCCCCCAAGACACTGAGTTTGGAGGGAGCTTCGAGGGAGGAAAGAGGACAATTGAGACTTTAACATCAATTTACCGGAATGGGGAGAAGACGGGCTCCAGAAAAGAAAGCGAAAGCGCAGTGTTCACGTGAATCCGTAAGAGCCACAGTCCCATCTTTTCCTGTCCTTGACGTCTCAGCTTTGAGATCCCAAAATGATGCTCAGAGGGACCAGGACAAGGAACCGCTGTCAGAGAACCTGCCGCACATTATCCTTTTATCCATGTTGGAAGAGTTGGAAGCCATACTGGAGAACTTGATGAATACTGTGGAGGACGTACCTTCCAGAGTCGCTGGGCTGATTAAGAAAATCTGGATAGAAAAGGATCTAGGTTTCCTAGATAATGGTGCAGTGTCTTTGGAGGTGGTCTGTCCGGCGAACATTCGAGATTGTGCTGTTAGCCCGTCTCCTGCGACACCTCAACCTGGTAGTCCAGGTGAACCGAGCTTGTGTCTTCAGTGGGTGTTCTCTGATGGGCATGCACCAAAGCAGGATTGTACGCTCTCCTCGCCAACTCATGTTCAAGTGCGTCCAGAGGAGCCAAGCATTTGTCTACAGCCACTGTTGCCAGATCGACATGGACCACAGCATGATCAGTTCATGCAACCAGCGTTTCCAAATGTACACAAGTCACAGCAGGACCCGTGCTTTCAACCTGATTTTACAGAGGTATACGAGTCGAAGCAAGATCAGTGCTTTCAACCAGGGTTTCCAGATGTACATGAGTCCGCAGCAAGACCAGTGCATGCAACCTGGGTTTCCAGATGGAAATGGACTACAGCTGGATTGTACTCTATCTAGGTGCCCTCAGACAGATCCTCCAGGGAGATCACTGGGGACAAATCGGTGTCTTCAGTACGAATTTGTTGATGGGCAGACACCACAGCAAGACCAGAGTGTACAGTCAGCCTTCCCAGAAAAGAGGGAACCAGATGAGCCCCTGAAGCAAGAACCTTCCCCATTGTCTGCTAATAGCTGGGACCAAAAACAGAAACACTGCCCACACCCGCTATTTCCAGAAGGACACGAACCACAGCAAAACCACTGTATACAACCCACGCTACCAGATGGGAACGGACCTGATTATCACTTGGAAGAAGAATTGATGTGTTTTGATTTCCAAGATCCCCAGGAGAACCACAGACTACAACCAGTGTCACCTGATGGGATGTCATCAGACGAACACTTAGAGTCTGGGCAGTTGTCTTTCGGTGGTGTGGGGTCACAACAAACCCAGTGCCTCCAGCAACACCTATGCTTGAAGCAGGAACTTCCTCATGCGCAGGATCCAAACCTGAACTACGAGCTTGAACAAATGCGCCCTCAAGCACAGGGACCGGAGCAGAAAGACAAGCTAGAACAGACCTGTGCAAATGCACCAGGTTCAGATCAAAAGTACAAGCTAGAACCTCCCTGTCCTGATGTGCGTCAGTCTGTGCCTCCATCATTCCTAGGACTGGATACAAATACTGCAGATGAAGACTCAATGGAGAGAGGAAATACAAAATCTCAATTATTCCTGTTCGAAGCTACCCCAGCACAACAATCACATCTAGAAAGTATGAATGGGAAAGAAAGCCATAAAGGTCCTGAGGCAAGATGAATTTTACTCAAAATATCTACTTTAAAAAACGGCGCAGAATGCACATGAGGGAGAGATGCTTTGCTTGTAATGTGTGTGACAAAGGATTTATCAATGAGACACTTCTTGTGAGGCACAAAAAAGGACACACCAGCCTCAGGCCATATCCCTGTGAAACGTGTAAAAAGTGTTTCATTCAAAAGGCAACTTTTTTACAGCATCAAAAAACACACACATGAGAGAGGCCTTATCACTGCACAGTGTGTTCCAAGTGCTTTGCTTATAAGAAAGGCCTTGTACGGCATCAACATGTACCCACAGGAGAGAGGCCTTATCATTGCTCTGTATGTGCCAAGAGCTTCACTCGAAAGAAAGTTCTTCAGGAGCATCAACGCATACACACAGGAGAAAAGCCTTATCGCTGCACTGTGTGTGAGAAGAGCTTTTCTCAAAGGACAACCCTTGTGCTGCATCAAAGAACACACACAGGAGAGCAGCCTTATCATTGCACTGTGTGTTCCAAGCGCTTTGCTTATAAGGGAAGCCTTGTACATCATCAAAGAACACACAGTGGAGAGAGGCCTCATCACTGCTCTGTATGTGCCAAGAGCTTCACTCGAAAGAAAGTTCTTCAGGAGCATCAACACATACACACAGGAGAAAAGCCTTATCACTGCACCTTGTGTGAGAAGAGCTTCAATCAAAAGGCAAATCTACTACAGCATTAAAAAAGAAAACACACCGGAGAGAAACCTTATCACTGCACTGTGTGTTCCCAGCGCTTTACTTATAAGGGAAGCCTTGTACATCATCAAAGAACACACACATGTAAAGCGCGCTGATACCTCTGGGTCTTGCCAGTGCTATATAAAACTTTTTAAAATAAATAAACAGTGGAGAGAGGCCTTATCACTGCTCTGTATGAGCAAAGAGCTTCACTCGGAAGAACGTTCTTCAGGAGCAGCAACTCATACGTACAGGAGAAAAGCCTTTTCGCTGCACTGTGTGCGAGAAGAGCTTCAATCAAAAGGTGCATCTACTAAAGCACGAAGTAATACACACCTGAGGGAGACTTTATCACTGCACTGTGTGTTCAAAGAGCTTTTCCCAGAACGGAGGCCTTGTACGGCATCAAAGCATACACACATGAGAGAAGCCTTTTAACTGCACTGTGTACGAGAAGAGCTTAAATCAAAAGTCAAGTCTCGTAATACCAAACACACATGAGAGAAACCTTATCACTGCGAAGTGTCTTCCAAGCACTTTTCTCAGATCAAAGGCATCAAAGTGCACACACAGGAAAGAGGCCTTATCACTGCACTGTGTGTGAGAAGAGCTTTACTGGTAAGGTATCTTCTACAGCTCCGAAGTTTACACTCCAGTGAGAGGACACATCGCTGCACTGGGTGTGAGAAGAGCTTTACTCGAAAGGCACATATGCTACGGCATCAAATAATATACACTAAACTGAACGCTATCACTGCACAGTTTATGACAGAAACCTCATTCAAAACGAACGTTTCTACAAACCAGTTAATACAAACAAGATAGATCCATTTTCACTGTAAAAATCTTTTGTCCTGCTTACCCCTAAGTAAGTTTTACTGGAATGTTGTAACTTTGCGAGGGTTTATAGTCAAAAATGCCTAATGGCTAGTGTTCCCTGTAGGGTACGTGCATTTAGTGTAATAACCCTGAGTGCGCAAACTCCGTTGCGAAGCGCATACACTTCACACATCACTGAGGCACCATGTGCAGCTCTTGCTTTTAAAAAGCGAGCAGCATGGAAAAAAAGATCTCTTGTGTGAAGGAGCACAGAGAGCAGATCTTGGGCCTTGCAACATACCACGGTGGAAGAGGAGAGCACGAGCAGCGTGACTCTTAAACGGCAGGTATCGGGTTGCCGAGGTTCACAAGCTTTGCAGCATCTTTCTTCTTCGCATGCCGTTTGCTGCACTAGTTTCTGAGAGAGGCTGCAGGGCTTTACAGGCAGCTGTGGCTCTCCGGGCGTAATCCGCCCCTTGCAGATTAAGTTATTTTAAAAGTCCATGCACTAAGTAGCATTGTTCGGTATTTAAGGGCATGATGTACGGCATACTGATGTTTAAGTCCCAGCTAAAAGTGTTCAAAGGCAAGCACTCAGTGCATAATGGTATGCCTGTGCTAAACTTATTTAGAGAAGTCATTTCTGACCCTGCCGCAAGCATGCTAAGGCATATGTGCCCCAGTGAGGCAGCATCATTAAGATGAGTCATTTTCCCGGCCTAGACCTGGGCTTTGTAATTGCAGCTCGGGTCACCTGTGAAGCGTGATTGCGAGCAGCCATACAAGAATGTAATGAGATATGATCGGTAACCAATCTCATCCTCGTGTTATTTCTTTATAAATGTGCTGAGTCTTTCTCACTGCTAGTTGATTCTATTGTACTGTCATGTATTCCTATAGGTTCTGAATCAATCCCCCTATTCCTGACCCTATTCTGGTTAAACTAACTATCAAGTTAACTAACAGTCAGCCCATGAGGCAAGAAAAGCCCCCATGATGCAGATACCGTTATCTGACGCAGTCACACTACGGCACAGGAACGTGTTATCTGATTAGGTCATAACGCTTGAGACAAGCGACATTCCTCCAGCCCCTGATAAGGCATACGACGTTCTCATAACAAATCAAACCTATGACAACCTGGAAAATCCGTGCGGCCATTGTTTTGATTTCACAGAGAACTTCAGTAAAAGAATGTGCTAACGAGCAAGTCGTATGACATCTTTATTGACGCATCTATGTCCATCCTTACGTCAATCTCGGCACCTTTAAGGTATAAATATTGCCGATCTTGCCCTATGCAAACACACGCGTGGTGACGAGACGGAGCAGCCATACTTGCCGAAGCCCAGAAGCAGAGCAGACCCCGCTGGCAGCAGCCCCGCCTTCCTGACGCGCTGAGAGACGCGCTGCTATCTCCTACAGAGAGACCCAGCACCGGCGCTTTCGGGTAGCCCTCGCAGGCAGCCTGGAATATCGGGACCAGAGAAAGAGATACCATTCCTCATTCATCCTAACTTCCAGGTACAGAACTGAATAACCCCTCACAGAGAATTCTTTAGTTATTCACTTGGCAAAAACAAACTTAACTTAAACTGTAACTTTCTATTCCCGCCCACGCATTAGACTCAGGTCAGGTACACGGGGTAGGCGTATTTAGAAACACCAGTTGAGTACGTTTAGTCAAATGTATATGTGTATGTAAATATATTTTAATCATTTTAAACATCATATGGCTCAGAAACCATATCAATGTTTTTACAGTATTATTTTATACTATTGCTTTTAATGTATGCACTTTACTTAACTATAAGTATTGCAATAATATCGATCCATTTCTCTTGTACGAGAAAAGAGACTGATCAATAAATAACACCTTTTTATTGAACACGCCCGTCTCTTCCTTTTCTCTACAATCTGATGAGACTAAGAATGCACGTACTGACTGAGTAAAATAATTGCCTTGTGCTCACACGACTCTGGAGATACACTCTTGATTAGGGGAGAGCAAAGTTGTCATGTTCTATGGTTGTCAGAAACTAAATCCCTTCTTGTCTAATCAGGGGAGTTAATTCTTTCCTGAACATTCGAGAAAGTTTCTAGCGAACTCTGAGCTACGCTGGCAAACCCAAAACTTAAGTCTAGTATCGACAGTAGTAGACCTAGTTAACGTCTGGCCTAGGCCTTTACTGCTGTAGGTATTATTCCAATGCGCAGAGCCTATTGGGAAGATAGGAACTACACTACATGGCGCCCAACGCGTTTGGAAAGGGCGATAAAACTAACGTAAGACATTTAGAGTAACTCAGTCGTGCTTTCTCATTCAGACCCCTTTTCCCAAATACTCCAAAGACGTCTGGAGTGGGTGAAAGGTAATATCCTCCAAAACCTCGCAGGAGGGAACTCCTATGTAAGGTTCTTGGTATAGTCAACGTTGAAGGATAAACAGTTCCAAAATATTGTGCATCTAATCTTTGTTCCATTAAGAAACCTGATCTGCAAACAAACATAATACCATCCTGTCGGTAAAATGGGAGACAGTGATGAAGAAAGAGAGGCAGTTAGATTAGCAGCTGAAATAGTAGCAGCTGATACTGCAGCACTAGATGCGGACGGGGATATAATACTCATCCCGGTCACCAAAAGGAAATCTATAACCTTAAAACTTATAGAAAATGGACTGACACCTAGAGGTGGCACAGTCATATTCGTAATTGAGGCACACGAATATCGACAGACAGAGGTATACTATACATGGATACATTTTCCAGCAGCAAATGCTGTAACAAAGTACTTCCACTATTACAAAATAGAGGTTCCACCCGACATTTACACTCCTTTCGAGGAGGTGGAAGTACCACTCAAATTCCAAGAGCATTTGCTCTTATTTGATGGCGCCCTAATACATAATAATCACATTACAAGGCTCGGTCCTTTAGGTAGACCAGGAGCAACGTGGCCGGTCTTAGCCGGATACACACCACACCCAGACATCGAAGGGATGTCTACTGGAGAGCTGTTAATACAGCTAAAACAATTACTAAAAATTCATAGACAATTAGTCCAGTATGTAATGCGGACTTCAACAATTCAGCCAGCGATTAAACTTCCACAGCTGACCCCTCGCCAGGGGAACACAAATAAAATCACACCACAGAACATCCAATCCTGCCTAGGTAAAGTTCCGGCTAAACGGGAACAAATACCATTCTGGTTGGCAGAGAAAATCACCCAAATAGAGGCGGTGTTTCCTGACACCACCCCATTAGAAAAACACAGGATTCTGACTATATGTCTCCCAATGGGAATCGCACCACACATAGAGGACTGTGACACTTGGGGTACAGTCTTTGCTTCAATCTACACAAAAACGCACGGTGTTCCATCCATTTCGGTAATACCAGATGTGCTAAAACAAATTCAAGATGAATACGGTCCAGAACCAGCTTTAACTCTTGGTATGAAATTACTGAAAGACTTCAAGCAGGTCTCGGCTATATTATTAGCCAACATAAAAGGTGAAGCAGCAAACGTGGCGATCCGCCAGAGGTTAAAAGAGACAGATATAGCAGACCAACCAGCTGAAATTGCCAGAATCATAGAAAAATCTTATGAAGAACTAGGTAGAGATAGTTTAGGTGGAATACCAGTAAAACCGCAACTGACTGAAAGTCCAGAAAAAATATTTTTTAATAATAATTCACCAAAAAAGAACTGGGATGGAAACAAACAATCCAATCCAAAAGAAAAGAA
The DNA here is from genome assembly GCF_964261635.1 of Lissotriton helveticus. Classification (NCBI taxonomy): domain Eukaryota; kingdom Metazoa; phylum Chordata; class Amphibia; order Caudata; family Salamandridae; genus Lissotriton; species Lissotriton helveticus. The sequence goes on along the minus strand of NC_136067.1, from coordinate 1,592,528,272 downwards.
ATTCCAGTCCCGAGGAAGGTCTCCTAGGCGAAGGGAGAAATCTCCGAACCAGAGACACAGGTCACCCCAGAGTGACCCCTCTGGGAAAAGATATAACCTTAGAAATAGGGATAATATTAAAAAACCTGATAGATATCAAGACATTGATACACGTCCCTCTCAATCTTTTCAGAATTCCTCGCAGAAATCGGAAAGAAGAGGACGATCAGAACAAAGAGAAGAGCACGCCAAGTCCAAAGACAAGGAACCTGCTCAACAAAAAAAGAAATTACAATTTCCAAAAAAGAAGGTAGCCAGTATCAAGGTAGTTAACAATGCCGAGAATACTGAGGACACAACTGAAAAACGGAGAGTGGGCTCAGACAATGCTAGACAGCGCAGCAGAAGTGAGCATAGCTCGCAAAGTCCTTATGAATCATCTGGAGACAGTGGACACGAATGAATATCTTCAAGTGGAAACTGCAGACACCAGAGTTAGCAAACCCCACAAGATATACGAGATAACATTACGTATAGAGGGAGATAAGACTAGGAAAATAAGGGGACTATTTTGGGATAATCTTTCCAAGGGCTATGATATCCTTCTAGCTGAAAAAGACTGGCCACCAGAGTTTGTCAGGGAGTGCCCACATGGCGAAGAAGTAATTATGCCTGCCTTCTCGAATCAAATCCCGATTCATAAAAAATACACACTTGCTAGAAAGTGGGCAGTGGCCTTAGCACCTGCTTTATATAAAAATCATGTAGGATGGGATGAGGATTCTCCTCCTCACAAAATCCAGTTAAAATCACAACCTACTGCACAAAGGCAGTACCCAATTAAGCAAGAAGCTAAAAAACAGGTAAATGAAATACTAGATCAGCTAGAATACCAGGGGGTGATTGAAACTTGCACCTCACAAATGAACAATCCTTTGTTTCCGGTCTCCAAACCAGACAATTCATATCGTCTAGTTTTGGATTACCGACACCTTAACACATGTTGCAAAACCTTTGCAGTGCAAAACTCACACAGTGCTGCACTAATGAATAACATAGTGCGCAAAAAATACAAAACAACCTTGGACATCTCCAATGGATTCTTTTGTCAAAACATAGCACCAGAGAGCAGATATTTAACTGCATTCTCAGTAAATGGCACTCAAAAGCAATTCTGTCGGTTAGCCCAGGGGTACAAGAACAGCCCGGGGGTATTCTCAGCAAGAGTAACAGAATTACTACAACTATATGATGATGAAGCATTATCTTATGTCGATGACATTTACTTAACAGATGATGACTTGGAGACTCACTTGAAAAGAGTGAACACCATAATACTTGGGTTCGCTGCAGAGGGTTACAAATTCAACTTTAAAAAGTCCAGAATTGCCCATCTGACAGTCTTGTACGTAGGATATGAATTATCAAGTATAGCCTGGTTGACAGTTTTCTAAGAACTAGAAGAATTAAAAAATCTAAAATATGAAAAGACGTATCCTCTGCCAATCGACATTCTGCCACTATGACATTACGCCTGTGTAATCTATACAGACGGACATGCTCAACCCTCCGTTTGGGGAGAACATGCATACCACCCCACATGTGAGATTACAAAAGAAGTGTGGCGCGGAGGTAAACTAAGACCTCTATTAACAAAAACACACTCAGTTGAAACTAATTCAGAACTACAAACTGAAATAATAGCATTGAAAATGGCGCTAGATAATGCGGATCGCGAATTCCCGACACTTATAGTGTCAGATTCATATTACTGCGTCAAAACATATAACAAGGATTTGCAGACATGGATTCAGAATGGTTACAAAGATGACACAGATGCACCAATAAAGCAGAAATTGCTCTGGGAACAAATAGCTCTTTTACAAAAAGAACTACCAAAGACTCACGTGACACACTCACTGAGTCATCAGCGTGATGGCGTTCACGTTGTAGGGAATTCATTGGCTGAAACAGCCGCAGCGGCAGCCACTAAACCGGCTCCCGTAGATCAAAAAAAGCGTACATTAAAATACATTGACGGTGAAACAGTGCTGGCGGTGAAAACGTCATCAAAAGGCGACTGCTCAGCGTTACCGATCAACTATCCACTCAATTATACATACATAATCGATGCAAACTCCGTCCCTTTTGCTCGAATCCCTGGAGTGGGGGATAGAGTGATTCCAAACATGGACAGGAGAAGCTTGTTAATCGCAGACGCACACATGGGCGAGGGTCTCAGACACCTCAAACTGAAAGATTCTCTGGAAGAATTACAATCACGGTACTGGTGGCCAGGCATGAGCCTGCATTACACCATGTTTGTAAAAAACTGCCCAAACTGCAACAGAGATCGCAGTGGGGAGAGAAACAGTTTAATACCTCGTCGTATCAAGGCAGATAATATGACCAATAAAAAGCAGGGCTTGCGATTAACATATACAGGCTAGTTTCCACTTATAATGTAGATCACCAGCACTCGGCTGACGTCCGGACTGTTATACAAAGATTTGCGAGTCTAAATGGCATATACTCTAAGAGCATGCTACGTTCGACCATTGTTTTCACTCAAGCCCACCGGCCGGGGGGGAAACATGGCCAAATGAGCACAGCCCAGCGGGAATCTTCTCACTTCCTTCCTGAGGGTACGGGATGGTGTAAAGAAAAAACCAAGGCAGAAAGCAATCTATAATGGAAAGGGTATTAGGTTCGGGAGCTGGGTGGGTCAAACATCTAATAAGTGTCCAACGTAGTCTAAATAACTTGCCAAGAAATTCTCTGAAGGGATTCAGTCCGTACGAATTATTATTTGGAACTAGAATGATTATCTCTGACCTCGACAGTCAGACTTCAGTGGTTAAAGAAAAAAGCTTTGATGTCAAAGACCGTTTGGCTATTTTGCAGGACTTAAACAAAACAAGAAAAGACCTGAGCAAGATACAGTTGAAACAACAGCCAACAACCACTGAAGAATCACCACCTGTCCCAGCAAGACCTGTCTGGATTCCAAAAGTCGGGGATCTAGTCAGGGAGAAGATCGCGGTAAAGAAGGAATTTGGGCCTTCTTACAGAAAAGCAGTTCCTGTCTTGTCTGTCAACGGGACAAGATCAGTTGTACTACCGCCACTTGCTGGTAAAAAGGAGAACCGAGTTGTATCCATCGACCTGGTAAAACCACAACATGTGGCCGATAACAAACAGTAGGCCAAGTGGACTCCCAATAAGTAGCAGAACACCAAGGTTTGCTACCAGTACAGAGGTCCTAACGAAGAGGCTCATCACATTCGAAACGCCTACAGAAGAACAACAAGGACTATGCAACAATGCAATAGAACTAAGACCTCTGAAAACCCAAATAAAAACATTTAGCAGAGACACACCAATCTATAATGAAGTACCAAGTGAAAATGCAAGAAACAAAAATCCTGAAGCAATTGGAACAATTGACAGAACTGCATCCGGCTACTTCATCAACTTCGATGATTCCTCTGAAAGCCTCAGTGAATCAAAGACACAGCCATCATCAAAATCCTTTAAAGACAAAGCTAAGGAACTTTTGAACCAACTGAAAGAAACATATCTGATTTCTCCATGGATTGAATTTTGGGTGGGTTTTGGTGCATTTATCCTCATACTTTGGCTCATCATGGTATTAACTTTGGGACGCTTCATTGAGGGAAAATATGCTAAAATGGACACAGCAAGTCAGAACATCAACTTGGTCCTCAAACCACACACATCTTCACACGTCGAGAAAAGAGAACTTTCTTCAGCCAACTTCACAGCCAATCCTATACCTGGTGGGGTAGCCTGGGACAACACTGACTATGAAATTTATGGTCCGGTCGAGATCCTGAAATACCCACACCAAATCAAGATCTCCTTGAGTGACTTTGCAAAACCAAACTCATTTGCTGATGATTGGGACTTCGAAAGCATTAATAACATGATGTCTGACTTAGTAATGTCTGCTAAATTTACAAAACATGATTATTTGCAAGGTTCTACAAATTATGATAGTATGTATTGCTATAACCACTATGGTAACCATTTTTTACATAAATCTGCACAACCTAGAAATGTTTTAAATTATAATCAATGGGAACATTGTGCAACACCTCCAAAAGGGAGCTCAAGAAACGTTTACGACAAATATTCATATTTTTCAGGTTTTAACACAAGTAATGCTGAAACATTTTATTATAAATTGTCAAACAAGACAGGGATGAAAACCATGATAACCAACACAAAGTTGATATATTCAGATTCATTCTTCGAAGAAATGAATACTTTAGGATTTAATTATTGGGACAAAAATGTTGATTTGAAAAGTGTTTGGGGTACAAAAGAATGGCAAGTACAGGGTTTAGAAGCTTTGTTTAGAGCTTGCATGATCCCAGAACAAATGATATTTTTAAATGACACTGTTCAACAAACCACCTGTCTTGGCCTAGCCAAAATCAAAGATTTAAATAAACCGTCTATTCCAAAGCCAAGAATGTTTAGCAATAGCTCTGATACGGATGAAGAGATAGACGTAAACCATATATTAAACCAAAACAGAACACATCCTGATTGGAAACAATGGTTGATCTGGCCCACAGATACAAATAACTGTCAAGACAGATTCCTGAATAAAACACAGGGGTTCAAAATGACCAGGCCAGACCCTAGATATCCCCAAAGACATCACCCAGGGATAATAACAACCTACAGTGTGGGCAAATTATGCCTTCAATGGCTACAAACTTCCACACTGCCTGAAATTAAGCAACACCTAACTTTACTTACTGATGGTGCTGACTTGCGTGATTTCATAATTGGACCACGCAAACAGCGTCAAAAGCGTTTCATAGCAGCCTCTGTATATGCAGCATACAATGAGGCCTGGAAGGTTAATCAAATTGAAACAGCAGAGAGAATACGGGAAATTGACCGTATTAATTTGGAAAAATCACTTTCTGTAGTGGACAATGGGTTAATGACTCTGTCCTCCAGAATTTTTTCATTGGACAGCATTGTGTCTTCAGCAATCGATATATTATCGCAAGACTTACTGTTATTACAACATGGTCAGTCACAATTGCGTTCTATTGTACAGCTTGGCTGGACGTTACAAAATCTGCGTTCAGGCTATGTGCCTTGGCGTTTAATCAACACAACGTCACTATTCCAAATCTTTAACCTTACTGATAGACAAATCGGAATGGCGCAAAAGGGTGCTGATTATACAATCTTGAGCATTGAAAAACTAGAAAGATTACCAATGACAATGTCAGAACGACCTGTCAGTGAATGGATAATCCACGGAATCATAAATATTCCAATCTCAACCTTCAGGTTTCAATACTGCCAAAAATATATACAGGCTGGCATGTATGAGAAATTGGGAAAGGGGTACCTTAAAACAACTTGGGACCTGCCCTATTCACATGCATGTGTCAGTAATAAAGGACAGAAAGTGTTTCTTAGTGGCAACAATTGTGCTATGTCACTAAGCGGCACGCTTCTGTGTAACGGAATTAGTTTGCATGGAGCCTGTGAAGGGAATTCATACAACCTTTCATGTCACCAGCAAGGCGCACCTGCAACTGAAATAGAACCATTCTTTCAAAGACTCTATAATGGGAGTTACATTCTTATTGTAGACCGCAAATGTTGTAGTCTTATGCCCGGGACTCCTTATCTAGTCACTACGACTGCGAAGGTCAAGTGCTGTGGACGTTCTTTGTTCCCCAGCTCCTTTCCAGACAGGGAGGCAAGGGCATGGCCCAGTTTGAAAATTACTTCTATTCGAATAGATACTTTAAGCAGAATGAAAACAGTGCTTCTTCAGACGCCTACAAGGCTCACGTCATCAAAAGAAACGTATGATCTACAAGTCGCAAGGACGACTGCAGAGATACATACATTATTATCAACTAATTCCCCCGTACATTTCGCGGAAATCCTGAGCGAAATCTTAAATATTTCTGATACCACTGGGGTCTCAAAGGTATTTAAGACAGTATTTTCGATGGCATTAACACCATTCAAAGCCATACTGGGTATTTTTCCAGATTTCGTCCATTCGATTTTTGGCGGACTTCCCCTGATCCTGGGACTAATTGCAGGAATCCTATTCTTAGTCCTTATTTTTCGTTATGGCAACCCATGTCACAGATCAAACTCTTGCGACAATGGAAGATGCAATCCTAGCCATTGGATACCGGGACCGGATATCAAAAATCCTGGGACTCTCCCGGCTTAGAGACCTGAACATGACTTGGTTTCTATCATTTCGACCAATGTGGCAAAGATGTGTTTTACCTGTATTGAGATGTCTGCTATGCGGAGAAGAATGCGTGTTAGACACCTGTCTGACGCTACAATCGGATGCGCCAGTGGATGCAGATACATTGTTGGTTCCTACCAAGGTTCACGCTTTGTGCTGCCCTCAAAGGCTGCCAATCCTGATGACGGCATTCGTGGAGTCTTCACCACTACGATTGAAGAGTAGTGAAGTTCAAGATGAAAGCAGCATTAATCAGGTACGACCTTCTGTCAGCAATGCGAATCAGAATGTCGATGGAGACAATCATGCGCACGAATGCATGGTTACACCTATTTCCGACTTAGTGGAACTTTCCCATGAAGCTGTTGACAGTTTTTTCGAAAGCCTTAATGATATGATGTTCTCTCCGGAACAGAAATAGAGACTTTTGAGCAAGCTCGCACACGGCGTTCCCTGAATTCGGCCTTCAACTTTAAAAATAAAGTCACATGAACAATTTTTCCCACCAGTTCACGAACAGCAATTTTTTAGCAGCCCCAATTTATTTTTTACAAAATTTTCGGGACACTTATCTTCTGCTTAAAGTAAGAAACTATTCCTAGAGAACTAAGATTTCTATTTTTAGATACTTTATAAACTTTAGTTGCCCGCTGGTAGGTTCACAAATATTTTATTATGTGATGAAATGGTCTCGAACTTTCTTTCTGTATAGCCATATTAAGAGCCATTTCATGTGTATTTCTCATATACCAAATAAGCAATAATGTCTACAAATGCGTGTTTACTTTAGCGTTTAATTCATAGCTTAAGTGCATACAATATATATGACTGCAATTTTTCAGTATATTTGAAAATTTCAAAATGCATTTATGTATTTTGGGGTGGTAAGGTATACACTATACTCTATAGTATGTTGTACTATGTTATACTATGCATAGATTAGTAAATATGACCATAGTTAGCGTGGAGTGGGTGTCATGTATTCCTATAGGTTCTGAATCAATCCCCCTATTCCTGACCCTATTCTGGTTAAACTAACTATCAAGTTAACTAACAGTCAGCCCATGAGGCAAGAAAAGCCCCCATGATGCAGATACCGTTATCTGACGCAGTCACACTACGGCACAGGAACGTGTTATCTGATTAGGTCATAACGCTTGAGATCTAATTAGACAAGCGACATTCCTCCAGCCCCTGATAAGGCATACAACGTTCTCATAACAAATCAAACCTATGACAACCTGGAAAATCCGTGCGGCCATTGTTTTGATTTCACAGAGAACTTCAGTAAAAGAATGTGCTAACGAGCAAGTCGTATGACATCTTTATTGACGCATCTATGTCCATCCTTACGTCAATCTCGGCACCTTTAAGGTATAAATATTGCCGATCTTGCCCTATGCAAACACACGCGTGGTGACGAGACGGAGCAGCCATACTTGCCGAAGCCCAGAAGCAGAGCAGACCCCGCTGGCAGCAGCCCCGCCTTCCTGACGCGCTGAGAGACGCGCTGCTATCTCCTACCGAGAGACCCAGCACCGGCGCTTTCGGGTAGCCCTCGCAGGCAGCCTGGAATATCGAGACCAGAGAAAGAGATACCATTCCTCATTCATCCTAACTTCCAGGTACAGAACTGAATAACCCCTCACAGAGAATTCTTTAGTTATTCACTTGGCAAAAACAAACTTAACTTAAACTGTAACTTTCTATTCCCGCCCACGCATTAGACTCAGGTCAGGTACACGGGGTAGGCGTATTTAGAAACACCAGTTGAGTACGTTTAGTCAAATGTATATGTGTATGTAAATATATTTTAATCATTTTAAACATCATATGGCTCAGAAACCATATCAATGTTTTTACAGTATTATTTTATACTATTGCTTTTAATGTATGCACTTTACTTAACTATAAGTATTGCAATAATATCGATCCATTTCTCTTGTACGAGAAAAGAGACTGATCAATAAATAACACCTTTTTATTGAACACGCCCGTCTCTTCCTTTTCTCTACAATCTGATGAGACTAAGAATGCACGTACTGACTGAGTAAAATAATTGCCTTGTGCTCACACGACTCTGGAGATACACTCTTGATTAGGGGAGAGCAAAGTTGTCATGTTCTATGGTTGTCAGAAACTAAATCCCTTCTTGTCTAATCAGGGGAGTTAATTCTTTCCTGAACATTCGAGAAAGTTTCTAGCGAACTCTGAGCTACGCTGGCAAACCCAAAACTTAAGTCTAGTATCGACAGTAGTAGACCTAGTTAACGTCTGGCCTAGGCCTTTACTGCTGTAGGTATTATTCCAATGCGCAGAGCCTATTGGGAAGATAGGAACTACACTACAGTACCAACCGATTATAGGATTCATTTACCACCTCTTTCACACCATTACATGAGGGCACAGCTGCAACGCTCTCACACCGTCTTACAAAACCCACACTAAACTACTACTTACACGTCACAACAACTTTTAGCTCACAGCTAGGGCTCTCAGCACAGCCCCCTATTCACAGAAGCCTAAGTCCCAACTAATCGAAGCCCGATGTCCCTCTGCAGCGCACAGAGGTACTCGCCTCTCGGAACGGACTTGCTTCCATCTTCGGCCAGGTGCTGCTCGCTCTTTGTGGTGCGTGATTACCGTTGGAGCTGGAGAAAGAAACGTGGGCTCTTTTACCTTCCCATCATACCTTTTACCACATATGTTTTAGAGTTAGTAGTTGAACTGTGTTTATTGCAAATGTATGTAGACATCTTTTTCTAAATAAATCCTTCTGTATCTTTAAAAAAAAAAATCAAAAAAAAAAATCAAGTACCCCCCCAAGTACTTCACAGCAATAGAAAATTAACAGAGATGGTTATTGTGGTGTTGATAAACCATCAAGAATTGTGCAACAAAAACTGGTTCGGGGCTGGTACTATGGAGGTATCGCACTGCCAGGCATAAGACGATATTATTGGGCGTCACAGCTGATAGCCATCAACCGCTACGTTTGCCAAATGCCCAACGACCCTGCATATCAAATGGATAGATATGTATTGAGAAATAAGGGACTCATGAGGGCCATCTACACTTCGCCCCGTCACCTAACCCTAAGGGGCCTGACCAAAATCACGTTCCAGCTCTGGCACGTGATCCAATAACAGATGGGCTGGGAAAATAAGATTACGCAGTATTTGCCGCTTTGGGATGCAGAAATACTAGGAACAATGGGCAGATACCAAGGCTTTGACAAATGGGATCTCAAAGGAATATCTTGAGTGGGGGACCTGTGGACAAGGGGTGGAGTGCGATCATTTGAGCTTCTGCAAAAGGAGTATGATCTTTCCTCTAAAGAAACGTTCCGTTATATGCAGATAAAACACGCGCTACAGGCAGCGATCCCCAAAGATACGACCCTCCTTGAACCCTCTCCATTGGAAGACGGAATCCTGATAGACCACATGAAAAAGAAAGCCATATCCTGTACATACCAAAAATTGATAAATAACTCCCCGGATCCCCTCACTACTATCAAAGAAAATGGGAGGCTGACAACGGAGAAATAGACGAAGAAGACTGTCAGAATGCTCTATCGTCCCCAAAGGAAGTGGCCATATCGAGAAAGTTCAGGCTAATACAACTAGTAAGTTCAGGCTAAAACAACTAAAAGTTCTTCACAGAATGTACTATTCAAGAACCCGTTTAGCCAAAATGGGCAGAATAGAAAGGACCGCTTGTGGAAGAGGGTGTGGGATGGAGGGAACATGTTACCACATAGTTTGGAAATGCCCCCAGATACAGCACTTCTGGGTGGCTGTAATCCAGAAAATGTCCGAAGTAGAGAGGATAACCCTGACCCTCGACCAGGGTGGTGTCTCCTTAATGTATGGAAGCGAACTTACCATAGTGAAAGGGGGAGAACCTGGCTTACACTAGGACTCACAACTTCAAAGCGCAACATCGCGCAATACTGGGGGGACAGGCTACACCCTGCTTGTGGGAGTGGGAGAATGATCTAGACTGGTGCATGGTGGCCAGAAAAATGGTATACACAAGCAGAGGATGCCCCAAAAAGTGGGAGCAGATATGGGGCATGTGGAACACGTATCAGGGGAACCTGTGTGCAATTCCAGTCCGGGGAAGACTACTCGGGAGAGGCAACCAAATGGAAGATTCCCCATAGCAGTGGGAAGAAAAGATAGTAGACTGCTTGGCTTACATGGTAATTGTTATTTTAACCTGTCATATTCAATAAAAAGATTATTTTAAAAAAGAGAATGTCTGACTGTTCACTTTTTTAACTATGTTTTCCTGTTTTCTTTCAAAAGCTTCATTGGCTTTTCATGTTTGCTGAACATTTATCAAACTAATTGAATTATGATTCTAATTTAGGTTGTCATAGAAAATACTTGCTTTCTATGTGAATTATATAAAACGTTTTGGAAGGGACCCCTTGTTCCTCTACAAAGATCCCTCTTAGGCAAGTTTATTGAAAAGGAAGCCATCTGACAGATATCAGCCTTCATCAAACACAACAATTTATTGTAAGACAAAATGGATTAGAACTTAGGAAGATGCCCTGGATCAGAAATAAACTGTATTTGGGATAATTTTAAGGGCTCTGTTGATAACAAAGGGCTGCTGTTGTAGTTGCCCCCTCATCTCTTTTTGGACAACTGACCACCAACTAATAGCCCAAAACCTATACGGCACTGGGATAAAGGGTGCAGTCCTCAAAGTCTTCCAAAGGCCTTCAAGTTCTTTTGTTACCACCATTTGTGACAGAGGGGTGGCGGCCAGCCGTTGTGCAGCGCTGATCTGAGGTCCCGACTGCATGACTCGATGATGACGCAGTGCCAATCCTTCGACACCGTCTGGGGGCTTGACTCGGACACATTGACCGTACTGCATGGAAAAGAACGACGCATTGTGCTCTCGACATCGACGCTTTGCTCCATACAAGGTACTTTTTCAGCGGACCCTGCATGGATTCTGTAGCCGGCCTGCCCTGCATCGTGGTTGCTTTAGATTTGTACCGGTCCCTCGCGTCTTCAAGTAACGTTTTGACCGCTAGTGAATTCTAAGCACTGTTTTGCATTAAATCTTTAGGAATCCATATCTCAAGTTCTACTTATTGAAGTTTTGTTGTTTTGGTCTTGTTTTACTCAGATAAATATTGACTATTTTTCTAAACTGGCGTGAAGTCTTTTTGTGGTGTTTTCACTGTGTTGCTGGAATTTAAGTGTTGCACAAATACTTAAGACATTGTCTCTTAAGTTAAGCCTGCCCGCTCTGTGCCAAGCTACCAGATGGTGAGCACAGGTTAATTTAGGTTGTATGTTTGACTTGCCCTGACTAGGATTGTGGTCCTGCTTGGACATGGTGTATACTCTGCCATCCAGAAACCTCAATTTCTAACAAGGGGCACTTGCAGACCTAAGCTCTTCCTCATGAGCAGGGTGTGGTAAGCTCAACATTATAAGCAAAGCAATTAATACTAGTGTCACAACAACAAATACTCCTGCACATAAACACCTATGTCAACCACAATTAGGGTTAGGCTCCATGGTTTTTCTGAGTTTAGACCATTTAGGTAGAGGATAGCAGCAGAGTTCTTTCGGTTTGTATCCACCTGTGCAACCAGTAAACAATGTTCATTTTTTCCGGCAAAAAATAGGTACAAATGATCTTCATGAGACTTTCTTAGCCCTACTCTGTGTTTCTCTTCAGCACAGTCAGGTATTGGGACTCCTCTGAATAGTTTGGGCAAAATCTATTAAGTTCTTTCTAATAAATGTGCAGTTCAAACTCACCAATGATCACATCCAGGAAATATTGATTCAGTCTATTTAGTGGCAATGCATTTTCAAAGCTCAGTTCAGCCACAAAGTTCAGTTCAAGGAGGCCCAATTGAATGAGAATTGTTATAGCAAAATGCCCAAAATACTCTCTCCCGGTCATTGTAGTGTGTACTTTAGCTCTCTTTGATCTCCTCACTGCTGATCCTTCCTCATCATTGCCATTTAGGCCAGATCCTTCAGTATCCTCTGGGATAGTGTATGGCACATGTACTTCAGTGAAACTGAGTCTCCCTATTTCCTGTCTTTTTGGCCACCAGTCTCCAGATACAACTCGTGGTCCTGTTGCACCAGGCCCCTCACCAGAGTCTGAATATGTCAGTGTCAATACTACATGCTGAGACCCTCCGGTATCAACCTCAACTGTTGACCTTCTCAGACACACCCTCCCCTCAGGATGAATAAGTGCTGTCCCAGCTTCTTGCTGATCCCCAACAAGCTTGACTAATCTGCTCCCTTTATTCCACTGACACTTACACTTCAGGAACAGGTGCTGTTATCTCATCAAGGAGATAAGGGATTCTGCGAATATAGGTGGCATGCCCCCCCTGGGGAGACCTCTGCACTTCACATGACCAAGATGACCTGGTATGGGCCTCGCCACTGAGGTTGCAAGCACAACTTGTGCAGGTGCTTCTTCACCTTAACCCACTGAGACTGAGATCATGGCACTGCTCCTGTTGAGGTGGGGCTGTAACCTCTCCAACCCGATGAGACACATAACACACCACATCAGTTAGTCCTTTGCATTAATCAAGAATCATGTAATCTGTAATGTTCACAAGTGCATTCACAGGCACAGCTGGCATTCTTATAGCTCTGTCCATAATTATTTTATGGGGAGAAAATCCTGTTCTATCTAGAGTACTGCATAGGCTCATCAACACAAGAGGTAAAACATCTGGACATTTCAAGGATGTTGAGGCATACACTTTATCCAATCTGGATTTCAAAGCCCTATTGACCTGTTCCACAATTCCAAAAGCCTCCAGTCGGTAACTAAAATATAGCCTCTGTTCAACTTGTAATGCTTCGCACAACATCTTCAGGACCTCATAATTACAATGAGTTCCTTGGTCTGACTCCAGAGAAGTCGGGAACCCAAAACGTTCTTCATTGTTGATCCCGCTATTATTAATATGTGTTTATATTGTCTCCCCCTCCTTTTGCTCCACCCCAGGTTTTGGTCTGGCAGGGGTGTTAGTATAGTAAGCAAGCACAATGATGAAGCATGTCACAATTTGTGAGTGAGGGCAGTTTTTTCACACTGATCACTTTCCACGAGCAAACCCCACGGTCTATAATGTCTGAGGAACAAGATATTTCCTTTGGGGAAGAAGTAGTTGCTGAAATTCTGTCAGGACCTTCTCTACTGGGTGATACTACAATTAATCAAGTCCTCACCCAAGGAGAGGGGTGGGACACACTGCTAAAGCTAGAAAGAACACATGTAAAAACAATTCTACACAGGACAATCCTTACATAGGGGCAGATTTACGAGGACTGGCGCATCCCTGCATATTAGCAGGGATTCGCCAGTAAAGATACAACGTGCAGGAATACCCTTGCACCACCACGGACAAGGGCAGCTCATTGCTGGAGTCGTGTCGCAAGTGCGCGACAATTCCAGCAATGCTCAGGGGCACCCTATACCTAACATGCTTCATCACACCTTACTCCTGCTTCAAGCAGGCATAAGGTGTTGACGCAGCATGGACGTAAAAGTGACTCAGTGAAATCTTGTAGATTTTACTGCGTCACTTTTACGAGGCTTCCTTGCGACGGAATGCATACATTATACCTGATGCAGGTATAATGTAGCTCAGGACTTTCCAACGTGACGCATCTCACTAGATGCATCACGTTGTAAATCTGTTGCATGATGGCGCATTGTTTACAACGCCGCTGCGTCACAGAAGTGATGCAACGGTGTCGTAAACATGCCGCAAGGGGCTTGTAAATCTGCCCCTTAGTATCTAATACATTGTCCAGATTCAGGCTAATGAAAAAGGACTAAAAACAAATGTGATCATAGGCCTATATAAAAGGAAACTGGATCAAATTAACAGTGATCTAGGGGAATATAAGGAGTACCTAATGCAGTCAAAGATCACGAAACTGTAGACAGATTTAAAACTCTTTTCAAAAGAAAAAGTCATCCCATACATCCGGGATGAATATGTCCAACAAAAACTAGTGGACATGAAAAGGGGTTACCACGAAGGGAGGAGAGAAGTGGAAACCCAGAGTAGTAACAGTGACAGCAGTGATTCTGAATATAACTCGCACAGACAGGAGAGAGTGCGGGGGTCCCAACGAGGGCCACGCCCGATGTACTCACCTCCTTTTCCGGGATATATGAATTAGGGATATGGATGGCCAACCATGATGCCTCCTTAACAACAAATGCAGGGATTCCAGAACCTCCATTTTCCACAGCCCCAGTATCCTTTTTTAGGCAGGGGAAGGGGTAGAGGCAGAGGAAAACCGAAGGGACAGCAGAAGGTACAATGGGAAGACCTGAATCAGGGGATAACGAGTAGCATGTCGTGGGACCAGTGCCCTGGGACGAGTAGGGAGTGACACTAGTGGTTAACCTCACAGTTTCCCTTAACAACATCTTAGGAAAACCTTCTGAACAAGGGATTGGATTTTGTACCCACGAATACACTGAATAGTTTCCAATTACGACAGGAACTAGCTGATTTCTTCAGGAACATTAGACTCAAAGGGGTATATGTACAAGCCCCTATCGCCACCACAACATCACAATTACCGACGTTTTTGTGGCGATAGGGGCTGCACCTTATTTACAAGGCAGCGTTAAGCCACTTAACGTGGTTTGAAGCTGTCTTGTAAATAAGGCCCTCTTTCACGCTATGTTAGCGTGCAAGGGGTGGGCAGTGGGTGTTGCGGTGGACGTTTCACTGCAACACCCATTCATTTTTATGGCTGCCCCCTATGTACAAGGGTGGTGTACATAGGAGGCAGCGCCATAATTAAGACCAGGTAAATACTGGTCTTAAGTTGGCAAAACGAGGAGAAATGTATTATTTCTACTCGTTTTTGCTTTTTCCATTTGTGCTGCCTTGTGCAGCACACATGGAAAAAGCAAATTGCCATGGTTTGTTTATGCACAGGAAGGTGTCCCTTCCTGTACATAATCAATCTTTAAAAAATGCCTTTTTGTGACTTTCATGTGTGCTGCATTAAGTAGCACACATGAAAGTGACAAAATGGCATTTCAGGATTGTTTATGTGCAGGAAGGGACACCTTCCAACACATAAACAATCCTCCCCTGCACGCAGACACCATTGCACTATGATTGCAAGGGTGCCTGCATTGGCGCTAAGTTGCTAATCTTAGCGCCATAGCGGGAGGAAACGCAGGGCTGCACCACATTCTTGTAAACATGCAGCCTTGAGTTTCAGAAGTGGCAGAAAGAGGCGTTAACCCAGGAAGGCTACCGCCTCTCTCCGCCACTTCATTGTACATATGGCCCAAAATATTTTTGGAAGGAAAGGACAACATAACACTCGAAGGAGATACATCGCTGCAACTGACATCCAATGGGGCTATTCTCTAGAATGTGTGAAAAGTATTGCAAAATTAGCTTAACACAACTCTTCACATCGCAGTCTATTGTGGGAAAATAACGCTGTGTTACCGTTGTATTCTCAACACGGCGGTACCATGCGATAGTCTCACGATAACGCATCAAATGACTGCGATAAAATGAACAAGATGCTGAAAAAATGCGAAACACGAACGCGAAAATAGTAGCAATGAGGCCAATCGCGGTCCAAAATCAGTGGTAACCAGCGACAGGTCTGCAATTCCCACACGTCATGCGGGAAAATGCGCCATAAAAGCAGAACAACAAAAAAGGGAAAAAAATAAACTGCGTAGCACCATGGATGCACCCAGACCGAGTGCAGAGGCCAATGCGAATCCCACAAACCCCACAGACCACCAGCAAGGATCCTCGGGTTCGGGGAAGGCCAAGGAGAAGAGGAAGAGGAAGACAGGGTTCAGTCCACAGGAAAACCGGATATCCGTCATGGAGGTGATAGAACACTAACAACAACTGTTCGTCACCTCCACTGTATCATTGCCACACAAACAGAAACATGCCAGTCCATCGTTAACAACGTGAATGCAGTCGGAGTGTCAAGGAGGTCAATGAAGGAGGCCAAGAGGTGCTGGCATGATATGAAAAGACAAACCAAGCAGAAACCCGCTGCCAACAGGAAGGCAGCCACGGCAACTGGAGGCGGGAGTCCTGCGCCACAGGAGGAGCTGGAGGAAATGGTGGCCACAGTCATCCGTGTGGAGACGGTGCAAGGAGTTGGGAGTCCGGACACAGCTCTATATGACCTGACACAACATCAACAGGGTGAGGTGACCAGGGACTGGGAGGAGGGGGTGAGATGGGCACAGTGGCACACATGCACAATCATGTGTAGCCCACTGCACACCCACAATGACCCTGGATCATGTCCCTGATCCCCGTGGCACACTGCAGCACACATACAAACACCAAGTAGGCCCCCGCCTACCATGTGCCCAAAGGGGTCCCACCCCACACATCACCAATCTCACAACCAACACATGCACACGTGCGAAACACAGCAAAGATGCGTATTTGTGAACCACACTGACAATGCAAATGACACTACATGACGATCAGCATGGCTGCAGTACAATCATCATGACATTGTGCACGCCACAACACTGAGGTGGCTGAGTGTGGACCACATCCGGAAAGGAGAAGGTCACACTCTGACACATCCACGTGCACAAACAACCCCTGACGTCAACAATACATCTGCAGACAAACAATGCACAAGAGTACAAAAACCGTACAAGAGCACAAATGACTCAAGTCACCAATATCTCTGCACCGTAAAAGCACAAAAGTCAAAGGCGTCTCAAAGGAATAAGGGGAAGCAAAATCACAGCTGCAGGGGCGACTCTCCCACAATGCAGCACACACATATAGCAAGAACAGCACATCCACATTTGCGACAATGTGGTACATAGTGCAAGACTTACACTGCAGAACAGAGGACACAATTGGGTCCACTTGTGCGTAGAAACTGGCAAATCACATCTGACATAGCAGTGAGATGAAAATATACTTGTACAACCCCACATCCGTGATGTAGTCCAAATATCCACGGTCCCGCATCATATAGTCCGCTCCTCCCAAACAGTCACAATGTACATTGTCATGCCGTCTGTATGTAAACTTGAACAATGCATCAACATACATGTCAACACAATGGCAAAATGCATCTCCCCTCACAGTGCAGAGGGACAAACAACACCTCCAGCAGAGCAAACCAGGCAACTCATCAGTGATGCTGAAGAGGACCTCCACACCTTCGACACCCACACCCTACAACAGTTCATGGACATCTTAGGCAATCCACCTCCAGGAGCAGGGCAGCTCAGCTGCATCGAGGAGACGCCACCCCTGCACAGACCACAGCTGGAAGCACCCACCACCACAGCTGGCTCCCAGCACCCCACCGAAGCACACATCGCATTCCAAGGCCAGGTGTCGGACTGCCAGAAGGAGGTGGACGAACAAGTGCCGGAGGGGTTCGACCTCATGGAAGCCAAACTAGATCACATACGTGGGTGTTTAAGTCCCATCAGGGACCACTTACACTCCACTACGGAGACCCACACTGTGACAGAGACACATGCATTTGTACATTTCCAGTACTGAACCACACACAGAGCCCTGGGATAATCATTCACACCAACACACTGGACTTGCGTACGCCGGCCCAGTCCACTCCTCTTACGTATTGAGTGGGGGACGACAAAGCTACATGTCCAAGGTCTTACCCGCTGCCTGCGGTGACATGGTTGCATCCGCTGTACACAGCACAATGTAATGTTGTAGGGCCCGGGGCCCTCATGCATACATTATGACCACACGGACACACTCAGATAGTTTGTGGAGCTGGCTATGGGCATGTGCACCCGGCACCTTTATTGCCAGGGTCACATGTACAGTGACGCCTGTGCTGGATGTGTGGGGGGTGAGTGTAAGCCAGCCCTCATGGAGTGGTTGGTGCTGGCAACAACTTGAACAGTGATCACTATTAGAGCAGAAACAGAAAATACCAGCATCACAGAAACTACTGTGAAGCATCATGGTGGTAGCCAGAGCAAGTACAGAGGTCACCCAATTTGCAATCAGTAGTGTCCATGAGCTGCAGTGCAATGAGTTTGGGGCACCAGAGCTGAGCGTGCTCATGTGTATAAATTGTCTAGGATTGTGTCCCTTCGGGATATTCTTGATGCAGCTGCAGTGGGGTGTGTTCCAACTGCATCATCTTCCTCATCATCATCCCAGATATTCCACAGGTGACATTGCTGTGTGGGCTGTCCACAGCACAAAACTCAATCAGAAATGGGCCATGAGTTATGGTGCACTCAGTTAGTGGCACCTGAAGAGCTGAGCAGGGTATCCAGCTGATGATAGCATCCACGACAGGTTTGAGCAACTCTTCAGATTCTGGTGGTTGTTGGTTGGAGGCGGTCCTGTTGGTGGTGGCGTGTGCATCCTGCTCTGATGCGAAGTCCGGGCAGGTCAGGACTTGATTCGATGTGTGAGCCCAGGTGGACCGCAGTTGAGGCCGGAGGCAGCAGACAGCGCAGGGCCACAAACACATGACGTTGATGACCCGCAGTCCATCTACCGAGAAGCCATCCAATATTTAATTCAACAGGATCCATGACTTGAGCTGCACAGAGTTAGTGGCCCCGGATGCACTGTGGCCAGCACAGGCACACCGCCACGGGACGGTGACTTGCGGTGCACTGAGGTAGGGCCACTCGAGCTGAGCGGGTCCTCGTTGATGTCCAAGGAGAATGTTGCGTAGTGTAACGGGGGACAGTGGAAGTTGTCCTTCCAGGGCATGATGCAGAGGGCAGAAGCCGGAAGAAACAGGCAAATGGAGGAATGGAATGCTACAGCCTCGTTTTTACCACCGAGTCAGTATCACCTACAGGATGATGAGGACAACCCCTAGTCCATAGACACAGGCGCCACCAAAGTTCAACCAGAGAGTGTACATGAATGTCAGGGCACAGACCTAGTGGCACCAGAGCTGAAAGGGGATGCAGTCTGCGATGAGGCCTGTACAATGATATAAACTCTGCCATAAATAAATCAAGGCTCAGTTTCAAATGTGTGACCTACTCGACCACAGTGCAGGCTGGAGGCAGCGTCAGCAGGGGCCCACAGCCACGTGTCATTGGCTTGCGAAACACAGAGTTAGTGGCACCAGGGCAGTTGTTGGTAGTGTTCGATCACCTCCGTATCGATGATTCTCTTTTCCTCTGGACTGAACCACGAATTCCTCTTACTCCTCTCCTTGTGTACAATGATATGAACTCTGCCATCGAGAAATCAAGATTCAGTTCCAAATCTGTGACCTACTGGACGGCAGTGTGGACAGAAGGCAGTAGTCAGCGAGGGACTACAGACATGTGTAGTTGGAATGCTATACACAGAGTTGGTGGCACCACATCGAAGGGAGTACAGTGATATAAAACGTCCCATGAACATATGTACTCGGCCATCAGGATATCAAGACTCAGTTCCAAATGTGTGACCTACTTGACCGTAGTGTAGGCCGGAGGCAGCGGTGGAGTATGTCAACGAGAAAAGAGTACTGCGGGCCTGTGTTTCAGAGGCCGTGATGGTCTGAGGAGGCTGCCAAGGTCGGGGGCCTCGGACTTGGAGCTTGCACCGGCACGTGGTGGGCCCTCTTTGACACACGCCGGTGTTGGCAGGCAAGCAGAGAGGCCGGGGTGCGCAGGGGCGGCCAAAGGGGGTTCTGGGGACCAGCGGCCTGGGGTGCAGCAGGCGCACAGGATCACAGGAAACACCGCTCACGGCGTCGGCCTTGTGGCGGGGTGAGAGGCGCCGCCCTGGCAGATACGTTGGGAATTCCAGAAGAGAACCACGCCCAGTGCTACGTACTTTTTATTCACACCCCTACGCTAGCCCTACATACCCTGGGCCAGCCCACTCCGCTCACGCTTACAGGGGGGGGAGTAACAAGCTACATTTCCGCGATCTTCCCGACTGCCTGAGGTGACATGGTTGCGTCCACTGTCCACTACACTCCAAACACCAGCAGTGTATGTAGACATGGATATGTCTGTGGTCTACATACTGCAGTGTGGCCAGCACATCCATGCCACACTTGGCATTGTGTACATTCTCATTCATGGGTCACTTGCGTCCTTCGCACATGCCTGGTTCCTACCTCTCCCCACATTCTGCTATTGTGTGGCTGAGGTGCAATGCCATTGATGTTTCATGTACATGGCTAGCCCAGGTTACCACAGTAAGTTGTGCTGTTGTGACTGGTGGGTGGGCATGTTGATCCCACGAAAATTAGGATTGTGGTTTTTCAAACAAAAATTACAATAATGAGCTCAGAATGAGAATAGGATTTGCTTAATGCAGCTACATAAGCAGACGCTAAATAACTTATGCTTCATTGTCTCCTAAATGTATGTAGTTTGTGACTACAGGGAGCCACTCCTACTCTCACACCATTTTTAGCGTTATCATCATTGAAACTCGGTAAGTGGCAGATACTAATAAAGACAAAAAGACACAATATATTGTACCGGACTATGTCCGGAGGATTGCAAGATATTTTTGAGGGGTAGTTTTATACAAGGGGTGCAGGGATACCTGTGCAATAAAGTTTTTTATATCCAAGATGGGTGCAAAGTCATTGCAAGGACTATGGATTAACTGGATCTGGAGCCACGAATAGGGACATATAATGATATATGCCCTGATGACCCTTATAGGAGACCTTATACTTAAGGGGTCTCATTTATTAGGCTATGCGTCCCTTTTACGCCGCTGGTGCGTCACTTTTTGTGACGCACCAGTGGCGTAAAAATGCGCCTTGTTGCACCATATTTACAAAGTGACGCATCTAGGTAGATGCGTCACTTTGTAAACCCCTGCGCCACATTATACCTGCGCCAGGTATAATGTATGCAAGGGGGCGTATTGACGCAAGAAAGGGTCGTAGAAGTGATGCAGTGAAATCTATGTGATTTCACTGCGCCACTTCTAGGACACAAATGCGTTAATTTCTTACGCCTCCCTCACAGCAGGCGTAAGAATGACGCAGGCCCTTTCACATGGGGCTTGCCCCATGTAAAAGGATACATTGCTGGAGTTGCGTCACTTTTGTGACACACTCCAGCAATGCACCACTTTTGCGCCATACAGATACGTCAGAAGAAATACTGACGTATCTGTAACTCCTTGCGTAATGATGCGTCATACTGTCAATATGACGCATCGTTGGTGGTGCAAGGAGGGCGCAGTGAAAAGTGACGCATCGCTGTTTTCACGCAGCGATGCGTCACTTTTCATAAATGAGGCCCAAGGTATATAGTGATGTTTGATTTTTTCCACAGATATCACTGAAGTGTGACTTACATATCCCCGTACAAGAAAAGAGGAAATACCCCAAATTAACCTACTAGATTGAGGTAGGACAGGAGGGGTTTCTAAATATAAGGGTTCAAGAGGTCCTGAAGAAAGCCGTCCAGACCTTCAAACTGAGGGCTTTGTAATTCAGCTAAAACATGTCAACACACATGCAGTTAGGAGGGGTGAAAGGGTACTAAAAACCTTATTTCGCCTCCATCCTTTTCTCTTTTAATCTTGGCCGGGTAATTGAGGAATAAAGGGTAATCGATGATATACCCGAGCTAGTTTTAACAGCACCTAAACTGCACATTTTTCTATGTTGATCCTGCTATTATTTATATGTGTTTGTATTGTCTTCCCCTCCCTTTTGCTCCACCCCAGGCGTTGGTCTGCGCAGGGGTATTAGTAAGCAAGCCCAATGATGAAGCATGTCACAATTTGTGAGTGAGGGCAGTTTTTTCACACTGATCACTTTCCACTAGCATCATATAACCACGTTCTCCATTCCTACCTCTCTTTTGTGTGAATAGTGATAGTCTGGGAGGTTGTGGTAGGAATTTGTCCTCTCCCCCCTTTTTTGAGTGATTAGGGTTAAACCATGTTTGCTTGAACAAGTGCACCATGTCATCTCTACCTGCATGTGCAGGTCCACGATAATGTCTTGCCATTGGAGGCAACAAACTATCTGAATACACAGATATTCCTTCTCCTGAAACCCAAATGTCATCCTCTTCTCTTCTGATACAACCTCCTCTAACCCAGCCTTGCTGTTCTGCTTCTGGCATTTCCTCCTTTAATCTCTAAACTTCCTCCCAAGTGTCAATTGTGGTTAATTTTGGTATTCTCCATTAAAGGTATAAGCATTCAAGGCAAAATATCTTGTAGTTTCATCTGTATTGGAAAAACAAAATGGACACTACGGGTCAAACAGTGTGTGGCTGGAAGGCAACAAAAATTGGCGTAGGCTGTGTCCTAAGTATGTGTCATCCCAAGTGTCTAAAAAACCCATCAGCCCACCTGGTGGCGGAGCATCATCATCTGGGATTTTTTGAGAAAGAGAACTGGTATCTCTTCCAAGAGTCCCACTAGTTGTTATCGTAGGACATCCAAGGAAGGATCCGCCAGTGATGCACCACTGCCAAAGAAGAAATGTGGTGGTGCTGAAAAAATAATAATGAATTGCAGTGTAGAAAGAATGAAAAGGTGCAGGCTAAAATTGACTATTATAATGCCAAAGAGCAGTTTATTAAGCGGTCATTATAATGTCAAGATTAAAATAGTGTTAGGACAGTCAAGATAGATGGTGACTATCCACAGATGTTCCAGGATGTCAACATGTTTCAGCCAATCGGACGGACAATAGTCCAGTGGCTTTCTATTGGACCAAAAAGATAAAACACTACTGCAAATAAGTGAAAAATTATAATCAATAGATACAGAGACCCTACCGTATGACGGTATTCCAAACCTTGAAATGGTGTCTCTGGAGGATAATTCGTATCCTAAAAGGTAAAGTAAATACACATATATACAATGGCACATACATATAATTGACACAGACAAAGAAACCAATGAATGTTGCAATCACAAACCACATCAGTCAATGCTGTTGCCAGTGCATTATATCAGCAAACCTTCATTAATATCCACATAGTATACCAATTGTGAACTCACCCAGACCAATCTTGGGATCGGACCTCACCTCTCCTGGCACTCGCTCAGGCAATGAGGCCCCGCTCTGATGATATACAAAAGAAAGAAACATAGCAAGGAAAAATATTATTATTATCCTGCCGTTTTTCATGTTGTGTGAGCAATCATGAACTTTGGTATTCATTCAAGACCCATAAGGATAGTCTCAAAGAGACCTATTGATGTTTCAGTGGTATTTAATGTAACCGTCTTGTTAGTTGACTTAATCTGTATTGTTGTGAAATGTTAAGTATCACCTTCTAGCTTGGTTTGCTATCTAACCGCTAAACTAGGCATTTTACTTTAAAAAGGTAGCCCAGGAGAGATCGAGTAGCGGCTAGAGAGGTGGATCGGCATACAAAGATAAAGTATGCAGAATGTCAGAAGGCAAAAGAATAAATGCTGCCAGATCCAGAAGACGTTCCTGTGCAGGCTGTGGCGGTTAGAAATACCCCAAATGGTGCCTTTCATCTGTATACCTGTTTCCCACAGTCACATAGTCAGTTCCATTGCAGTGTGCAGCACACTTCATGACCGCAATCTGGGCAGGAACCTGTAATGCCTTTAATAAATGTGTACAGTCTTGCCATTGCGGATTGGTGACCCCAAAGAGGCCATAAATCCACATTGCGCCAATAACTGTCCAAAGTCATGATGAACACCAAATCCATACTGATTATCAGACTCAGCTGGTCTAAAACACAGCATGCTCAAGTAAGAGCAATCAATGTGTGCCCATCTACCTTCTCATATATCCAGCTCACTTCACTTTCGGACATTGGCAATTAATTCCTTGAGGTATAATATCATTCCTGACGGTCTCATGTTTGCCATGATATTAAAGCTTAAACGGTAAAGTCTCTGTAGGTCTTTAGGTCTTTAGATTTTTGTACTCCAATTTCATGTCTTTGAGCCAATTCAGACAATCTTTCATGAGTCTGTCTTGCACATCTAGCAATGTCTTTACACATGAAAAATAGCTCATCAATCTGGTAAGCATTTAATTGGACAAGCCATGATTTCCAAGTATAATTTTGTCTTATTCTAGTTTCAATCGGGACACATCTATTGTCTTCTCCCTCTCTGGGGCTTGAATATTCCTTCCACTTGGACCAGGATCCTGACTACATGTCGGGGTATCTATATCGTTGAACTAAAAATCAAGTTCTCAGGCAGTGAGACCAGGTTGTTCTGGGGTATTCTATTAAGAATTATCTCTTCTCTAAAGGAACCACTATTTGCATTAGGTGGTGAGTTCAAAAGAGACTTGTCAGAATTTGGCGAACCCATGGCTATTTCTGTCCTGGGGGTATTGAAATTATCATTTGGAAGCACATTCGTTTTAAGCATGAAAAAGGAGGGATATCTTTGAGAGAACCTTCTAGTCAGGTCAAACCCTGTCGGATTTAATATAGGGTCTGCACTCGCAGTTTCCCTTGTGTCTGAACCAAACGAATTTGAGGAATTCACCTCATGGTCGAGCCCACAGAATCGCTAGCTGAAGTACTCATTTCAATAGGAACAGCAAAGGTATGTGTAGCATTTCCTGCCAATATAGGTTTATACAGAGGAACTACAGGAACAGTCAGTGCATCTGGGGCATTTGGGGCATTTCTTATACTTTTGTTTACCTTTCCCTTCTTCCTCATTTGTTAATGCAGGGTACAATCTAGCTCCCTCAATCATGCCAGTGCTCCATGTTTTCTGTTCTGCATCCCATCTAGCATCCACAGCAAGTGCATACGGCTTTCTGGACGTATGCCTACAAACGTAATGCATTAACTAAACTTTCCGTCAGCACGTAGTGATGGCACAACTCCAACCAATCAGAACAGCTGGTATTCAAATATGCCTCTTAACCAATAGAGCGTACCGCGGTACCTTAACTGAGGAGACCACATTCCCGGGCTTACAAATAGAACATAATGAGGACTTATATGAGACCACTTAAAGATGGGCCACACGCTGAGTCATGGTATGTGTGCAGCCACCTTTTACCTACCAACTTCTACTTGCTAAATCACCCAGCGCTCATCTACCCAGACACACAATGCGCGCTTCACCCTACACACGGACAACGCGGGTGCTGGTGGGGTAATCGCTACTGGATGTACGCCCCGCACAGTTCTCTATGTAGCCTGCGCGAGAGCACTTTGTAATACATGCCATGATTAGGAACATTCTGTTCCCTGCAATTTGCCCATAACCTCCAAGCTTCACAAGTTTTGATTTTTGAGCATCCAGTGATTAGTTATCTTTTTCTTGAAAGCAGCGCTGTTTGTGCTCTGGGGCTCCACGAGCGAACTCTACTTGACATATTTCTTGTTGTCTAACACTGTTTGCCTGGAAGCAACGGTGTGCACTGATGCATAAGATGACGAACACTGTACATGCCTCTTACCGGTATCTCCGCATCTAGATAAATCACACTCTGGAGTTCCCACCTAGCCGTCCTACGATTCCTGTGCATTTGATTGTCCCTCCAGACAGAGTCGA
This sequence comes from Lissotriton helveticus, assembly GCF_964261635.1. Lineage (NCBI taxonomy): Eukaryota > Metazoa > Chordata > Amphibia > Caudata > Salamandridae > Lissotriton > Lissotriton helveticus. The sequence continues at coordinate 1,592,502,491 of NC_136067.1, read as the reverse complement.
GGATAGCACCACATCAACTATCTTAGGCTGTTTGAAGGTCTATTCAAATGTACAAATACAAATGTCAGACTAGCCGAATCCAACAGAAAACACATTTAAATGATCAAATAAAATCTTTGTAATTCCCATGCAGAGCACAAATCCATCTATCAATATATCTAACCTACCCTCCCTATCAGAGACTATGACTAATAGGATGACATCCATGATTATAATACCTTCATCCGCTTCATCTCAATCATTTTCAGGGAGAAAAATTGAAGTCTCCTGAGGCTGGGCTTACATCCCCCCCACCCACTAAATAAAAGTAACGTAATGGGGAGCCACAGCCAACGGCCAATGAGTCAAGGGAGCCGCTGGTCTTAAAAGTTTGGGAACCACTGACTTATCTGTTTATCCCTGGATCTTAGCCACGACGGACCCGATATTCACTTCAACTTCTCTGCATTAAGCGCTTCGTTCACACAATCACTGCAAAATACCCAATCTCCACACAACATGAGCTTGCTGTATTACAACGCACAGCCCTCTAAATAGTCACTCCTCCTCTGCTACAACTAGTTTTCGAACAGCTGAAATTCCATCAATGATCCAAACGAACCATGGGCTTCAGGGCTTTTGAACTGGGCCTGGGTAATTTTTGAATGGGACACCCTATCTCCCTCACTTCATTGACGAACCATCCGACAAGCTACTAAGTTGGGGCAGCACTCTGGGCCAACCCTCTCACCATTTGCCCTTTTATGGACCGTTTCTTCGCTGCCTGAGTGGTGAAGGGAGTTGGCATTAAATTAATCAATTTCAGTTAACAGTGTAACCCATTTGGCTACACAATTAGGACCAGGAATCAGTAACTATAGTTAAGAAGGTTTATTACAAGTTTGCTGTCAAGTTAAGACAAAGAAATCTAAACTCCCGTCTATAAAAGTACAGAATAACAACCAGGAAACCCAACCTCCTAAAGAAGTTTAGGCATACTAGTATAAGGCAAACAATTAGTTCAGTACAGCAGTGGTGCCATAAACAAAGGATGGTGGGGTCGTGCAGGAGGGGACGTGCGAGGGGCACGGTGGTTGGAAATACAATATTTATTAAAAAGTTAAAAAATGTACCTTTAGCCGCCGGCCTCCTCCAGTCGCATTGCTCTGCCCCTCTTCTTCATGCCTGGTCCAAGCAGCCCCTGGGACAGACTCCCATCCAATACCCATGCTGCAGAGCAGTACGAGAATTGGCCCGAGTGGACAGGAAAGAGGCTCCACTCAGGGAGTCTGTGGGGGTTTTTCCAGCCTGGCTACTCAATGCAGGTGGGTGGGAGAAAACCTAAGTGTGCATTGGTCGGCCTGATGCGGCCAGCCAAACACACATGAGCACTTAGGGAGTGGAGTCCACGTAGCACGCTGCCACCCCCTCACATGCCTCGGCCCCTTACCTCCCTACAGCGCTGCAGAGTTTCATATAGCGCTCTGATAACTGATTCGGTTCGGTTCTAGTTCGCGCTATATGAAACTCTGCAAAAAAAAATTAGATTCATAGTACATTTAGCATGCAGTAAAATCTTAAATACATTTAAATGCAAATATGAAACATTAAAACACACATTACATAAATCATTGTCGTTTCCAAAGTAGACACACTTAATAGGTGAAGATGCTTTTTCATCAAGTCTCTAGAGAGTATATTGTTTAATGCGGCTAGACGCACAGTGTATATGAATCTCTAATCCTACAGTGAATACACTTCAATAATGATGTCAAGTGCAACACCATGTTAATATTGTATGGGCACACAAACAACAGGTGCTAAATGCACGTTTATTCTGTGTATTTGTGGTCAGGTGCATTTTCAAATTCTGGGCAGCAATTTCAAGTTATATAATGACTGGCGATCATGTACTTTCTGATTTGCAAATACTTCTTACTTTTCACTTTGTGGCAAAATATCTAATTTAAGTATATTTTTCACCAAAGGTTAAAAAAAATCTCATTTTAAGTGTATCATTCACCAAAGGCTAAAAACACGTTTGTGTTCTCTCTCTCTCTCTCTCTTTCTCTCTCTCTCTCTCTCTCTCTCTCTCTCTCTCTCTCTCGCTTTCTCTCTCTCTCTCTCTCTCTCTCTCTCTCATTCTGGGATGAAAGACAAAGTGACAGTGATGCCAACGCAATGGTTTCTCAAATCAAATATTTTAAACTATCAATGTATCACAATGTTTGGTGCAAATGTTATACTTATGTTTAGAGGGAGGACAGACAAGAGTCATGTGTGGGCAAGTGGTTGATCCTAGACTCTCACTTTGAAGGTTAAGAATTCATGTCTTTGGGTCTCGTTGGGCAGCTACACATAGTAAAAGTTTTTAAGTTGTATAATGAAAGGTGATCTCATTCTTTTTGACAGGCACATATATTTTTCTTTTCACTATGTCCACAAATAACTCATTTTAGGTTTTTCATTCACCAAAGGATAAAAAACACTTTTGTTCTCCCTCTCACACTCTCTCTCTACCTCTTTATCTTTTTTTCAATCTCTTTCTTTCTGATTATCTCTCTTTCTGAGATTCCCAATACAATGGTTTCTCAAATCAAGGATTGAAATTATCAAAGTATGGGGCGTGGTTTGGACGCCGAGAGAGATGGCGGCTCCGTAATTCTCTCTGCCCGTGCGGAGGTCAATTACTGATGGTGGAACGTGTCCTAATGCCCCAATACCGATACAAGTCGGTGATTCAGCTCCCGGAATGTGAGGGGAGCATTTAGAAGTTTAGCCCGAAGACATTGGTAGCCAGGAAGCAGTGTCTCGGCTGCCCCGAATGCTCCGCGCTGGAGGCTGCAGCAAGTGAGGCGGAAGAGAGAACCGCGAGGTTGCACAGAATATCGGCGGACAAGCTACGAGGTCCTGACTGGTGTCGGGGAGCGATCACTGGGTGCAGCGGTGGAATGGCAGACCTCAGGGGGAACCGTGAGTAAATGTGACCGCTAACGGGAGACAATAGACCCGTGAGGAAACGCTAGCGATACTCGCGTAGACAAAATGGCGGCATGCACTGATTCTTGAGCAAGGACTCCCTGATCTATGTGGCTGTGCATCGGCACACGAGGATTAAACTGGGTTAGCGCTGATCTTAGCCAGTGAAGTGATCTTACAGCTGTGGGACATTGGCGACCTAAAGAGTGTGCATTATGCTCAAATCACGCAATGCGCAATGTGTAATGGAGGCACTACTGATTACCGGCACCCGCTAAGGAGGGATGAGATAAGGTCGGCTCACTCGACCGGGCAGTGGCGGCTGGCGCAAGTACAACCAGCGCAATGGTAGCGATTCTGGCACGAATGTAAGGCAATGCAGCAGTGGGATATCAAAACGGAAACGACAATAGAGTGATCGGCTGTGATTATTATGACACTTGGAAGCGGGGGCTGCTTTGATGTGGAAATGGCGGCGGATTCTATGAATGGTAACCTGCAAGCCTGTGACTGAATTCTGTGCTGCACTATGAGGTTATAGTCCTCAAATCAGGCTCCCCGGGGCACAATCTGGTTTGGTTTCAATGAGTGGGCTGATGAAGTGTCTCTGCTAGTGCGAGGTCTCACGCGAAGGACGGCTCCCAAAATGGCGGCGCAGGGCTACGGCGCTGTATGAGTGTGCGCACTTCTCACATGTCGACTAAACAGCCACGAGAAGAGGGCGGCTAGTGCGACCATCATACCAGCTTTCAGGAGGCTTCAACTGGGGACTATTCAGTTATTTGTATTACGCTAGAAGAAGGAGTAGGTGAGATACACACAACACACAAGCGCACAAGCGCATACTGTGCTTAAACAAGGAAGAATCTGCGCCACGAGCAGTCATGGCAGATAGTAAAGAGCTAGCGAAAAGCTTGAAGAGACTTAAATATGACCAGTCGAATCCGAATACGCCCATCAAAGGGGGAAAAAACAGCCCTGATCCGGTCGACCTAATACTCAGCAGACTGGATGAGGTGCGGGACCTGGCAAAAGCGACCAAAGAGGAGGTGGCGGCGATCAGGCAGGATAATCGCGACACCAATGCGAAACTGCTGGAAGCGGAATCAAGGATTAGCAAGCTCGAGGACATGGAAGTCAAGTCTTGTGCTGCCATCAAACGTCTGTGTATAGCTGCGGACCAAACGACACGGAAACTCGCGGAGTTGGAAGACAGGAACAGAAGGGGGAATCTACGCATTTTTGGGATTCCGGAAGGTTCGGAGGATCAACATGGGAGCTGTGTGGCCTTCTTAGAATCCTGGTTCACTCAGGCTACCAACTTGTCCTTTCATCACCCGTTGGAATTTGATAGGGCGCATAGAGTGCCGGGCAGGATAAGTAACTCTCAAAAAGGGCCTAGAGCTATTGTATGCAAGCCACTACGCTACCAGCATGTAGAGCAGATTCTCACCTTCATGAGGAAAAACAACCATATCCTGTGGAAATCAGCTAAAGTCTACATCTCACAAGATTTTAGCAAAGAGACGGTGGATGTTAGGAAAGCGTTTTTGGCACTCCGACCGATGTTGAAGAAAAGGGGCTTCCAGTATGGTTTTATGGGCCCAGCAAAATATCGTGTGATTATCCAAGGTTCTCCACACATCTTCTCCGATCCACTGAAACTGAAACGCATGTTAGATGGCCCTGAGGACCTTGACATGGAAACGAGTAACCCCGAAGGCTCAGTAGACCAGGCTTCGGCCTCAGGCTACAATTGATTGATCTTCATCATCGCATTCCATGCAAACTTTCATATGTGTTCCTTTCCCTCACTATGGAGGGAGGTTGAAAGTATTAAACTCTATTTCAGTCCCTTGCAATCGAATGGTTTTCCGATGTTTGCAATGGTTATTGACCCATTGGTAAAGAGAATGTTCTATTGTTGCATACTAATTTAATGATCGTCAAGTAATGTGCACCTGTCGGCAAACGGGAACGCTCCCCATGGGGTGTTCTGAAAGTTCTTGTTAGTCAATACTGTTGTTGCTTTATTGAATTTGCAGTAGGTTCAGCAAGGACTTAAGTCATTCACACTCCTGTCTCAAGGGGTCCCGAGATGTAGGTCCCTAGACCGCTACTTTGCCTAAGTTGCCTTAGTTAGTTAACAGCGACCGCAGGTCTGCGCTGTGAGTTTATTTGTTCCACTCATGTTCATGTTCTGAAGTGTATAAGCACGGGGAGGATGCGTTGCAATCTCTCTTCAGTCACCATGTCTACTACGTACAGGTGGGGTGGGAAGGGTGGGGGGATGTGGGGATTTGGGGTTGGGCTGTGTGTTCTATGTTATATTCTTTTGCTTCTTTGTGCTTGCATATTCTTTATCGTCTTAATGCTTGATGGTGGGGAAGGCTGTGGGCTCTACTGTGGCACTGTCGTACATATGAAACTTGTGGGTCTTGAGGGTCGTTATCTCTCGGTCTTGCTACTGTTCATACCATGTGTGATGTATAGTTATTGCTATGAAGGTATGCCCTACTGATGTCGCACAATACAATTAATACGCCTTTGGGGGTGGGTAATGTGGACAAACTGAAGGTACTATCTCTTAATGCTAAAGGTCTGAACCAACCTGTCAAGAGACAAAAGATTTTAGACTATATACGGAGATTAAGAGGTGACATTGTTTTGTTACAAGAAGCGAAACTTGAGAGTAAGCAATTCTATCTCCTGAGGAATAAGTTTTATAATGAGGTAGTGGGTGCAGATGCTGTGAACAAAAAGAATGGTGTCTTGATACTTATAGCAAAAAAATCTAAGGTAGAACTTTTGTCTTCTGAAGCGAGTGAAGATGGAAGGTGGGTAACGGCCAAACTAAGTAGGGATAATACAGAGTTTTACGTTACGAGTGTGTACGCTCCCAACACTAGCGACCTTAAATTTTGGGAGGTTCTGAGTAAGCATATTGAGAGTATCCCGGATAATGCTGTTCACATTCTGGCCGGGGATTTTAATCTTCCGATGGATGCAACGCTGGATAGGGATTCCCACTGTCCTTTTAAAGCAAATAAATCACATAAAGCCTTTCTCAATTTATGTCAACGCTTCCATTTGGTAGATACGTGGAGGCTTCAAAATCCCACAGGGAGAGACTATACTTTTTACTCCGCACCACACGATTCGTACTCCCGGATCGATTACATCCTCATATCGCAGAACGGCGTCCCTAGAATAGACTCTACCAACATAGAACCCCGAGTAATGTCTGATCACTCTTGCATCTCCCTATCCATAGCTAATGTCAAACCCTCCTCTCGTCAGACGTCTTGGCGCCTGAATGATGAAATCCTAAGTAATGATCACCACCGGACCACAATACAAGCGGCGATCTCTTCCTACCTGCAGGTCAACAAAGAGCAAGACACGTCTGATCTCGTTAGATGGGAGGCCCTAAAAAGTACCATAAGGGGGGTATGTATCAAAATTAGGTCAGCGATGAACAAAAATTATAATGCAAATCTGGAGTCCTTGGAGTGTGCAATTGTAAACCTAGAGAATAAACATCTGAAAGATAGGGATGATATGTCTCGCTATGCCTTGGCGAATAAAAAATACGAATACAATAAAATAGTTAGCGAGAGAGCGGGAGTCTGGTTGGACAAGAGAAGGAGATTTAAGATCTGTGATTCCAATAAAGCTGGTAAGAGTCTAGCCTTGTACTTGAAGTTTAAAATTCAAAAGAACACTATTAGTGTCATTCAGGACGCTTTCGGATCCTCTCACTCGGATCCGGACAAGATAACTGAGGTGTTCAGAGTATTCTACGAGGACCTTTACGCAAAGAATAAAGCGGTGGAAGAGGATAGGATTGATAGCTACCTAGCTGAATGTGATCTTCCACAACTCTCTGCTGAGGACCAGGTCAGTCTTCATGCCCCGATTAGTGCGCTAGAAATAGGAGATGCGATTAAAAGTTTGAAATCAGGGAAGGCACCAGGTCCGGATGGCTTCACGGCCAAATTTTACAAAACCTTCCCCTCCCTACTAATAGAGCCTCTTTTGCGTCTGTTTCAAGAAATAAATAACTCTGGTGAGGTTAGAGGCACACTGGCAGAAGCAACAATTGCAGTTCTCCCAAAGGAAGGGAAAGACCCTTCGCTCCCGAAAAATTATAGACCTATTTCACTGATTAATATAGACTGTAAGATCCTGGCTATGATACTGTCCGCCCGCCTTCAGAAGGTCCTTCCCCAATTAGTCCATCCATCTCAAGCAGGCTTCCTCACAAATAGGTTGTCCAGTGATAACACTAGGATTCTGGCGCATGTTCTAGAAAAGTCGAAATTGTTAGGTACACCCACAGCAGCAATAACACTGGACGCCGAAAAAGCCTTCGACAAGGTTGACTGGTCCTTCCTTGAAGCAGTTCTTCGCAAATTTAACTTAGGGGACACATTCACAAGGTTAGTTATGTCACTGTACTGTTGTCCTCTAGCGAGAGTTAGAGCTGGTGGATCTTTCTCTTCCGCCTTCTGTCTAAAGCAGGGCACGAGACAGGGATGCCCCCTGTCTCCCTCATTGTTCTTATTGGCCATTGAGCCGTTCTTATATCATATTAGACATGACCCTAACATTGCAGGCATCCCATTTGGAGATTGTACGGTTAAATTAACGGCATATGCAGACGATGTGCTTGTCCTATCTGAGAGAGCTGACGAGGCCATACCTGCGCTCATGTCTGACATTGAAGAATTTTCTAAGGTTTCTGGGTACAAACTCAATAAAGACAAAACGGAGGTCAAACTCCTGAACAACATTGGAGATAAGGGAATCATTGAGGACTCCGGTCTTACATGGCAACCCAAGTGCTTTAAATATTTGGGATTGGACTTTGATAAAGACTTGATCACCACCCTGAGAATAAACGAAGATTTGACTCTTAAAAAGATATCCACATTACTTGAAGGGTGGTCTCCAAAATTCATCTCCTGGTGGGGTAGAGCGGAGACGCTTAAAATGATGTCTACTCCGTTGGTCAATTATATGGCCAGCATGCTTCCTATGACATTCTCGAACAATTTTGTCACGAAGGTAGACCAGCTGTTTGGTAGTTTCCTCTGGCGGGGCAAGAAAGCCAGGGTGTCACTAAAGAAACTGCAATTAGCCAAAGATAAAGGAGGCCTGGGTCTGCCTTCGTTCAGGAACTATCAGACAGCTTTTCTTTGCAAGCAGGGTGCTCAATGGTTAACGAAATCACCAATCTACACACCATTATGGATTAATATTGAGGAATCACTAGTGAACCATGCTCCACTCACAACCCTACTCACAATGGACCTATCACACTTACCACACTCCAAATATATAATGCTAAATACTAGGCGGGCTCTGCTTAGACTTGACCAAACACACAAAACCAAGTTGACTTTTGCTAAGTCATCTTTTATGTCCTTATGGAAAAATCCCTATCTCAAGCACAACGGCAATAGCCTCTTCTGGGACTCGTGGTCCAAGAAGGGCATTAACCTGGCGGGGATCTATATGAAGAAAAGGAACCTCTCCCGTTTTCTACTTTACAACGGAAACATGGTCTTACTTCGATGGATTTTTATGATTTCCTGAAAATTAAAGCCATTCTAACTGCACGTAATTTCTCTCCCTACACACCATGGTTAATAACTCACCTTCCACGTCTTATGCATGTGGGTCACTTCGTCTCGAAGGTGTATAAACTTCTACTGCCCTTGCCCAAGAAAACTCACAGGAAAGTGGAATTGAAATGGGAGGATGAGCCTAATTTAACAGGCATAGATTTCGACTGGGAGGTAATCCATAAAACGGCCCTTGCCCACAAAGTCTCGCCCATCCTATTCCAAACAAAGTACATGCTAATAAACAGGGCATTTTGGACTCCAGATAAGCTCTTCAAATGTAAATTAAGAGACTCTCCTACATGTTGGAACTGCCAATCAGGTTCCGGTGATCTAGCGCACATGCTATTCAACTGTCCTTCTCTAAGTGTATACTGGGGGAAAATTTTGGATTGCATTCACCATGTATTTAAAGTAAGGCCTGTACAGGACTTCGTATATGTAATTTTGGGGGCGCTCGATCCACGGTTATCAAATGACCAGGACCGCATGCTTTTAGACTTAATGCTAACGTTGGCGTGTAAAGTGGTTCTGTGCAAGTGGAAGTGTGCGAAGGAGGTGAACTTCAAAATTTGGCAGGAGTGGTTAACATTTCTGGGAGGTGCCAATAATCCTGCACTACAGGCAGCCACGTTGAGCCCGTCTAATAGAAAGCTGTGGAAATCATTAGATATATCCTCGTTCCACTACGAGCCTCCCTGATGTGCTATATGAGTTCCTGATACATTACCCTGTGCTATCCGAGAGTACATTTGTTGTCGCTCGTTAGGGCCTACCCTGCTACCTCCACACACTGAGTGTTATGTATGTATCTGTATCACAATGATGCAAGCAAGAGTTGATTTACTTTATATTTCATTTCATTTTTCGTAATTGTCTATCAATAACTGATTCAAGTAATATCTGTGATGGAAGAGTTATTGTATTGTCTTTCCCTTTGTTTTCTACTTCAATAAAAACGACTTGAAATAAAAAAATTAAAAAAAAAGAAATTATCAAAGTATCTGAATGTTAGGTACACATGTTAAACTTATGTTTTGAGGAACAACAAGAGTCTTGTGCGGGCTAGAGGTCATGCTCCTAGACTGTCACCATGAAAGGGAAGGGTTCAAGTATTTGGGTCTCATTGCCCACGTGTGCATTTCCAAATTTTGGACAGCAACAAAAAGTTATAATTTTCAGTTATATAATGAATTGTGACCTCGTTCTTTCTGATTAGCAAATATATTTTCTTTTCACTTTGTCCACAAACATCTCATTTTAAGTATATCATTCATCAAAGGTTAAAAAACATTTTCTCTCTCCCTCCCTTACCTCTCTTTTTCTCTCTACCTTTTTCTCTCTCTTTATTTATTTATTAGAAAGTTTTATATAGCGCGAACGTGACCCTTGGGTATCAGAGCGCTTCACAGAATACATATACATGAGGTAGATTTGAGATAAAGCATACATATACATGAGGTAGATTAGCAATACACTTCACATAACGTTACCATGAAGGGGATGAGGTAGGTGGGTAGGTTATAGTTCCATATATTAGGTGTAACCTACTGCTACAATTCACATCACATTGCCCTACCGGACTGAGGTAGGTAAATTATAACTCTAAGTAGAAAGCGTAACACCCTGATAAGATGTAGATTCGGCATATGTCAATCACGAGATATAATCTGAACTATGTACACTAGTTTTTTAAAGAATCGGTTAGTATTACCACAGGGATTACATAATGCTATACTTTCAACCTGCGTCTTTCCCCAAGTTGACATAAATGCTATAACTGTTCTTCGGTATCCTACTAAATTGCGTGCTAAATTCCTGTCTAGACCATACTGATTTGGCTTTGATTGTGCAGTCTTCTTCTAGTTCTAAACGAGTGTAGCGCCTCTGGGTTGAATACTGCTTACTGTACGTTGTTTCTATTTTCCATCCGCTGCTCCGTGTAGGCACCTTCCAGATGAGGTGGCGTTGGAGTCCGTATTCGACTATGTAAGAAACTTACTCATTAGGAAGATCTTAGCTTCCTTTTTGAATGCACAAATGTTAGTAATTTTCCTGATATTCGGAGGAAGTGAGTTCCAGACTCTGGGGGCTGCCCCAGAGAACGCTCTGTCATAAGTTTTCTTCTTCCTGAATTTGGGTGGCCTCAGCAGCAGCTCCTTGGCACTTCTGGCAGGTCTGCAACCTCCCGATATCTCGATCTTCTGGGCCAGGTAACTTGGTGTTTTGTAATGGAGTGCTTTGTGGGTGATACATGCCATTTTAAATTGGATTCTGGCTTCATATGGAAGCCAGTTTAACGCTTTTAGGTGGGGAGAAATATGGTCGAATTTCTTCGAGCCGGTGATGAGTCTTGCAGCTGCATTGAGGCATGCTTTTAGTGGTGCCGTGGACATTTTTGGTAGGCCTGCTAAGGTTGTACATCCATATTCGATCCTTGAGATAACTAAAGATTGAATTGCCAGTTTGAGATCTGCCGACGAAATGAACGGTTTCACTTTCCTTAGGTAGTTCAGATGAAAGCGTGCACTTTTTGACGTTAGTTTGATGTGTGCTTTCATGTCTAGATTCTTATCCAAGGTGATTCCTAGCGATTTGGCTGAGTCCACCAGCGTAGGGGTGCAGTTTAGTGCTGTGATCATTTTGGTCCATTCTATCGTCTCGGAATTGTTCTTTGGCGGTGAAATTAATAGGAATTCCGTTTTTTGTGCATTCAGCTTCAGGTGATTACTGGTTAACCAATAAATTGTCTTTTTTAAGGCCTCATTGATTAACTTGATATCCTCTAGAGATGCTACTTTGATGTAAATCTGCGTGTCGTCCGCGTACATGTGATAGGATATGTTTGCGTCTTGGAGGATTTCTGTCAGAGGTTCAACGTATAGGTTAAAGAGTTAAGGAGATAAGGTAGATCCTTGAGGGACCCCTATCGAGTTTGGACAGGAGGGGGATAAGGACTGGTTGACCAAGAATCTTTGCGATCTGTTCTGAAGGAAGGATTCAAACCATTTCAGAACAAGTCCTGACATTCCCATCTTCTTGTGTAGTCTGTCCAGTAGTTTTTCATGATTTACCGTGTCGAAAGCTGACGATAGGTCTAGAAGGACTAGTAAGCATGATCTATTAAGATTTATGGCCTGTAAAGCGTCATCAGCGATATGTAGAATCGCTGTTTCCGTACTGTGTCCTGTTCTGAATCCTGATTGGCAGTTGTCCAATAGTCTGAAGTTTGTGATGTGTTGGCTTAGTTGATTTTGTACGCATTTCTCGATTAGTTTGGCCAGTAATGGAATATTGGTAACTGGGCGAAAGTTATTAGGATCTGCTGGGTCCGCTGTTGGTTTCTTGATGATCGGTGTAACTTGGCCTGCTTTTAGGCATTCTGGAAGGACCCCTTGCGATAGCGACGCATTTATTATTTTTGTCCATATTGGGATGATGATGTGGTTGATGTTTTGTAGACATTTGGTGGGTAGTGGATCATTGAAGTGGTTATTTGGTTTGATGTCCGCTAGTGTTTTGGCTATAGTATTCTGATCATATATCTTGAATGAGTCCCAATGCGCTTTGTTTTTAGTTTCCACACGTTCGTTTGTCTGATTGTAATAGTCCAGACTGTGAGGATCTTTCAATCTCTCTTCCTGTCTCTCTCTCTCTCTCTCTCGCTCGCTCTCTTGCATCACATTCTGGGATGGGGGACAGAGAGAGAGAGAGAGAGAGAAAGAGAGAGGGAAAGAGAGAGAGAGAGAGAGAGAGAAAGAGAGAGAGAGAGAGGGAAAGAGAGAGAGAGAGAGAGAAAGAGAGAGAGAGAGAGAGAGAAAGAGAGAGAGAGAGATAGAGGATTTAAACTATCAATATCTCACACTGTTTGGTGCAAATGTTATAGTTACGTTTTGAGTAACAACAGCCAAGAGGCATGTGTGGGCAAGTGATTAAGGTCCTAGGCTCTCACTCTGAAGGTTAAGGGTTCAGGTCTTTGGGTTTCAATTAGCATTTCTGTTGTAGAATAAGATGACTCGTAGTCCAAGTATATTAAGCAGGATGGTGTATTCAGGATAGATGTTACAATGTAGAGCAGCCCCACCAGGAGCAGCCTTCCCGCTGCTCAGCCCATCCACTAACTGACTCCCTCACTCACCAACATTCCACTGCCACCTCACACACCAACATTCCATCAACACAGTCACACTGGCTGAGCAGCAGGTATAACACATCTCCTTTCTTTAAATACCAAATATAAGGTTGCTAAAACAACATGTACGACTTGTACGCCAAGGGAATGAACAAACGGGAGGTACATGTTGACATATTAAATACAAAGAAGGTAAAAGACATTGCATGCAACTATGACAAACATATTAAATGTAAAGATGGTAAATGTTAACAAGAGAATGCAATGTCATATATCTACGGATGGAGGAAATGCATGTATGCAAAGATGACTGTAAATAACTCAGGAAAGAAATAAAACACACCACGCAATCCAAAACTTCTCTAAACACATAAGCACCAATACACTCACCTCTTCTCCCTTTCCACCATGCAAAAAACCTACATGCCCCACCGTACCCTACCACAACTACAAACCCCTGTGCCCCTCACTTAATGGCTGGCCAGGCTAACACACAACTAACAAGGAGGCGCGGTAGGGAACCATCCAAAACAGTGTGTGTGGGACACACCCCACATGTACCATGGGGCATCTAACTGCCCTTCACCCTTACCCATAGTAAGGGTTGAAAGTGTATAAAAATAGTCCACACGAACCAAGCACAGAACGACATAGTTCTACATCCACTCTCGTAGTAAAAATATTGAAACAGAAATCACTAGTGATAACGCACCCACACCACAAAAACTTGGCTCACACTCCGCTCTTCACCCTAACCCCATGGGCTGAGTGGAAAAACACTACAAACCCATGTACTGTGGCTTCACACTGCCACACAACATCCGGCACCTCCACTGCCCTTCCCCCTTACCCGTAGTAAGGGTGGTCAGTGTAATAAAACAGGTAAAAACAACCTCACTCACATAAAAAAAATAAGACTTCTTCTCTACCCAAAACAGCAACAATACACATATTAACTGCACCAACCCCCGACTGCAGCACACCACACAGCACAAAAACAACAAAAACTCTCAAAACGCAAAGCTTGACGTGCCAGAGAAGAAAGTGTTTAGCACTAATACACTGCAATCTCAGGAAGACAAAATATAGGCAGTACCATCCAATAGAAAATCCATAAGAACACATTGTCTATGATCTCAAGATCTGCTGAAGCATGAAATCTTAGGTGAACATTTCCTGTCTTGCCAAAAAGAACCCCAGGAGAATAAACAGGTAACAGTACTCATGCCCTTAACAATTTGTTAACACACTACACCCTCCCAGATGTTATAAAGAGCCCTTTCAAATATATTAAAGCAAAACAGTTAACTCCATTTTCAGCGGGTGCTCGAACATCATGCCAGCACTAACGTGGTAAGTACTCTACTAGAAGTATAGATTTGTCCTAGATAAAAGCAAAAATGAAAGTTTTCCCATAAGTCCACAAGTCAAGTCCATACTGCACAGAGCAGCTTGAAAACATATGCAGAAACGGCAAACCTGTCTGACTCCAAGATGAGGTTTGCACGCGTGGGTTCGTATCTCATCCTCATCGCCAAAATATGTTGTAGAAGAAGATGACTCGCAGTCGAAGTATATTAAGTAGGATGGTTTATTCAGGATTGATGTTACAATGTAGAGCAGCCCCACAAGGAGCAGCCTTCTCGCTCCTCAACCCATCCACCAACTGACACCCTCACTCACCAACATTCCACTGCCACCTCACACACCAACATTACATCAACACAGTCTGAGCAGCAGGTATAACAATTTCCAAATGCTCGGCTCCTACTAAATATTTTTAAGTTGTATGATGAATTGTGATATCATTCTTTTGATTGGCAAATATATATTTTTTTTACTTTGTCTACAAATATCTCATTTTAGGTTTATCATTCACCAAAGGATAAAAAACCTTTTGTTCTTACTCTCCTCTCTTTTTCTCTCTACCTCTTTATCTCATTCTTCTTGTCATTCTGGGATGGACAGAGAGAGATTCATAATGTAATGGTTTCTCTAATCAAGGAATTAAATTATCAATGTATCAGAATTTTTGGTGCAAATGTTATACTTACGTTTTGAAAAAAAGCAACTGAGAGTCTTGTGTGAGCTTGTGGTTAAGGTCCTAGACTTTCACTCTAAAGGTGAAGGATTCAAGTCTTTGGGCCTCATTTGTCAAGCCCAATTTCAAATTCTGGGCAGCTACAAACGCAAACGTTTTAAGTTGTATAACGAACGGAGGTCTCGATCTTTTTGATGGGCAATTACATTTTACTTTTCAAATTGTCAAAAAATACCTAATTTTAAATATATCTTTCCGCAAAGGCTGACAAGCGTTTTTACAATCTCTCTCTTCCTGTCTATCTCTATATGTCTTCCATCCCATTCTGAGATAGAAGACAGAGAGTGCAATGGTTCCTCAAATCAAGGATTTCAAACTGTCAATATATGCACTTCTTGGTGTGAATGTTATAGTTATGTTTTGAGACACAAGAATAAGGAGTCATGTAAGGCCTAGTGGTTAAGGTCCTAGATCGACCTCTGAAGATTAACAGCCTGATTCATGAAAACCGAATTCTGCGAATTCTAAATAGCGATTGACAGCGAATCGCAATTTAGAATTCGCAGACCGGCATTCATCAAAATCTACAAGAAAATAAAGCGAATCGCTCGCGGTCGCAAAAAGCGTTAGCGATTTTCAAAAATCGCTAGAAAATCGCTATTTCCGTCAAAATTTGTGTAGGAATTGCGACATCGCTATTAGCGAGTTCGCTAAATGCGATCTCGCTAATAGCGGGATCGCTAAAACGGGAAGTCGCTTTTCGAGCACAGTGATGACATCACAACCAGGAAGCAGGCAGTTCCCACCCCAAAACAGACCAGTGAGGCAGATCTCGAGGCTGCATCTCACAGAGCTCCTTCCAGAACACCTCCAAACTTCGAAATCCTCTCTTTTGTGACTGCAGCAATGGCAGAGGATGCAGCACCAGGGCCCAGTGACACCGGGCGCAAGCGGAAGCTCAAATTTAGTGAGCAGGAGTTTGAGCACCTGATAGAGGGAGTGGTAGAAAACTACACTAAACTATTTGGAAAGGACTCCAGGAGGGTGCCTGAAGCGGAGAAACGCCGACTGTGGCTGGGGATTGGCGCAAAAGTCAACGCTGTGGGCGCGACACACAGGTCGCTCGAGGAGCTAAAAAAGGGGTGGTACGACCTCCGAGGTCGTGCCAAGGAGAGGGTGGCAGAGAGGCTGGGCGAGACCCTGGCTACTGGAGGTGGAGATCCTACAGTCCCTCCCCAACACCCCCTTGGAGGACCGTGTGGAGGACACACTTGAGGCAGAGGCGTGTATAGGGGTCATCACTCTGGACTCATCCCGACCCACCCAAGACAGCCAAGGTAAGTGGCAGGCGACTGCGACCCTGTCCCCTGACAATGGCCATGACCCTATAGCTTCCCATAATCAACCCAAGTCATGCAATCCATGCACATTAGGTAATGGCCAAAAGCATTGTGGGACATGTAGTCTGCCCACAATGTACAAAAACCCCAATGCAGCCAGACATGTCCCAAAGTACGCAATGCCACAGCCAGTCAGGGAATGTCAGCCAGCATGCATGTAGCAACTGCACATGTGACAGATACATGCAATTAATCTAGGTCCACTTCCCCTCACAGGTGGCGCTGACAACAACAGCAGCGACAGCGACAGGCTGCACATAGACGAGGCACCAGAGGATGCAGAGGAGGTGCCAACAGCCACACATCCTGCACCATCAGGCGCTGCACCAATCCCTGCTGCCAGACCAGCACCATCTGCGCCAGCACCATCAGGCGCTGCACCATTGTCAACCGCAACACCACCACCAGCGGGACCCTCAACATCTGGTGCTGCTAGTGCGGAGACAGTGCGCACACCCACTGTGGCCAGGCAGCACAGCAGGCATGGCAGGGTTCGCCAGCAGAGCACAGCACGCAGCGGCAGGAGGGGGATGGCTGTGCGCGTGCCAGGGCAGAGCATAGAGCGCCGGATGCTGAGCATCCATCAACTGCAGGCACGACGCCAAGGGGCAATGCAACTCCAGCTCCACAACATTGGCCGCAATGTAGGAAATGTGTCGGACAGGATAGAGCGGATGACAACTGCAATGGAGGCGAACACTGCGGCCATCATCTCGCAGCGCAACACCGCCCGCCGCCGCCACCGCCAGCTACTTACGCGGCTATCTGCCTACACGCGCTCTAACTATGTAATTGGAAATGCCACCTCCCAGCTCTCACGTCGGTGCCTAGCTATGCAGCTGCAGCTGGTGCAATGCTGCGAGGATGTGTCGCGAGTCTTGGAGCACGTCACCAGTGCCATACTGGCACTTCACCCAACTGGCCCAGCCAATGGTGGTGGGGACGACACTAGTGAGGGGGCCTCCAGTGTCAGCAGCCTGTCTGCCTCACAGGTTGGTGTGCTACGCCGCAGCAGCAGGCCCACTGCGGGGTCACGTGCCGTCCCAGAGGATGAGCCTGAAAGGCGATTGGGTGCCGCGCGCCGGAGGCGCACTTGACTTTACTGTCCATTGGCAGGGACATGCTGATGATAGAAGCATGCCCTGTGTATGATTTAGAGGAGTATGGCGCAATACTGCTCACATGTTAAGAATTGCCAAAAGTCATTATTATTGTACCTTCAACAATAATATTTATTCTAGCATTGTACATCGGCCTCCTGTCATTATTTCCATTGGCATCCATTTGTGAATTGTGGGGTGAGGGGAGTGGGTGTACTAGAAACTGTTCATTGTGATGTGGTTGCGGCGTCTGTGTCCTTCAGCTGAATTCTCCCCGCGTGCTTGACGCACATGTGCAGGTGGCCGGTCGTCCCCTTCCGACTCACTGCCAGAGATCTCTACAGGTATCCGGCGCTTGGTAGCAAGGTTGTGTAGTATTGCACACACAGCCACAATGCGGCAGCACACATCAGGACTGTAGTACATGGCCCCACCAGTCTTGTGCAGTATGCGGAATCTGCTCTTTAGTAGCCCAAATGTCCTCTCAATGCAATTCCTTGTGCGTATGTGTGCTACATTGTAACGCCGTTGCTGTGGTGTAGCAGGGTTGAGGTATGGGGTGAGGAGGTATTCACGGAGGGATTAGCCACTGTCACCTGCATGAGAGGAGCAGAGGGTGAGTGCCTGTGCAGCGCAGCTACTTCATCACAGTGTAACATTGTGGGCCAAATGTACTTACCAAGTAGGTGTCCTTCACCAAAGTCTCCCCTGGCCAGTCGTGTGTGGAGGCCGCTGTGCCGGAATATGAAGGAGTCATGTGTGCTCCCCGGGTACTGTGCCACTATGTCTGTGATGTATGTCTTAGCATTGCACACCATCTGGATGTTGAGGGAGTGGTAGGACTTGCGGTTGCGGTACATGTACTCCATTTCAGCTGGTGGGCAGATGGCGATGTGGGTACAGTCAATGCATCCTATCACATGTGGGAAATGCGCAACATTGTAGAATTGATGCTTGGTCTCATCCAACTCCTGTTGGCTGGTGGGAAATCTGATGTGGTGGTGTAGCTGGGTCAGCATAGCATTTAGGAAACTCCTCAGGCAGCGGGACATGGTGGGCTGGGATATCCCCCCTGCAACAGCAACTATCCCCTGGAAGCTCCCAGAGGCCAGAAGGTGCAGGCTGCACAATACCTGGACATGTGTGGGCATGGCATTGGTCCGCCTTGTTGGGTGCTGCATCAGGGGGTCAAGGTCCTGAATTAGCTTGATTATCATTGCCCCTTTCAGGCGGTACTTAGCGTATATTTGCTCTCTGGTTTGGCCCAGCAGGGTGACCCGCTGGCGGAAAATCCTCTCCTGGATCCTACGTCTCCTCCGTGCTGCTCTCTGTAGCCTTCGCCGCCTGACCACCATGTAGAGTCCTGGCATTGTGAGACTCCTAATGCAGCTGCAGCATCTCCTTAAGTGTGTTTGGTCAGGCCAGCACCTGTTCCTGATTGGGTAACGGTTTTTCAAAAAAAAAATTCATGGGCTTTGATGGTTACCACCTGCTTTGGGTTGTCCTTAAAATGCGCCTCGCAAATTGCGATTTATGGGTTTTTCGCAATTAGCGATTGTTCTCGAATAACAATTGCGATTATATTGCGGTTTCGCAATATTTTGCGCTGTATCCGTGGTTCCTCGCTATTTCCGATTCACAAATGGGCAACTGCCGGGATTCTGCGAATAGATTTGCATATTCGTTATTCTGGCTTAGCGAATTCGCTATTTCCTTCATGAATAGCGATTTTGACTATTGCGCTCGCAATAGCTTTTTCGCAGCTATTGCGAGCGCTATTTCGGTTCATGAATCAAAGTCTAACAGCCTGATTCATCAAGCTTAATTGCGCTCGCAAAGGGCCAGATTCTGAGAATCTGGCCCTTTGCGAGTGCAATTTTTGCATTTGGGATTCATCATCCCAAATGCAAAATTCGCTATTAAAGAATTCGCATATTTGCGAGGAATCGCATTTAAGGAATCTCTATTTGAGATTCCTTAAATGGAATTCATGAACAATTTTAAAATACAGAAATCGCAATTTTGGGCCGCTATTTACCGCGAGGTCAAACCTTGTGGTAAATAGCGAAAACTTAGAAAAATGCATTTAAATGCATTTTTCTAAGTTGCATGTTACACACACACATGTCCTTTGGACATGTGTGTACGCAACACCAATGTAGATTACATTTCAGGGGTGCTACAGGGTGTCCTTTGGACACCCCTGGCACCCTTGAAATCGCTATCTTATTTGCGATTAGCAAATTGCTATTCGCAAATAAGGAATAACTCCCCATTCATTCCTATGAGCCTTTAGGCCCATAGGAATGAATGGGGAGTTATTCCTTATTTGCGATTAGCAATTTGCTAATCGCAAATAAGGAATGTGTAGGAATCGCATTTCTTTATGCAATTTCTACATGAATCCCGTTTTGCAAGTCCTTAATAGCGATTCCTTATGAATCGCTATTAGGGGCTCGCAAAACGGGAGTTAACAGCCTGATTCATCATTCTCCCGTTTTGCGAGCCCCTAATAGCGATTCATAAGGAATCGCTATTAAGGA
The DNA here is from genome assembly GCF_964261635.1 of Lissotriton helveticus. Taxonomy (NCBI): domain Eukaryota; kingdom Metazoa; phylum Chordata; class Amphibia; order Caudata; family Salamandridae; genus Lissotriton; species Lissotriton helveticus. The sequence goes on along the minus strand of NC_136067.1, from coordinate 1,592,482,687 downwards.
CTTGCAAAACGGGATTCATGTAGAAATTGCATAAAGAAATGCGATTTCTACACATTCCTTATTTGCGATTAGCAAATTGCTAATCGCAAATAAGGAATAACTCCCCATTCATTCCTATGGGCCTAAAGGCTCATAGGAATGAATGGGGAGTTATTCCTTATTTGCGAATAGCAATTTGCTAATCGCAAATAAGATAGCGATTTCAAGGGTGCCAGGGGTGTCCAAAGGACACCCTGTAGCACCCCTGAAATGTAATCTACATTGGTGTTGCGCACACACATGTCCAAAGGACATGTGTGTGTGTAACATGCAACTTAGAAAAATGCATTTAAATGCATTTTTCTAAGTTTTCGCTATTTACCACGAGGTTTGACCTCGCGGTAAATAGCGGCCCAAAATTGCAATTTCTGTATTTTAAAATGGTTCATGAATTGCATTTAAGGAATCTCAAATAGAGATTCCTTAAATGCGACTCCTCGCAAATATGCAAATTCTTTAATAGCGAATTTTGCATTTGGGATGATGAATCCCAAATGCAAAAATTGCACTCGCAAAGGGCCAGATTCTCAGAATCTGGCCCTTTGCGAGCGCAATTAAGCTTGATGAATCAGGCTGTATGTCTTGTGGGCTCAATGGTCATGTGTGTGCTCAAATGTCTTGGCAGTTATGTAACTTAAAATGGGTAAGTTATATATTACTGGAGCGGGAATAAGTTTAAATAAAAATGCTTTAACATCACCATCTCAAACCAACAGAGAGGATCCCTGCACAGAGTGTTTCCTTGCTCCTTGACGAAAGACTCTCGCTGTCGTTTATGAGAAGATCAGAAGCTATAAATCATAATAACTTGGATTTCCAATGCTATTCTAAGTTCAGTCAATAATGAGAGTTTTAAGGGTTTTATTTTTCAGTCCTCTTTCCTTAATTAGTTAGAAGAATGTCTCAAATTACAGAATTGATAGTAAAAATATGGTTAGAACAAGTCATAACAAATAATGCATACAGAGCGTTCCATTAAGGAAAGATTGGGGAGAAAACGGTGTTAGCTGAAATCCCTGAAGAATTCAAGTTTGAGAGGCAAGAGTGAGATAGATCATGACGCTCAAATTCAATCAATCAATAATCAGCAGAACTTCTCATAAAGAAATGTTCAAAGGGACTCAGCAGAATCTCAAAACAACCGAGAATTGGATAGGATAAATGAGCAGTAGCATCTCCAAACATTAATAGGGTCGGGGTAAAGGCATGAAAGCCCAAGGAAAAATGTTCTGGACCTACTTTAGGAACATGCACTTTTATAAAATAGCAGAAATCAATGTTGCAATAAATGTTGCAACTTCTTCTCTCCTAAAATCATCTTTCGTTATTCTGCTGGTAAAGGTTCTTCTCTTCCTTTCCCACACGATTGTGAGATGCTTCACAGACATTAATCTTCAAGTTTGCAACTTTTATGTTTCAAAACTGCTGTTTTTGTTCGAATCTTCTTCCCATGATTTCACTACAAATCTAACCTTCTAACAAGACAAATTGTATATTAGCTAAACAATTGAACAATGCAAAACAGAATCATCTGCTGCAATGAAATATTATTCAGCACCACTTCTTATCATCATGAAATGTTACGTTTAAAATAAGTTTAAACTGCATTTTAATGTGTGAACTTCCCCTTTTCTCAGTAATTAAACAAAGCTTGTATTAACTTCATGAATAACTTTTTTCTCAAGTTTAAATGAAACATTAAGCATAGAGAAAACAAATTCTGCACGATTTCAACAAGTAAATCTGATAAAAGAGGTCAAGTTCAATGCTACATGTTGTATATTATTATAGTAAGTGTGAAACAAGAATTCATTTTTAATCGAGGATACAGTGTTTGTAGCAAATGTTATTGTTAAACATACATTTCTGTAACGTGGGGCTTTTTATTAAAGACATTTAAAGACATGTCAGGGTAAAGTCAACCTTTAATCTTTTTATGCATGTTTTAGTCAATTAGATCAAGTCACTTGTTAGGCAAAGCTGCCTGAGGCATTTTGAGGTCTAGTACTAATACATATGGCTGCATTCTACTATTTGCACGTTTTAATTTCGTGCCAGTTCAACATAAATTGCACGCAGAGGCCCAGACGGTACTGGCGGGTGCAGGAAGTACTGAAGCATGCTCGGGTGAGCCAGAAACACATGAAGGAACTGTTCTGGACTTCCGATTTCTGGGCGGTGCCCTGCATGGCCTTCATTTACAGCTGTATATCGCGCGAACTCAGCACAAGGGCATTGAAGAGCTTCACATGAGTACTACATTACATAAGTTTAGAATGGCGTTTTTAGGCAGGGGGAGATTAAGTGACTTGCCCAGACTTACTGAATCTGGGGATCACGGTTCGATCCCCGGCTCCGGCAGCAGATTAGCCCAGCACCATGTGACTCTGGGCAATAGCTTGCTTAATCTTCCCGACGGCCCCCAGTGCCTAGAGATCCTTACGGGTGATTGTGCGCTTTACAAATGTGGATTATTATATGTCACCGTGCTTTTACTGGGTACCTACACTGTTTGAATGGAAGAGTACCTGCACTTCTCAGCGCTGCTGCAATATATGTAACGAGGCAGTGCCCGCACGTCTTAGAGCAAATAGGGGCATACTACCAAGGGTGGAGATAGGCAAATATCGCCAGTTTAGCGGCCGTTTCCGGCAGCTAAGCGGCGATAATTTTATCGCTCTATTAGCAAGCTGTCGCTAACTGATGTTAGTGACAGCTTTTAGGTGATAGCGAGCAGTTTGGGGCCAGCTTTACATGTCAGCGATATTTATCGCTAATGACATGCAAAGTGGACGTACCCAACCTGTTAGCGACTGAAAGCAGTCGCTAACGTCGCTATCGCCTATTAGCAAGGCAGGTGTAGCGATGGAAATATTCCCGCTATCGCCAACAACTAACGCCTGCTCAGACCAGTTCTTAGCCATGTTATCCAATGGGAGGTGGATAACATGGCTAAGAGCATTTCGTCGCTAATGCGTGAATATCGCTGTATTCTCAGCGATATTCACGCATTTCGCCGCTATCGCTGGATATTTTAGCACAATGGAGAAAAACGTTGCTAATAGCATGTTTTCTCCGCTAACATATCCAGCGATAGGCAGCGATAAAAAAAATCGTCGCTAAGCCTATTTAGCGATAATTATCGCTACTTGTTGGTAATATACCCCAAAGTTTCTTTATATTCTGAGTTCCTGCACTTCTATAATTCTGTTTAAACCACTACTTTGTCACACATCTTGAACAACCGAAATGTTGTGACACTAATGCAACAGTAGATGTTTAGCCCATATTATTTTATATATTAATGTTCTGATGAAATACCTCCCCGGTATAAAATGCCCTACAAATATAACATAGCGCACTACTTTTCACCAGCAATCGGCCAGTCTGTGACTAATCCATTCATTAATTGTGTACACATGGTGGCATATTTAATGCACAGTGTAGCTCCGGTATGCATATGTGATAGACAGACAACTGTGCTGGCTTTTCAGAATCAAAGTACAGTGAAGGTAAGGTGAACATCTAACTGGCAGCATTCCTGGCTTTTCAGAAGAATCATCATGTTGTATTTGTGGGTTACGTTTTCTTTTAGTATGTGGTTTTCCTTGACATTCCTTGATGTCTTAGTATCCTGGTTTTTTTTACGGTTCTAATGCTGCCCAGCGAGTCATTCTGGCTTTGAAGGACTCGCTGGACAGCAGTTTACCTTGGAGCTCTGTGTATTGGCTGCTTTGTGGGCTTCACTTCTTCCTGACCCTGTCATGGGATTGCCACACTTTATGAGTGACTCGGATTAAAAGGACTGCAGTGAGAATTACGGACTCCTGTTAAGCCCACCGAAGCGCATTTCAGTATTTCATATTTTCTACATTTCATTTGGTGGGGCCTCTCTTCACATTGGATTCCCTGGTATGTGACCAAAGCACTCCTCTCCCCTGTTTGGGAGGGATCCAGCATCTTATGCCCTGGAGTCTCAGCGACCCTGCTGAGAGAGTCCACCGTGAAAATGGGGATCACATATAATTGAGGACTGAGAATGATCCCTGTCCCTCCCAGCCGGACGTCAGACATAGTTACTTCCCTGTCTCCACGTTGTGTCCCCTTCCCCCTTCACCTCCGCTTCCCTCCATCATTCTTTGGCTACCTCCCCTTTTCCCTTCCCCTCTCCCCTGAATTCCTCTCCATCTGCCAGCGTTGTCTATCCTTATGCCTATGCTCCGGTTAATTCTTCCTCCCCTCACCCTTTTACATTACCCCCTTACTCCTCGCTACTTCATTAACCTAAAAATGTAACGTGTAACTGTTGTACCTTCTGTAACAATGTATAATTTGTAACCTATGTAACTCTCCTCATGTAAAGCGCTCTGGTACCTCCGGGTCTAGCCAGAGCTATATATAAATCTCAAGTAAATTAAAAAAAAAAAGTACTGTCTCATTAAAGTTTCAATATTTTAAATAACATCTTTTTGGAAAATGTACAGTTACCTGGAGCTGATTTTGAAACTCCCAGTTCACTTTGCCCGTATGGGCTCCGCAGTCATAGGGTTGAGCGAAAAATTCTGCTCCGCCGGTTGAGTTTAGCCCACTCTGTATTCTGCTTGGAACACAGAGTTCCAGCAAAATCCACAAACCTCTGCATGTTGGATTTAGGCGAGCTTGAGTGAGCTTGAGTGAGAATTTGCGTCCCCAGTGCGATTTTCAGGTGCTAGGGCACCTCCCAGCGAGATTTCTCAATGCGGGTGGCCGCGGCAGGTCCGCGTTGAGAAAACTGTTGCTCGAATAGAAAATCTCCTTGAGCGGCAAAATGAAGCAGCACCTTCTAGCATCCCACATGGTGCAGGTCTCGCTTATTTTTACAGCACAGAACAGCGTCCCGGCGCTAAAAATCAGCACGAGCAGAGCAACGTGATGAATTCTGCCCAATCGCAGAGCTCCGTGGAATCTTGCTGAGCTTTTATGTTACTCCACTGAGTGAAACTCTGCGAGTTCCACCCATCCCTGGAGCAAGCAGATTACAGAGCTACAGACAGCCTCAGTAAGAGGTGGGTCATTTAATGTTGTGCTCTTCTGGCAGGTGACTTTCGTTATGACATTTAACATTCCAACTTCAACCAGGTTCTTTTTTTCTACAAAGCCCAGGAAAACCTAGTGTAAAATGGCAACAATGGCTTAGAGCGTGATGGAGCAGGGTTTTCGAGAAAAATAAAACCTCGGATTGAACCCTCAGTAACATTTACTAACCGTGTGCAGTGAAAATCGTGCTGAAAAGGCCTAGCAAGAGGGAAAATGCTACTGCACAATGGCGTACTAAACTAATAATAGTAGGCCGCAAATGTTTTTTGACTAATGAAAATAAAAAGGACTAATGCTCCTTTTATGCACGTTATTAACGTCTGGTAGGGAATAAGTAATAATTAATATGGGTTGCTCAGGTATACATGCAGTATTGGGTTAGTGCGTAGAGGAAAAGCATTTTAAGTGAATAATAATGCCTGTGTTTGTCTTATAGAAGTATGGTTTTCCATTCTGCATGGCAAATAATGGGACAGAGAGTCGTCAGAAAGTAAAAACGTTTAAAAGATGAAAAATCAAGAGTGAATAAGGAGGTGGAACATTATTCTGTCCTTCGAATCCTGAGTGACTGCCAAGATTTGTATGAAAGAACAATGCGGTAAACAGAGGGAAGCTTACTCTGTGGAGAGGTGCTCAGCGAGAAAAAGATATACAAAGTTTGCAACATTGAAGAAGAGAAGAATGACAGAGGCTCGAATTTGTATTTCCTGGGGTGGAAGTTTGTGTCATTGATTAAATAAAACAATGAGACATGTAGTAAGGTGGACATGCCAAGAGTAGTGTGACCATACACCTCCTTCCTTAACCAATCAAATGTGAAGAAAACCTTTCGCTAGATACATGTGTGGGTTGGACATTTGGGTTTTAGGGTATAATCTGAATTCGCATGATCATTTGCAAATGTATTTTGTCTCTGAATCTTTTGTCTCTTCGCCTTTTCACTCCTTTATGCATTCACTTTGTCATTTTCTCTTCTGATATTGTTCTCCTTGTGACGACCTATGATTCATGCTGTATGCTGTTACTAAAGAGCATTATTTCACATTATTTAGGTAAACATTTAAAATTTACAAATGAGTCTGTCTTAATTAGGAGTGATTTATTTATTCAAGAGTATTGATTTGCCAAATGTAATCAACTACATAAAGATTGCATCACCAATGTTGGTATATTAGGGATGAGAGTACATTATTGGAGATTGATACATTTGGTTTAGTTTTGGAATTACACTAACCCAGAGTGAAGGGACTTGTTGGGTAATGGAAATTGGGCCTTGTCTTTAGGACATTTCTAGTCCTGAAAAGCTGGATCAGTTTTGGTAGCAGAATTTGATCATTTTGGCAAATAAATGACTGATTTGGAGATTTTTGATTATTAATATGAAAAGTTAGTGTCTTTGTTTTATGTAGTCTGGAAGTACGGGTACGGAGTTGCCTAAGATCCCGGGATGTTAATTTAAGTCGCTGTGGCATAGTCATAGTGTGGAGAAATATCACACTGGAAGTTCTTTGTCTGTTGTTGTAATATTGAATAGTGAAATGCTGTTGATGTTATTTTAGGAACTTATTCTGTTGTATCAAGAGTGTATGAAATAGTGGAAAGTCTGCTTCCGAAACTCTGGCCTTATCCACAAAGGAGTACCAAGACCGCTTTTCTAAAAAGTCTTCTTCTGAAACTTTGGCCTTATCCCCAGAGGAGTACCAAAACCTCTTTTCACTTGTTTGGGAGTAGAGTGACGCTGATTGTTATTTTACTGGAAGTAAAAGGAATCTTATGGAGTAATTGAACTATCTCTTTATTAGTGGAGCAGACAAAGGCACTGTTTTGTGTCGTTTCTAATAAGAATCTAGTAATAAAAACCTTGTTTTACATTACCGTAATATTTTTATTTGTGAAGGGAGGGTCAGTAGTAGGAGTAAAACTGACGTCACAAAAGCCGCGCTGGCATTAGTCAGAATAGCGGGTGTATATTGTGCTGTGATTGGTCGGTTGGTGTGAGTCGCGCTGGTATTGGACGAGCGTGAGCCAATAGAGTAATGGAAGGATTTCTTTAGTTTTCCGAGAAAGTTAGTGAAGAGAAAAGAGAGTGTTGAAAATGAAGTTGATTAAAGCGATTCAGGATTTCTTTAAAAAGGATAAACCGATTGTGATTAGAGAGGGTATTCCTGTACCACCTCCAAGACCACCTGCTTCTTTTACGATGTTAGAGAGCGGATATCATACATGTACATGGTTGGAGAACTGGGTAAAATATACAGAGGACGATAGAATGTTAGCTTTCTCAGAGCATGGTACATTTAATGTGAACATTTTGGAGAATTTGAGAAGACAAATTAATTCCTTGAAACCAAATCCTAGACCTATGCAGTATGAGGTGCTTGAGGAATGGGAGCATGAAGGGTACAGAAGGGAGAGAGACAGGAATGGATTGAAATATTAGAATACGATGAGATGGTTTTCAGAGGCTAAGCGGGATGCTCAAATGAAGAGATGGAGGAAAGGTGTAATTCTAGATGGATTATATCCAGTAATGGTTGCTGAGGATCAGGCTGGTGGAAAATATAAGGAGAAAAAGAATAATATAGAAACTTCAGATTTAGATATGGATTTGAATGAAATTCATGATGAATTATTAGAAGAGATGTTATTGAAAAGACCTCCACTGTATCAGGAGAGCCCAGATGGGACTACTCTAAGTGCACCGTTAATTGAAATCGAAGCTCCCAAAATTCCACAGGTTTCACAGGTTACCCGAATATCACAGGGAAAAGAGATTGGGATGCTTAATAGAGCAAAGGAAGAATTGACTCCGAAAATTAATCAGATGAGTTTAAATGTGGAAGCGTTGCCAGTTCCAGTGACCATTGGTCCTATATTTCCGTCGTATAATGAGGGTAAAACTATTTCAAGAGTACATGCATTGACAGTTCCGGTGAATGGTATTAGGAATGTAAGTGGGTCAGAGTCAAAGGAGATAAGTACGTCATTAGTTGATATTCCAGTAAATGGAAATGTGCCTAGAACACCAAAAAAAAGTGTTCAGATAGATCCTAGAAAATGATTACCGAATGTGAGAGAAACAACTTAGATATCAGAGTGTTCTGGTTCAGTGGGACTTTTGCCAGAGGAGTTGGATGAATGGATAAGAGTAATGGCATTTAATAGATCTAAACCAAGTATGGATTTAGGGAGATTGAAAGTAGATCTGGAAGAAATGATTATTGGTACAATCAGTCCAGAGAGATTGAGTAAATATCAGGATGAAGAGTTATTATTCATGTGTAAAAATATTACATTGAGATCTAACAATTTGCATGAGAATTTGGCAGAACCTGCACAATAATATGGTGTGGATATAGAAAAGTCAAAAGCCTTGCAAAAGACGTATAGGTTGGATTTCAGTAACAGAGATTTGGAATGTTAAAATGTTTCTGGAAAAAGATTGCAAATAAAGGAGTTGATAAAGACTCTGAGAAGATGGGGTGATGTGGAACGTTGGAAAGGTAGATGGGTGAGAAAGAAAGAAGAAGCACTTGTGAATATGGGTGTGACTGCATCTCATTTTCTTCCGTTAAAAGAGACAGAGTCTGCTGAAATGATATATCCAATGAGAGAAGTTCCGGGTGGTGGATATGTTCACATCCCTTGGTCAAGATAGGACATATTGTCTTTCACAAATGAGATCCAAAGATTGAGAGAGAAGCCTGTTGAATGTTACAAACAGGTAGAGAGATTTGTAAAAGGTTCAAAAGGCTTGTTGAAAGATTTGGATGATTTATTTGATATTGTGGTTCCAGCTGATTTATGGAGTGAATGTAAGATTGCAGTTGATTGACCGAAAAATGAATATCCTGGATATATTAAAATAGGAGCGCCTTCAGAAGAGGTGATGAAAAAATATAGTCAAGTGATTACTTATTTGAAAGGTAAAATTTCTCCAAAAGAAACAGATTGAGTTAAGATTGACAGGACGACACAGGAATTGAAAGAATCAGTACATACTTCTCATGAGAGGCTGTTACAGGTGTTCAAACAGTACAGTGGTTTTGAAAGCATTACTGATAAGGATATGGGACATTTTGTCGGCAGAACAGAACAGTGAATGAAATCCTGAGGTATGCATAGTATTGTAATGATGATATTGAATTGAGACATAGGAAATTGAAGGAAGAAGTGATGTGGGCACAGGTGAAAGTGGCACAACAGAATAATGGGAATTCTGTTGATGGTTCGCAAACAGGTTACCAGATGAAAGGGTAGAATCAGAATTTTCAAAATGGTCAGCACCTATGAATATTGTACCGAATGGAGGTGTTCAAGTGCAGTTACCAGGAAAAGGTAGAGAGAAGGGTAATAAAGAAGAAATGAAAAAGAAATTTCTGTGTCATGGATGCGGCCAATTAGGACATTGGAGGAACAAGTGTAAGTCTTGGTTAAGAAATAATGGAATGGTTCAAAATTTCAATCAACAGATGCAGAATGAGGTGGTTGTGAATCAACAGCAACTGCAACAGCAACAGCTAGTTACACCACAGGTACAACAAGTACAAGTACGTCAAGCACTTATGCCAAATAATGTGAATGCTCAGGTACAGAGATACTGTGCGGATGTTGGTTTTCACGTGAGTGAACAAGTTGGTAAGAATCAAAATGTGCAAATGGTTACATAATATTGGGCAGTGTTCTGAGAGTGATTCTGATTCATCTAAATGATGGTGCCTGAGGGGGAGAAAGAGTGCGTGCTTGGCGCATCTCTAGAGGTAGATCAGTCAGGTCCTATTGTAGATGAGAAAGTGGAAGGTGATGATATTACATTCCTTGTGGACACTGGTGCTACCCATTCTACTGTGAGAACAACGGAAATTCCAAATCTACCCCTCTCGGAAAAACTATCCAAGTCGCAGGAGTCTCAAATAGACATATCAAGACTCCAGTGACCAAATGGAGGTTCATATTAGAAAATGTAAAGATTTACATTGGTTTGTGGTATGTGACTCAATTCCAGTGAATCTTTTAGGTAAGTATTTGTTGTGAAAAATGAATTGCACTATTTATTGTACACCGGATGGTATTGTGTTCCAAACACCAGTTAAGAATGTTGCTTTTAAGGTGATGTTAGCAAAGCAAGGGAATGATTTGTATCCCATGTTCCCAACAAATGATTTGCCCGTTGAATTAAGAGACACAGTGACAGCTGATGTGTTGGATCTTTCAGGAAAGGTCATTGGATTAATTAAAGGTATTGATCCTATTCAGATTATGGTTAAGCAGGGTGCAGAATTTCCAAAAACACTGCAGTATAAAATGAGTCCTGAGACTATAGAGGGAGTTACTCCAGTAATTGAGCAAATGTTTGAACAAGGTATTTTGAGAGAGATACTAGGGAGTCCTTGTAATTCACCTATTATGGGAATTAAGAAACCGAGTGGGAAATATAGGATTGTGCAAAATTTGCACAAGGTTAATAAGATTGTGGTACCTTGTTGTCCGATAGTGCCCAATCCATCAGTGGTTCTTTACCAAATCCCTTGTAACGCAGAGTGGTTCACAGTGATTGATTTGTGTCAAGCATTTTTATCGATACCACTACATCCGGATAGCCAATATCTTTTTGCTTTCTGGTTCGGAGACCGTGTTTTGGCATGGTGCCGAGTTCCTCAAGGGTATACAGAGAGTCCTTCAATTTTAAATCAAATTCTGAAAACATGTCTGGAGTCATTGGTTATGCCAGAAGACTCAGTATTGATGCAATACATTGATGACCTATTGGTGGCTTCAAAGACACGAGAGGCATGTGTGAGAGATACAATTGCTCTACTGAACCATTTGGCAGTAGGTGGGATAAGGTGTCACCAGCAAAATTACAATTTTGTCAAAAAGAAGTTCAATATTTGGGACACAACATTGAAAAAGAGTCAGAAAAGTATCACAAGATCGCACTGCAGTGATCTTGCAAATGGGACCTCCCAAGACGCAAAAAGAAGTTTGAATGTTTTTGGGTATGGTTGGATACTGCAGACAGTGGATTAGTGTTTTTTCTTTGACATCTAAGCCATTACAGAGATTGACTCACAAAGATGTAATCGATCCAATTCAGTTGAACAAAGAAAGTATGAAGGCTTTATGGAATTGCGAGATAGTCTATGCCGAGCACCTGCATTGGGAATGCCAGATTATGGTAAAGAATTTGCTGTGAGAGAGATGGGTGTGCACTTTCGGTCCTGACACAGACACATGGAATGGCACGTCGACCAGTGGCATATTTCTCTGATACTTTAGGTTCGGTTGCTGCAGCATTGCCAGGTTGTTTGAAACAGTGGCTGCAACTTGTGTGAGTCCGGAGCAGAGTGAGTCGATTGCAATGGGACATCCAGTGAAAGTGTATGCTAAAGTAGGTGATGTTGTTGAATATTTATCCCTGATCAATTTATTGGGTTAGTGCTGGATCAATTTCATTGGTTCTAGTGAATGTGATCAATCTTGCCTAATTACGGGAGTATGGGGAATAAAAGGAGGAACTGATCCTGTCTTTCCAGGAATGTATTATGTGTGTGGTAGAAATGCCTACTACAGGTTGCCTGCACATTGGTATGGGTGTTGCTATTTAACCATAGTATTTCCGAAGATATATCATATGGATAAGAATCATAGAATCAATGAAGTAAAGAATGGACTAATATGTAATAAGAGAGCAAGTTTTCCAGAAATAATTGGGGATGTTTTTGGAGCATTGAAACCTTCAGTTGGAGTTATTCTAAATTAGCACAAAATTTGAAAATTGTCCACAATGGTTGATCTTTTATCAACAGACAGTGCTGGTGGGATTTTAATGGTCGATACTGAAATGGTTGCAATTAGGTCTATGGTTTTACAAAAGTAACTTGCACTTGATGTAATATTGGCAAAAGAGGGTGGAGTCTGCAATATGTTGCAAATACAACAATGCTGCACTTATATCCCAGACAAGGCTAAGAGTCCTGTGGGATATATCAAGAATATTACAAATCTTCATCAAGTTTTGTCTGAATTGAAGGTTGATGGTGCTTGGGAGAAACTACTTGTTAAGAGTTTTTCCTCTGTGGGTAATTGGTTTTCTACCTTTGGAAATAGTGCATTAGGAAGAATACTAACACCTATTATTGCAATGGCTACAGCAATACTAATGATTTTTCTGATCTATAAGTGTTGTAGATGCAAAAAAGATTCCTCTGATAATAAACAAAGAGCAAGAAAGAGAAAGAGAGAAGAAATAGAATTAGAAAATATGAAAGGAAATTATTATAAAGTCATGAAGGATATAGACGGAACAATGATAAAACGAGAGAGAACTTCTGCTTTCTAATATGTGACAATTAGTATTGGTGGGTATATTGGTGATGGCTTAAAACGCCATCAAAGGGGGGATTGATGGAGCAGGGTTTTCACGAAAAACAAAACCTGCTTGGATTGAACCCTCAGTAACATTTACTAACCGCATGCAGTGTAAAATATGCGAAAAAGGCCTAACATGAGGGAAAATGCTATTGCACAAGCGCATACTAAAGTAATATTAGTAGGCCGCAAATGTTTTTGACTAATGAAAATAAAAAGGACTAATGCTGTTTTTCTGCACGTTATTAGCGTCTGCTAGGGAATAAGTAATAATTAATATGGGTTGCGCAGGGATAAATGCAGCATTGGGTTGGTGCGTAGAGAAAAAGCATTATAAGTGAATAATAATGCCTGTGTTTGTCTTATAGACGTATGGTTTTCTGTTCTGCATGGCAGAAAATGGGACAAAGAGTCAACAGAAAATAAAAACGTTGAAAAGATGAAAAATCGAGAGTGAATAGTGCCTGCCAAGATTTGTATGAAAGAACAATGTGACAAACAGAAGGAAGCTTCCTATGCGGAGAGGCGCTCAGTGAGAAAAAGATATAGAACGTTTTCAACATTGTCGGAGTAGAGGAAGAGAAGAATGACAGAGGCTCAAATTTGTATTTCCTGGCATGGAAGTTTATGTCATTGATTAAACAAAACAATGAGACATTTAGTAAGGTGGACATGCCGAGAGTGGTGTGATTATACACCCCCTTCCTTAACCAATCAAATGTGAAGAAAAACTTTAGCTAGATACATGTGTGGGTTGGACTTTTGGGTTTTAGGGTATAATTGAGGTGCCTGGTGGGAGGGGTTAGGAGACTGACTTGTGAGACTGTTGGGAGATCGTTGCTGTGGTCGGTTTTGCTGTTCTTGTCTATTGATTCCAGACATAGTCTTTGCCTCTTCAATTCTTCTTGAAGGGCCTTGCTGCTCTCATGGCCAGAGAGTACATTTCCTATTCCTATTTGGGTTAGTATAGACTGTAATTTGAATTTGCATAATCATTTGCAAATGTATTTTGTCTCTGAATCTTTTGTCTCTTCGCCTTTCCATTCCTTTATGCCTTGTCATTGATATGAATTTGTCATGTTCTCTTCTGATATTGTTCTCCTTGTGACGACCTATGATTCATGCTGTATGTTGGTACTAAAGAGCATTATTTCACATTATTTAGATAAACATTTAAAATTTACAAATGAGTCTATCTTTATTAGGAGTGATTTATTCAAGAGTACTAATTTGCCAAATGGAATCAACTATATAAAGATTGCGGAGGCTTGGCCAAGCCGAGCTGCAAAATGCCGCTCATTAAGAGGGCTCTGCTAGCCGGGCCAAAATATCTGTAAATAATCCGGGCTAATCCTGCCTGGACCGAAGCCCATGGAGCGCTAGACGCAGCTCTGTAGCTGATCAAAACGGATCGCGTGTCTCCAGCACCCTGAGGACATTGAATCTTAGCAGTGGCGCTTGGAGAATTTCTGGGCCTAGTGCAGCCTCCGCCGCGTGGGGCTGACAGAGGCCCGGACCCATAGTGGGCATGGTGCGCGCCGGCCCTTTGATCCATCCGGACCCAGAATATCGGTGGCTGCGGAGCGGGGAAGAGAGCGAATCGAGCCTGTCAGCTGCGGTCATTGCAAGAGATGCAGGGAAAAGAAGACCATTGCTCCGACAACACCGGTGAGCCGCGAGTGCGGTGGGGGAGATCAACGGGCTGGGTCCGGGAGCCCGTAACAGGCCTCTGAGACTAACTGGAGACTAACTGGAGGGCTGTGGGGGCTACCCCTGACCCAGCAGAGGGTGTCTCCTGGCCGGACCGGGCTCTGCCAGTGACTCGAGCCGGCCGGGTGCGGACATCACCAGCATCGAAGGGAAATGGAAGGACACCGCTCTGGTAGTACTGGAGAGACGCTCTGTGGCCAACTAGAGGGCTGTGGGGGCTACCCCTGCTCTAGCGGCAGGCGTCTCCTCGCCAGGCCGGGCCCCACCAAATGCAATACCAACTGCCCGAGGCTGAGAAGAAAACTCGCATAACAGCACAAAAAAATCCCCAAAAACAACATCTGGCGAGCCCACACATAAAAACAGATAGGGCAAAATCGTGCGCAAATGGCAACACATGATCAGCTAGCGTTGTGAAGGGCAGGAGGCGACGGGCAGTGGAGACACAACGGACGCAGAAGGTAAACGCCCGCTGCCCATTCGCCTGAGAAGAGTAGCCAACAGGCACCATAAGAAAGAGCTACAGAAGAACCCTGTTTAGAAGGACAATAGGCCTGGCACATAGCGCATCCCCAGGACCTAAAGCAGACCACAGAAGAGCGACAACCTCAGCAGCACTAAGTGGCCACACAGCACTTAACTGGGCATGAAGCTCCCTATGCTTGGTGTCCCCGGGCAAACAAGAGCCCTTGACGTTTGTGGCTGGGAGACAGACCTTCGCCGCAGAGCCACGAGATGGGGAAGCCTGACGGCAAACAGCCTAAACTAACTTTCGATAAACGGGCGACAAGACAGCATGAAGGGGGAAACATCCTTTACAACGCAACTTTTACCACGCAGTGCCTTTACGACGCAACTTTTACAACGCAAACCATTACAACACATTGCGCTGGGGGGCGCTCTAGGATAGAGAATAAGTTTAATTTACTATCCAACACCTTCCCTAGTGTCCACGGGGACTGGAGTTGGAATAGTAAATTAAACTATTCACTATCCAGCACCCAAAAGCGCTATGCGTTGTAAAGGTTTTCGTTGTAAAAACCGCGTTGTAAAGGCATGCGTGGTAAAAGCATGCGTTGTAATGTCATACATCCGCATGAAGGAGGCTCTGCACTGGCTGATGAGGCGGCAGGGGCTCCTATAGATGCAGAGCAGGACGAAGACTTCAGAAACATGCTGAAAGGGGTACAAGCCTGCCTACGACAAATCGATTCTAAGCTAGATTCCATGGTTGCACGCCTGGATAGTGTCACACAGAAGTTGAAGTAAATATCCCTTGGTGGAAAGTAATACTAATACTGGGTCTCAACGTTCCCAGCAAGAGAATGTATAGCCCATATGTAAGATCATGCAGAATTGTAGATACAACTATACAAATATGAAATGTATATTAAAATATATTTTTTATTAAAAATCAACAATTATTGTAATTAAAAAACACCATAAAACTGATAACACTAACAATGAAGTCAAGTTCATATACCATTAAAATCCTATATTACACACACAAAGAAATAACCAATGATTCACTATAGGGGTGATTGCAAGAGCATTGATACCAGATTCATGTACAATTGGGATTAAAGATCATATATCTAAATGTTATGTACCAACAAACATTCAACAGATAGACAAATACAGACAGTACATTTTGTCATTTAGAAGCACATCTGGTCTGATCAATTCAGTTGCTGATCCTAGATACAATCTATTATTCTTATCTGTAGGATAAGCTATTTCCACGGATTGTGTTGGGTGAAGCATCAACGCGTTTCGATGGTTCTATTGATATCCCATCTTTATCAAGACAAATATTAGTCTCTCTTTATTGGCACTGTTTGGTTGCCTTTGGTCTCGATCCTGTAGGCAAATAATTTTCATATATTTCAGAGCTTAACTTCAGAGATTGCTCAATACCTGCAACAACTCAATTATACGTTATTGCTGTTCATTGTTCTATTTCAGTACCCACTTTTCTGAATAGTGTACATGGTCTATTAGTCATTTTGAGAGTTTTAAAAGATATGACATACATCTTTTATCCAGCATTTCAAATCTCTCCTTTGACTCTATCAGATGGGCTCATTCTAATATGTGCCTATGATCCCTCTAAATTAATTTCAAAAAGGGCAACCCCTGGCAATCCTAGTTTAGGAGGTAGTCGGAAATTTAGGACAGAGGGTATTTTACCTTATTTCATTTTACTGACACCTCAGTTCGCTTGACTTGCTGGGCATTTTGTTGGCCCTTGATCCAGAGAGTCTAAAAAATATGTACATATGCCAGTGGTAAATATCTCATAATTAGTACGACAAGCTCATTTATATTATAGGCATTATTGGAAATATGACCCTATTCTCACCTGATAAGGACCAATGGTGGGGTCCTTATGTTTAATTTCTGTACAAATCGTTTTTCTCTGTAGCTTTTCACATTACATTTTTTAATCCGAAAAGGAGTTCCCTGGAAGACACTGAAGGCCGAAACAGACCCTGAGGGCCGCTACTTAATACTACACGGCACGATATGCAGCTGCCAAGTCACCATTGTTAATAACTATGGTCCCAATATAGATGACCCAAATTTTGTAACCAGCTCTGGGACAAGATTCAGGCGGGAGGGGCAGAAGTGCTTTTATGGGGGGACTTCAACCTCGTACTGTCACTGCAAGAAGACAGAATAGGCGCTTCCTGCACACATCACCCAAGGGCGTCAGCGACACTGCACAACATAATTGAGAACAACTATCTGGTGGACACTCGGCGGGTATTACATCGGCAGAACCGAGAAGGAACATGTATCACCCACCAACATAATGCATGGTCCAGACTAGATTTCTGGCTAACATCAAGGGACATACACTCCTGGACATCCGACATTGTGCATCACCTGTGTATACATTCTGGTCATATGCTTGTCATGATCCAACTAGGGGTACCAAAGCAATATGTGCAACCTTTCACATGGCGATTCCCCTCTAATGCGTTATTGTTCAGGGAGGAACTCCGCGACAAGATCACGGAATATTTTGAACACAACACGGGCACTGTTGACTCCAACCCCATAGTATGGGTGGCCTTTAAAGTTGTAACAAGGGGGACATGTATAGCTCTACATTCAGGAGTACTCAAAGACATCAGAAACAGTCTCTCACAGTTATAAATCAAGATTCGCGACCTAGAGCAGCAATACTTTCAGTCCCCTGATACTATAACAATAGCGCAGATTAGGGGGAAATTAACTGCATTCCAGGAGAGGGAAACAAAATTCCTGAACAAATATGCGCAGGCGAGACGCTACGGAGAAGGAGACAGATCTGGGAAGACTCTGGCTAACCTCCTCAGAACCCCAAGAAGTGTGTGCCATATCATAGAACTCACTAACCCTGATACGGCTCCTTCAAACACAGCGCCGGCAATCCTAGACACCATGAAAACCTTCTACGCACAACTTTACGCAACACAAACAGACGCGGAGGAGTCTGTGATAACAGAATACTTTAACACACTAGAACTCCTGTGGCTGAGCAGGGCTTATTGCAAGTACCTAGATGAGCCGATCACTGTCGAAGAGCTCAGACAGGTAATGCAAAGCCTTCCAGCAGACAAATCCCTGGGTGCCGACGGCTTTACAGCCAAGTTTTATAAAGAATATGCAGATATTCTGGCACCTAGCCTTTTGGAGGTGTTCCAAGAGGCGCTAGAGGTGGGGATCTTGCCACAGATCATGAGAGAAGCGGTAATAATTACTTTATTAAAACCGGGTAAGGAACCCTCTAATTGTGATTCCTACAGACCACTCTCTCTCATTAATCTTGACGCAAAAATCTTCGCCAAGTTGCTGGCCAACAGGCTACAACCATTACTGCTAATGATCATAAGCCTGACCAATCAGGGTTCGTGCCAGGAAGATCCACTTCGCATAACCTCCGCACACTGTTTACCCTACTACACTACTTAGCCCCGCATGTACCTGAAATAGCCGCACTACTAGATGCTACTAAAGCATTTGACTCTATAGAATGGACATTTTTATTCGCATTATTAACACGCTTAGGGCACAGCCCCATATTCATACAGCAAATTAAATTACTGTACACACAACCCATGGCCAGGATCAGAGTGAATGGGCTCACATCAGAACTCAACAAAATCAT
Organism: Lissotriton helveticus; assembly: GCF_964261635.1. Classification (NCBI taxonomy): domain Eukaryota; kingdom Metazoa; phylum Chordata; class Amphibia; order Caudata; family Salamandridae; genus Lissotriton; species Lissotriton helveticus. The sequence goes on along the minus strand of NC_136067.1, from coordinate 1,592,464,335 downwards.
GCGAGGTACACGGCAGGGATGCCCGCTGTCGCCATTGCTATTTGCGATAGCGACTGAACCATTAGCGGCAAGACTCCGACAGCACCACACCAACCGAAGCACTAACTTTACCACTAGGGGACTCATAGTGTCAATGTATGCTGACGATGTGACACTGTACTTGGTGGACCCGGTGGAAAATTTCGAACCCGTTACCATAGAGCTAGTAAGATATGGGGGCATATCAGGCATCGAAGTAAACTGGGCAAAACCCACCATTCTTCCGCTCACCTCAGGCACAAAAGTGTTCAACACTGAATACCCGATCTCGTGGGCTGATGGCCTGGTCCGGTATCTAGGGGTTTGGATCAGTGGCAATATGCAACACGTTTGGTCAGCAAATTATGGCAAAATGATTGACTGGGTGAGGATAAAATACAGAGGTGGAAGAGACTACTGCTTTAACTTGGCAGGGCTTTTTCATCGCCAAAATGGTAATACTTCCCAAGCTGTTGTATTTATTCGCCAATATCCCGATGCCACTGCCCATATGTTTTTTCAAACGTTTCCGGTCACTTATGATAGAACTAATATGGGCTGGCAAACAACCCAGGATAGCCTGGGAGATACTCACACTGCCTCTGGAACAAGGGGGTTGGGGGCCCCGGACTTTGCGTTATACGCATATAGTGCACTGGCCCAATAGTTACAATTCTAGCTACACCCAATACCTTTCCAACCCCATGTGGCCATAGAAATTGATAAAGTAGCGCCACTCCCACTGAACACAGCACTCTATAAGGAATACACACACCCACGAGAAGAAATCAACACCACAGAAAAACTGTGATGGGCATGGCATGAGTTGCGCAAAAGGGCGAAAATACCCAACCTGTATGCGAAGACCATGCCGTTAGCCAATAACGCACTCATCGGCCCACTGTTGGATGGGCAGGCACAAAGCAGGGCACGGTTACAAGCACTGACCAATGGCTCAGGTCTGTTCACTGAAGGACAGTTTCTGACGACCCACCACATGTGCAGCACAACTCAGCCTAAGGCACTAGACACCTTATTCTACCACCAAATAAGATCTGCATGTCGGGCCAGATATACCTAATTCCCTGATGAACCCCCGCTGCCGCCAGCATTAGAACATATGTTAACAGTAGTGACACGCATCTACACAAACACGCAGAGAGAATCGCCCATTAATGTCCCAATTTTCCACTAGAGGTGGGAGCACCGATCACAGAACAGTGGACGTTCTGCTGCAGGCAGATGGAACAGTTGTCCTCAAATTATAGGCTACGACTAATCCACTTTAAATATATATTCATCGCCTATATCGCACACCCACACAGTTACACCGCATGGGATTGAAAGCCGATGCGTCCTGCTGGCGCTGTAGATGCCCAGAAGCAAATTTCATACACGTGGCATGGGAGTGCGGATCCACTGCCGCTTTTTGGAACACAACACTCAACCATATTGAGGCCATTACCGCACAAGCAATACCTAGAACCCCCATGGTGACGCTGTTTGGCTATGTGCATGATATCCCACCTGCTGCTAGGCGATTAACAGCAATGCTGTTATTATTAGCCAAAAGACAGGTCGCACTTTATTGGGGAGCAGTTACCCCTCCGACAACTCAAGCCTGGGTACGGGATATTACATATTGCAGGGACCAATTGACCTGCTACTGGGAGTTACTGCCTGAAAGATCCCGCCCCAAGATATAAGGCCCCGTTTACAAGCTGGCTACAACATAGCGTTGGCGCACAGGAAGACTACGGTCCAGGCCCTTATTGGTTCGAGGCTGGACTAGTCAAACGTCTTATATCTGGGTTTGCCCGAATATCTTCTCCAAAGATTACAAGTGGTCCAGAACTCGGCGGCCCGGGCCATTTTTTGCCTGCATCGCCGAGCTAGAGCTTCGGACCTTTTACACTCCTTACACTGGCTGCCCATCCGGAAGCGGATTGTTTTTAAAGCACTTACGCTGGCGCATAAGGCATTCCATGATGTGGGAGCGGAATACATTCATAAACGGCTTGCCTTTTACAAACCGGCTAGAACCTTAAGATCGGAATCTCTCTGCCTTGCCGTTGTTCCTGTTATCAGGAAAGCACGGATGGGGGGACGTTCTTTTAAACGCTTGGCGCCCCAGCTTTGGAATGCCCTGCCTTTGCCGCTTCGCGGTACATCTAATCTACTGGCCTTCAGAAAGGGTCTGAAGACGTGGCTTTATGGTCAGTAATTTGCTCTTCTCTCTCCTTGTGCTTGCCCTATGCAGTCTGTTGTGGGTTTGAAAAGCGCCGGGACACTCTTCGGAGTAGCCTAGCGCTATATAAGACACCCATAACATAACATAACATAACATAACATAACATATAGATATTGACGAGATATAGCAACCAAAGACAGAGGCCATGTGGAAACACCAAAACATTCATGGTGATAGGCACATTGTGAAAGACTCAGGCAGACAGGTGACAAATTACTAAGGGGGACAGTTCAGCTCCGGAATATAGATACCCTCCCCGTCCAACACTATGAGGGTAGCGATGTATTAGTGTTGTTGGTTATGTACTAAGCTGTAAATAATACTGATAACAATGCTGTATTGTTATGTGACTGTTACTGTTTTGACGACTATGCAAAAATGTCAATAAAAAAAACAATATAAAGATTGCATCGCTAATTTTTGGTATATTAGAGATGAGAGAACATTATTGGAGATTGGTAAATTTGGTTTAGTTTTGGAATTACACTAACCCAGCGTGAAGGGACTTGCTGGGTAATGGAAATCAAGCCTTGTCTTTAGAAAATTTCTAGTTCTGAAACGCTGAATCAAGCGTTTGAGAACTACATTGTCGCTATTGATAAAAAGAATGTTGCTCCTGAAAGAAAACATCTCTGCAAGGAGATGCAGGTCAAGAGATTTTTTACAATTTACCTGAAATTGAACAACCAGTGGGGTAGTTTATTCCATGTTTATACTGAAGCTATTACACTGTTAGAGGAAAAATGTACTGCACAACCAAGCATTATGTTGGAGCAGCATAGTTTTTTTAATGAAAAGAAACAATTTGCAGATGAGAGCATAGAAGAGTATTTTTGCAGTGGGGCTCTCTGGGAGGAGGGTTTCTGTGGGGCCACCTTGTAATGTCCCCCATAGGGTATACCCCATGTGATGTTTGTTGCGGGTTTTGAAAGGGGTTTATGGTCCGGGTTTGGATGCGGGCTGAGTTGGGGTTAGGGAGGGGAGGGAGGGATACTGATACTGGCAAGTTGGGTACACTGCAGTGGGAGGAGGGTAGGATGGGTGTGGTGGAATCAGGGAGGCGAAGGGGTGGGAGGTGGGGAAGGGGAGGTTTTCGGTTGAAATGTTGTTTACTATGTCAAAATCAGAAAGGGCCTCTTGAAAGAGGTGCAAATCACACCACCCAGTTGTTACACAGTGACCAGGAGAGTATTCCAGGATTTTGCAATAACGGTACAAGTGGTGTAAGTGTTGTACACTGTAGGTTGAATCGACCAAGGCGAGCCCCTTCATAGTAAGACTAATTGGGATTTTGTTGCACTGAACATTCTCACGTGGAATGTTAGAGGCCTGGGTGACCCAAGAAAAAAAAGGCACTTTTGGCTTACTTGGACAGACACCGAGTACACATAGCGCTGATAAAGGAAACACATTTCCCTTCGCAGAGGTCTACCAACTTCGCCAGTAGATGGGCGGATTATAGGCTCTTTTCATCTTACTCATCTTATGCGAGGGGTACGGCAATATTGGTGAAGAAAAGGCTGCCATTTCATCTGGCGGGTACTGCTGGAGATCCACAGGGCTGTTATTGCTTAATGTGGGGGAGACTGGGGACTAAGTCTGTTACGCTGGCCTGCTGCTATGGCCCGAACACTGATGACACTGGCTATTTCATCTCGCTGTGGGCCAAGATTTTTGAGCTGGGATCTACCCATATACTATGGGGAGGTGACTTTAATGTCGCACTGAACCACAGCGTTGACAGATCGCAGTCTGCACCACATCACTATACCAAAGCACGCACGGTGCTGACGGACATCATAGACACCAATCAACTGATTGATGCATGGAGATACACTCACCCTGATACACAAGAGGGTACACATTACACTGCCCACGCAGCATCGTGGGCAAGGCTGGACTATTGGCTTGTCTCTCGGGGGCTAGCCCCGGCAGTGATACAATCGTGCCAGCTGGCCAGGACATACTCGGATCACGCCCCAGTTTTACTTATGCTTTCCTCCTGTGATTTTGCTACGCCGCGAAAAAGTTGCCGGCTCAATGCTTCTATCCTATTAGATACTGTGTTCCAGGAGGAGATGGGTGAAGAAGTGCGGGAGTTTTTTGCGCGCAATAAGGGTTCGGTGAGTAACGTTGAGACGATCTGGGAGGCATTTAAAGGTACGATTCGTGGATACTGCATCTCGAAAGGTGCGGGGATACTTAAAGATATACTCAACTCCATACGGAAGTTGGAGCTAGAACTTAAGGCTCTGGAGGGGGAAATGGGGGCAGGCCTATGCGAAGAAGTCCAAGCCAAGTTTCGGACGACACTCACAGAATATATGGATGAGGCACAAAGGGAAGTACGATTTCGGGGTTGACACTGGGTAGCTAGAAGTTATGGAGAAGAAGGACGGCCAGGCAAAGCACTGGCACAAATAGTAAGGAAACCCTGCTGCGTTAACTATGTCTTAGAAATTGAGGACCTCAATGGGAAAGTCTATAGAGACACGACCAACATTCTAAATGCATTTACACGCCATTACCAGCGACTGTACACCACGAATAGGGTGGATGTGATGGATCTCGATACATTTTTGGGAGACGTGGCACTGGGGTGGCTTAGCGATGGCCAGAGGTCATTGCTATGTGCCCCTTTTGAACTGGATGATGTCAGAGAAGCGATCATGGGCATGCAATCCGGGAAAGCCACAGGGACTGATGGAATTCCGGTGGAATTTTACAAAACATACATAGATCTAATGGCCCCATATTACGAGAGGTATATGAGGAATCTTTAGAAGTGGGCAGCCTCCCACCCTCTATGAGTGAATCCCTTATAATTTCACTGTTGAAACCAGACAAGCCGCCACGACACTGCGACTCTTATAGGCCGTTATCTCTCCTTAAATGTGACGCAAAAATATTGGCGCAAATAATTGCCACACGGCTAAGCCTGCTAATGGAAACATTGATCCTTCCTGATCAGTCGGGATTCGTGGGGGAGAGCCACTTCCCATAATCTGAGGATGCTTTTTACCATTTTAAATAACAAAACCCAGGAATTACCAATGGTGGCAGTATTCTTGGACGCCACCAAAGCCTTTGATTCTATTGAGTGGGACTACATATTTGGTGTTATGCTACGGATGGGCTCCCCCCCTCTTTCTCTCGTGGATTCAGCTTCTATATCATCTGCCAGGAGCTAAAGTGCTGATCAATAGGCAGACTTCACCAATATTTAGACTCTCTAGGGGCACGCGTCAAGGATGCCCGCTTTCCCAGTTGCTCTTCGCAATTGCAGTAGAGCCGCTGGTGGCAAAACTGCGACAGCACCATAATGACAAAGCCCTGAAATGTAACTTGCGTCAAATACTTATATCTGTGTATGCAGATGACATCACTCTTTACATCCGAGACCCGCAGCAGAATTTAAATCCAGTGCTGAGGGAATTTCTAGTGTTCGGGAGATTATCGGGAATCCAAATGAATTGGGGAAAATCGAGCATGTTTTTCCTGACGGCGGCCACGGTTCGCTTCCCACTTGACTATCCGCTGGAATGGTGTGAAGACGAGCTGAAGTATTTAGGGATCAGAGTTTCTAGAGACAGGGAGGAGCTAATGAGATTGAATTATGGTACGGCCATAACCCGAATCACGGAGTGCATTACAAGATGGATCGCTTTGCCGCTCTCAATGGCGGGTAGGGCATCATTGATTAAAATGGTAATACTCCCCCAAATGTTATACCTTTTTCTAAATATCCCATTTTACCCCGGAGCCTTCTTCTTCAAAACATTGCGATCTGAACTGATGAGACTCGTATGGGGTGGTGGGCAGCCACGACTGAAGTGGAATGTACTGACCAGGCCCTACTCACAGGGGGGGTTTGGGATACCGAACTTTGAACTGTACTACTTGAGCGCACAAGCACATTATGCCTGGTTTTGGGTAACACAGCCGCGGTATATACCACAAGTCGCGGCAGAACACTGGTTGGCACACCCAGTACCCATTGATGGTGTCATATATGAAACTGTGAGGCCTAGAGACAGGATACCGAACACCCTTTCATGCACGATTTCCGCATGGCAGCGCATAGGGCGAATGCTGAGCGCTCCCATGCTTTACTCTCCACTGTTGCCTCTCACTTACCACCCGAGCATGCCGCTCCTGGATGAAGCCATCTTCCATAATTTAAAAAAACGTACCCACGTTTACAGCTGGGGAGACTTGTACCTTGATGGCCAGTTTCGTACAGAGGAACATATGCTACAGAACGCACAACAGACCCCAATGGATATTTTTTTGCATATCCCCCTTAGGCAGGGAATACGAGCTTTGACACCGGAGTTCCCAGCCAAACCACAAGTCTTGACACCACTGCAGTTGATGCTACAATTCGGGACGGCTAGACTCCTGGTATCCTTAATATACCTCACGGTGCACACACAAAGGGTAGTCCCGGGCGCTGCAGCCCGCACGAAGTGGGGGGAGGAGCTGGGCTTTAACCTGACTGACGAACAGTGGGAATTCTGCTGTCTGCAAACCGAACAGGTATCAGCCAGTAGTAGGCTGCGTATGATTCATTATAAGTTCCTGCATAGATTGTATTATACACCTGCTAGAATGCACAGATTTGGGTTGAGGGACTCGAATAGGTGTGACAGATGTCGAGCCGAAGGGGTAGACTTTCACCACGTGGCGGGACGTGTCTGGGAGTGAATGTGTACTGAGAGCAGGTCTTTTGGGCCTTAGTGTAGATGATACACATGCATATTAACCCAACTCCATTGGTGGCACTATTAGGTAATCTTAAACAAATGCGTGCGGAACACCGTACGTTTGTGGCTATAGCGTTACTTATGGCTAAGAGGAGAGTGGCATGCCACTGGGGGAGGGGGTGAGCGCCCAAGTTTAAGTCCTGGATTGATGACTTGGTGACTTGCCAGGAAAGGCTCCTGGATTACGCAGAACTGCTGCCTGTGACCTCTAGGCCCAAGGACATATGGGCCCCGTTAACATGCTACCTGATCGCACACCCACGAGACCCCGTGTGAGCTATCTTGACCACACTAATGCAATGGAGAGACGGGAAGTTACGGAATTGAGGGTTAAAGGCAAACAGGTCGAGCGTATGAGATAGAGGAAGAAGTGATTGTGTATCGTAGTACGGCGGTAACTGTAATCAAGTAATTTGCAAATTTATCGCAATATTCCCTCGCCCCCTCTTTTCCTCTTGAACAACTCCCTCGCCTTGGGGGTGGTTCCCCTCCCCTTCAAAACTGCGGTGGTCTCACCTATTCCAAACAAACTTGGAGTTGACCCCGCCATCCTCTCCAATTTCCACCCAATTTCCCTTCTCCCCTTCTTAGGCAAAGTCTTGGAGGGCTATGTGGTCAATTGTCTGTGTGCTTTTATCAAATCCACCCACTTCCTTGACCCGCATCAGGCTGGCTTTAGGCCTTGCCATTCCACTGAGTCTATTGCTCTGGCCGTCCATGAGGAGTTAAGAAGGGGGGCGGACCAGAACCTCCCCCAGGCTTTGGTGCTCCTGGATCTGTCGGCGGCGTTCAACACGGTTCACCACACCATCTTACTCAAACGTGTCGAGCACGCCGGCATCCGGGGGCTACCACTAAAGTGGATTGCTTCTTTTCTTCAGGATCGCACTCAGGCAGTGTCCCGCCCACCTTTTTCCTCAGCCGGAAAGCCCCTTGCCTGCGGGGTTCCGCAGGGCTCAGCGCTTTCACCACTTCTCTTCAACCTCTACATCCGTCCCCTCATCTCGGCCCTCCAACAAAAATCTGTCACCATTTTCAACTACGCGGACGACCTACAGTTAATTTTCTGCATCGACCCCTCCCTGTCCTCTATACAAAATGTCCACTCTGTCATGAATTTCATCAGCTCTTGAATGAACCTCAATCAGCTCAAACTTAACCCTGATAAAACGGAGTTGGTTCTCACCGGCCCCGACAGCAATCCTTGGATTTCTTCCTTTTGGCCACCTTCACTCGGCCCCTCTCCTTCCCCTGTTGACTCTGTTAAGAGCTTAGGCATCACCATCTCCACGGACCTCTCTATGAGGCCACAAATTAATTCTGTTGTATCCACTTGCTTTTATCATCTACGACGTATCCGTAAAATTAGTAGACTTCTTTCTCACGAAGCTCTTGTACAAGTCACCCTGGGGCTCGTCATCTCTCGCATTGATTATGCGAACTCCCTATATGTGGGCATTCCAGCATACCAATCCAAACGTCTCCAACTTATCCAGAATCAGGCAGCCAGGCTGGTCCATGGTCTACCAAGATTCTCCCACACCAAGTCCCTCCTAAAGAACCTTCATTGGCTCCCAGTTGCTCAACGCAGCCTTTTCAAGCTCGGCTGCCTGATCCACAAAGCACTCTCCTCCCAGGGACCCTCTTTTATATCTTCTCTCTTGCACCGATATGTTCCCCAGCGTGACCTCCGCTCCTCCAACCACAATCTTATCACCCCCTGTCTCTTAGGCGAAAAAAACACGGTGGTCTACGATTCTCCACTCAGGCCCCTCTTTTCTGGAACTCTCTACCTCCAGCACTTCGCCTCCTCTCATCCTACGCCCACTTCAGGAAAACTCGGAAAACTTGGCTCTTCTCGTCAGCCTATAATTAGCTTACCTGATCTGTACTGGATAGCCTTCCCCCCCCCAGCGCCAAGAAACCGTAGGTGTATGTGCGCTTTACAAGTCCTATTTATCATATCATATCAAGTAATAGCTTCAAGTTCTGAGAAGTAAATATCCTGATGGGATAAAGGTGGCATGACATCCTGATTAGATGTACAGTTCGTAAGGAGATGCCGGGGCACCACGGAGGGGAGGGATATTGCTGCATGGACTCAGTGCCTGTTTTGACCTGGGGTGAAGAGTACCTGGGGCTTCGAATCAAAAAAGCTAAATAATTGTACCAATGTACCGAAAGCATAGATTGTACACTGTGATGATGATTGTATGTTTGTTCTGTAACCACATTTACAATAAAGAGAGTTTAAAAAAAAAAGAGTATTTTTCCAATATATGCATTTTAGTGTCAAGATGTGAATTTGGTGAAAACATTGATACTTATTGAGTGGCTAATTTGTTTTCAACCGTTTTTGTAAACAAAAATCCAAGAATGGCTATTGGCTTGCAGGAAACCGATGTTGAAAGAGGTGTTAGACATTGCGAAAAACATATAACATTCTTCCATATCCACAAAAGCCATAACTAGTAGTACACCACGTAGTGAGGCAGTTTGTGTAATTTCTGATAAAGCTTAAGAGACTATGGGGCCCATTAGGATATCGGGCGGATTGCCCCTGCCAGGCTGGCGGTAGCCACCACCAGCCAGGCGGGGCAATCCGCCGGACATCCTCACTCGTTTCCCCCCCGCCATATTAGTATGGCGGGGGGGACCTCGGCGGACGGAAAGACCGTCTGCCGCTTTTCCGCCTCGGTCGCCTTGCGGCCGGGGCGGAAAATGAATAATATGGTGGTGGTGTCTATCAGACACCGCCAGCCATATTACAATGGACATTTTACAATGCCTTTCCGTGGCGGCAATGCCGCCACCGAAAGGCATGCAGTCTTCACTCTGGGGGGGCCCTGCGGGCCCCCAGAGTGAAAGAGGGGTGGGGGTTACATACGGGGGGTACCTGTGGTACCCCCCACATTTGCATAAACAAAGTGGCAGGCACCGCGCGGTGCCTGCCGCTTTGTTTATGCAAATGCTAAAATGCATTTCTAGCATTGTGGCAGGCGGTGCTGAGAGCACCGCCCGCCACAATGCTAGAAATGCAGGATGTGCCCGCCACTGTGGCGGGCACATCCTTATGCCCCCCATGGGACCCCCACCCTTATGGCGGGCGGTCCCAATCCCCGTCAGGATGGCGGGCGGGCAAAGTCCGCCCGCCATCCTAATGACCCCCTGTTGTGAATCTATCTAGGACCCTAATTAGATATCCCCGATTCATGCCCTTATGTGGTTATAACAAAACATATCCTTATAAAGGCATAAGAATCATGTCCATATTTAGTAATAGCCAATGCAGCCCAAATACGGCAAGGCTACTCCCATAGACTCCTAGAAAGTACAACGCGTTCTTTTAACAAACAAAGCCTCCAGCAGCCCGGGAAATCCCCCTGCTTTTGTTTTGATTTGAACAAGAACTCCTGGAGTCCAGAAAGAACTGTTAGTTCTTAGTGACGTCTTATGTCCAACTTTACGTCAAACCCGGCACCTTTCAGGTATAAATATACCAACAGTTGCCTTAAGCAAACATACGGTGGTTTGGAGCAGAGCGGCTATCTACTTGCCCGACGCCCAGCTGATGCGAGTGCCGAAGGAAGCCGACCCTCCCACTTGACGCACTGAGAGAGACGCTGTCTTTTCTCCAGCCGAGAAATTCCAGCTCCGGTGTTTCCAGTCCCCCTTGCGGGTTGCTGGGAGATCGAGTCCCGAGAGAGAGATACAAGACCTCCTTCATTCTAGAACCAAGGTACGGAGCTGACTAAAACCTTGAGAGAATTCTTGATTCAGATTCTTGGCAAAAACTAACTTAACTTAAACTGCAACTTACTTACTCCTTTCCACGTATTAGGCTTAGGTCAGGTACACCGGGGTAGGCGTATCTTAGAAGCACCAGTTGAGTACGTTTAGTCAATGATTTTATGTATGTATATATTTTATCCTTTTTAAAGTATCATATGGCTCAGAAACCATATCAATGCTTTTACAATATTATTTCATAATACTCCTTTTACTGTATGCACTTTACTTCTTGATAAGTATTGCATTTGTGGCAATTCATTTCTCTTGCATAAGAAAGAAGACTGCTCAATAAATAACACCTTTTATTGAAAACGCCCGTCTCTCTATTTCTCTGCACTCCTGGTGAAATTAAGCATGCACGATTGACTGAGTGAAATAGTTGTCTATTGTTTTCACACGACTCTAGAGATATACTCTTTATTCTGAGGGAGCAAAGTTGTCATGTTTATGCGGTTGTCAGAAACTAATCCCTTCTTGTCTAATCAGGAAAGTTAAGTCCTTCCTGAACATTCGAGAAAGTTTCTAGTGACCTCTGAGCTAGCTGGCAAACCTAATTAAGTCTAACATAGTCAGTAGAGACCTAGATGACCTCAGTCCTACGTCTAAACTGCTGTTTATGTTATTCCAAAGGGCAGAGCCTATTGGGAACATAGGAACTACACTACATGGCGCCCAACGTTTGGTAAGACGATAATCTAACGCAAGACATTAGAGTAACTCAGTCGTGCTTTTCACACAGACCCCTTTTCCCGTAAAAGCTCCAATAGACGTCTGGAGTGGGTAAAAGGTTAATATCCGCCAGAGCTTAGTAGGATGAGAATCCTATGTATTAGTTTTTGGTTTAGTCAACGTTGAAGGATACAGTGTTCCAAAATATTGTGCACCTAATCTTTGTTTTCCTTGAAACTTGATCTGCAACAAAAAAAATTCTGTCAGAAAAATGTCGGATAGTGAAGACGAAAGAGAGAGAGCTAGAATAGCATCTCAACTCTTAACAGTTGTCTCCAAAATGAAGACCCGACTGCTATAATCATTCCGGTAAATGTAAGAAAAACTATAACTATTAAACTTATAGAAAATGGACTATCATCAAGAGGTGGTACAGTCATATTTGTGGTAGAGGCCCATGAATATCGGCAGACAGAGGTATTCTATTTCTGGATACATTTTCCAGCAGCACATGCTGTGACACACGAATTCCACTATTACAAAATAGAGGAATCTCCAGAGGAATACGCTCCTTTTGAGGACGTTGAAATTCCACTAACATACCAAGAGCGCCTGCTCTGGTTGAATGGCGCCCTAAAACATCAAAATCACATTACCAGGCTCGGTCCACTAGGTAGACCAGGAGCCACATGGCCGGTTCTGGCCAGCTACACACCACATACCGACATTGAAAAAATGTCAAGCGAAGAACTTTTAGTAAAACTAAAGGAATTAACAAAGGCATATAAAGAATTAGTTCAATTGGCAATTGGTGATACAAAATACCTGCAGAAATTGAAAGAAACAGATATAGCAGAACAACCTTTTGAACTTGCCAGAATCATAGAAAAATCCTATGAAGAACTAGGTAGAGATAGTTTAGGTGGGAAACCGCTAAAACCACAACTAATTGAAAATCCTGAAAGAACTTTTATTAAAAATAATCTGAATACTCCAAAAAAGAGTTGGGAGGGTAATAAACAATCGACTCCCAGAGAAAAATGTTTTTAGTCCAGAGGAAGGTCTCCTCAACGGAGAGATAGATCTCCAGAACGAGGAAGCAAGTCTCCCCAAAGGGAGCCCTCTGAGAAAAGATACAACCTTAGAGATAGGCATAAATTAAGAAAACCTGACAGATATCAAGATATTGATACACGTCCCTCTCGATCTTTTCAGACTTCCTCACAGAAATCGGACAGAAGAGGACGGTCAGAACACAAAGAAGAGCACGTCAAGTCCAAAGACAAGGAACCTGCTCATCAAAGTAAAAAATTACAATTTACAAAAAAGAAGATAGCCAGTATTAAAATAAAACATGCCGAGGATTCTGAGGACACAACTGAAAAACGTAGAGTGGGCCCAGACAATGCTAGACAGCGCAGCAGAAGTAACCATAGTTCGCAAGATCCTGATGAATCTTCTGGAGACAGTGGACACGAATGAATACATTCAGGTGGAAACTGCAGACACCAGAGTTAGCAAACCCCATAACTTATATGAAATAACATTGCGTATAGAGGGGGACAAAACTAGGAAAATAAGAGGTCTCCTTTGGAATAACTTATCTAAAGGCTATGATATCCTGTTAGCTGAGAAAGACTGGCCACCAGAGTTTGTCAGGTAGTGCCCTCATGGTGAAGAAATGATTATGCCTGCCTTCTCAAATCACATTCCGATTCATAAAAAATACACATTTGCTAGAAAATGGGCAGTAGCCCAAGCTCCTGCATTATATAAAAATCATGTAGGATGTGATGAGGATTCTCCTCACCATAAAATTCAGTTAAAAAATCAGTCAACTGCACAAAGGCAGTATCCTGTTAAGCAAGAAGCTAAACAACAAGTCAGGGAGATCTTAGATCAACTTGAATATCAGGGGGTGATTGAAACATGCACCTCACAAATGAACAATCCTTTGTTTCCTGTCTCCAAGCCAGACGATTCATATAGTCTAGTTTTGGACTACAGACACCTAAACTCTTGCTGCAAAACATTTGCAGTACAAAACTCACACAGTGCAGCACTAATGAATAACATTGTGCGCAAAAAATATAAAACGACATTAGATATCTCAAATGGCTTCTTTTGTCAAAACATTGCACCTGAAGCAGGTATTTGACCGCTTTCTCAACAATGGGGTTGCAAAAACAATTCTGTCGACTCCCACAGGGATTCAAGAACAGCCAGGATTATTCTCAGCAAGGGTAACAGAGTTACTACAAATATATGATGATGAGGCATTCTCTTATGTCGATGACATCTATCTTACAGATGATAACCTGGAGACACACTTGAAAAGAGTGAACACCATAATACTTGGGTTCGCAGCTGAAGGGTACAAATTCAATTTAAAAAGTCACGAATTGCTCATCTAACTGTCCTGTTTTTAGGATATGAATTATCAAGTGAAGGCAAAAGCCTAGCAGACAACTTCTTAGAGAAGTGTGCTGTACTCCAAGCACCAAAAACGCTGAAGAACTTACAATCAATACTACGGGGTCCATTAGGATGTCGGGCGGTGGCACCACCGCGGCAGTGGCGGGGCGGAAAAACAGCTTTTTCCACCCGCGAGCAGTGGAATTGACGTCCGCCACATTAGGATAGGTAAAAACAGGTCATTTCCCGTCCGCCACGGAGTGCCGCGCACCGCCATCAAGGTGCGCCCGCCACCGCGGCGGCTGCAGCCAATCGAGACCCTCCGCCGCGGCCGATGACGTCCACCCCGCTCGACAAATTAGGATGGCCCAAACAAGCAGACACACCGCAGCGGATACACCGCACAGCTCTAGCAGGCGGAAAGTCGACAGCGGAGCACGAACGCCGAGACCCGACATGAACCCCCATGGACCCAGCCCTCCACATACATCCGGTCATGTACCTGCTGCAACACTATCGCCAGATGGGCCGCCGCGGACGCCGTCGCAGGTACGCCACTACACATATGCACTACACATCTCACATGCCGACACAGGGCCCAAAGTGAACACTGGCATGCTGCTGGGGGGCACACCACATCCACATGGGCACCCACACATCACCCACCTCACAACAAGGCACCCCACGGCATCCGGAACACACAACGTCCGCCAACCTGCAGCAACGTCATGGTTACGGACACGTCACCGCCGCGGTCAACACATGCGCACTATGCAGAAGGCAGGGCAACACCAAGGCATGGGCAGGTCCCAAACATCACAGCGACACACCACCCCGACCAACACTGCACACCACCCAAACTAGTCACAGGCCAGGTGCATATCCCGTGCACCCCCATGCACATCTACAAGCACTGTAACAACAAGCACAATACACATACACTGCGACACACAACCAGGGACACAGGCACTGCAGGATTGGCTGACAACGAACACACAACACCAGTGCACTCCCCACAGGTCACACAATTGCATACAATCATCCACACAGGGCAAGACAAAACAAACAACAGGCATACAACTCCTGGCTGACACATGTGTGTCTCACACCATACAGGGGCACACATACATACACTACAAACTAACGCCCTTCACACTGCACACCTCTGCCACACCCAACACCACACATGCCATGTAAGCCATGCCACCAGGACTAAGGGCCAACACAAGACGACCATACACATACACGCCTGGGCACACAGAAAGGAAAACACACACCTCATCACATCATAGACATCTACCACACCACAGCACAGCTGCACACCCTGTGCTGCCAGTGTCCCCCAAGGTGACCTGTGAACAGTGTATGCAGCAATAGCAAATCACCAACACGAAAACTGCATGGCCTGCAAAATAACCATCACAGAGTACAACATCAGCAGGGCCACAATGGACTGAGGACCCTGTCCCCCTGTCTAAAAATCATATGGCCACATAGAGCCTTGCAATGGTGATGTACAAAATAGACCATGGTACTCAGTCAAGCATATGCAAACAAGAAAATGACTTTAATCAGTAAGGAGACAGAGAAAACACACCATAATTTACTGTATTTATTTCACATATTGCACAGATGTAGCTACACAACATTAGTAGACACCAGCAAGTCTCAAAATCATGTACAAATGGCATAGACTATGCACTGGTCAAACACAATCGGGAACTGCAAAGTCCTTGGCAGGGCAGGGGAGAGCACATCAGAGCAACAGGCCCAGAGTCTTTTGCAGGGTACAGCACATCAGAGCAACAGGCCCAGAGTCTTTGGCAGGGTACAGCACATCAGAGCAACAGGCCCAGAGTCCTTGGCAGGGCAGGGGAGAGCACATCAGAGCAACAGGCCCAGAGTCTTTGGCAGGGTACAGCACATCAGAGCAACAGGCCCAGAGTCCTTGGCAGGGCAGGGGAGAGCACATCAGAGCAACAGGCCCAGAGTCTTTGGCAGGGGAGAGCACATCAGAGCAACAGGCCCAGAGTCTTTGGCAGGGTACAGCACATCAGAGCAACAGGCCCAGAGTCCTTGGCAGGGCAGGAGACAGCACATCAGAGCAACAGGCCCAGAGTCTTTGGCAGGGTACAGCACATCAGAGCAACAGGCCCAGAGTCTTTGGCAGGGTACAGCACATCAGAGCAACAGGCCCAGGAACACACCCACATCGCTAACAATGGTCTAGTGTAGCACACCTATGTGTGGCACATGCGTCTGAGGGTGTTGACAACTCACTCCTGGCTGTCATGTGGAGTGGGACCTGGCTGTGTGTCAGGGACTGCAGGGCCACTTGACTGGTGTGACAGAGGGACATGTGATGTGGCTATTACAGAGGGCCTGCAAGGTGGAGGGCTGTGCGGCCCAGGTGGCACCGTGGCACGTGGAGGTGGAGTCATGCACGCCCTTGACACAGTGTGGGTGGGAGAGGTTGGAGGGGTGCCCTTCCACTTCTTTGGAATATGAATTTGCTTCCCTGTCATGGGGTTGATGGGAAGTGGCTTTGACACCACCGGCACCCCCCCCAACTGTCCCACATCAGGGGCAGACACTGCCACTCCCTCTGGAGAAGAGCTTGATCCTGCAGTACGCTTGGGCTGGCTACGCCTCCGGACCACCTTACCCTCTCTGGAAGTTGTACCCCCCACAGTGACCACCGTCCCACTTACCCCAGGGGTGGTGTCTACAGTGCCCTCCTGTCCCTTCTTGCCAGGGATGGCCACTACACTGCCCTCCTTTGCCACAATGACTGGGCTGGTCACGACAGGGGTCTCCTCTGCCACAATGACTGGGCTGGTCACAACAGGGCTTCCCTCCACCTGCCTCGATGTACTTTGTTCTGGGGTTGATGTGGTAGGTGGTTGTGTCCCTGTGTTCTCCCCAAGTGTAGCCATGACATCCCACACATCCTCTGTGGGCATAGCAGAGTCAATTTCTGGTGATGGCTCTGCAGCATGTGAGCCTGGTGTCTGACACAATGCTCTTCTGGCCTTGCTCTTCTGTGACTTCACCTTGTCTGTGCATATTGTGGGGTCCCTGCTCTTCTTTGGGGATGGAGTCTGTGGACGGGATTGTTTGCTTTGGGTCTGACCTGTGCTCCTAGTGTTGTAACGTTTACCCGATGTATGTCCCAAGTGCTCACTGTCATCTGATGTGGCCACTGACTGGGTGGACGTCACAGGCACCTGAGCTGCAAAGGGGGCATGTGCTTGTTGGAGGGCTGACGTCACTGTACCTGACAATGACAGGAGTGTACGATGTAGGCCACCCACGTCAGAGTGTATGCCCTCCATGAATGCCAGAACCAGGCCTAATTTGTTATCGTGTGCACTGAAGGCATTGAGCAGGGCGGTCTGGCCCACGCAAAGTTGCCGCAGGAGCTCTACGCACTCTGCACTGAGGGCAGCAGGGGGGACAGGTGCAGGTGCAGCGGTGCCATGTGTGAATGTCACACGTCCCCTCTTTGTGACACGGATACGGCCAACCCCAGAGGAAGTGGATGGGAGGGTGGGCAGTGGCCGTTGGTAGTCAGATGCAGCAGCAGACTCCCCATCTCCTGTGGCTGCTAACAGGGACGCCTCCCCCATGCCCTCAGATGAAGTGGTACTCTGTGTCTCAGCCACAGATTCCTCATGCATACTCCTGTCACCCTCATCAGCGCTGGTGTGGTCAGTGTCACTTTGCTCCGTCTCACTCTGCTCTGCTGCCGCTGTCGTGCTGGTCTCGCCACCACTTTCAGGATTATGTTCCGCCGTGGTGTCTTGCGAATCTGCATTAGTGACAAAAACATGGTTGTATAAGTGTCATTGTCTGGTCACACGATATCAGAGCAATGCAGCACATGAGAGGCCTAGAGATACATGGTAACCACCACACCCTCAAATCAATGTGCAGCTACACACCATATAGACCACAACTGTGCCTGTCATGCGGACAAACAGGCAGGAGTGGACCAATGTCGATGACACACAGCACTACACCCTGCCCATGGATGTTGTTCCCCCAGCCAACATGGACCTGCCCCATGGACATGATGTAGCCACAACTAACATCACCACTTACAGACCCAAAAGGGATCCAGAGGGGAATACACACACCTGTATTGTCTACACATGCCACATTGTCAAATAGGCCATTACAATCACCATGTGCCAATCTGGGTTCACATTGTTGTCAGATGTGTGGGCCACTACCATGATGGTGCATGCAAAGTAGACAGACATGGTGTCACACTCATTAAGTGGACACAGCTGTACGGCATAATAGGGACTCCACCATCAAAGAACAAAATTACTAGCAAGTTTCTGGACCTGGGCCTGCTTTTAGCGAAACGGGCCATAACATCCCAATGGAAAGCTAATAAGGGCCCCACGGTAGAAAGATGGAAGGCTGAACTTAAAAAATGGGCCCGGTGTGAGGGGGAGCTCCGTTTGCAGGCTGCACTTCGAGCGGGCACTGACACTGCTCTGGAGCGGGCCAGGGCCTGGGAACAAATGGTCTTAGACCTCACACTTTTAGACCTGGATGATGAGGAAAGCCCTGCGCCTAGTCCTGAGCCGGCGGCGTCGCCGCCTGGGGTGGTGCTGGCCTAGCCTCCCTCCCTAGTTTCCCTACTTCCTGTGTGATGACTGACAATTTGGTGGATTCCTCCTGCTGGTCTGATTAAGGTCTGGCTTGATCGGGGCAGGTGCAAGCTTGCATTGGTGGTACTCTGGCACGCCTGGGGGGGGGGGGAGAGGGATGGAGGGGGTAGGACTAGGGGAGGGGGGTTGGGTGAGTTGGGCGGATAAGGAGCTGTTGTTTAGGGAGGGAGGGGAGGGACTAGTTGGGTTGTTAAGTGATTGCGGAAACGGGGAGGGGTGGGGGGACAGAAAAGCAGCCCTGCAATTTACTGGATTACTGACTGTCACTGAACAATGCTGTCTTCATCAGGTCGTAACTGTCTCCGTTCCTGTCCTGCGCCGCTCGACCTCCGGGTTGTGAGCTAAATGGCTGTGTGACATATATATCGGAGTTTCATAGGTAGGACAGACAATGGATGAAATGGCATATGTGTCCTGCTTGTACAACTTATTTTGCTGCAATAAAAAGATATGTACAAAAAAAAATAGGGACTCCACCCACCATCACAAAGAAGAGTGACCATGTGGACAACAAAATATCTGTCAAGGAGTGAAAACTGCAGGCAGGAGCTGCAGAGTAAGGCCATGGTGCCCCAATGCCTCATACAGCCACACATCACAGTCGCCACTCACATCACATATCACAGCCTGGCAGCACACGCACATCACATGTGTCACCGCAGGCACAGGCACTGTACACATGCATCCACTCCCAGACAAACTCTCCCTCCCCGGATACTCACCATCTCTGTCTTGCTGCTGAAGGCCCTTCAGACGTGCATCCAGGTCTGGATTGGTCACTGCCAGTATGCGTCCCATCAGTGGAGTCATGGTGCGCCGTGCCACACGCCCTGTGCGTGGTACCATCCCCAAGTTCATCTCTGCCACTTGCTTAGCCAGCCGGCTGATGTCGTCCCACCTCTTGTGACAGTGTGTGTGTCGTCTGTTTGATACCCCCAGGGCTTGCACCTTTGCTGCTGTGGCCCTCCAGACAGCCTTACGTTGGTGTACTTTGAGCTGCAGGTATGAGAGTAAAGAATGCCAAATTAACATTTACACATTGTCATATGTCAGCATCTATCAGTACAGCAGCCAGACACTGAATCGGGACTCACAGTGACTGACCTCCCTCCACAACTGGGGGTACCCTCACAAGGCCACTCAGCATGGCATAAACATTAGTGAATGGATGCACACATTGAGCTTCGTAGTCTCCATGATAATCACACTAAATAATGATGCTTCAACACAAATGCATCGACAGCACTGTGTAAATCTGGAATTGTACAGGGCATTGATGGGGCATATCCACTAATCAGTGTGCAGCAACTGTAGCATGTAAGTTGGCTGATGGACAAACTTTGGCTGTGCAGCCACTGAACCTACTCTGTGTGGCACACTGACTATGACTACAGGGGCACCCTGAAATTACATCACAAGCGGACACTGTCCAACCAGCAACAAGGCAAACAACCGTTGGTCATGTCTGCCCCAAAAAGTAGCAAATCCCACTCACACATACAAGTATAGGCCTAGGACAGAGTCACAATGCAAAACACACACTCCCACCACCTGGAAACATCTTGTCTGTCAGTGTTTGTCTGCACCCCACATCCAAAAAAACATAGTGCAGCATCATGAATACACGTCTGACACCACCCTGCCCTACTGCTCCCTACATGGTGACTTACCACGACATTGGGGCCACCAAACAGGCGTGGGTACTGTGCCAGCACCTCGTTCACAAGGACATCCAGCTCCTCACTAGTGAATGGACTGGCACGGATCTTATCTGTTCTTGACATCCCTGTGGATATGGCAGACCTGTGGCGGAAGTGAGTTCTGAGGTGTCCCAGGCAGCAGCAGGAGAGGGTCTCAGGCAGCAGCAGGAGAGGGTCCCAGGCAGCAGCAGGAGAGGGTCCCAGGCAGCAGCAGGAGAGGGTCCCAGGCAGCAGGCTCTGTGAGCAGCAGGAGAGGGTCCCAGGCAGCAGCAGGAGAGGGTCCCAGGCAGCAGCAGGAGAGAGTCCCAGGCAGCAGCAGGAGAGGGTCCCAGGCAGCAGCAGGAGAGGGTCCCAGGCAGCAGGCTCTGTGAGCAGCAGGAGAGGGTCCCAGGCAGCAGCAGGAGAGGGTCCCAGGCAGCAGCAGGAGAGGGTCCCAGGCAGCAGCAGGAGAGGGTCCCAGGCAGCAGCAGGAGAGGGTCCCAGGCAGCAGGCTCTGTGAGCAGTGGGAATGTGTGGCTCACTCCCACAGATTTATAGGCCCCTGGGGTCGTAAGGAAGCTAATAAGGTGCTACAATAGGTTGTCTGGGTCTGCCTTATTCAAAAGCATCCAATGACCGCCTCCGCGGCGGCGGAGCACCGCTTCCGCATTTTTTAAATCTGCATCATGCCACAGAGAACACCCATGCCATTGGCTGTATGCAATGCTCCACGGCGGTGACGCACCGCGGGTGTCCGGGGTGCGCTACCGCAATGGTGCATCATTCAAAAGCATCCAATGACCGCCTCCGCGGCGGCGGAGCACCGCTTCCGCATTTTTGAAATCTGCATCATGCCACAGAGAACACCCATGCCATTGGCCGTATGCAATGCTCCACGGCGGTGACGCACCGCGGGTGTCCGGGGTGCGCTACCGCGATGGTGCATCATTCAAAAGCATCCAATGACCGCCTCCGCGGCGGCGGAGCACCGCTTCCGCATTTTTTAAATCTGCATCTTGCCACAGAGAACACCCATGCCATTGGCTGTAAGCAATGCTCCACGGCGGTGACGCACCGCCGAGGACCGGCGGTAGTTACCGCGACTCATGCGGCGGAGCATAGCCAGCGGCATGTACACAAGTCCATGTGCCAATGGCTACCTTGGCTGGGTAGATGGTGGTGCTGGGGTCACACCGCTGGGGACCGGCAGTAGGTTATGGCATTTTCGTACACATTGCTGTGTATGTCAATCCTGGACAATGTATAAGTACCATGCAGCTACATGGTGTAG
Source organism: Lissotriton helveticus (assembly GCF_964261635.1). NCBI lineage: Eukaryota > Metazoa > Chordata > Amphibia > Caudata > Salamandridae > Lissotriton > Lissotriton helveticus. The sequence goes on along the minus strand of NC_136067.1, from coordinate 1,592,442,769 downwards.
GGCACATCATTGTACACATGATGCCACAGAGCCATTGCATCCACAGGAGGACGCACGTTCAGTGTGAGCCACTTTAGCATGTGTTTGTGCCATTTTAGTAAGGGTTTTGATGGGTGATGATGATTGACAGACGTCAGGTGCTCTACGTAGATGTCGTGAGGTTTAATGTGTTGTTGGTCAGTGCAGACCTTGACCGGGCTGGTGGCACTGCATTGTATCGTACATGACTTGTGCATTCACAACTGATCATGCACACAACCAGAAGTGTCCCTGCTATTGTGATCATACATGATGCATTGAGGTGTGGCAGGTACGGCAGATGGGTATGACAGACATGTTAAGTCACATTAGATTTGTGGCTCTAGTAGCTCCATGTCTGCGCATGTCACAAGTTCAATCATTATATCCACTTTCACATTACCCGATGTGTTGCTGTAACTTGGGTATTGTCACTGGAGAGGCCTGCCCTCTGTGTGTAGCTATTGGCCAGCCATGTAACCAGATGTGCCATGCATCTCTCTGGCCCTTGTTGTTTTCCCATTACATCATTGATGCTTTGTGCTATGGCCATCTCATGATGCTTGTCATTGACCTATTCTTTTTTAATCCTAAACTAGGAGGATGCCAAATCTCCTACGTCAGTTGATTGTGCTTGAGGACATGGAGAATGAGGCAATCATCAGGAAATTCAGGCTGGACAGACCGACATTGAAGATCGTGTGTGATCTATTGGAGCCCCACCTGCAGCCTCGCCGTCACTATCCTACGGCATTCACACCCACCTACAAGGTAATGGCAGCACTACACTTCTTTGCGACTGGTTCCTTCCAGGAGACCGTGGCTAACGCTGGGGGAATGTCGCAGCCCATGTTCAGCATGGTGCTGAGGGATGTACTTGAGGCCATGATGATATATCGGAATCGCTACATCCATTTCCCCCGGGGACGTGAATTGGCTGCCGTTAAGGGGGACTTCTATCCACTTGGGCACATCCCACATGTAGTCGGTGCGATAGATTGCACCCATGTGGCTCTGGTGGCACCGCAGGTGACAGAGCACATTTATCGGAACTGCAAACACTACCACTCCATGAATGTGCAGGTGGTGTGCCTTGCAGACATGACAATTTCACATGTGTGTGCTAAGTATCCCGGTTCGGCACATGACTCTTTCATTATGAGGAACAGCATGGTGCCACGGATGATGGAGAATCTGCATCCCGAACGTGCCTGGATTGTGGGTGAGTTACACTACTGCTATCACGTGCTATGTGTCACTGGCTTTACTGTGGCCGTACAACATTACTATGGGTGTTTTTTATTCACAGGGAACTCTGCATATCCCAGTAGGCCATGGCTGTTGAGCCCACTCCGGAATCCCCAGACACCAGCAGACATCCGCTACAATGAGGCCCATGGCAGGACACGACGGGTAATTGAACGGACTTTTGGACTGCTGAAGTCAAGGTTCCGGTGCCTTGACAGGACTGGAGGCGCACTCGCATACTCGCCTGGGAAGGTGTGCAAGATCGTTGTGGCATGCTGTATGCTACACAACCTGGCCATCCACAAGGGGGTCCCCCTGCTCCTGGACGACGGTGAGGAACCAAGGGCACAACCTGCTCAGGGACCTGAATCCAGTGATGAGGACAGTGGAGAGGAGGAAGGAGTTGACCAACGGCAGCAGCTAATCCAACGCTACTTCACTTGAAGGTGTGTGACGAGTTACAACGTCTACATAGTCTAGTGTGGTAGCTTATGTTGTGAATGGATATGCGCAGATGTTCCCAATAGCCACTTGTTCTGTCACCTATGTATGGTATTGTTGGAATGGACGTTACGTACGGAGATGTATTCTGGACGGTATTTGTGCATATCAGCTAGACAATGTGTATTGTACCTGTGATAATTTGGATATTTGTGGAGCAGTGATCTGTATGTGTTGCCACGATGAGACCAGTGACTGTACTTCTGTTGTGTCTCCCTAGGTGCTCCAGAGTGTTCCTGCCCTGCATACTGTACATCATGTTTACATATCATGGACATTATCATCATTGTAAATACTGCACTAAAGAATTCAATACACAAAATCTGGATTGTAAGGTATTTTATTTACGGGGTGGACATGTGAATTGTGCGGGAATATTTACAGGAAGGTGGGGAATGAGCAGTGAGTTGACAGTCATGGTCGCAGAGATGGAAGAGTAGACACCACATGGATGTGGTGACCCAGTCCAACAGACAGGTGCCATTGCCAAGGCAATGTGGGGAAAGACAGTCCAAAAAGTCAATGCAGTTGGGGAGAGGGTTGTCTTCACGGCTGGCTCCGTGACTGGCGTGTGGCAGGTGCTTGGCTTCCAGAGACTCCCAGGCTCTTCTTCGGACGCCCCCTAGATCTTTTTTGCGGTAGGGGGCCTGCTGAATGGCCAGCGGCGTCAGAGAACTCGCCCCTCTCTGTTGGCGCAGGGGAGGATGGAGCACTGTCATTCTGCGGCACAACAGGAGGGGACGGAGGTGGTGGTTGGGACACAGGCCTGTCCCTCTGCAACGCCACTTGCTGGCCCATGAGGTCCTCAGCAGGATGAGCTCCCTTAATAGTTCATCCGACCGGCCACTTTGTCCCTGGACCTCTTGGTAGGCCTCCACAACTCTGGTGAAGTGGTCCAGGGATGGTGTCCACTCCTCCCGAGGCCTGGTGTTGACCCTGGCCCTCCCACCTGCTCTGCTGCCACGGACCTCTTCCCTCGCCACTGGTGCGCCACGCACTGGCTCCCTGCCCTCCACAGTTGTTGGTGTGGGCTGGTCATCCCTAGGGACAGGGAGGGTGCTGCAGGTGGTACTGGTGGTAGTGGTGGTGTTGGTGGCAGTGGCTGCGGTTGTGGTTGCGGTGGAGGCAGAGGCCGTGACAGCAGGGGTCTGCTGCGTTGGTGTTGCAGCAGAGGTGGTGGTGGGGAGGATGGGGGCCTGGGACCTCTGGGTCTGTGGAACACCGGATGGGCCGGCCTGGAGCTCATCATCCAAACTGTCCTGGGAGTCTGCATCTGTGAGTCCATGTGCCGGAGGTGGAGACTGGCTCTGCTGGTCGTTGGTGTTGTCCCCAGCAGTGAGTTCTTCATCACCTGTGGAGTAGATGGGGAGTGGTCAGTGTTTGTGTCATCTGCGTATCATCATCTGTCTGTACACTAGTGCATTTTGCTGTCATCAGTTGTACAAATCATGGCAACACCGTGTTACATTACATAGTGGAGAGTTACATCATGGAGTCCTAAAGGTTGATTGTCTATGCATTTTGTACAATAGTAATTTGATTAATACACACACACACTTCATGAAGATATACGGTAGTTACATACCTGTAAGGTGAGTGTGCAGGGTACAATGGCTGACACTTGCTCCTGGGTGGGGCAGGCCTCCATGCTGCTGGGCTGTGGGACAGGGGGGCATGCTGGGAGTAGTGAGACAGGCCTCCCTCCCTCCCTCACACCCACAAACATGCTCCAAGTGAAGATGGCTAGCAACCTGTAAGTTTGTTTGTGAAACAGTGCAATGGCTGACACTTTCTCCTGGGTGGGGCTGCCCTCCATGCTGCTCGGCTGTGGGACAGGGGGGCATGCTGGGAGTAGTGAGACAGGCCGCCCATCACACTCCCTCCAAGTGAAGATGGCTAGCAACCTGTAAGTTTGTTTGTGAAACAGTGCAATGGCTGACACTTTCTCCTGGGTGGGGCTGCCCTCCATGCTGCTGGGCTGTGGGACGGGGGGCATGCTGGGAGTAGTGAGACAGGCCACCCATCACACTCCCTCCAAGTGAAGATGGCTAGCTACCTGTAAGTTTGTTTGTGAAACAGTGCAATGGCTGACACTTTCTCCTGGGTGGGGCTGCCCTCCATGCTGCTGGGCTGTGGGACAGGGGGGCATGCTGGGAGTAGTGAGACAGGCCTCCCATCACACTCCCTCCAAGTGAAGATGGCTAGCAACCTGTAAGTTTGTTTGTTAAACAGTGCAATGGCTGACACTTGCTCCTGGGTGGGGCAGGCCTCCATGCTGCTGGGCTGTGGAACAGGGGGGCATGCTGGGAGTAGTGAGACATGCCTCCCTCCCTCCCTCACACCCACAAACAGGCTCCAAGTGAAGATGGCTAGCAACCTGTAAGTTTGTTTGTGAAACAGTGCAATGGCTGACACTTGCTCCTGGGTGTGGCAGGCCTCCATGCTGCTGGGCTGTGGGACAGGGGGGCATGCTGGGAGTAGTGAGACAGGCCTCCCTCCCTCCCTCACACCCACAAAAATGCTCCAAGTGAAGATGGCTACCAACCTGTAAGTTTGTTTGTGAAACAGTGCAATGGCTGACACTTGCTCCTGGGTGGGGCAGGCCTCCATGCTGCTGGGCTGTGGGACAGGGGGGCATGCTGGGAGTAGTGAGACAGGCCTCCCATCACACTCCCTCCAAGTGAAGATGGCTAGCAACCTGTAAGTTTGCTTGTTAACCACTTGGCTGCTAAGGGTGTTCGATGAGCTCCATTGACTTTCCATTGAAATCAATGGAAAGTCCATGACGAGTTACCCTTGTCATTAGCGCTGAAGGGGTTAAACAGTGCAATGGCTGACACTTGCTCCTGGGTGGGGCAGGGCTCCATGCTGCTGGGCTGTGGGACAGGGGGGCATGCTGGGAGTAGTGAGACAGGCCTCCCTCCCTCCCTCACACCCACAAACATGCTCCAAGTGAAGATGGCTACCAACCTGTAAGTTTGTTTGTGAAACAGTACAATGGCTGACACTTGCTCCTGGGTGGGGCTGCCCTCCATGCTGCTGGGCTGTGGGACAGGGGGGCATGCTGGGAGTAGTGAGACAGGCCTCCCATCACACTCCCTCCAAGTGAAGATGGCTAGCAACCTGTAAGTTTGTTTGTTAAACAGTGCAATGGCTGACACTTGCTCCTGGGTGGGGCAGGCCTCCATGCTGCTGGGCCGTGGAACAGGGGGGCATGCTGGGAGTAGTGAGACAGGCCTCCCTCCCTCCATCACACCCACAAACAGGCTCCAAGTGAAGATGGCTAGCAACCTGTAAGTTTGTTTGTGAAACAGTGCAATGGCTGACACTTGCTCCTGGGTGGGGCTGCCCTCCATGCTGCTGGGCTGTGGGACAGGGGCTATGGTGGGAGTTGTTGTACTGACATTCCGGCCCCATACAGGCCTCCTCAGCAGAATGGCTGGCTACATGTTGGTTAGGGATGGACAGTGTATTGGTGGTTGGGTATTGCAAGGAGGTAAAAGTCAATGTGGTTGTCTGTACTTACCAGCCTCCGCTCCCCCGGCTACTCCTGTGAAACTCTCAGGTAGCAGGATAGCAAGCACCTTCTCCTCCCATGGTGTGAATGTCTTCAGTGGGATGGGAGGGCCACTGCCAGTCACGTTTGCCAGATTCCAGTTCTTGCTCCTCTTCTCCTTGACAACCCTCTTGAGATCATGCCACCGCTTCATGATCTCCTTCTTGGATCTTGGGGTGGCCCCAACTGCATTCACCCTTTGGACAATCCTTTCCCACATTTGGGTCCTGGTGGCTAATGGTGTCTGTTGGACTAGGTTCCCAAATAGTTGTGGTTCTACTCTCACAATCTCGTTGACCATGACTGTCAACTCACTCTCTGTGAATTTTGGCATTTTTTGTGATGTCATGGTGTGGGGGGGGTTGAGGTGTTTGTGGGTGCAGGGGTGTGTGGGTTCAGGGGTGTGGTGATGGGGTGTGTTATGTGCTGGGGGTTTGATTGTGATGGTGTGATGGTGGTGTTGATGGTGGTGGTGTGTGGGTGGGTGTGGTGTGCGATTTTGCCTCTCCTCTCAGATGTGGTGTATGGCCTTCTGTTCTGGAAAGATGCAAAGGATTGTGGTGAGTGGAGGGGGTGGCTTTGTACTCAGCTGTGTGGGTGTGTCCAATTGGATTGTGGTTGTCAGGTGTGTTGTGGGTGTGGTTATGTAGTATTGTATATTTTTTTTGCCATTTCTGTGTCTGTGTGTGTGTGTTGTATCTATTGGAGGCAGGGCTACTTTGTTTATGCAGTATTTGGCATCACTGCGGTGCTTTGACATCGACCGCCATGTATTTCATGTTTGTCCGCGCCGGTGACTTTGCTGGTGCGTGTCCGCCATTTATCCCATGCAATCCTGCCTTCGACCGCGGCGGTCGGTGCCTGCGGTTCCGCCCGCGCCACCCTCGGGGATATCGTAATTTCCTGTTCGGTGTCTCCGCTTTCCCTGTGGGCGGTTTTGTATTTTCCGCTGCTTTTCCGACCGCCGGTCGGTCTCTAGTGGCGGTCGATCCTAATTTGTCTGCCGGTTGCACCGCCTCCATGGCGGGCGGTTGTTTTCCGCCTCCATGGCGGGCGGGGTGGTTTTCCGCCCGCTATCCTAATGGGGCCCTAGGTTTCCTGAATTTCGGAAGAACATACATACTAAATTATGCAGGGAGGGTTAAACCTCTCTATGAATTAATAAAACCTAATTTCAAACAAATCAATTGGACTCAGAAACACATAGAAATTTTAAGATTATTACAAACAGACATGTTAACTAAAACAAAACTGCAAACACGCGCAAACGAACGCAACCTTGTAATCTGAGTCATCCCAGGAAGATGCGGATTCACGTACCTGACCTCTAAGGAGGGAGAAACGGTACCAATAGCTTACAAATCACACTTGTACACACAAGCTGAAATGAAATTCAGTTCCACTGAAAAAATTCTAACAGCGGTTCAAACTGCTGTAGAAAAAGAAAGAGCCCTAGTCCAAGGGAGAAATATATCTGTATTAACAGCAGAATCAGCCTTTGAGGCAGTAACAAGTCCACGCAATCCGAATGCTGTGGCATTAGATCCAAAATGGATACAATGGGAAAATTCTCTTGCTGCTAAAGACGTGAAACACGCATTTGATCCGAAAATGAAAAAAATAGAAAATCTGGAATACGAACATGAATATCCTCTGCCAATCGAAATTCTACCTCTAGAACAGTACACCTGTGTAATCTACATGGATAGATTTGCACAACACTACGACGTGGATAAAAAATCTTACAATGCAGCGTTCGCGATTGTTAAAGGTCACTGGCGCTTTGGTAAATTCAGGCCGATAATCACCAAAACTGAATCACTCAGAAACTGTACAGCTCAGCGAGCTGAAATAAGATCTTTAAAGATGGCGCTTGAAAATGCCGATCGTGAATTCCCCACACTAATAGTGTGCGATTCGCATTATTGCGTCCAGTCTTACAATAATGACATGCAGACATGGATCAAAAACGGTTACAAAGATGAGACTGGTGCCACAATAAAGCATAAAAAACTTTGGGAACAAGTAGTTCTTTTGCAGAAAGAACTACAAAAGACTCACGTGATACATACACTGAGTCATCAACGTGATGGCGTTCACGTTGCAGGGAATTCATTGGCTAACAGAGCCACAGCGGCAGCTGTTCAACCGGCTTCCGTAGTCACAAAAAAGCGTACTAAAAAACAAATAGACGGTGAAACGCTACTAGCAGTAAAAGCCTAAATGAAATGCGACCATGCGGCGTTACCTCTAAATTATCCACTCGGAAATAAATACATAATTGATGCAAACTCCGTTCCTTTTGCTCGAATCCCTGGAGTGGGGGATAGAGTAATTCCAAACACGACCCGGAGGGCTTACTTGATTCAAGAAGCACATATGGGACAGGGTCTGAGGCACCAAGAGATCTTGACATGTGTAATAGAATTACATTCACAATACTGGTGGCCGGGGATGTGCGTGCAAATTTACAACTTTGCAACTAATTGTCAGAACTGCAATAGAGATTGCAGTGGGGAACCGGACGAGACACCAGCCCAGATACCCTTATTAGAAAGCATCAGGCTATCTATACGCAAAATTCCAGATGGAAAAAGGCGGTCACATAATTATTAAGACGAAATGCACTTAAGATGTAGGCCCCAGTGCTCGGCTGACGCCAGAACTGTTATAAAAGATTTGCGAGTCTTTAACGGGCACATATGCAATTGGCATTCTACATTCTGACCATGGTCCTGTGTTTAGCTCTCGAGCTTACAAAGAGGCCATGGCCAGCATGGGCATTGCATTGCGGTACTCTTCTCCCTTCCATCCTGAGGGAAATGCGGTAGTGGAAAGAAAAAACCGTGACATAAAGCAATCTATCACGGCGAGGGTATTAGGTTCGGGTGATGGGTGGGTCAAACATCTAACAAGTGTCCAACGTAGTCTTAACAATCTGCCAAGAAATTCTCTAAAAGGTATCACTCCCTACGAACTATTGTTCGGTACTAGAATGAAAATCCAGGACTTAGATTGTCAGACTTAAGTGGTGAAAGACAAAGCCTTTGATATCAAAGATCGTTTGGCTGTTTTACAGGACTTAAATGAAACAAGAAGAAGTCTAAGTAACAAAAGTTAAAGCCAACAGCCACTGAAGAAAAACCACCTGTCCCAGCAAGACCTGTCTGGATTCCAAAGATTGGGGATCTAGTCAGAGAGAAGATCGCGGTGAAGAAGGAATTTGGGCCTTCTTACAGAAAAGCAGTACCTGTCTTAGCTGTCAGCGGAACAAGATCAGTAGTACTACCGCCCCTTGCTGGTAAAAAGGAGAACAGAGTTGTATCAATCGACCTGGTAAAACCACAATCATGTGGCCAATAATAAGTAGTAGGCCCAGTGGACTCCCAAGAAGTAGCAGAAGACCAAACCTTGCTACAATCCAAGAGGTTCAAACTGAGAGACTAATCACTTTTGATAAACCTGCAGTGAATAAAAAAGGACTATGCAACAAAGCCATGGATCTTGTGCCTCTTGAAACCCAAATTGCAACAGTTCGTCAAGAAACACCTGTCTACAATGATGTAGCTTCTGACTATACTAATGTGACAAAAGAAGATCCAAAGACTAAAGGAAATCCGGAAGCAATTCCAACAATTGACAGAACTGCATCTGGCTACTTCCTCAATTTCGATGACTTTTCTGATGATCCAAGTGAACATGAAGAAACGCCAGCAACAAAAAGTTTTAAACAAAAAATGACTGAACTTTTTCATCAACTAAAAGAAACATATCTGATTTCACCATGGATTGAATTTTGGATTGTGTTAGGTGTACTTTTCCTCATGCTTTGGCTCATCATGGTTTTATGTTTGGGTAGATTTATTGATGGAAAATATAGTACAATGGACACAGCAAGTCAGAACATCAACTTGGTCCTAAAGCCTCACAGATCCTCACACATCAAGAAAAGAGAACTGTCATCAGTGAACATCACAGCCAATCCAATACCCGGTGGGGTAGCATGGGACAAAACGGATTATGAAATCTATGGCCCGATTGAGCTCTTGAAATATCTACATCAGTTCAAGGTTTCATTAAGTGACTTTGTAAAACCAAGTACTTTCTCTGATGATTGGGACTTTGAAAATATTAATAATATGATGTCAGATTTAGTAATGTCAGCAAAATTCACAGATCAAGATTATTTGCAGGGTTCAGCAAACTATGAAGAAATGTACTGTTATTATCATTATGGTCATCACTATTTGCATAAATCTGCTAATCCTAGAAATGTTTTTACTTATAACCAATGGGAACATTGTCCAACACCGCCAAAAGGCAGCTCGAAAACATTTTATGAGAAATTTCCATACTTCTCAGGGTTTAACACAACTGATCCAGAAATGTTTTATTTTAAAATGTTAAATAAGACAGTTATGAAAACAATGTGGACAAATACTAAATTGATTTATTCTGAAAAATGTTATGATAAAATGTCTACATTTGGTTTTGAATTTTGGAAAAACAACATTGAAACAAAAACCATCTGGGGTACAAAAGACTGGCAGGTACAAGGTCCAATAGCATTATTTAGAGCCTGCATGATCCCAGAACAGATAATATTCCTGAATGACACCATTCAGCAAACAACCTGTCTTGGTTTAGCCAAGATAAAAGACTTAAACAAACCGTCTATTCCAAAGCCCATACCTGATAGTAATAGCACTACAGATGTGGAGATAGAAGTATCCCATATTTTACATCAAAACAGAACAAATCCTGATTGGAAAAAATGGTTGATCTGGCCCACAAACACAAATACCTGTCAAGATAGATTCCTGAACAAAATACAGGGGTTCAAACAGACCAGGCCAGACCCAAGATATTCCCAGAGAAAACATCCAGGGATAGTTACAACATACAGTGTAGGGAAACTGTGCCTTGAGTGGCTACAAAAATCCACACTGGCTGAAATTAAGCAACACTTGACTTTACTTAAAGACGGTGCTGACTTGCGAGATTTCATACTGGGACCTCGCAAACAGCGTCAAAAACGTTTCATATACGCCGGTATATACGATGCTTACAACGAAGCTTGGAAAGTAACGCAAATTGAAACTGCAGAAAAAATACGAGAAATTGATCGTATTCATTTGGAAAAATCACTTTCTGTAGTGGACAATGGGTTAACGACTCTGTCCTCCAGAATATATTCACTGGACAGCATTGTATCCTCTGCTATTGATATAATAGAGCAGGACTTACTAATGTTACAACATGGTCAGTCCCAATTGCGTTCTATTGTACAACTAGGCTGGACGTTACAAAACTTGCATTCAGGCTACGTGCCATGGCGTCTAATCAACACAACGTCATTATTTTCTATCTTTAACCTTACTGATAAACAAATCAGTTTGGCACAAAAAGGAGCAGACTATACGATTCTGAGCATTGAAAAACTTGAGAGATTACCATTGACAATGTCAGAGAGACCTGTCCTTGAATGGATAATACACGGAACAATTACAATTCCATTAACAACTTTCCAGTTTAAGTATTGCCAAAAATATATACCAGCAGGCCTGTATGAAAGGTTGGGTAAAGGATACATCAAGTCAACCTTGAATTTACATTATACACACAAATGTTATAGTGAAGGAAAAAAGGAGGTATTCCATAGTGGTAACAATTGTAAAAAAAATCACTAAGCGGTACACTTCTGTGTCAAGGTATTAACTTGCATGGAGCCTGCGAAGGTTCATCAAATAACCTTTCATGTCACCTGCATGGCACTCCTGCAACACAGATAGAGCCATTTTTCAGACAGCTTTCCAACGGCAGCTACGTTCTAATAAGTTGTTACGTCCAGGGTCACTTGCTGTATGCAAGTATTGTATCCAAACAGCAATCCAGACATGGAGGTGGCAATATGGCCTTCTTTGAATATCTCTTCTATTCGAATTGATACTTTAAGCAGAATGAAGTCTATTCTTTTACAAACAACTGTGCCTTTAACCTCGTCCAAAGAGACGTATGATCTGCAAGTTGCAAGGACAGCGGCAGAGATACATACCCTATTATCAACAAATTGCCCCGTGCATTTCGTAGAAATGTTAGGTCAAATTTTAAACATGTCTGATACCAGTGGCATCGCACATGTATTTAAGACAATTTTTTCGGGACTGTTAGCACCCTTTGAAACAGTTCTGGGCATTTTCACGAATTTTGTGCATTCTTTATTCGGCGGCCTGCCTCTTCTTGTGGGACTCGTAGCAGGAATTTTATTTTTGATCCTTCTGCTCGGATATGGCAAGCCAAGCCACAGACAAAACTCCAGCTACGATGGAAGAAACGATCCTAGCAATACGCTACCGAGACCGAATCACTAAAGTCCTCGGATTAGCCCGGCTAAGAGATCTGAATACAACCTGGTTTCTTTCATTCAGACCAATCTGGCAAGATTGCATGTTACCTGTGCTTCGATGTCTGCTATGTGGAGAAGAATGCCTGTTGGACGTCTGTCTTACACTACCATCAGCAGTACCAACGGATATCGATACTTTGCTTGGTTTGGTAACGGCTCATGCAACGTGTTGTCCCCAGCGGCTACCTATTCTGATGACGGCATTCGTTGAGACTTCACCATTACGAGTAGGTGGCGATGAAGTACGAGATGAAAGCAGCACCACACAGGTACAACCTTCTGTGAGCATTGCTGAGCCAAAGATCGATGATGGCAATGATTCTCACATATGCACTATTTCAGCTTTTTCGAACTTGGTCGAACTTTCACCTGATGTTGTAGACCAATTTTTCGCAAGCCTGTCTGATATGATGTTCTCTCCTAACAACGAGAATAACTTTTAAAATAACGAGCACAAAGCGTTCCCTGAACTCCGAATTCGGCCTTCAGTTTTTGATAAACAACACTACTGAAAACATTTGGAACTATTTTTTCCCCTGAAAGCGAAATTATTTTTTCCACTTCCAAAATATTTACCTTTTTCTGGCACATGGTAGTCTGCTTAAAGTAGAACTATTCTTAGAGAACAGAGCTTCTATTTTTAGAGACACTAGAGACACTATTTTACCTCAGCCTCTAGCACATGTACAGTATTGTATAAATATGTGATGAAATGGTCTCGACCTTCTTTCCTGTATTTAAGAGCCCTTTCATAAATGTAATTTTCGCAATTCATTCAGCCAATATTTATATATGCATTTCCTGAATGATAACACTGCTTGAAAAACGTACAGTATAAATACTCATTTTCGTGTATATACCATACACCATTTCAAATGCAATTTATGTATTTTGGGGTGGGTTGGAAAACACATGCATCATTATATGTTTAGTATTGCTTAGTATTTAGTCATGATGGACATTAATACGAGGAGTGGGTGTTGTGAATCTATCTAGGACCCTAATTAGATATCCCCGATTCATGCCCTTATGTGGTTATAACAAAACATATCCTTATAAAGGCATAAGAATCATGTCCATATTTAGTAATAGCCAGTGCAGTCCAAATACGGCAAGGCTACTCCCATAGACTCCTAGAAAGTACAACGCGTTCTTTAAACAAACCAGTACAAAAGGGGGTGGTAATGGACGGAGCATCTGAACCAATCAAACACTCACACCCAGTCAAAGGATCTGGGTTTAATCCATCACCATTCTTTAGCCCACTCTGCCACCCCAGTTCAGACATGGCTATATGCAAATCAGTCTGACCCTGTGCCTCATGGGAACAGTCCAGCCCGAACTGCCAAGCCATGCCTTCCCTGGACCAGAAACAAGCTTCCGAGGACCGGTTTCTGGCATTGCAGCCGTCTTTAGCCCGGCTTGCTTGAATCCAGTGGCAAAGTGAGCAAGGGACTCACGTCTGAGCATACCCTGCCACACTTATGGCGGCCAAAAGCGGTACAAAAGGGGGTGGTAATGGACGGAGCATCTGAACCAATCAAACACTCACACCCAATCAAAAGATCTGGGTTTAATCCATCACCGTTCTTTAGCCCACTCTGCCACCCCAGTTCAGACATGGCTATATGCAAATCAGTCTGACCCTGTGCCTCATGGGAACAGTCCAGCCCGAACTGCCAAGCCATGCCTTCCCTGGACCAGAAACAAGCTTCCGAGGACCGGTTTCTGGCATTGCAGACGTCTTCAGCCCGGCTTCCTTGAATCCAGTGGCAAAGTGAGCAAGGGACTCACGTCTGAGCATACCCTGCCACACTTATGGCGGCCAAAAGCGGTACAAAAGGGGGTGGTAATGGACGGAGCATCTGAACCAATCAAACACTCACACCCAGTCAAAGGATCTGGGTTTAATCCATCACCGTTCTTTAACCCACTCTGCCACCCCAGTTCAGACATGGCTATATGCAAATCAGTCTGACCCCGTGCCTCATGGGAACAGTCCAGCCCGAACATGGCTTGGCAGTTCGGGCCGGACTGTTCCCATAAGGCACAGGGTCAGACTGATTTGCATATAGCCATGTCTGAAATGGGGTGGCTGAGTGGGCTAAAGAATGGTGATGGATTAAACCCAGATCAGTTGACTGGGGGTGAGTGTTTGATTTGCTCAAAAGCTCCGTCCATCATCCCCAAATTATACCCAAGATCACGCCAGCCTTCTGTATCACAAATTCTGAGAGCTACATACATCCAGCACTAAGTGCTCTAGTGCAAATGCCACTGTCCGTTCATGCCCCTTCACAAATTGACCTAACACAACCCACAAACTTTTCAAATTAGCATCTACAGTAATAATAATACTTTCAACATGAGTAAAAGGTCTGATGGCAGAACCATTCACAATTAACATTTTAACACTATCAAAAGTGTGCTGAGCTTCTTCAGACCACACATACTTTGTGTTCTTCTTTAACAAATCTCTCAGAGGTTGTACCATTACAGCATGCTCTTGTACAAACCTAGCATAGTACTCACTGAGACAAAGTAATACTCTGAGGGAATCCTTGTCTGTAGGTATAGGAGCATCATTGATAGCTGTCATAAATAACAATGTAGGTGTTATCCCTCCATGTGAAATATAATGCCCAAAATAATTCATTTCCTCATTGACCAATTTGCACCTGCTCAAGTTGACAGTCATCATACCATGTTTGGTGAGGATGGCAAACAACTAGATTATTGCGATTGAGAACTCTCAAATCCACACATAAACATATGTCACCTGATCTTTTGAGTGCTATTACAGCAGCAGAAACCCATTCAGATGAGTCTACTGGTGTAATATTACCTTGAGAACACATGTCCTCCAATAACTTTTTAAGAGCTTCCCTAGCTGAAATGGGAACTGGTCTGATTTTTTGAGCAACTAGAGTGACATTTTTCAATTTGATGGTGTGGTGAACCCTTTAATAGTTCCAACTTTGTCACTGAACACAGAAGCAAACTTAGAAAACAGACCGTGCAATGCGCTATCATGATCACCTTTGTGCACATTTATTTGTACTATAGATATGTACCTATCTTTGTGTATTGCTTTATATAAACATGTAGAATAATTATGTTGTTAAAAAATAAATAAAATAGATTTTTAAGTACTTTAACACTTGAAAACCAGAGTTTATCTAATGCATCTTTAATCTACATATACTTACTTCCTTTATGCATCTATATACCTTCCATGTACTTGGATCTATATATTTATTACTTTTCTCCTAAAAAGCATATTCAATGCACTATCCTATTTCTCATCCTATATCTCTATCAATATCTTTAATCTACATCGACTTACCTACTTTATGCCTCTATATACCTTCCATGTACTTATGAATATATATATTTATTACTTTATTCTAATTCAGCATATCCAATGCACTACCCTATTTCTCACCTATTACCTCTCTTAATATATCTTCTACCCCAACTTTCTGACTCATCTGAAACTTCTTTCTACTACTCCTTCCAATGCACTACCCTATTTCTCACCCTCTATCAATATATCCTCTACATCCACTCTTTCATTGATCCCAAACCCCATACCACTACTTTGATCCCCAAAATAACCCTTTCTAAACTCTCCCCTACTCTACCCCTCCCTGCAATATCTGACACCTCTTTGCCTATACCGATCCCCAAAGCCTTTCTAAACTCTCCCCTCTGACTCTTCCCCTCCACAGTCCTTTTTACTCATCCCAAGTCTCCTCCTACTGTTATGACCTCCAAAACAAAAAAAACTAAAAAAGTCTAAATCCTTCACTCTTCTATTCCTCCACTATCCTTTTCAATCAAAATAACAGACTAACATGTCCACTTCTCAAATTTCATATTTCACAATACTAATTCTCCACTAATCCTTTATGGTTTCCAGAGTAGCTTGCTACTCGTCGAAAAAGCGCTTCAACACCTCATCAGGGGTAGCAAGCACCATATAAATGCAAATCTTATATCCCTCCGATACCCTTCTCTATCCAAATGACTAACATATCCACCACTCAAAATTCCTTTCATATTTCACTACACTAATTTCAACACTAATCCTTTATGGGTTCTGGAGTAGTGAGCTACTCACCAAAAAAGCACTTCAACACCCCATCAGGAGTAACAAGCGCTATATAAATGCAAACCTTTTTCCCTCTTCTATCCCTCCCCTACCCTTCTCAAACCAAATAACTGACTACCAAATCCACCACTCAAATTACCTTCATATTTCACTATACTAATTCAACACTAATCCTTTATGGGTTCCAGAGTAGCATGCTACTCGCCAAAAAAGCGCTTCAACACCCCATCAGGGGTAGCAAGCGCTATATAAATGCAATCCTCTTTCCCTCTTCTATCCTTCCGCAATCCAAATAACTTACTAACCTATCCACCACTCAAATTACTTTCATATTTCACTTAACTAATTCAACACTAATCCTTTCTGGGTTCCAGAGTAGCATGCTACTCACCAAAAAAGCGCTTCAACACCCCATCAGGGGTAGCAAGCGCTATATAAATGCAAGCTGTCCATTTCTTTTGCGTGCAGGTTGTGCTGCAATGGTACTCTAGAAAGTATTAAGCCATAATTAAAGGAAAAATATTCTAAATGTTCTCACATATATACAAATGAAAGCAAAATGTTACGTGAAATGTGATGGTATGTGACTTCTTCTGCTGCTGAGGATGGTAGGTGGGCGCAGACATAACAGTCCTTTTCGTCCATAGCTTGCATGTATTCTTGCACTAACCTAGAATAAACATTAATTGTATAATCCACTCTTTTGTATCTGGCAAATTAGGTTTTCGATTGCTCTTTATCAGTTGTGTGTGCAAATGAGGTAGTTGCATTGGTAAACCTACCTTTTTTATCGGGTGTTAAATAGAACCCTACTGACACTATTATGATCATTATCACTGTTATTACAAAAATGTGACACATAATTATCTTGCATCTAGTTCTAATGCAACATGTTTGTCTGCAACCAGAGGCAAAGGCAACAGCTCAAGAGTTCAATTCTGAGAGTATGCTCATTGTAAAGTTTTTTCAAAAGTCTAATTTTTACAAAAGTCTCTTTTAAATTCAAAATCTTCATAGAGACAATCCTTTGCCCTACTCCATGTTCTTCTAAAATGTTATCCGTACTCTTCTACTGTAACTCAGGGCCTTGGTAATTCTTCTTAAAACAAGAAAATTAATATTTTGTTTAAGTATTTTAGCACTTTTCAAGCAGTTCTTTGTCATTTGAGTATTTCTCAATATGCTCCAGAACTCTTTGTCAAACAGCTTATCCAATAATTGTATTGAAGTGATGCCATGGAGGTTTAAACAGTTCAGCTTTCACATGACACAATTTACCCAATGATACATTCAGTATGTTGTTCACACTATATGTCCATTCAGGTGCAGAATACCTTCAAAAAGGCACTCTTGCTCTTTTTGATCATCTTGGTCTTTGTTAATCTTCCTCTGTCACTTGCACTGCTCAACTCGGTTTCTTCAGTGATATTCTGTGGAACTTAATCAACTGATATACTTTTTCTTAGTCTTCATTAATTACTGTTTTGTGGCCATTCAACTTTACTGGTCACTCGTCTTGTTTCAGTGCTTGTTCCTTTACTCAGATCCTCTACTAGTATTATTGCTGTCTCAGTAGTTTTCTCAACTTGAGGTTTAGTCTCTTTTTCGTCAGAGACCTCAATGCCACTCTGTGAAATAAAAGGTGCTTGATTTGGTGCTTCACCCCTTTCTTCTCATTGCAGTTGTTATCAGGTACCACTGCTCTCTGCTGAGGCTCAGCCTGTGGTGTTGGAGTAACCAGTGCTCTTCGTTTCACCTCGAAGAACTCAATTTCTTCATAAGGTTTTCTAACTCTTCTGGTGTGCAATGTATGCACCCAGTTTGGAAGTCCGGAATACTTAACAGCAGTGCTTCTGACCAAGATAACTTGGGAGGGACCTTTCCATCTCGGTTCCAAACAAGTCTTCCAAACGTGCCTCTTGATAACGACCCAGTCCCCAGATTGAGGTTGAGGCAATGTTCTCAATGCAGATCATTGTGTAACAGCTGCAACCTGGTGAGAGACAGAACGTACCACATCAGCCAATCCCTTGCAGTGCTCGAGTATCATATCTGTGATGCTCACAAGTGCATTTGTAGGTACAGCAGGCAATCTCATGGCACGTCCCAAGACAATTTCGTGTGGTGATAGACCAGCCTACCAATCACGAATTCTTTGAATATTCATCAGTACCAAAGGAAAAGCATCAGGCCATTTCAGAGATGTCGGGGCACAAGCTTTAGCAAGATGAGACTTTATGGGACTGTTAAGTTGCTTTTCGATAGCAGAAGCTTCAGGTTGATAGCTACAGTGCAATCTTTGTTAAATCTGTAATGCTGGAGAGGAGGAGCTTCGCGCGCATCCAAGATGGACGCGTGAGCAGAGGGCTCCCGAGACCCTTTCCGCCTCCCGCACCTATCCTGTAAATAATCCTGATTTGGACGACGGGTACTTATCATTGATGCCCTGCTGATGCCCACATTCTTTCCGGAAATGGAATTGGCCGCCGGGAACCGTACTTACTGCACTTTGACCCTTGTGGCCTACATCGAAGGCCATCCGGGGGCTTGAGTCCCCGAGGTACCCAGGTGGCAATTGAATAACAACGGCTGGTGCGACACGTCCGCTGCCCCTGTGGTACTTTCGGTTTCGCTTTTGGTCATTGTGGACGGCGACTTGCTGCCGATCGGCGCGCCAGCTCTGATTCTGCTGCCAACCCTCAGCCGGCGTTGGATCCTTGCCCTCTCGCCTTTACAGGCTTGCCACGACGGTAATCATTCTGACCAGATCCCAGAGGTTCCGTCAGAGCTCGTCGCCCATCATGGCGGGCAGGGCGGTTGTCGAGAAGCGCACCACCAGAGGCCCATCCCGAGGAGGAGTTGCCCAATCCCAGACTATTGATCGCTTTACTCGTCCGAAGGGCTCCCCAGGCGGATCGAGTGGGGCCCTCGAGGAAACTGGTGATGGTGCTCCTGAAGCGGAGGAGCCAACTTTGAAGGACGTTATGGGCGCCATTGCAAGTGTTCGGGCTACCATGGGCCAGCAGTATGAAACTTTGGCAGCTAAGATAGACACGGTGGCGATTGAGGTCAACCTCATCAGGGCGGACTTGGGAAAAACCAATGAACGGGTCAAGTCCCTTGATATCAAGACTGCGAGTCTGACCACGGATGTCTCGGCTCTCCAGACCACAGTCCGCAATCTCCGGACGACCAGTGACCTGTTTGCCCGTCGGCTGGAAGATTTCGAGAGCCGGGCCAGACGCAACAACGTCCGCATCGTGGGTGTTCCGGAGAACTCCGCTGACTTATCCACAGATGTCCTGGTGGAAGACCTCGTCTTGAACCACCTGGCACCAAAGGGCCTTAGTAAACTTTTCGCTGTGGAGCGGGCTCATCGAGTCCCTGGTGGGAAGCCTAAGCTGGGAGCCACTCCGAGACCCATAATAGCCAGGATTTTTAATTTCCGGGACAGGGACGCCATCCTGCAAGCCTCACGTACAAATGGCCCCACCAAATTTGAGAATGTGTCGATCAGTTTTTACCCGGACTTTACTCAGGCGGTGCAGAAACAACGGATGGGCTTTACGGGAGTGAAAAGGCGACTCAGGGACATGGGACTGAAATACGCTATGCTTTTCCCGGCCCGCCTGAGGATTGAACATGAAGACCGTGCGCTCTTTTTCGACCGCCCTGAGGTGGCCAGTGACTGGTTGGACACTTTGTCGACGCGCCATGACAGCCCGGAGAACTCGAGGGGCGCCGAGGGCGGCTTGGAAGAACAGGAGTAGTGAGTCTACGTCGGCGTGCCTGACTTCACAACAGTGGCTCTGTGACTGTTATGTTCTTACAGTATGGATACCCGGGGGTGGGGGGAATCGGGACTCTTCCTCCTCTGGGGACTTTTTCTCTCTTCTTGTAGGTTAGTTTAATGGGGCGACAGGCACACTGCAAGTTGGGGTGGCTCTTTGGTCTACCGCAGGGGTGCAGGGTGGGGGGTTTGTGTTTTGAGGGTTCACTGGGGGTGGTGGGGGGGACTTTTCTTTCTTGTTTGTATCGAGGCTGCGCTTTGTTCCATATTTGCTGCTATGTGCCTGTTTCGGGCGGGGGGGGCAGAATGTTTACTTCTGGGATGGGGGGTAAGGGGCTGAGGGTGTTGAGCTGGATCGTCAACGGTCTTGGTGATAGGATAAAACGGGGGATAGTAATGCAATATTTGAAGCGATGCTCCCCAGATGTAGTTTTGCTTCAGGAGACACACTTAGTAGGTAATACGTGCCAGGCACAGAATAGACGGGGTTACCGATTGGTGGCCCATTCCGGCTTTACCACTGGGTCGAGGGGGGCGGGCATCCTGGTTAAGAACTCCCTCCCCCTGGAGATAGATGGCACGGTGTTGGATGACAGGGGCCGCTACGCGGCTATTACGGGAAGGTGGGAGGGGAAGTCTATCTCCATATTGTCTGTGTATGTTCCGCCTGGTCTACAGTCCACCACATTCACTGATTTGGGTAGGGTGGTTCTGGTGCTTCCTGAAGGCTTATTGGTAGTGGGTGGCGATTTTAATTCCGTGGTTAATGGGGAGAAGGATCGTAGCCCCCCAGACTCCTTCCCGCATCGCAGTTATGGCTGGGGAAATTTTTAGACACGTTTGGTCTGGCGGATTGTTGGAGACAACTGCACCCTGGACAGCTCCAGTACACCTTTTACTCGGGAGCTCATGGGAGTCTCTCGAGACTCGATTATATCCTCGTACCGGCGGAGCAGCTGGTCTCTGTAAGGGAAATCAAGCATTTAGCTAGGGGGGTCTCCGACCACTCCCCGCTCTGGCTCACTATTGATGCACAGCTGGGGGCCGGGGGTCGGATTGCCCCGATCAATCTATGGCACTTTCACAACCCCAAAATTAGATCGGAGGTGGTCAAGTGTATGGACTTCTACTTTGCTGAGAATGAGGGGTCGGTGTCCTCCCCGGTCTCCTTGTGGGAGGCTTATAAAACTGTGATTCATGGTCAGACTCTGTCCTTGATTGCTAGCGAGAGGAGGAGCACAAATGAGGAGGTGGTGGGCTTGGAAACTGAAATTACTGGGTTGGAGGAACAGTTGGAGTCTGGGGCTACACCTGAGCGACTGCACTTTTTGGCTCTTAAACAGTCTGAATATAGGGCTTTGGTGACTGATGCGGCCAAGGCAATGAATCGTGTGCAGCAGGGGCGTTTGTATGATGTGGGTGATAACGCGGGAAAGTTGATTGCTTGGCTAGACAAACGTGATAGATTGAATCAGGTGGTGCCTGTGGTTGAGAAAGTGGACGGAACGCGAGTGGTGGACCCGGTTGAGATAGTCGAGGTTTTTGCCCAGCATTTTCGGAACGTTTACGCGCCGGTCTCGGACAGACCGGAGAAGGACTCGCATTTGTTGCTTCGTGATCTCGCGTTGCCTAGCCTCTCAGAATCGGACAGGGTGCTTATGGAGGCGGACTTTTCCACTGATGAGGTTGCGCTCGCCATCTGCTCCCTTCGCTCGGGAAGGCCTCCGGTCCGAACGGTATACCAGTCGAACTGTACAAGCTATGCCCTGACAAAATGGCGCCGTATCTTTGTCGGATGTTCTCGGCATCGCGAGACCTTGGGTCCCTTCCCCGGGATCAAAGACTGGCGTCCATTGCGGTCATCCATAAAGATGGCAAACCCCGCAAACACTGTTCATCGTATCGGCCGATATCGCTTTTGAATGCGGAACCCAAGATCCTGGCGAAGCTCTTGGCAAACCGGTTGATCACGGTGATTAGTGATTTGATACACCCGGACCAGTCTGGCTTTATTCCCCATCGGAATACCGCGCTCAATCTTCGCCGTCTTCACGGTGTCTTGGCGAGGGCGGGGTCTCTTAATGAGCCGGCCATCCTGGTTTCTCTTGATGCCTCGATGGCCTTCGACACGGTGGAGTGGCCATATCTGTGGGCTGCTCTTGCTAAATTTGGTTTTGGCCCGAAGTTCATTGAGTGGGTCAGGCTTCTGTATGAGCAGCCGCTGGCTCAGGTGGTGTTCAACGGCAGGGCCTCGGAACCCTTTGTTCTCGGACGCGGCATGAGGCAGGGGTGCCCTTTGTCACTGCTTCTATTTTCGCTTGCCCTTGAACCCCTTGCTGCGTGGCTCCGCTGGGAGCCCTCGCTCAAGGGTATTCGATGGTCCCCGGACTTCGAAGATCGCATATCACTATATGCCGACGACATATTATTGTACCTGACCTCCCCCCGTAAGTCACTAGGAGTCCTCTTCGACGTTTTGAGTTCCTTGGGAAGGAACTCCGGTTTAGTTATCAACTGGGCCAAGTCCTGTATTTTCCCACTCACTGGAGACTCACCCTCTCTGCCCCGCGCTTGCCCGATACCTGTTTCTAGAGGTGGCTTTAAATACTTGGGGATCTATATTTCATTGGACCCCGTGGTACGCTATGAGCGGAATTTATTACCCCCGCTTGCCCGGCTTCGGTCAGACGTTGCGGCGTGGTGTAGTTTGCCTTTGTCCCCCTTGGGAAGAGCGGCACTGTTCAAGATGATGTCTCTTCCCCGTTTCCTGTATGCCGTCCAAAACACGCTTGATCTGGTGCCGGACAGTTATTTTCGTGAAATTGAGGGCCTCCAGAGGAGACTGGTGTGGGGCGGGCGGCCCCGCATTGCATTGGCAAAGTTGACTTTGCCCTGGTACGACGGTGGTATAGCATTGCCTGATATTAAAAGATACTACTGGGCATCTCAGTTGAGCGCTGTTAACCATGCCATGTACGGTCCAGTTCTGAATCCCGCATTTGAGATGGATAGGTGGCAAATGCCCGGGGGAGATTATAACAGAGCGCTCTATTCTAGAGCCGCCAGGAAGAACCTGACGGGTCCCACTGGAGTGGCGGTGCGAGTGTGGGGTAGTGCGACTACGGCTACGGGGTGGACGGGTAGGCTGACTAGAGCGACCCCCCTATATGCCGCGGAGAGGTTGGGTGAACTATGGACGTCGAAGGGTTTCGATAGATGGGACCTTATTGGTATCAGTAAAGTGGGCGACCTCTGGGCCAAAAATGGAGTTAAGACCTTTGATGAATTGAAACAGGAGTATAACTTGAATGATAAGTAAAGTAAAGTAAAGTCCACATTTGTAAAGCGCACAATCACCCGTAAGGGTCTCTAGGCGCTGGGGGCCGTCGGGAAGATTAAGCGAGCTATTGCCCAGAGTCACATGGTGCTGGGCTAACCTGCCGCCAGAGCCGGGGATCGAACCGTGGTCCCCAGATTCCAGCGTCAGTCGCCTTGGCCGCGGCGCCACACCTCTCCCCTAAGGAATATTTCCGATATCTCCAGGTCCGTCACGCCCTTGAATCGGTTTTCCCAGCCGGCTCTACGATCCCGGAGTATTCTCCCCTGGAGGACAGAGTGCTAGACGGATACGTTCCTGACAGCACTATCTCTCTTATCTATAAAAAACTCATCAATGATCGTTCGGACCTTCTTATTCAGCTTCGATGTGCTTGGACTGGCGATGGGCTGGAGTTGGATGATAAAGACTGGCAGACTGCGACATCCTCTCCTAAAGAGGTCGCGATTCCGGCGCGTCTCCGACTGGTACAGCTGAAGATTCTGCACCGAGTCTATGTCACGGGTCCACGATTGATGCATATGGGTTATTCTGCGGATGGGCTGTGTAGGCGTGGCTGTGGTATGCTTGCTACCTTCCTCCACATCATATGGGAATGTCTGGAGGTAGTGATTTTTTGGACTCAAGTGCATGCGGTGATGGGTGAGGTGACGGGCGTTGAGTTATTGCCTGAGGTCAGACGCTGTTTGTTGAACATCTGGGAGCCGAATGACTGCACTGTTGCTCAGACTCAATGGGTCACGCTGGGCAACATGGTTGCGAAAAGGGACATCGCTTAATTGTGGGGATCTCAGAGGGCACCATCAGTTCTCACCTGGGAAGAAAACATGGACTGGTGCATGTTTAGAGAAAAAATTGTATATGTTTCCCGTGGTAGGCCCAAGAAATGGGGTAGGATATGGGGTCCATGGAATTCATACCGAGGAGAGATATGCGCTCCCCCACTTATTGAAGCTCCCGACACTCCTCGATCTCCTTGACTGTACGTTTCGGTTTCCCAAGTTCAAACAATGCACGATATGTTTCTTGCTCTCTGTCCCCCCCTTCTCCCAGGATCTCTCCTTTTTCATAACACCGCTCATTGTTCGCCTTTTCCCATGCCGTATGAGACAGTCATTACATTGCAAGGTACCGCCTCGACTCTTTCTATGGTTAAGTTTTTGTTGTTTATTTGTATAAAATGTGAAACCTTTTAAATATCCTCTTATTGCTACGAACTTTGGATAATATCATGCTTCTTTGCTGCCGGGCCTTCGGTTGTCGGCTGATGAGCTGTGTCTTATTGTGCTACTGTTATTGCATATGCCTGGCCGGCCCCGGTGGTTGTAGGCCTGTAACTGTATTCCTTTTCTTACTAATAAAGGTTTTTAAAAAAAAAAAAATAATCTGTAGTGCTGTACATATCATCCTCAGGACCTCGTTGTTAAAGTGTGTTCCACAAACTGATTCCAGAGAAACCGGCATACAATAGCTTGGTATCTATTCTCGCAATAACAGTTTAGCTACAGTGAGACTGTCATTTCTTCTGTTTTGGTAAGCTTCCACCCATCGTGAGTAGATGCACTCTGTGACCAGGAATTATCTCAACCTGTTGCAAAATAAACTCTATCTCCATTCTGTTGCAGGTACCACCTGATCTCCCTATGTGACTCAGCACAACAGGAGATCTTTTCTCTACATTCATATATTTGCATGTCACACAATGATAACGTTTTTCTGCAAGCACCCTAAATCGGTGATTAAACCAATTCTGCCTGAAGAGTCTTGTCATTGCATCGCTCCCTAAATGTGTGTGTCCATGGAACGTTATGTCTTTGGAAAAAACAAACTATTAAGCAACACTGGTGATCCCATCAGCTGACATCAAAATGTAATTTTTCTCACATCCTGCTTTGAAACTTCTTGTACCCTCTTCAGGTCTTCCCATGTGTCAGCTACTGACATCAACATAGAGAAGACAGGGTCCTCAGATTCACATGTGAAAGTTCCATTAAATGTGCAGGCCACTAGCGCACAAATCATGCAACTTTGTCGGAAAACCTATTTCCGACCGCAATGTAGTCATTTCCACTCTGGTGTGCTGCACATTCAACCACAGCAGTTTCAGTGGGCAACTGTAGTACTTCTAACAGATTGCTCATATACATACTCCAATCCAGATTGGAGAACACGACGATCTCAGAAAGCCTCTTTGTGACATACCATTCCAAAATCATGGACCACACCAACGCCATCCTGACTATCTGTAAGTATAGTCACTCAATTGGGCTTTTAACACACAGCGCTGGTAAGGGCAATTAGTTTTGCAACTTGCGCTCAGGTAATACTTTGAAGTCATAAAGCTTTGGTAACATTATTGATTGTGCAGACAGCTAAAGCTGCTCTCAGGATACCATTGTTTCTCAAACATGACAGTCAAAAAAAATTACATAATCATGCTCATTCAGGGGTTCATCTTTATTATCTGGCCTTGGGTTTGTGCATTGATCTGTGACATTAAAACAATCAACTTCATTATAAACAGTATCAGTTATAGGCATCAAATTAGATGGGTTCAAAATCTGGCAATATTTCAAAGTAACATTGTCACAAGCCAGGATCTGTTTTTTGACTTTGTAAGCCTATTGTGAGTCATATATTGTTTTTTCTTCGTGTCAGCAAAATCTCCAGAGTGTGGGACCATTACAGTTAAAAGATGTCCCATCACTATGCTCACACTCCTCTCAATAAGAACACCCACTGCGGCAACCATTTTAAGGCAGCGGGCAGTCCTGCGGCTACAGGGTCAAGGGTTGTAGAAAATTATGCCACCGGTTTTCAAGTATCTCCATGCATTTGAGCAAGCACTGAGAGAGTGCAGCCCTCCCTCCCACTGCAAAATAGTGTAAACATCTTATTGTAATCAAACATTCCTAGTGCCGGGGCATGACAGAAACTTTCTCTCACCTCTAGGAAAGCAAAGGTTGTCCCAAGAAAAAGGATCAGACACATCTTTGTGTGCCAGCATCATTAAAGACTTAGCCACTGGGGAAATGTTTGAAATCCACTGTCTACAGTAGCCAACCATTACCAAAAACATCCTGACCTCTCTGTGTTCGAGGTGGATTCATCTGGAGAATTGCTTCCACTCTCTCTGGTAACACCTTACTTGTTCCTTTCTCAATGTTGTGTTCCAGATACTGAACTTCTTTTTGACAGTACTGCAATTTTCCCGGGGATACCTTGTGTCCATTCTCGGGCAGGCGATTCAATAAGGCAGTCATATCCTGTTTACAGCCTTCTTGTGTCTTTGATGCCACACGTAGGTCATCTATATATTGCACAAGCACTGATTTGTAAGTATTCTTTTTTAAGATTTTGTTGAAGATGGAATTACTCTCTGTATACCCTTGTGGGACTCGGCAACATGCTAAAACTCTCTGCTGAAACACAAAGAAAAGTAAGTACTGACTATCCTTGTGTAATAGCACTAAAAAATGCCAGGCAGAGATCAATACCAGTAAACCATTCTGCTGTACTCAAGATCTGAAAAAGCATAGTGGCTGGATTTGGTACCACAGGACAACATGGAACAGCAATACTGTTCATTTTTCGGAGATCCTGCACTATTCTGTAGTTTCCATTGGGTTTCTGCAAACCCATGATTGGAGAATTACGTGGACTCCCTACCAATTCCCTGAAAATCCCTTTACTCAGCATGTCTTCGATCACAGGTGTTATTCCTGCAACTCTTTCTGGTGCCAAATTGTATGGAGGTATTCTTGGATACACTGCATTTGGTTCTAGTTTGACTCTGAAGGGTTCTACAGTTTTGATTAGTCTGATATCCTTTCCTGTGAAGTCCCAGACATCTAAGTTCACTATTTCTTTCAAATCAGGAAGTAATTCTTCAGTTGTCATTACTGGAAATAATCCTACAGCTGTCTCTTGTCTGGCCATTTTAAATGCCACATCCTTGTCATGTGTTTGAAATTAAACACCGTCCGGTGTGCAGTAAATTGTGCAATTTGGATTGCACAACAAATCTCCGACTAACAGGTTTACAGGGCTTGAATCACAAATTACGAATTGGTGTTTCTCTTCAAATTAACCTATTTTTTACAGAAACTTTTTCTGACACTGTGTTTGTGATCTGTTCATTTAAAACTCCAACAACTTGGATCTTCTTTCCCGAGAGGGGTAGGTCTGGGACTTCCACTGTTCTAACAGTGAAAGGGTAGCACCAATATCAATCAGTAATGATAAGGAGTGTCTATTCACCTCACCTTCTAAGAATGGACGACTCTGGTCTACCTCTAAGACTGCGCCAAGCACGTAATCTTCCTCCTCCCGCAGACATCATCAATTGGAAATGTCGTAGCCGAAACTGTCATTATGAAATACTAGAAACTGTTGAAATATGTTCTGATTTTGGTTCTGGGAGATGTTTAATTTGTCTTGGGCAACTGGTGTAAATTAAATCTATGCTTTCTCGTGCTTTGTGGGACCATCTGTACTTGTGGGACATGCATCAGAGATCTGTTTCTGTATTGGCATTGGCATGTGCTGAATGTGCACATTTTGCATTTTCATTTGATTTCCTCCCTGCATTGTACATTTCCATTTACTTGGTCAGGATTAACTCTACACTCCCTCTTCCACTGCCTGATCTTGTTTCAATAGTGACAAGGAGCCATTTTCTTCAACGTCACAACATCCATACCAGAATTTGGATCAACAGGAACACATCTACCACTATCATGTGAAATGCTAAACCCTCCTCTTGTATTCCTGCGTGTGCACCAACACCTTGCATACCACATTGATTTCCTGAAAAAGACCGATTCTGAAACACTCCATTACCAAACTTCATTCATCTGGGCCAAAGTAAATTTTTTTATAAAGCTTTTTCTGCTACATTTCTTGTTCATCACTACAATACTTTGAAAACATCAGGATGTCATCAAGCGATTTATTCTGCATGCATCTCTGGTCTTAACCCAATAAACTGAGATATAAAGAATCCCGTATCACTGACATCAGGATATTCTCTCCCTCTGTGTTGTTGAAACACCTGAAGCAATTGCTCATAGTAATTGTGCACTGACTCTTTTGACTCTTGTGAAGTTATTTTAATCTTCATCCAATCAAGATCTTTTGGGGGCACCTTGCCTTTCATCACTGCTTCATACTTCTCCATAACTATAGGAGATGGTGCATTTGTGCGTACCTCTCTTATTGGCTCCTCACATGGCCACTGCACAACAACTTTACATTAAGCCCACAGATCATTCGGCAATACAATGTAAAAAATGTATTCAAATCAACCTTTGACATTTTTACAAATCTGTCAACCTGTGTGTACCACGGCACGGGTTTGTCTCCCAATTTCTAAAAATCTGCTTCATGGTAATTGGAAATATACTCCTCCTGCTATCTCTCTCAATGGATAAGCTGTAGCTTCCCACTCATCTTGTGAACTTGTCTATAACTTTTTATTCTCTCTTTCTTCCCTCCAACTTCCAATGTCCGGAAGGACAGTGGTTAAATCTGCTTGAGTTTGAAGAGCACAATATATCATTAAAATATGAAGCTAGTACCCATCTAGGTCTCATGCGTGCTGTGCCACAGGACTCAAGCTGCACCTCCAAGGTAAGGCCCAACGAGGCCAAAACAGGACTGGGGTTGTTTGTGTTCCTGTTCAAATGGGATATGGCTTAGCAGTTTGGGCTGGACTATTTCTATTGGGGTAGACCAAGAGTAACTTGTTAAAACTGGCTGTGAATTTTTCTCTCTGTCGCTCCACATCACTTCATGTATGAGCACAGCGATACTTACCACTCCGTCTTAGAGGCAATGTGGAAACAATGTATCAAAAGAAGGGGTAAAGAGAAAAGGATCAAATGTTGATCCTGAGGCTCAAATTACCATTCCAGAAAGGTAGAATGGAAGGTCCAACCAGAGTCAGAGCCCCAAATAGCAATTACTGACAAGAGGGACTCGGTTGTTCCTAAAGATCAAGGATGAAGAGTATGGTCAAATATAAGGGAAGAAAATAAATAAGAGGGTAGTGCTCAGTGGAGGGCTACCCTGGGAATCCCATTAGTTGGAATTGAATGGCCTCACACACCCTTGCGAGTGTCATGCTTCATCATCGGCCGTTGCTCCTCGTTGGACAGGCGGTGCAATGTCCAACGGGCTCACCTCTAGGAGGGGCTCTTTATCGGAGATCTTTTTCCAACAGCCTGTGGGTGAAGTGTAAGTGAGGGGCCAAGTGAGGGGTGGATAGTGTAGGTGGGTGCATTAAAATATAGCTCGAGGTACCGGAGATCAGTTTATTCTGGTGGTTCCCGTGCTATATGTTAAAACCAGTGGGTAGCCTATGATCGCCAGAAATAAGGTTCTGTATCACGATCTAGGACTACAATAAGTTCTGTGAGGTCGACATGTTTCTCGCTTTTGCAATTGAGCTGCGATTCTTCAGGACCTAATATAATATATACATCTATCTCAAGGGATGACCTAATAAAAGTATCAACCTCTAATACATATATTTATTTACTGTTGTACTGCCTGGTTAGGACTGCTCTTGCCTAGAGGAGACAAAAGAAAGAGTTACCAAAATACAGAGTCAACAGTTTCCCATATTTGACCGTGAACACACTGTGGTTGTGTGGAGACAAGTGACTCTGTGGCAGTGACATTGAGTGCGCAGTGACCATTAAGTATCAACTGTAATCACATTTACCACATGTCACCTCTGAAATAAGATTTAAATTAAAATAGAAAATAAAATAAAGTAAAATAATTCAGCAGCAGTTTCTTCATGGTGTCTAAATAGTAAACATCCAAGGGGTGATGTAGTTACTCACCTAAAGGTCAAGGAGTACAGGTGTCAACAGTACCCGGTAGGTGTGACTTCAAGGGGGAGAGCCAACAGGAGTTTAATGGCTATAGGGGAGACAAAGGCACGCAATTCTGGTTTGTCAGTATTCCCTACAGGTCAAGACAACTCCAAGTTCTGAGAGAAGGGAGGGGGTGGGGTTATGGTTTATGCCTTATGATTTGTACTCTTAGTATTGGACATTATATTGTAGAGACACTCCTCTACCTTCAGTCATCTACTTAGTTTCAAGCACTCTGTAATGCAAAGGTACACCCTAGATCTAGGGGAGCACCACAGTGTAGTTCAACCAAGCTCTACCGACATTTATCAAATGCTCTCCAGGTCGCATTGTAAGCTCGCCTGGTTGGTGTACCAAAAGCAGCGATGTACAAAAATCCGCGTTTGTAATGAACGCGCCAGATCCACCCAGTGTGTGCCTGAGTGAATGGCCATCCACATCGGCGCAAAAACGCACCCGCGTAGTATTCGTGATGTTGCACGCTCACTTCCACTCCCAAACTCGGAGATTCAGAGGCAACCGTGCACGCGAACTGTCTGCACGAGGAGGCGCACACACACAGCCAGACAACATGTAAAACAAGTAAGCCTCTTTCTCGATGCGTCCTCAACTTAGAAGCACCATTACTTACTTCTCGAGGCCTTGGTCAGGACTGCTTTGCCTACCCATCGCTACCGGGATCCGGATAGTAGTGGATTCCTGGTAGTCGGATTGTTATATCGAAGGTAATGGGCGTTACCAGTGTGTCTAGTGTGTCACCTGACTAGTGGCGCTATCGTGGGCGCCATCTTGGAACGTGCAAATAACCCGATAGTTAAGAGCAAAATACAACAGGCTCAATCAGCATGATGGACATAGATATGTTTTACCTGGTAAAGTTCATTATACATAATGATCACTAGTGTAGGAGACGTTACAAACAGTGTTGGGTATGTCGCGTGATAGGTGGCACTCGTGTGGGCGCCATCTTAGAATGGGAAGTCAACCATGTTGTGTCTATGTACAGTCATATGTGTACACCAACAGGAGTTAGTTGTATTTTGCAATGATTTCAAGAGCGCTGTCAGCGAATGTTCACACATTACGAGGGGTATTTAGTTATTGTAATAGTCTGGTGGAGTTAGTCTTCGGATTGGTAGAGTCATGACAAAGTCATGGTGCCAGGACTATATACAACAGAACATGGGAATAATATATAGACCCATATTAAAGACACAGAGAAGTAGTGTTAGCATCAATGTGGTCATAGGCTACTCCATGGGATATCCTCATTAAATCCCTGTTTGTCTGAGGATAGCCTATGTATCCATCGCTGTTCCTTATGAAATAAGTCCTGTTTAGATCTTATATTGGGGATTTCAAGAATGAGCCACTTTATGGAGTCAGCAGTATGGTTGTGTTCCAGAAAGTGCCGACACATCTTAGTGTTGGATTTCTTACATCGTATATTACTTCGATGTTCCGAAATGCGAATCTTGACGGGTCGAGTGGTCATACCCACATATTTTAACTCACAAGGGCACCTCAGCAAGTAGATGCAATTGGAGGAGTTACAATTAGTGTGGTTTCGAATTTCCCAAGTGAATGTCTCAGTTAATTCGACGGTTTTGGCGACTTTAGTGAAGGGGCAGACACTACAGGAACCACATGGGTAATGTCCCTTAACTGGAGGGAGTTGCCAAAGTGTGTTCTGTCTGCGGACTGTACTTTGTTTCGGTCTGGTGTGGACCAACATGTCTTTTATATTGGTGGACCTTTTAAAGGCAAACCTTGGGGTCTCGAGAGTTAGCTCTCCTGTGTTGAGAATCTGCCAGTGTCTCTTGACAATTTTCTTAATGTCATTAGAGATGGGTGTGAAAGTAGTCACACAAGTCAATGGATTATTATCTGAACTGTCTCTGGCATTGTCCTCCAGAAGTGCCTCTCTATTATTGTTCTTTGCCCGCTTTTGTGCTTTGTAGATCTCCCTTGTGGGGTAACCTCTTTCTTTCAAATTCCGTGAAAGAATACTAGACTCATTCCTGTAGTCTGAAAGGTTGGTACAATTGCGCCTAACCCGCAAAAACTGCCCAAAGGGAAGGTTCAGTCTTAAGGCTCTTGGATGGTGACTTGAGAACAGTAATAAACTGTTCCGGTCAGTGGGCTTCCGGTACATAGTGGTGTTGACCTTCCCCCCTTCCAGTCTGATGGTAAGGTCCAGAAATGCTATACTGGAGTCTGAAGCAGTGATTGTGAAGGTAAGGAAATTGTTCAAGGTATTCAACCACGTAAAGAACTCAAGGTACAGGTGTGATGTCCCTGTCCAGAGTATGAGGATATCATCAATGAATCTCCTCCATAGTATGATGTTTGAGTGGTAAGGGTTCATTGGTCCATTGATGTATTGTTCCTCGAAATCTGCCATGTATAGACAGGCCCCCGAAGGGGCAAAGGTACTGCCCATGGACGTGCCCTGGGTCTGTTGATAATACTGCCCCTTGAACTCAAAAAAGTTCTCTGTCAGGGCGAGATCAGCACATTCCATAATGAATGAAGGTGGTGTTGCTGATGTCCATACTTCCGTATTGAGAATCCTCTCTATCACCCCGAGTGTGGCCCTCTGTGGGATGTTAGTATAGAGGGCCTCCACATCTAGGGTGATCAGGAAGTCAATTTGAATGTCCTCCTGTAGGTTGTCAAGGAGGCGTAAGACATCTTTGGTGTCTTGGACGTAGGAAGGTATTCTCTTCACTAATGGCTGCAGGAAATAGTCACAAAATTGTGATAAAGGCTCCAAAACAGAGCCTATCCCCGAGACAATTGGGCGTCCGGGTACTGGTGTTGTCCCCTTGTGAATTTTAGGGAGGGTGTAGAAGTATGGGACTCTTGGGTCTTTCTTCACAAGGAATTCCGCCTCTTTTTTAGTAATCCACTCTTGGCACTCTGCAGATTCCACCAATCCTGTTATGGTGGTTTTAAGTCGTTCTGTGGGGTCAGTTGGGATAGGGGTGTAATAGCGTCTATCCCCGAGTTGTCTTAAACACTCTATTTCATAGTCTTTTGTGTCCATTAAAACCGTGGCTCCACCCTTATCTGCCTGTTTGATAGTGATGGTTACATCATTACCTAATGAATTGAGTATCTGTGTCTCTCTGTTGGACAGATTGTGGTATTTCTTACACGGTCCCAAAGCCCCAATGTCCTTGAGCACAGCCTGCTCATATGTTAGGACTTCGTTGGGTATCATCCCACTGTGTGGTGTAAAGGTAGATGGATTGTGAAGACCTGAGTCAGAACGTGTCTCGACTGGTCTCCCATCGAAGAAAGCTCTCAGTCTGACTTTCCTGAAGAATTTTTGAATTTCACAAGTCAATTCAAAGTTGTCTATTTTTGGGGTGGGTACAAAGCCCAATCCTTTCTGAAGGACTTGTTCTTCTGGTCTTGTAAGTTGGCGTGATGATAGGTTCACAACCAAACTCACTTCCTTGCTGTCATGCTCCTTGTTTCCATCCCTAGGGTTTGTGTGTCTTCCCACTGTACCCTTTTGTCCGGAGCGTTTCCTCGCCTGCGCCCGCGCCCTCTGCCCCAACCTCTGTCTAAAAAAGGCTGCTGATTCATGCTTAGTGGGGCAAACTGAGGGGGGTACTGAGGTCCAAAGGAGGTCATGGGATGTTGAAAATGTGGAAATTGCCACATTGGAGGACCTTGATAGGGGGGAGGTTGATAAAAGGGTTGTGCCCGTCTCCCTCCTCTATTGCCTCTTCGGGGTCTAGGTTGCCATTCGTCTCCGCTCGAGTTGTTATCACTATTGGAACCTCGCCTTGAAGAGGTAGCGCTTGAGTCGGAGAGATATCCTGTCCCTGCCGGAACAAAGTCATCCTTCAGATATGGATACACTTTCTCTTTGGAGAAACGCTCAATATCTTTTTGTAGTTTTGCCACTTTTTGTTTCATTAAGAAATCTTTGTGTTCTGTGATTTCTTTGTTGAGCTCTGTTAGCTTAGTCTTAAAACCGGTGTTCTGTCCAGAGCTCTTAAGGGCACTTTCTGCTGCTTGGATTTTAGTAAGGAGTTCATCAGCCAAACGTTTGGCTGTATTCACCAGGAGAATAAGTAAGTCGTGTGTGCACTTCCAAGAGATGAGGGACCACTCTATTTTGAACTGGCCGTCCTCCCAGAAAATCCTGGGGAAGTTTTTAACAATGAGGCCATTAGGTGCTATTTTAGCCTTAAAGTATTCGGCCATAAGTGCTCCATGTAGAGTGATTCTGACCCACTCTCTTTTCATATCAGAGAGTGCTTTCCAATCTGTGGAATTACTCCCTGTTGCTATTACTAATACTTTAAGGCTAAAATAGCACCTAATGGCCTCATTGTTAAAAACTTCCCCAGGATTTTCTGGGAGGACGGCCAGTTCAAAATAGAGTGGTCCCTCATCTCTTGGAAGTGCACACACGACTTACTTATTCTCCTGGTGAATACAGCCAAACGTTTGGCTGATGAGCTCCTTACTAAAATCCAAGCAGCAGAGAGTGCCCTTAAGAGCTCTGGACAGAACACCGGTTTTAAGACTAAGCTAACAGAGCTCAACAAAGAAATCACAGAACACAAAGATTTCTTAATGAAACAAAAAGTGGCAAAACTACAAAAAGATATTGAGCGTTTCTCCAAAGAGAAAGTGTATCCATATCTGAAGGATGACTTTGTTCCGGCAGGGACAGGATATCTCTCTGACTCAAGCGCTACCTCTTCAAGGCGAGGTTCCAATAGTGATAACAACTCGAGCGGAGACGAATGGCAACCTAGACCCCGAAGAGGCAATAGAGGAGGGAGACGGGCACAACCCTTTTATCAACCTCCCCCCTATCAAGGTCCTCCAATGTGGCAATTTCCACATTTTCAACATCCCATGACCTCCTTTGGACCTCAGTACCCCCCTCAGTTTGCCCCACTAAGCATGAATCAGCAGCCTTTTTTAGACAGAGGTTGGGGCAGAGGGCGCGGGCGCAGGCGAGGAAACGCTCCGGACAAAAGGGTACAGTGGGAAGACACACAAACCCTAGGGATGGAAACAAGGAGCATGACAGCAAGGAAGTGAGTTTGGTTGTGAACCTATCATCACGCCAACTTACAAGACCAGAAGAACAAGTCCTTCAGAAAGGATTGGGCTTTGTACCCACCTCAAAAATAGACAACTTTGAATTGACTTGTGAAATTCCAAAATTCTTCAGGAAAGTCAGACTGAGAGCTTTCTTCGATGGGAGACCAGTCGAGACACGTTCTGACTCAGGTCTTCACAATCCATCTACCTTTACACCACACAGTGGGATGATACCCAACGAAGTCCTAACATATGAGCAGGCTGTGCTCAAGGACATTGGGGCTTTGGGACCGTGTAAGAAATACCACAATCTGTCCAACAGAGAGACACAGATACTCAATTCATTGGGTAATGATGTAACCATCACTATCAAACAGGCAGATAAGGGTGGAGCCACGGTTTTAATGGACACAAAAGACTATGAAATAGAGTGTTTAAGACAACTCGGGGATAGACGCTATTACACCCCTATCCCAACTGACCCCACAGAACGACTTAAAACCACCATAACAGGATTGGTGGAATCTGCAGAGTGCCAAGAGTGGATTACTAAAAAAGAGGCGGAATTCCTTGTGAAGAAAGACCCAAGAGTCCCATACTTCTACACCCTCCCTAAAATTCACAAGGGGACAACACCAGTACCCGGACGCCCAATTGTCTCGGGGATAGGCTCTGTTTTGGAGCCTTTATCACAATTTTGTGACTATTTCCTGCAGCCACTAGTGAAGAGAATACCTTCCTACGTCCAAGACACCAAAGATGTCTTACGCCTCCTTGACAACCTACAGGAGGACATTCAAATTGACTTCCTGATCACCCTAGATGTGGAGGCCCTCTATACTAACATCCCACAGAGGGCCACACTCGGGGTGATAGAGAGGATTCTCAATACGGAAGTATGGACATCAGCAACACCACCTTCATTCATTATGGAATGTGCTGATCTCGCCCTGACAGAGAAATTTTTTGAGTTCAAGGGGCAGTATTATCAACAGACCCAGGGCACGTCCATGGGCAGTACCTTTGCCCCTTCGGTGGCCTGTCTATACATGGCAGATTTCGAGGAACAATACATCAATGGACCAATGAACCCTTACCACTCAAACATCATACTATGGAGGAGATTCATTGATGATATCCTCATACTCTGGACAGGGACATCACACCTGTACCTTGAGTTCTTTACGTGGTTGAATACCTTGAACAATTTCCTTACCTTCACAATCACTGCTTCAGACTCCAGTATAGCATTTCTGGACCTTACCATCAGACTGGAAGGGGGGAAGGTCAACACCACTATGTACCGGAAGCCCACTGACCGGAACAGTTTATTACTGTTCTCAAGTCACCATCCAAGAGCCTTAAGACTGAACCTTCCCTTTGGGCAGTTTTTGCGGGTTAGGCACAATTGTACCAACCTTTCAGACTACAGGAATGAGTCTAGTATTCTTTCACGGAATTTGAAAGAAAGAGGTTACCCCACGAGGGAGATCTACAAAGCACAAAAGCGGGCAAAGAACAATAATAGAGAGGCACTTCTGGAGGACAATGCCAGAGACAGTTCAGATAATAATCCATTGACTTGTGTGACTACTTTCACACCCATCTCTAATGACATTAAGAAAATTGTCAAGAGACACTGGCAGATTCTCAACACAGGAGAGCTAACTCTCGAGACCCCAAGGTTTGCCTTTAAAAGGTCCACCAATATAAAAGACATGTTGGTCCACACCAGACCGAAACAAAGTACAGTCCGCAGACAGAACACACTTTGGCAACTCCCTCCAGTTAAGGGACATTACCCATGTGGTTCCTGTAGTGTCTGCCCCTTCACTAAAGTCACCAAAACCGTCGAATTAACTGAGACATTCACTTGGGAAATTCGAAACCACACTAATTGTAACTCCTCCAATTGCATCTACTTGCTGAGGTGCCCTTGTGAGTTAAAATATGTGGGTATGACCACTCGACCCGTCAAGATTCGCATTTCGGAACATCGAAGTAATATACGATGTAAGAAATCCAACACTAAGATGTGTCGGCACTTTCTGGAACACAACCATACTGCTGACTCCATAAAGTGGCTCATTCTTGAAATCCCCAATATAAGATCTAAACAGGACTTATTTCATAAGGAACAGCGATGGATACATAGGCTATCCTCAGACAAACAGGGACTTAATGAGGATATCCCATGGAGTAGCCTATGACCACATTGATGCTAACACTACTTCTCTGTGTCTTTAATATGGGTCTATATATTATTCCCATGTTCTGTTGTATATAGTCCTGGCACCATGACTTTGTCATGACTCTACCAATCCGAAGACTAACTCCACCAGACTATTACAATAACTAAATACCCCTCGTAATGTGTGGACATTCGCTGACAGCGCTCTTGAAATCATTGCAAAATACAACTAACTCCTGTTGGTGTACACATATGACTGTACATAGACACAACATGGTTGACTTCCCATTCTAAGATGGCGCCCACACGAGTGCCTCCTATCACGCGACATACCCAACACTGTTTGTAACGTCTCCTACACTAGTGATCATTATGTATAATGAACTTTACCAGGTAAAACATATCTATGTCCATCATGCTGATTGAGCCTGTTGTATTTTGCTCTTAACTATCGGGTTATTTGCACGTTCCAAGATGGCGCCCACGATTGCGCCACTAGTCAGGTGACACACTAGACACACTGGTAACGCCCATTACCTTCGATATAACAATCCGACTACCAGGAATCCACTACGATCCGGATCCCGGTAGCGATGGGTAGGCAAAGCAGTCCTGACCAAGGCCTCGAGAAGTAAGTAATGGTGCTTCTAAGTTGAGGACGCATCGAGAAAGAGACTTACTTGTTTTACATGTTGTCTGGCTGTGTGTGTGCGCCTCCTCGTGCAGACAGTTCGCGTGCACGGTTGCCTCTGAATCTCCGAGTTTGGGAGTGGAAGTGAGCGGGCAACATCACGAATACTACGCGGGTGCGTTTTTGCGCCGATGTGGATGGCCATTCACTCAGGCACACACTGGGTGGATCTGGCGCGTTCATTACAAACGCGGATTTTTGTACATCGCTGCTTTTGGTACACCAACCAGGCGAGCTTACAATGCGACCTGGAGAGCATTTGATAAATGTCGGTAGAGCTTGGTTGAACTACACTGTGGTGCTCCCCTAGATCTAGGGCAGAGTTCTTCAATCTGTGGGGCGCGCCCCCCTGGGGGGCCCGACACCATCCCAGGGGGGGCGCGCACTCCACTCCAATCTTACCTTTGTTTGTTGAACTCTGGTATGGCTGGAGGGGGGTGCGAGGGGAGATCGATGGGGCAGGAGGTGCCCGTTCTTTTGTCCTGTTAACTCTCCCAGGAGGGGGTTAATTCACGGAGGTGACAGCTTCAGCTGCAGTGCAGGCAAGGAGTCTCCTCTGCTAAAAACGAAAGCAAACAAACAGACACGCTTTCTGTTTTAGCAGAGACCCCTTGCCTCCCACTGCCATAGCTGCCAAGGTTACAGAATGCTATGTGTGACATTTTTATAATTTCAAAGTAATTATGAGTGACATTTCAACAACGATGAGTAACACTTTTTACATATCAGAAATCACACCCATTTAGCATCGAGAGACTTTAAGAAGACCTTAAAACAGCTGTAATGCACCAAAAATGTAAGGGTACACACATAGCCCAGGGGTCACAACCCGGCCACAGACTAATATATTTAAAAAAAATAGCAGTTTAATAAAAAATTAATTAGCTGATTACAGAAGGGCGCGCAGCGCCACCCGTAATTTATTATTAACCTGAGGCAGAGAATAAGTTACGTGGGTATTCTAGGCCATTAACATACGATACAATGAGGCATCTGGGGACAGGGGGCCAGGGGTAGTTCACAGTCTGGCAGTATTATCTCAAAAAGATTGTGAGCCGTAATAATTCATAAGTAGCTGAGCGGCCTCCCTGTCCGGGGTCCGTGCTACCTAAGAGTACTTGCACCAGTGTGTGTCATGTGCAGGCTGTAAAAGTAGTCTAAAATCACATATAGCATAAAAGTGTTTACTAATACCGTTAAAACATACCGTTAGTGTTTCAGGTGTTTACTTATTAATGATGACTAATTACTTCTTGTGGCAGCTCAGCTGAGCCCGGTGCCGTGAAGTCAGATGCCAGTACTGCAGCTCTGCTCCTATAGTGCTGCACAGGTTCGCCGCGGTGACTCGGAAGGCCTGAGGTCATGGGTCGAGTGCCGTCCCGCTGGCGCCGGTAATATATATTGATAAACTATTGCCTCCTGTGCAGGCAGCAGGCAGCGTGCACTCTGACTCTCAGACTCACTGAGAGGGACCTACTGATGAGCACAATACTCCTCGATGCAATGATAGAAACAGCAAAATGCCAGTCGCTGCACATTATGCTCAGTTTTAAGACACGCCCTTAATTACATCAGACAGGCCCCTTGGAAATACCCCCAGTTTTTTCATCCTATTTAAAGCCTTGGAAACAACACCTTGTCACGGTCACCTGAGGTCCTGGCATTGTGCATCATGCAGGACTCATGATTTCCAAGTTTTCAGATTGCCTATGTACAGGGGCATAGTGAACCCTCCCCCCACCTCACCCCGCCCCTTGCTTTAGGAAATACAGCAGGGGCTAAGTTCTTGATGGGCCTCTTCTGTCTGCAACTCTGCAGACAAAGGCTTAGCTCATAATTAATGTGAAAAGGGGTGAGTGAATAAGTGAAGGAATGGGTGAATGGCTGGATGGATTAGTGAAAGTATGAATGGATGAGTGAAGGGGTGAATGGAAGGTTGAGACAAAGGATGGATAGATGAGTGAATGAGTGGAAGGATGGATGAGAGAAAGGGTAAATAAATAGATGTATGGGTGGAATGGTGGATGTATGGGTGGAATGGTGGGTGGAATGGTGGATGTATGGGTGGAATGGTGGATGTATGGGTAAAAGGGGGGATGGATGAGTGAAGGGATGGATAGATGAGTGAAAGGGTGGATGGATAATGAGAGAAAGGATGGATGGATGCACAAGTGGAAGGATGGATGAGGATAAATAGATGTATGTATGGGTGGAAGGGTAGATGGATGGGTAAAAGGGTGGATGGTTCAGTGAAAGGGTGGATGGATTAATGAAAGGGTGGATGATGGACGAGTCAATGGGTGGATGGATGAGAGAAATGATGGATTGATTGATGTATTGATAAGTAAAAGGGTGAATGAATTAATAGATAGATGGATGAGTGAAAGGGTGAATGTAAGGATGGATGAGTGAGTGAGAGGAGGGTAGATGGACAAAAGGATGGAAGAGTGAAAGGGTGGGTGAGTGGTCAATGGGTGGATTCATGAGTGGATGAGTAAATGGATTAGTGGGTGGATGGGTGAAGGGTGGATAGAAGGATGGGTGGCTAAGTGAAAGGGGAATGGAGAGAAAAAGGGAGGATGGATAGATGGATGAGTGAAAACATGGATGAATGTTTGGCAGAATGGATGGGCAAATATGTGCATGGAGGAGTGAAAAGAAGAACATAAAGATGGATAAGTCAAAGAATGCATAGATGAGTGAAAGGGAGGGTGGGGAGCAGGAAGAAAGGATGGATGGATGGATGTATGAGTGAAAGGTTGAATTTGTGGACGGATGAGTGACTGGGTGGATGGATGAGTAAGTGAAAGGATGGCTGGATGGGTGATAGGGTAAATGGTTGGATGGATGAGTGAATGGATGGGTGGAAGAGTGGATGGATGAGTGAAAGGATAGCTTGGGTGAAAGGGTGGATGGTTGGATGGATGAGTGAATGGATGGACGAGTGGATGAATTAGTGAAAGGATGGATTGGGTGAAAGGATGGATGGATGATGGATGGATGAGTAAAAGGGTGGATAGAGGGATGGATGAGTGAAATGATGGATGGAAGGATAGATGATGGATAGGTTTGCAAACCGTTGAAAAGATTTGGATATGGATGGGACACAGATGGAAGGACAGACAGAATGGTGAAAGACTGAATGATGGATGAAAATATTAATAGATGACAGAATGTACATGATAAATGGGGAGGGTTGTGATGACTTACTTTGCTTTCTTGGTGCCATAAGAGCTATAGTTCAGAGTGGGAGGTATTTAAATTGTCTGGCTACTCCCTTGCCTATGTGTTACTATTCTGTATTCTATGTGTGCTCATGTGTGGGATCTATACATCATGCATATGACATTTTGCGTGACATCCAACTGCTACTTGAATGCAAAGCCCCCATAAGCAAAAGTCAGGTTCCATATTTTAAGTTCCACTTAATGAAACACCCATAATGTGTTCCTTATAGTGGGTTCATCACAGCAATCCTCCCTTTAGTTCACTTATGCATGGTGCTTTACATCTTACAATTTATTTATTTATTAAGGCGTTTGTGAGATTGGGTTTTCGGCGCTTGCGGTATTAAAGACTAAGTACCGTTCAAGACTGGATGTGGAGCACAACCTGAGGATGGCAGTAGCAAAAGTCCACCCACAGATTGATAGTCTAAATGTGGCTAAACACCGGCACACCCGTCACATTCATGTTGGTGGTGTTATTATTAATCTTTGTCCTGTGTAAAACAAAGCATCCTAGTAAAAAGAATTTGCGCACATTTTATCTTGGAAAATTATGTTTTGAGCTGTGTAATACGCCTCTGTCATTTCACCACACCCGCTCACAAACCTGCAGTATACTAAACACTCTTATTGCGTTGAACATTATTTGCCGGATATGGCCCGTAATATGCGCGTGGCAGTCGATCATGTAGTGTACCAGATTCCATAAATTTCTGTCAGGTGGTGGGGGGGCCCAACATCTAAAAAAATTCAGCTGGGGGGGCTCAACCTAAAAAAGTTTGAAGACCTCTGATCTAGGGTGTACCTTTGCCTTACAGAGTGCTTGAAACTAAGTAGATGACTGAAGGTAGAGGAGTGTCTCTACAATATAATGTCCAATACTAAGAGTACAAATCATAAGGCATAAACCATAACCCCACCCCCTCCCTTCTCTCAGAACTTGGAGTTGTCTTGACCTGTAGGGAATACTGACAAACCAGAATTGCGTGCCTTTGTCTCCCCTATAGCCATTA
This sequence comes from Lissotriton helveticus, assembly GCF_964261635.1. Taxonomy (NCBI): domain Eukaryota; kingdom Metazoa; phylum Chordata; class Amphibia; order Caudata; family Salamandridae; genus Lissotriton; species Lissotriton helveticus. Next base: position 1,592,400,714 of record NC_136067.1, on the reverse strand, counting down.
AACTCCTATTGGCTCTCCCCCTTGAAGTCACACCTACCGGGTACTGTTGACACCTGTACTCCTTGACCTTTAGGTGAGTAACTACATCACCCCTTGGATGTTTACTATTTAGACACCATGAAGGCACTGCTGCTGAATTATTTTACTTTATTTTATTTTCTATTTTAATTTAAATCTTATTTCAGAGGTGACATGTGGTAAATGTGATTACAGTTGATACTTAATGGTCACTGCGCACTCAATGTCACTGCCACAGAGTCACTTGTCTCCACACAACCACAGTGTGTTCACGGTCAAATATGGGAAACTGTTGACTCTGTATTTTGGTAACTCTTTCTTTTGTCTCCTCTAGGCAAGAGCAGTCCTAACCAGGTAGTACAACAGTAAATAAATATATGTATTAGAGGTTGATACTTTTATTAGGTCATCCCTTGAGATAGATGTATATATTATATTAGGTCCTGAAGAATCGCAGCTCAATTGCAAAAGCGAGAAACATGTCGACCTCACAGAACTTATTGTAGTCCTAGATCGTGATACAGAACCTTATTTCTGGCGATCATAGGCTACCCACTGGTTTTAACATATAGCAGGGGAACCACCAGAATAAACTGATCTCCGGTACCTCGAGCTATATTTTAACGCACCCACCTACACTATCCACCCCTCACTTGGCCCCTCACTTACACTTCACCCACAGGCTGTTGGAAAAAAGATCTCCGATAAAGAGCCCCTCCTAGAGGTGAGCCCGTTGGACATTGCACCGCCTGTCCAACGAGGAGCAACGGCCGATGATGAAGCATGACACTCGCAAGGGTGTGTGAGGCCATTCAATTCCAACTAATGGGATTCCCAGGGTAGCCCTCCACTGAGCACTACCCTCTTATTTATTTTCTTCCCTTATATTTGACCATACTCTTCATCCTTGATCTTTAGGAACAACCGAGTCCCTCTTGTCAGTAATTTCTATTTGGGGCTCTGACTCTGGTTGGACCTTCCATTCTACCTTTCTGGAATGGTAATTTGAGCCTCAGGATCAACATTTGATCCTTTTCTCTTTACCCCTTCTTTTGATACATACTTTGCACGGCTAACCACCGTGGGGAATATATCTCTTGGCGGGTAAGTGTTCCTCTATCCCCCACATCTCTCTGAGTCCCTGACTAATATATCACGGACAGGGTTGACATACTATTCAGTATTATCCCCCTTTTTTCCTTCTCTCCTTACATCTCACATCACCAATTACCTTCTACCATTTCAATATGGACGGACAGGGACTCAGCTTTGGTGATGATGACGCAGCAGCTATTCACAGGCTTCCATCTATGTTGGGCATGGACCTAGAAATAGCAACAGGGAGTAATTCCACAGATTGGAAAGCACTCTCTGATATGAAAAGAGAGTGGGTCAGAATCACTCTACATGGAGCACTTATGGCCGAATACTTTAAGGCTAAAATAGCACCTAATGGCCTCATTGTTAAAAACTTCCCCAGGATTTTCTGGGAGGACGGCCAGTTCAAAATAGAGTGGTCCCTCATCTCTTGGAAGTGCACACACGACTTACTTATTCTCCTGGTGAATACAGCCAAACGTTTGGCTGATGAGCTCCTTACTAAAATCCAAGCAGCAGAAAGTGCCCTTAAGAGCTCTGGACAGAACACCGGTTTTAAGACTAAGCTAACAGAGCTCAACAAAGAAATCACAGAACACAAAGATTTCTTAATGAAACAAAAAGTGGCAAAACTACAAAAAGATATTGAGCGTTTCTCCAAAGAGAAAGTGTATCCATATCTGAAGGATGACTTTGTTCCGGCAGGGACAGGATATCTCTCCGACTCAAGCGCTACCTCTTCAAGGCGAGGTTCCAATAGTGATAACAACTCGAGCGGAGACGAATGGCAACCTAGACCCCGAAGAGGCAATAGAGGAGGGAGACGGGCACAACCCTTTTATCAACCTCCCCCCTATCAAGGTCCTCCAATGTGGCAATTTCCACATTTTCAACATCCCATGACCTCCTTTGGACCTCAGTACCCCCCTCAGTTTGCCCCACTAAGCATGAATCAGCAGGCTTTTTTAGACAGAGGTTGGGGCAGAGGGCGCGGGCGCAGGCGAGGAAACGCTCCGGACAAAAGGGTACAGTGGGAAGACACACAAACCCTAGGGATGGAAACAAGGAGCATGACAGCAAGGAAGTGAGTTTGGTTGTGAACCTATCATCACGCCAACTTACAAGACCAGAAGAACAAGTCCTTCAGAAAGGATTGGGCTTTGTACCCACCCCAAAAATAGACAACTTTGAATTGACTTGTGAAATTCAAAAATTCTTCAGGAAAGTCAGACTGAGAGCTTTCTTCGATGGGAGACCAGTCGAGACACGTTCTGACTCAGGTCTTCACAATCCATCTACCTTTACACCACACAGTGGGATGATACCCAACGAAGTCCTAACATATGAGCAGGCTGTGCTCAAGGACATTGGGGCTTTGGGACGTGTAAGAAATACCACAATCTGTCCAACAGAGAGACACAGATACTCAATTCATTGGGTAATGATGTAACCATCACTATCAAACAGGCAGATAAGGGTGGAGCCACGGTTTTAATGGACACAAAAGACTATGAAATAGAGTGTTTAAGACAACTCGGGGATAGACGCTATTACACCCCTATCCCAACTGACCCCACAGAACGACTTAAAACCACCATAACAGGATTGGTGGAATCTGCAGAGTGCCAAGAGTGGATTACTAAAAAAGAGGCGGAATTCCTTGTGAAGAAAGACCCAAGAGTCCCATACTTCTACACCCTCCCTAAAATTCACAAGGGGACAACACCAGTACCCGGACGCCCAATTGTCTCGGGGATAGGCTCTGTTTTGGAGCCTTTATCACAATTTTGTGACTATTTCCTGCAGCCATTAGTGAAGAGAATACCTTCCTATGTCCAAGACACCAAAGATGTCTTACGCCTCCTTGACAACCTACAGGAGGACATTCAAATTGACTTCCTGATCACCCTAGATGTGGAGGCCCTCTATACTAACATCCCACAGAGGGCCACACTCGGGGTGATAGAGAGGATTCTCAATACGGAAGTATGGACATCAGCAACACCACCTTCATTCATTATGGAATGTGCTGATCTCGCCCTGACAGAGAACTTTTTTGAGTTCAAGGGGCAGTATTATCAACAGACCCAGGGCACGTCCATGGGCAGTACCTTTGCCCCTTCGGTGGCCTGTCTATACATGGCAGATTTCGAGGAACAATACATCAATGGACCAATGAACCCTTACCACTCAAACATCATACTATGGAGGAGATTCATTGATGATATCCTCATACTCTGGACAGGGACATCACACCTGTACCTTGAGTTCTTTACGTGGTTGAATACCTTGAACAATTTCCTTACCTTCACAATCACTGCTTCAGACTCCAGTATAGCATTTCTGGACCTTACCATCAGACTGGAAGGGGGGAAGGTCAACACCACTATGTACCGGAAGCCCACTGACCGGAACAGTTTATTACTGTTCTCAAGTCACCATCCAAGAGCCTTAAGACTGAACCTTTCCTTTGGGCAGTTTTTGCGGGTTAGGCGCAATTGTACCAACCTTTCAGACTACAGGAATGAGTCTAGTATTCTTTCACGGAATTTGAAAGAAAGAGGTTACCCCACGAGGGAGATCTACAAAGCACAAAAGCGGGCAAAGAACAATAATAGAGAGGCACTTCTGGAGGACAATGCCAGAGACAGTTCAGATAATAATCCATTGACTTGTGTGACTACTTTCACACCCATCTCTAATGACATTAAGAAAATTGTCAAGAGACACTGGCAGATTCTCAACACAGGAGAGCTAACTCTCGAGACCCCAAGGTTTGCCTTTAAAAGGTCCACCAATATAAAAGACATGTTGGTCCACACCAGACCGAAACAAAGTACAGTCCGCAGACAGAACACACTTTGGCAACTCCCTCCAGTTAAGGGACATTACCCATGTGGTTCCTGTAGTGTCTGCCCCTTCACTAAAGTCACCAAAACCGTCGAATTAACTGAGACATTCACTTGGGAAATTCGAAACCACACTAATTGTAACTCCTCCAATTGCATCTACTTGCTGAGGTGCCCTTGTGAGTTAAAATATGTGGGTATGACCACTCGACCCGTCAAGATTCGCATTTCGGAACATCGAAGTAATATACGATGTAAGAAATCCAACACTAAGATGTGTCGGCACTTTCTGGAACACAACCATACTGCTGACTCCATAAAGTGGCTCATTCTTGAAATCCCCAATATAAGATCTAAACAGGACTTATTTCATAAGGAACAGCGATGGATACATAGGCTATCCTCAGACAAACAGGGACTTAATGAGGATATCCCATGGAGTAGCCTATGACCACATTGATGCTAACACTACTTCTCTGTGTCTTTAATATGGGTCTATATATTATTCCCATGTTCTGTTGTATATAGTCCTGGCACCATGACTTTGTCATGACTCTACCAATCCGAAGACTAACTCCACCGGACTATTACAATAACTAAATACCCCTCGTAATGTGTGGACATTCGCTGACAGCGCTCTTGAAATCATTGCAAAATACAACTAACTCCTGTTGGTGTACACATATGACTGTACATAGACACAACATGGTTGACTTCCCATTCTAAGATGGCACCCACACGAGTGCCACCTATCACGCGACATACCCAACACTGTTTGTAACGTCTCCTACACTAGTGATCATTATGTATAATGAACTTTACCAGGTAAAACATATCTATGTCCATCATGCTGATTGAGCCTGTTGTATTTTGCTCTTAACTATCGGGTTATTTGCACGTTCCAAGATGGCGCCCACGATAGCGCCACTAGTCAGGTGACACACTAGACACACTGGTAACGCCCATTACCTTCGATATAACAATCCGACTACCAGGAATCCACTACTATCCGGATCCCGGTAGCGATGGGTAGGCAAAGCAGTCCTGACCAAGGCCTCGAGAAGTAAGTAATGGTGCTTCTAAGTTGAGGACACATCGAGAAAGAGACTTACTTGTTTTACATGTTGTCTGGCTGTGTGTGTGCGCCTCCTCGTGCAGACAGTTCGCGTGCACGGTTGCCTCTGAATCTCCGAGTTTGGGAGTGGAAGTGAGCGGGCAACATCACGAATACTACGCGGGTGCGTTTTTGCGCCGATGTGGATGGCCATTCACTCAGGCACACACTGGGTGGATCTGGCGCGTTCATTACAAATGCGGATTTTTGTACATCGCTGCTTTTGGTACACCAACCAGGCGAGCTTACAATGCGACCTGGAGAGCATTTGATAAATGTCGGTAGAGCTTGGTTGAACTACACTGTGGTGCTCCCCTAGATCTAGGGTGTACCTTTGCCTTACAGAGTGCTTGAAACTAAGTAGATGACTGAAGGTAGAGGAGTGTCTCTACAATATAATGTCCAATACTAAGAGTACAAATCATAAGGCATAAACCATAACCCCACCCCCTCCCTTCTCTCAGAACTTGGAGTTGTCTTGACCTGTAGGGAATACTGACAAACCAGAATTGCGTGCCTTTGTCTCCCCTATAGCCATTAAACTCCTATTGGCTCTCCCCCTTGAAGTCACACCTACCGGGTACTGTTGACACCTGTACTCCTTGACCTTTAGGTGAGTAACTACATCACCCCTTGGATGTTTACTATTTAGACACCATGAAGAAACTGCTGCTGAATTATTTTACTTTATTTTATTTTCTATTTTAATTTAAATCTTATTTCAGAGGTGACATGTGGTAAATGTGATTACAGTTGATACTTAATGGTCACTGCGCACTCAATGTCACTGCCACAGAGTCACTTGTCTCCACACAACCACAGTGTGTTCACGGTCAAATATGGGAAACTGTTGACTCTGTATTTTGGTAACTCTTTCTTTTGTCTCCTCTAGGCAAGAGCAGTCCTAACCAGGTAGTACAACAGTAAATAAATATATGTATTAGAGGTTGATACTTTTATTAGGTCATCCCTTGAGATAGATGTATATATTATATTAGGTCCTGAAGAATCGCAGCTCAATTGCAAAAGCTAGAAACATGTCGACCTCACAGAACTTATTGTAGTCCTAGATCGTGATACAGAACCTTATTTCTGGCGATCATAGGCTACCCACTGGTTTTAACATATAGCACGGGAACCACCAGAATAAACTGATCTCCGGTACCTCGAGCTATATTTTAACGCACCCACCTACACTATCCACCCCTCACTTGGCCCCTCACTTACACTTCACCCACAGGCTGTTGGAAAAAGATCTCCGATAAAGAGCCCCTCCTAGAGGTGAGCCCGTTGGACATTGCACCGCCTGTCCAACGAGGAGCAACGGCCGATGATGAAGCATGACACTCGCAAGGGTGTGTGAGGCCATTCAATTCCAACTAATGGGATTCCCAGGGTAGCCCTCCACTGAGCACTACCCTCTTATTTATTTTCTTCCCTTATATTTGACCATACTCTTCATCCTTGATCTTTAGGAACAACCGAGTCCCTCTTGTCAGTAATGTGGAAACAATACCTACCACATGGTTTAGCCACAACCAACACCCTTGTAACAACACATCTCCAAAAGGGCCCACAAGAACAACTGAAAATATGAGCAAGTTGCAGCTTTGTCTCAGGTATGAAGCGCTACAAAAATGCTCCAATACAAATACAATATAGTTGGTCCCAACCTTTAGTGTCAGAGTAAGGCATAAAAACCAAAAGACTGGAATATTGCCAAGGGCAATTTCCATTAGCTGAAATTAATTGAAGCATTTAACTAATCACTTATTGCTCAGCTATTAGGGCTGTTGTCCCTGCTCTGGTAGTAGTAGTTGTCACTGTTGCAGGTCCTGCTGTTGTGACACCAGCTATTGGCGATGTTGTTCTTGATATGGTTACAAATGGCGGCATTTTTGTTAGCCTCATATTGAACTACTGTTGTCCCCATGTTGGTCCATTCAGTGATCACTACAATCCCACCAACTGTGGTCACTACAGTTGACAGCTCTTAAGGTTGTTGTCCATGTTGGACTGGTAGATGTGGTTTCTGCTGCTATCCTTGTTAAGGTTGTAGCTTTGATCTGTGCTATGGTGCCAGCTGTGGGGAAGGCTGTTGTCAATACTATGATTCTGGTGTAATTTAACAAATTCCAGCTGCAAATCAACCTACCTCCATTCAGTACTTTAGCGATCCTCCACAGTTGATAGACCTAGGGGGTGACGTTACCTCATACAAAAAAGGGGGATGATAAATAGAAAGACAACAACCATAGGTGCATGGTACATAATACATAGATCCTTTACTAATCGCATTGACAAGGGCAACATATCTTGTGGATCGGCAGAAAGTCAGTGTTCAAGGTGTATTGTGATTGCTTTTGCAGCAGTGGAGGTGGTTCCTACTGTGGTCCCTGATGAGCTTGAAACTATTGTCATGACTGGTGTTCCTGCCGAGGCTGCAACTGCAGGTACTGCTGTGGTTGCAGCTGTTCTGGATGCTGTTGTTCCTACTGTGGTGGCAGTTGTGGTCACAACTCTGGTTCCCATATTGGTGGCAGCTGTGGTCACTACTGTTTTTTGTTGTCATTACAGCTGTGGCTACTGTTGTGGTCAGAGACGTGTTTTCAGCTGCTGCTCTGGTGGCAAAAGGACTGGCTCAAAGTCCCTCTCTGTTGTTTTTTTCCCTAATCACACGAGCTCTGGTAAACAGGCGATGCTGTCAATACCAAGACCTAAAAGAGAACATCCTTCCACTGGCCAGTCAAATGTTCAGCTCTCATATAGAGGCTGATCAACAGTCTATTACCCCTCCCTGTCTACCATTGTTTCCTTTTTTTGGGTCGACTTATCAGCACAGCTGTTGTAGTGTTAGGCCGGAACAGACGACACCAACCCAACAGGTAATTTGGTGGGAGCTTTATTCTTACACACTTCTGCCACCTTACTTTCCCTGCTCCTTACTTTCCCCCCTTACTCCTCCTCTTTCTCCTCCATGTGCCCTTCCCACATCACATGGGCTGGGCCGATCCTAGTGCTTTTTACATCCCACAACATTACATCTCCCTGTTCTTCCACAATTTGAAAACACCCATGAGATGTCTGTCCATTTCAAGCTAAACAAGTTACAGTTCTTCAATGAGACAAATAGGTCTTCGATGAATTTGTTGGGGTCGGGGAGCCACCTCTTGCGTTGCCATCTCCCCTTCACCAGAAAACGTGAAAGGCTGATGCTCACTTCCTATCTCTGGTGCAGTCTCTTTCAATGCACTATCAGGCACAACCAACTTTTCTCTAACAGTGGGCGTGCATTTCTGAAAGTCCAACACATTCCTTGTGATCCTTTTATCCTCGGTTTCAGATGTAACCATAGTTCCTTTTTGTTTGGTCACCAGCAGTGGGCACGCATGATATCGACAGTCAGCTTCTCTTGATTGTTCTTGCCGTACCAGCACCCAATCTCCTTCCTGAATGGATGGATGTGCAGCTTTCTTCTGACTGTCTGCATATTCTTTCATCTTCCCCTTTTTCAGTTGGTCTCTTGTGACTAATCCTTTGTCATCAGAATCTTTATGAGTATCACTAGATATGTCTTCCCAGGCTGGTATTCTTGTTGCACTATGCAACCCAACATTAAGGTTGTGGGACAATGGTCTGTGGTAGTATGTGGTGTGGTTCGATATGCTCGTAACACCTCATTTAAGGCCACTTGAACATCACACTTTGAAAGTTCTGCTTGCTGGATGGATTTTTTTAGAGTGGACATAAATCTTCCTACCATCCCATCGGCCTGCGGCCACAGGGGAGTGATCTTCCGGTGCCTAATATTTAAATGACTGGCAAATGCAGCAAAGTCTTGTCAATTGAATGGTGGGCCATTATCTGTTTTCACCAACTTCGGTATGCTCCAAGCTTCGAAGACTTCATCCAACACAGGTATGATGATGGCAGCTTTGGTTGACGAAATGAGGTGTGCAATTGGGAACCGTGAGTACCCATCCATTATGACTAAGATGTATTTGCCAGATTCCATCGGGCCAAAGAAGTTTACTGCAACATGTTGCCATACACCGTTCGGCAGTTCTGACATTTGTAATGGCGCGGGTGGTTCCCCTCGACTTACTAGCTGACACTGCGGGCAATCTTTTAGTGTGAGTTCAACCATTTGATCAAGCATAGGAAACCAGACCCGCTCACGCCGCAATCTCTTCGTAGCTACAATACCTCTGTGCCCTACATGTGCCAAGTTGATAACTCCTTGACGCAGCTGTTTCAAAATGACGATTCGCTTGTCTCGTAGTAACAGAACTGCGGGTGGTTTGGCTTGAGCCACTACAAAGTGAATGTATTCCCCCGCTACTGACGGATTTGATTTGGACGTTGACTTAGGATGTCTTGACATGTAGTCTGCAGGATTTGCAGCTTTTTTCAGATTTATGGACGATGGTATAAGTATACTCTTGAAGACGGATGCCCCTGGATGGCATTGTAGCTCAGGGATTTCCAAAGATAGTTAACAGGGCCTGGTGGTCCGTGATTAGCGTAAAGTGCTTGCTGTAGATGAAAATGTGAAAATGTTCACAGGCCCAGACTACCGCCAAGCTTTCCTTCTCGGGTTGAGAGTATGCTCTCTCTGTATCAGTTAGGCTCTGGCTAGCATAAATACGATGTAACGTTGATCACCCTCTCTATCATATTGACCTAGTATAGCTCCAAGTCCTACAGGACTTGCATCCACCGTGATTTCAGTTTTTCGCCTCGAGTTGAAATAAACAAGGTTATTGGCAGACTCAACAGAAGCTTTAATCGAGTGGAAGGCTTGCTCACATCTTGCGGTCCACTGGAATGGGTGACATTGTTTGGTCATCTTTCTTAGAGGGTAGCTGATAGTGGCGTAGTCCTTGATATAACGTACACAGTAGCTTGCCATGCCTAGAAACGAGCACACATCACCAGCATCTCGAGGTCTGGGAGTATCATTCAATGATGTGATCTTTTCTGGATCAGGTCTCATGCCTGCGCCTGAGAAAATGTGTCCAAAGAATTTCAATGCGGATTTGTGGAATTCGCATTTGTCTTTATTTAATGTGAGGTTGGCGTCCAAAAGAGCGTGACACGCCCAGTCCAGTGCTTTGTCATGTTCTTGTATCGTTGCTACATACACGAGAATGTCATCACTGTAATTGAGGGTGTTGGGAATGTGATGAATTACCCTTCTGATTGCCTCTTGAAAGATCTCAGCAGCAGATGAGACCTCAAAATTGAGCTGTTTGTATCTGAACAGTCCTTGGTGAGTCGAGAATGTGGTGCTATATCTCGATTTTACATGAAGTTCATGCTGATGATAGCTTTTGTTGAGGTCGAATTTGAAGAATATTTTCGTCCCATTGAGAGACGCAATCATGTCACTGATATGCGGTCCTGGGTGTCTCTCTCTTTCGATGGCTGTATTGGGTGCTCTCATATCAACAAAGAGACGCACTTTGGCAGTGGAGCCTTTTTTCGGTACTACAACCACTGGAGAGACCCAGGGAGTGGGTCCTGGTGTTCTCTCAATGATGTCAGCCCGGAGATGATCCTGCAGTTCCTCCTCTATGGACTGTTGAAGATTAAATGGAATTTTGCTGTGATGTGCTATGGGTGGCACAAGTTAATTTATTTGCAAACAAATTTGACAGGGAGCCATTTTTTTTCCGAGCCCGGTGGCTAGTTTGGGAAATTTGTGAATTATGTTAGGTTCGTCATCAACTCCGAACAATATTTCTACTAATTAAAGTTGTTCTGCCGTGGGCAGGTTAAGAAGACAATCTGATTCAGGACTGTCAATGACATGAATGCGAGCTGGAATGGTCCTATCCTTGTATGTAAGGTTAGTCTGGAATTGTCCTAGGGACGGTAAAGCTTCTTTTGACATCCATGTGTATACTCGCACAGCAGCTTTGTACACGTGTGGTTGTGGATCCATTTTATTGTATTCTGCAACTGAGATATAACTGAGGGATGCCCCACTGTTCAGTACATATTTAGCCATATGTGTATCCATTTGTAGATGGAGTCACGGGTATTTCTTCAGCCTATCAGGATCTGCAACCATGCATACATATTCATCACTGTCTTGAGATACTGGTGATGGTGATCTCGACTCTCAAGATTGTGACCATTGTGATTTGTATGTGCCATGAGAATGAATGCTAGATCTTGGGGAGCCAGTGGACGGATCTCTGCGGTCCCACACCGCCTTGGCATGATGGCGAGTGTTGGATTGTTTGTTATTATCTCTGTGAGTGTCTTTGCGAGGTGTTTTGCAGATATTCTCAAAACGATTGTCCCAGCCACACTTCCTACATATTTGGCCTAGCGCTAGTCAAGTGTCCGTGTGAGGGAAGTCATATCCACAGCAATAGCATTTAAGTTGGCGCTCCCGTCGTTTGTCAGTCCAACTGTGACTGCGACGACGATTTGTACGGTGAGACTGAGTTTTGGATCTTGAGGATCGTTGTTTTGCAGGGGAGTGCCTGTTTGTGGCATGAGATTGGAGGCGGAATGCCTGTTCTCGTTTTTCACCTATTCCAGCTTCCATTCGCTTTGCATGTTCTTCCGCCTGATCGTGAACTTGCGTAATTTTTTCAATCTCGTCAAGAGAGTAACTTTTCTTTAATAGGCGTCTTCGTAATGACTCAGACTGGCATCCTTCTATGATTCGTAGACGTAGAGCGTCTTCTGTCGTGAAAAAACGTCGGAGGCACCTGATGAATGTACTCATGGACTCATCCTTTTCTTGAGATGTCAGATTGAATGTGTACCTTTCATAATCGATGTTCTTCTTGTGAAGAAATTTCCTGTTTAGAGCATCTCGCACATCTGCGTAAGAAGACGCACTCTCAGTCGGAAGTTCCGTCATAATCTGACCAACCTCTTTCCCAATTAAATTGCGTAGGGCAATGAGCTGCTGACTCTCATCCGTCACATGTGAACCTTTCATGAAGTCCTCAAAATCTTCAAGCCATTCTTGTTAGCGAAGGCCCATGCCACCCCCAGAGATGAGAACTAGGTGTTCCAGCGGGCGCAGAAATGGGACTCCGATCATGGCGAGTCTGTGGCCTCCTATCTGGGATGTTGATGTAGGGGACTCCGGCCTGAGGCTGCGCCAGCGGAGGCATGACGCTGTCTCTACGATGGAGACCCAGTCATGGCGTATGGATGGGCAGTGCGCACGTATGTAACTGATGAGCAAATTTATGTCTGACCACTGTAAACTGCGCAGCTCCTTGTCACTTGGTGCGGATGAGGTGAATTTTATAATGGCAATATTCGGAGAAACATGTAGAAGCAGCAGCGCAAGGCCTAGTAATACATTGGTCCCAACAATTAAGAGAAACGTGTATCTGGCAATATTAACAAGGATGATCTTCAAATGACTGCAGCAAAGTGTGTAACCCAATCCACTTTTTTTTTTTAATCAGTCTTTATGTGCAGGCAAGGTATGCAAAAACTACTTCAGTGGTGCGTTATACTGATTTTTGGTACTGGCCTGACTTTAATATGGCCGCCATACCCACCTCGCAGTGGATTGGTGGAGGCGCCTGACCTCAAGATGGCCGCTGGGGCAAATCTCGCTCCTCACGAGATTACAGGCCAGAACTGGAGCGCCGGCAACGCGGGAACAGGCAGACACCGGGGACTCACCGGAATGTAGACAACTGGCTGCTTAGTCTCACGCACATATCCAGCAGGGCCCCAGGAAGCATACACGCTCACAGGGCGGCAACACGGACACTGTACAGGCCAAATCCTGCGCGACCGGGGTGGGCTCCTGGTCGCGACCAGCAAGCAGCCCCGCAGAGGTCACATGCCACTGGGGTGGGCTCCTGGGTCGCGTTTTACAATCCGGATGGCAGGAGGCATTCGCGACCAGGGTGGGCTCCCGGGACGCGTTGTTTCAAGCAAGATGGCAGGAGGACACGCGACCAGGGTGGGCACCCAGGCTGCGTCTTTCAAGCAGGATGGCAGGAGGCACACGTGACCAGGGTGGGGTCACAATATCGCAGAAGAGCTCCGGGGCAGCGGAGCACTCACCAGGCCATCGGGGTAGGAGCAGCAGACAGAGACGTGGGTGGGCTCCCGGATCGGAGAACAACGCAGTAGCTCCAGGACAGTGGATCGCTCAATGGGACACCCTGGCACCTGTCACTCACAGCTAGGGTCCACGACCGCCTTGTCGCCAGATGTAGTGTTGTTAGGCCGGAACAGACAACACCAACGCAACAGGTAATTTGGTGGGAGCTTTGTTTTTACACACTTCTGCCTCCTTGCTTTCCCTGCTCCTTACTTTCCCCCGACTCCTCCTCTTTCTCCTCCCTGTGCCCTTCCCACATCACATGGGCTGGGAGGTCCTACTGCTCGTCATATCCCACAACATTACAGCTGTCTGTAAAACAGTTTATTACCAATCCTTTGAACTAATCATAGAGTCGTCTTCCCAGAGGAGTACATCTTTCATGCTATTGACTTTTTATGCATCATTTTGCCTCCAATGGAGTATTTGGATTGCAAAGCATGAGAAATTATTTTACATCCCAAAAGTACACTTAATCACCACACAAATCAAAATCTTTATCTCATAAATGTAATGTATGCAAAAGGTAATATTTTTTAATTTTACTGCAGTTTTTAAAAAATATTTTTGTCTCACAATGAAAGGCAGACCTATGGGATTTACCAATGCTTGCTTTTAATGACATGAGCTCTGGCAGATAAATAAATCCATCACTAGTCAGAAACACACCCATTGTTAATTTGCATGAGTTTAGCAACCCCAATATTTTTAAATAAAATAAAACAGTGATTGGGGGCATCCGATGCTTCATTTGCTGAGGGCTTCTGCAAGGTTTAAGTAACACACTTGTACAATTTACTAGCCTCCAGACTGCGCTTAATTTGGAAATAGGAAAGAGGTAGAAAGTAGCTGTAAAGGGTGCACCTTTGCATTTCGATAGCTAGCAAGAAATAGTTACAGTAGATGTCGCTCTTCTCAAAGATCTAATGCCGGAAGGCTTGTATTTGTATGGTTTAGTGTGGGAGCAAAAAAAAGGAATGCCATACACCCACTGCTTTTTTCTTTCGTATTTTTTAGATTAAAAAAGACAGTTTTGTTGATAAACGAGAAAAAAATATTTTTTTTCATTCTCTTTCCGCGGTCTTCTATTCTTCGACCAATAAATATCTGTTTTTCCATATAACCACAAGCCATACTTTATAGCTTACTCTATGCTTTCTGTGAAGGGCATAGAGCTCCTCTGGGACCAGAATTAACCATTTTTATGTCAGAGACATAGCTTCTGTAGGTGCAGTGGCACTGGGGCCAAGGGTCAGAGTGGTCCACTGAACTCCGATTATTGACGTAATTTAGAATTCATTCATTTAATTTCTTCCACTAGGGTCAGTGGCACACTGGCAACGGCACTGCTGTGTGGCGCGGGTGCATGTGCATTAGATGACAACGCCATGCCATTGTTTCAGCTGAGAAAAATTAATTTCACCCTTTCAGCTGGAGAAGTGGAGTGTTGAGTGACCACTCGGAAGGACAACCCAACCCCAGGCATAGCCAAGGACTTGTGGTGGAAGGTGGCTCCTGTTAAGGACTTCAACTTGCTAATTTTCCCAGCGCCAAACAAGTCAACAGTTTAAAGTGTGGTGTTGGCCTTGTTCAAAATAATGTCAAGGCGAAGGTTATTCAGATGTGTTGCACCTGAACTGTATGCAGCCGCCTAAAAAAGCTAAAATGGACCCGAGACGTCTAGCATGCATTGGCTTCCATTCAACTCATTTAGTCATCAGTTTTGGGATTGACGAAGAGGGTCAGAAAGGCAATGCTCGATAGCAGACAGTTTTCTAAGCAGGCTTGCATTTGTGGTGTGGTCTGTTGCTTCCCTGAAGACATACCAAAAGCGAGAATGCCGGATAGCAGGGAGGCAGGTTGTAAGACAGCTTTCATTCTAACACAAGGTGAATAGTAGTAGCTCACCTACGATTACCCATGCTGGAAGCCTGGCTACTGCAGAGCGCACTCCATCCACAAACCAATACAGAACAGGAAAGAAGAAAATATAAAGTAGGAGAAGGGAAAGAGTGGGTGTTTAAGTATTGTAGCCCTCCCTAGCCTGGGAGCATGCAAATTAATGTGCCACACAGGCTGAGCTCGAGATTGTACATCTTTACCATTCAGCATAATATTTTGTTCTGTTCTCTGATTGCGTCATAACTGTTAATAACCACACCAACCAGTTAGAAGTACTTACTCTACTGAACCACAAGAGTCCTAGCACACAGTCTCACAACACTACATCTCCCCCTTTGTTAACTAAAAAGTACAAACAATTATATTTCTTTGATGAGGAGTCAAGGCACTCAAACTAATCGAGCAGATCGAGTGATGTGAACTGGTCGAGAGACTGTTCAGGCATCGATGGTACAGGTTCTGATGCTGTTAGGCGGGACAACCTCTTCTGTTAGTGTAGGAACTGACGATCGCAGGAGTAGGTGCTTAGACTGACGAGTCCCGTGTGATGGACTGTCTGGGACGATGTGCAGTCAGCATATGTCCTTTGCACATCAAAACCCCCCCAGAGGATCAACAGAAAATGTGTGTCTGTTTTCTGCTTTCCCTTCTGCTTGACCAGGACTACGTCTCCTTCATTAAAGTCTGTCTCTTGAACTCTCCAACGACAATTGGCGCGTGTCTTCATTTTGCACTTGTGAGAAGTGTCGGTGACCCGAACTTTGTCAGCACTCAAGGAATGCTCTACTATCTATTGCAGAAGTTTGGTTCCGATAGCTCTCCCAAATAGCGAGATGGCCGGACTTTAACCTGTGGTACAGTGAGGAGTTGAAAAATTAACACAGAGGGCTTGCTTTAATTCAATCCCCTCCATAGATGCTCGTTGGATTACTCTTTTGAGTGAACACATAAATCGTTCCACAATACCATTTGCTTGGGGCCACAGAGGTGTAGAATGCTTGATGTTAGATGTTTAGGAATTCTCTTAAATCTATACTGTTAAATGAGGACCATTGTCAGATTTGAGAATGGCAGGGACACCCCACACTGCAAAGATTTTGTTCAGACACTTAATGAACTTGTCATGGGTGGCTGACGAAAGATCTTCTACCAAAAGGAAAAGTGAATACTCATCTAGGACTACCATGAGGAGATTTCCGTTCCATAGGGGCCCAAAGAAATAAACTGCAATCCTTCCCCAGGCCTTTGTAAGACGTTCAGAAATGGTTAATGGATGTTGCGTCACATTGAGGGAAAGACAGTTGCAAAGATGGCACTCTTTTAGTTCCATCTCTACTTGCTGTCTGAGCACAGGAACCACACTCTGTCCCTCAGGGCTCTTTTGGTAGCTGCAATGCCTCAATGTCCTTCATGGGCAAGTTCAATGTCCTGTTGTCTTAGGCTCTCAGGTATAACAATTCTTGAACCTCTCAATACAACACCTTTGGTCGCAGTTCATCCTGTAAATTTTTGAAGTTTTAGAATTCAACATAGTCATCAATAGGTCGAACACTCCTATTCCAGGATTGAGTCAGAATTATATCTTTTAGGATTTGCATATTCTCGACATTAGTGGCATCTATAACCTGTTCTGGAATTCACAATGAAGTTGATGCGTTAAGCTGATTTGTATGTCCAACAGTGACAATGTAAAGGTAATCATGAAAAATTATCTGCAGGTTTCTTGTCTTTACCCTGCTTGTGAACAACTGCATAGCCATACTCTTGCAGTCTCAATGCCCACCTCACAATACGAGGAGAGCATCTTATCTTTAGGATTTCCGAAGATGGAGAGCAGCGCTTGGTGGTCTATTATGATAGTGTAACATTTTCCGTACAGAAACATTTGAGTATTTTCTCAGGCCCACACTACAGCCAGACTCTCATTCTCCAGCTGAGAATAGGCACATTCTGTGTCAGATAGCATTCGGGTGACCATTATGTTGAGCAAGGATTGACCCCAGCCCCACCAGGCTCGCATCAACTGTGATCTTAGTGCGTAGTTTGGGGTCACAGTAGGGCATCTCAGTTGCAAGTTTTATTCTTTTTAAATTTTGAGCATATTCAACAGACCATTGAAACAGAACATTTTGTTTTGTTAACTCTCTCAGTGGAACACTTAGAGTAGCAAAGTCACAAATGTATCTCGAGCAACAACTGACCATACCTAAAAAGGATTGCAGCAACGGGACATCTTGCAAGTATCTGACAGTACTTTCACTTGATCATTGTCCCCCATCAGAAACTATATGTCCAAAGAACTTGAGATTGGTCTTGTGAAACTCACTTTTTTGCATTCATAGTGAGACCTGCATCAGCAAGTGTAGGAAAGTGCCCTTTTTCAATGGTCCCCCCAGCCTACTTTTTGCCAGGCACCTGATGCTAACTTGCCCGAGTGTGTGCTGGGACCCTGCTGAAGCAGGCCCCAGCATCTGGGTTCTTTCCCAAAACTGACCCATTGCCCCTACAATTGGCACAACTCTGGGCCACATATACGTCCCTTGTACAAGGTACCAGTGGTACCAAAGGCCAATTGACCCGAGAGGGTCCCTTGGGGCTGAAGCATGTATTGTGCCAACCTAAAGGCCCCACAGCAAACACATACACAGTGTAATTGCAGGCTATGTGCTATGGTGTGACTAAACTAAAAGAGTCCACGTGGCACACCTACCTGGGTGCCATGCCTACCCACCACTGGCCAGTGGCATAGGTAAGCCACCCCTCTCACAGGCCTTACAGCTCTAAGGCAGGGTGCACTATACCACAGGTGAGGGCATAGCTGCATGAACAATATGTACCTACAGTGTCAGTCCATTCTTGGACACTGTACGTGCAGTGAAGCCATTTTGTGTACATGGGCTGGGAATCTGTCAAAACAAACTCCCCAGCTCCATGATGGCTTTACTGAAGTCTGAAATGTTTGGTATCAAACTTCTCTGCATAAACCCACGCTGTATGCATTTTATAATAAGGCCTTCACTGTCATAAGAGGGCATCTTAGAGATGCCCCCTGAAAAACGACAAACTTCTAGTGTATTGGCTGAGCAGACCCTGCCAGCCAGCCAGCCAGCCAGCCAGCCACCACCAGACAGGTTTCTGACCTCATGGGGCGAGAGCCTTTGTGCTCACGGAGGTCAGAAATAAAGTCTGCTCTGGGTGGAGGGACTTCTCACCTCTCCCTAACAGGAACAGCAACACTTAGTGGTGAGCCTCAAAGACTCTCACATTGTCTTATGCTGATTTAGGCAGTTCCAACTAGTGACGATAGCGCGCCCGCCCACCTGACCTAGTACCACTTTTTGGCTGTAGGACAGGTGGAAAAATTAGTAAGCAGAGTAGGAATGACCACCTTGGCCTAGCACACCCCTAGGGTTGCCAGGAGCTGATGTGAACGCCTCTCTAGAAAATTCTCCATCTTGGTTTGGAGAATTAGGCCAAAAAGGAAGAGGGATGTGCCCCACTGCTCCAAACAGAGGGGGTACCCAAATGGTATAATCACCCTAAAGGACAGTAGCAATTGGCTACTAGCCCCCGACCTCAGTAACACCCTTAAATTTAGTATTTAAGCGCTTCCCTGAGAAGACGACAACTGACTTGGCCCCAGCCCCACTCGCCTGTCTCCTCTTCCAGAAACCCTGCTCCAAGAAACAGGCATAGCCCATAGCCAGCAACCTCCAAGAACCCTGTGCGGTCTTCAACAAAGACTATTTTCTCTCGTGGACACAAGATTTGTCCAGAAAGAACCTTACCTTAGGACTCCAGATCCAGGCGATCCGCGACCCCTGCACAACTCTGCACCCGATGCTCAAGGCCCAGGTGTGACCCTGACCTGGCATCTAGCGTTGGACAACCCCTCCTCTACTTCTCCACAATGCATAAAGACACGAGTGCCCAACCGACTGTGTCCCGGCATCCCCTCACTATCCAACACACCTTCAGCCAGCCTTCTGGTTCAAGCCTGCAGCAGTTTTCTTCAACCACGGATCTCTATTGCTTTCTACAGGGCCCCTGATGCCTTCTTTGCACCCGGCCACCCCTGTGCTGCTTGTGGTGCAACTTTGATGCTACTTCGTGGCCTCTGTAGTGCTGACTTCAACCCCCAGGGCCTGTGTCCCTGGCCTGCAGGTACTTACCTATAACCGGTGCCTTTTTAAGGTACCCCCAGTTCCTATAGACTAACATTAGGGCCAGTGACCTCTGCGCCCGGCTGCCCCAGTACCACTGGTACTGCAATACCTACCTTGGTCCGACCCTTGCCCTCTGTTGGTCAACTCCACCAAAGACTGAAGTTGTAAGTCAGGAACTTACCTGAAATTACTTTCCTGTCTTTCCTCTCATAGAATTGCATTGGTTCTCTGTGTATTGCACTAAGTGTTGATTCTGAGAATAATACTAAGTATATATTTTGACCAATCTTACAAGCATCTGTAAAGTATTTTCAATGCTTCTTCAAACCTTTGACAACTGTAATTGCAAGTATTGCATTTCTGAAAAGTGTACTTACCTGTAACTGAGTTCAACTTGATTATAAAATAAAAGTAATTAAAGTAATATTTTTACAACCATTGGCCTAGAATTAGTCACTGAGTGTGTGTTCCTGCCTTGAATGAGCATGTACAATAAACAAGTAACTGGCACACTTGTGCAAGAGGCGTGTCATGCTCCTTTCAAGTTGCTCCAAATACCAGTATGTCACTGTAGTTAAAAATTTGTGACAGGTTGAATTACTTCACGTATGACATCCTGAAATATTTTTCAACTGACAACACTTCAAAACGTAACCTTTTGTATCTGAACAAACCAACATGAGTCGAAGAAGTAGTGATGTACCTGCAATTCTCTTTCAAATGGAGTTGATGATTTCCCTTGTTCAAGTCAAGGCAGGAGAAGACTTTGCATCGTTCAGGTGCGTGATCATGTACGCTATGTGTTAACCAGGATGTCTTTCTCGATTGAGTTGTTGGGCTGGTGCAGATCAACAAAAATTTTCACTGCACCATAATGTCCTTTGTTGGCACCACGACAATGGGCGGCACCTACGGCATAGGACCACTGGATGAGGTCATGTTTCTAGTTCTTTGTCAACTGCTTCTTATAGGTGGAAAGCAACTCTGCAATATCGTTGAGAAACAGGCCGTGAAATAACAACGGGAACTGACTCACACCTTCAGATGGAGTGTGGAGGTTGTAATGGTTAGATATTAGTCATGTAGCAGCGGTGGCTAAACTAAGTAGGCACGCACTGGACAAAGCTCATTGAAGCACATGAATTGCCCCTTGCACTGATACTGCTTTATGTCTCAAAGACACTTAAATGGCTCTTGACTCTGCAACAGTTTGAAGCAGCCCGGGGGTATACTTTTGTGTTTGATGGATTAAGGCATGGAACAGGAGATTAGATGTTTAACTTTTCAGCTGGCATGATGTTAATCGATGCACCACTGTCTATAGTAAAAGTTATGGGGCAACCATTGACTTTTATTGTAATCTTGGGGCAATTACCAAATGAGTTTTGTTGTTTCATGTGGTGGTTTGCTTTCATCACAGATACTTCCTTGAAAGCAGCCAGATCTATATGCGCTCATTGGTCGATGCCATCAGAGCACATCCATTGTCCTCACTGGTGCTTTATGACGTTGATGAGTTTCTGTAGGATGAGGGTGACTATGATCGACTTTGTATGATTTCTACTCATCGTAACCGAGGCCGCCTTTTTGTTTTGTGGTAGCAAAAGACACACAATTGATGGACGGAATGCAGAACAAATCAAAACATTCACCCTAAGTCAAGAGATCTAGGTTAAATCTATCATTCTTTTGCTCACCATGCCAACCCAGTTTAGACCTGGCCGTATGCAAATCATTCTTGACCCTGTGCCTCGTGGTCAACAGTCTTGCCCGAACTGCCAAGCCAGGTCCTCCCTGGACCGGAAACAAGCATCCTAGGACCGGTTTCAGGGTTTCAACTCATGTCAGCGAGGATAGCTCAGGGCTCGAAAAATTCCCTCAACTGCTCACATTTGTGAGTCAGTTTAATTCTAGACTAGCTATTTTTAGGTCTTACTCACGAGTAGGAAGACAAACTGACATTTGACCTCTGCCTCTGAAAGCAGAGGAAATGTGACAAGATAGCAAGATTTAATGGCATCTTTATTGCTCACAAAGTAAATGAGCAATAAAAATGCTTTTAAATCTTGTTAACTTGTCACATTTGCTCTGCTCTCAGAGTCAGAGGTCAAGTGCATTTCAATTAGGTCGAGGAGATTTTGTAGGTGACTACACCTGCAGGTATAGTGCATTTTTTATGATTTTTCGAGCCTGTGGCTTGAATCCAGTGGCACAGTGACCTCGGGACACATGTCTGGTCATACTTGGCACACTTAGGGCAAGGAAGCAAAGGACACACAATTGATGGACTGAATGCAGAGCAGGCTTCTGGAACCATCTGGCGTCCATTTTCTCTTCTTGCTGTGTTGTAGTTAGTTTCTGTTTCGCTTTGCAAACCATTATGAAGTGGTTCGCCTTACCGCAGCCTTTGCACGTTTGGCCTATGGTTGGACATTTGTCTTCATGTGATTATGAAACTCCACTTTGAAAACACAAACTCCTCTTCTTTGTAGACTTGCATGCATCTACTCAGGGTCTGTTCTTACTCTTCATAACCTACACGGACTCCCTCTTTGCTGTGCCAGCTTCCATGTCAGTGCTTTGTTAATCTGCTCTTTAATCAGCCCTGGAAGCCATTAGTACCTTCACTAAACTTAGCATCTCTCTCCATATGCATATTCTGAAGGAGCCCAACAGTCATCGATAACTCAGAGGCATATCGGCCCGCAACTTGGGCTTCATTGTCGTTGACAAGGAGGCAACAAGCAGTTAAAGTAGCGTCCATCTGTTTTGTCATTCTTAAGTGGCTTAATAAAATTCTATGGATGCTTCCTTTGCCCACCCAGAAAACTGTAGTCCATGCCCTTATATCATCTAGATTGGACTATGGGAATGCGTTATATCTGGGTGCAAACAAAGAAGTATTGCACAGGCTACAAATTGTACAAAATTCTGCTGCCCGACTGCTATGTAAACTTCCCTACAGAACTCCAATTTCTGCCTCATTGCATGATCTTCACTGGCTGCGGGTCAACAATCGTGCCAAATTCAAAGCATTGTGCTATATGCACAAGATTAATTCTGGCAAAGCACCCCATTACCTTATGGCCTTGGTTCACCAATATCGCCCTTCCCGCAAACTTCGATCTTCCAATCAGCACCAATTTAAAGTTCCAAGGATCAAACGAGTCAGAATGGGTGGACATTCCTTTTCTTGCTTAGCTCCCTCCCTCTGGAACTCGCTTCCCTTTCACATACGCACCGAACAACATTATTTCAAATTCCGTAAGGACGTAAAAACTTGGTTGTTTAATCAATAATTTCTTTCTGTTCTGTTCTATTCCCTAGTTTCTGTTCCTTAGTTCTTGTGTGTTCCCTAGCGCCGGGAAACCTACGGGTAGCTGTTGCGCTGTACAAATCAAATAAATAAATAAATAAATATGGCTTCTTCATCATTAAATTCACTAAACGTGCAGTGTTTGATAAGCACATCAGGTCTTTCAAGAAACTCATCCATCGTTTCACCAACTTGCTGTCATGCTTGCTTGAAAAAGTACCTCTCATAGTGGACGTCCAGCATTGGATTGAATTTGGCTTCCAACGCTTCCTTGATTTGCCGGTACAATACTTAGCCTGTAATATTTTCTTCAGCACTTCTTTTACTCCGTCACTGGCAAGGTTCTTTGCACACTTATTTTCTAGTCATTTACCTCTTCTCAGGCATCTATGAAATAAAATGAGTGTCTCGTTCTGGCGCCAATATTCCACTTCTTCGCCAATGGTAGTTGTGGTTTCAGAAACGCACCTGCACCAAACTTTTGCTTTTTTCAGCAGCAATTATTCACTATTCGGAAGGCCTTTCGATGCACTGGAAGCCACTTGGCACATGTCGGTGGCTTAACAGGGCTTGGTCATCACACCCGATTAGAGGTCGGGTGACGCTTCCTTCTTTTGTGTTGGTAAGTATGTTTGTACTTTCGTACCTATTTGTGGCTGCCTTTAGCATTTTATGTCGATGATGGCTCAAAATTATGTTGTGGTCAGTATCTCCTTTTTTGGCATTAGCAGTGGGTTTCTAGTAGGCTTTTAGAGATTGCTCCTCTGTAGGGCCTTCAACTTCTTCAAAGGCCGTAGATGGGCTGGAGTGGGGCTTTGATTCCACATGTCATCTTCGAACTGCTTCTCACTGAATACGGCGCACATGGCAGGCACGAGGAGTTTGCTGTAATGTTGCAAACTTCCAGGGAGAGTCTTGTTTCACCAGGGCACAAATCCCACTCTCATCGCCAGTTGCAGCGTCCTCAACAGCCCAGGAGCATGCAAATGAATATCCCACACATTGAGCTCTAGTTGTACGTCTTTATTCTTCAGCATACAACCTTCTTTTCTCCTATTATGTCATAACCATTAATAACCACTCCATAACACCTCCCAACCAGTTACATACTTCCACTACTGAGCCCCCCCAGAACCACAAGGGTCCTAGAACAGTCTCACAACACAAAAAGTATGATGCAAAAATATTGTTACCTGACAAGATAGCTAGACAGGAATCCATAGTGCTGTCTGCCTTGTGTTTTTCCTTTTTTTACTTAACCTATATTGTATTCAGAGGAACTTTGCAATTGTAAACCACAGAGAAATACTAGATGTCTGTTAATACCTGGTTTTGGGACACAGACTAACCAGCTGTGGGGGGAAAACATTTATGCTATGACAGGTTTGAAGTTCGAAAACGCGTTGTCATGTCCACTTAATTCATGGGAAAACAAAATAATATGAAATTCACCAAGCCATATTTTTTTCTATATGTTCAGTTCCTCAGATGCTTCAGTTTATGTTAGAAAGTCATTTAGACGCCGTTTGCAGTTAGAGCAAGCATTGACAAAGACAATAGGTCTCGTCCATGTGAGAGCTATTGGCTTCGTGAATTTCTTTTAGCCATGTGGTAGACCAGCATGGATAAAATTATATATGATAAAAAAAGCTATAAAAGTTTTATTGCAAGTTTCTTTTTACCAACCCGCATCATAGTGCTTTTTAAAAATAACTTTAATAGTACAATTTTTTTAATTAACTTTTAGCCAGGCAGTACAGCAACCATGCCGTTCTACACCGTGGCTTAAAGGCACTGGCAAAGCCAATAGCTCTCACAAAAACACTTTTGTGAGAGCTATTGCACGCCTAATGGCATGGCCAATGCTTGTTTCAGCAGACACTAATTTCCTCAGGTAGATGTCTGGATAATATTGGGATGGAGCAGACTGAGACAGGCATACCGAGGCGGCCCAAGCTGGTGACCCTATGACTTAAGAACCTCAGTGTGGCCACCAATGGTAGCTCAATCTCTTTTGATAATGTGAACTGCTGATAATTTGGGCCTGGCCCTGCTGGGTTATTCAATGCCGCGCTGGTCAAGGGAAAACTGCGTCAGAGAGCTGCGGAGAGTAGAGGACAAACCTTGACATAGTGAGAGGAGGTAATTAGAGATCACATGAAACCAAAGTACATTTTGTCGGACGAGATGCAGGTATAGTGTACAAGAAATTATGAAAAAATCCAAAAAAAAGGACTGATGCTGGAAGTGTTGAAGCGGCCAGGGAGCTTTTCTATGGTGAGTGGAAATACAGGAGTGTGGGTTTTGGGAGTGAAGAAGCAACACAGGCAAGGGGGTTGGACGGAGTGCTGAAACTTTTCAGACACTCACACCCAGGGACAGATATGGCCTTAATCCATCATCGTTCTTCTGCTCACTAAGCCATCCCAGTTTGGACCCAGCCACATGGAAGATAATAATACAGCAGCAGCTACACCACTGAAAGCCCAACAAATGAAGCTCGATCATATTTTGTAAAATGAAGATCGACACATCAAGACCATTTTGGGACAAAATATAGCTTAAAACAATGGCTTTTACAGCCCAAATTTCCAATTTATTAGCTAAAAAGCTATATGTTTCAAAGATAACTCTATGGAAACTAATATAATATTGCAGTACCCTGGGGCAGCTGAGAGTTTTAGGACTGGTGAAGGTTTCTTTTTACACTGTGCTCACTAATCAAACAGACCTGAGGCAGTAGAAATATATATTAAAGTACAGGTACTCTGTCCCAGCTGTGACAAATCCAGTGTATAAGGCATACATTACTAAGTCAGTTTCCAAAATTTTGCCCTAAAATGTACAAGCAAAATTACCCAAATAGCATGACCCCAGTGCGTGTCTGCCAATGGCTGATACTGGGGAGGTAAATAAAGGCTCCTCTGGTGAGTTGCACAAGATGGTGTTCTTTATTTGTTTTAACCCCTCGACGTTAGCTCATCATGAGGCACAGTGGCGCTGTGCTCATGATGAGCTGAGCTCGTCATAGCTGCGGAGGAACACCCACGCGGGGCTAATTCCCCTCCTGTGCGGGCGCTCTACGGGAGTGGGCGGAGTCGTGACGAGCTCAGCTCATCATGAGCACAGCTCCACTGTGCAGCATGACGATCTGAGCTTGTCACAAGCACCGCGGCGCAGCGCACGGTCTTACACCCTGCACCGCGGGGGAATTAGCCCTACGTGGAAGGGGTTAACATTAGGCTGCTCAGGAAGAGCTTCCCGAGCAGTCACATTTCCTTTCTTTTCTTTCTTTTTTTACTGTGATGATCAGGCGTGCAGGGTGCGCAGACGTCCTTACAGTAAAAGTGAAAGTGTAACGAGCAGATGGGCTTGATGCGCAAGTTACTACTTGTGTAACGATATGTGTAAGAGACATTAGTTAGTGATAGATTCCTTACCTTAGAATATTCCCAGGCGTCAGACTGGATCCGGAAATTTTTGCGTAGCAGTACCCTTGCGCGTCGGTAGGTGTCGTCTGCGGCTCCGCGTCCGTCGTCGTCGCCGTGATGACGTCGTCGGAGTACTTAGACGCCGCCTCCGCGTGCTGACGTCAGTTCTTAGACACAGCTCTTCCGCGCCAGAAGCGCTGAGCCATGTTAAAAACCAACACTGATGCCATTGAAACTAGGGCCCTGAAAGGGGAGGACCTTAACCCTAGATATCGGTTCGCAGAACGGGGAAGAAGGGTGGGTCGGTAAGGAATCTATCACTAACTAATGTCTCTTACAGATATATCGTTACACAAGTAGTAACTTGTGCATCTGAAAGAGACACGTTAGTGATAGATTCCTTACCTTAGAATAGATACCCCAGCAATACCAAACCCGGTGGTGGGTCTGCGAACCAATAATCACACCAGAAAGTCCTGGAGGACGGAACGGCCAAAGAAGCCATCCTTCCGGATTTGACTGCCCAGGCAGTAGTGTCTTGCAAACGTGTGCAGCGAGGCCCACGTAGCTGCCTGGCAAATGTCATGCAAGGGCACTCCCCGGCCAAGGGCAGTTGTAGTCGCCGTGGCCCAGGTGGAATGAGCCCGCAATCCAACAGGGGGCTCCTTTTTAGCTAAGGAGTAACATGCCTGGATACATAAGATGATCCACCGAGAGATGGTCCGCTTGTGCACCGCTTTTCCCTTCTTAGCGCCCACGTAACCAACAAAGAGTTGGTCATCCACCCGGAACTGGCATGTGCGATCCAAGTAGAATGAAAGCGCACGTTTTGGGTCCAGACGGTGGAGCCGCTCTTCCTCTTTAGAGGGATGCGGTGGCGGAAAGAAGGTGGGCAAGGTAATAGACTGCCCGATATGGAAGGCCGTGACAACCTTGGGCAGGAAAGATGGCTTAGTACACAACAAAACCTTGTCCGGATGGACAGAAAGGAAAGGGGGTGTACATGAAAGAGCCTGGAGCTCACTCACTCTCCAGGCAGAGGTGATGGCAACCAGGAAAGCAGTCTTCAAAGTAAGAAGACGGAGAGGACAGTTGTGAAGTGGCTCAAAGGGAGCGCACATCAGAAACGTAAGAACAAGGTTCAAGTCCCACTGAGGGATCACAAACGGAACCGGAGGGAACATGTGTGTGATGCCCTTCAGAAAACGAGTTACAATAGGGGACTTGAACAAAGAAGGTTGATCAGGCAGCCTTAGGAAGGCTGAAAGGGAAGAAAGGTAGCCCTTGATAGTGCCCAGAGAAGAGCCCTGCTGGGCAAGAGAAAGAAGGAAGAGAAGAACCTCAGAAAGAGGGGCAGCAAGAGGATCTACAGCCTTTGCTGTGCACCATGCCACAAATCTGTTCCACCTGCAGGCTTATACCGACTTTGTGGAGGGACGCCTGGCTGCCAGAATGACATTACAGACTTCAGGAGGCAAGTCAAATGGCCTCAACTGTCGCCACTCAATCTCAAAGCATGGAGGTGGAGACTGGACAGGTTCGGGTGGAGGACTATTCCCTGCCGCTGCGAAAGAAGGTCCTCCTGAAGAGGCAGACAAACCTGGGGATCACCTGACATACTGAGTAGCTCTGGATACCAGTACCTTCGTGCCCAGTCCGGAGCCACAAGGATGACTTGGGCCCGGTCACGCTTGATCTTCTTCAGCACTCTGGGCAGAAGTGGTATAGGCGGAAAGGCATACAATAGACCGCAACTCCACTCGCGAAGAAAAGCGTCTCCGAGCGAGTGCCGCCTTGGAAATTCCAAAGCGCAGAACTGATGACATTGCGCGTTCTCTTCTGTGGCGAATAGATCTAACCAAGGCTCTCCCCACTGCTGAAAGAGGCCTTGCGCCACGTCCAAGTTCAGATGCCATTCGTGATCCATCATGCACCGACGGCTGAGTTTGTCCGCCCTGGCGTTCAGAGAACCTGCCAGGTGTTGAACCACCGGGGTCACGCCCTGATGTATCAGCCACTGCCGAGGCGCAGAGCCCCCTGGCAAAGGGTCCACGACCCCACCCCGCCCTGTTTGTTGCAGTACCACATGGCGGTGGTGTTGTCCGTGAACACCTGCACTACACTCCCTCGAACAGAGGGGAGGAATGCCTTCAGTGCTAGACGATCGCCCGCAGCTCCAAAAGGCTGATATGGAGCCGGGACTCCGCCGGAGACCAGAGGCCTCTGATCTCCGCCTCTCCCATGTGGCCTCCCCAGCCCTGGAGGGACGCGTCCGTCACAACTACGTGCTCCGGTTGGGGAAGGGAGAGGGATCTGCCCCTGACCCAATCGCGGTCCGTGAGCCACACCTGCAGCTGTCTCGCAGTGCCCTCCGAGATCAGGACATGGTCGGATAGGTTGCCCTGATGCTGGGCCCACTGAAACTTCAGGTCCCACTGCAGAGCCCGCATCCACCACCGGGCGTGATGCACCAGAAGGATGCAGGAGGCCATCAGCCCCAGAAGCCGCAGCGTCAACCTGACCGAGACCCGGGACAAAGGCTGAAAGAGTGGAATCAGAGCCTGAATGTCCCAAACCCGCTGTTCGGGAGGATAAACCCGAAACTGCACCGAGTCGAGAACCGCTCCGATGAAGAGGAGCTTCTGAGAGGGGCACAGGTGTGACTTCGGCACATTGATGGAAAACCCCAGCAGGTGCAGGAGGTTTGCCATCGTCTGGAGGTGGCTGACGACTGTTTGGGGTGAGCCCGCCTTCAACAACCAGTCGTCGAGGTAGGGGAAGACTGAAACCCCTAACCTGCGCAGATGAGCTGCGACCACCGCCATCACCTTCGTGAACACCCGTGGGGCGCTTGTAAGGCCGAAGGGGTGCACAGTAAACTGAAAGTGCTCGGGGCCTACCGTGAACCGCAGGTAACGCCGGTGGGCCTGCAGGACGGGGATGTGGAAATAAGCGTCCTGCAAGTCCAACGCTACCATCCAGTCTCCTGGTTCCAGGGCAGCTAAGACCTGAGCCAGTGTCAGCATTTTGAACTTCTCCTTCCGGAGGAAGCAGTTGATGTTCCGTAGGTCCAAGATGGGGCGTAGGCCTCCTTTGCCTTTCTTGGGTGCCAGAAAGTAGTGGGAGTAGCAACCACACCCTACTTCTGGCCCAGGAACGTGCTCGATGGCCCCCTTGGCCAAGAGGGCCGTAACTTCCTCCTGCAGAAGTCGCAAATGATCCCCCGATACACGGTGGTTCTGCCGTGGCATGGCTGGAGGGGTCGCCTCGAAGGGGAGGGAGTAGCCCCTTCGGACGATTTGCAGCACCCACCTGTCCGACGTGACAGTGCGCCAGTGGAGGAGGTGATGGCGAACCCTGCCCCCCACTGGTGACACATGGGCCTGAAAGCACGGACTAGGAGGGTTTTGAGGCGGATGCTGTGGGGGAAGGTGTGGACTGTCCTCGCCGTTGTCCCCGACCGCCGCCACGGTGGTTTCCACGGCCACCACCGCATTGGGTATTACCCTGCGGCGCGTGGCTGGCAGCACGTGAGGGTACACCCCTTCCTTGGCCACGAAAAGGAGCGAAACGCAGCCGTTTGCTGGCGCGGAGCCAAGAGCCCCAAGAACTTGGCCGTAGCCCTGGAGTCCTTAAAACGCTCAAGCGACAGCCATCAAATGGCATGTCCATAAGTGTATTCTGGACATCAGCCAAGAAGTTGGCGACCTCAACCAGGCGTGGCGACGAATCGCCACAGTTGTTGCCATCGCTCTGCCCAGTGAGTCGGTGGTATCCAGTCCACACTGAATAGAATAACGTGCCGCATCTTGGCCTTCCACAAGGGCTTGGCCGAGTTTAGCCCGTACCTCCAACGGGCATTCTGGCAGCACGTCCGCGACCGTATCCCACAGGGAGTGGGTGTAGCGGCCCAAGAGGCATGCGGTGTTGGAAGACCGCAGTCCCAGACTTAGGGAGGAGAATACTTTCTTACCGTATTGCTCAAACCTCTTGGATTCCCTGTCAGGCGGAGCCGACGGGAATGCGGTCTGGGAATTGGAGGCCTGGATCACCAGGCTCTCAGGGGTGGGGTGGGTGGACAGGAAACAAGGGTCGCCCGGGGCCGGGCGGTGGCGTCTGGCCACGTTCCTATCTACAGGCGAACCTGTAGTGGGCCTCGACCAAGTGCCCAAAAGAACGTCGGTCAAGGCCTCATTACACGGCAGCAGAGGCTCAGCCGAGCTTGACTGCGGTTTAAGGACCTCAGTGAGGAGGTTAGTCCTCACGGACGCGATGGGGAGTTCAAGGCCCAAGGCCTTGGCCGCCCGCGTCAGCACCACACTGTAGGTAGCCCCCTCCTCCGTAGCCACGGTAGGAGGGGAGACAAAGCCAGTGACTGGCGAAGTGTCCAGATCACTGGCATCCCCAAGTCCACCTGTCCAGTCCTACTGGGACTGACACTCCCGTGTCAGAGGGTCCTCAGACCCCTCCCAATACTCCTCATCACCCATCTCCTGGTACTCAGGGGGATCAAATGATGGGGCCGGTTCATGGAAAACGAACTCTCCGAACGGCGTCGAAAGCGGCGCCGTTCCGGCACCGTAACCGGATCGAGGGAGGCATCGGGGACGGCGCCGCCCGAAGACGGCACCAGGGGTGACACCTGAGGGAGCGGCGCCGGGGAGGTCGTGAGGTCCACCGGCGACGACCCGGATCCGGATCCAGTGAGGGCGTGCGGCGCCTGTGCCCGAAGGCGCCGGCGGCGTCGGAGCCGAAGCACCCAACGGCGTCAGGGCCGAAGCCCCTGACCCGCTAGGGCCCCCCAGACGGGTCCGCTGGGCCCGAAGGCGCCACGGAGCCCACCGGGGGAGTGAGGGACCTCATGGCCATGAGGAACCGCTCGATCTCCTCCGGCATCGCGCGCGGCCCATGGACCGGAGGGTATGGGGCCGAACGCGACGCCTGCGACTCCGACGGAGCCGCGTGGGCGGTGCCACCTGAACCCCCGGCCGCGTCGTGCGAGCGTCGGGGGGAGTCGGAAGAGCGATGACGTCTCTTCGACTTCTTGGGCTTACCTGATGACTTTGACCCTGAGAAGTGATGTCGACTCCCGGAGCTCCGATGGCTCCGCTCCCGCGACCGGTCCCTCGACCTCTGTCCGGTCAGGGACCTCTCCAGGCGCGGGGCCGACTGCCGGAGTTCGAGTCGCTTGCGGGATCGCTCCCGCCTAGCTTTCGAAGTCAGGGCCCGGCAGTCGGAACAGGTCTTGTCGTCGTGGTCGACGCCAAGATAGTGGAGACATCGACGGTGAGGGTCGGTGACCGACATCAGTCGGTCGCAGTCCTCACAGGGTTTAAAACCTGGCATCCCTATTGGCACCGTTCAGAGTCGAAGACTCGAAAAAGAAAGATCAAAAGAGATCAAAAAAGTTTAGTCAAAAAAGACTAAGGTACCACTTTTCCGGATCTGCGCTGCTGGCGCGGAAAAAAGAAGAACTGACATCTGCACGCGGAGGCGTCTAAGTACTCTGACGACGTCATCACGGTGCCCACGACGCCGACGACGGACGCGGAGCCGCAGACGATGCCTACCGACGCGCAAGGGTACTGCTACGCAAAAATTTCCGGATCCAGTCTGACACCGGGGGATATTCCAAGGTAAGGAATCTATCACTAACGTGTCTCTTTCAGATTTACCTTCCCTGAATAAGAGCTTGGGGGACTATTTCAGCCCTCCGAGCACTGACTCAAATGGGAGGGGTATCATTGGAAGGAGGATAATCTCATTCTCCAGTGATATCTCTGCCCAGTGGATCTCTGCTTGGGGATCACCACAGGAGGCAATCCACAAGCAGGGATCCACCCACTAGACACGAGGGGGAGCGACCCCTTGGGCAAATGGTTTATGTTCCCCCTTGTTGTTTTGTTTTTTATGCTGCAGTCTTTATAGGTACCATTTATAGCAGAAGACTTTGTGGAATACTGGGGGGAAGGAAGTTTGCACCTCCCCAAACTTTCCATCACAGAAAATGTTTTTTTAGTCAACGTTTGAGGTTTGCACGAGATTCTGGGTAAAACAACCTGGTAATGGCCACATAAGTCACCCATCCTGGCTTCTCCTAGGTGTCTAGTTTTCAAAGTGCCAGTTCTGCTAGGTCCCAAAATCCATAGCTACCTACTTTGCAAAAAACAGGTCTGCTTTCCATGGAAACATTTGATGTATTCATGTTTAGTTTAGGACCATTTCTTTTAGCGGGCACTAGACCTACTCACACACGAGGTATCAATTTTATCAGAAGACGTGGAAGCATAGAATAGTGGGATATTTGTTATTACCAATTGGATATCCCTGTCAAAGTTAAGTCAGTGTGTAAGAAAGAAGACAGTTAGAAAATATTCTCTAAATCATGCACCAGTAAGGGTACCACAAATTCACAAATAACCACTGCATCTAAACTCCATCTCTTGTGCCCATTTCAGAAATACATAGGTTTACTGGAGATCCATTTTTCACTCTACATATTTCACCATATTAATTGGTCTATACTCTGTACACAATGAAAAAACATTGTACGGTGCAGCTCAGTTGTTGGCTCTGGGCACCTTGGGTTCTGGGAAAACCCACAAACCTTATTTATCACCACAACCAGAAGGGCCAAGTGGACATAATGGCATATTGCTTTTTACATTAAGTTATTAATGAAAATGTTGCCACAAATGTCCCTTTCTTTGGGGAAATTTGAGGGATCTACAAATGACCCCTTGCTGAATTCGTAATTTTGTCTACTTTTTAAAAATCTATAGCTTTTCCCACCCATGGGTTTCCACCACAAACTGAAAGTAGGTTGAGAGGACAAAGAATAGAAAAAATGGGCTACCTCTCTAAAAAATGCTAAAACTGTGGTAAAATATTTCTTTTTAATTCAGCTCTGCATGCTCTCTGAAAACTGAATAGATGGTTTCTTTAGCACAGCAAACTGTTAGTTGGTGAAATTTTTAGAAGACAAAAGACCTTTACACAGAGCACACCCTTCACCAGTCTTTCCACAAAAAACTCAAAATGTAGCTATATTTAGCCTATTCTCTCCACCCCCTACAGGTGATTCCAAAAGCCCTGGGTACTTTTAGAATCCCCAGGATGTTGGAAAAAAGGACCTAAATTTGGCGAAAATAGTTCAAGGGAAAAAATGGAGCCGAGGGGGTAACCCAGCAGCTAAGGGGTTACGCTGCCATAGTATACTTGTGCTTTTGTTACTGGAGAAAATTATGTAAACTGGCTTGGTAATCGTGCATTACATAATAAAGGGCACGTGGAAACTTATTTTCAATATTTTCCACCAATATGTAAAATAGCTTTGCTAAGCTAACTTCTGAACTCCCCAAATGCCATGCACATACAAGTTAGTTTACACATATCCACACTATGTAATGCACTATTTCTAAAAGTTTTTTTCAAATTTGCCCTCGATATGCAAAAGCACTCCGATAGGCCAGGTCAAGTGGCTGAACAATGGTGCTTTCCATATTGGTAGCAACAGTGTAACCTGGCTTAGCAACGATGCTTTACATATTGGAGGAAACAAGTAAAATGGTTTAATACCACTTCATGTATTGGGATTGTCGTGCGTTTCCTGCATACCCCATCGTAGTTTTTTTCTATGTTAGCCTAACTATGCATGTTGTAGGCCTCATTTTCCTTTGCACACATAACTATATAAACGTTTTGCTTTTGTGCTACATTGTACTTTCACATGGAACCTGCACATGTTTTTGCCTTCTGCTCTTTTCCTAGGACTTAATCTAAACACCATAGACCAGGTCAAACAACAGTGTCCTTTGTGATTCTATCTGGCCAAGCACTAGCACCTAGACATCACCCAGAAATGCAGCTGTTTATGCGCACACATGTCCTATCATGTAGGTGAGACCATGAGCAACAAACCCAGACATGGAACAATAACTCTGCGACAAGAGCACTGCGTTTGCTGAGATGTAGAGCACACATCTGTGTCTGCCAGTAATCCCAGAGATCTTTGATATATAATCATTTTGCTTCATTAGAAAGGGAGAGGGGTTTAGGTTAGTCTGTCCTATAAAATGTCAGGACTTTTCATGTTTTCATGATACATGGATTATTAACCATGCTAACAGTATTTTTTAGGTCTCGCTGAACCAACGCGCATGCGTTGTTCTGCGAGATTATAGTGGGCAAAACAGCTCTTGAAACCAGCGAGGATTGTCCCCAATGCATGTGAGTTACTCAAGCGCGACGCTTCCCCAGCGCGCGTTTGAGCTCACTTCTTAATCACACCCCATATGGTGTTCCCTCCCACTCGCTCACACATCAAAAGCTGCTGCTCCCCGCCAATGCGCTCCCGCCCCACCCCCCCACAGCAATGCCAAGAGCTTGACACAACGTTACTCTCCTAGTGACAATTGGTTCTGAATCTCCGACAAACCATGTACTGCGCATGCTCAAAGCACAGATACTAATTACATGACACTTCTCACTGCCTAGCTCAGAGGGAGGGCGCCCATGGTTCTTTGCGCGAGCTTGAGTAGTGTCTCTACTTTGAACATGGGCATTTGTTGCAAGAACAAACCTGATAACATTTCGAGCCGTAGAACAGACGAGACCTATGTGAGAGTGGTTATGGTTTACAATTCGGAGCATCGTTGCGAAGCGTGGTGTATCTTTGGCTCAATTCTCCCACTCTCCGTTGGCATAGGCACCGTGAGAGCCGACTGTCTACCTTTTCGGGAGAGTACCTCGTGTTTACCCTTAGGCTTAGAGCATACCTTACGGGTCACTTGTAATGAAATCGAAGAAAGCCATGGCTCCGCGGGATTCAGAAAAGGTAATACACTTCTCACGTAAGGTCTAAGTTAATAACATTTGTATAGATTAATAGTTAATGCAGCCTTTTCCCTACCGACGATTCACAACTGTATTTTTTTATTCGCAGTCACTTTAGGCACTTCTCCGCACATTGGGTTGCCCAAAATGTCTACTGTTTTTGTGAATATTTTACTGTGTTTATTTAAAACGTTTTTCGAGGGTATAAAACTGCCAAATGGCTTCACGTTTGCGGTATTTCCGCTTATTAATCAGCAGTATTTGTGCATGCTTCTGCTTTTAGGCCCATGACAATAAAGGTAATGACTCGATTACTTACTGATAATTACAGAGAGAATGGACGGGTTGTAATGACTGTAGCAAGGGTGTAACACACTGAAGGTTACTTGCGAGTTACCGGGGCTTTATCCTTACGTCCTCGTCCAGGTAATTTCTTGTCACCATATGTCTCAATCACTGCCCTCTCCGTCAGGAGGAAGACTATTCCAAAATCGGTCTGGAATTGTGCAGTAGTGAACACTATGTGCTGGAATAATCAAATTTTTTAAATATATTTATCAAAAGTCAATATTCTTGCAGTCCCTCCTGAATGGTTTCCCATCCCAGAAGTGCTTCCCATCCCAGAAGTGCTTCCATCCCAGAAGTGCTTCCATCTTCGATGCTGCCTGCTGCCTGGAGCAACCAGTTGTCCAGGCAGTTGTAAATTCTCCCGCTTTCGAGATATAGTAGGCCGCCAACTGAGTCATCTTGGTGGGCACTATTGGTGCCGATTTTATCTCGAAAGATAGAACCTGTAACTGAAAGTAGCAACCCCAAAGGCAAAACCTCAGGAATCTTTGATGGTTGATTGCATAGGCACATGTAGATAAGCATCTTCGAGAATCAAGAAATCTCCTTTCAAAATTAGAAGAAATATGTTTTGGAGAATCTCCATCTTGAAAGACCTCATTATATGGTTTGACAGACCAAATATCCCAAACGCCAGAACCATCCTCCTTGGCCTATGCACACACAACCTGCAACACATCGTTACAAATCCCACACACATTAGATATAATCTTCGCCAACCTAGCCTTAGTTACGTTTCAAACAGTTATACCAGTTACTATCTTGCTGCTATACAACACAAGACGTCAAAACTCACCCAAACTAAAATCACCATGCCCTCTACTACATACTGATTTTAGAACAAGCTAAATTTGCAGAAACTAGAAAGCCTGCTTACCTCAAACAGAGCTGGTCAAAATCAATTCTGTACAAACACTCTGTAGGTGCCTCCTGAAAGTTTTTGATCTCATAATTCATCTGAAAACATCTACACATACGCAATAACTTGTATTTAAGTATTAATTATTTAAAAAAATTAAAAGCCATTGTTATTTGTAATATCAATACAAGTCACGTAAATACAACACATATTGCATTACAAATGCCTTGAATCAAATGTATCACTCGCACTAATCCTAACCTTCACCCTCAAGAAAGACCTGCTCCAATGCCTCACCCCACACAACCCCAAACACAACACACACCCCCACACACAACCCCAAACACAACACACACAACCACAACCCCCCCACACACACACACAACCCCCCCAAACACACACAACCCTACACACACAACCACACGCACAACCATCTATCGCCCTCACTGTCGCCCTCACTCTGTCTGTCTCTGTACATCTATCGATCTATGTCTATCGATCTATGTCTATCTATCTATGTCTATCTATCTATGTCTATCTATCTATCTATGTCTATCTATCTATCTATGTATGTCTATCTATCTATCTATGTATATCTATCTATCGCCCTCACTCTGTCTATCGCCCTCACTCTATCTATCTGTCTATGTCTATTTATCTGTCTATCGCCCTCACTATCTGTCTATCTGTCTGTCTATCTGTCTATCTGTCTGTCTGTCTGTCTATCTATCTGTCTGTCTATCTATCTATCTGTCTATCTATCCATCCATCGCCCTCCCTCTATCTATCGCATCACCACAGCATCACTCGTCGCCACCACAGCATCACTCGTCACTACCACAACATCACTCGTCGCCACCACAACATCACTCGTCGCCACCACATCACTCGTCGCCACCACAACATCACTCAGAGCCACCACAGCATCAATCTGTGCAACCATTCAACAACAACTGGTTCAAATATGTTCTCTCAATGTCTCAAGCTTTATTACAAATGTCACAAAAAGATGTTAATATTTCACTTCTGTTCTTGGATTTTCGTCACAAAAATCGTTTCCAGCCAAAGTCATCGAGAAGACCGTCAACAAGCAACTGGCCGCCTTCCTCGAGACGAACGGATCCCTCGACCCCTCACAGTCTGGCTTCCGAGCCAACCACAGCACCGAGACCGCCCTCATCGCTGCCACCGATGACATCCGAACCCTGATGGATAACGGAGAAACAGCGGCCCTCATCCTCCTAGACCTCTCCGCGGCCTTCGACACCGTCTGCCACCGCACCCTAGTGCAGCGCCTCTACAACGTCGGAATCCAGGAGAAGGCACTGGAATGGATCATCTCCTTCCTCGACGGAAGAACCCAGAGAGTCCGCCTACCTCCGTACAAATCAAAGGCCACCAAAGTCATCTGCGGCGTACCCCAAGGATCCTCGCTGAGCCCAACCCTCTTCAACGTCTACATGAGCCCCCTCGCGGCCATCGCACGCCAACACAACCTGAACATCATCTCCTACGCCGACGATACCCAGCTGATCCTCTCCCTTACCAACGACCCCGCCGACGCCAGAGCCAACCTTCACGAAGGAATGAAAGAAGTAGCCGAGTGGATGTCGACCAGCCGCCTGAAGCTGAACTCGGACAAGACGGAAGTCCTCATCCTGGGATCCTCGCCCTCCACCTGGGACGACTCCTGGTGGCCCCCCGCCCTGGGAACTGCACCCAAACCGACAGACCACGCACGCAACCTGGGCTTCATCCTGGACTCCTCCCTCTCCATGACCAAGCAAGTCAACGCAGTCTCCTCGTCGTGCTTCAACATCCTGCGCATGCTACGGAAAATCTTCTGGTGGATCCCCACCGAGACCAGGAAGACTGTCACCCAGGCCCTCGTCACCAGCCGACTGGACTACGGCAACGCCCTCTACGCCGGAACCACCGCCAAGCTCCAGAAGAGACTCCAACGGATCCAGAACGCCTCGGCCAGACTCATCCTCGACATCCCACGACACAGCCACATCTCCGGACACCTAAGAGACCTGCACTGGCTCCCGGTCAACAAGAGAATCACCTTCCGTCTCCTCACCCACGCACACAAAGCCCTACACGATCAAGGCCCGAGCTACCTCAACAACCGCATCAACTTCTACGCTCCCAAACGACACCTCCGATCAGCCAGCCACGCCCTCGCCGCCGTCCCCCGCATCCGAAGAACGACAACAGGAGGAAGGTCCTTCTCCTACCTGGCTGCCAAGACCTGGAACTCCCTCCCGACCGACCTGCGCCTGACCCAAGACCACCTCGCCTTCAGGAAGAAGCTCAAGACCTGGCTGTTCGGGCAGTAGCAGCACCCCCCCCCCTAGCGCCTTGAGACCCTCCGGGTAAGTAGAGCGCTCTATAAATGTCTATGATTGATTGATTGAATAAAATACACTGAACATAAGCTTCACAAAAGTTATTTACAAAAGTTTAAGCTATTGCCATTATAAATTACAATAACTTTTATTTAAGTATTAATTATAAAAAAAATTAAAAGCCATTGTTATTTGTAATATCAATACATCTAAGTCACGTAAATACAACACATATTGCATTACAAATGCTATAGGTGTCACATTTGCGAAAGTTATAACTATTGGCATTGTAAATGACAAAGCTATTAATTTCGCTATTTTCAAAACCAACACATAAATAAAGAAATTGTCATTTACAATAACAATAGCTCAAACGTTCCTAATGCGAGACCTATTGTATGGCAAATGCTTGTTTTAGTATGCATTTGTTTCCAATTGTTACACGTATGCTGCATTTCAGAGCACAATAGTTTGAATAAATATTGTAAACTGCCTTTGTGGCTCCTGGTTATCTTATTGTCGACGAGTGAGTGTGAAAGGGTGCTTCCTGTTACCACAATCCCTGAGAGGGTTGTGTTCAAGGGTGCCAATTAACTTGTTTCTCTGGTAAGGTTAGTAGGGCAAGTGAGGCCCTATAGGTAGTCAGATTCGGACCCACAATTGCATGGGTGTTGGTTACCTTGATGCATAGCTTGGCTTTTGTGGAGGACCTAACATAGTACTCCTTGGCATATCCACAACCTCATGAGATGCACACCAGTATAATCTTGCATGCATGGTGCCATACCTTGCAGCCGCTGATGAAAAGTATGGACCATGCCGCCACACATAGGTGGAGAGACTAGAGCGGATAATACATGTGTTTTTTTCTGACTCCAGCCATTGCGGCAATCCTCCTTCCCAGTTAACAGAAACTCTGTGACCACCAAAAGGTTTCAACAAACAAGGCAGAGGCAAGCTAGGCCTCAGCACTGATCTAGGGGGGCAGCCCAATGTGTGGCAGTGCCCTTTAACAGTAAATGGGTGTGGAGAGTAAATGCCAGACTTAGAATAACCAAACGGGTATTAAAAAAAAAAAAAGATAACATAAGACACTTTGAAAAGGCCAACATAATTGCTAGGGCAAGCTCTGCATACTAGACAGGTAAGAATATGCAAAGACATTATATTAACAGTCAACCACAGGAAGAAACGCCACATCC
Source organism: Lissotriton helveticus (assembly GCF_964261635.1). Classification (NCBI taxonomy): domain Eukaryota; kingdom Metazoa; phylum Chordata; class Amphibia; order Caudata; family Salamandridae; genus Lissotriton; species Lissotriton helveticus. Next base: position 1,592,361,127 of record NC_136067.1, on the reverse strand, counting down.
ACCGAAGAGGTTCTTGCAGACCTTAATAGTGGTTATCAAAAGTCGAGCATCACATGGCTGTTGCAGTTACATACTGCCCCAAACACATAAAAGTCTTAACACCTGGGTCATCGCAAATGAGTTTCAGGATATTCTTAACAGCTGAAGATTTGCAAAACAGTACGTGTGAAGGACTGGTGAGATGTTCAGGAGTCCCAAACATGAATGGTGAAATCCTCGGTCACACCAATAGGTAATAGGCAGAACTACCACCAGAGGAGGGTCACTAGGGGAACTCATAGAACCTAAAATCAACCTCCACAGAAGGAAATGAGTTTCTGAAAAGTCAACTAGAGTTTTTCCAAATACATCTTTTCTGCTGTGGGAATTTCATATTCATCCACCGAAATTGAGAATCAAGGTTCCCAATCCATCACGTGCCCATAAGAATATTTTTAATGAAAAGAGATAATTATTGCAGCCAGTTTGGGCCAAACCAGCAACCATCCCTCAAGGTCATTGGAAAATGTGGAAAGGACATGGCACTTACCACAAGCAAAGGCATAACAGAAAACACAAGACGCACTCCAAGGTGATACCACCGTCGCATACTTTGATCCCCATTAGAACAAAGTTAGCAGGTGATGCTAGCCCTTGACACTTCTGTGCGGTTTTGGGACAGAAAGACCTGAATGTACAAAATCCCCCATACCAGCAAAGCCATCACAAACACTGAGCAAAGACACTACAAATAAAAAATAAATCCAGGCAAAGCAAATAGCTCTCACTTTTACAACGTGAATACCAAGCTACGGGCTTTACCAATGCTGGTTTGTAAAGCATAAAAAAAGAAAAAGTAAATGAATAAACTGGAGGAAAGGCAATAATATCTTGTAGCATTTCCAAAGTTTGAAAAGTTTTATTCGATGTTTTCAATCGTTATATTTGGCATAGTATTTGTTTTCACTCCGGAAACTTGACAAAATGCTTGCAATACCCAAATTATTTTCAACAGAACGGACTCCTAACAAACAATGTTCCCACCAACTAGCCCTCTGCAGTAACCCAGGGAGCAGATATATCAGCCTGCTAGAGACAAAACATTTCCTAAGAGAAGACATATGTACACCTTCTGCCGGGAAACGGCCTTTACAACGAAGCCGTTTCCACGTAATCTTTAACCACGCATGCAGTACAACGCATGCGTGGTTACCACTAATGCCTTTACCACGCATGCCTTTACTACGATGTTTGTAGTAAAGGCATATGTGGTAAAGGTAAAAAAAATAAAGGGGGGGCTTGGGGGGGTCTCCCCCCAAATAAAACAACTCACCATAAGTCACGTCGGCATCATAGTCGTTTAAGAGAAATCGGGAAAAAAATGCCGTTTTCTCTTAACGACGTATGACGTCACCACGCTAATAGTCGAGGAAATGTTTATGCGTGGTAAACTAATTCCGTTGTAACGCATGCGTGGTAAAGGCATGCGTTGCAACGGAATTCGTTGTATCATCATATATTCCTTCTGCCTCATATACCAGTGTGAGTGTGGCAGCTGGCCTCTCCCCAGAACCATAAAAACCTTCGTCTATCAAGATCTGTGCTTTCATGCAACATGTGGAATGAAAATTACCTATTGCTTTGCTTTTGACTTTTGGGAGGGGTGTGGAGCAACATGGAGAACGAAGGGGGTGGGCAAGTAGCACGAGTGGGAGAGAGCAAGAAGATACGTGCATTCTCCTAGTGCGGAATGAAAAAGATAATGGACATGTTACCCTGTAATTATCTCTTTGTAGCTAGTTGTGCTGTATATTCCCATTATCTGCGTACTCCTGCCATCTACTCGAGTGCTGATGTTTGGAAGCAGTTTTAGTTCAGTCATCTTCGGCCTAAAGAGATCTTGTGACTCCTCCCATAGCATGAATCCAACGTAACCGCCCTGAATGGTGCGAATTCCGGGGCGCTGGACGCTCCCATTCGCCTGGAGGAAGTGGTCTCTGCTATTGCGCGCCTTAAACCACTCAAGGCGCCAGGCCCAGATGGGTTCTCCGCAGGCTTTTACAAAGCCTTTTGCCAACTTCTGGCCCCGGTGTTAACGAAACTCTTTAACTCATTTCAAGGCCCGGGCTCGATACCACAAGAGATGCTCGAGGCGGACATAATCGGCTAACGATATCTCGTGACTCCTCCCTTATCACACAGGCCACCAGAAAGTGGGAGAGTAAGGTTTACGTGAAGTGTAGCGAAGCAGAAGAACTAATAATATGCATGGTGCAATTGGAGCGTGTTTTGAGACAAGTGGTATCATAGCTCACATCCTAAGAGGAAGTGGGGAAAATGTAAATCCACAGCACAAGTTACCAACAGGTGGTTACAGGGTAGGTGCCATTTTCTATTTGTAGTATGTGCTGCTGTAGATACACATACTCTGCAGACTATAAACCTGTTTCCTCCCATAAGTGGCAGCTAGTGAGCAGATGATGCAGTTGTCTAATAGTGCCCTTTGTAACTTCCGCAATGTTTGGCCAACTAATGCCAGAAACCGGTCCTAGGAAGCTTGAATCCGGTCCAGGGAAAGCATGGCTTGGCAGTTCGGGCTGGACTGTTCCCATGAGGCAAAGGGTCAGACTGATTTGCATATGGCCATGTCTGAACTGGGGTGGCAGAGTGGGCTAAAGAATGGTGATGGATTAAACCCAGATCTGTTGTCTGGGTGTGAGTGTTTGATTGGTTCAGATGCTCTGTCCATCACCACCCCCTTTTGTACCGCTTTGTTCGCCATAAGTTGGCAGGGTATGCTCAGACGTGAATCCCTTACTCACTTTGCCACTGGATTCAAGCAGGCCTGGCTGAAGACTGCTGAAATGCCAGAAACCGGTCCTAGGAAGCTTGAATCCGGTCCAGGGAATGCATGGCTTGGCAGTTCGGGCTGGACTGTTGCACAGGGTCAGACTGATTTGCATATGGCCATGTCTGAACTGGGGTGGCAGAGTGGGCTAAAGAACGGTGATGGATTAAACCCAGATCTGTTGTCTGGGTGTGAGTTTTTGATTGGTTCAGATGCTCCGTCCATCACCACCCCCTTTTGTACAACTAAAGCCTCCTGGCAGGTGCGAATAGCCACACAATAGTGCCTTGCATTATCCTATTATATGGTGATCTGGGGGCAACATGGAATGCATTTTGCTTTAGAAGAAAATTTTTGTATGCACCTAAGTATCCATCCAGCAAGGACTCCTCTTGAAATTAGATTTTCTATGTAAACGCTTGTGAAGGCCACAAACAGCTGTATGGCTTTTTGGATAGACTTTGATGTGTCAATGTAATACTTTAGTGACTGCTTGACATCTAATAAATGTAAAGGCTCTCTCTGCTTAACTTAGTTTGATGGTGTGGGAAGGAAATAGGCAAATGAATGGACTGGTTTACATGAACTGGGGGAGCTACCTTAGGTAAAAAGAACAATAGTTACTTACCTGTAAATGTAGTATACTTGTAAAGCGCACAGCTGCCCCAGCAACGGGGCGTCCCGGCGCTGTATAACTCTGGAGAACCCGTCCTGGCTTTCCCTGTGGGATGGTCCCTTGCTGGGAGTCCCCAAGGTGGAGCCAGGCATCCCCGGAATTGGTGGGGCCGTTGTGGAGATTAGGCAAGCTAATGCCCAGAGTTGCCGAGTGGAACCCCTGATTAGAGTAAGCACCGAAGCGAGAATTATCGAGTCCGCTGACCAAGGTCCACAACCCTGCCGCGTCGGGAATTGAACCCTGGTCCCGGGCTGACTTCTGCTCTCAGGCCTGCCGCCTCTAACCAGTGAGCCACACCACTCCAATCTGTGGTTCTCCAGTATTGGTGTCTTTCATAGATTCACATGCCTGAATCATTCCCCGTCGTCGGAGTAGGAGTCCCACGGTATATAAAAAAGCAGTAATATGCCATTTGTACATAGCAAATAACAGTTATAATAAACCAGGAAGTAAAGTAGCCTCAGCTACCAATGGAAAACTTCCACATTAGTGACTATCCAAGTCATTATGTTAGACCAAACTGCAGCCAATCAGGCCACAACTCCCACCAAGGTATTCTCCCCAGAGACCCAGGCTGTCAGATTTTTGTAGCACTGAAGTGATCCAGAGTATATATACCTATATCTTAACAGTCTGGGTGAGACTCTGAGGGGAGGTGGGTGGGTGCATGTGAATCTATGAAAGACACCAATACTGGAGAACCACAGATTACAGGTAAGTAACTATTGTTCTTCTCCAGTATTAGGGGTGTCTTTCATAGATTCACATGCCTGAATCCGAGTAGTTAGCAGTAATACAATATGTCGCTCTTAGACGCCAAAGAACAGTTTTCATGCATGAAAAGAAAGCAATGAAACAACATATGAAAGCGTCAAAGAGCAAAAGGAGGTGGGAGAGATCACCAGAGGCTCACCTTATTGAAAAAGATTACGCAGGACTGCTCTCCCCACCGAGGCATCGGTATCGCTTGAAGAATCCAGACAGTAATGCCTCGTGAATGTGTGTCTGCTGGACCATGTTGCGGCTCTGCAAATGTGCGAGAGAGGCACACCAGCAAACAAAGCAGTTGAAGAGGAGACTGCTCTCGTAGAATGTGCCCTAGGTAAGGTCTGTAGGGGTTTACCTGCTTGTTGATGGCAGAGCCCTATCGTGGATGAGACCCACCTGGCGATAGTCTGTTTTGTAACAGCAGATCCCTGTCTTTGGTCTGCCATACGCCACAAATAGCTGATCCGTTTTTCTGATGGCAGCTGTTCTTGAAAGATAAAATTTAAGGCATCTCTTAATGTCTAATGTGTGTAAAGTCCGCTCAGCTGGTGACTGCGGATTGGGAAAAAATGTCTTAAGTATCACTGGCTCATTTAGATGAAAATCCGATGGTACCTTGGGCATGTACTTCGGGTTGGTGCGTAGTATCACAGAGTCATGTGTGAATTGCAAGAATGGTGGCTTAGAGGTGAACGCTTGCATGTCACTCACCCGTCTGGCTGATGTTAATGCCAGCAGTAATGCAACCTTCCAAGTGATGAATTTGAGATCGACCTTATGGATAGGCTCAAAGGGATGGCGCATAAGCTGAGCCAGCACTATATTCAAGTGCCAAGATGGAGGTGGTCGGCGTATAGGTGGAAACATACGAAATAAACCTTTAAAGAATTGTTGGATTATTCTTGAGGAGTATAGAGAATTCTTACCGTCCTGACGGTATCGTGAGATGGCCGCTAAAAACACTAAGTGTTGAGTGCGCCAAACCTGATTTAGCCAACTGTAAAAAGAATGGTAAAATCTTTTCCGGCTCCGCATTTATTGGATGTAAATTCATAGTTTGGCACCAAACACAAAAACGCTTCCACTTCAGTCTGTAAGTTTTGTTTGTTGAAGGCGCCCTAGCATTGGCCAGGACTTCTTGACAGTCCTGTGGAATGTTCAAGTGTGCAAATTCATGGTGTTGAGGAGCCAAGCCGATAATTTCAGAGAATGAGGGTCCGGATGATACACCCTGCCATCTTGAATTGTTAGAAAATTTGGAATGCGAGGCAGTTGGACTGGCTCGCGTTCTGACAGAAGGAGAAGCTGTGTGAACCAATACTGTCGTGGCCACCGTGGAGCAATCAGGATTATTCGACACGGTTGTTTCCTCATTTTCTTGATGACTTTGGGAATTAACGGAATTGGCGGAAAGGCGTAGGCAAATATCCGTTCCCAATTCATGGACAGAGCATCCCCGCAAGATTCTCTGTGGGGAATCCAGCTCGCAAAGTGAGTACATTTCTTGTTCTGATAAGTTGCAAAAAGATCCAGATCGGGGAAACCCCACCTCTGGAAGATCCGATCCAGCGCTGGCTGATGCAGTTCCCATTCGTGAGTGCTGTTCTTGGATCTGCTCAGCGAATCTGCCAGTACATTGGCTACTCCTGGAACATGCACCGCTGACAAGTTGATGTCGTGATCCAGAGCCCAATTCCAGAGCTCTTGAGCCTGTTGAGACAATCGGGCTGATCTTGTGCCCCCCTGCTTGTTCAGATAATGCATGCTCGTTGTGTTGTCTGTTCGAATTAACACTGTGGAGCCCTCTAGAACTGCCTGAAAGGATTTTAAGGCGAGGAAAATGGCCCTTAATTCCAACAGATTGATGTGCCATTTCTTTTGTTGAGTGTCCCATTTGCCACTGATTGTCATCCCTTGAAGGTGAGCGCCCCAACCTTCTAGCGAGGCATCCGTGGTCACTATGAATCTGGGGACTTCTGCGAGGAAACCACAGCCCACTTGCAGGTGGCGCTTCTGACTCCACCATAGGATTGTGTCCTTCATTCGAGGTGTTAAGGTAATGATATCCTCGAAGGAACCCGATATCTGCACCCATTGGTGACTGAGTTCCTCTTGTAAGGGTCTCATCCTCAGACGACAGTTTGGAGTGAGAGGGATGCACGATGAGATCATCCCTAGGAAAGATTTGAATCGTCGAACAGAAACGCACTCTTTTCTGAGGAGTGTGGTTGCCATTGTTCGGATCTTCTCCTGTCTTTCGTTTGAAATGAAGACCTGAGCGAGCTTGGAATCCAGCGTTGCTCCTAGGAAAGACTTCCTTTGTGATGGAATCAGATCCGATTTCTCGAAGTTCACTGAAAACCCCAGGCTTTGAAACAGGCAAAGGCATTTTTGGACATGTTCGTTTGCTGTGTCGTAGGAATTGGCCTTGATAAGGCAATCGTCCAGATATGGGTATATCTGAATTCCCTGCAATCGTAGGTGGGCCGCTACAGGTGCTAGCATTTTTGTGAATACCCTCGGGGCTGAACGTAGTCCAAAGGGAAGCACCTTGAATTGGAAATCCCTGCCAGCCACTCTGAACCTTAGGAACTTCCTGTGTCTGGGGAAGATAGGGACGTGGAAGTAAGCATCCTGAAGGTCGAGTGTTGCCAAGTGGTCCCCTTCTGCCAAAAACTGGAGGATCTCTTGGAGAGTTAACATTCTGAACGTCAATTTTTTGATGTATTTGTTCAGGGCACGCAAAGAGGATTGGGCGCCATTCCCCTGATTTTTTGCGTATCAAGAAAAAACGAGAGTAAAAGCCTGTTCCTCTCTGATGTTGAGGTACTCTCTCGATTGCCCCCTTTCGAATCATTGTATTGATTTGGATGAATAGCTCCTTGAGATGTGCTGGGGGCGGCCCCTTTGGTGGTGAATTTGGAGGGGTTTTGACAAATTCTAATATGTGGCCCTTGGATACCACATCCAGCACCCATTTGTCTGTAGTAATTTCTGACCATTTTGAGCAATGTAGGGATATTCTTCCTCCAATTCGTTGTTGGCTGGGACACGTTGGCGGCAGGAAGTGAATCTCACTTCTTGTTGGCGTTATCTCTCCCCCGATATGTGGCTTTTCCTCGGGGCTGTGAGTAAGTATTTCTTCTTTGGCCATAAGGTTGTTGTTTATATGGCTGGTACCTTTGGGTGTTTTGTGTGTTTGTATAGGTGCGTTGTTGGTAATATCCTCCTCTATTTGAGAAGCTTCCTCTTCCTCTTGCGCCACGAAAGGAAGACTTGCGATACTGCAGAGTACCCAAAGATCGTGCAGTTTCAGTATCCTTTTTTATGGCCTGCAAAGCCTCATCCACATGCGAGCCGAATAGGTACTCGCCATCCTAAGCCATGTTCAACACCTTGGTCTGTACCTTCTGTCTAAAGGATGTAGATTTTAACCATCCCTCTCTCCGAAGGACTGCGGCTCCTGCCAATTGTCTGAATCCTGTAGCTGCTACATCCACTGCAGCATCAATGATCTCTGACGATGCACACTCCCCTTCCTGTAGAATTTTGATAGCCTCAGACCGGTCCGGTTCGGGCAGTTTCTTAATGTAAGGCGATATGTCAGACCACATTTGCCTATCGTATCGGCCAAGAATTGCCATAGAATTAGCAACCCTCACTGTGGTCGCTGCAATCGTTGATACCTTTTTTCCAATGGTATCGAGTCGCTTTCCGTCTCTGTCCGTAGGAGTGGAGATTTGAGACGACGGGTTCTTCGCCCTCTTTTGAGCTGCTTGTGCAATGACTGAGTCTGCCTTGGCCTGTCCAATCAGGCAAGCAGGTGAAGAAGCTGGCGCTCTGTACTTTTTATCTACTCGAGGTAAAACTGGAGGTAATGAATTTGGTGTGGACATGATCTTTAGACCTTCTTTCCAAATAAAGTCTATGATAGGTATCGACCAACTTTGCCTTTGAGACAAATTTTTAAAATCATACAGGAAACAATCGTCCTGTTTAGTCTCCATGGAAACGAGAAATCTCTTGGTTGCATTGTCCATAATCCTATGGAAATTCGCAATATCCACCGGTGGTGATTCAGCTTTCGGTTGTTCATCTGGAGAAGGGGAGTCAGCCTGATAGTCTTCATACTCCGATGAATCCGATTCATCCAATTCACCTTCCTCCTGAGCCTCCTCCTCAGCATTCTCATCCTCCGGTATATTATATGGCACTGGGATGGATGGGGTAGTCCCCGATCCTTCTGGCATAGTAGGTATTGAATTCGGGGTCAATCTAGGCTGAGGCGAAGAGATGTGTGATTCGCCCGACTCTGAGGGCGGGAAACGGCGATAGTAATCGTCCAACATGGACATTAAATTCCTAAATAGTTCCATGGGCATTTGTGTCCCTGGTGGTGGTGCAGTATCCAACCTGGGCGGTTGTGTCACTTGCTCCTCTTCCTCCTGATCCTTCACCTGTATTAGCAAGTCAGATGGACTTGTAGCTGCTTGAAATAATTCTCCACCAGAGTCCTCTTCCTCTGAATCTAAGAGCCTGTCTGGCATTGTTAGTGGTGACATACATGCAGACTGCGATGGGCGTTGCAGTAGTGCCGCAGTGGTGGCAGGAGATGGCAACGATATCGCGTTGCTCCTTGCTGACCAGACCTGGAGATCTGTGCAAGTGGACAGTTTTGGTGTTAGTGGATTCTCTTGAGCCACTGGGAAGGCTTGTGGCGTTGACTTTGTTGTGAGTGATGAATTCGCCGTCGTCGATTGCGTCGACGACAACTGTGGCTGGTGAGTCTTCGTCGACGAGGCGTTTTTCGACGTCGACGGGACAATTTTCTTCGTCGACGGGGCCGTCGACGGAGCCATCTTCGTCGACGGGATCGTCGTCGACGACGTCGTCGACGGAGCCATCTTCGTCGTCGACGGAGCCATCTTCGTCGTCGACGGGGTCTTCTTCGTCGATGATTGGATGGTCGACGGGGTCTTCCTCGTCGACGATGGGATGGTCGACGGTTGCTTCGTCGACGTCGACGACGGTAAGGATTTCTTCGTCGAGGGGAAAGTCGACGGTAAGGTTTTTGTCGACGCTGATGTGGGCTTCGTCGACGGGGTCTCGTCGACGGCAGGAGAAACTTTCTTCGTCGACAAGAGGGGACGAATCTGAACATGAACAAAAGTTGGTGAGGACGCTGAGGACACCACCAAAGAGGTTTTTGGCGAGGAATAAGTCATGGTTGAAGTAACTGTAGTGGCTGTCTGACAGGAAACCGGCAGAGAATTTGCCGCGTTGGTCGCAGGCCTTTGAGGTGACAATAAAGACACAGTATTTTTAGCTACAGGCGGCCTCACAGATTTTTCACAGGCTTTCTTCACTTTTGAAGTAGAAGGCTCCTCAGCATCAAGAGTGTGCTGGGCCTGTTTCGCCACCTTCGCCTTAGGGGTAGTCACCTTACCCTCAGCCAACCTTTTCCGAGACCCCATAGAAGACATAGAGGCTAAACTTCCTACCTCAGAGAGTGGCAAGTCCTTATCCCGTTGTATCCATAGTAGAAGGCGACCCTCTCTGTCTCTGAGGGTCTTAGTGGGAAAAGTGCGACAAATCTTGCACTCCTTAGCCTGATGATCCGGATACAAGCAGTAAATGCAGAGAGAATGGGGGTCGTCCTTGAACAATCTCGCCTTGCCACAAGATTCACAGGCCCTGAAAAGGGACTTAGATGTAGACATGTTGGAAGAAAGAAAACTTTCAAGTGTAGAAGAAAAAACTGAGCAGAGCTCAGAGACTCCCTATCACACGACGTGCGGTAAAAAATATGACAGTCTGGGTCTCTGGGGAGAATACCTTGGTGGGAGCTGTGGCCTGATTGGCTGCAGTTTGGTCTAACATAATGACTTGGATAGTCACTAATGTGGAAGTTTTCCATTGGTAGCGGAGGCTACTTTACTTCCTGGTTTATTATAACTGTTATTTGCTATGTACAAATGGCATATTACTGCTTTTTTATATACCGTGGGACTCCTACTCCGACGACGGGGAATGATTCAGGCATGTGAATCTATGAAAGACACCCCTAATACTGGAGAACTTTTGTTCTGAGGACAGGTCAGCAAAGTTGCTGTCCACCCCCAGCGGATACTATGCTAGGAGCTGGACGGGACAACGAATGGCTCAATGCCAGATCTTTTGGATTAACACCAACTGCAACTTACAGGTGCCGCTCCTGGTTTTAGGGTATACTACAATGCAGTCATGTTATCGGTCTTCACTAGGACTGTTTTACCTCAAATGCTCAGAGCACAAAATGGATCGCTGTCAGCTCCAGGTAGTATATGTGGTATCCCTGCTGCTCTTGCGGCCAGGTATACCCATTCGTAAAGCATCAGTTATGGTCCCTTGCAGCTGAGGGTAGGCGAGTGCTGACCTCACAGCAGGCAACACCATTTGAGGCTTTGCTGAACAGTGAGGTCCACCAACACTAGATCTTCCAATTGACCGTCCACCTGTGACGGTTGCCTCACAAGGCACTTTTGTAGGATGTGTAGTCTTGCCTGAGGGTATAATCGCTATACATGATTCCATCATTACCAATAGTTTCATTACCGTCCTTGCCAACAGTGGACTGTTATCTGCAAAAGAGTAAGCAGCCTTTGAAATGCCATTGCCCTCTCTTGGTTTGGTTAGGCTTTTATTGTCAGTGTTTAACACGCCCCCCTGAAAGTGCTGCATCTACAGAGGTTCGAGATGCAACTTTCTGGCATTTACTGTGAACCCTAGCTTGTGCAAGAACGACACTGCTGCATACGTATGTGCTAGATAGGCATTGTTGCTCGTTATTAGCCAATCATTGAAGTAAGGGAACGGGCATATAGCACTGCAGTGCAAGTGTGCTGCTGCCACTGCTTGGTGAACACTCTTGGGCTGTTGTGACCCAGATAGGCAGAACTTTGAACAGATAGTGTTGTCTACTTAGCACAAAGGACAGGTAGTAGTGGTACACCCAGTCCTTAATTTGTAAAAGATAACACGCGGGTGCCCAAATCCCTGCTTTGAAGAACGCAGCTGGCGCTATTAAATGCCAGTGCACCGAAAACCAAGGAAGCTTACTCCTTAATCATCTCAGGGTCATTCAATCCACCGCCAGACACTCCCAACTTCTATATCTCACTCTTGCTTTCACCCTTGGCGACTGTCTTTTAGCCTTTGGTTTCCTTCTCCTTTTTGCGTTTTTCCTCTCTTGCGCCTGGGAAATGTCTGATGAGGAAAAATAACGTTTCTTACCTGTCGGAGTAGTTTTTCAGCTTGAAGACTTTCTGGATTCACTATGAGAGGTGTGGCGCCGCGGCCAGGGCGACTGACACTGGAATCTGGGGATCAGGGTTCGATCCCCGGCTCCGGCGGCAGGTTAGCCCAGCACCATGCGACTCTGGGCAATAGCTTGCTTAATCTTCCCGACGGCCCCCAGCGCCTAGAGACCCTAACGGGTGATTGTGCGCTATACAAATGTGGATTATTATTATTATTATTATTATGCTGGGCATTATTCCGCCATCTAGTGGTTGGGTCCAGAATTGTAGTCTTTTTTCTCTTTTTTGTAGCCCGGGTGGGCGTTGACATACCACCATTTGGTGTCCTTCGTGACGTCGACGCACTTCCTCCGAAAGCGCTCACCTTTGGTCGCAATCTTCGGATTCTGTTTTCTTGTCTTGTGTTATTTTTCTTCTCTTATATTTTAAGGTATTTCTCCAGATTATCCCTTTCCTCCCGTCTCATCTTTTCTGGCGGAGGGTGGGTGGGATCGCTAGTGAATCCAGAAAGTTTTCAAGCTGCAAAACTACACGGATAGGTAAGAAACTATACGTTTTGCAGCGTGAATCTTTCTGGATTCACTATGCTGTGTATAGACTTTGTAGCGGTTTGTGGTGGCTGGGTGGAAGATGAGCTCTGGTTACTGAATAGGTGTTGTAAGACCTTCTGTCCCACTTTATTATTAAGCGTTCTTTTATAGCCTCGATTACCCGTAGGCATCTCGGCGCTTGCCTTGGGAACCCGTCCTGGCTTTTCCCTGTGAGATACCCGTACTGGGCATCCCCAAGGTGAAAGCCAGGCATCCCGCCGCAGGGGGGCCGTAGTGGAGATTAAGCAAGCTAATGCCCAGAGCTGCAGAGTGTGAACCCGTGACTCGAGTAGGCACCGAAACGAGAATTATCGAGTCCGTGGATATTTGGGCTCAAGACCCTGCCGCGTCGGGAATTGAAGCCTGGTCCCGGGTCTGACCTCTGCTTCAGGGTCTGCCTCCTCTAACCAGTGAGCTACACTTCTCCACTTGCGCCTCCTTGTTCATTTGGATATCTACGCAGTAGAGCTTAGTGAACATGTGCACTGAAGACCATGTTGCAATGTCTTGAATAGGTGTTAGCTAGAAACGCAACTGTTGCTCCTTTCTTCCTTGTTGAGTGAGCATGAGCTGCTCCCTGTAACATTTGTCCTGCCGGTTTGTGGCAGAGTTGTTTGGTTTGTGCAATCCACCGTGCAATGATGTTGTAACTGGTCGTCCCAAAATATTGCTGGGAAAGGAAACAAAGAACTGCTTTGTCTTCTGCACTACTTTGTCCTTTCTATGTAAATGTACAGGAATTTATATAGCACAAATCACCGGGCGGTTTCTAAGCTCTTGCTTAGGGAACCCGTCCTGGTATTCCCCTGTGAGATAACCCTGGCAGGGCATCCGCAAGGTGAAAGCCAGGCATCCCGCCACGAGGGGCCGTTGTGGAGATTAAGCAAGCTATTGCCCAGAGTCGCAGAGTGTGAACCCGTGAATCGAGTAGGCACCGGAGCGAGGATTGTCGAGTCCATGGACATTTTAGGACTCAAGACCCCGCCGAGCCGGGAATTGAACCCTGGTCCCGGGCTGACCTCTGCTTCCAGGTCTGCCTCCTCTAACCAGTGAGCCACACTTCTCCACGATAGTACAGTGCATTACAGCCCTCCTGGCGTCCAGTGTGTGTAGCGCCATTTCTGTGCATGTGGCTGGTTTTTGGAGAAAAAAAAACACTAGGAATTTGAATTGTTTGATTGATGTGGAACCGTGATACCACCTTTGGCATGAAGTGTGGGCCTATTCTCATTACAATCATGTAATTGTATATTTGCAGGGCTCTTGAAGTGTTAGCGTTTGCAATTCACTTACTCTCGGTAGGGATGTGATAGCTACCAAGAAGGTTGTCTTTAGCGTGAGCATGTGTAGTGTAGCCTTGTGAAGAAGCTCACATGGTGCATTCATCAATTGAGTTAGCAATACATGGAGGTTCCATGCTGGCCTTGGCATTCTGTTTGGAGGTGCGATTCCCTTTGCTCCTTCTATAAATCTTTTTACTACTTGGGAGGTGAAGAAACTTTTCCCTGTCTCTCCTCTTGTGTAAGACACTATCGCCGCTAAGGGCACCCTTAGGGATGTCTAGCTTAGTTTACTTTGTAGTAGGTGCATTAAGTATTTTAGTACTGTGGATTCCTATGCGATTTCTTTGTAGTTTCTCCCTAATACACCATTCTGAAAATCTTTCTCTTTGCTACGTAGCACTTTTTTGTGGTAGATCTCCTTACCTCCCAGAGTACTGCCATTGTGCTTGCTGGTAGTTTGAGGTGTGCAAATTCAAAGTCGTCAGGAGCCATGCGGCTAGGTTGAGGTTCTCTGGCTCTGGGTGTAGCACCCTTCCGTTCTGCATTGTTAACAGGTCCCTTCTTCCAGCCACGGCCCGTGGAGGGAGTTGCAGGGAGGCAGGCAGGCGGGGCGGGGGAGGGGAGGGACAGGGTGGGGGGTGATAAACACCAGAATCTGGATGATTGCAGGTAAGTAAACAATTAAATTAATAAAACTAATTTCGTAGCACGCCCTGCATCGCATTTTGCGATGTCAGGCACGGAACGAAATTCGTCGTTTACTTACCTGCAATAATCAGCTGCCTTCTTCTTGGGAATCTGTGCGCAGGTGCTTGCGCCATTTCCAATATTTGTGAGAACCAGGACTGTCTGGGCCACTGAGGTGCTATTTGTATGACCGACATGTGCCTGATCCTCCATTTGTTGAGTACTCTGTATCAGTGGTATCGGGGAAAAGAATATGCAAATGTCTTAGACCAATTTATCCACAGCGCATTCCCTTGGGACCGATGGTCTGGTTGCAAAGTGTTGGCATTTCACACTTCGGTGTGCTACAAATAGGTCTATATGCAGTGTACTCCGGAATAGTTTTGCTATTTCCTGTTGGTTGATCTCCCATTCGTGGGATGCTGACGTATGCCTGCTGAGTCAGTCTGCTTCCACCTGGTCCTTCTCTGGGAGATGTAGTGCTATTCTTAGTGGAACGGCCCATGTCCATATTTCCTGTGCTAGCCCTGATCGTGCTAGTGTTCCTCCTTGTTTGTTGATGTAGAACATGGTGGTTGTGTTGTCCATTTGGATCAACACCCTGTTTCCATACAGCTCCTTCTGAAAGGCTTTTAAGGCTAGGAACACAGGTTTTTTTTTTTGGATTGAGAAACCCAGTTGGATTAGCATTTGTACAACCTGTTTGATGTGGTGTTTGCATTGGCTGTAAGAGCTTGCCTTTACAAGCCAGTCATCGAGGTAGGGGTATACATGTATCCCTTGCCTTCTTAGGTGCACTGCTAAGCATTTTGAAACACCCTTGGTGCGGACTGGAGTCCGAATGCCAGTACTGCGAACAGGTAGGGAGTTTGGTTGATCACAAACCTTAGAAGGTGTTTGTGTTTTTTGTTGATGGGGATGTGTAAATACGCATCCTTTAAGTCTATATTTGCCATGTAATCCCCTTCTTCTATTTGTGGTATTACCTCTTGTAGCGATGTCATTTTGAATCTTTGTGTCCTTATGATTTTGTTTAAGAACCTTAGATCTAGAATAGGTCTTAGCGTTTGGTCCACTTTTGGTACAAGGAAGTAGGTGGCGTAAACCCCCCTTGTTCCTCTACTTGTGCCGCACTACCTCTAGTGCCTCCTTGCCGAGCAGTGCATGTGCTTCTAGTAGCAAGAGTGAAAGTTCCTTCGCTGAGTGCACCTTGTTCTTCGGTCTCTTGTTTGGAGGAGGTTTTTCCTCGCTCCATACAGTAGCCGTATTGTACGAGGTTTAGTATCCATTTGTCCATTGTGACCTTCTTCCACTCCTGGAGGAAGTCCCTTATTCTGCCTCCTACTGGTGTTGTGTTTGAGGAACTGTTTGTTGCATAAAATCAGGTTTTGTTTTTTCTTCATGTCTTGATGCCCCCCCTAGAGGTGTTAAGGTGGGAGTTTGCCTTACGGCAAAGTCGCTTGGAGGTGGGTTGTTGCCCTCCTCTCCCTGCCTGTCCTAGTCCATTTGAGAGCCCTCAAAAGGACTGTCCTCGAGGCTGGTACTGCCAGAGCTGCTGCTGCTGTCCCTGGCTGTTTCCTTGATAATCATGTTGGAAGGTTTGGTGTGATGTACTAGGCAGGTGCCTCCCCAAACATTTGGCCTTATTGAGGGTGTACCCCTTCTCATCCCTCTGAACTGCAGTGTCCCCATAGGTCATGCTGTCTCGTAGTGCTTTTTGAGCTGATTTAAAGAGTTAAAGGGTATGTTCAGGATGTTGTTCTGTACCTCTGGCTTGAAGCCTGAAAGCCTACGCCATGCGTGTCTTCTCTCCGTCACCCCAATCATCATTTGCCTGCTGGACGTCTCTGCAGCATCCAAGACCGACTTTAAACATGTGTTAGCCATGTTTTTGCCTTACTCTACCAGGTGGGCTGCCCTTTGTGGATACTGTTCTGGTAGATGTTTCAGGAGTTGCCCCACTTACTCCCAGTACTGTTAGGTGTGCCTGTTAATTAGGGCGTTTGAGTTAGCGATGCGCCATTGAATCTCTACACTCCGTTCTCCGTGGAAGAGGTGTGGCGCCGCGGCCAGGGCGACTGACGCTGGAATCTGGGGACCACGGTTCGTTCCCCGGCTACGGCGGCAGGTCAGCCCAGCACCATGTGACTCTGGGCAATAGCTCGCTTAATCTTCCCGACGGCCCCCCAGCGCCTAGAGACCCTTACGGGTGATTGTGCGCTTTACAAATGTGGACTTTACTTTACTTTCCTCCCCATGAGGTCCATCCTTCTACTCTCCTTGTCTGGAGGTGGTCCGGCATTTGTGGGTACATTTGGCCTTTTTCCTAGCTGTTGCTGTAATTATTGAATCAGCTGGCACTGATCCCTGAATGTATGATGGGTCCTTTGAGGAGTGCTTGTACTTCTTTTCTGTCCTTGCGGTCACTGATTTACATACAGCTGGCTCCCTGAAAGCCTCCCTGCCCTGGTCCAGCACACTAGGGAGCATGGGCAGGAACTGCCTTCTTGTCTGTTGAGGTAACAGTTACCAGGAGAAAACATGCCTTGGGCTTCTCCAATTTCACTCCATAGGTCTATGCAGCCTTTTTAACAACCATATTATAGACCCCTATGTTCGTCTGGCGGTGAAGGCCTCGAAGGGTATGTGACTACTTCTTCCGGTAATTCAGCATCAAGGTCATGCAACTCAAAGTCTTATACCTCAGAGGACGTAGAGTTCTGGTAGGTTTGCTGATCCTCCTTGCCTTCTAAGAAATACAAGGCCTCTTCCAGTTCCTTGACTGGTTCAGGCATTTTCAGCGGTTCAGGGTCTTTGTCGCCCCTTTCGACTTAGACAGCGGGCTTCGGCAGGGTGACTGGCTCATCCTTTCGTCCGTGTCCTTTTTTCACTGCAGGGAGCAGCAAAGAATTACAGGAAAGAGTCCCCTCGACTCAGCTGCTGAGGGGAAACCCTTTTCTATTGCACCCTTTCTAATAAGCACCCCATCTTCCTCTTGCAACAGTAGAACATGGTCTTGACTAGCTGTACTCTGCCAATGTGCAATGTTTGGTGATGTGGAATTCCAAACAATCAGTAACCCTGTTGGACGTCGGATAGTACTTACTTGTCTGAGGTGATTCCATCGTGGAAGGAGGAACCTGAGCCATATCCAGTCAGGTTTTTAATCACCTGGGTGAATGAGGGGCAAGTACCTACTTGGATGTGGAAGCACCCTTCCCAGAGTGATCTCTAACTCTACAGTTGCATCTTTACCCCGTCAACGATAGGCCCTGGAGGAGGGCCCCTCTTGAATGGGATGCTGCTGGTTGAAACCCCGGTGTTGAATGGTGGTTGCAGCTTTATCCCTCACTCTGGACTGTTTTTGAAATCAGTTTTGGGTGACTAGGTCTCAAGAGCCCTCAATTTAATAAGATGCTAGTCCTCTTGGCAGAAGAGGAACACCCTAAACCACGCATGGAGGTGGAAGAGGACACTGGTGTTTACTTCCCTGTAGGCAGGGTTCGGCTGTATCAGTTATCAGCATTCAATATAATCTTGCCTTCTTGCACCAGCCCATTCCATCTCTTCTGGTACAACTCGAGAAGATGTTTGATCAGCTACTCTATCTCCTTCTAGTGGTAACTAACATGCCTAAGAAGGAGTGTAACGAATGTAACGAAATAAGCAATCCACAGTTGAGGGGACCCTCACAGCAACATGTTTACCAGCCCTGTCTATCTTCTTGCTTTTCTCGTCTGGAGATGAAGCATACCCAGTAGCCTTTGCAGCAGCTTTTTTCTTATCTGTGTACATGTTGAAGGAATCTGACTGGAGGTGCCCTCCCATGTATAGTGGGTCATCCAGAGCAATCTTGTATTTTGTTCTCCACTCTTGAGTAATTGCACAAACTTTGAACAGTTCCCCACAATGTTCGGTGACACACCGGGTCATTCTTTTACACATTAGAAATTACTGCACTGCCCTTTCACAACATTTCCACCAGAAAATGGCCTTCCTGCATGACATGGAGCTAAACTTTGTGGTGCCCCTAGCTCATCAGCCGGTAGGGGGCAGGCAAAGATTTTCCCTGAGGATGCAATTCTAGCACCGCCCAACATCAGGGACTTTGGGCAATTGAATAACTGGAGGCATCTTACTTGATTCACAACACAGTGTTGAGATATATTTCAGTGCCAGCTTCAAAGTTGGAGTTGATTTCACCTCCAGAGGGGACAGGTCCTTCCCTCGAGGTGGACTTGGCATCAGCTGGAGCAACGTCTTGGAGTCTCTAAGCATCGGCACTGGAGGGCGGATACAAATGTCAGTGCCTTCTCTGACCAGTCTCTGGGGTTTGGGGTGGGTGAAGCCGAACTCCCTTGCGATCTGTCTACAATGGAGTGGCTTTTGGGGTTGAACCCCAGAGAAACGATACCCCAGTGTGGGTAGAGGAATTTGGGGTTTGCCTTGGGCCCTTGCTCTTAAGCGACGGACTCCTTGCCACTGGACGCATCAGGTGACTAAGCCTCCTGGCTTTGTTCTTTTTGGGCACATGGAATAGTAGACTGACCCTTGTTTTTGAAGGCTTTGTATTCTGTATCGTCCGATTCCTCATGGTCTTGAGTGATGAGGAGTATGCACACTTGATTGAGGTCTGAGCACACAAACTTTGCACTACAGCCTGGACAAAACTGGAATGGTACATCCTCAACACTCATTCTATTGCAAAGTAATTTTTTTACGAGCCAAGTAAATGCAATGAAAAAAAACGCCTGTGTGGTCAACCTCAAACCGGTGATGTTCTCAATGCCTTAAGTGTCTGCAACCAAAAGAGGCAGCAAGGTGCATAACTAATTCAGAGCTGATACTGAAACGTCAGTATCAGGTGGTAGAAAAAAAACAATCTGAGGTGGAGTCTCTACCCTAGTGCACTGTGGGCTAAGGGAGGAGTTATGAGATCTTGAGAACAGACTTCTACGAACAAAAACAACTTGCAAATGCCAGCACAATATGCTAGAGGGCAGAAGTATGCAGAGCATGTGCAATCTACCAGCAGCACATGCTACAAATTAGTAACTCCCTGAATGCGAGCAAACATAGGGTAAAAGACATCCAGTCACAAAGATGGAAAAGATTTTATGCTCCAGGGGAAGAACAAGATGAGGAAGCAAAGCAACCAGAAAACCATACCATTAAAGGCGATACCCCTGTAATTAGAAGGAAAAAAAATTCATATTGGTCGAGACGTTTTTAACAGGATACAAACAAAAATAAATTACTAATATTTTGCCAGTGTGTACAATGTGGCAAATTATAGAATTTTGAGAAGTATATTCTGTGGCCAGTTTTGATTCTCCGTAGTTGCTTCATGTACACAAGGCCAGTTACGCACTGAGTTTAACTACAATCCACCCATCCAATCCTACAAACATGGGGAGGACAACTTGAGGGGGGGAAAAAAACAAAACACTGAAACGTCAATAAAAGCAATGACTTTATTTAAAGCATACCGGTCAGAAATCACAGTTTTTCGTTACTAAATATAAATGAGCAGAATGAGAAACACTTACACAAACCAGTGGGTCCAAACATGTAACTGCCATTGGAATTTCAATCCAGCATTTTATAACTTGCATTTCACCTGCTGCAGGGCCCACAATAGAAGAATTTTAAACTTTAAAAATGCAAAAAGATTATTAAGGCTCATATTAACCCTTTGGTTTTCAAGAATAATCCATAACGCATCCTCCTGCCACCAAAATGCACCGGTCTGTTCGGTGCACGACCATGTTAAGAACCCGAGGTATCCTCAAAACGGCCTGCAAAGGTTTTCCATCTTACCCCTGCCCGGATGTTAAAATCAAAATACAAAACAATGTCAGTTCATTTATAGGTTGGTGACCATGTACGTCAAGTCGGAAGCTTGCCTAATAATTTTAAATGGTAATTGAAGAGAACACCATTCTAGTACAAATTGTTGCCCTTGGGCACGGAATGTCCCTTTGTGGAAGCTAGCAAAGTAAACCACCACATTATGAATTTCTAGGTGGGAGCCAGCCAAGCTTTGATGAATGGAGTCCAGCTATAGTTTGTGGCCAGCAAAGCTTATACATCATGGTCACGTGCACTCATTTCATATCTGGTTTAGCGCAAATGCAGCATCATATTTTGTATCCATTTATATCTATTTATATATATATATTTATAGTCAGAGAAAAAATATACATTAAAAACAGAATTCGATTTAAGATATACACATAAATACACAAGGAATTATACTCCGGTTCTGGAAGTATGTTAACCGGGAGAGTCTGAAACATCGGTAAACTAAGCGTTGATAGTACCGTCCAAGTTAACGGTGGAAAGTCATATTCTGGAACGCTGAGATGGCATTTCTCTTTTCATTTTCATCGCATAAGAACAAAAAATAAGCCTCGAGAAATAGAGAAACTGTTAACTTCCGGGAGTTCAATGAGCGTGTAGTGCGAAAGCTCCTGAAGACGCCTCAGGATTGTCAGTCAAGTTCAGGGAGTGATCCCCGACAGCGATGGCTGCCCTCACAGTTCGGGAGCATTGGTCTTTAGATCACGTCAACAGATCAGTTCTGCAATAGCTTACACAGATGTGTGGTATCTTCGGAACACAACACATTTCGTAGATCTGGAAATGAGAAAACAAAAACAAATTTAAGGAATAGGTTTATTTTGCGCTTGGTAAAAAACAAAACAAAAAAATACGTAGTTTAACACCAGTTCACGGAAAGAGTACATGCAACGTGTGGCAAACCTGTCAAAAAATAATGCTGGTTCATCCCAAAGCTCCTCCCCTACAGTTTTAACACCTCCCTATTTATTAATTATCCAGGTTAAATACGATCAGTGGTGGCTCCCTCCTCCGCTAAGGCGGAAGAGCATGGTCCCACTGCTCCCTGAGCAGTGGAAAATAAAAATAAAAACAAGTTAACATTTTATTTTCCTTTGAGACTCACGGAGGTCCTGGCTTGCCGCAGAGGGAACAGCAGTGGTTTGCACTCTCCCTACAAGTGCATGATGCTTTGACCGGCTCTCTGGGGCCAGCCAAACAGTCATGAGCAGTTGGCATGTTCCTCATTGTGTTGCACAGCCCGGGGAGAACATGCCTAGCCTCCCCAGGCACAGCCTGAGCGGCCAAACAGGCAGCTCAGACCAATCGCTACCTTCTGGTGTAGGCTGCAGCAAGCAGCTGGGAAGACAAAGATGGACGAAGCGTGCAGCAGAGGCAAAACATGTACATTTAAAAAAAATCTATTCATCCCGAACCCCCCCCGTTTTTTTTTAAATAAAAAGCAAAGCACAATTAGTGGATTTCTTGTAACTGAATGTCTCCACTTTTGCCTCTCATTGATCTGGTGTGAAGTCAGTTGTGGTGACTACACATTTCTACACAAAACCAAGCATCGATCTGATGACCACATTTATTCAAAGAAGGCGATGGCTAGCAGCTGGAGAAAAGAAGAAAAAACAGCTCCCCAGTTGTTCAATAAACCAGACATTCATCTGCTGATCAACCATGTGACAAGTTTCCTAGAGGAAAGGTGGAACCTACAACTGGGGGGCGGGGGGTCCTCAAACAAGGGTTCATAAAAAGCATAGCATTTAAAAGCAATTTCCGTCCCTAAGAGAGTAAGTGGCTTGGTGGCACAACATAGTGGATGCAACCCAGCACTGAACATAGGTGTGAAAAAGAGATCCAAGTGGACGCTGAAAATAAAAAATGATGGCAAGGAGATAGGTCATGGAGGACATCGTCACAGCGCACTACCCTGGGTCGAATGCCTGTGGTGAGAAGACATCAGCAAGCAATAACAGACTTTGACATTCCAGGATTTACCCAAAGATGAAGTCAAAGTAGGTGACAAAGGAAAAGTATGGCTACTAAATAGAAGGAAGACTTTACTATGATGCAAGGCATGGGGAGGGGGGAATAGTTGAAACAGACCTGGGCAGCAGACTTTGTGGCCATTAGGGAATACAGAGATTTCGTGAAGGACAGAATACAGCAAATTTGGCATTCTGGCCGTAGCATGTCATGCTGAAAATCCTTAAAGGGGTAAGTGAAGGAGATGGGTAAATCAACACTACAGAAGATTTTATCAAAGGTAAAACACTGACTAAATTCCTTCAGGAAAAAACAAACAAGCATTTGCAATGCAATAGGTCTCGCGATTTTGAGAGTTTGAGCTATTGGCATCGTTAAGGACAATGTCTTATTTATGTGTATTTTAAAACATAAAAGGCATTGTAATTTACAATGCCAATAGCTTAAACTCTCGCAAATGCGAGACCTATTGCATTGTAAATGTGTGCTCTAAAACTACAAATAAGCGTTGGGAGAGAGCGTGTACACAAAGCTACTTGAGAAAATAGTGCTTGGAGGTTTTAATTAAAGCCTACCTAGCAACAACTCAAGCAACAGAGGGGGTTGCCATGGGAGGTTACAAAATATGGCAAAGCGGTACAAAGGAGGGACTACAAAGCCTTTATACCAATGAACAGCCATAGTTTAGAGCGAGCAATGAAACATGCCAATGAAATATGTGGGCAGTTTCAAGTCCCTACCTAAACTGCACATGCCTCACAGAGCAACGCATGCGCTGCACAGGCTCGATCTAAAAGGGGCCTGAAACCATTCTCTTTAGGTTGTTGTGGTTAAATGGCAGTTTGCTTTTTAGGTCGAAGCCTAGAGCTGCGCACATGCGCAGTCTCTGACGAGATTTAGTGTTATCAGGAGGTTTCAGTAACAGGCTTTAAGCCCCGCCCTTCTTTTCCATCGGCCGGCGTCACAGTTTATGCTAAGCGGTGGCCAGCCATTGGGAAAGAGATCCAACATATTCTTTTCTCTTTGAGCCGTGCCACTTGGACGGGCTCACTTTACTTACTCCTGTCGCATAAGGATTATCTTTATGGGGCCATGTTTTTCAAACAAATGGCCCCATAAAGATAAACTCCCGCGCGATAGTCTTCAGGACGCCCTTGTTTGCTCTATGCTGCGGTCTGGTTCCTTCGCGGCAGAGGTGAGGTTTCATTCCTTTGTGTCCAGAAGCACACATGGTAACCGGTGGGGGCCATAGCCTGGTCTTTGGAGACGGGTCTTTAGCATACCCTGCACAGCTCACTGCGACCATCAATAATTCACATCCATTCCTGCTGACGCAGTCTGTTGTGTTCAAGAGGAGGAGGAGGCGGCGTGCAGGGGCATGGCGGAGGTTTGAGGCACTGAATGGAGAACGCAGGGTCTACCCAAGGTCACACATGACAATGACAAAAGGAAGAGAGATTTTAAACTTCCAAGATCTTGTCAGCAAATAAATTGCCTTTGTGCCAAGCTAAATTAGCTTTCTCGCCAGTCCCTTCCCTTTCAAAAACTGCCGAAGCACAGTTCATAGCTATAAAAGTATGAAGAGAGAAGGAACTGTTCCCTAAATACAACACATTTTTCATATGATACTTATTTAGCAGCAATCAATCCTAAGTGCAAATGTGCCGAAAATAGACAAATTAGCAGCCATCTCTCAAACAAGCATTTAAAATGCAATAGGTCTCGCCTTTCATTAAGTTAAAGCCATTTGCTTTGCTATACAATACCATTAGCAAAGCAAATGGCTTTAACTTAATCAAAGGCGAGACCTGTTGCATTTTCAATGCTTGTTTGGCTTAGCGCCTAGACGCTCCCCTCGGAAGCAGCCGCTCGTGCTTTATTAACCCGTTCACCGAGGTGCGAATTTCGCTGCGGGTGATTTATGACTCGGCGTGGTTCAGACAGCCCCCGGCTGTCCTCTGCACATGCCCACCGTGACGTCGGACTACCAGCCGACGCATGTAAGGGTTAATGGATGTTCATTCATTCCCAACAATACGAAGTGTGTTGCAAATACTGCACCACTGTCCTAACCTGACCACCGCACATCGCCTAGCACAATCCTTTCATGCCCAGGAAACAGCTCTGAGAAGGTGCCTAGAGTAAGGTAATCCAGAAGGGACATTACATAGCATAAATAAGAGGATGTTGAGAAATAAATCATCTGATTAAAATCTGACCTAAAATGTTTTCTAGAAACTCCCACACTGAATTTTAGCTAAAAACATTAGGTCTATTCTTTCCTAGAAAGCCATTATATGCAACATGGTGCAGAATTTATTTTCAAAGGAAGGAGGGGCGCTCCAAAAGGCAACCTCAAAAGAATATAAAATCTAACATGACGAGGTAAGATCTGGGTACAATTTGGGGATGGACGCAAGAAAATAGAGACCCCAAATATTTAATGAGTCCAGGCAAAAAAACGTTTGAGGTTTTACCCAAATATTTCAGTATTGCAGCTGCTTCAGTCATACAGTAAGCATACCCTGGCTATAGGACATTTTCAAAACACCTTCCCACTGACATTAGCCCCATCTGTGAAGTATCAGAAATTCACACAATTAACCCGATTATCTTCTAATGAACACCGAGCACATCTTGTTTATTCTCTAAACACAGTTTAGAGATGTAGTATGTTCCACACATCTCTTTAAAAGTGTGCCCCTTTAACTATCTGAGCTCGGTCACAAATTAATATGTGGAAAAACTAGGATTTACAAAAAATAAAGAATTTTTTTTTCCACATTTCTTTGCGATTTTGCTAAATGGCGTATTTTGGGACGTGCATTTAAAAAAAAAAAAAAAAAAAAAACGCTATGATCAAAATTCTTGGGCTTCCCTATAGCACCGGAACGCACATCTGGGAAATGCTTCACTACTTCTGCACCGATGGTGTCACCCTCACTCATAACCGGATCAGGATTGTTGGGATTTAAAATTATATTAATCTCTTTCCAACCCAAAACAGAGGACCCTGTCTTAGAGTTATATATAGCGCTCCACAGAGTTCTTGAAACTGAAAACTAAAAGGTCTATACCCAATAATATCTATTTTTTTTCTCCAGAAAATCCTGCTGGGTATGCAACAATTTCTCTTTTAACGACTTTACAGACTTTGTTGTCTATATATTTTCGTACCTCCAAACCTAGAATGAAACAGAAGTTTTTTTTCCCTTCCCCCTATATTATCAGTAACATTCAAAATTAACAACTCCTTGGACTTGTAATTATCTTTGTTTTTATTTGAATAGGAAGTCTTTCTACCTGTCCTTCCTTATCACTGGAGTTACAAATCATCCACACACTTACCCAGACTACCCTTCTTTTTCTTACAAACTTTAGCAAAATGCCCCACAATGCCACATGCTGCACCCTTGTTTGCGTGCAGGTCAAAATGTACTGGATGCAAGATGTGAGCTGCTGTCACTGCGATAGCACTTGAAATTCACTTTTTTCCTGGAACTCGACTTTTTACACCCTCTTTTTTAAATGTATTTAAGGACCTGGCACTCACTTTTTGTAACAAACTTCAGAAAACTCCTTGCATTCACTTTTTAATGCTCTAGCACTACACCTTTCTTACTATAGCTAAAATATCCTTTAGCTCAGCATCTCCATTTATCAATAGCCTTTTCTGTATAGCTGGACCTGATCTCTAATGAGTTATTCCTGAAAATGATCAAATTTACAATCATTTGCTAATTTTCTTAACGTACTTTATTCATCCAGTTTCATTGGCGTCCTGTTTCCTTCTAAGGAACTTATATCGTTCAATGCTATTGCATACGATTGGCCAACAAACTTTTAGGTAATACTAGGCGATTGGCCAATTTGTTTTAGCATCTAGTTGCTTTTTGTGCTGTTTCTTTGCATGGGTTTATCCTCTGCTGCCATCTAGTGGATTGACATTCTAAAACACGGTTATACGAGAATGGATGTAGCCACTGCAATGGTTACACCCCACCCTATTTTTTTGATGATGCCAGGCGAGCCTCTCAGAGTGGGAAGACTGGGTGGATTGTTTTGAGAACTATTTATCAGCATTGGAAGGCTCCAGATTTCCTCCTATCAGGAAAAAAGCACTATTGTTGGAATCTTTGGGAAAGGGAGCCAGTAAGTGTTTAAGTATTTGCCACCTGTCCGAGAAGCTTGATGGAGCAGAGGATATATATATATATATATATATATATATATATATATATATATATATATATATATATATATATATATATATATATATATGATTCAGGTACTGCATCGTAAAAGCATGCCCAGTGCTAGAATGAGCGTACAATAAATTTTATATTTACAAAATAGAAGTGAATTTACAGGTTAATGACATTGATCCGGTCATTAGATAATGTGACAAAGATAACTAGGAAATTTTACATGCAAAATTAAGGTGTTCCATGTGATAGAAATAAATAGTATTTCATGTGTAACGGGTAACGAATAGTTTTCTTACCTGTCGGTGTAGTTTTGCAGCTTGAAGATCTTTCTGGATTCACTATGCTGTGCATTATTCCGCGGTCTTGTGGTTGGGTCCGGATTCGTAGTCTTTTCTTTGTTTTTTTTTTGTTTTTTCTTAGCCCAGGTGGGCGTCGGCGTCACACCCCCTTGGGTGTATTTCCGGTGACGTCGGCATGCTTCCTGCGGAAGCTCCCACTCTTGGGCGCCATCTTCGGGTTCTTTTTTTCCGTGTTTCTTTCGTTTCCGAAGTAATGGCAATGTTCTAATTAGTTGGTATTTTACCGCTCTGTACTTCTTAAATATCCTTTCTTATGTTAACCACCTCTTCTCTCTCCAGCCTCATCTTTCTGGCGGAGGTGGGTGGGTTCGCTAGTGAATCCAGAAAGATCTTCAAGCTGCAAAACTACACCGACAGGTAAGAAAACTATTCGTTTTGCAGCGTGAATCTTTCTGGATTCACTATGCTGTGCATAGATTTTGTAGCGGTTTCTCATTTCTGTGGCGGTTGGGTGGAAGATGAGCGTTGGGTATTGAATATGTGCTGTAGCACCTTCTGTCCAACTTGAGCTTCCTTGTTCATCTGTATGTCCACACAGTAGTGCTTCGTGAACGTGTGCACCGAAGCCCATGTTGCCGCCAGGCATATGTCTTGTATGGGTGTGTTAGCCAGGAAGGCTATTGTAGCGCCCTTTTTCCTAGTGGAGTGGGCACGTGTCCCCTCTGCTAGCTCTTGTCCTGCCCGCTTGTGGCAGAGTTGGATTGTCTGTGCGATCCATCGTGCAATGGTCTTTTTGGTTACTGCTTTTCCCATGTAACTGTTGGCGAATGACATAAAGAACTGTTTTGTCTTCCTGTGTCCCTTCGTCCTTTCGATGTAGTGCATGACTGCCCTTCTGGCGTCCAGGGTGTGCAGAGCTCGCTCTGCCGCAGTTGTTGGTTTTTGGAAAAAACTCGGTATCTGTATAGACTGGTTCATGTGAAATTTAGATACCACCTTCGGCATGAAGTTTGGGTCAGTCCTCATCACAACCCTGTCATTATGTATTTGTATGTAGGGTTCTTGTAGCGTCAGAGCCTGAAGCTCGCTTACTCTGCGTAGGGACGTTATTGCAACCAGGAAAGCTGTTTTCATAGTTAGCATCTTTAAGGACGCCTTGTGGAGCGGTTCAAAGGGCTCTTTCATGAGTTCCGTTAGGACTATGTTCAAGTTCCATGCCGGTGGCGGCACCCGCTTGGGCGGTGCGATCCTTTTCGCCCCTTCTAGGAATCTCTTCACCACCTGTGATGTGAAGAAACTCCTGCACGTTTCACCCCTTGTGTAGGCGACTATTGCTGCTAAGTGAACCCTCAAGGAGGATGAGCTAAGGTTCTTCTCTAGCAAGTGCGTCAGGTACTTTAGCACTGTGGAGTCCCTCTTCATTTTATTGTGAAGCCTTTCTTGTCTGCACCATATTGTGAACCTCTTCCATTTCGCCCCATAGCACTTCCGAGTGCTAGGCCTTCTTGCCTCCCGCAGGACCTTCAGTGTACTTTCTGGCAACCTTAAATGTGCGAACTCTATGTCCTCAGGAGCCACGCTACTAGGCTCATGCTCTCTAGCTCTGGGTGCAGCACCTCTCCGTTCTGCATGGAGAGTAAGTCTTTCCTCCTGCTGAATCTGTGGGGTGCACACTGTGTCATCTCCATGATCTGCGAGTACCATGTCTGCCTCGCCCACTGTGGTGCGACCAGTATCAGTGTCATGTTGCTCGCTCTGCACTTGCTCAGTACTCTGTGCATCAGTGGTATCGGGGGAAAGGCGTAGGCAAATGTCCCTGACCAATCTATCCATAGGGCATTCCCCAGTGACCCCTCCTCGGGCTGCCTGGATGCGAAGTTTCGGCATTTTGCATTCTGGCGTGTGGCAAACAGGTCCACCGATGGAGTTCCCCATCTGTCGAATAGGTGCCTTGTCTCCTGAGCATTGAGCTCCCACTCGTGGGATGCTGAAGTCTGCCTGCTGAGCCAATCTGCTTGTATGTTGTCCTTCCCTGGCAGGTGTATGGCCAGCAGGTCTATCTTGAGAGGGATTGCCCACCTCCATATCTCCTGTGCTAGCGTTGAAAGCGGGGCTGACTGGGTGCCCCCCTGCTTGTTGATGTAGAACATCGCAGTGGTATTGTCTGTTTGTATCAACACCTTGTGATTGTACAGTCTTGTCTGGAAGGCTTTCAGTGCAAGGAAGATTGTCTTCAACTGTAAGTAATTGATGTGTTTTGTGGCATCCGTCGGTGTCCACAGTCCTCTCACCTTGAGCTCCTCCATGTGAGCGCCCCATCCCTTCAGGGATGCGTCTGTGGTGATGGTCACTGTTGGCGTTGGGGGCGTTAGAGGCTTTCCCCTTGCTATGTTCTCCATGGTCCACCATGTCATCTCCTTCTGCACTTCGTGCGTTACAACCACTAGATCCTCCCAACTGCCTGTAGCTTGTGACCATTGCTCCTGTAGCCATTCTTGAATGGGTCTCATGTGGAGTCGTACATTCGGTACCAGGTGGATGCATGATGCCATCATCCCCATGATCTTGCTCGCAGTCCTCACTGTCCGAGCTTGTCCCTTCCGGTAGAGGCGAGTTTCCTTCACCAGCGCCCTCGCCCTCTTCTCGCTGGGGAACACCTTGCCCTGTAAGGTGTTGATCTGTGCTCCCAGGAAGATCTTCACTTGTTCTGGCTCCATTGATGATTTCTTCCAATGGATGGAGAACCCCAGGTTTATGAGCGTGCTGGTCACAGTATGTGCGTGCAGCTTGCATTTCTGGTATGAGTTTGCTTTCACCAGCCAGTCGTCCAGGTAAGGGTATACGTGTATCCCTTGCCTTCTTAGGTGCGCTGCGACTGCTGCGAGGCACTTTGTGAACACTCTTGGTGCCGATTTTAGACCGAAGGCCAGTGTCGTGAACTGGTAGTGGCTTTCTCCGACGGTGAACCTGAGCATGTGTTTGTGCTTTCTGTTCATTGGGATGTGCAGGTATGCGTCTTTGAGGTCTATAGTGACCATGAAGTCCCCGATCTGCAATTGTGGGAGCACCTCTTGCAGGGAGGTCATTTTGAATTTCTGCGTTCTTATGAATTTGTTCATGAATCTTAAATCGAGAATGGGTCTCATTGTCTCGTCTACTTTTGGTACCAGGAAGTACGTTGAGTATACTCCTGTGTTTCTTTCCTCGAAGGGTACCCGTTCTATGGCCTGCTTCTGCAGGAGTTCTTTTGCTTCTTCCTGAAGGCACTGTAGCTGTTTGCCTGCTAGTGGTTTCCTTTTTGGTTTTTTGCTTGTTGGCCTCCCCTCCAACTCTATGCAGTATCCGAATTGGATAATGTTGAGGATCCATTTGTCTGATGTGATTTCTCTCCACTCCTGGAGGTGGTATCTTAATCTTCCTCCCACCGGTGTCCTGTGGTCGTAGGTGTCTAGTTTGTCTTGACCCATCTGTACGTGCTGCCCCCTGGGTTCTTTTTTGTGGGCGGGCACACGGATTTTTTTGAAGTCACTTGGAGGTGGGCTGCTGGCCCCCTCTTCTATTTTGCCCCCGTCCATTTCTCCCTCGAAAGGACTGGCCTCTTTGTTGGTACTGCCAGGGCTGCTTCTGATGACCCTGCTGAGTCTGCGAGTCTGCCTGGTGCGTTTGCTGGAAAGCCTGGTGTGATGTACCTGGCTGGTTTCCGCCTCTCCCGCCGGGCCTCCGTGACGGGGTGCCCCTCTTGTTCCCTCTGAACTGCAATGCCCCCATGGATCTTGCTGTTTCGTTATCTTTCTTCAGTTGGCTGAGTTGTTCATCAACTGTTGGTCCGAAAAGCGTGCTGCCGTTGAACGGTGTGTTCAGGATGCTGTGTTGCACCTCCGGTTTGAAACCGGATATCCTGAGCCAGGCGTGCCTCCTTTCCGTGACGCCCATCATCATGAGCCTGCTGGCGGTGTCTGCCCCATCCAGGGCCGTTTTAAGGCAAGAATTTGCCGCATTCTTCCCCTCTTCAATCAGCTTTTCGGCTTTTTGCCTGGCACCCTGGGGCAAGTCCTTCACCAACTGCCCCAGTCCCTCCATGATTTGGTACATGTGCCTGTTTATCAGGGCGTTGGAATTAGCCATGCGCCAGTGGGTCGCGGCATTCCGTTCGATCCTTCTGCCCACCAGATCCATCCTTTTGCTCTCCTTATCCGGTGGTGGGCCCGAGGTAGTGGGTACGTTAGCCCTCCTCCTTGCTGTGGCCGTGATAATGGAGTCTGCGGAGACCGTGCCCTGAATGTAGGCCGGGTCCTTTGTGGCATGCTTGTACTTCTTCTCAGTTCTGGGAGTTACTGCCTTGCATGTTGCGGGCTCCCTGAAAGCTTCCTTCCCCTGAGCCAAGACGCTCTCGAGCATTGGAAGGAACTGGCTCCTCGTTTGTGTTGGGAGTAATGTTTCCAGAAGGAAGTCTGCTTTCTGCTTCTCTTCGTCGAGCTTGAGCTTGAAAGCTGCTGCGGCAGATTGTATCACCGAGTTGTAGGCCCCGATGTCGTCCGGCGGCGAGGGCCTCGAGGGGTAGGTGTCGACCACCTCCTCCGGGCTGTCGGTGTCGACATCGATGTAATCTACCTCCTGAAGGTCAGAGGGTGCCGACTCAGTATCTGTCCTGCCCTCATCTTCCTCCCCATAGCTGTAACCTTCGTAGGGATTCTCGTACTCCTCCTGGTCGTCGAGCACCTAGACGTCCTGGTCTTGCTCGGTGACTTCGGCGATCTCTTCTTCCTCCTCGACCACCTCCATCACTGGTGGCTTGGTCTTGTGAGGGATCGTGAAGGCTTTCATCTTTGCGTCGAAATCTTTCTTCCGCTGCATGATGTTCTCCATTTCTGCCTCGAGGCGCCTTCTTTTCTTTTCCATCTCGGCCGCGTGTTCCGCGTCGGATGGGTCGGCCGCTCTCTTCGACGGATGGCTCGTCGCCGTGCCTCTCGGAGTCGAAGTTTGACGTCGAACCGGATTT
Source organism: Lissotriton helveticus (assembly GCF_964261635.1). NCBI lineage: Eukaryota > Metazoa > Chordata > Amphibia > Caudata > Salamandridae > Lissotriton > Lissotriton helveticus. The sequence continues at coordinate 1,592,329,656 of NC_136067.1, read as the reverse complement.
CGGGTCTCTGGTCGTCGTCGTCAGTTTCGGGTCTCTCCCTCGTCGATCGATCCTTTTCGGGGACGATTTTCGACGTTTTCTGCTGATCAGCAGCTCTCGGCGCCGGGGACTCCTTCTCGGAGGATCCGCTGGGCCTGGGAGTAGTCGCGGACGCCGCCTTTTTTGGCGTCGGCGCTTTCGGGGCCTTGCCCTCGATTTTTCTAGACTCAGAGTCTCTCGGGTTCTTGGGGGCCGAAGAGTCTCCTACCTTGTCAGAAGTCTTCGTGTAATCGGTCTCTACGACCGTGTAGCTGTCGTCTTCGGCGGCAGCGTTGTCTTCTTCCTCGGAGGACATCCCCAGCTCGTAGAGTGACGGAGTCGGGGCCTTCCCCTGCAGGGCGGCGTGTGCTACCCTCTGCCTCTCTCTCACACGAAGGGTCTTCGGGGTGAAGGCGGAACAGGCGTTGCAGTCTCCGCTCTCATGGTCCACCGGTAGGCAAAGGTTGCATACCGGGTGCTGGTCCTTCTGCGCGTACTTGTGGTGGCAGTTACGGCAGAACTTGAACGGCGTGTTGTCCATCCTCTAGCGTCCAGGGCCTCTCTGGTCGCGTGTTCGTCGACGGTCGTCGAAGATCTCGATGGAAAACGCCTTATCCTTGCTTGTTTTTCGTCGGTGAAGTCCCCTGGAGTCTTCAGGTGACTTCTCCTCGTCTTTTCTGTATTTTCCTTCTTCTTTCTCCAAAAATGTCTGGAGCCCAAACGGGAACGATCCAGACCCGACCGCGGAAAAAAAGAATCTGAAGATGGCGCCCAAGAGTTGGAGCTTCCGCAGGAAGCATGCCGACGTCACCGGAAATACACCCAAGGGGGTGTGACGCCGACGCCCACCTGGGCTAAGAAAAAAAAAAAAACAACAAAGAAAAGACTACGAATCCGGACCCAACCACAAGACCGCGGAATAATGCACAGCATAGTGAATCCAGAAAGATTCACGCTGCAAAACTGAAAATGACAAGAAAAGTAGATGCTACACGGGATTTAGTTAAGGTAACATCTGTGAATCTTTCAAACATTTTAAATGTGTATGCCTTAACATATATGCAAAGATTTCAATATATGTGTAACAGTGCCTTTTTTTTTAGGAATACCCTATACTTACATGAAACAATTGTGATTTCATTGAAATGTTTATTAATGCATTTGTGAGATTAATACTTTAAGCTATACAATTCGAGATTCATATTTTAGCATAATTTCATTGTTGATGAGCGGCTTTTCATGTAGGCATCAAATCTTGCTTCCTTTTCCAAACGAACTGAATGGTCTGAAGAATATAGAAACTTTTTGTAAAGTTGCCACGTGTTCTAATTCTCAATTGTTTCCTTGGACATCCACAGTACAACTTGACTACTTGCAACAAAATATGTTGCATACTAGAACAGACGCTTGGAAATGAACTGTTAGAAATTTTGAGAGCATGATCTCGCTTACTCTCTGAAATATCTTAATTGCTCATGTCTAAACTTGAATGAATGAGGGAATTTAGCCGGAATCGCCTCCGAAGGGGTTTCTCCGCGCTAGAGGTACAGGTAAGTTAGGCAAGCAAAATCAGTTATTGTAGAATTCTGTTTTCAGGAGATTTCTGAAGCGTACAGGGAGAGAATTCCAGTACCATGGGGCAAGGTAAGAGAATGCTCTGCGCCCGGCACCAAGTTTCCTGTAGCATGGGATCACAAGAAGGGCTTTTCCCTTGAGTGGAGATAATAATAATGGAAATTTGTATAGCGCCTGGTTACGCTAAAAGCATGTCCCCACGCTGGAACTGAAAGTGCAGAGACAGAAATAGGGGAAAGGCCCGATTATCCTAAAAATAGATGAGTTTTAAGTTTCTTCCGGAAGCTCGGTTAGAAGGATCCAAGCGAAGGTTGAGAGGTAGAGCATTCCAACTCTTCGCCACCAAATAGCGAAAGGACCTCCCTCCCATGCGGGTCCTGCTCACCCTAGGGACCTTTAATAGGCCTCCGTATGAAGAGCGCAGAGCGCGAGATGGTACATGCCTAGTGACAAGGTTCTGGAGTGGTGCTGGCGCCTTCCCAGCAAGGATGCGATGGCAGGTGCAGAGGGCTTTGAATTCAATTCTGCTCCTTACTGGCAGCCAGTGGAGGGTCTGAAGGGCAGCTTTGGAGTTCGATCTTTTAGGGAGATTTAAAGTAAGGCGAGCTGCCGCATTCTGTAAAACCTGAAGGCGGTTTGTTGCCTTACAGGTTGCTCCCAGATACAATAGGTTACCATAGTCCAACCGCGATGTGACGAGTGCATGCACCAGCGTTCTACGGGCAGACGTAGGAAGGAGAACAAGGACCTTCCGTAGGCTTTTTAAGACGCTAAAGCATAAACCCGCCACCCGGTCTATCTGGGGTCCAAAAGATAGGTCAGTATCGAGCCAGACACCTAGGTTTTTGACTTCTTGACGGGGAGTTGGGACCTCTCCTAGGCATGGGGGCCACCACGCCGACAACCAGACAGATGGGTTCCTCCCCACCACGAGCACCTCGGTCTTGTTGCCGTTTAATTTGAGGCAATTAGTGGACATCCAGGTTGCAAGATCTTGCATGCAAGCTCTGAAGCTGTCCATGGCAAGGCCGGGCGCACGTGAAAGGGAGATAACCAGCTGCGTGTCATCGGCGTAGGACACAATTTGCAGCCCATGACCCACAGCAATGGGTGCCACTGGGGAGACAAAGATTAAAAAGGGTGGGGCTCAGGGACGATCCCTGGGGAACGCCCTGGCCCAATCCTATGTCCCTGGAGTAGTAGTCGCCCTGGCGGACCTGAAAACTTCTCCCAGTCAGGAAGGATTGGATCCACTGGAGATACATGCCAGGCTGGTAACGTTCGATTCTTTCTGCAAGATAATCAGATCCAATACAGTTGAGAGTTTTGTGGACTAGGCAGCAAATTTTGAATTTGATTCTTTGGCGGATAGGCAGCCAGTGAAGGTTTCTCAGCAATGGCAGGGAGAAAATTCTGTGGGGCATATTAAGTGCCAAAAGAGCAGCTGCATTCTTAATCACCTGAAGTCTATTCAGCAAGGATTCATTTGCGGTTGCAAGAAGGGCATTACAATAGTCGAGACAATTGATTACCAGAGCTTGGGTCAGGGTCCTCTAAACAGACAGAGGAAGAAAATGGAACACTCTACGGAGGAGGCTCAGTAAGAGTGTGGTCCAAACGGACTCCCAGGATTTTTACCATTATTTTCGGGGTAGGGGCTAAGCCAAATTCTGTGGGCCGCCAGTCCGGGGTCCATAAGGTTTGAGTGCCACCAAATCATAAGATTTCAGTTTTGTCAGCATTTAGCTGGAGGAAATTCTCAGTCATCCAGCTAGAGATTGCCCGCATACCATCATCAAAGGGTGGTTTGGTCTAAGCTGTTTTGGGATCAAATGTTAAAAAAAGTGGTGTGTCATCCGCATAAGGGAAGGGAGTGAACACGTGATCTTTGCATGGGCAACATACATGTTAAACAGGTTAGGGCTAAGACAGGAGCCCTGTGGTACCCGCTTCATGAGCTTCATGATGCGCGAGCGGAAAGGACACAAGTTAACAATTTGAGTGTGTTGGTCCAGAAAGATTGCCAGCCATTTTAACGCCAGTCCATGGATTCCATTCTCATTTAGTCTTTGAAACAACTTGAGGCAAGACAGTATCAAAGGCTACGGACAAGTCCAGCAGCACCAACACAGCCTTGTCCAAGGCAAATCTGATATAGTCTTTACCGCCTATAAGAGTGGTTTCAGTGGAGTGATTAGGTCAGAAACCATACTGAGATGGATTGAGGAAGCATTGCGCTTTCATGTGCTCCATGAGCTTAGTGTCGATATGTCTTTCCAAAAATTTACTCTTAACTGAGATAGGGCGAGTTTGCTAGCCGTTTCGGGTACATTTGCCTTCTTACGGATTGGAAGCACTTGTGCCAACTTCCATTCGGGAAGGAGTTTCCCCTTCGCTTAAAGATGCATTTAATATGGTCAAGTCAAGTCAAGTCAAAGAATTTATATAGCGCACTACATACCCAGAGGGTCTCAAGGCGCTTAGGGAGGGGATGGTGCAGATGGAGAAGGGCTAGCTGCGTAGCCAATAGGGAAAACAAATTGGCTGTCATAATATTGAGGGGAGAGCCAGATTTGGCAGTTTTCAAAATCTCTTCCACATTCGATACTTGTAAAGAAGGGAAACTTTCTAAGCAGGCATCCTTCTCCCTCAGTGATGCGGACAAAAGGGTAGTTTTATCTGGAGTTTCTTAGTCGCTTGGAAATTTATCATATTTTGTTAATTTTTCCCTCAAAATAGTTGGCAATGTTGTTACATAATGTTTTGGGGAGGAGCCTTTCCGTGCTTCTCATTCTTGTGATACAGTGCTATGGCAGCTTTATAAAATATTTTCTCCTTCTCAGTTTGCGATTTGCGCCATAACTTTTCTAATTTTTTTGCAGTTAGCCTTCTCCCTGTGAAGCTCAGAAGTATACCAAGCCACGTGCTTTCTTTGGGGGATTGACGTACTGTTTTAACGGCACAAGAATGTCTGTGGCATATTGTATGACGTCATGGAATATATTTAGCCTTGTGTTAATTTCCCCCAGGTGCTTCGAATGTGTGTGGGGGGGGGAAGATAACATTTACCACAAAAGAGTATTGGGTAATCTTGTGCCATTGTCTTTTGGGATTGTGGATGGGATTAGTAGGGGTACAGACAGACTAAGTGCCAGTGATCCGACCAGATCACTGGGCAGGGGGGGTTGTGCACATATGCAGGGTGAATTGGAAGAGATAACATCCAGGGTATGCCCAGCTGAGTGAGTAGGGCCATCATTAATCTTTATCAATCCTAGGGAAGCCATATCAGCAAGGAAGTGGGCAGAGTCGATGTTTGAGCTGTCTTCACTATGAATATTGAAGTCTCCCAGCACCAATAATTCCTTGGAAGAGATAGTAGGGTGGAACAATTGTTTCCATTAGTTTTATAGTGAAGTCCTTAAGAGGGCACGGAGGAAGGTAAATAAGAGCGCCCATCCAGCAATCCTGGGGCATGCATTCGGTCTTAAAAATGCAAATTTCGATATCATTTCAGGCGACGTCAATGATATAAACTCAACGCTTCTTTGTACACAACGGCAATGCCTCTGCCCACTTTATGCTCCCTTGCCAGTCTTAAAATACAATAGGATGGTTAGAGCCAGGTCTCCTTGAGAAAAGCTCAATCCGGGGATTCAGAGTTAATTAGATCCTATAGTTCAGTAGTGTTTAGGCAGGGACCCAATGTTTGCTAGGAAATCTCTCCAGTTATGAATGGAGCTATGATTTGATTTATGGATTTGTAAAGCGCAGCGAATGCCCATGGGCGTCTTGGCGCTAAATCAGAGTACTTGACCGAGCTGCTCAGCCAGAGCACAGCTAATCCGAACTGAATAACCATGTTTTTATCTCTTTCCGAAAGGACAGTAAAGAGGGGCTGTTTTTATTTGAGATTGGAAGCTGGTTCCAAGCCGTCGCTGCATAAAGCAGGACGCTTCTCCCTCCCCATCTGAGTTGTTTATATCTGGGGACCTGGATCAGGTTAAGGTTACTGGATCTCAAGGACCTGTTGGGCTGGTACCTTACCAGATGGGTTTTTAGGAACTGAGAGCCTACACCTTGTAGGGCTTTGTATGCCAGACACAAGGATTTAAATGTTATTCTGTTTTTCATAGGTAGCCAGTGCAGAGCTTTTAATTCGCGGGCTATTGGTTCATGTTTGGGTATGTTCAGCACCAACCCTGCTGCTGCATTTTGTAAGCGTTGAAGTTTCATGAGAAATGGGTCGCAGGACTGTCTATACACAAGGGTGCATCTACTGCTAGCCTGATATTTTCAGGGACATGGAGGATCATGTTGATCCAAGGGAACCTGGCCCACATAAGGCATTGAAAGATTAAAGAGTATGGTTCTGTAGCATGTATCTGAGGCATTAGCAGGCTGACCCGTTTGGGGCAGCAGCTGAGTAAGTGCGCCTAGGAGGGGAGGCTAGAGCACAAGAGGCAGGGGGCCTGGCTCCTGGCGACGGCTGCGCGCGGACGGCAGCCCTCTGGAGTGCCAGCTAAGTCATCCTACTTAAATCCAGGAGACGCAGGACAACTAGCCTGTCAACCCTGCACTTCCAACACAACAGGAAGCAGGAAGGGCTGCAGTAAAAACTCACTTGCTCGATCAACTCAAACGGGAGAAACTCCGCGGTGGACCAGAGAGCGAGCGGAAGGCAGCGCTGACCAGGTGGGTCCAAATAGGCAGTGTGAAAACAGCAGAGTACACAACAGGATCAGGAACAGAACAACGAAGGATTTTTTAAATAAGTGAAGTACATGCCATAAAGATAAAGTTAAAATGAGTGTTAAAACCAAGTGATTAGGTTAGGTCTGGCAAGTACTGAGGTTGCCTTACAATGAATGGTTTATGGAAGCTATGGAGCTTGAATTACTAAATTCTTCCGGATTGTAAACTTTTTACCTTCTACATCATCCTCATTCTAGCGAGGACAACCAAAGGGACAGAGTGGACTGGCATTTCCGATTATGTCAAGAGATGTCACTCCGGACCTCATGGAGTAGAATTACACAGATTTTGAGACTGAACTAGGCTCACCCATTTTGCAGCATTAGGACCGACAGCTTGGACATCCAAGGACAAAGCAAAATGACGTAAACTGCAATCTACTGCCGGCTTGTATACGAGCTGCTGTGACTGCTATAGCGACGGACTGAGAATTTGTCTTTAACGAACCGGACATTTGAAACTATCTGAACTTTCCCAAGGATTTGTAGAAGGGTCAACGGATATTCTTTTTATCCAAAATCTCCCTCCACTCAGCAAAGTGTTTCCCTTCATCCTTGGATCTCAGAAGAGTTTGATATTGCTGCATTAAAACCATTTAGTTCAATTTAGGATTACATACTATTTATTTAAATGCTCTTTACCCTTGAATGAAATATTAAAACTGATATTTAAATTAAACTCTGCTGATTGACTCATTTACTTGTGGGTAAACCTTTGATTTGTTTTTGAAAGCCTGTGCACTAGCATACCCAAACTTGGAATCATAACCATTTGAGTGTAGCAATTATATTCCTGGTCCTAGTTTGGTAATTTGCTCACCCTCCGAATATCCAGTCTCTTTCAGCACAAACAATATCCATTGGAGGACCAACAGAGTATGATGGTAGCCAGAAGTTAAATGAATAAAATTGAAATTCCAGATATAAAGTTTTGGGCCCAGTGCGCAACGCTACAACATGCTCCAGATGAGGTGATGGAGGATGTCTATAAAGAGGTAGTGTTAAGACAGCTGTCTGCAAAGTATTAATTTGGTCAGATGACGCAAGAAAAAAGGGACCAGTTGATAGTCCAGCGCAACAGCAAAAAAGATTCAAGAGATTGTGGGCAGCTTGAAATCCTACCTTGAAGGATCCAATAGCAATCACAAAGGTTGGGGAGGAATCCGAAGTCCAGCGCAACAGCAAAAAAGATTCAAGAGATTGTGGGCAGCTTGAAATCCTACCTTGAAGGATCCAATAGCAATCACAAAGGTTGGGGAGGAATCCGAAAAATGGATGCCGGAGAGGAGAAATTCCAACTTAGATAACAAAGTTACTGACACAACAGGCCTGGTGGATGAAGTTGACCAAGTGAATGCAGTCCGGGTCAAACCTCAGTCCGCAGGTGGAGACACTAGCAAGAACAGTGTTTTATTACATCAGCATCATGTTGGCGCCTTCAGACATGGAACCTGGTGGTTTTGCGGTGGGCATGGATTGCTGTAAATGTGGTTATAAAGGACATTTGGGGCACATGTGTAAGGTGGCTGAGAAGAAAGTTGCCATGGTTGAGCAAGAGCAATCAGGTTACAGGGTACTCATGGTACAGGAGGAGTGTTGTGGAAAGCATTGATCTGGAAAGGATAACACGTCCTAAAGCAGTCTTTGAGGTCAATTGGATGATGGTTGACATGGACCCTCTTTAAACAATAGTACCAAGAAAGTGGTTTGATGCCACGTGGCCAGGAGAGCAGCTGGCGCCCTCGGATGTCATTGTTAAGGGATATCAATTGGCAGACATTGGGGCTGAGGGGTTCATGAATGCACAGATCAGATTTGCTGGCCGGCAGACAACTGGAAAAATCTATATCGCCCTGGACGGTCACCCTATTCGGAGTTGGATACTTCAATACAACCTTTTCATCTTGGTCAATTCCAGGGCCAATAATCAAGTGGCAATTGATGCAAATGGGTTGGAATACATATGGCTCGTCATGAGAAAGTTTGAGAACAGGTTGGGGGAAGTTAAGAACTATATACATGCGATGAGACTAAAGAAAAATGCAGTTCTGGTTCGACCGGTCACTAGGAAGATACAGATGGCTGTGAGGGCAGAAACAAGAAAGATAATCCAGCAGCTATGAGAGGATAAATTAATAGAGATAACCCAATAGTTGACTCCAGTGGAGACAAACAAAAAAAAAACACTTTGCTACTGAGAAGTTGTGGCCAGTCTTGAGGAGGCCACAGAAGGATCGGGTGGTTCCATTTCCAAAGGTGACTGGATGAGAGCCATGGAGCAAGATTTAAGACTAAAGTGTGTGCTGAAGTTAGTTACAGGGGCGTTTAGGATAGAGTATGCTGCCTGATGGCATGAAACCATTATTCAAGGGGGTTAACTAGTCTATTCTTGGTGAGTGCTTGTTGATGGAAAAACAAAAAACGTATGTCACCCAGTGCGCTCAGGCCTTCACTAATCAGCTTGGCACATGAGGTCACTTGGGCCAAACATTAACCACCAAGAGTCAGAGAAACATTTTGTCGGCCTCTCATGGATAATCAGTTGAAAGAACGGATTGAGAAGTGTGGTATTTGCAAAGACTCAGAATGCCGCATGAGAGTGGGAATTGTAAAGTTGCACGAGGAGCAGCATCTGTCTGAAGTGAAGAAGGTATGGGAGATGGTTTCATTAGACTTTATTGGGCCTTTTCACCCTCTTCCAGAACATAATAGGCTTGTGGCTTTTTTGGTGGATGCTAATTCAAAGTGGTTAAAGGTAGCATTCATGAAATGCATCACCACCACTTCTACCATTGAGCTTTTTAGAGAGGTATTTAGAATGGCATATCCTCCGTTCTTCTCACAGATAATGGTACACAGATTACGTCACATGAAATGAATTTTTTTGGACATCCTTGGGGAGGCATGCATGTTAATCACTGTATAATCCCCAGGTGAATGGTTCAGTAGAGAGGGTCAACAGGTTTGTAAAAGGACTACGCAGTTGGCGTGTAGTGCTGGTTTGTCCTTGTGGTTAAGAACATGGTTTGGGCGTATTGCACCGCTGTCAACACCACTACAGGGAAAAACTCGCTTGAGGTGATGTGCAGCAGACAACCAGGAACCAAATTGGTTCAGTCTTGGATGCGGGAGGAGTGGCAAGGAAAAGAGGGTGCTCAAGTGAGTTTGGAGAAATGCTTTAGTGTTGTGGGAGATTGAGGTAAAGCCTGGAGGCGGACTATGTGGTTTAATCAAGTTGAGAGGTTCGTAAAAGGTCGAAATGGTCAGTGGCAATTGGACAATAGTTAAACTTGGAATCTCTGGAGAACAGCCCTATACCAGAGACAAGGGGAGGTGGAGAAATGTTTGGGTGATGTGGAAGGTACATCTGGGACGTGTTCTCCATGCTTGATGATGGACAGTGAATCCACTAGTGATTTGGGAGGAGACAGGTGTGAGGAGACACCAAATGTGCTGGGAAGAGGAGATGGGTCAACGGCAGCTTCATAAGTCCGTAAGGAAGCAAGAGTGAGGAGACCTCCGGGCTATTTTGGGGAATAAGTTTGTGATGAACCTTTTTCTGTGCTCATGACGGCTCACTGCCGCCATAAGTCACGGTAGGTGTGCGCTCATGACGGCCGGGAGCCGTCATAACGTTGCCGCTCAGCCCATGTGCTGGTAATTCCCCACCTATGCGCTGTTAATTCCCCTGTGCAGGAGAATTAATCAGTGGGCTGAGCTCCGACGTCTCCAGGCCATCATGAGCACCCACCCACCGTGAATAATGACGGCCAGGAGCTGTCATGAGTACTGCAGCGCCACGCCCAACCCCGCCCCCCCCCTCGCACCGTGGCGGAATTCGTGCCGCGGCGAAGGAGTTAAGCATCAAGTCTTTAATTCACCTGGTTGTTATTTATGTTTTAAGTGTGTTATTGGTTTCATCTGTAGTCCTTGTGGGCGTTTGTAACCTTAACCCACTTGTTTTATAATGTGCTTATGCAGCTTCAGCTAAGCTGAAGTGGCACACCATACTCTGACACAAGAACATTCCAAAATGTCATGTAGGGAGTTCTGTGGTTTGAATGTTGGAAGTTCAGTTGCTAGCTGTATCTGGCAGAACTGCGGTGTGTGGTTTTATATCTTACTTCCATTAAACTTACCAAGTTTGTGGTGTCTGATCTACTTCATTTCAACCGACCCATAGACCGAGACACTTTAGGATTGTGCGCTCATGTGGACAATGAAATTAAAATAAATACAAAACTAGGATGTTTTCATTGGGTGAAAACTATACGGTACATTCTATGCTGAATTCCTGAGCTGCACCATTAGTGTTAAAGAAAACACAAGGATTAAGAATGGAAATATACATGTGTACATATTAAATCAAACCTCAGCAGATTATGAATATTGGTTACTCACGTTCGCCTCAGGATTCTTCAGACGTGTGAGAATGTTCTTGTTGTGTATCTTCTGGCCTGTGTGCTGCTTCTGGTGCCTTGCTCTGTAGACCATCTTCCGTCTGGCTTGGTACCACTTCCTGCACACTGTGAACCACCTGTTCCTCTTGCACCTCAATGGTCTGCTCAGTCTCTGTTTCTTTCAATTGTCTTGGTGCTTCATGGCACTCGTTTGACAAAGCTTCTGTTGCACTTGTGGCTGTCACAGAGTCTTGAGATTCAGGGCTCTCACTTTCTACAGGTGCATGCGGCTGGTCAACTCCCTGTAACGCAACGTCTTCCTTCGCATCATCTGGTTCCATCACTGGAACATCATCTTTGGCATGGGCTACTACTGGCTGGCTCGCCTTCTCTTTAATGGAATCAAAGCATTCATGCCCTGTCAGGACAGCTGCAGGGTGTTCTAGAACTGCCGGAGTACAAACAATGGTCACTTCCGCTTCAGAAAGCACATCTTCTTGTTTTGTAGGAGCTTCCCCCTCTGGGACAGTTTCTATTGCAGTTTGCTCTAATAAACTTTGTTGTTCAGTTTTGTGCGCATCTATTGGCGGCTGATCAGAATCTTGCTTGTCTGGCAAATCACAAACGCTTAGTTTTGTTGCGGCGTGACAGATTTCTAGCTGACACGGCACCTGCTCTTCATTTTCTGCTGTTACTCGCACTGCAGAAGTATCCTCAGGGCTCAAGTCAGTAGTCAATGGAAGCAAAACATCAGAAGGAACAGCAACAGTGGTGGGCTTGTCTGCTCCTTCAATTTCTTGCAAGGAATCGACTTCAGAGACATTCTCAGGCACTGCATCAAGTACCAGTTCCTCAGCTATGTTCTCCACTCCACCCACATGGGTCAGAACCACCTCTTCCACAGTGGAAGAGCTGTGAGTGTCTATGCTTGCTGTGTGACTGACTTCCTCTTGCAATGTTGTTTGGGCAGGACTTGGTTCCATGGCAGGCGGTTCTGAGATTTCTTGTACTTCAGAAATATGTGAACTCTCAGGGCCTCCATTAGTTTCAACCTCACCCAGCACCTCAGATGTTGGTTCGTGCGCTGTCTCTGCCATCTTTTCCACTTCTGTAACGGTTGTCAGAACAATGGTTTCTACAATTGTTGTCGAGCTGTGCGATTCTATGAACACTGTGCGACTGGATTCAGAAGCTTGCATAGTCTCATGATGTTGAAGAATCTCTTCTTTGGCTGCCACTTCTATCACAGATATATCTTCGGGTCTTTGGTTGCTTTCAGCTGCATGCAGCCCTTCAGGTGCTGGTTCATGAGAGACTTCCTCCTCTACTCGTTCAACCGCTGTCTGAATGATCTTTTCCACAATGGTTGAGCTGTGAGATTCTATACTCACTGTGCAGCCAACGTCACCATCCTCAATGTCTGTAGGCAGAAGATCAAGTTCCTGTGGGCTTTGCTCGGGTGTAAGCAACGAGCAGAGCACCTCAGTTTCATGCAACTCTGCCTCTTCCACTCGTTCTACCTCTTGGTCGGCAGTGTTCTCTGTGGCCTCGTTCAATGAATCAGACCTCTGTGGTTCAGTGCTCATGTCAACTTCCTCACTATGCAGAGTTACTATTATTGTGCTTAGGTCACTCAATTTCTCTGCAGATGGTAAAATCTGTAAACTCTCTGGTTCCAAAGACTGAGGTACAGATTCTTGCTTCTCAAGATCAGCTTCAACTTCCTCACTATGCAGAGTTACTGGTATTGTGCTTAGGTCACTCAATTTCTCTGCAGATGGTAAAGTCCGTAAACTCTCTGGTTCCAAAGACTGAGGTACAGATTCTTGCTTCTCAAGATCAGCTTCAACTTGTTCGGTCACCTCCTGGACAGCGCAATCATGGCTTATTTCTTTGGAAACTTCAATCTCAACCCCTGTCTGATCACCAGCAACTTCCAATTCGTGTACTTCTGTACCAATAATTTCTACCACATTGAAATGTCCAATCTCCTCCAGTTTTTCATCAACAGTCAGCTTGGTACACTCTTCTGCAGGTTTTGCATCAGACTGCAGATCATTTTCTTCTACATGGCGCTCACTATCAGCGCCTGTGTCCACCACTGATGTAAAGTGATCTACTGTTTCCTCTTCAAACCGTTCCTCTTCTTTGACCACAGACTGGGTAATATCTTGCCCAGCAGTGAATACCTCAGACTCAGTCACTGATGCAATATACTCCTCTTGCTTGTCTTCTATCTCTATTTCACTCAGTTCTTGAGAAACATCCTCTTTTTCTACATGCTGTGGCATAGCTTCGGCATCAACTTGGGGCAAAGCATCTAGTATGCCATCTATGCTACCTTTAGCTGCCTCGAATGCTGCATTCATTATTGCGGCTGCCGTCTGGGATGCAGACTCAATTATGTGCTCTTCGCTTTCTAACTCCATTGCTGGAGCATCTGGACAAACATCTGCCAAATGTTCTGCCACCGTTAAATCCACGGGTTCCTGGGTTTCACCAGCAATGTCCATTAAGGTCACAGTTTCTGCTACAACTTGCTCTTCTACAGCAGCAGCAGTTATAGGGACAGAAACCGTTAGCGCTTCAGAAGCTTCAACCTCAGGTATATTTGCAATAACTTCCTCATGCAAATCCAAAACCTCTTCTTGCACCGGATTCAAATGAGCACATTGGTCATCACCAAACTCTGTTTTTCCAGATTCAAGCTGATCTTTTTCTACCACAGTCTTTTCAACAAACAGTTCCTGGTGTACTTCAGTTACTTTTTCAGCATCTGCCAGGATGGGTTGGATCTGTGCTTCCTCTGGCATTTCACGGTTTTCACTTAGAACAACATGTACGATTTCTTGTGCAATCACAGTAACTTCTTTGGTGGTGATGTCAAATGTGGACTCTATACCATTCAACGATTCTGTCACTTTTTCGACATCTGGCACTATTTCTTTATGCACCACATCAACATGTTCTGAGTCGACAGCTGCTGGAACACAGCAGTCACTTGTTCGATTAGTGGCCTCGTACTGATCTGAAAGCTTGTCTTGCGGCAGAGCAAAATGATGGTATTGCTGCTGTACGATGATAACCTCCTCAATCTTTACTTCTGGCTCGACCACATCATTTACAGGCACAGATGATTCTAATACAGTTTCATCACTTTCTTCTCTCTCTGTACCTTCCACACTTTCTCCACCACATTCCTCCATGTACCCTTCACCTTCCCTTGAATCTTCATGGTCAACAACATAACTTTGAACCACTTGAATGTGCTCCTTTTCTACAAACCCTGATTCAACGCTCACCTCTGAAACTTCCTTGATAATAGCTTCTTCAACTTCCTGAACACCCTCAATATGCTCGACTTGCTGAACTTCTCCCTCTTCTGGTTCAGTTCTGCTCAATAAAGCTTTGTTAAGTAAAAGTTCTTGTTTTGCGACTATGACCTCGCCCATGTCCTTTTCAACTTCATTTGCCTTACTGGAAGAGAACGTCACCTCTATTACTGTGGTGGTTGTAATTGCCTTTGCTGCCTCCGATAGCCTCACCTTCTCTGCAACTTCTTCAAGAACTTCCTGGGTTTGTTTCTTCAGCTCTTCTAAATTTAGCTCGCCGTTTTCTACCTCAGCGACAGGCGTGGATTCTTCGGAGGTCCCACAGGATTCACCCAACTGTGAAACTGCAGACACCATTTCTGTGGTCTCCTCTGCACAGGACACTTCAATGGCCTCTTCGAGAGCTGTAACTGCTTCTGAAGTTAGCTCCATTTCGTTGGCAGTTGTATGATCGGTGGCCTCCGAGTGCACAAACTCAAGGCTTTTGACAACAACTGCTTGTTCTACGACTACATCGGTTTCAAACACTTGCTCTGTTTGCTGCACCTCCTGGCTGGCATCTTCCTTTTGAATGGATTCTGTGACCGTTGCACTTATCCACGATGGGGACCTTTCTTCCATAGTAGTGACTGCTCTCTCTCCTTCCACTACAGTCACAGTCACTGCATGAACAAGTCCTTCACTGGGTTCTTGAGCTTGTTCAAGATCATCTTCTGCACAACTCGCCAGTGGTACAATGTCTTTCCTTACGGTCTCAGTTTCCATCACCTGCTGAGCCTCGAGTTTTTCCTGTTCAGCAGCTTCATACTCAGAAAGAGGAACCACAGCTGGAACATCATCTTCATCCTCAACAGTCTCTTGTCCTTCTTCAACAAGTGCATGTTCTTGTTTGCCATCAGACTTTTTCTTCTTGCGGCCTGGAATCAGTTTTTTAAATGAAACCCAAGATTCCTCTTTGCCGGGCTCACCTTCAGAAGTTGGATGTTCGGTATTTAAAACTGTGGCAGACTCCTCAGCCTTCTCTTCCATTCTAGTCTTGGACTTTCTTCGTGGAGTTACAAGTCTTTTGAAAGAAGTCCAAGTGGACACGCCTTCCCCTTCCGAAGGGCTTCCTGCTTGCTCAGGGGACGGACTCTCCTGTCCTTGATCGCTTTCTTGAGAAGAGGCTAGTGGAGCTTCGGTTTCAGTTTCTGCGCTTTTAACAATTGCATCCTGTTCCTCTGTTTTTTGGTTCTCTTCAAGTGGTTTGGGGGTTTCTTCCTCGTCTGAATCTGAAGTTTTTCTTCCGCGTTTCTTAGAGGAACCCACACAGATCAAAGCTTCCCATGAGACAGAACTATCAACTTTTCGTTTGGGCTCTTCTGTGCTTTTTTCCAGCTTTGGTTCTTCCTCCTGCGCTTTAGATTCCTGTGCTTTAGATTCTTCTTGATTTTCGGAGTTTGCACTGTCAGTCGAGGACATGGTGGCACTTTTTGCTGCCTTTTCAGGTTCATCTTCTTTGTCGCTTTCAGACAGTTTCTTGACACGTTTTTTGGGTGTGACTAGTTTTTTGAACGAAGCCCATGGTGTAATCCCATCTTTCTTTCTTTCGCCATCAGAAGTGGCTCCTTCCCCTTCGCCTTCAGAAGTTTGCATTGCATCAGTTGTGGGCTTTTCTACTGAAGCAGTATCTACTGGTTCCTCAGGGGAAGAGGGGATGCTATCTTCCTTCTCTGCTTCTGGAGCTTCAGGTGATTCAGATGAAGATTGCAACTGCTCAGCTGTCCCTTCTGGCTTTGGTTCCCTCTCTTCCGGTTTAGCCTCCGCCTCTTTTTTTGGTTTATGTTTCTTTCCAGATAGTTTCTTCAAACTACTGCCTGCAAAAAGTTTCCTTAACGGACTACCCTGCAACTTTGCCTTCTCTTGCGATGACAAGAGTTCTGCCTCGTTTGTGATGCCCTCAGGGGATTGGGCAGATGCATCTGGAGGGCTTGGCTCAACTTTGCATTCCAGAACATCGCCTGCAGCTTCTAGTGCTTCTTTTGAGTCTGTTGGTTCGTCAGTGGGTTTAACTGCTTGTACTGGTACATCGCCGGGCTGCTCAGAACTTGATGCAACAGTCAAAACTGTGACTTCAGCCATACCATCCTTAACACTGCCTGTAACAACTACATCTGCTATACCTTCCTCTTCTTTGGTTTCCTCACTAGTTGGTGTAATGGATTCATGTTCCAAATTGTCTTCTACATACACTTCAGCAATGTCAGCCAAGGGCACCTGGCGTTCTCCTGGAGGCTTTTCTTCAAGGGATTTTTCCACTTTTTCAACAATTGAGACAGTAGACTCTTCTGACTTCACGTCTTTGGAAATATCCGCTACGGGTGCGCTGATGGCTTCTGCATGTTCTACTAGTAGAATTTCAGGTTTTTGGTCTGTGGAAATACCAGATGCCGGCTCTGCAGTTTCCTCAGTCACAGGCTCTTGATCTTCACCAGGTTTCAGTTTGTCACTGGCTTCGCCTGGGATTTCAGCTTTATCCATTTCCTGTTCTGTTGCATTTTTTTCCACAACTTGCTGCTCATCCTCTTTAGGCTTTTTGAAACTGGTTCTTTTTCTCAACCCGGCCCAACTCTGAGTGAAGAACTTTCTAAAAGGCGAAGAGGTTTCTTGCACCAGTGGATTTACTGGTGATTCTGGTGACATTTTGGGCTCTTTTTCCTCTTCTACTGCACCTCTGCTTTCAACCTGGCCATCGCTTTCTTCAGTCTTTTCGGGAGCGCTATCCACTGAATCTTTCCCTGTTAAAGTTTCTGTCACAGTCTCTTCTACAGAGTTGATATTTCCGTTATGATTTTCTATTTCTAGTGACTCTGGTTTGCTTTGTTCCACTGTTTCAGGCTTTAATTCGGCGTTCTCAGACTTCTTTGCTTCTTGCGTGTCTGTGCCATTTGCGTCGATGTCTTCTTTCTTCACAGTCAGCAGTTGCACAGGTTCGGTTTTCTCAGTTTTATCCTTCTTTACGGTGAATTTGAAGCCAACAAATTTAAAAACCTTCTTGAACCCAACTTCGTTGGATTGAGCGTCACTGGTTTGTTCCACTTGCTCAATCTTTTCTTCCGTGACTGGAACCTCTTCAATCGCTTCCTGGCTATCTTTTTGTTCAATTCCCAGAACGGCAGGTTCTTCTTGAGGCATAGTCTCCAGGCTTTCAGTTGGTTCTTCTTTTTGAGAAACAGCTGCAGCTTCTCGTTGTCCAACTGCAAAGCAAAAAATAAAATAATTACTTATTTGACAAATAAGACTATACACAGATTGCATTCAATAATATTAATATCTAAATAAACTACAATTACAGGCAGCCAAGCCCTGGAAACCACTTGTGCAATTCAGAGTTGACCACTTCACGTGTGTTTATCTATTGTCAAATGCAAATTAACAGATTCATTGAATGTTGAAAACGCAAGGAACTACCAAATTGCTGGGAATAGGGCCAAGCCCTCTGCTGAAGTCTCTCAAATCGGATAACTACCTGGCGGAGTGAAAGAGGGGAATGAGATAGGGATTTGTGACATCATCCATTATTTTGCTCCTATTCTTTATATCCTCAGGGTCGTTCACTAAAGCAAGAAATTGTTCCAGGCCTGCAGCCGGAGCGCCCAACTCCCATGAAGGGTAACTTTTTTGACCAGCTGAAAACGTAGCCCTGGAGAACACTGGGAGGGTCATTTTACAAATAAAACTAACATTTTTAGTAGGTCTAGGTTAGATTTTTGTAACAAGCAGTACCCCTCGTTAGAAAACAACTATCAGTACTACTCGCAGTCATACAATGCTCATATCTATGACAATACCTGGAGCCATTTTCCATCATGCTTAAAAAATGATTGGTACTCACACTGTCTCACAGGACCTTCACTACATTCAACAGGGAGTTTTTAGGTCGAGCCTGGGCAGTGCATGCACTGCGAGGCATGCTATATTGGAGTATGGACTTGAAGCCCCACCCACATTTGTAATTGGCCTGTGTTGTCCTTCGTAAATGCTGGCTTCGGATTGGTTAATAGGCTTGTTAGTACTGCCTTAGTACCCCTGGTCTTCATTTGTAACCTCCCATGAGGAATGGCCCTTTCACTTTCGTTGTTACACGGTTATCAGGGCACGAGTTGGGGTACACGCAGGTGGATGGTGTCCACCCACTTTTTTCACAGGGTGAACGCTGTCCACCCTGCCAAGAATTTGGGCCCCACTGAATAATGTGCTGAACTCCTCTTAGTGTAATTTCCAAACACTGAGACACTTTCAGCAACGCCTGCAAGTTGTCTGCTTTCCATCTGCAACAACGTGCAGGCGGGGACGGTGCTTTATTTAAAACTCCTGCTGGACCCATAACAAGGCTGAATTTGAGGGGGTCATCAGGCCTCCTTTTGTTCGAGTTTCTTGGCTGGGAGCAGTCAGGAGCCTCACACCTGATGCAAATGAAGCGGAGGAGAAACAAAGGCTCACACCTGGTTAGCACTTCACACATACTTGAGAGGCAGCTTTTCACTTTATTCAGTCCCTGTTTAGGAGATTTGCATGCACTGTAAGAATATCAGGTGTGGATCTTTCCCAGTATTTGCACAAAGCAAATGGCATTTATACAGAATTTACTTCCCCCAGGCGTTGAAATAATTTAAGTACCACTGTTTTTTCTTGTATAGCCCTACTCATTCCAATGCAGGGTGTCAGAGCGCTTACCATCAACATGTGCATATTACATGTACAATAAATTATATGTTTGTAAATTAACATACAAAAAAACTCAGGGATTGGGTAGAAGTCACACATCTTCCATAGTTCACTGTGCCATTATCCTCGCAATGTGCTCAAAAGTACACATGATAGACCTGCTAAACATATATGCGAGGGCTTTAGATCCGATGTCACTTCTTGTGATGCAACTGCCTGTAAAGTCGTGGCTTTTGATGCCACTTTCTATTATATAAATTCCTGTGATGACATGTGTGATGTTGCGCACCTGGATGTCGCTTGCATGCTGATAAAATAGATCAGCCCCCCCCCCACTTTTTTTGGGACTTGTGCCCTGCACGGTATGGTAGGTCATAGTTCGTTTGTAAGCACTATTTTCTTTAATGAGTTTCTACTACTTCAGGCAAGACATGCGTTCCTGCAACATTCAGCACACCTTCACTTTCCACGCAGCCTAGATACTGCATTTACAAGAGTATGAGCTATTGGCAAGGTAAATGACAATGGCTTTTAGTTCAGTGTTAAATTATCGAAACAGATAAAATAAAAAAAGGCATGGTCATTTACGCGGAGATTTGCTTAAACTCTCGCAAATGCGAGACCTATTCTATTGCAAATGCTCGTTATCCAGATGGCATAGGCGGGAGTGCGAGTACAGCAGACCACTGCTAGAAATTCGTGAAAAGACCAACTAAATTTGGGAACTTTTATTTGGGGGGGAAAAGAAGTCTATATGTTCACTGCGTATAAAACTGATAATTTTACTGCTTTCAGAAGTACCGTACATAAATTAAAGCTTTGACAACACGCGGTGCTGGTGACACGCGAGACCAACCGTTCGTCAAAGCGACACGATAAATGAGATGATTTAACGCTGCAAACCACAATACTATCTCCTGTGACTGCATTTCTCTTGACGGACAGCAGGTGGCAGCAAGTCAACGTAGATTTGAGCTACTTGTTCATCACTTAGTCATTTTCTTGTTCTGCACCGGTGGATAGAAAACGATATCAAAGCACGCGCAGTATTAGTGGTACTGCGTTTGCCACTGGCAGGCCTGCAATTTAAATGCAGATCCATGCAAAACTAGCTTGTCCCTCAAACACACCGACACGGTTCTGCTATCTTCCACAGTAAGATCAAAGGTGAACCACAGGTGACCTGATCAGTGTCGATAACGTACGAGCAATTAAGTGGGATTCATTCGGAATATCATTCGCTTCAACGTCTAAAGGATTGCCCATTGCGTGCATAATAAAAATACAGGAATACGTCAGAATGGAAAATTCACAAACCATTCATGGTTCGAGCAGACCCCTTCCCACAGACTCCACTTCCAGCTAGATTATTGTTGTTAGTTGGCTACAACTAACCTGCCAAGTGAAATTCCGAGGCCACCTGTGTCGCTATAAAAAGCCATGTAGCATAGGCCAGGCAAAGCGCT
Source organism: Lissotriton helveticus (assembly GCF_964261635.1). NCBI lineage: Eukaryota > Metazoa > Chordata > Amphibia > Caudata > Salamandridae > Lissotriton > Lissotriton helveticus. Next base: position 1,592,309,404 of record NC_136067.1, on the reverse strand, counting down.
TTGAATGGTGGCAGTAGTATGTTTTAAAAAAAACCCACTAAAAACGCTACTCGAGGATATCCTCAAGCAAAAAGAAAATAAGACACGTAGTTTGCACTAACCCTCAGAAGTGCTAGATGTATTGCTCTAAAATACAGGTTCCAAGTGTACCCACTTTGGTACAAATTTCAGGTAACCCGTTGCAAGCGGATCACACCGGACCCAGCTGAGTCACCAGGGTGTTGATTTGTTTATATCTCACCAACTGAAAAGATACAAGGCCAATTTTACTTATTTTTTTCTTCTAAGTGCACCAAGCGCCCACTCGGGTGGCACCCCTGTGTACAGGTCTCTTACAGCACCTGGTCACTGTGTTGCTCATCCTATAGGGATGCGATTCCATCAATGCTAAATCCAAGCACCACCATTTTGGGATTCAGGTCCTACACCCCATGCCTTTGACATCAACCTCCCTCATGAAACAAGCTGTTTAACTCTTTCTATGCCGATGACGGAACCGCTCCGTCATCAGCCGCGGTGGCGCTGTGCTGATGACAGAGCGGTTCCGTCATGGCCCGCTCGCCGCAAGGATTCCGTGCCTGCGCTGGGCGTTTCATTGAGCGGGCGGGGCCATGACGGAACCACTCCGTCATGAGCACGCTCAACCGCGGCTGGTGACGGAGCGGTTCCGTCACCAGCATGGGCCAGCCGCGTGACCCCCCCCCGCCCTCTTAGCGCTGCGGAGGAATAGCCGCCACAGCGATGTGGTTAAGCAACACTCTTTAGTGTATTTACCGCCCTTGTCGCAGCAGCACAAAAACAACAAAATAAACACGCCAGGCTTTCCGGAAGCATGGCACAGGATGCATATAATGCATCATATTGGCCCTCGCGCTTGCATGCACCAACACTAGTGAGAGGATCAGAATCCCTCCACACCGCCTCAGGCAGTGGTGGCAATCTTTCCCAGAGGCACTCAATGCCAACTCTTGGTAGTGCATAGTAATTGGTGGGATACCCCCGTGCAAGAAACTTCGAGAATGGTTTGCCCTAAATGCCCCTCGATAATCCCCTCAAGTGTTGCCCCGAGACAATGATCACTAGTTGCGAGGCACACAGATGTGTGGCAATGGCTGTGGGTCAAATATGAAGCCCCTACTGGGGATGATTCCCACCCAGCCACCGCGGCACAAAGTATCTCACAAAGGGGGAATCCCATAACCCCTTGGCCGCTGCGCAAATTGTTCTGCAGCGTTGGGGGGGGGCGCTTATGTCGGAACCACGCCATCATGAGCCACGGGCGGCGTGTGCCCATGACTGTGTGGTTCCGTCATGCCCGCACCCGCTCATTAATTTGCCCACACAGGCGGTGAATTAATGCCACATGGGCGGAGTGGCCGCAGCATTACGGAACCACGGCGTCATGGGCACACGCCACTCGCAGCTCATGACGACATGGTTCTGTCATAAGCAGGCAAGGGGTTAAAGTCTACTTGATCCGTGTCCCATTACATCCGACCAAGAACACGGCTGCAAGACCCGCTTTTACTCTGTGGCTGTCCAGGACAGCAAAGCTTCAGAAATCTGCCCTCTGGTGGCTACACGAGGCCACTGTCTGGTCTTTAGTGTTCCTTACTTCAAGGCCAATAGGAACCAGACCATATACAGACTCTAGCTACGCTTCCCTCTGGCGGGACCAGCGCATGAAGGTTTCTAAATTCAGGTTTGAAAACCGTCAAAGGAAAAACGTCAATGCACTGATATAACCTGATGTAATAAGGTGAAACGCCTCTGCAGTGTTAATAAAATACACGTTCTTGAATTTCAAAGGGACTTTCTGAAATTCTTACGTTTGTTGTAAGATGTCTTTAAAGAGTGGTGCAGGACACCTGTGCTTATTTTTTTTACTTCAGCTGGCCTCTATATAAATAATTGCTGTTTATTTAACATCTTTATGGATGTTAGTTCTCTGTAAGACAGGCAGCGGCCCAGTGTTGCTGTTCCCTGGGGGCTGCAAGTAAAGGCCAGAAGAGCTGCAAGCCCCCTGTAGTACTTTGAATAGCATTGCTCTGTAGGGACCCCCTACCATACGGACTCAAGCTATGCCATAAGCACAGAATAAATGTGTGGGATCTAATGGAAGAAACCCATCTTATTAACCCCGTCCATGCTTATGATGAGTCGGGCTCGTCATGAGGCACAGTGGAGCTTTGCTCATGACTAGCTAGGCTCGTCATAACGGCAGCGGCCCGCCCACGCGCGATTGATCCCCTGCCTGTGCGGGAGAATCAATCAGCGGGCGAGGTTGTGACGTGCCCAGCTCCACTGTGCCTCATGACGAGCTGGGCTCATCATGAGCACCGCGGCGCTCCCCCCACACCGTGGGGGAATTACCCCTGCAGCGAAGGAGTTAAAGGGGCTCACAGTGTGGTCTCTTAATGAGAAAACCTAATTGTTTGAAGACGAGAACCCTAACCAATCTTTAGGTAACATGCTTCATCATCGGGCTACTCCTCTCACCACTCCCCAAGTGGTATGAACTACAACTCACCCAAAATGAAGGGGAGCACTTTTGGTTGTGTATTTGCATTTATAGCTGTAAACACCAATGTGAGATGGCTACCTTGGGGCAGAGTGTGTGAGCAAGAAAATTGAAACTGCTAAAAATGGCACTGTGGACAGAATCAATGCACTTGGTGTCATAGAGGCATATTAAAATGGAAACGTGGGATGTGACTTCAACCCGTTTGTGATAATGGGGTCAACAGGTTTCTGCCAACTATTGCAACTCTATGAAGAGATGTGTGGCATTCGTCAGGACCTAAATCCTATCACTCTGCAGGTGGAGGGGGTTAGTAAAATTAAGGAGTTTACCTACAGTGTGCGGACTAAACATACAACCAGTATCCCACATTCAATATGGCTTGATCACTTGTCAGCATTTGCAAAAGTTGGGTATTTCACCTCAACTAGACGTACCTCAAACTAAAAGCTTAATTTGAGCCAGTGGTGTCCAACGCTCTGCACTTAGATCTCACACCGGCTCTAGTGGCAGTCCACTACACGGTGGCACGGTCTTTAATTATGAGAGGAGTACAACAGCGTTTAAGACAACATACATTAAAAATGAATAATACCAGCCTCTCACGCCATAATTATAGCTTAGTGTGACCTAAAATACTCTGAATTAATCACACTTGTAGGAGTGATAATCAGGTGTTACGTTGGTAATGTCAATCAGCAGCGCCAATGTGTGGTGCAAGCTGCAGTGGCCTTCCTAGAAGGGCCCTGGCATTTAATTTTATACAAAGTAAGCACTGCTAAAAGCAGAACTTTAACAGCCTGCAGCTCCATCCTATAGAGTGCCTGGAGTTAGGCCATGCCAAGCTCTGTAGGGATTGGCTCATATACGGACTCTTGCTATGCTCTGTAGGGATACTACTGTACATGTCGTTACATGGTGTAGTAAGCACTAGATAAATGCAATTTCAGTGCAGTTCAATGCAGTGGTAGCAATAGAGAGCTCTTATTTAATCCGCTCTTGCATTATCCTTCCTTCACAAAGGAAAAAAATTGCTGGCTTCCTTGAGGACTGCAGCCCTGCTTGCATGGTGCTCAGAAAATAAGGCATTTTCTGCAATCCTCCAGCACTCACATGCACACTCAATACCTGCTGGGAAGGTGGATCCATCCTTTACGGTATAGAGTCTACAAATCATGGAAGGGAAGAGGTGTGGCGCTGTGGCCAGGTGACTGGCGCTGGATGCTGGGGATCACGGTTTGATCCCCGGCTCCGGCGGCAGGGGTCTGCCCATAGCTCGCTTAATCTTCCCAACGGCCCCCAGCGCCGAGATACCCCTTCGGGGGTGATTCGTGCGCTATACAAGTAGTGGATTTGATTCGTGCGCTATACAAGTAGTGGATTTGATTCGTGCGCTATACAAGTAGTGGATTTATTTATGGATCTCACTGAAGCATACAAAAAAGTTTTAAGCTCCGCCACTGGTAATTAACCAAGCCACATCCAAGTCTATCTCTAAAGTAGGTCGAAACATGTCCGGGGTTGCTGGTGTTCCCTCTATCTGGGCTGGCAGTTGGGGGTAGACTGTTCCTATTGGAGCAGGGCCAAAACTGATTTGCATAAGGCGGGCCTTGGTGCAGGGGACACAGTGGGAACCAACGGCCTGGAATGCAGCAGTGAGCATGGCCAGTGGCTGAGATTACGTCAAGCTTTCTTTTCCATCACCTTGTTGATTTTGCAAATCTTGGACCTCAAGCACGTCAGTTTGGACAGGAGTGGGACAGAGGCTCAGAGCGAACGGACATGGATCACATGCTCAAAGCGATACAACAATCAACGGGCTTGAGGTTTAATAAGAGTCTATATAACCTCCTGCAATAACCTTTGTGGTTTAATTCTCGAGTTTCATCATCTCAAAATATGGATAAGGCGCATACATGCGCAGCACGCCTTGCGCTCCAGAAGGCTGAGGGTTGAAACTCACATGCACGGGGTTGAATTAGGGGAGATGCTACAGAGCCTAGCACGCGGGAAAGATGTGTGTTTTAGTGGTTGAAAGTTTGCACAAGCAGACTAACACGCCGACTCGAAGGGAACTCAGAGGGTACATGGGTAAGGTTTTAACATTAAGAGTTGGGATTCTGAGAACCAGATGGGCTGCATTTGTAACCCACCCCATGTGTGCCTGGACAGGAGAGGCCCGTGCGCTCAACAATGACGCAGTAGCCAGTTTCTTAGGACTGCGACCCGCACCAGCGTCAACCCTCGCAGCTCCCTGTAAACGCACCCGGGGATTCTGTCAGGACCAAAGGCGCGCGAGATTAAGTTCACTTTTTGGGTCAGGCAATGAACAGTCAGCAAAAACAACCCGGGGAGTACAGAGTAAACCAGATAGTTTGACATCGATGTAGACCACAAATGCACGCCGAAGGCGTAAAAGTGCAAGTGGAAAGCACGAGCAGCGTAGCTAAAGCGGCACAGCGTCAAGCGGCAGCCATCTCTGCACCCTCCGTCAGTGAACTGCCAACAGGGCACACACGCAGCTGGCGCTGTGTGGCATGCCAACTGCGTTTTCCTTACAGCATTAGCGCTCACCTCTTGCCAGACACCAAATGCAATTTATTCTTGGTACACTGAAGGAAAATCTTAGGGCAATCACCGCTCTACAAGAACGCAAAGTCCAGCTAATTAACTGGGTCATCGCCACACGGATATATGCTCACACCCCATGATATCCGATACTTTGGTCTGGTTTGTCCAGCGACGAGGACCAGACAACAAGACCCAGAATGCAACTCACTGTGACACGAAAGCTAGGGGCAAACCATAGTGACATTGAGCACTAGAAACATATGTAGATGGATGGGCGGGTAAAACAGTTGCGTCTTCTACCGTCCACGAACTTGTCCTTGAAGGAAGTTAAAAATGCATCAAACATCGGATCATTAAAGCCCCTGACAAAGATCCAGGGTGAGCTGGGCACCAGGTCTCACCCTGCCTGCGGTGCACGTCTCCATCCACAACCCCACGACAAACAGCGTGGAGGAGGCCTGCCTCCCACATACACCACCCCACTAGCTGCCCGCGGCTATCTAATCACCTCTCGAGGGTGCCCCGTATTTTCCAGTCCCCGTATCTCTCCGTTCCCACAGGAGAATTTTATCTGGGACTTGGGGAAAGGAGGGGGCGGGGGAGAGAGCAGGCGGACAGAATGCAACAAGGAGCCCCATGCGCCTGCACTCGAGCATGTCGACATCTGCAGCTGGTTGGCTGTTCCCGGGGGATTTGTAGCACCGCCTGGACCCCGGCCAGGAATTCCCTACATTCTGAGCCAGCCGATGTCGCACACGCCCCATTCCTCGGGACGGGCCCCTCAGGAAGGGTATACGTGCTATGCCATATGTACGTTTCTCCAGGAGGGGGAGGCAATGATTACAGCTGGGAATTGCGCGGATTTATGGCAGTGTCATGGTCGAGGGTTTGCTTTCCAGCCGGGAGCAGGAGCGAGTTTTAAATGCAATTGGCAAACCTATTGTGCTTTTTGTCAATGACACAAATGGAGCGCACGAAGGGTGCTGATGCACCGTGGGCATGCTCAGAGCAGACGAATGCAATACTAGGATAGCTTGATGGGTTTGTGTACCTTTGGCAGCGGCTAACTAATATAGTCGAGCTCGCCTGGCACCCGAAGTTATAACAAAACAATCAAGACCTGTTATGGAGGTATCTGGCCAATACAAGACTAAGTCACTCTTGGCAGCCATGCTGCAGAAACCCTCATTCCTTTGCAATTCAAACGCTTACATTTGTACAAAATGGTGTCTGTTTAAACCCTGGCATAATACTATGGATAGGCCAATATGCACCAAAATCCCCAAATGAATCTACCACCAAGGAGCAGGCAGGTGCGATGGAGCATGAAGGAGGCGCCACAGTTACTCACGAAACAAAGTTGTGAAATGTAGTTAAAAAGCTTAAAATACTTTCGGGTATGGTCCAACGTGAGGTGAAAATAAAGACGAGTTAGGAGAGAACATTAACAGAGTTAATGTTGTTGCCACCTTGTAAAAAAAAAAATCAAAAAAAAAAATCATACAATTCCCTAAATGTCCTAACATACCTAATCCCGGTCAGACCATGCCAATCCTCGCATTCAGGCACACAGGTCGAGAAAGATAAAAGGGCAAATTAACTCCATGTGCAGGAAGCCTAACATGACAACCATAAAAGCCACACGGGAAACATGTGGGCCTCGCTGCCCCGCCCCTCGACTACTGTTGTAGATCAGGTTTCAGGCTGAGAGATAAGGAGACAGGGGGAGGATTGGAAGAAGCTGCAGTTTGAGGGGCGCGTGCGTGCTGCGTGGCACGTTTCCACCACTGACGTTAGTGTAAGAACATAAAACACCACCACCGTGACCTGCAATAAAACAACCGCCATAAAACCTATGCTGCTTTAGTGATTGGTTTCTTGGATGTGCAGCCAACAGTGACTCGGCTGATGCCGCCCACAACAAACTGGACACATCAAGCCAAAACCGGCCACATCATAAAATGTCCCCACATAAATCTGCTCAGAGTGAGACAAATAGAGAAGGGCCTTAGTGCGCTGATAAAGATCTCTATCATTTAAATTACCCGGTAATTTTCACGATGGTAAGTGCAAAATAAACTAATATTTCCTCAACAAAATTCCGGGATTAGGATAAATACGGCTCAGATTTCAAACCTAGGGTATTTTTTGGAAAAAAACTGGCCACTGATTTATGCATAGGTATCTTATCAGGTCACCACGATTCCTGCTGCACTTCTAAGTGGTATGGAATTGCATTTACGTTTACCACTGCCGCTATCACGCTAAATTTTAAAGAAAATAAACTATAGGTAAAATATGGTGTTTAATACATTAACTAAGAGTTTTAAATTAGAAGGAGAAAAAAAAACAAGGCTATTGTTTTTTCTACCAAATTTCTTAAATCGCTTTTTGGGTGTTTTCAGACGGTGATTAGTTGCGGTCTGTCTCAGACCTTTAGTTTATTCAGCAGTATACTTTCCTCTAACAACCAACGATGCCAGCTACTGTATACGCACTCTGTATGCTTGGCTGGCTCGCCCCCTCCCCCCCCCCCAGTATGGTTTACGGAGGGGGCCCTCCACGCTCCGGACTCAGGAGCTGTATGGCCCCCTCAGGGGCCCCAGAGCAAGTAGTGTTGGAGGGGGCCCCTGGATCTCCCCACCACCCAGGCTACTGTTCCACCAGTGGCCTGCGGGGCCCACGAACCCTGATTATTGCTGTTATCACAAGTGAAACAGCGGCCCAGAAGCCAATTTCATTCCTATGGCTGCCATGACGTACTGGGTAAGCCACTGGCAATGAGGGGGCATCCCTCCAAAAGCACGAAAGGAAACCTACCCCACACAAACAACCCTGTTGTGGCACCCTCAATAGATGGCTGTGGCGAAGAAAGCATGGGATGGAACGTATGGCCTCGCCCATCCCACGAGTGGTTGCAATGGATCAACTGGCTTTAACATTTATTTTCATTTTAATAAGTTTGGATACTAAACGTGCTTCTAAATACAAAAAGTCATATCAGACTCGCCCAACCTGCTTAGGTACCTTGTACTCTTTCAAAACGTGTGATCCTTGACAGAATCCAATAAATACGAGTCGAATTTATCTTAAATTAGAAAATTAGAAGCGCGTAGTGTTAAGCCAACCCCTAGTATTGCGAGCGCTGGCGTAGGACCCACGTCTCGGTACACGGAGTCGTGACCAACAGGGGGCGCTACCCATGAGAAAACACCGACGTAGCTGCAGGGGCGTAGTATGCGCAGTTATCTGTGGACCAGTGTTGGAAACTATCCAAACAATAGCTCGGGTGAGCATTCAGCGGACAGACTTCAGACGATACCCGGGCTCCAAATGTTGCGTAATTTGAAATAACACTTACTCGGAGATTGTATCTACGTTCATGACGCGGATCTGCTTTAAAACGCTCACAATATGCCGCGCACATGGAAATGGTCCCTCATGTGCACAAGATCAAACAATTCAGCCAAGCGGAGAAGCCGCTGTTACACTACGGATCTGCCCAAGATCTCAGTTTGTTCTAAAGGAGCAGCTGCGACTAACGTCTGGTCTTAAACCACGCCACATACCACTCCCAGTGAAATATAGTGGGATAGAGTACTCCCCTTTACCAACACTACTTTTAAGTGAAGAGGGCGCCGCCCCTACGTGGGAATGAATCTTAAGTGCAGCTGCATCATTAACCTAAAACGAAGGACTGGTACCCCTAAATATTTATGTTTTTGGATGCATTTATTTTCCCCGAGAAGTAATTACTAATCACAACTTCCTGCACCAACAACAATAAAGTAACGCGTGAGAGTGGATGGCCCGACAGCACACTTCCTCCCAGCATCCTGTCAATGAACGCATCCTTCGGCTTCTCACGCATAGCCGGTGCACTCAGTCACTACTAAAGCAGCTGTGATCCGAAAGTAGTGTGGCTGGTGCAGCTGCACCACGCCTCGCTCCCCCACACCCCAAACGGGTCGGAGGCGCCTTCCTACCTGTGATGGTCAGTGTGCCGAGCATGCTTCCTCGCCGTCGTCCTCCGGTTACTAGACTCTTCCGACCTCTCCCTGCCTCTCAGTCCCTCTGGTCCAGCTGCGATGCTCTCTCACTCTCCGCGCCCGGTTTGAAGCGGTTTACGCCCCTGTGGTGATGAGGAGGATCTTCCTGGAGGGCGCGTCACGCACTGATTCAAGGGGGCGGAGGGGTCCCGGGTCACTCGCAGACGCCCCTTGTGAGCTGCGCCCTCAGCTGTCTCTCCCCACTATCTGCAGACTGGGAGCCGCTGCACTCTGCGCCAAGGAGGAGCCCCCGGGAGGTCACGTGGTTAAATGTGAGGGAGGGTCTCACCCTGCCCCTCCCCCGCCCCCATTGTGGGCCACCCACCCCACGCTGGGCGCTCCGGAGGCGGAGCCTGCGCAACTTTTGTCCCATCTCGACAGTTGCTTTATCTCTATTCCATGATCGGATCCCCGGGGTTGGAAAGCTGCCTTCTGAACCCGCCTTTACATAATCCCTTTTAAAATGTAAAACGCGCCCGTCTGCGGAGATTAAATCTGGCTTTTGTCCCGTCTCCTCTCAGGTAGCAGTTCCAATATGCAAGTTCCTTCTTTGTTACAGAGCCGAGGATGACTGGTCGAAGACAAGAGGCCAAGACACAAAGCAGTGCTTTTTTTGCCAGACCACCCCCCTCTTCTTAGACTACATAAATGTTAGGCATTCCTGCTTTAACTGGGGCAATCCACTCTTTGTTCGAAATCCTAATAAGGGTATGAGGAACTAGGCCCTATTCAGCAAGCAGCAGCAAAAGTTACTTTAAGTGCCCCTCCTACGCAACGTTTAGCAAGGGGGGCGCATTGTACAAATGCTACGCGGTTTATATTAACTTCACAGTTTCCTTTTTACAAGTTTCCGCGGCTAAAATAATAGGATTTATTGCTCTTTCTGATAGATTTGGGCAGGCAGTAAAATAATGTGGCCACGCTCGACCAGTCCCTCTGCAGCATGATTGGGTTCAATTGGTCTCAAACTCACTCTTAGTTCTTACAATTGCATTGCTCCTGTGTGTGCAACATGCCTCTTAGAATTCTGGGGTTTTGCCCCACCAAAACTGCAGCTGATACCCTTTCTGTGCAGGCTGCAGACTTCTGCTACTTACAGTGTTCCCCAGTCCTCCACCGAACATCTTATATGATATTTTTTAGAGCGCAGCAAATGCCCGAAGGAGTCAAGGCACGAAGGTAGCAATGATAAGGGTCCACCCACGAGTAGTGAAGGCACTGTCTAGCAAAAAAAACTATAGTGTGAAAAGCCATGTCTTTAATGCTTTCCTAAAGGGGGCTTGAGCTCTAATGTCGGCCATAGGCTTGTGGCCGGGAAGGCTCTCCTTCCCCATTTCTTCTTCTGAAATCTGGGCACTGTCACCAAATTGAGGTGAGCAGAGCCAAGCTTCCTACCAGGGACGTAACTGTGACACATAGCCCTAAGTCCTGCTGGACAGCTCTGAAAGAGGGCCGTATGCAACAAGCAGACAGATTTGAACATGATAAGTTTTCTTGTAGGGAGCCAGTGAAGGTGTTGTAGCCCATAGTTCACGGACTGCCGTTTGGGAACGTGCAAGGTGAGCCTAGCCACGGCATTCTGCACTAGCTGTAATTTAGCTTCTCAACCTCCTCAGTAGGCGTAGGTATAGTGCCTAATGTCTCAGGCCACCAACTATGATTCCAGATGGCGGCTTGACTTCCAAAGAGCAGCACCTCAGACTCCCCCCCCCCCCCCCCAGCTTCTGCTGTCATGCAATGGTTGAAATTGACTGCAGTCGTTACCGTGCCTTCTGACATTGACACAATAAGCTAGGTGTCAGAGACCTAGAGTTAGCTTTTGTCAAATCTACTGCACTGAGACACTAACCTTTACTTCTCTACAGGAAGATGATATATCCTTTCTGTTCGAAGCTTTCTTTCTCCCTTTGGTTTGTCCCATATGCCTTGTTCTGTTGGTTAGTTCCCAAAGTGTACTTCATGTCTGGTGTTTTAATGGGTGACGTTCATCCACTGGAACAGATGCGCACACGGATAATCACCCAGGTGGATGTCAAGATTTTGAACATAATTAACATGCACCACTTGAACTATTTACTCAAGGCTACCCATTGGAGGCTTTCATGTCTGAATTTATGTGGCTAACATTAGTAGCCACTGCAGCTGATTTGTAGCAGCGCTAAAGTAACCGATCAGAACTCACAAACACTTTCACCCGTTAAATTTGGCCACCTCCATTCACCGCCCTGAGGAAGTCCCGCTTTATGAACAATGTTTATGTTGGATTATTGGGTTCGAAAAGCCTACAAATGTAATTGACTGTGTAATTTGAATGGGCTGACATTGAAAGACTACTTATGCGCGAACCAGCCCCAAGCACTGGACACTGATCAGTGGACAGACGGAAGATATGTGATCTAATATTGTTAACATTCTGTATTTATATTTCAGACACACTTTATTTTGTGTTTGGAATATCTTTATTCGGCAATTTATCACCATAAAAGAATACATATACATAAACATTTCAAAATACCAATAAAAGATTACAAAATACAATAAAAGCATGGACACCTCATTCGTCAATTTACTAGCAGTAAATTCGTCCTCAGCTTGTGGAACCTCCGGAGTGTAATTTCAGTAAGCGGGAACGTGTCATCCACGCACTTCCCGAAAATTTAGCCACCCCACAGATCATACTGGCAGATGAAGAATCTGTAGAGAGGACACGTAGTGCCTGGCTATGGCACCTCAGCCCTAATTCCCTACAGACGGGTTTCAACCAGAATTTCCGCGCCCCTTTATAGGCTGGGCAGGCAAAAAACAAGTGAGCCACCGATTCCTTAGGGGCCGCACAGCCAGGGCATGCACGCGAGCGGGCATCTGTATTCAACCATCTCACCGTAAAGTCATGAACCGGGAGCGTCCCATATCGCAATTTTAGGTACAGCGCTCGATCCAATGGTTTAGTTATTAAATCGAGAAAGGGTTCCAATTTTCGCACACACTTAATTGTCAAAAATTGGTCAGTAAGTGAGCCCACATTCGTAAGCCTCGTAGCGTTACTCTGTACCCAATCCCAGTATAGTTTTTTTATAACATCTTTGGGTGGTGGTGATTGCAACTCCCATGCCTCTCTTAGACCCAAGCTGAAAGCCAATTCTTTCAGTTTATTTAGCCATCCTATTTTTTTACATGTGTCCAGTAGTAGTAGTTCATCCAGCCCTTCTGCATACTTAGCGAGCTCCTCAGTTCTTCTTAGGCGGGACCAGAATAGCAACGGGCGTAGCCTCACCAAGTCCTTTACTGTTTTTCTGCCCAGATCTAATCTTAGTGGGATCATTGGGGTGGAAGCGGGAAGAGCTACCACTTTCCTTAAAAAATTGTTTTCTGCTCGCATCAAGTCCAAAACCCCTTCGAACCCCCAAAGTTCGGAGCCATAAAGTGCTGCGGGGAGAATCTGGCCCTCATAGATGGTCATAGCTGGGGAGACCGGTTTACTAGTTGATTCACGGATCTCCTTCAGCGTCACCCCGGATACTCTTCGATGGTTTAATAACATTTTGGAAAGATGATCCTTCCAGGTCATGCGGCTGTTGATCCGGACACCAAGATAGTCAAAAGACTCGACCAGCTCGAGGGGGGCGTTGTTGAGCACAAAATTATTTTTAAATCTTTTTGAGGGTGCAAAAGCCATCAATTTGGTTTTTGATGTATTGATTGTTAAGCCTCGGATGGTGCAGAAGGAGCTAAACCGATTCAAGAGTTTTTGTAAGCCCACCGGGGATTTGGAAATTAATAGGGTGTCGTCAGCGAAGAGAAGTGTGGGGATTCTCTCCCCCGCCAGGGATGGGGCATCCGACTCCTCCCCCTTTAGATGGTCAACCACTCCGTTTACGAATAAGGAGAAGAGGGTCGGAGCCATGACACAGCCCTGACGTACTCCTCTCCGCACTGGGATCCTGTCTGTTAGTTGCCCCTGGGATCCCCATCTAACCCTTGCATAGTTCCCCTCATGCAGCTTTACGATTAGGCTCAGAAGACCACTGGGAAAACCCATCTCTCCTAGAATTTCCCAAAGTTTTGTACGAGGGACCAGGTCGAATGCAGTTTTGAGATCGATGAAGGCCATGTACAAACTGCCTTTCATGATGGTAACCGCCTTCCAATAGATGGCAAAAAGACGAAAGACCTGGTCCATCGTGCCTACCTTCCTTCTGAACCCCGCTTGTAAGTGGGAGAGGATACTAGCCTCCTCTATCCAGTCGCCTACTCTTGAAATAATGACCCTGCCGACCACTTTCTGGATTATGTCTATCAAACTGATGGGTCTGTAGTTCGCAGGGTCATCTCTAGCCCCCTTCTTATACACAGTAACTACCTCGGCCCCTTTCCAGGAGTCTGGAACCTGGTGTCCCCTCGTGATCAGATTCATTATTATCGCAATTAGTTTGGCCCAGGCCTCTGGCTCCGCCATCAACAGATCTCCAGGGATCCCATCCTGCCCGGCGGCTTTCTTAGGGGTTAGGTGACTAATCGCCATCACTACTTCTGTGGTTGAAAATAAAAGGACATTATCATCTACGGGGTCCCCTTCACCCAGGCTATTCACCCCAGGACTAGTTGTTTCCTCCGAGTCTCCATATAGGGATGAAAAATGAGTAAACCATTGCTGGCAAGTTATATGATCAGCCAATGGTTGCGATTTGCTCTGCCTTGTTCTATTAACCAATTCCCAAAAAAGGTTCGGGTTCCTACTGCTCACAGCCTTGGAGAGATCCTGCCAATGCTGTTCCTCCCACTCCCGTTTGGCCAATGATAATGCTTTCAGATAATCCTTCCTGGCCGCTCTAACCAGTAAAGGGTCCCCTGAGAGCAGAGCTTTTGTCAATTTTTTCCTTTTGCTCTTACAATGATCATTATACCATGATTTACAAAGAGTAGAGGATATAGCAGGAGCCCTATTACTTTTCCCCTTCGAGATAAAAAATTGGCCAATTTGATCGATTGTGGTTTTATAGGCAGAGTCAAGGGAGGGTAGTTGGCAATTGACGGTCCGATTTTCACCAACCCAGATTTCTAAGTTGGAAGACAAACCCTCAACCATCGCTTTGATGCTTCCTATATCGCCCTCATTAAGCTTAGCCTTATCCCATTTCAGTCTACGGTTATTGTTAAATGGGATAGCTTCTTTAGTTAATTTTAAGGTGACAATTGCTCGCCTGTCATTCAGAACACCCCAATTGAACTTGCAACACAGGGGATTATGGTCACTATCCTGGCTTGGGACGACCTCCATATCAATTAGGTCCGGCCAGAATCCAACATCCATTAGGATGTAATCGATTCGGGACGGCCCTGAGAGTCTATTAAAGGTCAATGCCCCTGACTGATCAGATATGGTCCTGCCATTAAGGGCTCTTAATTTGTGGTCCCTTGTCAGTGCATTAATTTGTATGGCCCTAGGTGACCACTTCCTAATAGGGGGCAGGGAGAGAGTTGGGATGAACCATTTTGAGTCCTCCTCTTCAATTCCTAAGGGGTCGTCTCCGAGGAGGGGTTCAAATGTACAATTAAAATCACCCCCCACAAGAATTTTAGCTGAACAGGGGCAATTGGCTAAGGCCGAATCCAGGGCTGTTAAGGTCAAAGAGGGAGAGTCACCCTGTGTCCCTCTCGCATAAACATTAAAAAGGTCAAGCCTGACGACATCCTCCCGTCCTCTTGCTGAAAGGTGGAGTATATCATTACACTCCACAATATGGCTAGTGACCACCCAGTTCAGATCTATTTTTATCCAAACTATAAGACCGCCCGATGGTCTGCCCTTTCCCTTACTTACTGCGGGCACAGAATGGGTGGAATACCCCGATTTATGTAGAGGAACAAGGCTCCATGTCTCCTGGAACAGGCAAACATCGAACTGCTCAATGAGTGTGTGCCACTCCGGAATTTCTAGCTTCCTCTTTAGCCCAGCAATATTCCACGAGAGGAGGTTTATTACCCGCCTTCCTCTAGGCATAGAAGTGTAACCCACCTTGGGCAAACTCTCGTTAACCACCCTAGTCAAAGGGCTCCCCCCCTCCTGGGCCAATGAAATGGGGGTTGGGAGGCAGCCAACCATACTCATCACGGGCCCAGCTAGCCTAGAATCCTCACACTTTATTGCACAAGCACTTGGCCAGGGCACAAGTCCTAAATAAAGAAGTGGGGGGACGCTCACAGACAGGAAGTGACGTCACGAAAGGGAAAAACCCTAGAGGTGGGGGGACGCTCAAATACGTGAAGTGACGGCACGACCGGAAGTGACGTCACGAAAAGGAAAAAACCCTACAAGTGGGGGGACGCTCAAATACGTAATAGCGCTCACATACTCCATTAACGCAGCAGCGCCGATAAGATCGCAGAGTTATTAGGACAGGGGGCTGGGGTGCTTGTCTGGCAGTCCTGGCTCCTTCCTATTCATTGTATTACACAGCGCGCCTAACGGAGGCAAGAGCAGGGCTCGAGTCGGGAATAACGCTATAATTTAAATCCCAGCTTTTGCGCAGGGGGGACGCGTCCACCCGGTAAGACCCCTTAAAATAAGTGGGGGGACACCGTCCACCCGCGTGGTACCCCGACTTGAGCCCTGCACTTGGCACACATTGCGCATAGATCAACCTTTAATCGTATGCAGTTTCTCTAGTTAAATGAACTAGTTTGAGACAATATAATTTTTTTATGAAATCAACTGTTTCCTGTTGTGTACGCGGAATAATGAGACAGTTGGGAAGATGGGAGCAGGGCGGACTGGCCGTAGCGGGCACCAGGCGTTTCCCCGGTGGTCCGGTTTTGTGGCCCTGGGGGCCTGGTTTGTCACTGGGTGACAGATTTTGCAGCAGTGTTACAATATCGTCCCCCTGTAACAATGAGCAAAAGTGTGTAGGGAGGAGCAGGGCCATGGGAGTTGGGTGGAGTGATTTGTACTACTTACTACTACTAACTACTAACTGTGCATGTCTGTTTGGCCGGCCGTCTTAGGCTGTCCAAACAGACTTGCGCGGTTAGGTTTCTCCAACCTGGCTGTACTGTACAGCCGGGTTGGAGAAACAGCACAGACTCCCTGTCCTGAGCGGAGCCTTAAAGCCGCCCACTCAGGCCAATCACTGCACTGCTCTCATGCAGCATAAGAGCAGTGCAGGGATTGGATGGGGAGTTTGCTGCTGTCCCAGAGTCTTGGGACCAGGAAGCAGAGGAGCACGAGGCGCGAGGTGGCAGAAGCAGTATGAGGTAAGTTTACTTTTTATTTTATTCCCCCACGTTTCCCCTGAAACCCCGCCACCCACCTCACTACTGTCAATGTGCATCGGCCGCCACTGCATTTTCCTTTTGAAAATCATTAGAGCATAACTACAAGAAGTGTTGTCTCTTGCTTTAAAGACTTTCAATAATGGTACGACAGGCGTTGATATTACATTTATACATAACTTATGAAAAGCAAGTTATTTAGCATTGCCATTCAATCAGCTTAGATGAGCTAGCCATTTTGTCTACGTATTTCTAGGAAGAAATTGCGTTCAATCTCAAGCCCCTATTTTCCACGAAAACAACAGATTTCTTCCTCTGAAGAATAACACTTTATTTTTTCTTAAACCCACTAAGTGTGTTTTAAAAAAAATATTGTATGCTTTTATCGCCTCCAGTGAAAGCTAATAAGGAACTCCTGGTACATTCAAGTTTAAAAACTATGATGCTGCCAAAAACCCAGCCAGCCCTTATAAATTTGAAAGCCACAAGTAAATGCTTCCACGCTTCAAGTCCGCCAAATCCTCTCACTCAAAATACACCCTGGTCAAATCGCTATCCCATCAAGTGCATTATTTAAAATAGTCAACATAATACTTTAACTCCCTTACTCTTACCATGACCCCTGTCCCTTTGCCAATTTTGTCATGCAGCGGCTTCTTCAGTGACCATATTCAGGAAATTCATATCTAACATTTCACATGCAACAGAGAGATAGAGCACTTCAAGTACTAATGTTACTCTCCTAGGTCCCTATTGAGATTTTCAAGCATAACTCCCTCCTTAGCACCCTATCTTCAACATGAGCTTAAGCAGTTTGGTTCTACAATGGATGCCTTTTTCCTAGGCCTCAGAATTCTATTCATTCAGACTGAAGCCTCATCGCCGCCCTTTGCAGTGTCTCAGTGTTCCATCTACAGCCAAACTGGGGTTGGCGTGGTGAGCAAAACAAAATAAAATTGATGGATTAAACACAGATCTGTGACTGCGGGTGAATGTTTCGATTTGTTCAGCATTACATCCATCATCTGTTCTTTTTGCTTTTGTCGCCCTAGGTGGGGAGGGTATGCCCAGACGTGAGTTCTGTGCTCACTGTGCCACTGGATTCCAGCTAGCCTGGCTGATGAGGGGTGATACCCCGAAACTGGTTCCAGGATGCTGGTTTCCGGTCCAGGGAGGACCTGGCCTGGCATTTCGGAGTGGACTATTCTCACTGGAATAAGTGTCAAGACTGATTTGCATATAGCTGGGCCAAACTGGAGTAGTGTTAAAAAAATTATGGATTAAACCCAGATCTGTGACTGTGGGTGGATGTTTGATTTGTTTAGCATTCCGTCCATCATCGTTTTTTTGGGTAAAGTACCCTAGGGACAGTTGCACTAACCAAAAGTCGAAAATACATGCATTACCAAAATAACGACTCAATTAGTTCAAGTCTCATATTACTCTCAATGAGAAGTAAGAGCACTTGAAGAACTGCCCCAGTATGCGATCTCCAAAATATACAGAATGTTCATGTACAATATACTTTGTATGATGCACATACTTAGACAAAGGTGGCCATCATGAAGGAAGAGAAATAGCTGGAGGCATTTGATCATTCCTCGTGAATATGCTATTCATACCAGCCATAGATTGGTGCAGTTCAAAACTTTCATAGAGTTTACTACACCAGGTCCAAAATCTATGCCATGGGCCTCCACTGGCTCCCTGTTGAAAGAAGAATAACTTTCAAGATGCTCACGCACGCCTACAAGGGCCTCCACAACACCAAACCCCAATACCTCAACAACCGAATCTCCTTCCACACCCTCAAGAGAAACCTCTGCCCAGCTGACCTCTCCATAGCCACCGTCCCACGCTTCTACAGGACCAGAGCAGGTGGAAGATCCTTCTCCTACCTCGCAGCCAAGGCCTGGAACGAACTCCCCCTTCACCTCTGACGGAGCCCGACACTGCACCAATTCAGGAAGGACCTCAAGACCTGGATCTTCGAATGACCCTAACGGACCTGCCCACACCCACCCCATGCGCCTTAAGACCCTCACAGGTGAGTAGTGCGCTCTACAAATCCCTAATTGATTGATTTGTGTCATCTACTGAATGTGTAAGATGCATGATGGGGACCATTTCCACCACCATATATGGGTTTGTCTGAGTCTCCAATCACTGATTAATGAGATGAACGTAGAATTGACTCCTATTTTGAGAATATATGGGGCACCTACCTCCTACAGGGCACTGCTGCACATGGGTGACAAGAATCTACCAAAATACAAGCGGACTATGTATGCACAGGGACTGATAGCAGCATGATAAGATATTGCTCAAAAAAGGGGAATTAGCAAATGTCTAACACGGGGGCACAAAGGAGGGGAATGGACTGGTGCACATGTGCAGAGAGACTATGTTGTCGTAGATGCCCACAAGAACACCTTATAATATGGTCTACATTATCCAAATACATGGTCCGCCCAGAGGGAGACCTCTTTGACTGACCTGAATACCTGTACCCATTTATGATCTGCTCTCCCAATATAAGGTTCCTATGTTCCAGCATCAACATGTGGAATTTCTCACCGTTTGCCCTTATGAGAATGTTAATGTATTCTTTTACATTCAGCTTACTGCCATCCATCATAAAGTGTTCAGCTTGCATTTTGTCTTTTTTGACCACATGGTTTGTACTGCTCTGCATGGAAATGTTGTTATGTACCACTGTGTTACAAAGAAAGAAAGAAAAATAGTCTTAAAGAATAAAGCATCCAACTTTCTCACTATCTTCATATGCTACAATTTTCACTATCTCATGAAGTTCCCAATCGTCATTGTAGGTTGATGTCCTAATTATTTGAAACTAAATTCCTATTTAAGATAATTATGCCTAATTACCTTTCAAAAGCAGTGGCCCGGCTATCAAAACTATTAAGGAATGGAGTCTCCCTAACTCTATTCATGAATGTAATACTACAAAAGAGATACATTTCTCTGCTGACTTCAGAAACTAGGTTTACGGTCTCAGTATTTGCTGCTCCTATGAAGTATATCTTCATACCAGCTCAAAACCTCCAGCTGTGCTGCTGCCTGTCAAGCCACAGCAGCATTTCTGAGATGTCACAGACACAGGTGTCATGGTAGTTACCACATCAAGATCGCACCCTACTTATACTAAATTGCTTCTGCTACTGGGCAATTCATCAAGATTAACCTAGGTGACAGGTTGATCATCTCTGTAGGCCTTCGGCACTTTAGGAACAAATACATACTATTACAGAGACCCAAAATGTTAATACATTTAGAGAAATGCTCTACGTAACTGAAATTTCTCACAACTTTACTCTGCATTATCAAGGACTAAATCCCATACATGACTGAATAACAAAGCGTTAAGCATTATACCAGGTCAGCTAAAGAACTACAGGTCATTGCAAACATAAATTAACACACATGTGCTGCATACCAAAATGGATAGATTTCAACCTAATTTTCAAAGATTAGCCCTGGCTGATATTCTGCAGCATGTTAAGGGTTTTACAGGTTAGGTGGGTTATTTCCTGTCAGTACACATTACCTCCTCAACACGTATGTCATTCAAACACTGAATGTACGAGTTCCCCCACCCCTCCCCGATCAGGCATGTGACCCAGCAATATGCTAAACATACCAATCTGCCGCACACTTAGCTTTTGCCCTGATTGACCCCGCCCTTATTAGAGGACTAATTTAAGGGAAGGGACAAACATGTGCTTTCATCACCCTTCCAGGAGGAGTCAAGATTGCAACTGGCAGAAAGGGGACACTTCATGACCACACAAAACCAGTTTCCTCTTGACTCAAAAGTAGGAACAGCATACCTTTTGTATCTTCATTATTGTTAGGGCATGTATGCTGGACCTGTCTAAAAAGCCCCCAGCCCCTCATTTGTGATTAGATAGAGAACATGCCCCTCTTTCTACTCCAAGTTGTGTACTTGGTTCCAGTAGGTCCACGTTTTGACATGGGCAGGAGGAAAATCTTGCTGTGGTCTTTTAGGGGACACCGCTTCTAGGGCTTTGGGACTTCTTTCAGCTGCATTGTGGTTCTCAGCCCCCATTTTCTGAAGCGGCTAGTCAAACCAGTACACTTGAAAACTCTGTGTCTTTATGGCAAATGGCTTTGTTTGCCTGACTTCTCTGCCTTTTTGTTAGTAATTTCTATGGCAACTACTTGAATGTTTCTATATATCTGAAACTGCTGTATAATAAAGTGGGCAGATTTTTGTTTCTATTGTTTGCCCATTAGGGTTTAAGTTGATATCCCTATAAGTTATAAGAAAGATATGCATTTAAGTTATAAACAAAAAGAGAAAGAAAAGGCTGGAAAGAAAGGTTGGTTCTCTGCAGGCAAATAATTAGGCAACAACAAAGCTCACAATTCAAAGAGCTAGGCTAACATTGAACAAAATAAGAACTACCAAATCCGTGCCATGCTGCTGTACTAAACTGAAATAATCTAAACAGTGTAAGTCTGCCTCCACCACAAAGTTTCATATCTTGCAATATAAATCACTATTAATAATAAAAGTAAACATTGATCTGGGTGGAAATTCTAGGCCAGTATGGGGTCTGTCACCTTTTGTAAAATAGAAAGACCAAGGGTTTCTTGGATCGAAGAAAATTATTGGACTTGCATGGGGTGGGGCAGCAAGATAGCACAAGGCCAGCCAGCTCCCTCTTTGCTGTCATGGCAGCACCCTAACAAGTGCTTCAACTCTCACTCTTGCCTGTATAGGGTGCCAGTCTGGATAGGGTCTGGGCTAGTCTCCAATTACTGCTGGAACAGCATGAGCACATCCACCTTTGGGAGGCTTTGGGAGCTTGGAGCGTGAATTACTACTAGCAGCACCTGTGCCTGGTGTATGTTGAGGATTACTGAGACTTCTGCGAGGCATCATTGTGCCCAAGGATCAAAGGATCAAGGGACAATGGGCATCGGAAAAGTTACAGAAAGGAGAATTCTGCTCCTCCTCCTCCTCTTGTACTTTCTGAGGGGTAAATTCCATTCTTGATTCCCTCCCTATTGTAAGTGTTCCAGAGGTCAAGAACTAATACAGGGGGTCTTAATTCTCTGTCTTCTCCTAATAGCTCCCTTCTCCTACATTGTCTGCCTCAGAATCTGATGATGGCAGCCAGACTCCAGACCCAGCTCCCAGAGTTAAGTTTATTCAAGGATATGAACTTTCTGTGGTTTTTAAGTACTTAGCATATTATCCTCAGTTTTCCATGGGAAAGTACCAGCTCAGTCATGTCTTGGGCTCCAGTTTCATCCTCCATGTCTTGCCATTGACCGTGAGAGTAGAGACAAAAGGAATAAAAGGATCCTGATAAGACCAATAAGCTGAAATTCTTGGCTTGTACATAGCCACTGACAACGGCAAGTGGGAGTTGTTTCCATCCTTGAAACAAGATCCAGTTTTGTACGATTTAACAGGTAGCTCTCCTATTATTTATCAGGATGTTCTTATAACTGATGCGATGGATCGCTAGTTAGAAATGCATTTGAAGAAGAGTTTTTCTGGTCTCTTCTTAGAATGATTATCCAGACCATAATAACGTGTTTCTCTAAAGCCATGACCCTATGCAGCCCTCTCCTTCCTTGGTTTTCTTCTCAGAGGAAGCATTTATGGGTCTGGCTGTTGAGAGGAGGGGCTTAAAAAATGTGAACCTTTGTTCTTCTGTTGCAGCTTCAGTACAGGGATTCTGTCATCAATGGGCCAGATGATCATGTGATCACGGGCATTGTTTTCTTCCTGGTGTACTGACAAATCATTGAATCCTTTGTTTTGTGAACCAAAGAGGGATCTTCAATTCTTACTTGATAGCTTTGGCCAAAGGTTGGTGGTATCAACATTATTTATCCAGTGGTCAGTATCTGGGGTTTCACCCTAAGGTGTTGTCCTCCTTCCATCAGGAACAAACAATTACCCTTTCTTTGTTTTTCCCTTCCTCCCCCGAAGAAGAGTCCTAGAATACATTGCCAGTAAAGAGACCTGTTGTGATTTATCTTGCTGTATCTCAGTACCACACACATTCTGAAAACCTTTTTGTAAATTTAGGCATGGAAATCAGTATTCTTCTTCTGCCTTAAATTGATGGATAATGACTGTCATTTCTATGGCACGTGTTTCACATGGATTTACTCTTCAAAGATGAGTTCAGGGAAGGTTTAGTTAAACATACCAATCTGGGAGGAGCGACGCCAGCGACCAAGATGGCCGCTTGAGCATCGGCTCCGCCGGCCGCCACATCCTGACTTGCCATCCAGCACATTATCCTGAGCCCCATCCCTCCCATCGGGTGGGGGACCGGCACCTGACCCACCAGGTGAAATTTTGAATGATTTGGGCGCTCCGATGACCTAATACCGTCGTCTGGAATTTTGGGGCCTTCTGGAAACGACACCGGGACCCCGCGTGTGGCACTGCCCGCTCTGGAGTTCAACAACAACGGCGAGTGGGACCGGAAGTGCTCGGTGGCACCCGGTCCACGGAAGTCGTGTCGCATCTGCGGTGCCTCCGGGTCCCCCTCTAACACTTGCTCTCACTGTGCTCCCCTGCTGGAACGGAGCAACCGACGATCGACAGGCTTTGATTGACTTGGCGACACATTGGCTCGGCCTTGTTCGATCGGCGGAGGTGGTGTCCGCATAGGGGTTGAGAATGGCGGCGAGAGGGGACCCCGAAAAGCCACCGCCGAAAACATCGAGGGCAACCAGACTGGTTCAGTCCAATAGACTGGAAAAGTACAGTTTTTCTAAGGGTACCCCGGTGGACGAGAAGCGCGCTCATTCGGGTGGCCAGGAGGGTGATCCCTCCGGAGAGGACCCGGCGATGAAGGATCTGATAGCAGCGGTCATCTGGGTCCAGTCTTCCCTCGGTAGGATGGACTCCAAATTGGACACGGTGACTATCGAGGTGGGCCTTATCCGAGCGGACCTAACCAAAACCACAGAGAAGGTCAAGACACTTGAGATTAAAACATCGAGCCTCACAGACGATGTGTCGGAACTGAGAGACCTGAAGGCGTCTCGGACTCAATGTGACCGAAAGCTGGATGAAAATGAGGGACGAGCGAGGCGCAATAACGTCCGCATCCTAGGCGTACCGGAGAGGTCGGAGGGACAGACCCCGGATCGCTTTGTGGAGGATCTTATCCTGAACTACCTGAAACCCAAGTGCCATAGTAACTTTTTCCCAGTGGAAAGAGCCCACAGAGTTCCCGGCGGACGCCCGAAGACTGGGGCGCTCCCTCGTCCCATGATCGCACGAATATTGAATTTTCGGGATCGGGACGCCATCCTACAGATGGCAAGATCCTCCGGACCTCTGGCATTTGAGAACGCTTCCTTGCTCTTTTTCCCTGATTTCACCCAGACAGTCCAGAAACAACGGCAGGGTTTTATGGCAATTAAAAGGCAGCTGCGGGCCTCGGAAATCAAGTACTTCATGCTGTTCCCGGCCTGCCTTTGAAGAACCGGGTTATTTAGAACCCGGCGGCGCCAGGGGCACGCCCAAAGTCTTCGGGTTCACCTGTCTTAGAATACAGAGACACAGGACTCTTCGTGGTGACGTCAAAGATCGAATTTATTGACTGCAGCCAGTAACAGAAGTCCTAGAAATCATCACGGTATGAGTTCTCAGGAGACTGCTCAAAAAGTTTACAAAGCAAGTCATTCCTTTTATGCCAAAAATCACATTCCAGACAAACACCTAACATTTACGAACTGTCCAATCACATGTATCCACACCAAAAGTATCGCATGACGGTAAAACTCACTTTTCAATTGTTCGGCCCATGATCGATCATCGGACAAACCCAACATTCTTCTTTAGACAGGCCGAACGAACCCATAATAAAAAGGCCACGACCCATATCATAAATAGACCATAAAGAAAGAAACAGAAACAGGTAAGAGTAGGATAAGGCATATTTGTGTGTAGTAAAAACTTTACGATGTCCTGCGCGCTGATCTTAGTCTTGATCAGCTAGCGGACAAGAACTGGCTCAGTAAGGTCGGCTTCAGGCAACGAGGTCAGTTCACGTCAGGTCATGTAAAAGTCAGCACAAACCCCAGCAAAAGGGCACGAGTCGTAAAGACTCATTCAGCCGCAGTGATAGGCCTATGTGAGGGCAACCACAAAATGGCTGCCTTACACACAATGATAACTATGGTTCGGAACGGAATCTTCAAATACCCTGTGAATCCTTGTGTGTAACATGGCGAAAACACTCGTACTTGCCGAACTCATTAGTTACGGTTCATTGTTACCAAAATCGTAACGGAACCATGACATTTAAAACACTGGTTCAGAATTCACGGAACCTCAGACCCTCCTTTTGCCCTTACATAGGCAATTACTCAGTCTATATCTGAGTCGATGTCAATTTTCATCAGATCACCAAGGTGCTGTTGAAGCATTATCTTGTTTCTCTGTGCATCTCTCGAGACAGGCGGTCTCCTGACACACGTAGTAGCACAAAGGCCACATATGGCAGGACCGCACTGTACACAAAGACAACATGAGAAAAGAACCGCTAGAGCCACACCAATGATCATCAGAATCCTCCATCCCCAAACGGATAAAAGTTCCCAAAACCATACAGTTAACGACCAATCTCCTTCGTCCACATGTATAGACTCTGAGATGTTATGTAACCTGGAAATGGCCTCGTATACCGTCGGAGCATTATCTGGGATGAAAACGCAGCAACTCGATTGGATCACTTTACATACTCCACCTCGATCCGCAAGTATGACGTCTAAAACTATACAATTCTGTAACGTCATAAGGCGATCCGCTTGAAGCTCAGCTGTCAGATTACTAAGGGCACCGGCAGTTTCGTTTATGGTGGATTCAACCACCCTCGTCAATTGCCGTAAGCCCCTACTGTTAGCCATAGGCCCCCAAAACGGTAAGAAACCCATAAAGAAGTCTCCCACTTCCTGTCCAGCGGTATCTTCGCGGTTGAAGACACCTCTAACAACTCTTGTCTTGTGGTAATCTGCAGCAGCAGTATACGTAGGAGGCAACAAGTATCCAACATAACATGTTCCTGAAAAATCAGTGGGCAACCATGTATATGCTCTGTTGTAACAAACAAAATACGTGCCCTTAGCTGCCAAAAACGGCGGGGAAGATTGAGACATAAAAACATACGTCTGAGTACAAACACTCTTCCCCAGCTGAGCTTTCGGATTTTTTCCATTACCTTGCAGACAAAAATGACCTTGGTGGGGTAGGATCCAAATCGGAGGTGACCTCTTTCGTTTCTGCCTTTCACTCAGACTAACACTGTATCCTGTCGTCTTCCATCCAACATAAGCCGATAACTCTTCCTTGAGGATAGTCCTGTACGTATTGATATCTCTGCTCATATTCATAACTCCCTTCCCCAAGGCTTGATTACTCGAGTTATCTCTCATGGAATGCAGTGGATAGACTTCCAGGGCATAAATGAACATCGTCTGAAAAGTCCATAATGACCCATTCTGACTAAACGGTAAGGTCAGATAGGCAACAACTCTATCTGTAGTATGTGGCATAAGACCACACACACCCAACAATTAGTAATGTTCACTACCAACTGATGTTGGTGCAGTAGCTGTATGAATGTATTATGTACAAATTCTGATCTTCTAATCTGCTCGTGTTCGGGTAAGATATGGAAAGAATGCAAAGAAGTAGTAGTAGGAAAGGTCGTAGGTTGGGAAATGGGTGTAGAAGTCAATTGAGTAGAAAAAACAATCCAACCCACCAAAGTTAACGTCATGCTAAAAAACATCAGAATACAGGTAATCAGAAAATATTTGCTATGCATTATTCTACATAGTTTCATCTTAAAGTTCATTTTCTCAGCAGCCCTCTCGATCTCAAAAAACTCCATCCTCTAACTGGGCTGTTCGCGGCGGTTGGTTTTCTTCTGCTAGGGAGTGCGTCTGTCAGTCCAGGGAACGCCCTGAGACCAACCAGAACCGTCGACCTTGTGTCTACACGACTGCAATCCCCAGTCTTTACACCGCGACCCAACAGCTGAACCCGGATGGCGGTAGGAAAAGGGAAAAAAAAGAATCAAAACAGTTTTTTGGCTGAGAGAGTGCAGTTTAAAAAAAAAACAAAAAGGAATTATTTGTTCTTTATTAGTCCATTATCTCTTGGTCGTAAATTATAACGGCTTTTACCAAGCTCTGTCTGGTTTTGAAATAATAGTTCGGGCTCGGTGGTGTCCAATCTCAAAGATGAAGGCACAGCTGCTTGCAAGACATCATCGTCTTCTTTCTCAGTCCCTCTCCATACCAACTCAGCGTCGCTGAACGGTGTGAACTTCGGCAACCTTTCAGTCTCGGTGTCTGCAATACCTTCAAGGATCCACTGGTCGTACGGCAGAGGTAAAGGTACCCTCTTACAGTGTACGCCGTGGATCCAATTTTTCTTCCCAAAGACTTTTACAGATGTTCTTGTAGACAGCAACACCTGATGAGGGCCCGTCCAACGGGGCTGGTCGTTCTTGGTCCGTTGGAAATTTTTCACGAGGACCCAGTTACCAGGATTGATGGTGTGACCTGGGTCCACGGAGAGTGGTGACAGGTTATCGTGATCCTGTTGATGCAAGACACGCAATTTAGCCGTCAGATCATACAAATAGTCCACCAACACAGGATAGTCAATATCACGAAATTTTGTTGGTCTCGGCACTCCCCACACATTTGCCGGTCGACCAAAAACAATTTCACACGGACTAAGTCCGATTCGGGAATGCACTGTAGTTCTAGTTGACAAAAGTGCCAACGGCAAAGCATCGGGCCATTGGAGACCAGAACTCGCCTGAATTTTGGCTAACTTCAGCTTCAGGGTGCCATTGTAACATTCCACTAATCTAGCTGATTGGGGGTGGTTCGCAGCATGGAATTTCTGTTTTATGCCCAAATCCTCACACACTCTCTTCATGATCTTCCCCACGAACTCGCTTCCGTTATCACTCCACACCATCCTTGGCAACCCAAACCTAGGGAAATATTCTTTGAGCAAAACTTTAGCTGTGGATGAGGCAGTATTGTCTTTTAGGGGGTATGCCTCTACCCATCTAGAAAAGGCACAAACAACTACAAGGACGTATTTCAAATTGTTGCATCTTTCCATGTGGATAAAATCTAATTGCAGAACCTCGAACGGATACGTCGGAGGCGCAAAGTGACCAGCTGGAGTTGGAGTTCCCTTACCTGGATTATACATCAAACACACCATACAATTCTTGACCACATTCTCCGCACATTTGGGAATCCCACCATTCTCCCACACTGGAGCCAACAGCTTACAAATTCCTTTCGCACTAATGTGAGACAACCCATGTGCCATCGTAACCACCGCAAGTACATATGCATCCGGCAACATCCATCTTTGGTGTTCTGATAACTCAACCCAACAACCAGTCGAATCCAATCTACCCGTAGTTTCTCTCCACACACTCTTTTCATTTTCAGTGGCTTCAGCCTGGATTGATTTCACCCTCTCAATCGTGTCTTCACACATTCCAGCTGCACCAATCCATCTCGCAGGGCCTGCAACGTACATTCGACTCATCACATTTCTCGCTGTTTCTTTCGCAACTTCATCCGCAAACGCATTACCACGACCGACATCATCCGTAACCTTCCGGTGAGCACTACACTTCACAATCGCAACTTGCTTCGGCAAAGTAAGTGACTCAAGAAGCTCATTCACCAACTGCCCATGTTGGATCTTAGTCCCATGCGATGTGAGAAATCCTCTTTCTTTCCACAAGCGTCCAAAACTGTGTGCTACACCAAACGCGTACTGACTATCGGTATACACATTCACTCTCTTTCCCTCTGATAAAATACACGCTCTCGTTAAGGCAATCAATTCTGCTGCTTGCGCCGAATTATAGCTCACTCGTGCAGTTTCAACAATCGTACATAATGTCGCCGCGGCATATGCCGCGGTTGTATCTCCATTTGGGAGCTTGTAGCATGACCCATCAACCCATAGCGTACCATCAGGATCCGAAAGGGGAGTGTCTTTCAAATCGACTCTACCCTTCGTTTCCTCCTCCGTCCTAAGAAAACAATCATGCTGTTCCTGACCATCTGTGTCCACAGAGATCCGCAATAATGTCGCTGGATTCTATATATTACACCGCTTGATGTGCACGTGACTAGCCAAAAGCGTCAACTCATAGCCCGAAACCTCGCACTAGTAAGGTGCTGAGTCTTGGTTCTATTTAATAAAGTATCCACTGCATGTGGAACCATCACGACCAATGTGTTATCCATCACCAATCCAGCAGACTGTCGGATAGAAACAGCCGCTGCAGCTCTTAGCAACTTGGCAACGCTCTAGCTACCGGATCTAAAGTCGACGAGAAATATGCACATGGACGCTGCTCATCACCGAATTGCTGAGTCAAAACTGACAATGCACAACCCTCTCTCACTTGGACGTAGAGTGTAAAAGGCTTACTGTAGTCAGGAGCACCCAACACTGGAGCAGAACACAACGCATTGCGCAACTCAGAAAAACTTTTCTGACAATCGTCAGACCAAGGAAGAGGGTTCGGTATATCCTTACCAGTCAATGCCAACAGAGGTTTTGCCAACAAAGAAAAGTTCGGAATCCACTGTCTACAATACGACGTGATACCCAGAAAAGCACGTACCTCTCTCTGCGTACTTGGCACAGTCATTTGAGCAATCGCTTGAATTCATTCGGGGGTCAACCTTCTTCCCTCCTTCGACAAGAGATGACCTAAATAGGTCACCTCTTGGCGACAATACTGCAACTTTGAAGGTGACACTTTATGATGCAAATCAGACAAATGTCGTAACAAAGAAAGAGTAGCTTCTTTACAAGTTTCCTCATCATCAGCAGTCACTAATAAATCGTCAACATACTGAATAAGAGCAGTACCAGCAGGCAGCACAAGAGTATCAAGCTGACTTTTTAAAGCCTGGCTATAAATGGAAGGACTTTCGCAATAGCCTTGAGGAGCGCGTTTAAACCGGAAGCTTCGGCCTCCTAAAGAGAAGTCAAAAATATCTCTACTCTCCTCGGCAATTGGAATACTGAAGAAAGCATTCTTCAGATCCAGGCAGCTGAAGCAGGAATCATAGTCAGCAAAGCAGTAATGTCTGGAACAACAGGAAACTGTGGCACAACAATCTTATTAACCTCTCGATGGTCGATCACAAACCTGTTGACAGATGGCTGAGAAGAGTCAGTGCGCTTCAGGACAGGCAAAACGGGACTGTTACACACATTACCTCTTGTTTCTTCGCTCACACCTTTCTCAATCAAATCATAAATGATTGCTAAAAGCGCTCTTTCACCATCGCTAGAAATCCTATATTGGGGAATACGTGGCAATTTAACATTCGCTTTAAGCGTTACAACATAAGGTGGAATCTCCAAAAGACCCACATCATTAGGACCAGTAGCCCAGAGAGTATCAGGGAGAGAACGCAATTCCGGTGGAAGCCGATCTTTAGACAAATACATCGGAGAGATCACTTTCTTACCCAATGTAAGCTGTACTCCCGAAGGAGAACAATGCAATGTCGCATTCAACCTTTTCAACAAACCCAACAAATTCTCACCACAACCTGTCGTTAAAATGAGAGGTGCTTCCAATTCACAAGGCCCTATAGCAAGAGACAAGGGACTAGAAACTGGATTACGAACTGGGGCGCCAGAGAATCCTACCGAGACATTTGTTAAGCCAGACAAAGGTGCGCCAGGGAGTTTGGAGTGCATGATAGAACTCTTCGCTGCACCGGTATCCAAAAGAAAAGGCGCTACCACACCTGCTGTAACTACTGCAACATAAGGCCCACTCTGATCTACTGGAACCGACACTACTCCCTCTCTTTGTCCATGGCTGTCCTAACAATCATTATAGTCAGCATTCTCACTCTCAACATAATAGTCATCAGCATAGTACTGAGTCGACTGACCAGACACAATTTTTTGTTGATCAAAACCATTCATAGGATTCTGTGGGGGAAAGGGACGTTCGTTCTGAGGAAACGCACCACGTCCTCTACCCCTAAACACTGGCTGGAAACCACCACGACCTCTTGGGGCCGGCATACCACTCGTGCGCTGCCGTAAAACAGGGCACTCATTTTTATAATGACCTTCCTCCCTACAATACGCACACTGATTCAAGCCCAAAGGTGGT
Organism: Lissotriton helveticus; assembly: GCF_964261635.1. Taxonomy (NCBI): domain Eukaryota; kingdom Metazoa; phylum Chordata; class Amphibia; order Caudata; family Salamandridae; genus Lissotriton; species Lissotriton helveticus. Next base: position 1,592,278,763 of record NC_136067.1, on the reverse strand, counting down.
CTTGGAGAAAAATACCCAGCCTTCTGTTGCGGTCTCTGAAACGATGGAGGTTGCTGAAACTGTGGGCGTTGCTGTGACTCTTGCTGATTCGAGCGAGGCGGATACGCCTGCTGCAGAAGAACCTTAGTCTTTAAGTCTTTTGTCTTTTTCTCTACTCTTTCTTTCTCGTCCTTATCCCTATTCTCGTAGTACTGTGCAGTCGCCAATATCTGGGCCGACGAGGAAACAGCCCAAGAGCTCTCAGAATCTTTCAACTTATTACACAGTTCAGGAAGTAAGTTAAAGACAAACTTATCTACGAACAATCTTTGTCCACCTTCCGTACTCATATCTTGACCACTATGATCTATAAATGTCTCTTCAAACCTAGTGAAGAAATCAGATACACTTTCGTCCTTCTTCTGCTTACATGCTGCTAACTTTTCCCAATTTACTTGTAATGCTGGCATCATTGTTTTCATAAGATCTATAATTCTGCCAGGTAGATCTGCCACTAGAGGCTCAGGCTTAGAACCACCAACTTGTCTAGCGTCCGCAGCAGCAATATTGACCCATGAGTCACCTAATTCAATCGCATGATCCTCATGACGAATCTTTGCCCATAGAGGTTGAGGTACTACGTTACCCAACAGCATATCTATGTCGGCTAAATTCATGATGCATGCGTCAACTGTCTGGGTCAATTCTTTGTAATAGCCAGCTGGATTCTTACGGGGATCAGGTAAAGACTGTTTAAGGGCCAAAACTTCTACTCTCTTCCATGGCACATGTACCCATACTCTCTGAAAATGTGGCAGAACAGGTGGATTAGCGTTTGCGTCCCCCTCTCTCCAAACTGGGGGAACCTCCCTCATTGGATATTGTCGTACCTTTCTCCTAACTGCAGAATCAGGCTCAAACAGTCGCTGAGAAGGGAAATCGCTCCTAAACGCAAGCACCATCGCAACTGCTTCCTCAATTTCGGGACCCACTATCGTCCCTTTCGCAAACTCAGACTAGACATTTAGCAACTCTACTGGGACTGAACCCTAATCATTATCTTCCCATTCCTCACGGAGGAAAGTACACATTACATCAAACACATATCTTTGCTTGGGTGCTTCCCATTGCAGGAAGACATCTGTTTTGTTATTATTCGCTATTCTCATCTTCTTTTTAAATGTGTTATGTTTGCAGCCTACCCTAAATAAAAGCGCCGGGACACTCTTTTTGAGTAGCCGTGCGCTCTATAAAAACCAATATAACATAACATAACATAACATAACATCCATAACTGACTCTAAATTATACCTAGAAACATTCGAAATCCACCTGCGAACCAGGAAATCCAACACTGCTCGGGACTAGGTAACTGACTACGCAGTTGTTTATGCGCAGAAACGGGGGTCTTACTCGACGCCCCAAAGAAAGGAGACAAAATACCAGTAACAGTTTCGGCCATCCGTTGTCGAGCAGAAGGAGAAAACGTCATAAGGACAGGAGACAAAGTATTTTGAGGCAAAGTAGCAGAATACACAAAAATAGGCCTGTCCCACTCAACACTCTTATTTTAATTTTTAGTATTGCATGGGTTATGGTGATATAAAAATTTTAATACCACCAGCCGAGTATCTTTTTGGCTGCTCACACCCATCCAAGTGTCAAAAATTAGCGCTGCACACACACGGTTAACATCCAATCTGTCGTAATCCCATCACCCACCAAACAATTTTTGTGGAAAAAGTGTGGAGAAGAGAGTGAGCCCCTCACGGAAGAACCGCCAATCGGGTTATCTGACTAACAATTGCCAGTATACCCAACTATCATCATCGGTGACTCACTCTCATAACAGTGGGAAATGAAGACAAACACCAGAAAAAGACCGACAACATAAAACAGTGCTTCTTCTCAACATCAGCCCCACAATCTGCTGACTGTTCCTATCATAGCAAGTCGACATACAACCTCGCTATGCTTATGTGCACATATAACACAAAAACCCCCAGTGAGAAAAGGAAACGTGAATCTCACACAGTTAAAAATAGAAGAGTTCACTAGCCACTCTGGATTTATTCTGGGCTGTGAATCCTTCCAACTTAAAAATGACTCACACCATGCACAGTCTCAGGTGGGTCATAGTCGCCAACATGTTTCGTTGCTCTTATTTTCCGCAACTTCTTCAGGGCAAATGGGGGTTACCCACTTCAATTGCCACTTTCTTTCAAAACACACCTGTGATGGTAAAAACGACAGATGTATGGAATAAAATGAGCAATGACCCGTATCTGCTGGTCGAATCAGATTGTGGTACGAGTTTGTGGTACTCAAAAAACGGCACATAATCACCTGGGGTTAGCGTCTCTCACGCATACCTGCTACCCCTCTTAGTCGGTATTGCCGCGTCCTCAAGGATCACGTGTTGTTTCCGAATACCCGCTCCCGTCGGGTATTCTGCACACAGAAACAAGAACAAGGACTGAATACAGTCGATGTACCGCTACATCGTTTTCTATCTCGCACTCAATCAGGAATGTGATCGGATAATGGACGCCAATTTCTCAAGGTGCACCCATAACAACCACCCCCGTCATTTGCTGCCCCGGTCTTAACCATCTAGTTCCCATCTTAGACAATGGTTTGGTTCCCTTACCGATAAAGTGGGATTTCTTACCCACGCTGAGTCAACGGCACTCCTTGCTCTCAACCGCGCACAGCCCAGGCTTTGGAAAACGAATATCAGGGGTCGCGTAATGACGTGTAGGGCGTCACGTGTCACATGACAACGGTACGTCCTAAGCGACGGCCATCTTACAGTGTGTTTCATATAGCAAACAAATGTTGGATCGTACTGGCTAATCGACATGTGTCTCATATCTTAGCTGTACAAAACCTTGCAACCCGCTATCCACCAATTGAAAAAATGAATGAAGAATTCATACTCGACACAAAACCGGAGTAGTATGGTATCAATCCGCCGCATTCTCACCAAAGACTCATCATACAGGGACTCACAGAATGCTATAAACCTCTACATTCTATTGGGGGCTTGTGCGGAGCGGTGATTGAATGGTGGCGCGAAAAACTTGAAAAGAAATTACAATGCCATACATGTAGTGCATAGTATAGATCTGGGATACCAAAGGCTGCACTGTCAGTTTCTCCAATATAACCATCATTCTATAGGCTTATCGTTTGGTGATTTTGTTCCATTCGATAAGATCGTTCAGCCCCTCACGATCCACCTGTTCCTGATAAATCCAGCGTGCTTCCTTTCTGGCCAGGATGTTATCAACATTATGACCCTCACACATCACCCTCTCCAGGACAGCCCACTCCAAATCCTTGGGATCATGTCCCATGTCGTTAAAGTGTTGCACCAATCTCGTGGTTAATTTTTTTGCTCTGAGGGTGCTGAGGTGTTCTTGAATGCGGACTTTCACCTTTCTGGACGTGAGTCCAATGTAGTGGAGCCCACATTTGCATGTTAATCTGTAGATAACATTTACAGTATTGCAGTTACTGAACCTAGTAAGGTGCCAAATTTTACCATTTCTCAGGGTAACTGTCTTCGTACTCGTTGTTAAATCCCATACTGAGCAGCTAGTACACGGGTGGTGATCAGGTGGTAGCCTATCTATGTACACAGGCTGTGGAGTCCGAGTATGGACCAATTTATCTTTTAAGTTTGTAGCTCTTTTAAAGGCAAACCGTGGGGGCGGCATCCTTCCCGCATTCGTATCAAGAATCGACCAATGCTTCCTCACAATCTGCCTCAATTTGGTGGACAGAGGGTCAAAGGTCGTCACCACCGGTATACACTCCTGTTTAGTTCTCACGTTACGTTCAAGGAGTGCTTCACGGGGTGTATTCAATGCACGTTTGCGTGCTTGCTTCACCACCTTCTTGGGATATGCCCTGGCGGCTAATTTAACAGCCAATTCGTCAGATTGCTCCACGAATGACTCTGTCGTGGAACAATTCCGCCTGTAGCGCAAAAATTGCCCCACAGGAAGATTGTCACGCAGAGCTCGTGGGTGGAAGGAATTATAGTGGAGCAAGGAGTTCTTGTCAGTTTTTTTGTGATGTACGGACGTCACCAGTTTGCTGTCAACTGCTACGATATCAACATCCACATAAATGCAGGCCAGACTTGGGGCGAATGTGGCCCCCATCGACGTCCCAGATACTTGCAGGTATAGTTGGTTCTTATACTTATGGGCTAGTTTGAGGTGAATGTGGTTCTCCATCGGAACAACAACCCCTTCAGGGAACATATCTCTCTTTGGAGGAGGTATATTGATGACGTCCTCTGTATCTGGACTGGTACAGAGGACCTCCTCCTGGAATTTCTCACATGGCTCAACCAGATAGATGACTGCCTTAAATTCACTTGGTCCATTGATAGAACCACAGCAGTCTATCTGGATGTTGATATCGTAGCAGTTGACAGCAAACTGGTGACGTCCGTACATCACAAAAAAACTGACAAGAACTCCTTGCTCCACTATAATTCCTTCCACCCACGAGCTCTGCGTGACAATCTCCCTGTGGGGCAATTTTTGCGCTACAGGCGGAATTGTTCCACGACAGAGTCATTCGTGGAGCAATCTGAAGAATTGGCTGTTAAATTAGCCGCCAGGGCATATCCCAAGAAGGTGGTGAAGCAAGCACGCAAACGTGCATTGAATACACCCCGTGAAGCACTCCTTGAACGTAACGTGAGAACTAAACAGGAGTGTATACCGGTGGTGACGACCTTTGACCCTCTGTCCACCAAATTGAGGCAGATTGTGAGGAAGCATTGGTCGATTCTTGATACAAATGCGGGAAGGATGCCGCCCCCACGGTTTGCCTTTAAAAGAGCTACAAACTTAAAAGATAAATTGGTCCATACTCGGACTCCACAGCCTGTGTACATAGACAGGCTACCACCTGGTCACCACCCGTGTACTAGCTGCTCAGTATGTGATTTAACAACGAGTACGAAGACAGTTACCCTGAGAAATGGTAAAATTTGGCACCTTACTAGGTTCAGTAACTGCAATACTGTAAATGTTATCTACAGATTAACATGCAAATGTGGGCTCCACTACATTGGACTCACGTCCAGAAAGGTGAAAGTCCGCATTCAAGAACACCTCAGCACCCTCAGAGCAAAAAAATTAACCACGAGATTGGTACAACACTTTAACGGCATGGGACATGATCCCAAGGATTTGGAGTGGGTTGTCCTGGAGAGGGTGATGTGTGAGGGTCATAATGTTGATAACATCCTGGCCAGAAAGGAAGCACGCTGGATTTATCAGGAACAGGTGGATCGTGAGGGGCTGAACGATCTTATCGAATGGAACAAAATCACCAAACGATAAGCCTATAGAATGATGGTTATATTGGAGAAACTGACAGTGCAGCCTTTGGTATCCCAGATCTATACTATGCACTACACGTATGGCATTGAAATTTCTTTTCAAGTTTTTCGCGCCACCATTCAATCACCGCTCCGCACAAGCCCCCAATAGAATGTAGATGTTTATAGCATTCTGTGAGTCCCTGTATGGTGAGTCTTTGGTGAGAATGCGGCGGATTGATACCATACTACTCCGGTTTTGTGTCGAGTATGAATTCTTCATTCATTTTTTCAATTGGTAGATAGCGGGTTGCAAGGTTTTGTACAGCTAAGATATGAGACACATGTCGATTAGCCAGTACGATCCAACATTTGTTTGCTATATGAAACACACTGTAAGATGGCCGCTGCTTAGGACATACCGTTGTCATGTGACACGTGACGCCCTACACGTCATTACGCGACCCCTGATATTCGTTTTCCAAAGCCTGGGTTGTGCGCGGTTGAGAGCAAGGAGTGCCGTTGACTCAGCGTGGGTAAGCAATCCCACTTTATCGGTAAGGGAACCAAACCATTGTCTAAGATGGGAACTAGATGGTTAAGACCGGGGCAGCAAATGACGGGGGTGGTTGTTATGGGTGCACCTTGAGAAATTGGCGTCCATTATCCGATCACCTTCCTGATTGAGTGCGAGATAGAAAACGATGTAGCGGTACATCGACTGTATTCAGTCCTTGTTCTTGTTTCTGTGTGCAGAATACCCGACGGGAGCGGGTATTCGGAAACAACACGTGATCCTTGAGGACGTGGCAATACCGACTAAGAGGGGTAGCAGGTATGCGTGAGAGACGCTAACCCCAGGTGATTATGTGCCGTTTTTTGAGTACCACAACCTCGTACCACAATCTGATTCGACCAGCAGACACGAGTCATTGCTCATTTTATTCCATAAATCTGTCGTTTTTACCATCACAGGTGTGTGTTGAAAGAAAGTGGCAATTGAAGTGGGTAACCCCCATTTGCCCTGAAGAAGTTGCGGAAAATAAGAGCAACGAAACATGTTGGCGACTATGACCCACCTGAGACTGTGCATGGTGTGAGTCATTTTTAAGTTGGAAGGATTCACAGCCCAGAATAAATCCAGAGTGGCTAATGAACTCTTCTATTTTTAACTGTGTGAGATTCACGTTTCCTTTTCTCACTGGGGTTTTTTGTGTTATATGTGCACATAAGCATAGCGAGGTTGTATGTCGACTTGCTATGATAGGAACAGTCAGCAGATTGTGGGGCTGATGTTGAGAAGAAGCACTGTTTTATGTTGTCGGTCTTTTTCTGGTGTTTGTCTTCATTTCCCACTGTTATGAGAGTGAGTCACCGATGATGATAGTTGGGTATACTGGCAATTGTTAGTCAGATAACCCGATTGGCGTTTCTTCCGTGAGGGGCTCACTCTCTTCTCCACACTTTTTCCACAAAAATTGTTTGGTGGGTGATGGGATTACGACAGATTGGATGTTAACCGCGTGTTTACAGCGCTAATTTTTGACACTTGGATGGGTGTGAACAGCCAAAAAGATACTCGGCCGGTGGTATTAATAATTTTATATCACCATAACCCATGCAATACTAAAAATTAAAATAAGAGTGTTGAGTGGGACAGGCCTATTTTTGTGTATTATGGTTTGAGTGGGGGGCGGCCTTTACCCTCTTCTTTCCCCCTAAGACTCCAGTTTATTGGACGCAAAATAGCAGAAGTCAAAGGTAAAGGAGAGCAAGGCAAAGAAGGTCCAGGCAAAACTGATAGCAAAAGTTTGCGGCCCCAGAGGAGGCGAGGCCGTAGGAGGAAGGACCAGCTGAAGATGAGCCGGTGGTTGAGCAGGACCAGGAGGTGGAACAACTGGAGGTGGAGGAGGTGCCGTAGCGTTCTGTGCATAAGGGGGTGGTAATCTCAATAGATGTGACATTAAGGGGTCCTTTTCAGGGTCCCTTGTCGCATTCTCAAGGATAGGTGGCAATGCTGGATAACATTTATCAATATAAAATAGAGCGTTTCCCTTGGCACAATTCATTCGTTAAGCCCACATATTAATTTTGAACACTTTGACATTTAAACAAGATAAAACAAACCAATACGTGTGTAAAAAAACTTGTACAAATTTATTCTTATTGTTAAAAACACAGAGAATCACATGTTAAGAAATATGGTGATACCATATTGCGAGTAAAAAACAAAGGGGAGAAAGAAAACCTTTTCCTCTGACAATGTAAAATCAAACCCAACACAATATCACAAAAAGAATTAAACACAATATCCAACTGACAATACAAAGTGAATTAATGAAATTATACTACAACACATCAGAGAGAGACACAGTAAGACAATACAGTTTTGTCATTGAAGCTATAGCACACCGAGTATATTAGTCTCGGACTGGCAATCTTGGGCACATATACTTATTGCACTTTACAAAATTGACACGGTCACTCGGTTATGCAGTTTGTTTTGCGTCGACGCGTTTCGATGGCTTATTTCATTTTCTTGCCATCTTTTTCAAGACTGTTATGTTTAGTCTCTCTTTATCTGAGGCACTGGATGGTTGCCTTAAAATTTGGAAGGTCCTATGAATAAACATATTGCTGTCAGTATCTGTTTTGCATGTTACTGATTTTACTGTTCATTAGACATATCTAGTACAACTGATTTCTATGCATCTAGCACAATATTTAGAAGATCTTATGAATAAACATATTGCTGTCAGTATCTGTTTTGCATATTACTGATTTTACTGTTCATTAGACACATCAAAACCTAGTACAACTGATTTCTATGCATCTAGGGCAATAAACATCTTATTTAGACACATCAATTCAAATTCTCTTATACTGTGTCAACAGTCGATATTCTTAGCTACCATCTGCGACTTAATAAGGTTAAGCATGGGCCTCATCAATTTTAATCATGGCACCTACAATAGTCCAATATTACTATGTGTGCTTTTACGTTCAATGTCACCCTCCCACTTCTTGGGAAAAGAAAAAGCTACCATGGGTATGAATAAATTGACGGGTACCCCGGGATTACCATATTAAAGTATCCGCTAAGAGACTTTTTTTAGTTTCATTGACACCTGGTCATCATTTTTAATCTACAGAGCACCATATATTGTTGACAGTTGTTACCTTTTATTTCATACTCAGGGAGGACTTCTGATTATCCTGCACAGGCATATTACACAGTAGGGTTATCCTAAAAAGTAATGAGATATTTTTTACTTTGCCTATTACGCTGACACAGATCTATTTCTTACTCCTACTGATATCAGCCTCATTTTTACCTTTATTCCTGCTGTGGAATTCCTTGTTGTTTATTCTTTTTCCGGTGGTAAAATCTTGCATCAAACGTGCAAAGGGGTTATCTGTAATAGAGTTTACTCATTTATTTTTATCCTGCATTAATCTATTGCTGACCCATATTATTTGGTCGTTTTTAACATTAGGTTTATTGTGTGCATTCTAATTTTTCGCCCAGATTTACCTGTGTTTGTTGTTGTTTGTTAGCGATAGCGCACTAATCGCGACTGCTGGATAGGGAGCCCCCACTTTGTTGTCACTGGGCTTATATCTAATAAAAAAATAACGAGCGTTGCATGAGTAAACGAACCACAATATGTCAAAAGGGTGTCTACATCATTTTTAGCCTGTTGGGCCTATTCAAAACAACCCACCTTGCTCCTCATGTAGCAGTGTCTAGAAAGGAGTGGATACTTGGCTGCGCCCGAATCTTTTGTTTTCTGTCTCTATAGGGTTAAGATGTAAGCGGGAGCTAAAGTTAGTTTATACTCTTACAATTGGGTGTTATCACTGACCCTAAGCCCCTACGACACAGCCTTTTACCTTGAAAGTCTGCAGCTATCGCGTCTCCACTCCCGACCGGCGTTTCTTGATCATGCGTCCGATTGCCCCGTAGAAGTTCAAATTACCCGCGCTTCTTTCCTCTTTTATTTCCCATTGATTGGTTAGATCTATATCACCTGTTTCACTTTGGTTAGTGGACGGATGTTATTAGTATACTATTTCCGCTTTGTCCTATGCGTGAGGCGTAGCACGCATAGGAGAATGTGGAAATTGAACATCAACAAGATCCGCCCGCGAGGTAGGGTCACGTGAAAGAGATGAAAACGAGGCGAGGTACGCATAGGACAAAGCGGAAATAGTATACTAATAACATCCGTCCACTAACCAAAGTGAAACAGGTGATATAGATCTAACCAATCAATGGGAAATAAAAGAGGAAAGAAGCGCGGGTAATTTGAACTTCTACGGGGCAATCGGACGCATGATCAAGAAACGCCGGTCGGGAGTGGAGACGCGATAGCTGCAGACTTTCAAGGTAAGAGGCTGTGTCGTAGGGGCTTAGGGTCAGTGATAACACCCAATTGTAAGAGTATAAACTAACTTTAGCTCCCGCTTACATCTTAACCCTATAGAGACAGAAAACAAAAGATTCGGGCGCAGCCAAGTATCCACTCCTTTCTAGACACTGCTACATGAGGAGCAAGGTGGGTTGTTTTGAATAGGCCCAACAGGCTAAAAATGATGTAGACACCCTTTTGACATATTGTGGTTCGTTTACTCATGCAACGCTCGTTATTTTTTTATTAGATATAAGCCCAGTGACAACAAAGTGGGGGCTCCCTATCCAGCAGTCGCGATTAGTGCGCTATCGCTAACAAACAACAACAAACACAGGTAAATCTGGGCGAAAAATTAGAATGCACACAACAAACCTAATGTTAAAAACGACCAAATAATATGGGTCAGCAATAGATTAATGCAGGATAAAAATAAATGAGTAAACTCTATTACAGATAACCCCTTTGCACGTTTGATGCAAGATTTTACCACCGGAAAAAGAATAAACAACAAGGAATTCCACAGCAGGAATAAAGGTAAAAATGAGGCTGATATCAGTAGGAGTAAGAAATAGATCTGTGTCAGCGTAATAGGCAAAGTAAAAAATATCTCATTACTTTTTAGGATAACCCTACTGTGTAATATGCCTGTGCAGGATAATCAGAAGTCCTCCCTGAGTATGAAATAAAAGGTAACAACTGTCAACAATATATGGTGCTCTGTAGATTAAAAATGATGACCAGGTGTCAATGAAACTAAAAAAAGTCTCTTAGCGGATACTTTAATATGGTAATCCCGGGGTACCCGTCAATTTATTCATACCCATGGTAGCTTTTTCTTTTCCCAATAAGTGGGAGGGTGACATTGAACGTAAAAGCACACATAGTAATATTGGACTATTGTAGGTGCCATGACTAAAATTGATGAGGCCCATGCTTAACCTTATTAAGTCGCAGATGGTAGCTAAGAATATCGACTGTTGACACAGTATAAGAGAATTTGAATTGATGTGTCTAAATAAGATGTTTATTGCCCTAGATGCATAGAAATCAGTTGTACTAGGTTTTGATGTGTCTAATGAACAGTAAAATCAGTAATATGCAAAACAGATACTGACAGCAATATGTTTATTCATAAGATCTTCTAAATATTGTGCTAGATGCATAGAAATCAGTTGTACTAGATATGTCTAATGAACAGTAAAATCAGTAACATGCAAAACAGATACTGACAGCAATATGTTTATTCATAGGACCTTCCAAATTTTAAGGCAACCATCCAGTGCCTCAGATAAAGAGAGACTAAACATAACAGTCTTGAAAAAGATGGCAAGAAAATGAAATAAGCCATCGAAACGCGTCGACGCAAAACAAACTGCATAACCGAGTGACCGTGTCAATTTTGTAAAGTGCAATAAGTATATGTGCCCAAGATTGCCAGTCCGAGACTAATATACTCGGTGTGCTATAGCTTCAATGACAAAACTGTATTGTCTTACTGTGTCTCTCTCTGATGTGTTGTAGTATAATTTCATTAATTCACTTTGTATTGTCAGTTGGATATTGTGTTTAATTCTTTTTGTGATATTGTGTTGGGTTTGATTTTACATTGTCAGAGGAAAAGGTTTTCTTTCTCCCCTTTGTTTTTTACTCGCAATATGGTATCACCATATTTCTTAACATGTGATTCTCTGTGTTTTTAACAATAAGAATAAATTTGTACAAGTTTTTTTACACACGTATTGGTTTGTTTTATCTTGTTTAAATGTCAAAGTGTTCAAAATTAATATGTGGGCTTAACGAATGAATTGTGCCAAGGGAAACGCTCTATTTTACTTTGAATAAGTACCCTATTCCCCTGGTTTAAAGGGGTCTCTCTCATTGAAATCAAGTACTTGAGCACGGCTCTTGTGAGTCGGAGAGGTTTGTGAATAAATAGCCCCAGTAATTAATTCAATCTGAGTGAGCTATATACTATTAACCACCAAATATCGGTCTTTGGGGTTAAATAATGGACAAATTTATTACATTTGGGTATACAGAAGATCAGCTTAGTAAAATGTTAAATCATAATCCCCAAATTAGAAGTACTACAATTAATAGTAAAGATGGACATGAAGAACTACTAAAAATCTTTAACCTAAGAAAAAAGCTAATAAGAACTGAACTGCACGCTGAGTTTCTTACAGGATATCTAAGAGCCGGGGTCATACCCCTAGGGCTACGAATCCGGAACGAACCAGGCCTGTTCACGGATAATGAAAAATTCCTAGAAATATGGACTCACATCGCGAATCGATGTAGCCGTGATTGGCTGATTCTCATTATTGAGACAGCCCAAGGCGTGATGATCCTCGAAAGAAAAGAACTTGAGGATTTAGAAACAGCATTTAAACAAAACTCATTAATCGAGGACATAAAAAAGAAACTAGACGAATTAATGCAGGAAACAGAAAGCTATCAAGAGTACTTAACAAATAAAAAATCGATTAAACTTAGGAAAGATATTGATAAGTTCAGCGCTGAACTTGTATATCCTTTTTTAAACAAAGACTACTACACAAATAAGAATGATCAAAGATGGGAAAAGCCCCAGTATTCCAAACAAATCTACTCTCGAGGTGGCAATAAAAGAATCACATTCTCTGAGACCTCTGGGTCCAGTGATGAGGATGATCATACTAACGATCATACAGGAAGAACAGCTTCAAACTACCAACAGGAACCTAATTCTACTTTTTTAGGACATCGCCCCTACAGAGGGAGACGAGGTTATCGGAATTTCCCCAGGGAAGAACCGATGAGGAACCATGCACCTCAAAATCAGAACACTCCCAACTTTCTGAAAACAAGAAATGCGAAATACTGGAGGTGAATCAATTTCCCATCATAAACCTCTCTGACAGAGAGCTGTCAAAAGAGGAAAAGGAGGTTTTAAAATTTGGTTTTAGTTTCGCCCCAACTGCTCCACCAAATAAATTTGAATTAGAGAAGGACATTAAATGTTTCTTTAGAAAAATTAGGCTAAACAGGTACTTTGCAGATAAGGTTTATGAACCCAGGTATAATAGAACAGGCTTCAAACCTAAATCTAATTTCACCCCAAACTTAAATCAAGTTGACAAAAATGTGGAATTATTTGAAAGAATAGTAGAAATAGAGATCAAAAATAGCTTTGACAACATTCAACCACAGTCCAATAATTTATCAAAAGTACATAGAATTGCTCTGAAAAATTTACAAGACTCTGAATATCTAACAATAAAACCCGCAGATAAGGGCGGAGGTGTTGTGGTTTTTAACACTGGTGATTATGACAACAAAATGAAGTCACTATTAAATGTGAAAGAACATTACATCCCCGCATCATTCAGAGCGCTTGAGGGATTAAAACGCGAGGTAGCCACCTTTTTAAAAGAGGGCAAAGATAACGATTGGATCTGTGATGACGAATACAAATTTCTTTTGAATAATAACCCTATCACCCCGGCAATCTACGGGTTGCCCAAAATTCATAAAAACACCTTGGACCCTCCAATGCGGCCAATAGTGAGTAGTTTGGGATCCCTATTGGAGCCCCTCAGCAAGTATGCTGATTTCTTTTTAAGGCCCTTAGTCCAACAACAACGGTCCTATTTAAAAGACACTGCACACACCATTGCAATAATGGAAGGAATGAGCTTCGACAAGGTGACCCAGCTTTTGGTCACCTTAGATATCGAAGCATTGTATACCAACATCCCCCAGGATCATACCATTCAAGTATTGTCATCCATTCTTGAAGGGAAGGATCTTGGAGGTGGCAACAAAGATTTTATTCTTGGTTGTGTAGAATTGGTATTAAAAAACAACCTTTTTCTATTCAAGGACGAGCTGTTCAAGCAGGTCAAAGGGACCAGCATGGGGGCCACATGTGCCCCAAGTCTGGCATGCCTATATGTTGGACATTTTGAAGAAAAACACATTTATAATGAATTGGCACCTTTTTATGAAAATGTGTCCCATTGGCACCGTTTCATTGACGACATCATCTTTGTCTGGAACGGTGCCAGTGAGGAGCTGCTGACCTTTCTGGAGTGGCTAAATTTGGGTGACAGCAACCTAAAATTTACTGCACATTATAGTGCCAATTGTGTAGATTTCTTAGACATAAAAATCAAAGAGGTCGAGGGTTTTTTGGAAGTCGAATTATACACAAAGCCGACAGACAAAAACACCCTCCTCCAGTACCAAAGCAACCATCCAAAATCCCAAAAGGATAATATTCCTTTTGGAGAATTTCTAAGACTTCGTCGCAATTGTACAAATCTAACAGATTTTTACCAACATGCTGAAATCATGAGCAAAAAATTGGGTGAGAGAGGTTACCCAAAGAGGCTAATAAAACAATCCATGAAGAGGGCCAGATTCTATAATAGAGACAACCTATTAGAGATAGATAGGGCCAAGAAAAACAAGGCGGACAATAGAATTGTGTTTGTAAGCCAATACTCTGGCCTCAGCAATAAAATAAAAAATATAGTGAATCGAAATTGGAAGATCATTAACACGGGTCTGCCCACACCAATACCAAAGCCTTTGTTTTCGTTTAGACTGAACAAAACAATTAAGAATGCTTTGGTTAAAACATATAAAAACACGTCTAATTCTGTACAAACCACTCTGGTTAACAAGAGCAAAGCAACAGGCAACCACAAATGTGGGACTTGCTCAATCTGTTCCAACTGTATAGAAACAAAGAAACTGATATTCAATGGAAAAACTTTGGTTCCAAGGACTCTAAATAACTGTAGGAGCAAAAATGTAGTCTACCTGCTTGTCTGTCCCTGTGGTTTAGGCTATGTAGGGGAGACAGGCAGGGAGCTTCGGACAAGACTACTAGAACACAGATCTTCAATAAAAAACAAAAAAGAAAATGCACCTCTATCGTGTCATTATCAAAAGGAAAACCATGGCTGCAATGAATTCACATGGTATATTTTAGAAAAAATAACTGTAAGCAGAAGAGGAGGGAATGTAGAGGCCCTAAGAAAAACACGTGAACAATGGTACATGTGTTTTTTAGATACAGTGGATAAAGGGTTAAATTCAAAAGAAGACTGGATGAAAATAGTAGCCTATATTTGAGAAAAAAAGAAGACTGGAAGAATAATATAAATTAACTATTGAATAAACTGAAGCAGCATCTAATTTATGGTGAAAACTGGTAATAATGCATTAGGGGTTGATAATTCATTAGCTATCCAGCCATTATCAACAAAGAACATTGATATAAAAAAAAATTTTTAATTGCATATTTGGAGTGTGCATTGTAAATACGTGAGGCCAGCGAAATTGTACAAGTAGAGGAATTGACAACACGCACGCCCCACAAATAAAAACACCAGTAGGAGAGATCGGTAATTCTAAAAATGCCGAGAAGTATACTATAATTATACATTGAAAATACGGGAGGCCAATATAACAGTATTTAATATATATCACGCATGGCCCACTAAAGAAAAATATCGACAGGCGAGATCGGTAATCTCAAAACGATGTTGATATAAATAAATAATAGCGGACCCTGAAAAGGCAGAGTTTCGCAAGATATATGAAAGTGAGGCGTAGCACGCATAGGAGAATGTGGAAATTGAACATCAACAAGATCCGCCCGCGAGGTAGGGTCACGTGAAAGAGATGAAAACGAGGCGAGGTACGCATAGGACAAAGCGGAAATAGTATACTAATAACATCCGTCCACTAACCAAAGTGAAACAGGTGATATAGATCTAACCAATCAATGGGAAATAAAAGAGGAAAGAAGCGCGGGTAATTTGAACTTCTACGGGGCAATCGGACGCATGATCAAGAAACGCCGGTCGGGAGTGGAGACGCGATAGCTGCAGACTTTCAAGGTAAGAGGCTGTGTCGTAGGGGCTTAGGGTCAGTGATAACACCCAATTGTAAGAGTATAAACTAACTTTAGCTCCCGCTTACATCTTAACCCTATAGAGACAGAAAACAAAAGATTCGGGCGCAGCCAAGTATCCACTCCTTTCTAGACACTGCTACATGAGGAGCAAGGTGGGTTGTTTTGAATAGGCCCAACAGGCTAAAAATGATGTAGACACCCTTTTGACATATTGTGGTTCGTTTACTCATGCAACGCTCGTTATTTTTTTATTAGATATAAGCCCAGTGACAACAAAGTGGGGGCTCCCTATCCAGCAGTCGCGATTAGTGCGCTATCGCTAACAAACAACAACAAACACAGGTAAATCTGGGCGAAAAATTAGAATGCACACAATAAACCTAATGTTAAAAACGACCAAATAATATGGGTCAGCAATAGATTAATGCAGGATAAAAATAAATGAGTAAACTCTATTACAGATAACCCCTTTGCACGTTTGATGCAAGATTTTACCACCGGAAAAAGAATAAACAACAAGGAATTCCACAGCAGGAATAAAGGTAAAAATGAGGCTGATATCAGTAGGAGTAAGAAATAGATCTGTGTCAGCGTAATAGGCAAAGTAAAAAATATCTCATTACTTTTTAGGATAACCCTACTGTGTAATATGCCTGTGCAGGATAATCAGAAGTCCTCCCTGAGTATGAAATAAAAGGTAACAACTGTCAACAATATATGGTGCTCTGTAGATTAAAAATGATGACCAGGTGTCAATGAAACTAAAAAAAGTCTCTTAGCGGATACTTTAATATGGTAATCCCGGGGTACCCGTCAATTTATTCATACCCATGGTAGCTTTTTCTTTTCCCAATAAGTGGGAGGGTGACATTGAACGTAAAAGCACACATAGTAATATTGGACTATTGTAGGTGACATGATTAAAATTGATGAGGCCCATGCTTAACCTTATTAAGTCGCAGATGGTAGCTAAGAATATCGACTGTTGACACAGTATAAGAGAATTTGAATTGATGTGTCTAAATAAGATGTTTATTGCCCTAGATGCATAGAAATCAGTTGTACTAGGTTTTGATGTGTCTAATGAACAGTAAAATCAGTAATATGCAAAACAGATACTGACAGCAATATGTTTATTCATAAGATC
The DNA here is from genome assembly GCF_964261635.1 of Lissotriton helveticus. Taxonomy (NCBI): domain Eukaryota; kingdom Metazoa; phylum Chordata; class Amphibia; order Caudata; family Salamandridae; genus Lissotriton; species Lissotriton helveticus. The sequence continues at coordinate 1,592,261,964 of NC_136067.1, read as the reverse complement.
TTCTAAATATTGTGCTAGATGCATAGAAATCAGTTGTACTAGATATGTCTAATGAACAGTAAAATCAGTAACATGCAAAACAGATACTGACAGCAATATGTTTATTCATAGGACCTTCCAAATTTTAAGGCAACCATCCAGTGCCTCAGATAAAGAGAGACTAAACATAACAGTCTTGAAAAAGATGGCAAGAAAATGAAATAAGCCATCGAAACGCGTCGACGCAAAACAAACTGCATAACCGAGTGACCGTGTCAATTTTGTAAAGTGCAATAAGTATATGTGCCCAAGATTGCCAGTCCGAGACTAATATACTCGGTGTGCTATAGCTTCAATGACAAAACTGTATTGTCTTACTGTGTCTCTCTCTGATGTGTTGTAGTATAATTTCATTAATTCACTTTGTATTGTCAGTTGGATATTGTGTTTAATTCTTTTTGTGATATTGTGTTGGGTTTGATTTTACATTGTCAGAGGAAAAGGTTTTCTTTCTCCCCTTTGTTTTTTACTCGCAATATGGTATCACCATATTTCTTAACATGTGATTCTCTGTGTTTTTAACAATAAGAATAAATTTGTACAAGTTTTTTTACACACGTATTGGTTTGTTTTATCTTGTTTAAATGTCAAAGTGTTCAAAATTAATATGTGGGCTTAACGAATGAATTGTGCCAAGGGAAACGCTCTATTTTACTTTGAATAAGTACCCTATTCCCCTGGTTTAAAGGGGTCTCTCTCATTGAAATCAAGTAACATTTATCAATAGCCATATTATGTTGCCTATCTGATACCTCAATTGCTTTTATCTTCTTCGTCTTCTGTAAACTGCTTGGCAGCTTGCATTATCGACAACCCCTTTTCTCTCTTATCTTTTTTAGCTTGTTTGATTTCTCGTTGTCTGGCTTCTTTACGCCAAAGGCGAAAGGAGTCAAACATTGCCGGCCGGGCTTTCTTTCTAAACAATGTTGTTTCTAAATTATGTAAAATCTCAGCGTCGAAACTACCATATTGGGGCCATCGTAAAACCCCATCTTTCCTAGTATAGCGGACCCATACTTCATTGAACGTAATGGGGCCCACGCCGTGCTTAGAATAGAGTTCATAAGTCGGGGTTCCAACTGGAGGTATCGGACATGAATCCTCCAATCGGGAATCCCTGTTACAACCACAACAGAATATCCTCCTAATTTTGCTAAGACTAGGCATCTTCGCTCACTAATCTAGCTTCAAACTTCAAGGGATTATCTACAATGATAGTCTCGCAAATATACGAGTCCCTCGGGTTTGGAAATTGCAATACCCAAATCAAAGACCCAAAAAAACTAAGTATTCAAAGAACCAAAAACAAAGAACTGGGAGCGACCCACGTATACTTAACTAAGGTATCAGTCACGTCACCAGAAGACCCGTCTGTCGTCTCGCCTTACAAAGCTGCACAAAGGGGGGTCCAAGACAGGGCGGCAGTCAGGGCAGCGGTCCTTCGTAGCCGTCTAGAAAGCGGGAAACCTCGCAGCAAAGACCTTCAGTCCACGTTCGACATACCGGGGTCGATGGAGTGGGGGCCCTTCTTCCGGAATTTCCTCACGAAGCTCCTCACGATCTTCAGGCTTGGACCAGTACCGCTTGATGTCGCCCCGCATTGGGCGCCAAATTAAGAACGGGGTTATTTAGAACCCGGCAGCGCCAGGGGCACGCCCAAAGTCTTCGTGTTCACCTGTCTTAGAATACAGAGACACAGGACTCTTCTTGGTGACGTCAAAGATCGAATTTATTGACTGCAGCCAGTAACAGAAGTCCTAGAAATCATCACGGTATGAGTTCTCAGGAGACTGCTCAATTTTACAAAGCAAGTCATTCCTTTTATGCAAAAAATCACATTCCAGACAAACACCTAACATTTACGAACTGTCCAATCACATGTATCCACATCAAAAGTATCGCATGACAGTAAAACCCACTTTTCAATTGTTCGGCCCATGATCGATCACCGGACAAATCCAACATTCTTCTTTAGACAGGCCGAACGAACCCATAATAAAAAGGCCACAACCCATATCATAAATAGACCATAAAAAAAGAAACAGAAACAGGTAAGAGTAGGATAAGGCATATTTGTGTGTAGTAAAAACTTTACGATGTCCTGCGCGCTGATCTTAGTCTTGATCAGCTAGCGGACAAGAACTGGCTCAGCAAGGTCGGCTTCAGGCAACGAGGTCAGTTCACGTCGGGTCATGTAAAAGTCAGCACAAACCCCAGCAAAAGGGCACGAGTCGTAAAGACTCATTCAGCCGCAGTCATCGGCCTATGTGAGGGCAACCACAAAATGGCTGCCTTACACACAATGATAACTATGGTTCGGAACGGAATCTTCAAATACCCTGTGAATCCTTTTGTGTAACATGGCGAAAACACTCGTACTTGCCGAACTCATTAGTTACGGTTCATTGTTACCAAAATCGTAACAGAATTATGACATTTAAAACACGGGTTCAGAATTCACGGAACCTCACCTTCGGATCGAGCAGGACAGAAAAACTTGTTTTTTACAATCCTGAGGCTGCAGTGGACTGGCTGGACCGTGTTCAGGTGCCAGATACGGAGGGAGAAACCCGGGCGGAGAACGAGGAACACTGACTTTTCTTCTGTTTGTGTCGATTTGATTATGGTGGTGGGGGTGCTGGTTTGACTGGGGCGATTTCTTTCCCCCATCGATATATTTAACATTTTTGGATTTTTATTGAACATTTTTGATGGGGTTAGATAGCGGGTTGGGATTGTGGAGGTTGGTGGCCTGTTGTAAGGGCCTCCTCCGTTTTGTACGTTAAGATTTTGTAGTTAGTCTTGGGGAGACAGGCACACTGCTAGTTGGGGATGTGCATACGTTGCATGCACGGGTGCAGGGTGGGGGGCTGGAGTGTTGGGTTTAGGGTTTTTTTGATTGTTGGTTTGTGTTTTGTTTATGACCTGTGTCTGCTATGGGTGTCACGGAATGCATCAGAATTCTACGGGGATGAGTATGCCTTCCGTTAGGTTGGGCTTGGGTATATCCATCCTCAGTTGGAATGTGAATGGCTTGGGAGATAAGATCAAGCGTGCTATGGTGGGGCAGCTAATCAGACGACGATAACCAGATGTGGTTTTGTTACAGGAGACCCATCTTATGGGTAAGCGATGTATGGCGCTGCACCGGGCAGGGTATAAATTGGTGGCCCATGCGGGTTTTACCTCAGGTTCTAGAGGGGTAGGGATTTTAGTGAAGAACTCCTTTCCGTTCACTATACAGGCGACTTGGTCTGATAACCGAGGCCGATATGTCGGCATCTCGGGGCTCTGGGAGGGTAGGCCTGTCACGTTCCTTTCAATATACGTTCCCCCCGCGCTACAGGCAGACACCTTTGCGACCTGAGCAGGGTGTTTTTGTCATTGCCCGTAGGTATCGTGGTGTTAGGTGGAGACTTCAATGCTGTGATGGATGGTGAGCTGGACAGGTACCCGTCCCGTGTGTTGTTGCCCTCTCATAGATGGTTGTCGGATTTTGTCTCCGCAACTGGCATGGTTGATGGGTGGGGACTCCAGCACCCTGGTGACTCGGAGTACACACATGTCTCTGCGGCACATCACTCTTTTTCCAGGATTGATCATGTCTTGGTGCCTGCGTCGCAGGCGATGTTTGTTCAGGAAGTGAGTCATCTGGCTAGAGGAGTGTCTGATCATTCGCCGATTTGGCTTCAACTGAAAATTGGACAAAGTGATGTGGCTAGGATAGCCCCAATTAGCGCTTGGCGGTTGAGAGACCCTACTACCAAAAAGGAGTTAGTACGTGTTACGGATAGCTACTTACGAGAGAACGCGGGGACAGTCGACTCTGGCTGCTCCCTTTGGGAGGCCTATAAAACTGTAGTCAGGGGGAAGCGCTCTCCCTAATCTCTGGGCAGAAGAAGAGGAGTAGGGCAGTAATCAACAGGATTGAGGCGGAGCTATCGGCCTTGGAAAGGGAGGTTTCCACTGATGGGGATCCGGGGGCGGTACACCGCCTCGGTCTCCTCAGAGACGAATACAAACACCTGGCGCGTGATAGGGCAAGGGAGCAGCATGCCAACACACAAAGTAGAATTTACGAACACGGTGATAAGGCTGGATAATTGATTGCGTGGTTGGAGAAGGGAGATTGGGGGTCGCGTCTGGTGCCTGAGCTGCAGATTGCGGGCTCGGGTGTCACGACGGATCCACAGATTATAGTGGATGAGTTTGCCCGATACTATGAGGAGGTCTATACTTCGATGGGACAGTACACAGTGGAAGATAATGCGGAGGTCATTCGAGATATTCCAATGCCCGTCCTGTGGGTTGAGCATAGGGAGTTTCTGGATTTCGCCATCACGAATGACGAGGTCGCGATAGCTATCCGGGGGGTTCACTCCGGAAAAGCCTCGGGCCCGAACGGTATCCCTATAGAACTGTACAAACTGCACGCAGACCGTCTGGCTCCGTTTCTAAAAGACATGTATCTTGAGAGTAGGGAAAGTGGTGTACTACCTTATGACCAACGCATCGCCAATATCGTTGTAATTTATAAGGAGGGCAAACCTCGGTTGGAGTGTTCCTCCTATTGACCGATTTCCCTTCTGAATGCGGAGCCTAAGGTCCTGGCCAAGTTACTTTCTAAACGGTTGGTGAAGGTTGTCGCAGCACTGGTGCATCCGGACCAGTCCGGCTTCATGCCGCGCCGTAATACTGCTCTTAATCTCCGTAGACTCCATGGAGTGGTGGCGGGTGCTTCCCGCATTCACGAGCCGGCGGTGCTTCTGTCGCTAGACGCTACTATGGCTTTCGACAGGGTGGAATGGTTTTTCCTTTTTGCGGTATTGGAGAAGCTAGGGTTTGGACCCGAATTTATACGTTGGATCCGTCTTCTGTACTCTGCTCCGTTGGCCCGAGTGGTGGTGAATAACCATAAGTGCCGGGATTTTCAGCTGGGGAGGGGCACCCGCCAGGGATGTCCCCTTTCACCACTATTGTTTGCCCTGGCCCTGGAGCCGCTTGCGGCTTGGGTACGATGGGACAGATCAATCAAAGGGCTGCGATGGACACCGGAGTGGGAGGATAACATTTCCCTTTACGCTGATGATATTCTCATGTACCTGACCTCCCCCCGGCAGTCCCTGATTGTTTTCCTGGACATCTTAGCAATTTATGGGACATACTTGGGCTTCGCCATCAATTGTGCGAAGTCGGTCCTTTTCGTGTTTAGCGGTGATCCCCCTAGAGTGCCAGCGAATTGTCCGGTAAAAGTCGAATTAGTAAGTTTTCGCTACCTTGGAATCCACGTATCAAAAGATCGTAAGGTGTGCTTCAATGCTAACTTGGGACCCCCCTTGGCCAGACTCCGTTGTGATACTGCAAAATGGAGGGAGTTGCCGCTTTCCCTGTTGGGTCGGGCGGTTTTGTTTAAAATGATGGCGCTACCCCGGTTTTTATATGCCTTGCAGAACTCCTTCGATCCTGTACCCTCTTCATATTTCAATGAGATTGAATCGTTGCAACGTCAACTTCTCTGGGGCGGGAAACCGCGGATTGTGCTATCCAAATTGATGTTACCCTGGTACGATGGTAGGATTGGTTTGCCCAATATCAGGAAATATTACTGGGCTTCCCAATTAACTCCTGTCAATCATGCAATCTATGGCTCTCCGGCTGACCCCGGGTTCGACATGGATAGTGGCCAGTTACTGGGGGGTGAGTACACTAGGGTCCTGTATGCTAGAAGTGGCAGGTTTCCTCTGCTGGGTCCGACGTCGGTTTCGACGCGGGTGTGGCACGAGGCTAACCGAGCTCTCAAATGGGAGGGTAAGATAACTATGGCTACGCCATTGTGGAACTCAGAAGCATTGGGTGGTCTGTGGAAATCAAAGGGTTTCGATCGCTGGGACCCGATTGGTATCTCGCAGGTCCGAGACATGTGGGGTAAGAAGGGTATACTGACCTTTGAGGAATTGCGAGCCAGACACCAACTGAATGAGAGTGAGCGGTATCGTTATTCACAAATTAAGCATGCACTGGCGGCGGCTATCCCACGCGACGTGAAGCCGCCGGTGGCCTCTCCGCTGGAGGATCGACTGTTGGATGGGTACCTTCCTACCAAGGCGATTTCTCTGGTTTACAAGAAATTGGTCAATCATACTGAGGATCCCCTAGTGAAAGTCCGGGAACAATGGGTTGCAGATGGCTTGGTCTTGGACGACGAAGACTGGGGGGAGGCCGTGTCTTCCCCTCGGGAAGTGGCGGTTCCTATGAGACTCCGTCTGGTGCAGCTTAGGATTCTTCACCGGTCTTACACCACGGGCACAGGGTTGTGTCGGATGGGGCTTGCTTCAAATGCAGATTGTCGTAGGGGATGTGGTATGGTTGGAACGTTTTTGCATATTTTGTGGGAGTGCCCAGACATCCATGACTATTGGATCAAGATTCATGAGGAAATGAGTGAGGTGTGGGGTGTACAGATTGCACTTGAGGCACGCCGTTGCCTACTTAATGTATGGGAGCCTTCCGACCTCTCGAGCCATGGTAAACTTTGGGTCACTCTTGCATGTATGATTGCCAAGCGAAACATTGCACAATTATGGGGTGCTGGTCGAGCTCCTCAGCTTGGAAAATGGATGGAGGACCTTGATTGGTGTATGTTTCGGGAGAGGTCCGTGTATGTGGCCAGAGGGAGACCCCGCAAATGGGGGAAGATATGGGAGGTTTGGAATGCATACTGTAGGGATATATGTATGCCGCCAGAAATAGATCCAGTTCGTGAGGACATGGATGAATCCTGAGTCCACTTTTCACACTCCTTAATAATTCTGTAATGTTGGAATCTACATTCTCCGATTATGATTTGCGGATACCTATGGCACGATGGTCATTTTTGTTTGTTTTTTATTGTTTATGTTTAATAAAAAGAACTAAAAAAAAAACATACCAATCTGCCGCACACTTAGCTTTTGCCCTGATTGACCCCGCCCTTATTAGAGGACTAATTATGGGGAAAGGCCAAACATGTGCTTTCATCAACCTTCCAGGAGGAGTCAAGGTTGCAACTGGCAGAGAGGGGAGAGTCGTTCGTGATGCAAAATAAAAGGGTAATCTGAGTAATGAAGATAATTGGTAAGTAATCAAGGCATTACTAGCTGAACTCTTATCTCATTCCAGTAATTAATATAGCAGGAACTACTATATCAGACATAGCAACCAATTCTCAAAACAAAGACGAAACTCCTGGTTGATGAAACATTTCTGGTATTTAATAGAAATCTTTGAAAGATGCACAGAAGGAAAACTATCTTATTTAGGGATAACATATGATAGTACTTTAGATTCATATTCCACAGATTGTTCACACCAATCATCCAGTTCATAGTGAGAGACAAACGTGGGTGGGGTGGCCCAAGTAGCTGCCTTACAGATGCCCTGGATAGAAGCACCAATGATCTTAGTCAAAGATACAGCAATCCATCAACTAAACCTTCCCTGCTGAACTCATCTTAGAAGAGTAAATCCATGTGAAACACGTGCCATAGAAATGACAGTCACTATCCATCAATTTAAGGCAGAAGAAGAATAATGATTTCCATCCCTAAATTTACAAAAAAGGTTTTCAGAATGTGTGTGGTACTGAGATACAGCAAGATAACTCTCAACAGGTCTCACTACTTGTAATGTATTCTAAGACTCTTCTTCGGGGGAGGAAGGGAAAAACAAAGAAAGGGTAATTGTTTGTTCCTGATGGAAGGAGGACAACACCTTAGGGTGAAACCCCAGATACTGAACACTGGATAAATAATGTTGATACCACCAACCTTTGGCCAAAGCTATCAAGTAAGAATTGAAGATCCCTCTTTGGTTCACAATACAAAGGATTCAATGATTTGTCAGTACACCAGGAAGAAAACAATGCCCGTGATTACATGATCATCTGGCCCATTGATGACAGAATCCCTGAACTGAAGCTGCAACAGAAGAACAAAGGCTCACATTTTTTAAGCCCCTCCTCTCAACAGCCAGACCCATAAGTGCTTCCTCTGAGAAGAAAACCGAGGAAGGAGAGGGCTGCATAGAGTCATGACTTTTGAGAAACACGTTATTATGGCCTGGATCATCATTCTAAGAAGAGACCAGAAAAACTCTTCTTCAAATACAGTTCTAACTAGCGATCCATCGCATTAGTTATAAGAACATCCTGATAAATAATGGGAGAGCTACCTGCTAAATCGTACAACACTGGATCTAGTTTCAAGGATGGAAACAACTCCAACTTGCCGTTGTCAGTGGCTATGTACAAGCCAAGAATTTCAGCTTATTGGTCTTATCAGGATCCTTTTATTCCTTTTGTCTCTACTCTCACGGTCAATGGCAAGATATGGAGGATGAAACTGGAGCCCAAGACATGACTGAGCTGGTACTTTCCCATGGAAATCTGAGGATAATATTCTAAGAACTTAAAAACCACAGAAAGTTCATATCCTTGAATAAACTTAACCTTGGGAGCTGAGTCTGGCTGCCATCATCAGATTCTGAGGCAGACAATGTAGGAGAAGGGAGCTATTAGGAGAAGACGGAGAATAAAGACCCCCTGTATTAGTTTTTGACCTCTGGAACACTTACAATAGGGAGGGAATCAAGAATGGAATGTACCCCTCAGAAAGTACAAGAGGAGGAGCAGAATTCTCCTTTCTGTAACTTTTCCGATCCCCATTGTCCTTTGATCCTTGGGCACAATGATGCCTCGCAGAAGTCTCGGTAATCCTCAACATACACCAGGCAAAGGTGCTGTCCAATGATTAACATGATGCCAAAAGGGCACGTATGGGAATTTGGTGACATGAGCAGTAACTAGGTACAATTCCATTAATTATTATTTTCTATTAAATGCAGGAACAACAAATATGCCCCATGAAGGTAGAATGAAATGGAAGAACAATCAAGTCTGGCAACCTCAACAGAAACTGCATAATCTGTAAAAAGCTCAGAATCCACCTACTCCTGCTGGCTCAAGGAAACTGAAATTTTTAGTAGTAGTTCACGCTCCAAGCTCCCAAAGCCTCCCAAAGGTGGATGTGCACATGTTGTTCGAGCAGTAATTGGAGACTAGCCCAGACCCTATTCAGACTGGCACCCTATACAGGCAAAAGTGAGAGTTGAAGCACTTGTTAGGGTGCTGCCATGACAGCAAAGAGGGAGCTGGCTGGCCTTGTGATACCTTGCTGCCCCACTCCATGCAAGTCCAATAATTTTCTTCGATCCAAGAAACCCTTGGTCTTTCTATTTTACAAAAGGTGACAGACACCATACTGACCTAGAATTTCCACCCAGATCAATGTTTACTTTTATTATCAATAGTGATTTACATTGCAAGGTATGAAGGAAAATTTGTGGTGGAGGGAGACTTACACTGTTTAGATTATTTCAGTTTAGTACAGCAGCATGGCACGGATTTGGTAGTTCTTATTTTGTTCAATGTTAGCCTAGCTCTTTGAATTGTGAGCTTTGTTGTTGCCTAATTATTTGCCTGTAGAGAACCAACCTTTCTTTCCAGCCTTTTCTTTGTCTTTTTGTTTATAACTTAAATGCATATCTTTCTTATAACTTATAGGGATATCAACTTAAACCCTAATGGGCAAACAATAGAAACAAAAATCTGCTCAGTTTAATATACAAAAGGGGGTGGTGATGGACGGAGCATCTGAACCAATCAAACACTCACACCCAGTCAACAGATCTGGGTTTAATCCATCACCGTTCTTTAGCCCACTCTGCCACCCCAGTTCAGGCATGGCCATATGCAAATCAGTCTGACCCTGTTCCTCATGGGAACAGTCCAGCTCGAACTGCCAAGCCATGCCTTCCCTGGACCGGAATCAAGCTTCCTAGGACCGGTTTCTGGCATTTCAGCCGTCTTCAGCCAGGCTTGCTTGAATCCAGTGGCAAAGTGAGCAAGGGACTCACGTCTGAGCATACCCTGACAACTTATGGCGAACAAAGCGGTACAAAAGGGGGTGGTGATGGACGGATCATCTGAACCAATCAAACACTCACACCCAGTCAACAGATCTGGGCTTAATCCATCACCGTTCTTTAGCCCACTCTGCCACCCCAGTTCAGACAGGCCATATGCAAATCAGTTTGACCCTGTTCCTCATGGGAACAGTCCAGCCCGAACTGCCAAGCCATGCCTTCCCTGGACCGGAATCAAGCTTCCTAGGACTGGTTCCTGGCATTTCAGCCGTCTTCAGCCAGGCTTGCTTGAATCCAGTGGCAAAGTGAGCAAGGGACTCAGGTCTGAGCATACCCTGCCAACTTATGGCGAACAAAGCGGTACAAAAGGGGGTAGTGATGGACTGAGCATCTGAACCAATCAAACACTCATACCCAGTCAACAGATCTGGGTTTAATCCATCACCGTTCTTTAGCCCACTCTACCACCCCAGTTCAGACATGGCCATATGCAAATCAGTCTGACACTGTTCCTCATGGGAACAGTCCAGCCCGAACTGCCAAGCCATGCCTTCCCTAAGACGGCTGTAATGCCAGAAACCGGTCCAGGAAAGGCATGGCTTGGCAGTTCGGGCAGGACTGTTCCCATGAGGCACAGGGTCAGACTGATTTGCATATGGCCATGTCTGAACTGGGGTGGCAGAGTGGGCTAAAGAATGGTGATGGATTAAACCCAGATCTGTTGACTGGGTGTGAGTGTTTGATTGGTTCAGATGCTCCGTCCATCACCACTACCTTTCGTACCACTTTAATATACAGCAGTTTCAGATATATAGAAACATTCAAGTAGTTGCCATAGAAATTACTAACAAAAAGGCAGAGAAGTCAGGCAAACGAAGCCTAGTACGCTAATTTGCCATAAAGACATAGAGTTTTCAAGTGTACTGGTTTGACTAGCCGCTTCAGAAAATGGGGGCTGAGAACCACAATGCAGCTGAAAGAAGTCCCAAAGCCCTAGAACCGGTGTCCCCTAAAGGACCACAGCAAGATTATCCTCCTGCCCATGTCAAACCTTGGACCTACTGGAACCAAGAACACAACTTGGAGTAGAAAGAAAGGCATGTTCTCTATCTAATCACAAATGAGGGACTGAGGGCTTTTTAGACAGGTCCAGCATACATGCCCTAACAATAATGAAGATACAAAAGGTATGCTGTTACTAATTTTGAGACAAGAGGAAACTGGTTTTGTGTGGTGATGAAGTGTAGAAGGATGAGGATTCCTCCTCTTGGAATATAGGGCCCTCATACACCCGGCAAGGTGTCATGCTTCATCATACGGGCTACTCCTCGCCAAGTCGGCGCTGCAATACCTGACGGGCTCCCTATGAGGGGCTCTTTGGCGGAGATCTTTTATTCCAAATGCTGTTTGGTGCCGTGCTACATGTGCCTACACTTCATGACCACACAAAACCAGTTTCCACTTGTCTCAAAATTAGGACCAGCATACCTTTTGTATCTTCACGTTCTCTATCTAGCCAGCAGATTAGAGTCCTCAAAGGCTGACCCAGGAATAATGAAGGACGTTAAACCCCTCTAGACATCGATAAAGGCCTGAGGCAGTAATGAAACTGTGGTAACACAAAGTCCATTAGCACTGTTGTATATTCTGTAGATGGTTTATTTAACCTTAGTTACAAGGTAAGTTCCAGGTAAGTAAGTAGATCGTAAGAAAACAAGTTACTTACCTGTAACTTTGGTTCCCCAGTATTGGTAACTTTCATAGATTCCCATGCTTTGTATCATTCCCCGTCGTCGGAATGGGAGCCTCGGTAGTATAAAAATCATAGAAACAAAAGAGAAAAATAGGCCTAGGCCTCATCTCATTTTGTATCCTATCACCCTCTTTTTGTAAAAGAGACCAAACTTTTGCCAGAACCAATCAGAGCAGCCTCACCCCTTAGAACCTTCCTGAGAGAGCTCAGAGCCTCAGATTTTCGTAGCCGTTGTGCAAACCGCCACTATCTGTATCAAACAACTGAGCTTTCCCCCGGGGAGGCGGGTGGGCGCATGGGAATCTATGAAAGTTACCAATACTGGGGAACCAAAGTTACAGGTAAGTAACTTGTTTTCTTGCCCCAGTATTGGAACTTTCATAGATTCCCATGCTTTGTATCAGAGTAGCTAGCAGTAAATTACCAAGAACACATTTTGTAAATACATGGCATCACATAACCATATAAGCAATACATATAGCATAGGAAAACAAAATGTGCTCACCAGGATGGAGGGATCGTAGGGAAAGCTCACCTCTCAATGAAAAAGATTCCGCAGGACTGCCTGACCAACAGCCGCGTCGTCTCTTCCTGCAGATTCCAGGCAGTAGTGTTTTGTGAAGGTATGAGTACTGCTCCACGTTGCTGCCCTGCATATGTCCTTAATGGTGACTCCCGAGAAGAGAGCCACCGACGATGCCACAGACCTTGTGGAATGCGCCCGGACTTTACTGTTTAGCGGCTTGCCCGCTTCCTGATGACAGAATTGAATCGCACTGGAGATCCAACGGGAAATGCCACTCTTTGCCAAAGGCAATCCCTTCCGGGGCGCGCTGTAGGAGACGAACAACTGGGTTGACTTCCGAAAGGGACGTGTGCGCTCCAAGTAAAATTTTAAACATCTCTGAACGTCCAAAGAATGTAGTGTGCGTTCCGCAGGTGTAGAAGGGTGCGGAAAGAAAGTTTTCAAAATCAAAGGTTCATTCAAATGGAACTCAGATGGCACCTTCGGGATAAACTTGGGATTGGTGCGAAGAATAAGACCCTCTCTTTTAAACTGCAGGAAAGGATGCACTATGGAAAGAGCTTGCAGCTCACTCACTCTTCTCGCTGATGTCAGAGCCAAGAGGAGGGCCAGTTTCGAAGACAGGAACTTGAAATCTGCTTTGTGCACCGGCTCAAACGGAGCTTTCATGAGTAGAGCCAGGACAAGATTGAGTTGCCAAACTGGTGGAGGAGGACAAACTGGCGGTTACATCCGGAATAAGCCCTTCAAGAATTGTTTAACAACCCTAGAGGACCATAAGGAAGGACCTGAAGAACTGCGTCGAAATCTTGATATTGCCGCCAGATGTACCTTTACCGATGAATGTGCCAAGCCAGACTTAGCCAGAGATAGTAAATATGGCAACAATTGATGAGGTTGGGAAGTGTAAGGATGGAGACGTTGACGTTGACACCACAAGCAGAATCTTTTCCATTTCGCCTTGTAAGTCTTATTGGTACTTGGCGCTCGGGCTTGAGCCAAGACCTCTCTGCATTCCTGAGAGAGTGTTAAATGACTGAACTCTCTGTGTTCAGGAGCCACGCCGTCAAGTGGAGCGATTTCGGATCCGGATGGTAAACCTGCCCCTGACTCCTGGACAACAGGGACGGAATGGATTGTAAATGAAGTGGAGGAGCTTGGGAGAGCCTCAGAAGCTCTGTGTACCAGAATTGTCGGGCCATGCTGGAGCAATTAGAATCATCTTGCAGGGCTCTGCCTTCATTTTCCTGAGAACTCGAGGAATGAGGGGAATTGGAGGAAAAGCGTAAAAGAATGCGCTGTACCAAGCCATCGAAAGAGCGTTCCCCAGGGACCCCTGATGGTGAACTTTGCTTGCGTAGAACCGGCATTTGGCGTTCTCCGGCGAAGCAAAGAGGTCGATGGCTGGCGTCCCCCAAACCGAGAACACCCTGTCCAGAATGGATTGATTCAACTCCCACTCGTGCGACACTTCTGTCTGTCGACTCAAGGCATCCGCCCTGACATTGAGTGTTCCTGCCAGGTGTTCGGCTCGCAGAGTGATGTTGTGTAGAATCGCAAAATCCCAGATCCGTTGAGCCTCTGTGGACAGAGTCTGCGATCTGGTCCCTCCTTGTTTGTTGACATAATGCATGGCCGTCGTATTGTCCGTCCGGACCAGCACTGTATGGTTGCGAACTCTGGGAAGGAAAGCCTGCAAAGCCAACCGAATGGCCGTCAGCTCCAGGAAATTGATATGGCACTGGCGCTGTTCTGGACTCCAATGGCCACTGACTTGAAGCTCTCGGAGCACTGCACCCCAGCCTTCCAATGAGGCGTCCGTGGTCATGATCATGGGCGAAGGAGAAATCCTGAATGTCAGACCTTGCGCGATATTGTCCTTTAGAAGCCACCATTCGCTCGCCTTCCTCATTGTCGATGTAACCAACACCTTGTCGTTGAATGACCCCTCTGCCTGGCGCCATTGCTTGTCTAGTTCTTCCTGCAGAGGACGCATTCGCAGCCTGCAATGCGGTACCAATGGTATGCAGGATGACATGGACCCGAGAAGGGACTTGTATTGGCGGACTGAAAGGCATTTCTTGTGGCAGAGTTGTCGAGCTAATATCATCAACTTCTGTTGTCGTTCCTCCGAGGGGCGAGCCGTACATCGCGTGGTGTCCAAAACAGCCCCCAGGAACCTGGCGGTTCTGGAGGGCAGTAGGACTGACTTGCGTTCGTTCAGCTGAAGGCCCAGGCAACGGAACAAATGGATGCAAGTCGACACTGCTTGAGAAGTTTCCTCGAAAGATGGTGCCTTGACGAGCCAGTCGTCCAAGTAAGGGAAAACTTCTAGAGATCGTTTTCGAAGAAAAGCTGCTACCGGTGCCAACACCTTGGTGAACACTCTTGGCGCCGACCAAAGGCCGAACGGAAGCACCTTGAATTGAAAATGGCTCTTTCCCACCGTGAAGCGTAGGTATTGTCTGTGAGCTGGATGTATCGGAATATGGAAATACGCATCTTCTAAATCCAGCGACGCCAAGTAGTCGCCTGGATTCAAGAGAGGAAGAATTTCCTGGAGAGTGACCATCCTGAAAGAGAGCTTGACGAGATAGGTGTTGAGCTCCCGAAGGTCTAGAATGGGACGCCAAGTGTCTATCGTCTTCCGCACGAGGAAGAACCTTGAATAGAAACCCCGGCCCCTCTGAGACAGAGGTACTGGTTCTATCGCTCCCTTGAGGAACAATTGATGGGCTTCGAGGTGGAGTAGTCCCAGATGTCCTGTGCGGATGGCGCCCGGAGCTCTTGTTGGAGGAAGATCTTGGAATTCCAACACATGGCCACTCTCTACAATCTTGAGGACCCACTGGTCCGATGTTATTGATTTCCAGCTGCTCAGACAAAGAGATATCCTGCCCCCCACTGATGTGATCGGGAGGGGAGGAACAGCAGGTAGAGCCGGGAGGCCGCTATTGTCGCTTGGTGTTGTCACGTCCCTGCCGGGTCTGACGGCCCCGCGGCGGATGGCGAGAGAAGGACGCTGATTGTCCCTGTCGCTGATTCGAATACTGGGGCTTATAGGACTGTGAAGGCTGAGAGGAATATCTCTGTTGGTTTCCTCTGTATGATGAAAAACCTCTGCCTTGTGCGCCCCTAAAGGGGACTTTACGGTAGGTGAGTGACCCCAAGGACTTCGCAGTGTCCGTGTCCTTTTTTATATTCTGCAGGGCATCGTCCACATGCTTACCAAACAGCATCTCCCCATCAAATGGCAGATCCAGGATTCTATTTTGGACCTCCTGACGAAACCAGGTGGCTCTTAACCAGCCCTGGCGCCGTAGCACTGCCGAGCCTGCTAAGGCTCGAAAAGCCGTGGAAGCAATGTCCATTGCACAGTCAATAACTTCAGCAGAAGATTTCTCCCCTTCTATAAGCACCTTCTTGGCTTCCTCCTTTGTGGGCTCTGGTATCAGTTCCACGAAGGGTTCCATGTCGCACCACATCTGGCGGTCGTATCGGCCAAGGATGGCAAGAGCATTTGACGCTCTAACAAGCAAGCTGGCCATGGATGAAAACCGCTTTCCAACATTATCAAGACGTCGACCGTCCTTGTCCGGAGGCGTGGTCAAAGGTGTGAACGGATTCTTAGACTTGCTTTGGGCTGCCTGAGAGATCACTGAATCCGGCTTTGGCTGACCAAGAAGGCAAGCCGGACTGCCGTCCGGAGCCTTATACTTCTTTTCCAGCCTTGGGAGAACTGGAATCACCGTGGCTGGATTTTGCATAATTTTCATGCCTTCCTCCCATACATGCTCAATGATGGTAATAGACTTGACAGATCTCCTGTATTGCTCCTTAAAGTCATAAAGGAAACATTCTGATTCCTCTCTCGTAACAGGCAATCCAAATCTCTTAGCTTCCCTCTCCATCAGGTGATGAAAACCCCCTATATCCACTGGAGGGGAGATGGACGTGTCACGACCCGCGGCGTCCGGATCTTGTGGCCCACTGTCACCCTGATCCAAGTCTGGGTCTTGCAACGGATCAATCAAGGGATCCACTGTCAGATTCCGTTCTGCATACTACAAGATACAGCCTCCTGGGGTCAAGAGCACGTCCGTAAGACAAGCTGCATTGAGTCATTCAGTTCTGAACTGGAGTCAATTGGTGGCACGGCAGCGTATGGCTCAGACCAGGTTGGTTCCTGGTTGTGCCATTCCGCGAGTCAGTTCTCGTTCTAGTGGCCAGCAGGCAGCGGCCATTTCATGTGCGCGAGTGCCTGGCACCGCGCACTTTAACTGATTTACTTCGGCGGGCAGACGCGCTTCTTATGTGCGCATCGGTGTCACCGCAATTCTTTGTTATTTTAGCTTCAGAATTAGTTCATTAAGGCTCATATTCAGCAGCCTCATTTGGTAGAAGTAATATCTCGGCAGTTGGTTATTTTATCGTCGAGTTCAGTACCTGTCACTCTGAGTCCAGTCATGTTTTCCTGAATGACGTCCTGCGCAGAAAGTTACCGGCTGGTGCTCCTGTATCCCTTCAGCGGCTTTCAAGTAGGATTGAACCAACTTCTTTTCTGAAGTCTCTGTGATAATTTTGAAATGTCATTCTCATTGAAAAAACTCTTCTTCGAAATATCAGTAATTTGAAAAGACTCAGTGAATGTATTATAGTTAAATTCTGAAGCCCAATCTTATCAGTATTCTGGTCTATGATAAGAAGCTTGAAAGACAATATTACAAAGACTGTTGTTGGGCATTCTGCGAGTAACGATCCCCTATGCCTGTTCCTGGTGTTGATCTGTGCAAGCAAGTGTATTTACAAGGAGTGACGCAACTTCTGGAATACTATCAGTATTCGCAACGCAGAGCTTCAGCTAGCACCATAAACTGTCTTCAGCAGCAAGTAGTAGATGGGGGTATTAGATTATATGCATATGATTAATACAACTGTTTACCAACAATCATCTAAAGGTTTCTGGAGCAACTTCTTTGGTGCAAAGAACTAATTTTGCGAATACTCTAGAATATTTACTTTGGAGAGAAGCAAATTCCACACTAGTAAAAGGTATAACTATAGTCAGGGAAAAAGAGTAATAAGAGAAGCCAGGAATTCTGGGGGGAACTGTATTAATCTTGTTCTTAATGTTTTAGGTGCAAATTCCTGAATAGAAGATTCAGAAGACACCTGTGTGGCAGTCTCTCTCTTGTCTTCCACTTCCCCTTTCCCTTTCACTCCTGGCCTTAGAGAGATCTGGGTCCAGGGGAGTGGGGGAATTTGGAAATTATCCACGAGGGCCTTCCTTCAAGTCGTCTGCTTCTACGGAAATACTAGGAAATTCAGGTACACTTCTGACAGATTGAAGTGCCCTAAAATTTCTTCCGTCCGAGCAAGATGGCTGAAGGTTTCGATGTTAAGGCGTTAGCTTCTGTCTTGGAAGGGTTGCAGAAACAACTTAGTGAAACTAGGGAAGAGGTTAGGAAATCAAATCAGGAAGCTAGTTACCTGCGTCAGAGGTTAGACCAGATATCTGTAAGTCCTAGTCCTAATTTTGGGGGTCTAAGGGCGCCAGTCTTTGATCCCTCTCCAACTTCGTCCTCAGCTCTTACAACTCAGGTTGTGCATGCCATGTCCCCAACTATTCCTTTAGCAGCCCCAGAAAGATTCCAAGGTGACCCACATAAAGCCCAAAGTTTTATGACCCAGTGCTCCTTGCATTTCCTTTGTAAGCCCATCCTGTTTAAGGAGGATCAGTCAAGGGTGGCTTTCGTGCTCTCTTACCTGAGTGGAGACGCCGCAGCTTGGTCAATGCCATTGGTATCCTCTAATGATCCGGTTTTGTATAAGTTTGAAGATTTCAAGGCCGAATTTTTACGGATTTTTGATCGCAGAACCATTTCGCAAGCCACCGACAATGAGTTGCTGGATCTGAAGCAGGGCAATAGGGAGTTGGTGGCCTATCTGGCACAGTTTAATAAACTAATAGTGGAAACCAACTGGCCATCGGAGAAAAGAGCCGCAATTTTTTATAGGGGTCTGAAGGATGAGTTAAAGGATGGGTTATCTCAAATTCCGAAGAGACCTACAGATGTGTCAGAACTCATTGATCTTGTGCTGCAAATTGATCAACGTCAAACGGAACGTCGTTGTGAGAAGAGAAGAGATTTCAAGCCCTTCCCGCCTCGCTGAGACCGAGTAAGAACAGAACCAGTGAAGACTTCGGAAGGAAGTGTGGTAGAAGAACCTATGCAGATAGGTACTGTCAGAGGTCCCCTCTCTAAGGAAGAGAGAGAGAAGCGTCAAGTAGGAAGACTTTGTATGTATTGTGGACAGCCTGGTCATTTTGTCCGAGATTGTACGAAGAAACCAAAGTCCAAGCAGTGGGTAAAAGACAGGCTCCACCAGTAGACGGAGTTGCTCTGGTGGGAGCTCCATTCAAGTCAACTCCCAAACCTCAATCTCTTGCTAACACTCTCCAGTTAGCCGCTCCGCATCTGATTCTGTCTTGTAAAATTCGTTTCGGAAAAAATCGATTGGAAGAGGTTGACATCATGTTGGATTCAGGTGCTACAGGGAATTTCTGCGATATCCAGTTCGCTAAATCTTTGAAAATTCAATTCGAAAAGAAACCCTGTCCGGAACCAGTTCGAGCAGTGGATGGTACCAGTTTATCCTCCGGTCCCATTACCTTTGATACTGAGGCCATTCAGGTACTAGGTCCAGGAGAACATCAAAGTGAAATAAGTTTCAATCTAATTGATGCCCCTCAATTTCAGATGATTCTAGGATTACCTTGGCTTACTGAACACAACCCGCATATTGACTGGGCAATGCGCACCGTGGAGATGAACTCAGCCTTCTGTAAGGAGCATTGCTTTCATGATCGGATCGAAAGGGTTCAGACTACCTTGTCATCTAGTCTGGTAGATCAAATACAGATGATTTGTGCCATTGAAGTTCCGGAGATTCCGCAAGAATATCTGGATATCTCCGAGGTGTTTAATGAACAAGAAGCTAGAAAATTACCGCCTCATCGGGATTATGACTGTCGAATTGAACTGGAACCTGGGGCAACTTTACCTTGCAGTCGGATATATGCACTGTCTGAACCAGAGAATTTGCATTTGAAAGAATACATTGAGCAAAGTCTAGCTTGTGGATTCATTCGACCCTCACAGTCACCTGTCTCCTCTCCCCTTTTCTTCATTCCGAAGAAGGATGGCTCCTTGAGGACCTGTATTGACTATAGGGCTTTGAATCTGGTGACCAAGAAGAATCGCTACCCATTGCCTCTCATTTCAGAACTTTTAGATCAGGTGAAAGATGCTCGCATTTATACCAAGCTGGATTTGAGAGGAGCATATCATCTGGTGCGAATGGCTGAGGGAGAGGAATGGAAGACAGCTTTTCGGACGCGGCTGGGATTGTTTGAATATCAAGTGATGCCATTTGGATTATGCAATGCTCCAGCCGCCTTCCAACATTTTGTAAACGACGTCCTTCGAGAATTCTTGGATCGATTTGCTGTTGTGTATATAGATGACATCCTGGTCTTTTCCAACAGCCTGGAGGAGCATATCGGTCATGTTCGAGTCATATTGGAGCGTCTGTTGGAAAATCATCTGTTTGTGAAATTAGAAAAGTGCTTTTTTCATTCTTCAAAAGTGGAATTCTTGGGATTTATTCTGTCTCCAAGGGGAGTTTATATGGATGATTCGAAGTTACAAGCAATTAGGTCCTGGCCTGCTCCAAGATCCGTGAAGGAAATACAAAGTTTTCTGGGATTCGCCAATTTTTATCGAAGGTTCATCCAGAATTTCTCTGAGAAAGTCAGTCCTATCACACGATTGCTAAAGAAGAATGAGCGTTTTGTTTGGGCTCAAGATTCGGAAGAAGCTTTTCAATCGTTAAAAGAAGCCTTCGTTTCAGCTCCGGTGTTGCGACATCCAGGTTTAAAGGAGCCTTTCTTCATTGAAGCTGATGCATCCAATCTGGCCATCGGGGGAATCCTTTCCCAACGTCATAAGCAGACAGGACAGTTGCACCCAGTCGCTTATCATTCACGAAAAATGTCTCCTGCAGAAATCAACTATTCCATAGCCGACAAGGAATTATTGGCGGTAAAAGATGCCTTTCAGGTCTGGAGACATTATTTACTCGGAGCTAGACATGTGATTATGGTTTTCACTGACCATCGCAATCTGCAATTTTTAAAATCAGCACGGACCCTTACTCCTCGCCAATTGCGGTGGTCATTGTTTTTTGCAGATTATGATTTTGTCTTGACCTACAAACCAGGTTCTGCTAATGCAAAAGCTGATGCCTTATCTCGACTCAGTTTTGAAGGTGGCGAAGAAAAAGACTCTGAAGGCTTTATCATTCCTCCTGAGAAGGTCGCAGCAGTTGTGGCAGAGGATGATTTAGGAAACCGAATAAAAAAAAAATTTCAAGGAGAAGAATTTCAAAATTGGTTAACTGAGGGTCAGGATCGAGAAGTCAAGGATGGAACACCATATGTTCAAGGGAAGATGTTTGTTCCCAGTGAGGATTTGCAGAAGGAGGTCATAAGACTGTTTCATGATCATCCTTTGGCAGGACACAAGGGAGGAGTCAAAACCCTGAAACTGGTGAAGAGGACTTATTTTTGGCCTGGAATGGAAACTCAGGTGAGACAGCACGTAGCCACTTGTGAGCAGTGTATCAAGGGAAAAATCTCTAGGCAGTCTCCACAGGGATTACTCATGCCATTGCCCACAGCCCCATCCCCTTGGCACACAATTTTTATGGATTTTATTGTAGATCTCCCATCCAGTCAAGGGTTTTCTGTGATCTGGGTAGTTGAGGATCAATTCTCTAAGATGAGTCACTTTATTCCTTTAAAATCATTACCCACAGCTACACAATTGGCCACCTTGTTCATTCAGCACATTGTCAGGCTTCATGGAATCCCGAAGGTGGTAATTTCAGACCGGGGACCGCAGTTTGTTTCTAGATTTTGGAGGTCTTTCTTGAAGGGTCTGGGAGTGGATACTCGTCTGTCTACCAGCTTTCATCCTGAGACTGATGGTCAGACGGAGAGAATAAACCAAGATTTAGAGCAGTACCTTCGTTTGTATTTGATGGATCAGGAAGGGGAATGGCCATCGTTACTCAGTACAGCGGAGTTTGCTTATAACAACTCTAGGCATTCTGCAACTGGTTTCTCCCCCTTTTTCTTGAATTCTGGTCGACATCCTAACATGTCAGTGGGAAGGGAGGAGTTGGAGGTCCCCGCTGCCGAAGAGGTGATTCGGAGCTTGCAGAAGACTTTTCAGTCAGCAGCTCTTAATCTTTCTAAAGCAAAATTGGGATATAAGAAACAAGCAGATAAGAAAAGAAGAGAGAACCCAGTTTTCAAGGCAGGGGATTTGGTTTGGATATCAACCCGTCATATGAGATTAGTGGGAAATCGTAAGTTCCAGCCAAGATTTGTAGGTCCATTCCCAGTGGAGCGCATGATCAATCCAGTTAGTGTTAAGGTAATCCTTCCAAAGTCAATGAAAATTCATCCAACCTTCCATGTCTCTCTGATTAAGTCTAATCCACCAAATCTTAGACGGCAGTTCCCTCCTCCAGCAGTGCAAGTGGAATCAGCTGAAGAGTTCGAGGTGAAAAGAATTTTGGACTCCAAATTGAGAAAGAATAGACTGTTCTATTTGGTGGACTGGAAGGGTTTTGGCCCAGAGGATCGTTCTTGGGAGCCTAGTTCTAATGTGCATGCTCCAAGATTAGTGGCGGAGTTTCACAGGACTTATCCTCAAAAGCCCAGAGAGGGGGCTTTGGTGGGGGGTACTGTCAGATTCCGTTCTGCATACTACAAGATACAGCCTCCTGGGGTCAAGAGCACGTCCGTAAGACAAGCTGCATTGAGTCATTCAGTTCTGAACTGGAGTCAATTGGTGGCACGGCAGCGTATGGCTCAGACCAGGTTGGTTCCTGGTTGTGCCATTCCGCGAGTCAGTTCTCGTTCTAGTGGCCAGCAGGCAGCGGCCATTTCATGTGCGCGAGTGCCTGGCACCGCGCACTTCAACTGATTTACTTCGGCGGGCAGACACGCTTCTTATGTGCGCATCTGTGTCACCGCAATTCTTCGTTATTTTAGCTTCAGAATTAGTTCATTAAGGCTCATATTCAGCAGCCTCATTTGGTAGAAGTAATATCTCGGCAGTTGGTTATTTTATCGTCGAGTTCAGTACCTGTCACTCTGAGTCCAGTCATGTTTTCCTGAATGACGTCCTGCGCAGAAAGTTACCGGCTGGTGCTCCTGTATCCCTTCAGCGGCTTTCAAGTAGGATTGAACCAACTTCTTTTCTGAAGTCTCTGTGATAATTTTGAAATGTCATTCTCATTGAAAAAACTCTTCTTCGAAATATCAGTAATTTGAAAAGACTCAGTGAATGTATTATAGTTAAATTCTGAAGCCCAATCTTATCAGTATTCTGGTCTATGATAAGAAGCTTGAAAGACAATATTACAAAGACTGTTGTTGGGCATTCTGCGAGTAACGATCCCCTATGCCTGTTCCTGGTGTTGATCTGTGCAAGCAAGTGTATTTACAAGGAGTGACGCAACTTCTGGACTACTATCAGTATTCGCAACGCAGAGCTTCAGCTAGCACCATAAACTGTCTTCAGCAGCAAGTAGTAGATGGGGGTATTAGATTATATGCATATGATTAATACAACTGTTTACCAACAATCATCTAAAGGTTTCTGGAGCAACTTCTTTGGTGCAAAGAACTAATTTTGCGAATACTCTAGAATATTTACTTTGGAGAGAAGCAAATTCCACACTAGTAAAAGGTATAACTATAGTCAGGGAAAAAGAGTAATAAGAGAAGCCAGGAATTCTGGGGGGGAACTGTATTAATCTTGTTCTTAATGTTTTAGGTGCAAATTCCTGAATAGAAGATTCAGAAGACACCTGTGTGGCAGTCTCTCTCTTGTCTTCCACTTCCCCTTTCCCTTTCACTCCCGGCCTTAGAGAGATCTGGGTCCAGGGGAGTGGGGGAATTTGGAAATTATCCACGAGGGCCTTCCTTCAAGTCGTCTGCTTCTACGGAAATACTAGGAAATTCAGGTACACTTCTGACATCCACCTGTACGACCTCCTCATCCGAAGAGGTATCCTGTTGGACATCAGGAACTGGTGCGGGATCTGGAGTGCGGATCCGGGCCGAAGGTGTCATTGGTGGTGGCGAGGGGGGCCCCACTGGAAGACCAATAGACGGCTGCACTTGCGACTGTATCTGAGGAGGAGCATATGCAGATTGGCCAGAAGGTTCCGACGGAAACCTCTTACGATAATCTTGAAGCATCATTTGTAGATCAGAAATGAGCGAGGAGGGCATGGCCACCATGCCCGGACCCAAACTCGGAGTGCGTCGCTCCTCCAGAACATATGGATGCAACTGCTGGCCACCTGTATGTTCGTAATACTCCTCTGTGTCCGTCTCCTGCATCTTTACATTCAAGTCCGAGGGACTAAAGGCAGGACCATAATTGTCATCATCCTCAACTTCATCTTTCTCAGATTCATCATCCAGAAGCATTGTAGGTGGATGTGAAGAAACCCGTCGCGGAGACGTCATCTCCGGTATTATTTTTATCTTCTGAGTCGAAAAATGCATTGTTTGACCCGTCGACGGTCTCGTCGACGGTGCCGTCGTCGCCGGTGTAGCAGTCGTCGACGAAGCTGTGAACGGAATCGTCGACGGTACCATCGCCTTCGCCGACACAATTCTCGTCGTCGACAGAACCATCGTCGACGGCTTCGTAGACGAACTCGTCGTCATCAACATTATCGTCGACGTTGAGGTTGTTGTCGTCGTCGTCGACGTAGTTCTCGTCGTCGTGGCCATCGACAGTACTTTGCTTGCCGTCGTCGACGTGGAAGGCGTCAGCGTCGACGAACTCGGGACCTTGAATGTCGACGAAGTCGTCGTCGTGGAGAGCGCTACCGCCGACGAGCCCGTCGACGGAGCCACAGAAACAGCGGGAATTTTAACGGAAGTAACGGTCGTCGACGTACCTGGTGTTTTTGTCGTCGACGGACGCTGTTTTTTCTCCGGCACAGATCCTGAAGTGACAGAAGAGTGTTTGTCACTGGATTTGCTCTTTTTGGACGGAGGAGAAGGGAGAGCAACCTCCTTTTTGTCCTTTAAGGCTGTAACCACTCCAGCAGCCTGTCCCTGCCTCTCCTTTTCACTTCCGTGAGGAGATTGAAGGGGACCAGCCCTCTCAGACCTGTCAGAGATCTTGTGAGGGGCTTGAAGAGAGGGCTCAGATGTAGAAGCACCAGGGGGAGACCTACCCCTCTTCCTAGATCTGTGAGAGGAAGCAAAAGATGTGGAATCCTCCTCATCCGAAGAGAGCACCTCTTTGCGAGTCTTCATCTTCTGAAGCCAGGTCAACAGCCGACCTTCTCTGTCCCGAAAAGTCTTGTTCGAGAAGGTTCTACAGATCTTGCATTCTGTGGCCTTGTGGTCAGGATATAAGCAGTAAATACAATTGTCATGCTTATCCTCCACAAAAAGACGTTTTTTCCCACAAGAGGCACAGGGCCTGAATAAGGCCTTCGTCTCCTTGTCAGACATGTCGTTTTTCAGCAGAAACTTGAAGAAATAACCAGAAAAGTAGTGAAAAGCTGAGCAGAGCTCAGTGGAGACTCCCTAGCACAACGTGCGGTTGAAAAATCTGAGGCTCTGAGCTCTCTCAGGAAGGTTCTAAGGGGTGAGGCTGCTCTGATTGGTTCAGGCAAAAATGTGGTCTCTTTTACAAAAAGAGGGTGATAGGATACAAAATGAGATGAGGCCTAGGCCTATTTTTCTCTTTTGTTTCTATGATTTTTATACTACCGAGACTCCCATTCCGACGACGGGGAATGATACAAAGCATGGGAATCTATGAAAGTTCCAATACTGGGGCAACAGATAGCCCCACCAGGAGCAGCTTTCCTGCTGCTCAGCCTGCACACTTCAAATGATACTCAGCACATCACCAGGCACCCATACATTCTATGGCATCACCAAGCATTCAATTAATCTCCAAGCCCTCCAGCACTCATCTTGGCTGAGCAGTAGGGAAGATGTAGCTAAGAAAAAGGAATGGCAACAGTTAAGTCACAACATATCCCCTTTCTTTAGGGAAACTATAAACACAAATCATTCAAAGAACAGAAACATGCATATAACCCAAAAGGAACAACATACATAGAAGATAAAGTTACATTGACAAATCATTAAATACATTAAATTCACAAATGATTGATGGAACATTTCTAAATGTACACATGCATTAAAATCACAGAAAAGAAATGTGTTACTTACCTGTAACTGCAGTTATCCAGTATTGGTGTCTTTCATAGATTCACATGCCTGAATCATTCCCCGTCGTCGAGACGGGAGTCTCCGGTACATAGAAAAGTAATGTCTTATAGACATTCATAGAGAATAGTAGGCCTAAAGGCCTCACCTTAGTAACATATCCATGTCCTTTTGTAAAAAGGACCAAACTCTAGATAAGAGCCAATCAGCTATCACCTCCCTCTAGAACCTTCCTGGCAGGAGCCTCAGTACCTCAGATTTTCGTACGCACTAAGCTAAGTAGGCGTGACACTGAGAGAGTTAGGTGAGTCCTTCCAGGGGAGGCGGGAGGGTTGCATGTGAATCTATGAAAGACACCAATACTGGATAACTGCAGTTACAGGTAAGTAACGCATTTCTTATCCAGTATTATGGGTGTCTTTCATAGTTTCACATGCCTGAATCAGAGTAGCAAGCAATGCAGAGTGCACATTTCTGATGGAACAGCATATACAAGTCCTTAGATAAGACACATAATGCGAGCATGAGCCATCCTTAGACCTCCACAATAAGTATTACTAAAGAAATGTGCACACCAGAGTAGGATGGAGGGACGGAGGAAGGCTCACCTTACTGAAAAGATGGCGTAACACTGATTGTCTCACTGCTGCATCATTCATCAGCTCCGTATCGAGGCAGTAGTGCCTAGTGAAGGTATGCGGTGACTTCCATGTTGCCGCCCTTCAAATGTCAATGACTGGCACCCCTGCAAAGAGAGCTATAGAAGTGGACATAGCCCTCGTGGAGTGCGCTCTCACTTTGGAATGCAATGGCTGTCCAGCTTGGTCATGACAGAAAGCAATGGCTGCAGAAATCCATCTGGAGATGCTCTGCTTGGCAAGCGGTAGACCTTTCCTAGGTCTGCTGTAAGCTACGAATAGCTGGTTAGATTTCCTGAATGTGTTCGTTTTGTCAGTGTTAACTTCAAGCATCGCTTGAGATCCAAAGAAAGCAGGGATCTCTCAGCTGCCGTGCTTGGGTTTGGAAAGAAGGAACGCAGAACCACAGGTTCATTTAGGTGGAAGTCCGACGGGACTTTTGGGATAAACCTAGGATTGGTTCTCAGGATTACTCTGTCGTTAATAAACTGTAGAAAAAGATCCTGGATTGAAAAATGCCTGCAGCTCACTGACCCCCCTTGCAGATGTGAGCGTCAGGAGGAGTGCTGATTTCCACGAGGCATACTTTAGGTCAGCTCTGTGTACTGGTTTGAACGGATGTTTCATGAGCTGGTTAAGAACCACATTGAGATGCCAGGTAGGTGGCAACATCCTTACTGGCGGGAAAGATCTGTATAATCGTTTTAGAAATTGCTTAATCAACCCGCTTGACCAGAGCGATGGACTCATTGAAGTTCTTTATAAGGAGATATTGCTGCTAAGTGTACTTTAATGGAGGAGTGGGCTAGGCCTGACTGTGCCAGATGTAATATATAAGGTAATATTTGCTCTGGTGATGTGGATAAAGGCCTGAATTCCGTGATCTGCACACCAAACACAAAAGCGCTTCCATTTCAGGGAATACGTCTTGGTCGTGCTATCCTCCCTTACTCTGGCAAGAATGTCTACAGTCTTGTGGAATATTCAGATTGTGGAACTCTCTGAACTCAGGAGCCAGGCGACTAACCTAAGAGACTTCAGATCCGGATGTTGAACTTTATTGTTGTTCATTGTAAGCAGAGATAGATACTGCCGCAGGTGGACCGGCGGCTCCAGGGATAGACGGTGGAGCTCTGTGAACCAATGTTGAGTACAAGGCTCCACCTAAATATTCCTGAGGACTCTGGGAAGCATCGAGAAGGCGGAAAGGCGTACGCAACAACGTTGCGCCATGCGATGGAAGATGCATTCCCTAGAGACCCTGACTGGGGATGCCGACTTGCGAAGTGTGGGCATTTGGCGTTCATTGTCGTCGCAAATAGATCGATTTGCGGCGTGCCCCATCTGGAGAAGATCTGGTCGATAATTTGTTGATCTAGCTCCCACTCGTGTGACGATGTTTTCTGCCTGCTCAACACGCCGGTGAGCACATTGCCCGTGCCTGGGACATATTCCGCTCTTAGGGTTATATTGTGGAGTATGAACCAATTCCAGATTATTTTTTGCAACTCGCGAGAGTGTGTCAGCGAGCGTGTCCCTCCCTCTTTGTTGAGGTAGTGCTTAGTCGTGGTGTTGTCTGTCCGGATGAGCACCGGAGAATGTTTTATTCTTGGCAGGAAAGCTTGAAGGGCCAGGAAGACCGCCCGCAGTTCGAGCAGATTGATATGTAGTTTCTTCTCCATCGGAGACCACTACCCGCTTATCTGTAGCTCTTGCAGAAAAGCTCCTCAGCCTTCCAAAGAGGCGCCTGTTGTGACAACATGAGGAGCAGCCGGACGCAGGAATGACAAGCCTTGAGACAGGTTTTGAGATGACATCCACCATTGCAGGGCTCCGATCATCTGAGGATTCACTTTTATGTGGTCGTCGAATGACCCTGTGCATTGGACCCACTGCTTCGAGAGCGCCTCCTGCAGATTCCTCATTCGTAGTTGACAGTGAGGAATCAGGAGGATACACGCTGACATCATCCCCAGGAGGGATTTGAAGAGACGGACTGTCAAGACTTTTTTCGAGGCTACTATAGCAGCTAGTGCAAGGGGCTTGTTCATCCTCTCTCTGGATGGGAAAGCTTTGCTGACCGTGTGTCCAGGGTTGCACCTAGGAAACTAATGCACTGAGAAGGTTGTTGGACCGATTTTTCCTGATTGAGGGTGAGACCCTAGCAATCAAAAAGCTTTAAACAGGCGTTGGACAACCTGGAAGCGTCTTCTAAGGATGGAGCCCTGACCAGCCAGTCATTCAGATACAGAAAGACTTGGTGATGGCACTGCCTGAGATATGCCGCCACCGGGGTACGACATTTCGTGAATATGCGCGGTGCAGACTTGAGCCCGAAGGGCAGAACGCGAAACTGCAAGTGTCTGCCCGCTACTGCAAATCGCAAGTATCTTTTTGTGATTCCTGTCAATTGGGATATTGAAGTAAGCGTCCTGTATGTTTAGGGATGCCCTAAAATCCTGCTGTTACAGTAGTTGCAAGACCTCCTGGATCGTTACCATGCGAAACGACTGCTTCTCAGGAATTTGTTGAGGGCCCTAAGGGCCAAGATTGGTCTCCACTTCTTGTCTTTTTTCTGGATCAAAAGAAGCAGGAATAAAACCCTTTTCCCTTCTGAGATGGAGATACTCTCTCTATTGCTCCTTTCTGCAGCTTAATCGAGATCTCTCATAGAAGCAGCCGTAGATTTTTGTTATTTCCGCTTTCCTTTACCTTGAAAGGACGACCTCCCAAAAGAGGTTTGCTTGTTTTGCTGTTGTTGGCGCTGTTGGTATTGCGGTCTACTCTGGCCTGAAGGGCAGGAAGACTTGTATTAATAATTTCCTCTGTAGGAAGACTGTCCTCTTCCTCTATTTCTACTAAAGGACTGGTTTTTATACTGAAGAGTGCCCAAAGCTCTCGCAGTGTCTGCTTCGTCAATTGTTTGTGCCAAATAGTAACTGGCTAACATATGGCATGTCCAAAATCTTTGTTTGCACCTCAGGACGGAAAGAAGTTGCCTTTAGCCATCCTTGGAGCCGCAAGACTGCTGCTCCAGCCAACTGGCGGAACCCTGTCATAGCGATATCCATCGCGCAGTCTATAGTTTCTGACGCCGATGCTTCACCATCTAGCAGAATCCTCTTTACTTCCTCTTTGGATGAATCTGGCAATTCCGACAGCTATGGGGCTATGTGTGCCCACAATTGCCTATTATAGCGTCCCAAGAGCGCTAGGGAGTTCGCGGCCTTTACCGTCATTGCCGATATTGAGGAAAACCTGTTCCCAATGTTGTCCACTCTCCACTCTTCACTGGTGATACAGAGGAGGGGTTCTGCATGACCTTTACCCCTTCTGACTATAGGTAATCGATAATCGGTATTGACCTTACTGCCTTCTTGAGAGGTTCTGTGAAGTCATACAAGAAGCAGACCTGTTCTTGAGAGACCATTGAGATCTTAAAACGTTGAGCAGCCCTCTCTACCACATTATAAGAGATTCCAGAATTGTCGGAATTTCCCTCGTCGACGAGTCCGTTGACGAGATCGGCGTCATAGACTATGCCGTCGTAGACGAGCAGTCATAGACGAGGCCGTCGTAGGCGACATCATAGACGATCCGTCATAGACGAGGCAGGCAACGACGAGCCATCGTAGAGGAGCAATCGTAGATGAGGCCATCAAAGACAAGGCCATTGTAGACTAGGCCATCGTCGACGCCATAGACAGGCCGTCGTAGACGAGCAGTCATAGACGAGGCCGCCGTCGTCGACGAGCCATAGTCGACGAGCCGTCGTAGATGAGGCATCGTCGACGAGCCGTCGTAGACAAGCTATTGTAGACGAGCCATCGTAGACGAGGCCATCGAAGATGAGGCCATCGTAGACGAGGCCATCGTAGACTAAGAGGCTGTAATAGGCAATGATGATGGTTTCTTCATCGACGATCCTGTTGACGATGTTGGCTTCTTAGTCTTTACCTCAGGAGGTATAGAAGACGCCTTCCTGTAGGGTCCTATGACCAGAGGAGGTGATTTTGATGGCTCAGAAGTCGTCTTTTTTACATGATTTTTCTCCAAAAGCAAGTCCTTTACTCTCCTTTTCCACAGAGTGAGGAGATTTTTAAGAACTGCGCCCAGAAGACCCATGAGTGGTCTTTTTGAGGGCCTTCTCAGGATGTTCCCCTGAGGAATGAGTCTGAGGAGAATCTCTTCTCTTTTGAGGTCTCCTAGACGTTGAGGATAACGCCTCATCACGGTCACTGGAGAAAATAAAAAACCTCCTTTCTGGTCTTAGTGTTTGACACCATATTAAAAATCACCCTTCACGACCTCTCAAAAACTTACTTGAGAAAGTGCCACATACCTTGCAATCTTTGGCCTGCGGTATATAAAGTAAATGCGGTACGTGTGAGGATCAGAGCAGAGCCACCTCTAGAAACAAGTTGCACCGGCTCTTATAAAATATTTTCTTCTCCTTACCAGACCTTCTTTAAAGAATGTATTTGAAGAGAATCCATAGTAGAAAAGAATCCTTGACAACAAAGTCATATAATGAAGTGAAAAAACACAGAATCTGAGCAGAGCTCAGAGGAGACTCCCTTAGCACAACGTGCGGTAGAAAATCTGAGGGACTGAGGCTCCTGCCAGGAAGGTTCTAGAGGGAGATGATAGCTGATTGGCTCTTGTCTAGAGTTTGGTCCTTTTTACAAAAGGACATGGATATTTTACTAAGGTGAGGCCTTTAGGCCTACTATTCTCTATGTATGTCTATAAGACATTACTTTTCTATGTACCGGAGACTCCCGTCTCGACGACGGGGAATGATTCAGGCATGTGAATCTATGAAAGACACCCATAATACTGGATAATATTGACAGATCATTCCTGAAGTAAACAATAACCTCCCGGATCAATTAAATGCATTAAGACCTACCCCATCCCACTTCCTTAGGGAACATAAAGCTTAAAGCATACTGAGACCAAAGAGGACGAGGCGTAACACACAACACACTGTACCTCTGACCCAACAAGAATCTCAGGCAACACACTTCACACAGTAACAAATAAGCACACCGGCAACACAACACTTGGGAAGACCCACTGAGCACGAAGGAACACACAACCCCACAACTCTGTACTAGGGTAATCACAACCCTACAACTCTGTACTATGGTACTCACTACCCTACAACTCTGTACTTGGGTACTCACCATCCTACAACTCTGTACTAGGGTACTCACAACCCTACAACTCCATACTATGGTAATCACAACCCTACAAATACAAACAAGAACGCAAAACCTCACCAAACGCACCCCATTATTAACCACACAAAACCGCAAGCCAGCGTAAGAGACTCTATATTCATTGAGAAAGAGTAAATTGAACTCGCATTCAGCATAAACTTAAGCAGCAAAACCAGAATAGCATACACCCCCATACATCACCATATAAGGTAAACAATGAAAATGCAAACTAATACTAAGACTAACACACATCAACATGAACAGAAACCGCTTATGGCATGAAATAAACATTGCAGCATAATAATCACACAGAAATCCAATCCTAAGTATTGCGCAAGAGTGTCAATGTTCCCTTATTTCCTTTTTCCTGTCAGGTTTGTACCTCACAGCGCATATTCAAGATTGCAAATCCTTATCTCGTTTAAGAGATGGAATAAAGGCCGCCGCACAACCGAAATCCTCACCGTCACATGCTTCATGCTTCAGATGCACGCCACACACCACTTCCTGTATCCTTAGAGTAAGCAGTGGGCGGGCAGATACATGGTCTAGTTGGTGACCTCTCAGCACTCATCATGGTGACGACACGCTTCCCTCATTGTCTTGCCACTCCACCAAGCGCAAAGGTCAACCTCCAAGTGACGCTTGTTGCTAACTCATGCAGAGTGCGTCACAGTGCTCGCAGCGAAGACTTGGGGTGGCAGCAGGAGAGAACACATCCATGACAAAGGGCAGCGCCCGTTGGCATTTTCAAACGCCGCCTCACATCCTGGTAAGTGGACACGAGCCATGCATAGATGACAGTCTCACGGCCAATTGAATCCTGCAAAACCCAAAGGTAAAAGGGCATGCCCTCCCCACTACAAGCCAAAGTCAGAGTTAGGATGCCCTCACAACATTGCAGAACTCACCTTTATTAATAATTTCCACTGTACACTCACCATCAGTACCACAGGGATCGAGCAGCTGGTTCATCAAACCGAACGCCGTATGATAACAACTTCAAAATAAACGCTGCTAATTTCCTCCAAATACATGCAGCAGCTTCTATGTAATTCACACACAACAGATCAACCCTGGCTGTTTGATGAGATCAAAGAAGTACTGTCAGTTGCCCTATCTGACTCAGTAAGCAGTTCTGTGTACACTTACAGCAACTCCAAGTGCTTCACCACTGGTAGAAATCTTTTCAGCACATCAGGGCACGTAGGCAAACAGGCTGGTTGGCATTACTGCATAAAGTTCATTGACATCAAGAAGGTTAAACTCCCCAGGCTGTCCAGGTGATGATGGACACTGGTGGGGCTGACCAGGGCGGTGCTTTTCCTTCAAGCTTCAGGTTGCTTGGTTCCAGTTTCTTGAGTAGGTTCCTTAGTTCCAAATTCTTCAGTCGATTCCTTAGTTCCGGTTTCTTCAGTAGATTCAAATACAGTCTGTCTTTCCCAACATGTAGGGTCTTGTCAAATCGTCGTCAAAACGTGGTATACAAAGTCCATTAGCTGAGGTGTATATTCTGTAGATGGTTTATTTAAGCTTAGTTACAAGGGAAGTGCCAGGTAAGTAAGTAGATCATAACTGATAGCCCCAACAGGAGCAGCTTCTCTGCTCCTCAGCCTGCACGCTCCTACTGACACTCAGCACATCACCAGGCACCCATGCATTCTATGACATCACCAAGCATTCTATGACATCACCAAGCATTCAATTCATCACCAAGCCCTCCAGCACTCATCCTGGCTGAGCAGTAGGGAAGATGTAGCTAAGGAAAAGGCATGGCAACAGTTAAGTCACAACAGAAACCTACCATCTATGGCAGGAAAACGGAGGACAAAGGGCACGTACTTACAAGCATGGTCGGCATTTTTCAATCCAGTGCCCGGCGGAGAGCCTAACCTGCTGCCCCCTACCTACCAGGGGCCATGATGAGAAGAGAAAAAGAATAGGAAGAGTTTGGGGCCTTCTCTCAATTTGTTCCACAGGTAAGGGGTGGGATGAAGGGCAGGGAGGTATATTTTGTTTTTCCATTGAATCACGTTATTCCTGGATTTGGGACATGACACCTCATGCAGTAAGTACTGGTATGCTAAAAGGGTAATTGGAGTGATGAATATTTCCCCTCTCTCCGGGTATCATTTAATTGGTGGATGTAGTAATGTGTTAAGGTGATTTCCATGTACACCAGAAACTTTGCTCCTGCGGGTTCTGTAAAGCCCTTGTACTTGTACTGTGTTTCCGCTCTAGTCAGTTGATGTGTGGCTGGCGGGAGGAGGACCACGCTTCTCCAGGCTGTGGGAAATAAATAACTGAAGCCTTTACGAGAGCCTTGGCTGACATTCACTACAGTGGACTGCAGCTCGCCCTTCTGAAAAGGTACACACGTTTCCCCTTCAGCGACCCGCGAGGTCGGTAGGAGGAACAGATGTCAATGGCTTACTACGTAAACGAACGTAATGAGCAATGGGAAAGGAAAACACAGGGAAAACGGGCCAAAAAACTAGCAATGATCCGTACTTCCTCCTGTAAAGTGCTGTCACATTCCTTCCCTTTCCACGCTGCTGCCTGCTGGTTGGTTCTCAAAGTGCCCCCCCCCCCCCCCAGGGAAAGCATTCTTTCCCAGTGAATTGCCGAGGGAGGAAGGAAGGACTTCACTTTTACAATGAAAAGCTGCCCTCCTCCCCAATATATGTCAGATATCCTTGTCCACAAGACGTGTGGGAGGAGGGAGGGAGAGAAGAGGTGGCGCTGTTCCAATGTGAACCACACGGACGTGCTTTGAGGAAACTGAGGTAACTGCTCCAACACAGGACACACATCTGATCCTTGCTCAAAAATGCACCACAGTGTTGTCATATATTGATTTGCATTCAGCATATTATGTAGAGCCCAGGAGACATGTGGCCCCTTAAGTCTGGAAGTGAAGCTTAAGTCGCTTTTGTGCAGGCGCAACCGCTGTGTCAGGTGTGGCTCAGCAGGCAGCGCCACTGGAATTTTGCGACAGGGGATGACCGAATTATGCAGGAGGGTTGACAACATTAAGCGGCAAGAGACAAATTACGCGGCAGAACGTGGTACGTTATATGACAGTATTATTTAATTATGTTGTAATTTTGAATCATTTTACCACTATCTGGGCAAACATGTCTCCTCATTATTACCAGTTTATAAGCCAACCACGGCAATAATCAACCTAAAAGTGACCAGCCAAGCTTTGAGAAGGGCCTTCCACTGCGTGGCAACACGTGTCACTGCTTTTTAAAGTAACTTTCAGGTCAATTGAGCTAGAATTTATTTTGCTAAAGTCTGCAAATTAGGTAACGTGATGGATTATGTCGCAAATCCATAATTATGAAGAAACACACAGAAGAATCGTATAATTCCAGTGACCCTAATTATAAGAGACTCCAAAACAAGTGTATGTCCGAATCCTTGCCGGCATCTTCCTTCCTGTAGACGCTCTGTCACCTCTCATTTCACTGGGAACAACCCAATACTGGACCCAGTAGCTTATGACTGAGCAGCAGCTTGGCTGCTGTAAGGCAGACACTTGGACTGGTGCATGCCAGAGCACGTGCCTGGAGATACCCAGCCTTGGTTAATGAAGAAGGCAAATCAAATGGCGACCCCTAAGCGACTGTGCTCCCACTATTCTGCCCCCATGACTTCTGGACAATGAACACCCGAAAGTGGAAGCGGAGTTTAGCACACATACGATGAGGGTCACAGAGGGCACATCAAAAAGGTCTATGCTTCTCTATTTTAGTTTTAGAAGGTGCACCAACTAGGTATGGTGATTCCAAACTGTTTGGTAGGACATTTTCATGCTGGCAATATGTGCACTCAATCATTTCAGCCTTGGCCAAATTAGGTACATGTCTTACTGAAGCTAAGCCCATCTTGTAAAAGACGAACTCCTGGATGTCATTCACACAGAATTACAAAACATGGGTAGTGCATGTGAGTGACCAATCTGAAGGGCGAAGAGCTCAAATGCATGCCATAAGCTCCTCCACAGCGTGACTGCTTAATGAAGAACAACACATGTGGCTCAAGAACACCCTAGACCGTGGCAGGTTTCTAAAACTCTCCCACACAGCGGTAAAGTAGAGGAAGAGCCAAAGGACTGGTAGAGCAGAAAGAAAAAGAGTGACGATGCAAAGGAAAGGGTTCCATGTCTCTACTGTGATGGACGAGGATGCCGTAAGGAGGAATGGTATAAGCATGGTTACCGATGCTCAGCCTGTAGAAAAGTACTATCACTTTGTGAGGTATGTCATTCAAGAGAATGGAGTCTCAAACTAAAATGTCAACAAACCTGTTGAGAGGCTGTTGTTGTATATTTGTGCTTCATGCAACATGGCCACCTGTGGTCATTAGCCCTTTTTTGTGTTCTCACTTCGCCAGCCTTCCAGAACACCTGTGAGTATTCTAGCTTGTACTTGAGTGTTCCATTCTTGGGAGTTGATGGTCTGGTCACCTGGCGAGGTGTCCACTCAGCTGTGCTCATAAATAAATATACTCTTGTAACTTAATGGAAGTGTCCTGTTCCTGCATAACTTTATCTACAAAAATTTGGCGACGATGTGGCTGACCAGACCAGAGAGAAAGCCGTCACAGCCTCGAGCAACACCTCGCACCAAGAACCCACAGCGGTCCACCTAACTGCTGCCAGTAACAGTTCCTGCGTAACTTTATCTACAACAGCTGTCCAGAATCTAGAAAAGCCATAGGACAAGGAAGTTGATGTCACATTACTCATGCACAGCAGTAGTCCGAAGAAGGCAATGCACTGCAAGTGGCCCACAGACACCGGAGAGACTGGAAACGTCACGTAAGCCTGCCAGTTCTAAACACTACCACCCAGACATAAAACTAAATAACATCCATCTACACATATGGTAATATTCAACCTCTGCGGCTGAAGGGAGTCTTAAAAAAGATTACTAATGGTCACATTCACAGAACAAGCATTGGAAATGCAATAGGTCTCGCATTAGAAAAGTTGGAGTTATTGGTCTTGTAAATGACATATTTTATTTATTTGTTGGTTTTTAAAATTGCTAAATTGATGGCTTTGTCATTTACAATGCCAATAGTTATAACTTTCGCGAATGTGACACCTATAGCATTTGGAATGCAACATGTTTTGTATTTACGTCACTTAGATGGCAGCTCTGGTCGTTAGGCCACATCTCTAGAGAGCAGGAGAGTGCAGCAGGGGAGAGAAGCACAGCAATGCAATAGGTCTCGCATTAGGAAAGTTTGAGCTATTGGTATTGTAAAGGACACATTTTTTATTTATGTGCTTGTTTTGAAAATAGCGAAATTAATAGCTTTGTTATTTACATGCCAATAGTTTTATCTTTCGCAAATGTGACACCTATTGTAACACAATATGTGTTGTGAGGGTGAGGGGTTGAGGGTGAGTGAGGGTGAGGGTGAGTGAGGGTGAGGGGTTGAGGGTGAGGGAGGGTGAGGGGTTGAGGGTGAGGGGTTGAGGGTGAGTGAGGGTGAGGGTGAGGGTGAGGGGTTGAGGGTGAGGGAGGGTGAGGGTGAGTGAGGGTGAGGGTGGGTGAGGGTGAGTGAGGGTGAGTGCGAGTGAGGGGTTGAGGGTGAGTGAGGGTGAGTGAGAGTGAGGGTGAGTGAGAGTGAGGGTGAGTGAGGGCGAGGGTGAGGGGTTGAGGGTGAGTGAGGGTGAGGGGTTGAGGGTGAGTGAGGGTGAGGGGTTGAGGGTGAGTGAGGGTGAGTGAGGGTGAGGGTGAGTGAGTGAGGGTGAGGGTGAGTGAGGGTGAGTGAGGGTGAGTGAGGGGTTGAGGGTGAGTGAGGGTGAGGGTGAGTGAGGGTGAGGGGTTGAGGGTGAGTGAGGGTGGGTGAGGGTGAGGGGTTGAGGGTGAGGGGTTGAGGGTGAGTGAGGGTGAGTGAGGGTGGGTGAGGGGTTGAGGGTGAGGGGTTGAGGGTGAGTGAGGGTGAGGGTGAGTGAGGGTGAGGGGTTGAGGGTGAGTGAGGGTGAGGGGTTGAGGGTGAGTGAGGGTGGGTGAGGGTGAGTGAGGGTGAGGGGTTGAGGGTGAGTGAGAGTGAGGGTGAGTGAGGGGTTGAGGGTGAGGGGTTGAGGGTGAGTGAGGGTGAGGGGTTGAGGGTGAGTGAGGGTAGGGGTTGAGGGTGAGTGAGGGTGAGGGGTTGAGGGCGAGTGAGGGTGAGGGTGAGTGAGGGTGAGGGTGAGTGAGGGTGAGGGGTTGAGGGTGAGTGAGGGTGAGTGAGGGTGAGGGTGAGTGAGGGTGAGGGTGAGTGAGGGTGAGTGAGGGTGGGTGAGGGTGAGTGAGGGTGAGTGAGGGGTTGAGGGTGAGTGAGGGTGAGTGAGGGTGAGGGGTTGAGGGTGAGTGAGGGTGAGTGAGGGTGAGTGAGGGTGAGGGGTTGAGGGTGAGGGGTTGAGGGTGAGTGAGGGTGAGTGAGGGTGAAGGGTTGAGGGTGAGGGGTTGAGGGTGAGTGAGGGGTTGAGGGTGAGTGAGGGTGAGTGAGGGTGAGGGGTTGAGGGTGAGTGAGGGTGAGGGGTTGAGGGTGAGTGAGGGTGAGGGTGAGGGGTTGAGGGTGAGTGAGGGTGAGGGTGAGGGGTTGAGGGTGAGTGAGTGAGGGTGAGTGAGGGTGAGTGAGGGTGAGGGGTTGAGGATGAGTGAGGGTGAGGGGTTGAGGGGGGTTGAGGGTGAGTGAGGGTGAGGGGGTGAGGGGTTGAGGGTGAGGGGTTGAGGGTGAGTGAGGGTGGGTGAGGGGTTGAGGGTGAGTGAGGGTGAGGGGTTGAGGGTGAGTGAGGGTGAGTGAGGGTCAGGGGTTGAGGGTGAGTGAGGGTGAGGGGTTGAGGGTGAGTGAGGGTGAGTGAGGGTGAGGGGTTGAGGGTGAGTGAGGGTGAGTGAGGGGGTGAGGGGTTGAGGGTGAGTGAGGGTGAGGGGTTGAGGGTGAGTGAGGGTGAGGGGTTGAGGGTGAGTGAGGGTGAGTGAGGGTGAGGGGTTGAGGGTGGGTGAGGGGTTGAGGGTGAGTGAGGGTGAGGGTGGGTGAGGGTGGGTGAGGGAGGGTGAGGGTGAGTGAGGGTGAGGGTGAGTGAGGGTGAGGGAGGGTGAGTGAGGGTGGGTGAGTGAGGGTGAGTGAGGGTGAGTGAAGTTGAGGGTGAGTGAGGGTGAGGGGTTGAGGGTGAGTGAGGGTGAGGGGTTGAGGGTGAGTGAGGGTGAGGGGTTGAGGGTGAGTGAGGGTGGGTGAGGGGTTGAGGGTGAGTGAGGGTGAGTGAGGGTGAGTGAGGGTGAGGGGTTGAGGGTGAGTGAGGGTGGGTGAGGGTGAGTGAGGGTGAGGGGTTGAGGGTGAGTGAGGGTGAGGGGTTGAGGGTGAGTGAGGGTGAGGGGTTGAGGGTGAGGGTGAGGGAGGGTGAGTGAGGGTGAGTGAGGGTGAGTGAGGGTGAGGGGTTGAGGGTGAGGGGTTGAGGGTGAGTGAGGGTGAGGGGTTGAGGGTGAGGGTGAGTGAGGGTGAGGGGTTGAGGGTGAGTGAGGGTGAGGGGTTGAGGGTGAGTGAGGGTGAGTGAGGGTGAGGGTGAGTGAGGGTGAGGGGTTGAGGGTGAGTGAGGGTGAGTGAGAGTGAGGGTGAGTGAGGGGTTGAGGGGTTGAGGGTGAGTGAGGGTGAGGGGTTGAGGGTGGGTGAGGGGTTGAGGGTGAGTGAGGGCGAGGGTGAGTGAGGGTGAATGAGGGTGAGGGTGAGTGAGGGTGAGGGTGAGTGAGGGTGAGTGAGGGTGAGTGAGGGTGGGTGAGGGTGAGGGTGAGTGAGGGTGAGGGGTTGAGGGTGAGTGAGGGTGGGTGAGTGAGGGTGAGAGGTTGAGGGTGAGGGGTTGAGGGTGAGTGAGTGAGGGTGAGGGGTTGAGGGTGAGTGAGGGGGAGGGGTTGAGGGTGAGTGAGGTAACCTGGCATGGTAACCTGAAAAAAATGTGGGTGTGAGCCATGTGAAGGGGTCTGCGGTGAGTGTGAGACCCGAAAAGGCAGAAGTCTGGAAGGAGAGGCTGCGGGTAAGGGTGTGCACGAAAGTGAATGTGCACAAATGGGGCCATGCGGTGGGCGACCAAAGCAGAAGCGGCTGGCAGAATAAGCGGGCCAAGGTCGAGAGTCCACTGGGTGCACGCGTCCTACCCGGAAATGACTGGGGGATAGGTGGGGAATGGCATGGTAACCTGAAAAAAAGGTGGGTGTGAGCCATGTGAAGGGGTCTGCGGTGAGCGCGAGACCCAAAAAGGCAGAAGTGGGGAAGGAGAGGCTGCGGGTAAGGGTATGCACGAAAGTAAAATGTGCACAAATAGGGCCATGCGGTGGGCGAACAAAGCAGAAGCGTCTGGCAGGATGGTGATGCCGGAATAAGCTGTGCACATGTCAGGCCATGCTTCGAGTAACTTATAGAGATGCGGCTGACAGGATAGTAGGGTTGAGAGCAAAAGCGCCGAAGGGGCGCCTGTGTATATGCTGCTAATAATTAAAAAATGCATATGAGAACTGTATTATCGCAAATGATGGAAAAGATATCTCACCTGAAAGAAAAACAAGAAAGGAAACAAGACGGAGGGCATTGCTGTGGGGAGGGGGTGGGGGGGAGAAATGCACACGGCGGCCAGGGGAGGGGGCGGAGCGGGGAGAGCGGCATGAGGGTGTGAAGCAGCCGGGGCCTTTGAAGTGAAGCTAAGCTTCACTTCAAAGGTGTGGGAGGAGTGCGGCTGAGGGAACAGACGGCGATGTGGTGATGTGCACGCTTATTTTAGGTCAATGCGCTTGCGCATTGACCTAAAAGCCACGGGCACAGCAGCAAATCGCCACAGTTAGGTAAGCTTTGTTTAAAGCCCTATAGTCTCGCTTCTCTCAATGCGCATGCGCATTGATAGGTCACGAGACCTAAAAAGGTGTGCTACATAGATGCAGCATAGGGACCCTTCAGAGCTGCCAAAAAGACAAAGAGCTGCAACTTGCACAGTCTGCACTCAATAGCAGCTTGAGTGTGGTTGAAAACATTCTTGCTGAGCACCCGTCACTGTTCCCTGGTATGGTCTGATTGCAGAGCAGAAGGGTAAATCTGCAGATTAACCCTTCCATCAAGCTAGCTTCATCATCAGCACATCCTGTTCAGATTCATAATCAAAAAGAGCAAAGAGAAGGAACTACAGATCCTGGAGGATGAAAGACCATAAAAAGTGATGGACCCCTCCACCTTGGTGCCACCTATCAGGTCAGCAGGAACACAATCAGTCTGGCCAAGTCTGCATCTGCAACTCCCAAATAGCGCCTTCAAAGTGAAAAAGCCACCACATTTTGATGATCTGAATGGGTCAAGATGGTTTCTAAGCTGGACCTCAACGTTGGATATCACAAACTAAAGCTCAAAAAAGACTCTCAATACTTAGTAATGTTTTACACATGTGACACCACTAAGATAAACACTTATGCTTCGAGGTTTCCCCGGCAAAAAAAGAGTTCCAGAATGTTATCTGTTAGATACTGGTTGAGTTACCGCATCTTATTTAATTTTTTTGTTCAGTCGTTTAGTTATCAGTCAAGCATTCCATGGTACAATCACAAGTACTGGGTTTGAATGTATGCATTGTTCTGCATTCTGTCCATCAATTGTTTTTGCATTTGTCACCCCGAGTGGGACGAGTTTGCCCAGGCGTGGGTCCTGTGTTCTCCATGCTACTGGAGTCAAGCTATCCTGGCTGATGAGGGGTGAGACCCCGAAACCCGTACTAGGATGCTTGTTTCCAGTCCAGGGAGAACCTGGCCTGGCAGTTCGGGCTGGACTGTTCCCATTGGGCGCAGGGTCAAGACTGATTTGCATATGGCTGGGTCCAAACTGGAATGGCATGGTGAGCAAAAAAAGGATGGATTTAGGCCCAGATCTCTGTACTGGTGTGAATGTATGACATCGTTCTGCATTCTGTACATCAATTGTTCTTTTTGCATTTGGTTTCTTAAAGCCAGCACATTCCCAGATAACTCTCTCAATATAACCTGTAGTCATGGCGGTTTTTCAGTGTTCCCCGGCTGTTTGTTCTATCCTAGCAAGGGACATTTGATCTGAAAATGTACATATCAACTCCAGTGGGGATGTGAATTGCATGGTATATAAAGACCTGAAATATGTAATGAATACTTTGTTAATATCTCTGTCCCAGGTTGGTAGCACACTTGCAGACTCTATATACCCGCACTAGGGATGTACGTTGTTACCACTCGATGTATTACATCGCGGTACTTTACAACGCGTATTTTACAACGCAAGTCGTTACCACGACTTGCGCTGTAGGGATGCTGGACTTAGGAATAGTTAAATTTACTATTCCAACACCAGCCTACGTACAGTAGGGAAGGTGTTGGAATAGTAAATCTACTATTCCTTAGCCTAGAGCGCCCTCCAGCGCAAGTCGGGGTTACGACTTGCGTTGTAAAAGACGCGTCGTAACTGCACTGTGGGGTAACATCCGCGTTGTAAAGGATGTTCCCCCCGCAATACTAGTCCCACACTCATGCATGGTGAAGTAACATAGTCAAAGTCCTACCCTGCCTCTCCATATTTGGTTGAGTATGGTATGGTGGACTTTTACAGGGTACACTACTTCCAAGTATTTTGAGGCTTTCTTAATACAAGTTGCCCTTGAAGAAATCGAGACACATGTCACACCATGAACCA
The DNA here is from genome assembly GCF_964261635.1 of Lissotriton helveticus. Classification (NCBI taxonomy): domain Eukaryota; kingdom Metazoa; phylum Chordata; class Amphibia; order Caudata; family Salamandridae; genus Lissotriton; species Lissotriton helveticus. Next base: position 1,592,219,783 of record NC_136067.1, on the reverse strand, counting down.
TCATTCAAGCCCAAATCATTTAAACTAAAATATTATCCAAGGATTTCCACTACTTCACCCCATCTGCCAATAACCCATTACCAACTTTGATTCTTTCTGCTAATTCATTAGGTTGTGACCTTTACAATGCTATTCAGAATGTTTTGTTTATAGCGCAGCCTCTTTATTCAATACCAATGAAGAAGCTAACTAATTAAGATGCACATTATTTAGAATAACAGCCGTATGTGCAATTATTAACATAACATTTAAAGATGAATTGAGACGCATTCTAAATGTGCAGACTGCACTATGCAGACAGTTATTAGTATAGGCCACAGAAACACTTAAATGCAAGTTTTATTATATCTAGAAGTGAACTCGACATAGCTGTACCGTGCACAATGGAATTTAGAAACCCGACTTTAATGTGACATTCTTAGAAATATTCGTCATAACTGCAGAATGTTCCAGTTTAACAAATGTTTTACATTTTGCTAAGAAAGATCTGATTGTGATAACCAAACTTTCTATTTACACCATATTTCACATAATGCTTGAGCAGAATAGTTGTACATTTTGAAACAGTATTTCTTGTTTGTGTTATTGAAATCTATTACTAAATGGTATTTTTGCAAATCGACTTTTATCTTCTTTAGCAAAGTTAGTTGCTTTCGCAGTGAAACATTTAACATTAGAAGTTTAAACTGTGTTCAATGCCTATGAGAATGGAGGCTTATTAATCAAGACGCTACATATCTACGATTTCTGTACCAAACTTTATGATAAAACTTTGTGAATTGCATGTTATTTAGTGAGAAAGAAAGAGCTGAACTCCCTCTCAGACTAATGCTGTTGCCTGATCAGATCCGAAGAGGAGAGACCTGCCATACACTTTGCAACATTATTTTTTCCTTTTATATTAGTCCATGTTCCAAATGTGTAGATCATTACTCATTTACCACAGCTATTCCCAGACACCCATTCCATTTTCCTTTCCCTTGACTGACAGCTGAGCCTTATCATTGCTAGATTTTTACAGATTTCTATACTGTATGGTTATTTGTTTGAATTAATGAGACTTGGCTAAGTTTCATGAACTAATTTTGAGCTCCATACTCTCTTTATCTCACTCTTTTCATTTGAATCCGAAGTCTTCATAAGTTCTACAAACTAAAGTTCTGGTCCTGTTTTTTAGAATAGGGTAATTGTTCTTTATGGAACAAGTTTGATGCATTATTTGATGATTTGTTCTGACCATATTTTTATAACATTTCTGTAAACGTACTTGAATTTATTGAGCAATCTGAATAAAAAGAACAAAAAGAATGTTACTATTCTCTTAATGAGAAATAAGCTTTTAAATCTACTTTAATCTCTCATCATTGACTGAACTTAGAACTGTCATTGTGATTTAACTTATGATGATGAAATAGCTCCGGATTCTAAACATGGTGGTAAAGGACTGTCACCTGAAGCGAGTTATACTCGGAGGCCAGTGCAGGAACGGGGCTTAACCCTGAAATTGATGGTAAGAAAAGGCTGAAACATATTATTTAAATTTTGCCCCAACTCTGAGCTACCACCAACTTAAAAAAATCTATAACACTACGCGTAGACCTCCCACTGACTGGATTTATATCCACACTTTTCCATTAGCCAATACAGCTATGCAATTTAATACACTCTCCAGTGATGCAACCTCCCAGTTCCTACTCAACCTTCCAGCCACAAACAACAATTAATTCCTTTCACTCCACTAGTTATGCAAAACAACATCAACCAGTTAGTTCCCTTTTGGTTAACCTTAACTCGCCAACTACATAACTCTTTGCCTTTGACTATCTTCAGAATATGCACCATTCTGATGTCTTTATCCAGTTGTTGTTTCTTGCACCAATTAGACCAATTCAGCATTACCACTGCACATTATGGGCTTCCCAATAATTAAATGCTACTTACACTGTCCTCAGACACACTCAGCAAGCTAGAAGAATAAACCATAGTGGATTAAATGTTTTGCATATACAAAATCATAGCTCTACTGCAGGTTTGAAGGGTGCCTGCCTTTGCAAAGACATTCCCTAAACGATCATGATCACATCTTACAATGAACACCATGCCCCACAGAGGCCACCTAAAATGCTGGATCGCCAAAAGACACCTCAGAGCCAATCATTTAACAATGAAATACTTGACCATAGCTTGTGATGCAGAGTCTATGAACACCTCGTAACCATTTCCAAAATGTCAGAAAATTGCACCAAAGCCATATACAATAAGCATTGCAATTTTCTTTCTTACGGCAAACCTTCACAACATTGGTGTGGCTCAAACTAGATCTTTATTCGTTTGAAAAGGACCATTGCATTTCCCAACCAATTAAATTTAACCCACGTCTAAAGTTACCCCCTAAAGTGGCAAATGTCCTCTATTTTATTCTATATTTGTGTTTGAAAGTCATTACTGATTCCTTTGGATTAGGTTCATACACGGTTATCAATTTCCTTCTAATTATATTGCCCAAGCTATACTGACCCTTTTCCTTCTGAAATAAAGTGATATTTAAAAAAGTACACCTTCTTAAGCTTCTGTGGTGTCATGTGTTAGGGAGTATCTGACCTTCATCTAGTCCTCATCCAGTTGTAACAGTAGATAAATCTAACCTTGCCACAAATAGCACATACACTTAGCTCTATTGTCATTTATTAAACAAAGGCTTGCCAACATTCAGGAGCCTTGTGGTAAGAAGTCAGTGATCCGTACTGTTTTTAAACCAGTAATTAGAATCAGGTTGTGCTAAACAAATGCATATGGTTATTTATCATTAGGAAATGCTACCACCTACACATAAAATCAGAAATAATGTCAGTCTACTCTGGAGCATTCAGTTTTTGGGGTAACGTCATGTTGTGGTCAAAGGTTATCTGTTGTGACAGTCTCAGAGGAGGAATGTGTCTGGGTAAAGCCATTTGCCAAGAACATGAAATCCATAATTCCACATGGCCTGAACAGAAGCCATCAGATCTGGGTTATGGGGACCTCTCTCCAACAGACAAAGTTGATGCTAGATGGTTGGCCCTGTGGACTCTGGTCGCTGGTGTCTTGGATCTGGCCAGTCCTTTTAGTGACAATCCATGTGAGGTCAATTTAGTCATATTGGAAGAAACAGTACAACCCCTTTGTGGTCTCAAATGGGGCTCATTTGCACCTGAGAGAAAACTTCAGTCGTCCCACAGCTTCTTAGCATGAAACAGAATACTTTTCATTCTGCTTGTAGGCGGACCACACACAGTCTCAGCTTAGTGGTATGTTGTACCCTATATTGTTAAAGGGCACGTGCTTGCTGCACCAGACGTGCTCTGCTAGACGCGTGCCCTAGCAGGCGTCTTGTCCTATATTGTATCTTTTAAATGTTCAGTGCATCTTGCAAATGGTGTTCCATGTTCCGTTGTTCTCCCTACTGATCTGGTCGCTCCCAATGCCAATCAGTAACGGAATCATGGAGATAAAGGTCGTTTGAGGATGGGCTCATCTATCGGATTTGTTGTCTTGCAATAAACAACTTGGAAACCTACCGGCATCTTGTGGATTTCTTCATACCCCACAACATATATTTGGCGACAGGATGGTTAGAATCCGCCTTCCTGGTGGCAGTTCACCGTCTTCCAACGAATTTACAAAGATGACTGAGATGGATTCTTGCCTGATTTTAGGCGGGCGGAGCTGAATGGCACTCCGTTCCTGTTTACAGATCCTTGCCTGATTGGAGGCGGGGTGGGGCTACCCCCTGCACTTGGATAGGCTCATTGGCTATATTGCACGTCGTTGCTGCAGTTATTACACAGCAACCTTTGGTTGAATTTGTTCCTTCACGCTAAATTGGAGAGCTTGGCAATTTGTAATACCGCTAGCTCCAATTCACGTGTGTGAGCTGTCAGTGAAGTTAGTTCTTCATTTCATTAGAGTATCGGTGGCAACATTATTCACAACCTCCTTGGATGTTTTCCTGTCACAACGCTACATACTACGTTCTGGTACATAACATGGTACCATTATCAGCTTAGTTTTGGACGTTTTCCACAACAGATGTAACACACTAAACTGGGGTAAAACATCAAACCTTTCATAAGTATCCCAAAGTTTTTTCAGGGAACTTGTTGATTGCCCAGGGCCTCCAAGGATGGTTCAGGCTGAACAAGTTCTGGAGATATCCCTAAATGTCATAAATATAAAGGCTTAAGCATGAGGTTTATAAAACTGCACAGGTATCACGAAGACTATGAAAACATAAAACCAATTATGAAGTGCCTGGAGCTTACTTTAATATGAAGTGTGTTCTATTTAGGTAAGTGAAGCTTTATAAAGCTGCTCACTGAATTGTGGTGTCTTTTATCTTTATCTCCGCTTTATTTGATTTGGAGTTATTGGGCCCGATATACACACTGCATTTTGTAATACATAAAGTAGTACTACAGTAGTACTGCTTACTTAATACAAAATGCAATTCACAAAGCTACAAGTGTAAATCTTCACCTGTCCTTTCTTTTTTATGGGTAGGTCCTCACACATGTAAGTTTACGACTGAGAAATGTGGAAGGGATGGCTGAGAAATGTGGAAGGGATAGTGAGTGGCTAGAAAAAGGGGCATACTTGCCACCAAATAGGAAGGGTTTAGGAAAGAGCAAGGAGGATTTAAGGAGAGACATGCACCCACCGAAAAAGGAGTAAGCTCATTGCTATTCACAAACTGCACTTCTAAACTTACTATCACAAAAAGCCCCAAAACAGTAGTAAATGTACTCCAGCACCACACATGACCAACCACTAGTACTGAAACACCCTCCCTTAGAAAATAATGGAGGTTGGGAATAATGTAAAATGATTTAAACTAGTTGCAAAAATAAATATGTATTGTAATGTTAAAAATACATCTCAAAATACAATATTTTAATTAACTCTTTTAATTTAAAATTTAAGAAACATGTTTTTAATTAAAGTATTAATAAATTAATATAGAGTAGAGTAATATAAGAGGTCAAACCTGGTTTGACATATTGTATCAGTTCAGAAAGGTCATACAGTCAGCCATTAAATGAGTGTTTACTAATGGTTTCATTTCTCAGTTGTTATCGCGGACACTGTTGTGTTTCACTGTTTTTAGGTATCGCCTGAGGCAGAGCATGTGCTGCCGCTTGCAAGATATTTTATTTACTAAAAGAGGATTGAAGTCCGTCCATTGTTTACCATTCGTTGGCATCATAGTCCCGCTTATTTGCTGGTTCCTGATTGATCAGCGTGTCCGTTTTCACTTTCTCTTCATTAATTTCTCTCTTACGCGGAGCATGGACCGAGTATTGATTGTTACTTTTTGATTAGCGTCCTTCCACTCCTCGTTCTGGGATTAAGGTACCACCCTAACAACCACCACCATTTTTTCACCACCCTTACCCTAACCAACATCATCCTAACCACCTCCACCACCAAAACAACCACCCACCCTGCTACCACAACCCTAAACATCACCTCAAACATTTGCACCACCATCTTACCACCGTCCTACCACCACCACCCTAACTACAACCATAAACGCCAACACCCTGAGCAACCTGACACTACCACCCGACTAGCCTACCCCTATCACCACCACCATTCCACCACCACCCACCCATAACCACTACCAATCTAACTAGCCTACAACCACCCTACCACTACCCTATCGTCAGTGCCCCAGCAACATCACCTCCTCCTGAATCACCACAACCCGACCCTAACCACCACTGCTGTACCCTAACCACCACCTTATCCACGCTACCACCACCACCATCCTACTTACCACCACTCTAACCACCACCACTCTACCCTAACCAACACCACCCTACCCTAATCACCACCCGGACCCTCACCACCACTTAGCCACCACCACACTAACCAGCCTACCACCCCTCTACCCCTAACACCACTGCCCTGCCACCACAACCTAACAACCACCAACACCCTAACCATTACAACCGACCCACCACCACCAGACTCACCACCCGATATTAAGCACCATCCTACCCTAACCACCACCACCATCCTAACAACCCTCACCCTACCACCACTACCCTAACAACCCCAACATCCTAACCACTACCACCCTATCTACTTTACCACTCCCCTATCACCACCAGCACCCTACCACCACCTCCAACCAACCTACTTCCACCCAGACCACCACCACCACCATATCCTAACCACCACCATTGTACCCTAACCACCAACACGTTTACCACATTTACTCTGTCACCACCACTAGGACCCTAACCATCACCACCCTAACCACCACCATTATACTAATCATGCCCAATATTTGACCCTAACCACAACCACCACCAGCACCATTCTAATCACCACCCTAACCATAACCATCCTAGTTTAACCATCATTCAACCCTAAGCACTACCACCCTATCCTAACCACCACTACTCTAGACACCACCACCCTACCCTAAGCACCGCCACCACCATAGTCTAAAACCCTATCCTAACTACCATCTCCATATCCTAACATCCTGCCTTGATCACCACCACCATCTTCCCCATCACCCCACCATAACCACCAACAATACCTTAACCAGCACCACCACCCTATCTGCCACTCTAACCACTAACTTTTCACAACTCTCTCCCTACCACCACCACTACTAGCCTAACCACCTCCACCACCCTACTAATCATACCCACTACTTGACCCTAACCACAACCACACTAACCACTGCAGGCACCACTATAACCACCACCTTAAATACAACCACCACCACCCTACCCACTACTGACTCTAATCCCTACCCTAAGCACCACCACCCTACCCTAACCACCAGCACCATATCCAAACTTCCTGCCCAGACCCCTAACCACCAACACCTTCACCATCACCCAACCATAACTACTAATACCCTAGCCCCCACCACCATTACCCTTACCAGTATACCCTAACCACCACTCAAATCTAACCACCATCACCCAAACCGCCGCTCTCGTCATCTCCCTACCATAACTCTAACCATCACCACCATCCTAACCAGCCTACCACCACACTACTCCTACCAATACCACACCCTACCACCCACCACCACCCTAACCACATCCACTCTAACTATCACCACTCTACCCTAACCACCTGCACCCAGCCACCACCACTATACCACCACCTCTGCCCTCACAACCACCTCTGCCCTCACCATTGTAACCACCACCCAACCACCACCATACTACCACTACTTTACCACCAACCCCACCCTCACCACCACAGCCCTAACCGTGATCCTACCCTCACCCTGACCCCTGCCACACCACCACCCTCACCATCATTATTACCACCATCACCCTATGCTCCCTACCCTAACCACCATCACCCTTTCACTTAACAGGGCTCTCAATTCCTGTAGAAACTTTTCCTTTTTAACAACCATTTCAATTAATTACTTGATTGTTATTGTCATGGAAAGTTATGGCCTACATTTGCATAGTTTACTCTAGAGTAACTTTCTCTTGCCTGAAACTATATGTCTACACATTCAGAAAACCTAAGTCACATCAAAGATGAAGAAACATTTATATGTCGTCTATATCTATATATCAATCTGTCTGCTTCATCTATGGAAATCAATATGTGAAAATTGATAAGAAACTCTATGGTAGGATCTTGCTTTAAGCCCTAGGGTGAGTGCTCACTGGGAGAATTCACATTTGCATCACCTACATATAGGATTGCCTTGTACATTTGAATTGCTTTGCAGTTGGAATAAGAAAACGTAGTGTTCATCGCTTTATGTGGCATCCTTTTAATAAAGCAACCGACACACACAGTCAATCTTGCTTCGAAGATACTGGTTGTGTGAGCTTTTCTTCCTCTTCTTGTGTTTGTCTCTTCCCCTAGAGCATGGTTTCATTACATGCGTCCTTTTACTGCTTACTTTTCAGACACTCCTTCCTTTTTGGTGAAGAACCCCATGAGGGAGCATGTGTTTACCAGCAATCTCCCTCATGTACTTTACGATGACCCTCCATTTCACTTCATGTTGCTCTTGCTCATGTGCTTCTCCCCGACGCCACCTTGTGTTGTACTTGCCCTTGAGTGCTTGTGTCCTCATTGTATGCTTCTCCCAGTTTCAGATTGTGCACTCTCCTGCCCGTGTGCTTCTGTGCTCCCCATGCCCAACGTTGCTCTATTGCCTGTGCTGTGTGCTTCTGCTTCTGTCCTCTATGTTACTTCTGACTCCGGCCTCCATGATCCCCCCCCCAATAGATCACTCTGTGCTGCTTCCACTCCTGCTCTCCTTGTTGCTTCCCTCCACCCACTTTATATGAGCTCAGTAAATAAACATTAAAAAAAAACATGCACACTTTGTAGGCACATGCCTGCAAGGTACACACGCCTACAAAATGACACAGCCACTGCAGCTGCAATATAGCTTCTTTTTTTGGTTTCCTTTTTAGGTCTCGCCTGGGGTTGCAGCGCGTATGCGCTACTCGCTCTGCGAGGGCTACTTGGAATCAATACGATTTCAGAACGGGACTTGAAGCCCGGCCCCTCTTTTCCATTGGCTCGCGTCATCGTTTATGTAAAGCGCTGGCCCGTGATTGGAAATTGGGCTTTCTTGTTACCGCCCTGACCACTTTAAGGATGGCCCATCTGGACAGGCTGACGCCATCTTTGTTTGGCGTGACATAGGGGGGTGTGCTCCTAGCTTGTTTTGTCTTCCTTTTCTCACCCGGGAACATGTAGAAGTGCAGATGTTCGTGTGAAAAAAAGAGGTGTAGGGCTTCCTGCCCGTATCGCTGCGCGCGCACAGCAGCCTCCGGGATGAGTTGGACAGCTTCATGCACGTACTGATGGCGATATCGGGTGAGGGGCAGCTGTGGGCGGGGTGCTCTCTGCCGACCCCTGTCTCGGACATTCTTTACTCCTCTAACCTTTCATATAAGTTGCGCATAACCTCTCCCCATCTTTCTTCCATTAGAATACTTTTGTTATGCTTTTCACTGAATTTTAATGGATCTCTCCATGCAGGTGGCTCGCTTTCCGCTCCTTTGCATATTCCTCGACATAAGTTAATGTTGGGAGTCAATCACGTTTTCTAGTAGATGTGCTTAAATACTGTGCCGAGGGGCGGAGTTGGTGTATTTCACTATTTGAATAGCACTTGAAACCCCAAGGCGCTTTCCAGCCCACATAGACACTGTGTCACTGGGTTTTTGAATGTGTGGCTATTTGAATGCCAGCCTGTATTTGAGGCGTCTATTTTTCTTGGGCGTTTTCTTTATGGTCATCTTAAAAGTTCTTGGTATTTCTTGTGTGCCATGTGGCTGTTCCTTGGTATTCACTGTGAGGGCCGCTTCACGAACACCCTTCTGAGTGTTTTTGCCCCTAATGCAAGCAAGGACAGGGGACCTGGACCCTCAACTGCAGGGTCAGACTGGCCTTTAGGGCAATTGGGCAGTTCCCGATGGCCTGGCCTAACAGGTCAGTTTGTGGGCAGATTTTTTTGTCTGTTTGTGGGCCTCACGTTACCACAAACATTGCTTGCAGCAAGCGCAATAAATGCGGTCTCCCATACTCTGCACAGCCCCTGTACAGCGTCTCTACAAGCTGAAAACGAGTCAGATTGGCAATTAAGGCCATTTAATTTTTTTAACTATCCGATTCTGTAATGGGGGGTTTCATTTAATTATGATGCCGGTCCTATTTTTTAACCTAGTCCAACCCGCCAGGCAGCTACAATTGCGTGGAGTGGGCCCCTCACAACTCGGGGCCTTGATACCACTGTACCTTCTGTACTACTGAAGGCTACGCCCGTAGTCTCTCAATGCCTCCGCCACAATGGTAGAATTTGAATTTTAAAATATTTATAGAGCGCTCTTATACCAGAATCGGTTTCATGGCGCTAGGTAGCAGAAGGTCAGTGGAAGCAGGGAAGAAGGCTAGGCAGCTGCAGATCTGGAAAACAGAAAGGTCTTAAAATGCTTGCGGAATTCCAGGTAGGAAGAAGACGTCCTAAGAGTAAGTGGGAGTGAATTCCAAAAGGACGGAGCCAGTACTGCAAATCTGGCCCCACCGGACTTCTGTTTTCTGAAGCGAGGGACGGACAAAAGGGCCAAATGAGTGGAACGGAGTTCTCTCGAAGGAAGATAGGGGGAAATGGCTTCGCACAAGAAAGCGGGGGCGGTTCCTGATCTGGCCTGGTAGGTGATACATCCAAGCTTGAAAAGGGCCCTCTCCCTCACTGGGAGCCAATGGAGGGACTGCAGCAAGGGGGTCGTGTGGTTGAACCTGGAGAGCCCGTAAATCAGGCGAGGTAGAAGGGTGAGACTCTCTCTCCCCCCCCCTCTCCCTCCAAGAGTCTCCGCATTCCTCTGTGGAAAGGATTTATGAGTGAGTATAAATGCCTTGCCTTTCCCTCCCTCTCGAAAATACTGACCGGCATCGCCCTCGATGGTGTATTGCGTGTCAGGGGAGCTAGCAACTTCAGCGCTTGAGTGTGTCCCCCGGTGGACTGTGTGGGCCTAGTCCCGGCCCTGCCGGGCCCGTGGGGGTTCGGTTACTGTTCATTCAATCCCCAGCCCTGGGGAAGGTGAATACTGTCTCTTTGTAGTACTAGCCTCGGGAAGCCTCTTCGTACAGGGCGGCTTTAACTGCGTGTTCCACCAGACCAATGCAAATGAGGCACTGAAAGGAGCTGGGGCAGTTTGCAGGCCCTTAAAGGCACAGTATTAAGACACGCTGGCGTGGGTGGCACTGCCTGTCCGCGTGAAAGAGTTACGGCAGGCGCGAGAGCCAATGGTTCTGTAACAGTACCTACCTTTTTCTCCTCTTAACTGCTCCCATGATAAATTCTCTAAGACAGTGAAGCCTGTCGCGAAATGTATGGTCAATATAATTATCTCTTGGTTTAACAAGCATTTGCAATGCAATAGGTCTGGCAAGTACACGACTTTTAGCTATTGCCATTGTAAATGGCAATGGCTTTTATTTATGTTTTGGTTTTTAAAAACATAAATAAAAAGCACTGTCATTTACAATAGCTCATATTTGCGTAAATACGAGTCCCATTGCATTGCAAATGCTTGTTAGCCAAGGTGCCCAGCATGGCTAAAAACCATTGGACAAGCCAAGCATTCCCTAATGCAAGACCTACCCGCTTCCCTGAAGCGTGTTCCATTATGTTACAGCAGTCCACAAGTATGCAACAAACCAGAGATCCAAACAAATGCCTATGTTTCAGCAGTGCACCTACACTCAAAAGCAGAACTCTACACAGCAGTTAATAAAATGGGCACAGGCAAGGCTACAGCTCGTGTTTTCTTCCATAAATTATTCACGCTATGACCTTACTCTGCTTTATATGCACTTAGCTATTGATCAAGATAAAAGGGACTGCGATAATGTAAGTCATCTGATCCTTTTTGGAAGAACACGCTGTTTCCAGGGCAGACAGAGGGAAGGCGCGATGACCAACTATACAAAACCTTTTTTCAGGGAACCGATGCTCTTTTCTTCAGGGATTTCCAGTAATCCTCCGTACAAGAGGAGCTGGAGGTGCACATGAAATACTGTCACTAAATGGCCCACCAAACTGTCTAGAAAACAATCTGCAAAAGCCACCCAAAGGACAAGGCATAACTCAGCTCAGCAAAAAAACGACTAAGTCCATAGGCACAATCATATATTCACATAACAAACTAAAAAGTAATTTAACAGGATCAAACTCACTATACTTTCACATTAACCATCACAAACTACTTCACAAATCTCTACTAACTACACACAACAAAGCTACCAGAGACAACTGATGAATAGAAATCTCAGACTATAAGAAAAGAATGCCCAGATTAAGAAAGTGTTTTCAGGGACTTTTTGATGAGAGAAGGCACTTATAAAAATACTGATAACGCTTACTGCTTTCACAATCACGTCATTATTAAGGAAAGCAATTTTATCTCACTTGCAGTTTTATTAAGCTGCATTTGACTGTGTGCGTGGAATTCTTTCATTTGACTTTGGACTTGAGAAGTGCCTTGGTGAACAAGTTACTTACCTTAGGTAACAATATACATGTAAGAAACATTAGTTAGTTATAGATTCCTTACCTTAGAATTACCCCCAGGTGTCAAGACTGGATCCGGAACGTTTTTTTCATCAGCAGTTCCTCTGCGCGTCGGAAGGTGGCGCCGGTCGGCTCCGCGTTCATCTTTGGCGTCGTATCGCCCTTGTGCGCTAACGTCAGTTCTGTACACGACTTTCCGCAGCAGAAACGCAGAGCCTTGCAAGACACTGACCACTGGTGCACAAAACTAGGGCCCAGAAAGGATAACCTTAACCCTAGAAATCAGTGGGCAGGACGGGGATGATGTGTGGGGCGGTAAGGAATCTAAAACGAACTAATGTTTCTTACATATATATCGTTACCGAAGATAAGTAACTTGTTTATCTGCAAGAAACACGTTAGTTATAGATTCCTTACCTTAGAATAGATACCCCAGCAATACCAACCCCGGAGGTGGGTTTGCGAACCAAGATCACACCAGGAAGTCCTGGAGAACAGAACGGCCAAAGAAGCCGTTTCTCCGGACTTGACTGTCCAGGCAGTAGTGCCTGGTGAACGTGTGCAACGATGCCCACGTAGCTGCCTGACAGATGTCATTCAGAGGAACGCCTCGTCCCAGAGCAGTAGTAGGTGCCGTCGCACTGGTAGAATGGGCGCGCAGCCCCACTGGAGGCTCCTTCTTTGCCAGAGAATAGCAGGCTTTGATACACAAAACAACCCATCGGGAGATAGTCTGCTTGTGTACGGCCCGACCTTTCTTGGCACCCACGTAGCCCACAAAGAGCTGGTCATCCACTCGAAACTGTTTGGTGCGATTCAGAGAAAAGGAAAGCGCACGTTTTGGGTCCAGACGGTGGAGCCTCTCTTCCTCCTTCGAAGGATATGGAGGTGGAAAGAAGGTGGGCAAAGTGATGGTCTGCCCGTTGTGAAAGGCAGTGACAACATTGGGCAGGAAGGATGGACGGGTCCTAAGGATAACTTTGTCCGGATGCACAGATAGAAAAGGAGGCTTTGAAGAAAGCGCCTGGAGCTCACTCACTCCTCTGGCAGACGTGATGGCTACCAGGAATGTAGTTTTGAAAGTTAAAAGCCTCAAAGGACAGTTGTGAAGCGGCTCAAAGGGAGCACTTATTAAATAAGTTAAAACCCGGTTCAAGTCACACTGAGGCATAAAGAAGGGAATAGGAGGAAAGAGATGAGTTATGCCTTTCAAGAAATGATTTACCACGGGGACTTGAAAAGAGAAGGCTGATCTGGAAGCCGAAGAAAGGCAGAGATGGCTGAGAGATAGCCCTTGATAGTGCCCAGAGAGGAGCCCTGCTGGCCCAAAGAAAGGCGGAAAAAGAGAACCTCAGAAAGAGGGGCAGAGAGGGGATCAACAGGCTTTGCTGTGCACCATGCCACAAATTTGTCCCACCAGCAGGCGTATACCGTCTTAGTGGAGGGACGCCTGGCTGCCAAGATTACATCGCAGACTTCGGGAGCCAGGTCGAATGACATCAACTGCTGCCGCCCAATCTACACGCAAGGAGGTGGAGGCTGGACAGGTTCGGGTGGAGGACCGTCCCCTGTTGCTGCGACAGAAGATTCTCCCCAAGAGGCAGAAGGGTCGGAGGATCGATGGCCATGTTGAGGAGCACGGGATACCAGACTCTTCGTGCCTAATCCGGAGCCACAAGGATGACCTGGGCCCGGTTGCGCCTGATCTTATGCAGCACTCTGGGCAATAGTGGTATAGGCGGAATAGACCGCAACTCCACTTGCGACGTAAATCGTCGCTGAGCGAGTGCCGCCTTGGAAATTCCAATGCGCAGAATTGTTGACAATGCGCGTTCTCTTCGGTGGCGAATAGATCTAACCAAGGCTCTCCCCACTGTCGAAAGAGACCTTGCACCACCTCCGTGTGAAGACGCCATTCGTGATCCATAATGCACATGTGGCTGAGTTTGTCGGCCCTGGCATTCAGGGAACCCGCCAGGTGTTCAGCCATGCCCAGAGGCGCAGGGCCTCCTGACATAGGGTCCACGACCCCACCCGGCCCTCTTTGTTGCAGTACCACATGGTGGTGGTCTTGTCCGTGAACACCTGCACTACTCTTCCCCGGACAGAGGGAAGGAATGCCTTCAGTGCAAGTCGGATCGCCCTGAGCTCCAGAAGGTTGATATAGAGACCGGACTCCGCCGGAGACCAGAGACCTCTGATCTCTGCCTCTCACCCATGTGGCCGCCTCATCCCAGAAGGGATGCGTCCGTCACCACTGTGTGCTCTGGTTGGGGAAGGGAGAGGGATCTGTCATTGACCCAATCCTGGTTCGTGAGCCACCACTGCAGTTGTCGCGCAGTGCTCTCCGAGATCTGAACGCAAATGGACAGATTCCCCTGATGCTTCGCCCACATGAACTTCAGGTCCCACTGCAGAGCCCGCATATGCCACCTGGCATGATCGACCAGCAGGATGCAGGAGGCCATGAGGCCCAGCAGCCTCAGGGTCAGCCTGACCGAAACCCGGGATAGAGGCTGAAAGATCGGAATCATAGCCCGAATATCCCGGAATCGCTGTTCGGGAGGATAGACCCGAAACTGCGTTGTTTGCAGAACCGCTTCGATGAAGATGAGCTTCTGAGAGGGACTCAGGTGTGACTTCGGCATATTGATGGAGAACCCGAGCGAATGCAGGAGGTCGGACATAGTCTGGAGGTGGGAGACGACTGCCTGGGGCGAGCCCACCTTCAACAACCACTCGTCGAGATAGGGGAAGACTAAAATCCCTGATCTGCGCAGATGAGCAGCGACCACCGCCATGACTTTCATGAACACCCGAGGGGCGCTGGTAAGGCCAAAGGGGAGCACAGTGAACTGAAAATGCTCGTTGCCCACCGTGAACCTCAGGTAACACCAGTGGGCCGGCAGGACGGGGATGTGAAAATAGGCGTCCTGCATGTCCAACGCTACCATCCAGTCTTCCGGGTCGAGGGCAGACAAGACCTGAGCAAGCGTCAACATCTTGAACTTCTCCTTCCCGCGGAAGCGGTTGACGTTCCTGAGATCCAAGATAGGACGCAAGTCCTTGTCCTTCTTGGGAACCATAAAGTAGTGGGAATAACAACCACAACCTACTTCTGGAACAGGAACGCGCTTGATGGCTCCCTTGGCCAAGAGAGACGTAATTTTCTGCTGGAGAAGGGCCAGATGATCCTCTGACATGCAGTGGTATTGCGGTGGCATGGCTGGATGGGTAGCCTCGAAGGGGAGGGAGAAGCCCCTTCGGACTATCTGCAAAACCCACCTGTCCAACGTGATGGTGCGTCATTGGGGGAGGGGATGGTGAATACTATCGCCCACTGGCGTTTGATGGGCCTGGAAGGTCGGACTAGGAAGGTTTGGAGGCTGCTGCAGAGAAGGGGTTGGTGGACTGGCCTGCCCGGTGGCCCCCGGAACCATGATGGTTGTTCCCACGTCCCTGGCTGCGCGAATATTGTGTAACTTGCTGCGGCCTGTAGCTCTGGACGGAACGTAGCAGGGGATCCCTTCCGTAGCCACGAAAGGGGCGAAAAGCAGACTGCGCA
The DNA here is from genome assembly GCF_964261635.1 of Lissotriton helveticus. Classification (NCBI taxonomy): domain Eukaryota; kingdom Metazoa; phylum Chordata; class Amphibia; order Caudata; family Salamandridae; genus Lissotriton; species Lissotriton helveticus. The sequence continues at coordinate 1,592,204,151 of NC_136067.1, read as the reverse complement.
GGGCGACTGGAGAGGCCCAAGGACTTGGCCATAGCCCGTGAGTCCTGGACACGCTCTAAAGCGTTGTCCGCTTTGTTGCCGAAAAGGGACGGCAATCAAAGGGTATGTCCATAAGGGTATCCTGGACATCCTGAACGCTCTCTTGCACAGCGGTATTACGCCGCAAGCACCGCCATTAGGGCGGGCCGGTCCCCGCGCTTTGATTACTAGGGGCGTCATCTTGGGTGGGGTGGAGTGAGACTCCTCAGCTATTTGCTGAAGCCTGTCACGCGGACTGGCTAGAGGCCGTCCTCCTGGGCCTTACTTAATTCGGGTAGGTGGAGAAGCTCACCCTCTGTCTGAATTTTGTTTGTGCACATCGCGCTTCCTGGAAGAAGCTATCTGCTACAGGGAGATTTTAAACAAATCCTTTTGTGTCGCTTATGCTGTTTAGTTTAGCCGCTTTTCCCCCGTTTTAAACAACTGTTTAGTATTTTAAAATAACTGTCCTCGCTTCCTTACCTGGGTCCTAACTCCACGGAACGCTCTCTTGCACAGCGGTATTACGCCGCAAGCACCGCCATTAGGGCGGGCCGGTCCCCGCGCTTTGATTACTAGGGGCGTCATCTTGGGTGGGGTGGAGTGAGACTCCTCAGCTATTTGCTGAAGCCTGTCACGCGGACTGGCTAGAGGCCGTCCTCCTGGGCCTTACTTAATTCGGGTAGGTGGAGAAGCTCACCCTCTGTCTGAATTTTGTTTGTGCACATCGCGCTTCCTGGAAGAAGCTATCTGCTACAGGGAGATTTTAAACAAATCCTTTTGTGTCGCTTATGCTGTTTAGTTTAGCCGCTTTTCCCCCGTTTTAAACAACTGTTTAGTATTTTAAAATAACTGTCCTCGCTTCCTTACCTGGGTCCTAACTCCACGGAACGCTCTCTTGCACAGCGGTATTACGCCGCAAGCACCGCCATTAGGGCGGGCCGGTCCCCGCGCTTTGATTACTAGGGGCGTCATCTTGGGTGGGGTGGAGTGAGACTCCTCAGCTATTTGCTGAAGCCTGTCACGCGGACTGGCTAGAGGCCGTCCTCCTGGGCCTTACTTAATTCGGGTAGGTGGAGAAGCTCACCCTCTGTCTGAATTTTGTTTGTGCACATCGCGCTTCCTGGAAGAAGCTATCTGCTACAGGGAGATTTTAAACAAATCCTTTTGTGTCGCTTATGCTGTTTAGTTTAGCCGCTTTTCCCCCGTTTTAAACAACTGTTTAGTATTTTAAAATAACTGTCCTCGCTTCCTTACCTGGGTCCTAACTCCACGGAACGCTCTCTTGCACAGCGGTATTACGCCGCAAGCACCGCCATTAGGGCGGGCCGGTCCCCGCGCTTTGATTACTAGGGGCGTCATCTTGGGTGGGGTGGAGTGAGACTCCTCAGCTATTTGCTGAAGCCTGTCACGCGGACTCGCTAGAGCCCTTTATTAAATAATGGAAACGACGCGCAGCGTGTACGCGCATCGTGGGCGCCGCAGTAACGCCGGAGTCACGCCAGAGTCCAGCCCGTCTGCGCCCGTCCGCGCTGAGGACGCGCAGGACGCCTGGACTCTGGACTCTGCTGATGCTACATCTTCTCTGCACAGCTATTCCCGCCAGGAAATGCTGCGACTGAAACCCCGTAGAGCTGGATGTATGCATTCTTTGGAACCAGACAACCTACTCCTCCCTTTAAGTTGTGGCTGCTTCCCTAACTCCAGGCCTTCCAATCCCCTACGTAGTTCTTCTCTCGGGTCCCCTGGTGCCATTGGGCCCATAACTATGATAGCAGAAGGTATTCTGGTAAATGCCCGCTCTCTTGTTAAAAACAAGATCATGTTTAGGGAAATGGTCTTAGATAGAAATCCGACCCTAGTGTTCATCACTGAAACATGGGCCAAAGATTCCTCTGGCCCCGATCTAATCGAAGCGGTCCCTGAAGGGTACTGCCTGGCTAGACTTGATAGACAGGGTCGAGTGGGAGGTGGTATAGCGATCCTCCATAAAGACCACCTTCAATGTCATACTTCATCTATTCTGGACTTCCCGGACTCTTTCCAAGCCCTTCATTTTTCCATCAGGGAAGCACAGTGTCCTCTCTTTCAAGGAATTTTATTATACCGACCACCAGGTCCCCGGACTGATTTTACCCTTAAACTTCTTCAGGCTCTGGAACCATACTTTGGCCGAGAAAACTTTTCCATCCTGGGTGATTTTAATTACCACCTAGAACAACAGGACACTCCAGATACCTCAGGACTTATTGAGGCTCTGGCTTCCTGTGGGCTTACGCAGCGCGTCAGCAGTGCCACTCATCGGGCAGGCCATACGCTGGATGGTATTTTCTCTAATGACGGTCGCATAACCACTAAGGACCCAGTGCATCTATCCTGGTCCGATCATTTTGCAGTTCCATTCCATCTGGAATATCTGCGGAGAAATGATAGAAAAAAAGGGAACCATGCAACGGTTACGGCTAGAAATCTTAGGGACATTACCAGCCATTCTTTTGCGCCCTGGACTGCTAGCCTTTCCATTAAAGGCAAGGATAATGTACAGACTGCAGTTGGTCATTTCGAACGAGTTGTAACTGAAGCTATGAATGAGCTAGCTCCTATACAGACCCGACGCCGAGCAAGGAAGAGACCTTCGGCTCCATGGTTTTCCGACTCCCTTAGACTCCTTAGGCAAGAAGTAAGGAGGAAGGAAAGGCTTTGGCACTCCAGCTGGGATTTTAAGAATAAAGAGGCCCACAAACTCCTTGTCAGGAGATATAAGGCCGAGATCGTGCAGGCGAAACAAGATTACTTTGTTTCCCTGACAACCTCGCTGTCCTCGCCGAAGGAGCTTTTTACAATTGTCGACTCGTTAGTCACACTACAATCCCCGGACCCTGTGATTCCTTCGCAGGATTTATGTGATAAGATTGCCTCATTCTTCCACACTAAAATATCTGATATCCATCTAGCTCTTGAGAAGCAAAGAGCTTGTATTAGTGTGCCCACCTCCCTGGTCTTACCGAAGGTACCTGCCCTCGATGCCTCCCCTCTGGACATCCTGGATTCTTTTCCACCGCTAGAATTGCAGGATCTTGAAGCACTGCTTAAAAAGATCAAATCTGGTTCCCCTTTGGATACTTGCCCTCTGAAAGTCATCAAGCAGTGTGGGGAGTCCCTTCTACCACCATTGCTAGATATTATGAACCTAGCAATAAGAGATGGTGTCTTCCCCTTGGAATGGAAGAAAGCAGTAATCAAACCCCTGCTAAAGAAGGCCTCCCTGGATCCGGAAGTCCTGAAAAACTTCCGACCTATTTCGCTGCTTCCCGCCCCTGCGAAGATGCTTGAGATACATCTAAATAAGCATCTCGCTGCTTTCGTAGAAAGCTCGGGCTGCCTTGACTCTTCTCAGCATGGATTCAGGAGGGAACACAGCACCGAGTCGGCCCTCACTGTCGTGTTTGATAACATCCGCTCGACAGTGGATAGAGGCCAGACCACCCTCCTGGTCCTGCTAGACCTAACTGCCGCCTTTGACACCCTCTCTCCCTCAGTTCTTTCATCTCGTCTGAGGGATGTGGGGGTGAGGGACGCAGCTTTGGACCTTCTAACCTCCTTCCTTACTGGGAGGGAACAGAGAGTCAAGATGGGTGAGTTCCTATCTCCATCCCAGTCTGTGCTATGTGGGGTCCCACAGGGGTCGGCTCTCAGTCCGACCTTATTTAACATCTACGTGACCCCACTGGCCAGACTCATAAGAACTTTCGGGATGGAGGTAGTCTCCTATGCTGATGACACTCAAATACTCGTCTCTCTCTCCCATTCAGATGTGCAGACCGCCTCCAAATTTAGATCATGTATGGAGGCGGTTGGTCACTGGATGATACAGAACTCCCTTAAACTGAATGGAGAGAAGACTGAGGTGATGGTGTTTGGCGGGAACGAAAACATCTGGTCTTCTAGCTGGTGGCCTGACTCACTTGGAGTGTGCCCCTCCCCCACTTTATCCGCGAAGAATCTTGGGGTGATGGTAGATCCTGCCCTGGATATGAGCAGACAGGTGAGTAGGACCATCTCCACCTGTTGGGGCCTTATCCATACCCTGCGAAGGATCAGGAAATATCTTTCTGCGCAGTCCAGAAAACAAATAGCCGTCGCGCTCATCAGCTCTCGTCTGGACTACTGCAATGCGCTGTATGCGGGGCTTAATAAGACCCTCGTGCAGCGCTTGCAGGTGGTCCAGAATGCCGCGGCCAGATTTGTCTTGGATGTTCCAAGCCGCTCATCGGCCACTTTGGCCAGAAAAACGTTGCATTGGCTCCCGGTAGAGTACCGAGTACGCTTCAAGGTCCTGTGTATGACATACAGGGCTATTGCCAGAAACTGTGTCTCTGGAGTAGGCTCTATCATTTCTCCCTACATTCCTGGAAGGAATCTGCGTTCCTCCGGGAAAATGCTTTTGTCAGTCCCTCGGGTGCGAAGAGCAAGATGGGGTGGTAGGGCTTTTTCCACTCTAGCTCCGAAATGGTGGAATGATCTTCCCCTGGATCTAAGGTCCTTACCCTCCCTGCAGACTTTCCGCGGGGCCTTAAAAACTCGTCTTTTTCTGAAAGCCTATGTGTAAAGATGATTGATTTAGACTTTCGATATTATTGTTAGGCGCCTTGATACCTGCGGGTTATTGTTTTTGCGCAATATAAATTTTTATCAATCAATCAATCAATCCCCCGAAAAGCCAGTGGATCTTATCCAGGCGTAGTGCCGCAGAACTACTGACATAGAAATCATTCTACCCAGAGAGTCGGCAGTATCCAGCCCACAACGGATGGTACACTTGGCTGCATCCCTCCTGGCAGCAATTGCCTGGGAGAGCACTGTCCGGGCCTCCTACGGACACTGAGGCAGCACCTGCCCAACCGAGAGCCACACAGAGTGGGATTAACAGCCCAATAGACATGCAGTGTTTACCAACCGCAGTTCCAAGCTGGCGGAAGAGAAAATCTTCTTTCCAAGATGATCCAGCTTCTTGGATTCCCTTTCCAGTGGAGTGGTAGGAAATGCGCTTTTGGAAGTAGAGGCTTGGACCACCAAGCTCTCAGGGGTGGGGTGTTGGGAAAGGAAAGTGGGGTTACCCGGTGCCGGCCGGTGGCGTCAGGCAATCGTCCTATCCACTGGAGTCCCTGTGTTGGGCCTGGACCAGGTGCCCAAAAGGACGTCAATAAGGGCCTTGAACGGAAGCAGAGGCTCCGAAGAGATCGCTGCCAGCTGAAGCACCTCTGTCTGGAGTTTAGTCCTGACTGCCACAGTAGGGAGTTAGAGGTTGAGAGCCTCGGCTGCCCTACGCAACACCACTGCGTACAAAGCTCCCTCCTCCGTAGCCATGGTCGGAGACAACATGCCACGGTCAGGAGAGGTGTCCCCCTGGCATCCCCCAGTTCTTCTATCCAGTCCTGCCCAGATTCCATCTGATCAGTTAAAGGGTCCCCTGACCCCTTCTAGTCCTCCTCCTCATCCTCAGGGTGCCAATCTGTCCGAAAAGTGACCCCAGGTGAGGAAAATTGAATTTTGCCTTGTCATATGTGCCTACGTGTTCCCCATCCTATGTTATATGTGCATGATCGATATGCATATATCCCGCTATGACCGAATAAAGACGCAATTATAGTTGTGTCCAACGTTAGTATGTTAGTTATCTAGTCCCTGTGAAAGCAACGAGTATTAGGCCTATGTTGCCAACGTTTTACATTGTGCACGTTAATTCATCGAATTGTCCCCGTTTCTAGGCCTCAAAGGGCCCGGACACCAGATTCAAGCTCCAGTCTCCTGAACCCATTCCGAGGAGCGATGCAGCCCCTCCCGCATCCCTGACCCTTCGCTTACTTCCTGCCGCGCAGCGCGGTGCCCGGCCTGGCTCTGTCTGCCTGTCTGCCAAGAATATGTTATGCCTCTAGTTATCAGTTCAGCTCTCCGTCTTCAACATTCCTAAGCTAATGAACCGCATAAACATCTTCAGCTATAGTCTAGTCCTCCTGTCTCCATGCAAGAGAATTACTGTATTAATATCCATAGAAGATTCATAGCACACACAATACATGAAGAATATATGCACGCACCAGCCTTAGTGTCAAGTAGCCTTTGCTCTGATGACTTTTAGATTCTATCAACATGTACTCCAAACACAAGATACCAGATATGCTATAGGTACATGTCGTCCTGACATCTCAGACTTTCGTCTCCTCTTCTAGTGCTAGAAGTCAGAGCCCCCAGCTCTCCCTAGTTACACGTCATGGTCCGTTTGCGCATACCACTAGGTTAAAGGTTCCAGCTGCCCAGGTAGCCCCCTCCATGTATCCACCCATTTATGACACTTCTGTGACGTTCTCATCACATGTCTTCGTGCACGCCCTGTGCACGCCTTCTTTTTACGCCCATGTGTTCTTATCTTACGTTTGTCACTTGTTACGCCTACTGTATTCAATGCAATTGTAACGTTTTACTATATATATCATGTACTGTTAATGAAACGTTGCAGCTGCCATTCCATGCCATTCTATTTCAGGCTGTTCCGATCCTGTCCCTTCCCTTGTGCCTGATTAAAGCCTGTTCAACTCAGATACCCCGGATCCTGCCTCTTATTTATTGAGCTATCTGTTTATTGAATGCATAGAAAAATAGTACCGGTAATTAATTATTTATTTACCACATAATGGCGCCCGAATAGGGACGAGCCCCTTCCCCACGCGCCGGCGATGTAACGCAGGCCCCCTGACCCTTCTACAGCCGTGACGGAACTCTACCGTGCACGTGCAGATATTTCTGCTTCATCAAGTCTCCTTCAGGCCCACGGAGGAGACGGAGACTGCGGTCCGGCATCCAGACGAGGCGGTGAGGAATGCGGTTCGTCCCGACCAGAGCCCAAGCCGAGAGAGCAAGGTCCGAGGTATCCGGAGGCCCACCTGTTTCCGAAGCACCGAAGTTCGAAGTGCATAGTAGTAACCAGACGTCGTAGCAGTCCAGTCCAGTCCGAGGCCTTCAGTTTCTGCTTCCCGGTGAGTACCGTTGCGGGGGAAGTATCTAGACAGGTTCATTAGTTTGTCCCTGGTCCGATGGGTTTGGGTACACAGATCCAGTCCGAAGTATTCACCTAGGTGGATACGGTATGACGTGTCTCTTTATGAGACCGGTATGTTCTGTACTGTTTTAGCAGTGCATCCAGTAATTCTAGTAAGTCAGTTCTCGAGAAATTCAAGCGTTATGTCTTCAGTGTATCAGGTAGTATTCTGTTCGAACTGTTATTAATGTATTTTTATGTCGTGGTATGAGTGATTTGTTGGCCATTTCATTACTGTGATTATTGTGTATTGTGTTTAGTTCAAGTACAATTCCAAAATGCCTCTGTTTTCAAAGTTACGTCAGATAAAAACCAGAAAAGGGTTACTCGAAGAAGCAGTTCCGGTCCCTCCTAGGGACAGTCCTGGACACTTTATGTATCACAAGCATGGCTTAGATGCCATATTATATCTAGACTTATGGGTGGATTATACAAAGAATCTTGAAGAGAAATATAGATGGCCTGTATCAGGTACATGGGATGCCGAGTGCATCATGCGAGTAGAAGAAGCATTATGGAAAAAGAAAGCCAGACAATCCCAGAAGGATGCCATAGAATTATGGCGTAAAGAATCCCACAGAAGATCCGAAAAAGAATTCAGAAAAGCAGAATTAAGTAGGGAATCCTCAGAAAAAGCCCAAGAAAGGGAACTTCTAGAAGAAGGTGAACGAGTTAGAGCAGAACAGTCAGACAGACAGAGAAATGCCCTTATTAAAGGTATGTATCCTCTTCTTGCCGAGGGCTTGCCGAAGGCAACCCCGGAAGTACCCTGTAATTTACCGCCACCATTGGTCCCGACTAAGCTACGTCATAAACCGACTGCAGCTGAAATTTTCCTTTCGTCCTATTTGGACGATACAGTCCCAGAATATGCAAATCCTATTCCGCCTGCTTACCCTCAGCACCCTGTTAATAATGTAATTCCTGTTCCTCCAGCCACTGGTCCCGGGGACCCCGTTAATGTGCCAGTACCCCCGGACCAGTCCACACCACGCGTTTTGCCAGTTACTTTACCAGCACGTTCAGTATTAACTGACGATTCCAGTTCAGGAGGAGCGGGGGGAGGTGCTCCTACCACCCCGCCTCAAGTAAAACGAATGACGCTGAGAGACGCAGCGTTACAGCGTACGCCAAAAGTGACTACATACGCAGACCTCAAGCGACACCTTACTGACTGCATATATGATTCAGTACCAGGCGAAGATCACATGATGTTATATTCAGTACGTTTAAGACGAGTTGCCAACTTTTTGGCCACCCTGCCCGATATGAAGGAACATCTAGACAGAATATATCATTTTATCCGTACAGGGGAGAATTCAGAAAGTATTCACGAAGCTATGGCACACAGAAAGGTCGAGATTCAAAGTATGATTTTACAGTTCATGATTAACTGTTGAATAAGAGAACAGGATTATCCTGATAAAGACAAAGACGAGATGAAAGCCCTGACTAGGTGGAGTGACAATATAGCCGAGGGAAAACATAAGACACAAGGTAGTATTGAAAGTATGTACAGGAAAATTCGTAAAGAAATTATAAGTATACACCAGAAGGAGTGAGATTGTTTTTACGTGATTTTAAAGGTCATTATGTATTACGTGATTTTGATCAGAGATTATTGAATGTACCACAGCATTTATGGGCGCAAGGTCCAACTGATGTAGGTTGTATGCACATTACACCCTATCGTGTCACTCTGAAGCAAGGTGTTGTATTACCACGAATCCGCCAGTACAAATTGCCACCTGAGGCTGTAGCAGCCTTATCAAAAATTATTGACGAGCTTATTGCTCAAGGAGTAGTTGTAGAAACTGACTCCAATGTATGTAATTCTCCTATCATTCCGATTCTAAAACGTACTGATCCCAATGCACCTCCAGTTTATCGATTAGTGATTGACCTTCGAGAACTTAATAAATGTATCATACCCCAGTACCCAGTGGTTCCAGATATTTCTTCCCTATTGACTGCCATTGATTCCGAAGCTACGTTCTTTACTGTTATTGATCTCAAGAACGCATTCTTTAGTGTCCCCATTCATCCAGACAGCCAGTTTCTTTTCGGATTCTGTTTAAATGGAAGAAGCTATAAATTCACACGAGCTCCTCAAGGCTTCACAGAAAGTCCTAGCATTTACAGTCAAGCACTTAAAAGACAACTAGACAATATTCATATGCCAACTGACACTGCCCTGCTCCAGTATGTCGATGATCTATTGATCACAGCCCGTTCTGAACGTGACTGCGAACGTGCGTCACTTACAGTTTTGTATTTCCTGGCCGAGATGGGGCACAAGGTGTCCCCTTCGAAACTACAATTCTTTGTCCAGCAAGTGGTCTACCTTGGACACTTACTGTCCAAGAGGGGTAGGCAGTTGACACCAGACCGTATCCAGTTAATAGCACATCTTCCACAGCCCAAGACTCAGAAGGAGGTGCGAGCTTTTATCGGCCTCACTTCTTACTGCCGACAATGGATTCCTCAGTATGCATATCTAGCTAAACCACTGATACAGTTAACGACACAGGAGGCAGCCGCATCGACTGTCCTCCCTTGGACCCAGGAACATACACTTGTTTTCAATGAGTTAAAGAAAGCTTTATGCCAAGCACCTGTTCTAGCAACACCAAACTACAGTAAGCCTTTTACACTTTTTGTCACTGAACGTGATGGTACTGCATTATCTGTTCTCACACAAGATCAAGCAGGACAATACAAGCCCTGTGCTTATTTTTCTAGCACATTAGATCCGGTGGCCCAGGCTCTGCCTGCGTGCCTCAAGTCAGTTGCAGCCACAGCTCTAGCTATCAGACAGAGTGATTCCATAGTGTCAGGACACTCCCTGACAGTACAAGTTCCACACTCCGTGGAAGTTCTTTTAAACCGAACACAGACTCAGCACTTGACAATTGCACGTTTAACAGGATATGAACTGACATTGTTTCAGCCACACATAGAAATCAGACGCTGCAACATTTTAAATCCCGCTACACTGTTACCCTCAGTTACTTCAAATCCTGCCACACATGACTGTGTGGAAGTTGTTAACACCATGACAAAGCCAAGACAAGACTTGACAGACATTGCATTACCTGATCCCGACCTGACACTTTATGTGGATGGTTCATGTATGAGAACAAGTACAGGAGAACTAGTAGCCGCGTATGCAGTGACTACTGAAACTGAAGTTATAGAAACACATCGTATTGACACCCTGTCTGCTCAAGCAGCAGAGCTCGTCGCTCTGACCCAAGCCTGCATACGAGCCAAGAACCTGAAAGTAAACATATACACAGATTCACGTTATGCATTCGGAGTCGTACACGACTTTGGAGTACTCTGGCAAGAGAGAGGTTTCATGACTTCTCATGGAACCAAGATTCAGCATGGCCCCCTCATTCAAGCTCTGTTAGATGCAATACATTTACCGACAGCTATCGCTATCATGAAGTGCAAGGCACATACGAAAGTCACTGACATCATTTCCCAGGGTAACGACCTGGCAGATCGAACAGCCAAGCTTACAGCTCAGACTCCAGACCTTCCAGTTAACACGACACAGACAGACGTTCCAGTTCAGACGACTTGTATGACAGTTAAGGACCCTACACAAGACGTACTAGATATACAGTCACATGCTACCCCAGACGAAATCAAGAAATGGTCTGAACAAGGAGGGGTCCAGACAGATCAGGGATGGTTGACGAAGGGAAAAGCCACATGGTTTCTCCCCGACTCTATGGTTCAAGTCATTATTAACACCGCACATAGTCCCGCACACTTAGGAGAAAAAGCCATGTTAGATAGTATTCAGAACCTCTGGTTTAACAAGCATTTACGAGCAGCCGCCAAGCAGAAAGTGCGTACCTGCATGATTTGTTGTCAGTTCAATCCAGGTAAAGGTGTCCCGGTGGAACAAGGTGGATTCCATCCTCCTGACCACCCTTTTGAAGTCCTCCAGATGGATTATATTCAGATGGATCGATGTCGAGGTTTCAAGTATGTCCTCGTAGTTGTATGCGCTTTGTCCAGATGGACAGAAGCATATCCAGTCCCAGATTACACTGCCGCGACCACTGCCAGGCAGTTGGTTCGTGAGTATTTCCCCCGCTATGGATTACCGAGGGTCGTGTATTCAGACAACGGCCAGCCATTCTCATCCGAACTCATGAAACAAGTATCTCTTCTGTTAGGGTACCAGTGGAAGTTCCACTGTGTACGACATCCCGAAGCAGCTGGTCTCGTAGAGAGACATAATCAGACCCTGAAAATCCGCATTGCAAAGGTATGCGCAGAGAAAGGCGTAGATTGGATGGTAGCACTGCCAGTCGCCCTTTTTTTCATGAGAATGGTCGCTCACTCCCGTTCAGGTCTGTCCCCTTACGAGGTAGTTTTCGGTCGTCCCCCAAACATGTGGGGTACACCTAAGCCACGTAAAATAACTGATGTTGACAGTAATATGCTGACAGATTACCTGGCTTCCTTGATGTCTGCACTACTCTCTTGTCGTTCACAGGTCGCCGCTGCCTTTCCAGACAACACCCAAGTGAAACCGCACGAGGTCATACCAGGCGACCTCGTTCTGATTAGAAATTTTGATCGTTCAAGTCCGCTGGAGCCCCGTTGGAAAGAACCAAAGCTCGTCCTGATGACCACAAGGACCGCGATCAAGGTGGAGGGCCGTAAAGGCTGGTTGCATTCCAGTCACGTGAAACGATTTCATGGACTCCGTCCAAAGACTTTTTTTAAAGACTGCCCCGTTCTCAAGGACTGCCCAGATACTGACTCTAAACTTCCCCGGTTAGAGAAAACTCCGCAGCAGGAGTATAAAGAAAAATTACGGTCTAGTAAGTCAGCCAGTTTAATTGTCTAAGTCCCTCTCGGGTGAAACGGTTAGACAGGTTCCTGACATGTATGAGATAGACCCACATAGTGAGAGAGTTAGTCAAAACTCTAAGAGAATACGTTATCGAAAGAATCTTCGAAGTCGATGCATTGTTACTCTTTTAATTTTATTATTTCTGAGTCTTACGATTACAGGCATAAGTTATGTTTTACATATATATTTTCCTCCTACTGTTTCTCATGTACATTTTTCCTCTAATGTTACAGTAGAGCACACATTTAGTGAACTGCCTCCTCACGAGTTATCCTATCGTCTTGCCATGCGCAATAATACTTTTATCCGAATGTTACACTATTCACACCAGACTAGCAATGCCACAAATTGTTGGGTGTGTGGTCGACTCCCCCCTTTTCAGACACCGAAGGGAGTTCTGCCACTCTTTCCCTATCCGTTTTCACACAATGGTTCGTGTGGAGCATGGTCCACGTTAACGTCATCATCAAACGATATGTCCCTTCTGAATAGAACATGTTTTCCAGACAAGGAAGGTCTTTCCCATAGAACAGGGTTAGATCTAGAAAATGAAGTATATGATCTAGGTAATTATTCCTCGAATTTCATGGTTTTGAATGTTCAGTCCGAAACTACTCCAGATTTGCCTGCTATTACAGTTCTACCAGTGAAAGGCGAATTATGTGTCAGAAAGAATGGTTCAGTACATCTAGGACATAGTGATTGTACTACTGTGGTCGAGTATAGTGACAGTGGCAAATCTACTTTCAAAGCCTCACGTCATTCGTATTTTGTATGTGGTCAGACCGCATATGTACGTCTGCCCCAAGATTGGGATGGAACATGTTACATTGCCTTCCTACTGCCACCAGTTTTTCTAGCCCCATCCGATTATCACAGAAACACACATCTAGTACACGTCAGACATAGAAGGGAGATCGAGTCCCCAATTGTCGATCAGACTGAAACTGCCTTAGAACAGTATCAAGATTTCAATAAAGGTTTCTTTTTCTTCATAGGTCCTGTCCAGAATAGTAAGCTAATACGTAGGTTAACCAGAACCCTTGAAGCAGTAGTGAATGAGACTACTTCCGCTCTAGGTAACTTAACTGAAGAACAATCTGCTATGAGATTTGTCGTGCTCCAAAATCGTCTCGTCCTTGACGTCATACTGGCTGATAGGGGTGGAGCTTGTAGAGTCATCGGATCTAGTTGCTGCATTTTCATTCCTAATAACGCACCGTCTGTTTATTCAGCTATAACCAGACTTCATAAAATTGCCCATCAGTTACACCAGAATCCAGGCACCTGGACATGGTCCGGTTGGCTCTGGAGTATAATATCTGCCTGGGGATGGAAAGTATTGTCATTCCTGGGTATAGCAGTAATGATCATATTCAGTTGCTGTCTCTGTTTACAATGTGGCCCTGCGATTTGCGGCTTGTGCGCTACATCTTGTATTCCAAGTCCAAAGTCCCGCTCCAAGAAGAGTCGAGACGAGCAAATGATGCTATATGAAATGATAGATGGTATCATGAATATTGATGTTTCCTGATGGAAACGTAGGGCACAAGGAGGGAATGAGGAAAATTGAATTTTGCCTTGTCATATATGCCTACGTGTTCCCCATCCTATGTTATATGTGCATGATCGATATGCATATATCCCCCTATGACCGAATAAAGACGCAATTATAGTTGTGTCCAACGTTAGTATGTTAGTTATCTAGTCCCTGTGAAAGCAACGAGTATTAGGCCTATGTTGCCAACGTTTTACATTGTGCACGTTAATTCATCGAATTGTCCCCGTTTCTAGGCCTCAAAGGGCCCGGACACCAGATTCAAGCTCCAGTCTCCTGAACCCATTCCGAGGAGCGATGCAGCCCCTCCCGCATCCCTGACCCTTCGCTTACTTCCTGCCGCGCAGCGCGGTGCCCGGCCTGGCTCTGTCTGCCTGTCTGCCAAGAATATGTTATGCCTCTAGTTATCAGTTCAGCTCTCCGTCTTCACATTCCTAAGCTAATGAACCGCATAAACATCTTCAGCTATAGTCTAGTCCTCCTGTCTCCATGCAAGAGAATTACTGTATTAATATCCATAGAAGATTCATAGCACACGCAATACATGAAGAATATATGCACGCACCAGCCTTAGTGTCAAGTAGCCTTTGCTCTGATGACTTTTAGATTCTATCAACATGTACTCCAAACACAAGATACCAGATATGCTATAGGTACATGTCGTCCTGACATCTCAGACTTTCGTCTCCTCTTCTAGTGCTAGAAGTCAGAGCCCCCAGCTCTCCCTAGTTACACGTCATGGTCCGTTTGCGCGTACCACTAGGTTAAAGGTTCCAGCTGCCCAGGTAGCCCCCTCCATGTATCCACCCATTTATGACACTTCTGTGACGTTCTCATCACATGTCTTCGTGCACGCCCTGTGCACGCCTTCTTTTTACGCCCATGTGTTCTTATCTTACGTTTGTCACTTGTTACGCCTACTGTATTCAATGCAATTGTAACGTTTTACTATATATATCATGTACTGTTAATGAAACGTTGCAGCTGCCATTCCATGCCATTCTATTTCAGGCTGTTCCGATCCTGTCCCTTCCCTTGTGCCTGATTAAAGCCTGTTCAACTCAGATACCCCGGATCCTGCCTCTTATTTATTGAGCTATCTGTTTATTGAATGCATAGAAAAATAGTACCGGTAATTAATTATTTATTTACCACATAATGGCGCCCGAATAGGAACGAGCCCCTTCCCCACGCGCCGGCGATGTAACGCAGGCCCCCTGACCCTTCTACAGCCGTGACGGAACTCTACCGTGCACGTGCAGATATTTCTGCTTCATCAAGTCTCCCTCATGCCCACGGAGGAGACGGAGACTGCGGTCCGGCATCCAGACGAGGCGGTGAGGAATGCGGTTCGTCCCGACCAGAGCCCATGCCGAGAGAGCAAGGTCCGAGGTATCCGGAGGCCCACCTGTTTCCGAAGCACCGAAGTTCGAAGCGCGTAGTAGTAACCAGACGTCGTAGCAGTCCAGTCCAGTCCGAGGCCTTCAGTTTCTGCTTCCCGGTGAGTACCGTTGCGGGGGAAGTATCTAGACAGGTTCATTAGTTTGTCCCTGGTCCGATGGGTTTGGGTACACAGATCCAGTCCGAAGTATTCACCTAGGTGGATACGGTATGACGTGTCTCTTTATGAGACCGGTATGTTCTGTACTGTTTTAGCAGTGCATCCAGTAATTCTAGTAAGTCAGTTCTCGAGAAATTCAAGCGTTATGTCTTCAGTGTATCAGGTAGTATTCTGTTCGAACTGTTATTAATGTATTTTTATGTCGTGGTATGAGTGATTTGTTGGCCATTTCATTACTGTGATTATTGTGTATTGTGTTTAGTTCAAGTACAATTCCAAAATGCCTCTGTTTTCAAAGTTACGTCAGATAAAAACCAGAAAAGGGTTACTCGAAGAAGCAGTTCCGGTCCCTCCTAGGGACAGTCCTGGACACTTTATGTATCACAAGCATGGCTTAGATGCGATATTATATCTAGACTTATGGGTGGATTATACAAAGAATCTTGAAGAGAAATATAGATGGCCTGTATCAGGTACATGGGATGCCGAGTGCATCATGCGAGTAGAAGAAGCATTATGGAAAAAGAAAGCCAGACAATCCCAGAAGGATGCCATAGAATTATGGCGTAAAGAATCCCACAGAAGATCCGAAAAAGAATTCAGAAAAGCAGAATTAAGTAGGGAATCCTCAGAAAAAGCCCAAGAAAGGGAACTTCTAGAAGAAGGTGAACGAGTTAGAGCAGAACAGTCAGACAGACAGAGAAATGCCCTTATTAAAGTTATGTATCCTCTTCTTGCCGAGGGCTTGCCGAAGGCAACCCCGGAAGTACCCTGTAATTTACCGCCACCATTGGTCCCGACTAAGCTACGTCATAAACCGACTGCAGCTGAAATTTTCCTTTCGTCCTATTTGGACGATACAGTCCCAGAATATGCAAATCCTATTCCGCCTGCTTACCCTCAGCACCCTGTTAATAATGTAATTCCTGTTCCTCCAGCCACTGGTCCCGGGGACCCCGTTAATGTGCCAGTACCCCCGGACCAGTCCACACCACGCGTTTTGCCAGTTACTTTACCAGCACGTTCAGTATTAACTGACGATTCCAGTTCAGGAGGAGCGGGGGGAGGTGCTCCTACCACCCCGCCTCAAGTAAAACGAATGACGCTGAGAGACGCAGCGTTACAGCGTACGCCAAAAGTGACTACATACGCAGACCTCAAGCGACACCTTACTGACTGCATATATGATTCAGTACCAGGCGAAGATCACATGATGTTATATTCAGTACGTTTAAGACGAGTTGCCAACTTTTTGGCCACCCTGCCCGATATGAAGGAACATCTAGACAGAATATATCATTTTATCCGTACAGGGGAGAATTCAGAAAGTATTCACGAAGCTATGGCACACAGAAAGGTCGAGATTCAAAGTATGATTTTACAGTTCATGATTAACTGTTTAATAAGAGAACAGGATTATCCTGATAAAGACAAAGACGAGATGAAAGCCCTGACAAGGTGGAGTGACAATATAGCCGAGGGAAAACATAAGACACAAGGTAGTATAGAAAGTATGTACAGGAAAATTCGTAAAGAAATTATAAGTATACACCAGAAGGAGTGAGATTGTTTTTACGTGATTTTAAAGGTCATTATGTATTACGTGATTTTGATCCGAGATTATTGAATGTACCACAGCATTTATGGGCGCAATATTAGGAGCAGCTATTGGCCAGTATGCGCGCGGCGACCCGGAATCAGTTGTAAACGCTTCTGGGTCGCCTCTGATCCAGTTTGCGCCAGGCCCCACCATTAAAAGCAGTGGCTGTGCAGTGAGGCAGTCTCTTTCGCCACTCACCGCTCCTGCAAACAAGATGCTGATGGCTTCCTCGCCCCAAGTACAGGACTAACTTCTTTTGTCTTCTTGTTTTTTCACTGCAGGCAACCTCGTTGTCGACACATCGCCTGCGCTCTGCATCCAGACAACAAGAACAGCTGCTTTGGGAGGCGGAGGCCCAGATGAGGGGGACTACAGTGGTTGTTCAATCATAGGGAGGTGTGCCTAGGCGCAGTGCTGTTTTATCATGGTGTATTTGGTTTGTTACCAAGTTTGTTCGTAGTGAGTAGGAGGCAGTTTCTTCAGTTGGCACTGTTTGTTTGTTGGGAATTTATTTAAAGGGGATTGTATGTAAAGAAGTTCTGTCCGTTTGGGAGCGTCAGGGTTGTTTGTTTATGTTGCTTTGTTTATATGTACTAGCCAGAAGCTGGATAGTGTGTTGTCTTCCTGTTTTCAGAGCAGTAAGTGTGTGCAGGGATGCCAGCAAAGGCACATAAGGGAGCAAAGCGCACGTGCATAAAGGAACTTTCGGAACTATGATGTGCAAGATGGATGCCATGGACCAGTCCCTGGCTTAGTTGAAGGGCCGCCCTCCTGCAGGGGGGCAGAGAGCAGAGGGGGGGCAGTTGAAAAGCCCATGCGGGCAGGAGTGGCCCCTAAGACAGCATTCTCCCCTGTACCGATGAGAGCTAGGGGACAGTCCAGTAAGAATAAGGGGAGAGCTCCCCGGAGGCCAGGCCTGGGGAGGAGGTGGCAAGTCTCTCTGGCTGGGCAAGGGGGTCCCAGTGTAGGGAGCCCTGGCGAGTGTGCCCCCAGGGATAGGGGCCCTGGGTTTGGTGTTAAGCAGTGTGTCTATCGTGCGGGGGAAATTGTGCAGAGTGGCAATGGCTGTTTGGTAGTAGGGGTGACTCTGGTGTGTTTCCCCGACCAGCCGGATTTAGTGCCCAACTGGCCTGTGTTCTGCTGTAGCTTTTGAAATACGGAAAGGTATTCGCCCCTGGTTGGGGGGAGGTATGGCCACAGAGAGTGATGATTTGAAGGCCAGGAGGCTATTTGTGCACCAGGAGGTGTCCTGGCCGCAAGGGGTCCAAACAGGGTCTGCTGTTCCAACAGGGGTACTCGGTGCACCACGAGGGGGAAATCAGGTGACAGGGGCTACTCAGTCAGTGGCCCAGGGCCATCAGTTGTGAGCAAGACCCTTCTTGGAGCAGCGCAAGGCAGTGCAGCAGCGGTGGAGGCGGCCCCCAAAGCAGAGGATTCCGCAAATGTAAGTACGACAGCTCTGTTGCAGAGTGTATGTTTGGGGGAGGTACGGTCAGGGCGTGATCGATTTGGCAGGCATATCGCGGCCTAGGTGAAAGAAAAGATTTGGAAGGGGGCGTATGTTGATATTTTTTATTTACTCCTGGACAAGCCTGATAGAGAGGAAGCAAAACGGTGTAAAGAGTGGGCTCATTCCAGGACTGTGGCCACTGGCCATACAAGAGGGTGGAGCAAATGTTCGTCAGTTGGATTAAGGATTTTTCCATTTATCAGACAATCTTGGTTGAGCACTTTAATGGTTTGGGCACCCAGCTGGCGTGCTACCAGCACAGGATTGAGTGTGCGTACAATGAGTATGGTGGTGTGGGATGGAAAGAGCACAACAGAAGGTTCAGGAGAGTTCAGGTAGCTAGCCTCACTTTGGAGTGGGATAAGATTGACGTGGTTTTATGGTTGTGCTATATGAAGCACAAGCATCCGGACGTTGCCCCAATCAGCCCTTTCAGTCAAGTTCCTCCAGCAGCCCAGGTGGGGCACATGCTGGGATTTCAAAAAGCGCTTCTGTTCCAGGCCTTGGGTCATGTAAATTCAATGCTATATGAATCACATGCATCCGGACGCTGCCCCCAGTCAGCCCTATCGGTCATGTTCCTACAGCAGCCCAGGAGGGAAACATGCTGGGATTTCAATAACCGCTCCTGTTCCAGGCCTTGGGTCATGTAAATTCAAACACGCCTGCTCATTCTGCAGCCTGTCTTCACATCCCGAATCAAAATGCTTCAAGAAGTCTAAGAATAGAGGGGGTAAGAAGCAGGATTGAAGACCCGCTCCTAGTCAATTCTCCCTCCCCAGTGAACTGGATAATCCCATGGCTTAATATGTACAATAGCCTGGTAGAAGCCCAGGTTCTGTTAGAAGGTTTTAGGGAGTGTTTCAGTATACCAGCCCCAGGGTATGTGGGCATTCCCTATTGCAAGAACCAGCGGTCCCTCAGATCCAGCTGGAAGGTGGTTGCAACAAAAATTATCAAGGAGGTGGGCCTGGGGAGAGTGGCCAGCTCGTTTGAGTCTGTACCCCTAGAAGATTTTGTCTGTTCTCCCTTAGGGGTGGTGCCCAAGAAGGGTCTGGGAAGATTTAGGTTCATACATAACCTCTCTGCTCTTAGGGGCCAGTCTGTAAATGAAGCTATTGATGGGCCCTATGCCCGGTCAATTATGCTTTCCTGGACCAGGCGATTGTGATGCTCCAGGAGTTGGGGCCAGAAACCCTACTTGCGAAGTCAGACACAGAATCAGCCTTCCAGCTTCTCCCTGTGCACCCTCAGGATTTTCACCTGTTAGGTTTTCAGTTTGAGAGGGAATATTGTTTTGATAAGAGCATGCCTATGGGTTGCTCAGTCTCCTGCTCCTACTTTGAGAAGTTCAGTTCTTTTCTCGAGTGCGCGTTCAGGAACAAAACGAGACATCGGTGGGTCTTGCATTATCTGGATGATTTTCTCTTCCTGGGTTCACTCGGCTCGCCAGAGTGTAGCAATGTGTTATAGTCTTTCAACTCATTGATGAGAGAGTTTGGGGTTCCCCTGGCAAGAGGCAAGACTGTAGGGCCATCAATGGTCATCGAGTTCCTGGGTACTAAAGTGTATTCAGATGTAGGTCTGTCATGGCTCCTCCAGGGAAAGATTTCCGTCTTTTCCCAGGTCTGGCAGGATTGTTTGGTTGTAAAGACGGTAACGTTGCAAAATGTGGCTGGGCAGCTCAACTTCGCTTTAAGGATCATTCTCTGGGCCGGCCATTCTTGCGATCCATTGCGCATGCGATGTAGGGTTTGAGGAAGAAGCAACACCACACCAGGTTGTCAAGCGAGGTGCGGCAAGACATGCATATTTTGCTGGCATTCCTGTGGGACTTCAATGGCACAGTGGTGTGGCCCAGCCCTGCCAGGTCAAGCGAGGAACTAGGCCTTTTCATGGACCAGGAATGCAGTGAGAGTTTTGGTGCCATCCAGAACCCGGCCTGGTGTGCCCAACGCTGGCCCGCTGCCTGGGTGGAGTAGGTGTCTGGTTACTAACATAGGTTTCCTAGAGCTCTTTCCCATCCTGATGGTGTTGTCCATTTGGCCAGACCAGTTCTGTAACCAGTCAGTCATATTTTGGTCCGATAACATGACAGTGGTTGAGTGCATTAACCAACAGGCTGCCAAATGTAAGTTGATACTAAGGTTATTGAAGGAGATCGCGCTGCAATGCTTGAAACTTAATGTATTGTTTAGGGCCAAGCATGTCCCAGGGGTGTTAAATAATGCTGCTGATGCTCTATCTCGTTTCAAGATGCAGGTTTTCATGTCCCACCACCCAGAAGCAGCGGAAGCCCCAACGCCATTTCCAGATTATCTGCGGAGGCTTGGTGCCCAAGACTACCAGACGTCTTAGCAGCCGGATTAGCACCCAGGACGAGGCAGGCCTATGATTAGGCATTCAGCGCGTACTGTAGTTTCCTGGGAACCGGATGGGAGAGGGTGTGGCCTGAATCTTCTTCTGTCCTGTCGTTTTTGGGAGCCCTAAGGGAAATGGGGCACTCTGCAGCTTGCGCATGATGCCCCATGGCGCCAATTTCCTTTTTCTCAAAAATGCTTGCCCACCAGGAAGTAACTAGATCATTCATAGTGCAGAGGGCCTTGCGGGGATGGCAATGTTTGCATGAAACCAAGCCGGATGCCAGGCGCCCCATTGGTATCGGCAAATTGGCAGCAGTCCTGAATGTCCTGGATAACATCTGTATGTCCACCAGGGAGGCTCACCTTTTTAGGTCATCATTTACGCTGGCATGCTATGGGGCTTTTGGGGTTGGGGAATTGGCGGCCAAGAACAAGAAAGATATGCAGGCAGGGCTGCAGCTGGCTCATGTTCAAATTGTGGAGGGTTAGACTATTACGATGCGGCGCTCCAAGACAACCTAGGATGGCAGGGGGACCACATCATCTTGCACAAGGCACCAGGCAATGCCTGCTGTCCCATGGACAAACCTCAAATTATTTTTGGCTCGTAGGCCGAGTGGGTTGGGGGATCCCCTTTTAGTGCATTCTGATGGGTCCCCTTTAACGAGGTTTCAGCTCTCCAGGGTGCTTGGTTTGGTGCCCAGGACTGCAGGATTTGACTCCACGGATGTCTGTTTCCATTTGTTCAGAATTGGGCCGGCCACTGAGGCAGCAGCAAGGGAACTCTCTGGTAGGTGGTGCAGAGGCTTGGCAGATGGTCCTCTGAGTGTTACAAGCACTATGTTAGGTTGCACATGCTTTAGGTTTGCTGCTAACCATTGTTTCTTTTCATTCTCTCATATTTTTCCTGTCCTGTGATGCAAGAGGGAAGTCTGAAGCACCAAGTCGATTGTCGGACTTCTGTGCAGCCCAGGTGTACACTGAGGTGACAGAGTTGACGGAAGTGTGGGTAATATGCCATTCTTATGTGCAGCGGATTAAGCATGTGTTTTCTGAAGATAGTTTCGAGGACCGGGCCCGCTAGGCCGGCTACAATGGGTCTTTCCATGGGCAGGGAGGGCTTTGTTTGGTGCAGTTGAGGAATACCCTTGAATCATGGCTGCCCAATGGGTTTACGCCCCCTGGAATCATGGTGGTACATCTGGTGGGCAATGATTTGGTGCACCTGGGCAGGAGAGCTTTATTTGAAGCATTAATTACTGAGATGGGATGGTTGGCAAAGAAATTCCTGCAGTCAGTCATTGCGTGGTGCGATTTCATCTCACGGCTGCAACGGCGAGGAGGGGAGTTGGTCAGGGCCCTCAATCACTCTGTCCAGCATATTAATAAGAAGGCAGACAAGTTGCTTAGCTCGCCCAAGCAGGAGACTATCCCTCATGGGTGCATCCAGGGGAGCGCTTTTTTGTCCATGGGGTTCACCTCTCTAAACTAGGTATAGAGATTTTTCTTGAGAACATCCTAGCCTGGTTAATACATCGACTAAATTGTACATGACCTTCTTTAGGAAGGCCAGATAGTAGGTGATCTCAGTGGCAGCTCGCAGAGGGAGTGCTGCCGGGCAGGGGAGGGGCAGGGTGGGGGGGGGGGTAGTGGAGTCGGACATACGACGGCAAGGAGTAAAGTAAGTGAATAAATAAATAAAACGATTTACCTTGCGCTCGCTGCATCCCCTTTATGGGGAGTTCGTTTTTCAATTTAGCTATTTGAATCTTTTCTGAAATGTACTTGCTCTTTCATAGAAAGAACTCTTTATGCGTTTCTTGTTAGGGTGGAATGGTCCCTTTAGTTTAGAATAGGGACAATACCCTGAATGGAACACACTGTTTTATCTTTCTATGCTTGTTTTAACCAATTTTATCTCTATTATTTTTGTAATCAATTTGCACTAATTTAAATAAAAGAACAAAAATATAGACTAATCAAGTAAATTAGTGAATAAAACTTTTAAAACTTCACAAACTCTCTCTTTATTGACTGAAGATCAAATCTAAATATTTATGCCTATTGATGTGTAATGCTCAATTTAAAAACGGTGGCAGAGATCCACTGGCCGAGAAAGGCATGGAACTTCCCTTCCCGGTTCTCTAAGTAAGTTTAAAGTAACATCAATTGTGGAAATTTATGAGTGATTTCCGCGCTGACAAAGCTGAGTATTACAGCTGCCATCTCTTTAAAAAAATTAAGAAAAAAATATGGAATCATCTTCTTAGTTTCTAGAGCTGAATTTTGTGGGGATTTAGCCTTATATTAAATTTCTTTTTTTTTATTTTATTTTTTTATTTTTATTAACCAGGAAAAGCAAGTCATTTTACAAACAATAAAGGCGAGTAACACAACATAAATAAACTATATAACAAGGGATACAGACAAGGCACTGAATTTAAACAGAAGTAAGCATAGACAGAACAGTAAACACTTAGGGCGTAAGGAATAAATACACAAATATTTAGATCAACCAATGGCACTAGGAATAATGCCAGCTTTCCAGTTAGTAATTGGACGCCAGAGTGCTTCCCCGCGCGCCCTAGATTTAACTCCTCTTGTTTCAAAAATAGCAATTTCATATCTATAGACCGCTAGGAAACGCGCTAGCCACATCTGAAAGCTTGGCGGGTCAGCTTCTTTCCAGCGAGCAGACAGAATTAACCTTAGTACCGCTGTGCCTATAAACAATAATCTTTCTTCTGATTTTGTTAAATTTAAAGAATAATCATGTCCTAGTAAAAAC
This sequence comes from Lissotriton helveticus, assembly GCF_964261635.1. Classification (NCBI taxonomy): domain Eukaryota; kingdom Metazoa; phylum Chordata; class Amphibia; order Caudata; family Salamandridae; genus Lissotriton; species Lissotriton helveticus. Next base: position 1,592,180,775 of record NC_136067.1, on the reverse strand, counting down.
AAAGTTTCTGACTCTGGTATTTTGTGACTAAATACCTCTTCCCAAAAGGATAAAATCATACTTTGATCAACATCAAATCGGGACAATTATAAAACATATGGATAAGGGTTGCCGGCCCTTGGGTACATCTAGGACATAAATCATTCTCACGTTTACCCCACGAAAACAGTTTAGCAGGAGTAAAATAAAGATCAAATAAAGTTTTATAAAGTTGCGCTTTAAGATTGCTAGCCATAAATAACCTCTGGCTCATCTCTAACACTCTATCGATGTCCACATTAGGGTTGTTTAATTTTGTTACCCATTTATTTTCAATTTTATCAAGATCATCATATATCTTACTCAAGAGAATGTTGTACAGGGTCCCTATCCTGGTGTTTATTCTAGGTATAGCATCCATAATTTCAATTTTAGAAAGGCAGATTAGGGACTCTTTGGCTTTTAATTTAGCAAATATCTGAGCAAATTTAAAAAAATCTCCATTTGGTAAATTATATTTTACTTTCAGATCGAGAAAGGTGGTATCAAAGTCATTTATTAAGAATTCACCAATTGTTTTGATTCCCAAATTATCCCATTTCCTTGCGACAGGAATGAGATCCTGACCTTGAATAGCGTTAGAGCGCCAGAGCGGCGTATACCGATTAATCTTCCCAATATGCATATATTTGGTCACTTTATTCCAAATTCTCCATGCACTAGCTATAACTTCTCCCTTAAAGTCCTTATAATTCCTTGCCTCAGTCTTCCGTAAGAGTAAACCCTTAGCCTCCTGACCTAAGAGGAGCTCATATATTGAAGGTATTACTCCAAAGCCTTCCGGGCTCTCTAGACTTGGACTACTAATCATAGGAGTAAGCTGTTTTAAAAATGCCGCCCAGTGATAGAGAGTTATGTTAGGTATAGTAAGGCCGCCTCTATCAAAAGGGAGTGATAATAATGTAAGTGACCTCCGAATCTTCCCACGTTGCCACATAAATTTTGATATGAGTGAGTTAATCAGCACTAACGTTTTCTGATCAATGGCTAGCGGAATTGCCCGAAATAAATAGAGGCATCTGGGTATCGTATTCATATAAAAAAAATTGGCTCTTCCTATAATGGAAAGATGGAGGCTATTAACCCTTTCGAGATCATCCTTAATCTTGACCACTAATGGATCAAAATTAGCTTTTGCTAAAAACTTAGTATTAGCACAGAGAACAACTCCCAGATACGTGGCCTTTTCAGCTCTACGTTGATCCTGACAAATGGTATTATCCGTACACAGAATAATCGTTTTTCCTCTGTTACGAGAATATTCCGAGCAGCGCCCAAACTTCGTAGTCACTCTCTCTATTTCACAGATAGCCTCGATCGGGTCAGATGTAGTGACCGCGATGTCATCGGCATAGGCCAATACTTTGGTTTCAAAGTGACAACTAATAACAGGCTTAATAATATTGCTTTCTAGTAATTTCAAAATAAGGGGGTTAATATATAAAGCAAAAAGCAGGGGCGAGCACGGACACCCCTGCCTAGTGCCCCTGGCAATGTTGATATGTCCAGATATTGACCCTGCTGCTAGAATTTTTGCTTTGGGGCGGAGATACATAGACTTAATAGACTTAATGAATTTGGGGGCGAAATTATTGCGTTTCATAACTTCCCACAGAAAGTCCCATGAGACGCGGTCAAAGGCTTTCTCAGCATCAAGTAGGATCATCGACATTTGTCCCCCCGTGGCAACCATGGCATCAAATAATGCAATTACCCGACGGGTGTGTTCTGTAGTCCCTTTACCAGGAATAAAACCATGTTGCCACGGGGAAACAAGACGTTCAACGACCCCACTGAGTCTGAGAGCCAATACCGTTGCATATAATTTAGAGTCCGAATTAATCAGGGATATAGGGCGGTAAGAGGTTAGCTGCTCGGGGGATTTTCCCTTCTTTGGAAAAACAATTATGTTAGCCTCATCCCAGGAGGCAGGTGGAACGCCATTACATTGAATCCCAAGAAATAAATCATATAGGATAGGACATAGTTGATGGCTAAGAATTTTAAACAGATCAATCGGTAATTTGTCTGGACCTGCTGCTTTACCAGATGACAATAAAGATAAAGCAGCACCCACCTCTGCTAGAGTGATTTCTTTTTCAAGTTCTTCCTTGGTGGCATCATCTAGTAACTTCATAGCCTCAGAATTAGTAAGAAAATGATCAAGATAATCTGCTATATCAATTTCGGTAGCTGGCGCTTCCTCCGAATAGAGGTTCTGATAATACCTTTGGAATTGGTAGTTGATATCTGTCGCGTGGGTAAAAGTCTGCCCATTATCTACTATTGAGGAGATACTATTCCTAACATTTTTCTGACGTGTACGAAGTGCCAACTGTCTATCCACTTTCTCCCCACTTTCATAAACTTGTTTCCTGTGTGCTTGATATGTTTGGGCAGCTTTCTGACTACGTTTAGTGTTTAGTTCGGATTTCAGCACTGCTACCTGTCTCATCAAATGCCTGGCTTCTTGTTTTTGTATAATTTTGGCAGTATGTTCTTCCTCAGCTTTAGCTAAGGCTGTAATTTTCAATTCATATTCTTTTTTGAAGATTTTTCCGGCTTTATTTTGGAAGCTAATGGTTCCCCCCTTAGTGCAGATTTGTAGGTATCCCATACAATGTTTCTTGACGCGCTAAAACGATTCATATTAAAAAATTCCTCAGTCCAGGTTTTAATATAATTGATGTGTATTCATTGTTAGATAGCGGCTTCCTATCAAAAGACCAAGAGCATTGTTGAGAAAGATTGGTATTATAAGTAGTTGACAATACTAAAGGATTATGATCCGAGATTATTTTAGGTGGTTTGTTTATGCATGAATAAGGTGCTAGATCCCTAGAGGTAAAGATATAATCGATCCGGACGTGTTTTTGATGGGGGTGGGAAAACTACGTATAACCAGGGTCATTGGGATTGTTTTGTAACCATATATCAGTTAAGCCCAAGCTACATACCAGGCTTTTAACAGCGCGGTATACCCTTGGTTTCCGACCCATATATTTCTGTTTTGGCGCTTGCATCGTGAATGATGGCAAAAGTGAAATGTTAAAATCGCCACAGAAAATTAACGGGCCTTGCCACGAAGCTAATTCTATTTCCAGAGTTTCAAATACTGCGGGGTCATCATTATTTGATCCATAAACAGAGCAAACAATGATTCCGCTGGCTAGTTTAACAATTGCCCACCTTCCATGCACATCAGACAGAAAGCGTACCCCCTGGCCAAGGCAAGGTTTAGCAAAAATTGCTACACCCCTGATATTCGAGGATTGGGGTGATGTTATCAGCAAATTATACCCCTTGAGGTTCAACAAAGCTCTTTTGCTCCAGGGGACATGGGTCTCCTGAATACACAAAATATCTACAGGATTTAATTTCATTAATTCGCCCAATCGAGGACGCTTGTCTCTGGATAGGAGCCCCCTATATTCCAAGATTGAACACTAAATCTACCCATTATTTATGTAAAAAAAATTGTATGGTAGCCTTACTCAAATAATATTCCTTGTCTTGCTTTATCTCCTTTCCCATTGTTTCAAAAGTTAACATTGCCCGTGCTAATAAACCTGGTTAATTTTTAGTTTTTTCTTCCCCTTCCCCACCCCCCCCTTCCCACCACCCCAAGACTCCCTCCCCTTAACCCTCCCCCTTTACCCCTCTCCCCCTTGCGTAGGCATTCAGACTCTACCAGAGTCTGTGTGATGTAGTTGCTGCACTTCTACTGAGCTACCCCTTCCCAACATGAAAAGATTAGTGAGAATTAAGCAAAAGAAAAAATTATAAGTCATGACCAAAGTGGCCTCAATATCAATATCTTACCAAACATCTACGTAAATCTCAGCTCATGCCTAACAAATATTACGAAAAAATATCCACATATGTATTACATAATGCAGATCAATCATGGTTAAATGTTGTTCTTTTCCTAAGCATGTACAGATTATTACTAGCAACACCTATACATTTTTCTAAGATTATCTAAGGTAGTTTATCAAGATAGGCTTTTGCTTTCATTTCAGACTGAAAAAACTTTGTCTGACCACCATGTACAATTTTGAGTTTAGCGGGATTGTTCAAGAATGCCAGGGCTCCCTTATCTTGGAATGGTTTAATCAATAGGCGCAACCGCCATCGTCTTTCCACGGTTGCGTGACAAAAATCGGGCCTTGAAAAAAATGAAAAATCACTGAAAGATAATTTGCGATCAGGTCTCGCTTTCTCAGACACCACCTGCCGTAGCAAAAAATTTCCAAAGTATACTAAAATAGCATGGAGGTACACCCCTGGTTTCGGTGGTAGGTTGAATGGGACTCGATGGGCCCGTTGTATTTCCACATCCCAATTCCAATTTTGAACTTCAGGCATAGATTCACTAAGAAGTTTAATAATGAAAGCTCGCATGTTCTCCCCCTCCATCTTCTCCGGACCTCCTAAAATACGCAAGTTGTTGCGCCGCTGCCTATTTTCGAAGTCCTCAAGCTTCCATTTGATATCCATGAGCTCTGCCTCCTGAAGCTTAATTTTCTCAGAGTTCTCAGAGGAGTCTTTTTCAGCCGACATCACCCTTACTTCCATTTCTGTGACTCTTTCGCCTATATGATTACAAGTTTTTGAAAGCTTCTTGACAACCCCTTGCATTTTGCGCAAAGCTGCCCTAGATCTTTTGCTATCCAGAGCGGTCTCGTCTCTATGTGCTGCTATAGCCTGTAAAATAGTCTCAACCGCCGTGGGAGGCATCTCCGAGGTGCCGGAGCTGGCACCATGGCTGGCATCAGGGCGATCTTTGGCTAGACCACCTTGCATGACTCTAGACCCTACTTTAGTCTTGGCTTTAACAGTGTTAGCATTCTGTCTTCCTTCCCCATAACTATCTTCTGAGGGATTAGGAAGAGGTTCCGACTCCTCGTCCTCCTCCTCCGTAGACTCATAGCTCTCCGACCATTCCCCCACGACATCAGCTCCAACCTCTCCGGTCTCGTCAGAAAAGGAATAAAACTAACTAAGGTCTTTTTCACCCTCCGGGAGCTGAGCGGTTTGTAGCAAGCTTGCATTAGGTATTAGCACACTGATACCTTCATTTACTGCAGTCCGGCCCGGGGAACTGCCAGGATGCATAAGTGGGGGTATGGACAATAGTTCTTCAGAGGCAGCTGAGTGTGGAGTAGGTGGTGTAGATATGGTCTGGTTTGTAGCTAACGCAGCCTCCGTAGTCAACTTACCTAGCTCACTTTGTACCCCTAATATGTTTCCACCAGGGCCTGTGAACGACATAGCGCGCCCCTCCACACCTTGAATCTCGCCAGCTTCTAGCCCCTCTGCCAACTCACTAGATTGTAAAAGTTCAGAAGTCTCAATGATAGTCAAATTGTTAGTCATAACCATAACTGTGGGCTGGAGGTTGGTGGCAGCACATGGGGGATCAGATGCTCCATTGTTTAAGCCCAGAATGTTATTTGCTTGAAACATGGAGTGAGATGAGGAGCCCTCGTCCACTAAGCTGTTCTGGCCATCATTTGAAGGTATGGTTAATAATAACTCAGCCTCAACCTGAGGACTAGCCTGGGCCAGTTGTTTCTTCAAAAATAAATCAAGTACTGTGACCCCCCCAGTAGTACTTAGCTTTCTTCGTGAGGCGAGGACCTCCTGTCTTGGAGTATTGTTCATGGGCATAGTCGCTTGTAGCTTCTTCGCTTTGGTTCTCACCGTTTTGGCCGAGATGCTGTCAGACTCTTCCCCGTCCAATGAGCCCTCTCGTTGTTGCCTTTCCGCCTCCTTGCGTAGCACTCTGGCTGCCTTCGTGACCCGTGCTCTGGTCGCGGCGGCTGAAGCAATCTTCGGTGGCATTGCTGGTATTTTTGGAGAACTCCGCGGATTTCTCCGCACACACGGTTGTATTCGAACAGCGAAGCTGCCACACACTACAAAGCCGGAGCTCTGTAACGGCGGCTGCACCGCCTGGGATATCCACCGAAGCACGGTTATTGCAGCAGGCTGGAGTCTGTTTGAAGCGTTGCTGTGAGGGAGAGCCACGGACCTCCGCGTATGCCCAGGTAAGTTCAGACTTCTTTCGCGGCTTTCCCTGTGTTTTCTATACTGCAGTAACCCCTGTACCATAACGCCACGTAGATAAAGAGCAAAAAGCGGGAGTACAGATTAGGGCGTAGACACAGGTTCAAAATGCACAATTTCCTCGACTTCCACAATTCTCAGCGATCAGCGATCAGCCAGCATCCATCATCGTTCAGCGATAGTTGGTAGTCGGCAGTCAGCAGTCATTTACAAGCTCCATTCAATCAAAAAATGAGCGATATAAGCTTGGGTCATCTCCGGTCTGGTCACAGTGAAGCGGAGCTCAGTGAAGTGCTGCAGTCCGGTCTAACGCTAGACCGCCATCTTAACCCACTCCCTCAGCGCCTTATATTAAATTTCTTATGTGAAAAAAACGGTTTAGATTTTGGCTCCTGCTATCCTTGAATTTGCTCAGTAAGAGTGGAATGGTACAAATAGACTCAGATGTGAAAAACAGAATTTGGGAGCTGCTGAAGGACTTGACTGTAGAGAATACTTATTTTTCACTGAAACACAAGGTTGATTACATTTTCTTATTTGGTTTTTTTTGCGACTTCATAGAGCACTACCCAAGTCCCATGGTAATACAGCACTGTAGGTGGATAAAAAGGGCTGGAGCTAATGGATAGATTTTTTTTTTTTATTTCAAAATATTTTTATTGAAAATAAATTTTACATATCCATAGCAAACATTCTTAATACTTGTACTGATCTTGCAAGATTGCTGCCTGGCGGGGCCTGAGAGAGGAAAAGGAAGAGAGAAAGAAATAGCAGCACATGTTGGAACTGCCAGATGGCCACGGGAGATCTATCTCACATGCTAATGGATAGATTTTGCTCTCTTAAGCATAAGTGGAAGGGGCCTGAAGTTGTAATCAGTATCAAACAAAATTTAAAAGAGGCAAGAACTGGCAAAGCGAATTTGTCTGCCTTGTATTTTGACTCCTGACTAAAATATTAAAGAAAAAGTCTGCGTAATGACGTATATTAATCCAACAATTGTTCAAAGTGATTTATTCTTGTCCAGTACTAGACCCCGCTATAATTTGCTTTGCAGCCACACCTTGCCAACCCTCAGCTTGAACTGAAGCAAATGATTCTGTTCAGAATGATATTCAAGAGTCCAATTAACATTCAAAGTAAGCAAATATCACAGTCTACTGCTTCTAAAAAAGAAAAACTGAAAACAATGCGTCTATAAGATAAATAGGATAATGTGTCATGATTCCGTGCACTTTGAAGTCGTAAAATATTACCTTATGCATTTCAATGTAAGTACTACATAGGAGGCAGATTTACACACCAAACAGCCAATAGCACGAGGAGAGAGAAAAATACTCCTCGGTGGGGAGCCAAAGCCCACTCTATGTACATCTTAAGAATTAGAAACAATACGTAAAACAGACATTGCCACTGTCAAGCCAGACCTGATAAGCCATTTGGCAAATGTCCCAAATGCAAAGCAGCTTCAAGACCACACGAGCAGGCGGCAAACAAGGAAATGATAAAGGTGTGTATGATGCACACAGGAGAGCATTATTCCATGATTAGGACATGCAGGTGTAATCGCAGCAGAAAGTCAATCCTATTTGCCTTTTTTACATGTGTACAATGAATCTTTTGTTAGCAGGGTGCGAATATCAAATCTCAATATAGAAGGAACCAGTGTAGGACAGATAAAAGTGAGCCCAAAAAGCCATAGCCCTAAATGTTACAGTCATGATGTTGAGTTCTGTTGCATGTAATAATAGTCTTTCAGGTCAAGCGTTCATTGGGGTCTTGCAGAGTTCACGCCATGTATATGTACACTGTGCCATCAACCATTTAGTGAATAGTACTGACGTCTCCCACCCTTTATCTGTCATTACATAATGACCTTTAGAGGAAATTCCAATTGGTGTATGTCAGAGAGGAAGTAGGAAGTCACAGCTGAAATAGTGTGTGCTCTGAGTCACTGCTGGTATTCATCATACGACAGGGTGAGAGACCCTCTTCTGACATCTCGCTTTGTTGGAAGTCTCTCCCTGGTGTAGATTTGACAATGTGACAGACGAACATTGAGCCTAAGCGCAGTCTGATGAGGGCTCTCTTTGTGACTCGATTCCAAGAACCTCTGACTGGAGTAGAGTGATGGGGCGGAAGGTTGAGGGGCTATCCGCCATCTTTGGAAAGCTGTGTTTTAATGCCTTATATTTTTTTATTATAGCTAGTCGACATTCTTCAGTTTGGATGAAGACGGTTTTAGCTTTCTGATGTTAAAAAAACTACAGATTGATCAATATCAGAAGATAACTTCTTATGACATATGCATGAAATTGCATTTTTCTGTTCTGTGGAAGTTGTGTCCATCAAGAAATAGTGCGCTGTTAAGAATACAGATTATGAAATAGAAAGTTGTCATTTAAACAAGAATGAAGCCAACATCTGGGTCTGAGGTACGTTTAGAAGTTGTGGAAATCTTATCAAGAGAACATATTTATTTATACTTTCATTTAGTGTGAACCAGGCTCCGGGGCGAGTCAGGGAGATTTAGAGGTCTATAGTTACTACAAGGTTTCATACAATAGAATGAAGGATATGTTCACAAATAATGTTCCCATTTATAGGATGAAAAGTACATCTAAAACCAATATACAGAGAGTAAACATAAGGCATAGAATGGGACAACAGTGGAATATAAGAGATGAAGCACAACATGTTGTCATCACAGCATGATGGTAATGCTTTAAGAGGACACAGGTGAAAGAAGTCTCTAAATCAAAAGGTGGTATGAGTCATTCTTTATAAACCACTAGGCAACACATATCTATATAATTTCTCAGATTAATTCATTTGATCTGATGTGACTTAGCTGCTCTGTATATACTTGTTATCTAGGTTGTGAACATTTACTGATGTAAAGCGCTTTAACTCAGATGCTCAGTATAGACTTGTTATCTTTGATGTGAACATTTACTGTTGTAAAGTGTGCTTATACCTTCGGGTCTAGCTAGCGCTATGTAAAACTCTCAAATAAATAAAAAGAGGGAGCCAAATTCAAGAGAGATATCCAATAATGACTGTGATGGGTTACATAGTTTCTTATCAACTGGCCACTCTAGAGAAGAGCTCCAGTTCTATGAACCCACTGCGAGGTGTTACATTTCTGCCTCAGAGTCTGTCAAGTATTTATTGAACAGAGCAGGTCTATTTATATTTGCCTCTTGTATCAATATGTATTCATTGGATGGTCATGAAGATGGGGTAAAGTGGTCAAATGGACCAGTGCCAATGGCAAGAACCGATGCAGTGAGCAGGCAGTCTTGGAGAAAGGTATACTTTGGGTAGAACAATGAGGAGAGAAATTCCATGTTCAAATCTCAACAACAGCAAGGCTTGAAATCCTGCTCAAGAATGTATTGGCTGTGCTTCACATTCTGCCTCTTTGGGAGTGTGTGTTCGGCCTCTCTTATCTAGGGTGATCTTGCTGATTTTGAAGCAATGAATGATGAGAGGCTTAGATTCAAGGGTAGTGAAGATGTATAGCCAAGGTTAGACAGGGAGATTAGAAATAGGGGATACTGTTGGGGGTTTCAAAAGTGCTGTGTTACATCTGACCACATCTCTGAATAGCCTACTGTTTCTGAAGCAGACACCTTCAGACTGCTCCCCTCACCCAGGTCTGAATGACTGTTACCCAGTGTCAGTTCTCAAAGCACTCATCCTGAGTATTATCCGAAAACATGTACATTTCTTTCTTAAAGCTGAATCCCCGTTTATTATTCTTTCATTATATTATGTTTTATTATGTTGTATATGCTTTGTTATATGAAAATTTCAATAAAACATGTTGAAATCAAAAAGATTGTCACTTTGTCCCCAAAAACTGCAATTGTCTTTTGGGAAAAAAATAACTTGTCTGGACCCTTAGAATGGCCTCAAATATATGCCTCTAATACTTGCTCTAGGAATAATTGTGGAGAAAACAAATCACCTCAGGTTAGCTTTCCTCCTTTCATGGTGTTACTTTTTATCATCACTATAAAGCAGGGTTTTGTCTTCACAGTAGTACGGACTTGCTCTTGTGCTCTCATTTCAAATGGCCTGTTAAATCTCATTATTTACAGGCCCCGAAATGACTGTTAACCTGAAGTCCTGTTATTTCTGGGGGCATGGAAATACTGGGGATTACATGGTTTTGAGGAATAACGTGGGGGAATTGGTATTTTCATGTTGATTCCTGCATATTTTCACTGGTGTTACATACTGCGATGCTGCTGCTCTCAGCAACCTTAATCTCCAAGTGAAACACACATTATTCTGATAGGACAGGTAAGAAAATTAGTTACTTACCTATAGCTGTAGTTCTCCAGTATTGGTATTCTTTCATAGATCCACATGCTTGAATTATTCCCATAGTTGAAGTGGGAGTCCTTCAGTACCATAATAAAGAAGCATGTATCATTATCATATGCTATAATGGCAATAAACAATTAGTTTTATAGTCTATCTGTGTCTTTTAAAAAAAAGAACCAAACTTCAGCCAATCAGGTGATAGCACCCGCTAGAATACTCCAAAAAGAGGCTGAATCACTCAGATTTTCACAGCCCAAGTGGAAAAAAATCCCAAGCTATAAGGGGAGACTCTCAGGGGAGGACGGTGGGTCGCATGTGAATCTTTGAAAGTTACCAATACTGGAGAATGAATATGCTACTTACCAGTATGCATCTGTTCTTGGCATGTAGGGCTGCTGACATTCATATCTATCGGTACAAAAGGGGGTGGTGATAGACGGAGCATTTGAATCAATCAAACACTCACACCCAGTCAAAAGATCTGGGTTTAATCCATCACCGTTCTTTAGCCCACTCTGCCACCCCAGTTCAGACATGGCTATATGCAAATCAGTCTGACCATGTGCCTCATGGGAACAGTCCAGCCCGAACTGCCAAGCCGTGTCTTCCCTGGACCGGAAACAAGCTTCCGAGGACCGGTTTCTGGCATTCCAGCCGTCTTCAGCCCGGCTTGCTTGAATCCAGTGGCAAAGTGAGCAAGGGACTCACGTCTGAGCATACCCTGCCACACTTATGGCGGCCAAAAGCGGTACAAAAGGGGGTGGTGATGGACGGAGCATTTGAATCAATCAAACACTCACACCCAGTCAAAAGATCTGGGTTTAATCCATCACCGTTCTTTAGCCCACTCTGCCACCCCAGTTCAGACATGGCTATATGTGGGTGTTTGTGTGTGTGTAATTAATATATAGAGATTAATACATGTGTATATACATATATGTTTATTTTAAATTGTATAGGAATATGTTATGTATACATTTCTGCCCTCCATTCCGCTAATTGTGCTAATGCTTTAAAGTATACACATACAGTAACTGCTTGTTTTTCTCATTCAAGCATGTGAATCTATGAAAGATTCAATACTGGAGAAAAAATGAGTTACCTGTAACAGTAGGTTCGAGGCATGTGGGCTGCTGAATTCATATCTATAGCATAGATCGCCGCCTAGTGTTGGGTCCGGATGATTGCACATTGTTGTCCTGGAAGAGTCTTAGAAGTATCACAAGATAGGTGGCTCCTCCCCTGGACTACAGTGCGCATGGGCATCAACTCCATCCCCAGATTGTTTTTAGCCATTGTGGCGAAGATGGAGTGTAACAGTGTGAGCGATGACCATGCTAAGAGTAAGTGTAAATTCTGCAGCCGCTACAGGCGCCGGGGAGGAGGGTGGGCGATATGAATGTCAGCAGCCCTACATGCCAAGAACAGATGCATACTGGTAAGTAGCATATTCAGTTCGAGGCATGTGGGCTGGTGAATTCATATCTATAGCATAGAATATATAGCAGTCCCTCCATTAGCGGCGGCCGCCTGTGCCAGCTGCAGACGTTTGAAAAAGTGTTTTTAGAACAGCCTGCCCTACAGCTGCTTGCTGCTTGGAGTGCACATCTACACAGTAGTGTTTCGTAAATGTGTGTGGGGTAGACCATGTGGCTGCTCTATAAATGTCTTCTAAAGGGATATTTCCAAGGAAAGCCATGGAGGCCCCCAACTTGCGGGTGGAGTGGGCTCTTGGGGGGATCGTCAAAGTGATTTTAGCCTTTTGATAGCAAATTTGAATACACTTAACGATCCACCTGGCTATACCTGCTTTGGAAATGGGGTTGCCCTTGTGTTGTGCGGAAAAGGCAACGAAGAGTTCTTTCGTCTTCCTAAAATCTTTGGTCCTATCAATGTAGTACATCAAAGCCCTTTTGACATCAAGAGTGTGGAGCATTCTTTCAGCCACTGTCTCAGGATTTTGGAAGAACACAGGCAGTTCAATAGTCTGATTGACATGGAACTGCGAAACCACCTTTGGAAGAAATTTAGGGTTAGTGCGCAGCACCACCCGGTTGGAGTGAATTTGTATGAATGGCTCTTGTACAGTGAGCGCCTGGAGCTCACTAACACGTCGCAGCGACGTAATGGCTATGAGGAAAGCCACTTTCCATGTTAAGAACTTAATCTCGCATGAATGTAGAGGCTCAAAAGGTGGACCCATCAGTCGGGTGAGTACCACATTAAGATTCCATTCAGGAGCAGGTGGGGTCCTGGGAGGAACGACTCGTTTGAGCCCTTCTAGAAAAGCTTTAATGGCAGGCACTCGGAAGAGGGAGAGATGCTGCCTGTTTTGGAGATAAACCGCTATGGCGGACAAATGTATTCGAATGGAAGCATATGCTAGATTGCATTTGTAAAGATGCAACAGATAACAAATGATGTGTGTAGACGCATCTAGTGGGTTGATGTCGTGGTCCACGCAAATGACAAACCGCTTCCATGTAGCCGCGTAGCATGCTCTGGTGGTGGGCTTTCTTGCCTCCCGTATGATATCCATGCAGTCAGGAGGCAAGTTGAGGTAGCCAAACTCTAAGACATCAGGAGCCCGATCGCCAGGTTGAGCTGTTGCGGATCTGGGTGCTGAACGTCGCCATGGCTCTGCGTCAAAAGTCTGGGTGTGAGGTGCAGCCTTTGATGCGGTACCACGGAAAGTTCTAGAAACGTGGTGTACCATGGTTGGCGTGCCCACGTAGGAGCAACCAGGATGAGTGTCATCGAGTGTTGCTTTAGCTTTCCTGCCACCAGCGGTATTAGAGGTACTGGGGGAAAAGCGTACGCAAATCTGCCTGACCATTTCATCCATATCGCATTGCCCTGCGACTGTGGGTGCGGGAACCTGGCGGCAAAGCTTTGGCATTTGGCGTTTTCCCGTGTGGCGAACAGGTCTATCTCTGGATGACCCCACTGCTGGAAGTACGGGTGGAGTACTGATGGGTGTATCTCCCACTCGTGTATTTGGTGGCTGTACCTGCTGAGCAGATCCGCCATCTGATTGACCTTGCCCGGGAGGTGTTCCGCCATGAGGAAGATATTCCTCTGAATGGCCCACTTCCACATGCTCTGAGCCAGATGAGACAACCGTGGAGAGTGCGTACCTCCCTGTTTTTGAATGCAGTACATGGCAGTCATGTCGTCCGTCCGGATCAACACGACTTTGTTGCACAGATGTACCTTGAATGCTTTCATTGTCATGAAGATTGCCATCAGCTCTAGGTGGTTGATGTGCAACTTCTTTTGCTGCGTTGTCCATAGCCCCTGCACTGTGTAGTGGAGTACATGAGCTCCCCAACCCTGGAGCGAAGCGTCCGTCGTCAGGATGATCTGTGGAACAGGCTCCTGGAACGGTCGGCCCTTGCAAAGGTTGTGTGGATTCCACCAATGCAGAGAGTTGTATGCCCGACCGCTCACCAACCCTAGGTCTTTTAACTGTCCGTGAGCCTGATTCAACTGACGTGCCAAGCACTCTTGAAGCAGACGCATATGTAGTCTCGCGTGCGGGACTATGAAGATGCAGGAGGCCATCATGCCTATCAACTGCATGAACACTCGCGCTGGAAGCGACTGTTACGGTCTGAATTTCTGAATTAGCAATTGAATGCTGTTGATCCTCACAGAATTTGGCTGCGCTGTGGCCGCCAGAGTATCTATCGTCGCACCTAGATACTGCCGCACATGGGCTGGCTGAAGGTGTGACTTTGGATAATTCAGTGAGAATCCTAGATCGTGAAGTAGTTGAATGGTGTGGGACATGTTGGCAGCGCACTGCTGGGCCGACTTCGCTTGGACAAGCCAGTCGTCTAGATAAGGGTAGACGTGAACGTTTTGTCTCCTGAGGTGCGCAGCCACTGTCGCCAGGCACTTTGTGAACACCCTGGGCGCTGTGGTCACTCCGAAAGGGAGGACTTTGAATTGGTAATGCTGATTCTGAATGGTGAATCTGAGGTATTTTCTGTGTGACGGATGTAGTGGAATGTGAAAATATGCATCTTTTAGCTCTAATGTTGCGACGAAATCCCCTTGATTGAGCAACGGAAGAACCTGCTGCAGCGTGAGCATATGAAAGTGTTCTGAGAGAATGTACTGGTTTAGGGGCCTGAGGTCTAGTATGGGTCGTAGGGACCCGTCTTTCTTTGGGATCAAGAAGTACAGGGAGTACACTCCCGAGCCTCTTTGTTCCAGTGGTACGAGCTCGATTGCCCCTTTTTGCAGCATGACGAGCACCTCTTGCTGCAATAAGTGCAAATGCTCTGTTGACATAGGACGGTGTTTTGGGGGAATGTTGGGTGGAGTGGACGTTAACTCCAGACAATAACCGTACTGGATAAGCTTTCTGACCCACCTGTCTGTGGTGATGGATTTCCAGACTGGCAGGAACTGTTGGAGTCTCCCCCCGACAGGTGTTGTATGGTCGGGGGGCAGTGACAAGGCGTCACTGTTTGTTGGCGGCGGAGGATCGGGAGTTGTTGTTTCCACGACCTCTGCCCTTGGCGCTGTTTCCGCGATAGCCACCTCTATTTTGTTTGTTGTATGAGGTTTGTGCACCACTTTTAGTGTACTGTGTTTGCTGGGACATCTGGCCTCTGGAAACACCTCTATTGCTTGAGCGACGAAAAGTACTACTCCTGAACTGCTGGGACTGGAGAGCCCCCATAGACTTTGCAGTCTCGGTGTCTTTTTTGATTTTTTCTAGGGTGGTGTCCACCTCAGGTCCAAATAAGTGATCAGGGTTTACAGGCTGATTTAGGATCGTGGTTTGTATCTCCGGCTTGAACCCGGAGATTCTGAGCCAGGACTGACGCCGCAACATTACACTTGTGTTAATGGCCCTGGCCGCGGTGTCTGCTGCGTCCAGTGCACACTTAATAGAAGCATTTGAGATGAGTTTCCCTTCTTGAATGAGCATCTCTGCTGCCTCCTTATACTCATCTGGCAAGTGTTGTAACAGGGTTTCAAGTGTATCATAATGTGCCCTGTCATATCTGGCCAAGAGTGCCTGCGTGTTAGAAAGACGCCAGATATTGGCTGCTTGAGCCGCCACCCTCTTCCTTGATGCCTCCAGCACCTTAGATTCCTTGTCAGGGGGAGGAGCATCACCAGTAGTTTGTGAATTTGCCCTCTTCCGGGCATTAGAAACAACTAGAGAGTCCAACGGCAACTGGCCTTTGATGTAGGTAGGGTCGCCAGGTGCCGGCTTGTACTTCTTTTCAATTCTGGGGTTTATAACCCTGGCACGTGTGGGTTCATTAAAAATGTCTGCAGCATGTTTCAAGACACCCTTCAGCATAGGCAGAGTTTTGACAGTCTTTTCAGAGGTGGAAAAGGTATCAAACAGAAAGTCCACTTCAATAGAGTCAGCATGGAGCTGTACGTCATGATTTTTAGCTGCCCTCTCAATAAGCGCATTAAAAGCTGCAGAATCCTCAGTAGGGGAGGTCTTGACAGTATACACTTGAGTGTCCTGAGCAGTTTGTGGATCCCCTGGGTCCGCAGCATCTGCCCATGTGTCATGGTGATCTTCAGTGTCGGCAGGGTAGCTGTATTCATCATAGTCACCTTCCCCAGCCTCCACATCAGAGTAAGTGGGCGAGAGTGGAGCAGTGTCCTGAGCACGTGGATTAATTAGTTCAACAGGAACTGGGGAATCCGTGGAAGCCTTTTTTCTTTTTTAAAGGAATAGTGTAGGACTCCATAGGCTGTGCCGGTGTGATGTTTCGCTTGTAGATGGAAAGTTTACCGGTGTCGGCGTCGATAAATTGTTCCGACTGCTCCTCCATTAGGGGTTGTCGAGGCTTTGTGCCTACAACTGCAGGGGAGGCTTCGGTCCCATGGACACCTTTGTGGATGCCTCGACGACTGTCCTGGGCGCGAACGCCTTCGGCGCCACTTTCGGCGGCAGCGTGAACTGAATCGGCGCCGTCGACTTCTGCGTTTTGGCGGGTGGCTTCGGGGTGGAAGTATCCTTCGGATCGACCGCGGAAGCCTTGTCCCTGATGCGCTGCAACGAGTCCGACACCTGCTTTGTGAAGGATGCGGACGGTTTCGTCGACCCAACAGGTGCTTTCGAGCCACCACCATGTGCAGACTCGAGGGCAACAGTACTTTTGGCCTTGTCCGGCCGACGTGGAGGATCGAGTCCTTTTTCTGTGTTGACGGCCTTCGGCGCCGGCGGTTTCGGGTCGGCGGCCTTGACAATCGGTTTCGGCGCTCCAGTCTTCGGCTCAACGCTCTTGAGCGACTTCACCGGTTCGACAACCTTCTTCGTCTTTGTCTGCGCCGACAGGTTCGAAGACGTGGAGCCGACCAAGGCGACAGGCGCTTTCTGCTTCGATGGCGCCTCTATCACTTTCGGTTTTGTCGAGACCAAAGCTTTCACTTTCGGTTTCGATTTGGCTAATGGCTGCTCCGTAGAAGTGTCCGTAGCCGGGCCCGGAGGCGAGACCGTGGATCTAGGTGCAAGATCTTGGGCAAGGCCATGTGGCGATCCCTCGACCTGAGCCTTAGCTATTGTCCGAACGGGGCATAGCTCTTCGCCGTCTTCTGTATCGAGCATTTCGACGTCTGCGTCGTAGTTGGAGTCGATCTCTGCCATTGGAGTTGAAATCGGCTCTCGATCTTCCTGCTCGTCTTCTTCTTCCCCCTCGAAAATGTTCACCGGGTCAGGGGCCGTCTGCTGGGCCTCCTGGCGCGCCACGCGCCGAAGTCGAATCGTCTTCTTGGAGCGAAAACGAGAACAAGCCATACAGTTGGCTTCATCGTGATCCAGCGACAGGCACTTGTTGCACACCGGGTGGACATCGATGTGGGGATACTTCGAGTTGCACACGGGGCATCTTTTGAACGGGCTCCGTTCCATGATGTGTCATCGAATAAGGCTGGTTGCGTTGACTGGGCCTCGAGCACCGAAGAGCCACGCGACTCCTCTGGATGTCCGACTCGGGAACTGAGCCGGAACAGAGCTGGGCACCGAACGCAAAACAACACCGACGCTATAGTAAGGCCTTTGGGCCGAAAAGAAAGTTTCTATCGATTCCGAACTTGAGAGATCAAATATGCATCCGAACCCAATGGCGGAAAAAAACAATCTGGGGATGGAGTCGATGCCCATGCGCACTGTAGTCCAGGGGAGGAGCCACCTATCTCGTGATACTTCGAAGACTCTTCCAGGACAACAATGTGCAATCATCCGGACCCAACACTAGGCGGCGATCTATGCTATAGATATGAATTCAGCAGCCCACATGCCTCGAACCTACTGTTACAGGTAACTCATTTTTTCTCCAGTATTGAATCTTTCATAGATTCACATGCTTGAATGAGAAAAACAAGCAGTTACTGTATGTGTATACTTTAAAGCATTAGCACATTAGCGGAATGGAGGGCAGAAATGTATATATAACATATTCCTATACAATTTAAAATAAACATATATGTATATACACATGTATTAATCTCTATATATTAATTACACACACACAAACACCCACATATAGATCTTTATATAATAATAAAATTGAGTCAGCTCAAAGTTCTGCTAGGGAAATTTTCTCTATTGTTAAAGGGCTTGCATCGCTGGACAGAATCTCTGGTGTAGCATCTCCATCAAAGGAGAGCTGCGAAACACTTCTGAGCTTTTCCTCAGATAAAGTCGCCTCCATTTATGCTTCTTTCCCAGAGGTGGCTAGAAATGTTCCTTGTCTAGATGTATGGTTTCAGCCTCCCAACAGAAGCCACTGCCTGATTCAGTTTAAACCCAGTGAAGAGGAACAACTGCAGATCTATATGTCATCAATCAAGTCATATTCTCCTCTAGATCCGGCTGCTCCGGGCATTTTGGAGCAGGGTGCTATTGAACTTCTTCTGATATTTAAAGAGGGGCTTAACTGCTCCTTCATGAGGAATAAGGTATACCGACCTGAAAACATGCTTCTCTCATGCTATTGCTCAAAAACCCTACTCTCGATCCTACTAAGCCAGAGAACTATAGGCCGATCTCTCTGCTTCCTTTCTTGTCGAAAGTGGCAGAGAAGCAAATCAACCAGCAACTGTTAGGATTCATTGAGGAGAATGATCTTCTTCATAGCACACAATCTGGTTTTCGCCCTCGGTATAGTACAGAATCGTGCTTCTGTTAGCCTCAGAGTCTGCCAGACTAAGGACAGAAGGGACACCACAACTTTATTGCTTCTAGACTTAAGTGCAGCCTTTGATACTGTCTCCCACAGTCGTCTAATAGGCGACTGTTGGACTACGGTATAGGCCACAAGGCTTTAAATTGGTTGGTATCTTTTCTGATTGGTCATACCTTTCAAGTTCTCTGTCACGGGGGGTCCCAAAGGGCTCCGCGTAAGGCACTAACCTATTCAACCTTTACATTCGCCCCCTGTCAGACATTATCGTGCAGTATGACTTTGAAATAATATCATATGCAGACGATACCCAGTTAATTGTCACCTTGTCTCAGAATTCTGCTTCTGCTGCTGAATCCCCGAGGACTTGCCTGTTGGAAGTGTCCCAATGGATGGACCTCAACTGCTTGAAGTTAAACGCAGGTAAGACGGAGGTCCTGATCTTGGACAGGCAACCCTCGATATGGTCCCCAGCCTGGTGGCCAGAGTCTCTGAGTTCTTTCTCCCAGCCTCAACCCAAGGTTAAAAACCTGGGATTTCTGTTCGACAGCAAACTCATGTTTGACAATCAAATCACAACCTTAGCCGGTAAGTGCTTTGGACTCATTAAATCCCTCAAATGTTTTATTCATCTATTACCTGCTCCAGCCCAGAAGACAGTGATTCAAGCTTTTGTGGTCTCCCATCTGGACTATTGTAACGTCCTCTGCTTGGGAGCCTCTAAGGCTAGGATTATAAGACTTCAGCAGGTTAAAAACTCAGAAGTCCGCCTATTGTTTAACCCCCCCTAAGAGAGCATCTATAGGCATGGCACTTCACAAACTGCATTGGCGCCCAGTGGAGAAGCACCTTTCTTTCAAAGCCCTATGTTTTTGCTGTAGGATCTCCAGGAGGACTGTTCCAGTCTACTTGCATTTTCTTCTTACGCCTTATTCTGCTATGAAATGCCTCAGGTCCTCAGGAGCACTGTTACTGCAGGTCCCTAGAGTTAAGAAGGCTCGCTCCGGTGGAAGATCTTTTAGCTTTCGTGCAGCCAAGCTCTGGAACTCTCTTCCTCCGTCAGATTGACAGAATTGTCTGCGAAGCTCAAGAAGGGTTCTTGAGCTTTGGATACGCTGGGAACCAATGATAAGAGGGCTGCGGTGGTCCCATGGGAGGGAGGACCGCATATCACTGTACACAGACGATATACTGCTGTACATGGCTTCCCCCCGTAAGTCCCTTACTGTGTTTCTGGATATACTAACCTCTTTTGGGAAATTTTCGGGACTCTCGATCAATTGGGAGAAATCCTTACTGTTTGTCCTGACGAGAGATCCCCCTGTTCCTCCCTGGAACTGCCCTATACAGGTTTACACTGAAGGGTTTAGCGAAGAGGGATGTAGCGAGGGAGTGGGGAGCGCTGTCATCGCCCCAGGTGGAGGAATGGAGACGAGGTATGGATCTGTATATGGCGGCGGAAAGAGTCACCTATAAAGCTAGAGGTTGTCCCCGAAAATTCCAAAGAGAATGGGGAAAGTGGAGAAAGTATCATGACCTTGACGGAGGGTTGTTTTCTGATTGATGTGCTGAGGGTCCTGCTGAATGGGACAGTGCTCTGGGGTCTTGAGAAGTGGCATGGGTGCCCCGGACTTGAATAGGGCAGTCGGCGGTTTAATGGACTATGCGGACTGATGTACTGTAGGCGGGGGTTGGATTTTGATATGTTGATGACTCTGGTGCTGTTATTGTGGTGGGTGGGTGGGAGTTCAGGGGAGCACAGAGGTGTATGGTTAATCACTTGTGATGTGCCAGCTGTGTTTATGTTGGTTGAAAATGCAAATAAAAATATTTATAAACAAACAAAAAAAACACTGCAGGGTTTAAGTATTTGGGAATTTTTATTTCACTGGGTCCCTCGGTTAGGTATGCCCGGAATCTTCTTCCCCCTCTTCATAGGCTCAAGAGTGATATTGCCAACTGGAAGAGGCTCCCTATTTCGCTTCTGGGTAGAGCGGCCCTTCTTAAAATGATGGCCTTGCAGCAATTTTTCTATGCCCTACAGAACACCTTAGATGTTGTGCCAGCCAGTTATTTCCGGGAGATTGAGGGCCTTCAGAGGGACCTACTGTGGGACAGCAGACCTCGAATCGCACTAAATAAGTTAACGCTAAGTTGGTACGATGGGGGCATTAGTCTCCCGGACATCAGGATGTACTATTGGGCCTCCCAGCTGGCAGCAATCAATCATGGTACGTTCGGTCGTGCAGAAGACCCGGGCTACGCCATGGACAGGTGGCTCCTCCCAGGGGGTAACTATGGTAGGGCTTTGTACTCCCGATCGAGGAGACTAGCATTAACAGGCCCTACAAAGCACGCCGTTCAAATGTGGCATGATGCCACTGGCTCTTTGGGATGGAGGCATAAGCTAACATTAGCCACCCCACTCTGGGACTCCGAATAACTTGGTAATCTTTGGAAGACGAAGGGATTCAACAGATGGGACCTTATTGGAATTTCCACTATCGGGGATGTATGGGAGAAGGGGGGGTTAAATCCTTTGAGGAGCTGCAGAGGGAATATGAGCTGGCAGACGCGGAGTATTTTCGCTATGTGCACTCTACCCAGGGGTACTGATCCCCAGAGGCCTCTCCATTGGAGGACAGAGTTCTGGATGGTCACCTCCCTGAAAAGACAAACTCATTAATCTATAAAAAACTAACCAACCATATGGCGGACCCTCTTCAGGCATTGAGGGACAAGTGGGTGCAAGATGGGATAGACCTTGACGACGAAGATTGGCAGACAGTGGAGTCGTCCCCCAGAGTTGTAGCAATTCCAGCTCGCTTGAAGTTAGTCAAGCTTAAGATTCTGCATAGGATCTATATCACAGGGCCCCAACTGGTGAGCATGGGTTTGGCTGACACAGGATTATGCAAACAGCAATGTGGACTCACTGGTACATTCGTGCATGTCATCTGGGAGTGTGCACATATTAACACTTATTGGCACAAAGTACATGACATAATGAGCAAAGTATTGAATGTTTCCCATTACCCGGAGGCGAGGAGGTGCCTCTTGAATATATGGGAACCCACTGACTTGAACACATCTCAGACACAATGGGCCACTCTAGGGTTTATGCTGGCTAAAAGAAATATTGCTCAATTGTGGGGGGGCAGTACAACCACCTACCCTGGAAACATGGGAAAGCAATCTAGATTGGTGCATGTTTAGGGAAAAAACGGTGTATCTTGCAAGGGGATGCCCCAGGAAGTGGTCGCTTGTCTGGGGCCCTTGGAATGGCGACAGAGGGGAGATTTGTACACCACCCCGGAATGCTAATCAGGACAACCCCCCTTCCCGTGATGTTCCTTTCAGCTGTGTTTGGTGGCTATCATGTACCCATCTGGTGTGAAGTCTACACATTGAACAATCCTCTGTATTGTATTTTTTGCTGATGTGTTTTTTAATAAAAAGAATAATAAAAAAAGAAGGGTTCTTGAGTTGTGAAAGCCTGCATCTCACTCACTCTACTGATCAAAGTGAGGTTTAGCAATAATGCAACCTTCCATGTGAGAAATTAGAGGTCTGCTCTGTGTATGGGTTTGAATGGACTCTTCATAAGTTGAGACAGAAGTATGTTAAGGTGCCAGTCTGGGGGAGGAGCCCTTACAGGAGAAAAAATTATTAACAATCCTTTCATGAACTGTTTGATGATTCTGCATGAGCACAAAGAGAGTGAATGCGATATTGCAGCGAGATGTACCTTGATAGAGGCATGCACCAACCAATACTGGGCTAGAGAGAGGAGACAGGGTGGTACCTGCTCAGGTGATGCCTGCTGAGGATGCGCATTTGACTTTTGGCCAAATAAACAGAAAAGTTTCAATTTCAGTTCATACGTTTTATGGTGGCTTCTGCCCTTGCTTTCAAGAGAATGTCCATGCAGGAATATTCAGCTCTCTGAACTCATGAGCCATGCGCATATGTGGGGGGAAGTCGGGTCTGGATGCAGGACCTGGCCTTGACTCATCAGCAACAGTGTTTGAGACGTTTGCAGGCGATTGTGGTTGGATTCCGATAGTAGGAGAAGCTCCGTGTACCAATGCTGTCTGTGCCACCTGGGGGCTATCAGGAGGAGGCGACAGCTCTTTGCATTCATTTTGCTGAGACCCCTCGGTATGAGAGGGAAGGGGGCAAAGCATATTCATAGATCCCGAACCATCCTATTGAAAAAGGCATTCCCCCACAACCCTGGATTTGAACAGACACACTGAAACAGACTTTTCTGGATAGTTTGAGAGTCAGTTCCTTGAGCCTTCGTTGCTGTCCTGGGAGAGAAAAGCTTTGTTCTGGGACAGTATCTAAGGCTACGCCCAAGAACATTTTCTTTTTGGATGGAGTAGTTGATGCTTTTGATAATTTACAATCAAACCTGGTTTGTGAAACAACTTTAGTGAAGCCTCTTTGGCCTTGGACGCTTGAGATGCTGTTGGTCCTTTTATCAGCCAGTCATTTAGGTAGGGAAAAACCTCATGACCGTCCTTTCTGAAAGAGGCTGCCACAGGGGCTAGGCATTTGGTAAAAATGTGGGGAGCTGAATTGAGGCCAAATGGGAAGACGTTGAATTGGTGGTAATGGGCGCCGGCTACAGTGAAGCGTAGGTAGTTGCAATGTTTGGGATGTATCGGGGTATGGAAGTATACATCCTGTAAATCCAGGGTTGTCATGTGGTCTCTGGGTTTAGGAGATGCATGATGTTGGAGAGGGTGACTATGTGAAAGGATTGCCCGTGTAGATACTTGTTTAATTTTCTGAGGTGTAGGATGGGTTGCCACTCCCCTGCTTTCTTTGTAATTAGGATAAAAACCAGGAGTAGAAACCCATGCCTTTCTGGGGATGCAGAACTTTTTCTACTGCTCCTTTCGCTAGCATGGTAAGGGCTTCTGTCCTGAGTAAGTGAAGACGAGGTGGCTGCGCTCCCTCCGGTGGAGTGATTGGCAGCCTCTCAGCGAACTCTAGGGTATGACCGTAGGTGAACAGAACTAATACCCATCTGTCTGATGTTATTTGCCACCATTGGTGGAGGTACTTGGTGATGTTCGCACCCAGAGCTTTTGAAGGGTTGGGCACAGACGGCACCTGGTCAAAGTTACTGTTTGTGGCTGTTGTCTCCACCCTGGGGGGTTTATTTCCTTCTAGGCCCTTTTTTGTTGTATGACCCTGGGGGAGGCTGGCGATAGGGCTGCTGTTGGTAAGAGGACCTATATTGTGACTGGAAGGGCTGGTACTTTTGGAAGCGCTGGTATCCTCCTCTTCAGGCTGAGAACCCTCTTCCGCATGCACCTCGAAAGGGTAGTTTTCGAAACCGCAAGAAGCCGAGAGTTTTAGCTGCATTTGTCTTGATGGCCAACAGAGCATCTTCTATGTGTTTGCAAAAAGGTTTTCTCCATCAAAGGACATATCTCAGATTTTGGAATGCCCCTCTGGACGTAAAATTGTCAATTTGAGACAAACTTGTTGTCTTAACACTGCAGCCTCTGCTAGCTGCCAAAAGCTAGTGGAGACTATGTCCATTGTGGCGTCTATGATCTCTAATGACGTGTGCGCACCTTCTTGCAAGATTTTTCTTGCCACTGATTTTCTGTCTTTCGGCACTAAATCAATAAGGGCGCTGATGTCAGACCACATCTGCCTGACGTAGTGATCTATGATAGCCAGTCAGTTGGCCGCACAAACAGTGATGGCAGACATGGTAGTGATTCTCTTGCTGATACTGTCCAAAAGCCTGCCCTCCTTGTCTGGTGGAGCAGAAATAGGAGTGGGGGGGGTTTTGGAGCAGCGTTGAGACACTTGTGAAACTACAGAGTTTGGCTTGGGATACCATATGAGGCAAGCAGGAGAGTCCTCAGGAGCCATGTACTTTTTTTATCTATAAGCGGCAAGACTGCTGCTACAGTTGCCGGATTCCTCACAGCCCTCAAAGGATAGATCTTCAAATTTGCATGTGTAGGAGTTGTTAAAGATGATTGCAATGCCTCCCCCCCCATTTTGATTCCCCTGTCTCTCCTAAATATTGTGTAATTGGATGGTAAAGCGATTGTAATTTCAGGCCCAGAGCTCCCATGCAGCCATGTTTCTGTGAAAAAAATATATCAGGCTGCTCATTTGTCAAAAGGTCAAAATTATCTAACTTATGCGAAGGGAGTGAATGACAATTTATATTAAAAAAAAGTAAATTCTTACATTTAAACCCATAACGGGCCAGTCAGCCTTTTCGCTGTGACCTCACAGGTGCCTTCCTCTATCACACCAGATTTTTTTTAATGTCCAAAGTCATGTGACCTCCTGTGATGTCATCACAGAACCAAGAGACAGGTCATTTCCAGTTATGTCATCATTAGGCAATTTGTTGGTTTTGAAATCTTGACAATCCTAACTCTTAATAGTCCCAAAATATTAAAGTAAGGCAGAAGTGTATTCAGGAGTTCCCCATACCCTATCAGTAACACCTAAGAAAGGGACATTTTAGATTTGCATCTAGGGGTCAAGCAGTAAAACGCCCCTTTTATATGAAGAACCAAACATTTGACTTACCATCAGTGCCTGCTTCAGCTTCTTCTCCGTTTGTGTCCTCTGCCTGGAAGCTGAGCTTCACCTGGTCTTCTGCTGTGCCATTGATGGCAGATATCTGGCCATTTTTTCGTAAAATCTGTGCAGAAAAAAGCCAGTATCAATGAGTACCTGTTACTGTGAACAGCAATTATTTTCAAATAGCATCTTCAAAACACATTGTGTATAAAGCAACATTAATGTCATTATTTGAGGTATAGAAAAATGGTTTGATGTGTATGCTGGAAAACAATTTTTAGAATTGCCATTCCCTATTCCTGCTAGGATGACGTCTGCATAAGAAAGAAGTTTTCGTATTCAACGCTCATCGTGAGATTTAGCTCCTCAAATACCAATTGCTCTTTGCTCACCAGCAAGAAATTACCAGGATTGGTTGCTGGGTATACTGCACAGGGATGTGGGCCCTGGGGACTTATAATTGAATATCATGTCCCACAGTTAATAACCACATGTACTGAATGTTATTCATTTTTCTTGTGCTGAACATAGTAAACAAATGTAGTTGCAAACATTTTCAAGAAACCCCTTTTTCCCTTCACATTACCATTCCCAGGTTGTACAGCGGCTCTAGATTGTGTGCAGCAGCTAGGACCCAATGCATGTCCTGTACACATATCCATGCTACTAACCTGCAGTAGTGCATTCCCACAGAGTGACAAACTATCACTGGAACACCAATATTCTAATGTGTTTCTTCCATTCAACAGGTATTTCATGGTGGTCTTTCCCTTCAATCACATGGACTAGGGCACCCGAGCTCAATTACTTGTATGGGGCAGTATTGACAAATTTGATCAGAGGAGCCTGATTTTGTGTCCCCTCGAAAATTATGTATTACAATCATAGGGAATGCCACAGCTGTTTGTGCATCACCTTCAGTGTGCATGCATTGCATGGACACAAAGTTAGCACATTTACAATGGGAAGGTGTCCCCTTTTTGCGCAGCGTTATGTTATGTTATGTTATTTTATAAAGCGCACAGATGCCGCAGCCAAGAGGCGTCCCGGCGCTTAGGAGATGGTAAAAAACACAACACGAAAATTAATGAAACCAGAACAAAGGACTAAACAGTGGAAAATAAGAAGGTCTTCAAGGCCTTTCTGAAGGGAAGCAGATCAGGGATGGAACGAAGAGGGGCAGGCAGGGAGTTCCAAAGAGCTGCCGCCATCACAGAGAAAGAACGTCCGCCTATCCTAGCTTTTTTGAAACGTGGCACTACAGCAAGGTTTGTCCCTGAAGATCGAAGGGCTCTGGAAGGCACATAGTGACAAATTGTTTGTGAAAGAATAGGGGGAGAAGCTAGTTTCAAGATTTTAAAAGTTATACAGAGAGTTTTAAATTTAATTCTTTGCCCGATGGGCAACCAGTGAAGATCTTGGATAGTACGGCGTACCGAAACAAACTTTGGAAGTCCAACCAACATCCTGGCGGCCGCGTTTTGCACCCGCTGCAGGCGAACTAATTCTGCTTGATTAGCGCCCAGGAACAGGGAGCTGGCGTAATCAAGTCTAGCCAGGACCGTAGCCTGGACAATAATCTGTCTCGTGTCAGCATCGAAAAACTTAAAAATGGGTCGCAGACACCGCAGGGCGCCGAAACAAGTACCGGCAACCCGTTTAGTGTGGGTGGTGAATGAAAGTTTATCATCCAACCACACCCCAAGGTTCCTGACTTCAGCCACTGGAGTGGGAACAGGGCCCAGTTCAGATGGCCACCACTGATCGCCCCAGAGCTCGCTCTCCCTACCAAAAATAATAACCTCGGTTTTTGAGGCATTCAGTTGGAGGCGATTATTCGCCATCCAGCCCGCCACAGCTTTTAACGCGGACTGAAAAGTGGCAGCATCCATGTTGGACTCCCCATTAAGTGCCCCCGCCAGCTGCGTGTCATCGGCGTATGACACCATGGAGAGACCAAAGCTATGGGCAACCTCTGCCAACGGTTGAACATATAAATTAAATAAGGTAGGGCTTAGGGCCGATCCCTGCGGGACACCCTGCGAGATCGGGCGGGGAGCAGAAACAAAAGGGGGAGTGGACACTTTAAAAGTTCGATCAGTGAGGAAAGATCGAAACCACTCGAGCGCTCTCTCTCCAACACCGGCCTCCTCAAGGCGGTGTAGGAGGATCTGATGGGACACCGTGTCAAAGGTGAGATCCAAAAGGATCAGTGCCGCCGTTTGACCTTGGTCCAACATTTTCCTGATGTTTTCCACCACCGCTAGAAGAGCCGTTTCGGTACTATGACCCGCACGAAACCCATTCTGCGAGTTATCCAGTACCTTCGCTTCCTGCAGATGAAGTGACAGGATGCGATTGGCATGAGATTCTGCTAATTTCGCTAGCCAAGGAAGCAGGGAAATAGGCCGGTAATGTTCCGATTTAGTGGGATCAAGAGCCGTTTTTTTAAGGATGGGAATGATGGTAGCCTGCTTCCAAGCACTAGGCACACAGCCGGTGTTAAAGGACAGCTCAATAAGACTGTGCATGACCGGAAAGCAGCACTCAGCAAGTTCCTGGAACTGGATGGGTCTCATGGGGTCATCAGGTGAACCGGATTTAACCTTCGTTGTCAAGGTTTTAAACTCCTCTAGAGTAGGACTGGGAATAGTCAGCAGTGGTATAGAGGCCCTAGGTACGATGTTATTCTCCTCGATGGCAAGCTGGGAGAATGACCTATAAATGGCCTCGACTTTTTCAATAAAAAATGACGCCAAGTCCTCACAATGCTCTAGGGAGGCTGCCAGAGTGGTAGATTGATTTTGTTTACTTGTAAGGTCCTTACAGACCCTAAAGATAACTTTTGTGGGGTTCGAGCTGTTT
Source organism: Lissotriton helveticus (assembly GCF_964261635.1). Lineage (NCBI taxonomy): Eukaryota > Metazoa > Chordata > Amphibia > Caudata > Salamandridae > Lissotriton > Lissotriton helveticus. Next base: position 1,592,152,723 of record NC_136067.1, on the reverse strand, counting down.
TTTATCTTCCGAGAGTAGAAGGCCGCCCTAGCGGAACAGATGGCCCGGTGGTACACTCTAGTACAGGCCCTATAGGCCGACTTGAGGTCCACGTCATAAGTTTTGCGCCATGCGCGTTCAGCTTTTTTACAGGTAGACTTGAGCAGTCTAAGAGATTCATCGTACCATGGGCTGGAGGGGCTCGATCTAGTCTTGCTCCACCTAGCTGGTATTAACACATCTAGGGAGTGATTGAGCCACTCACAGAAGTTATCGTAACCAAGAGAGACCTCAGAGGGAGGTTGAGGATGATGTTCCATCAGCAGCTGATGGAAGTGTTCAAGATTGAGTTTTCTCCAAGGGCGTTTAAAAGACCCGGAGTATTGTTACTATGGGAAGGAGTAGGGATGGTGACATGAGCTTCGATCAAATGATGGTCAGTCCAGGCCATAGGCCTAGGCTGAAGCACACGAATGTAGGTAGCAAGATTCGTCAGAACAGGATCTAACAAATGTCCGCCGATATGGGTCGGTAATTGCAGCGGAGTGGTCCTAAGCAAATTAGGGGTCATATTTAAGCACATGCACATCATGCAGGTTATTAACACATGTCTATCTGCATAAAAAGCCTTGTAGATGCGTTAAGTGTGTGCCACCCTAGAGTTTGCGCACATTATCACATTCTGTTTGGAGGGGAGAAGAAAGTCCCAGGAACACAGACACATCAGCCAGCTGACCTGTTCCCCACTCCCTAGAGGTTCTTTATCCCTTTCAAAAAAGGCTGTGGTTGCTGTGGCTTCAATCATATATAGTGCTTGCTCTTGTGTACTTGTGTGTGCCACTTCTTTTAGTTAGCATGTTTTAGAAATACAAAAGAGAACTTTTTTTAAGGGTTTGAACACCCCATGGTCTGCATCTGATGCCCATGAACGAAGATGCACTCTGGTGCAAATCTGGGCCTTGGTCCATTCATTAATGAAGTGGCAAGATGGGAAAGCAGTGCCTTAGTTACATGAGGCCACTAGGATATCCTTTCTGCAGAGCTGACAGAGATTGGGTTGTCCCTTCAAAAAGCTGGCCTTAGGACTGTTAAAAGGGGTGTCATGGTGACACCCTATGCTATTTTGTCTTAGTTGATTGTAAGGTGCTCATTGCAGCTCAGAGGCTGCATCAAAACACTGGGTGAAGGAATTAAAATGAGCCCTTGTGAATAGAACGAGCTTTTACAAAACACTTCCACCATGCTGACTGGCAGAGCGGGTAGTGCATAATGGTTGTTATCTGGCAAAGCTAAATCCATTACCATATTGTATTCTAAAAGCCTTCTCCTTTAAAAGATGACCAATTTTTCCATTAACAAATCATGCTCCAAAATATTACTTTATCAGATATATGAGAAATTTGGGCTTTATTAGCTTTCAACAAAAGCTTTTGGCTAAACACAAAAGATTAAAATCACACAAAATAGTAAGAAGTAAAATAGCATTAGTTATCAAACAACACACTGAAATGAAAAAAAACGAGGATATACATACAGGGCTAGAATTCATAATTTCAAGCATTTTCGGGTTAAAATAATAGTCGTATTGAAGTCTTAAAAGACGCACCCACTGGACCTCCCCTATCAAGTTCCACAGATTTTCCACTTAGCCCCTGAATTAAATTCAATACAGCCTTCGTAATTGTGAATTTTTGCGTGTTATCTGTACGCACTAAACCCGAAATACTTTACTATGGCACACACTCAAGGCTGACTTCTTAAAACTAGGACTCAAGAGTTCCACTCAAAGCTCAGGTCCGAAATATTAACATATATCAGCATTATCAAGAAAACATGTTGACTTATGCAACTGTAAATGGGCATTTAGCTCAGTGGAGATTAATACTGAGGCCTAAACTAATCTTGAACCCCCCCAAATATGGCAGAGAAGAGGACTATGGTACAGGGAGATGAACTCTGGGTCAAATTATGTTAATTAGGATTAAAATGTATTTGGAGGTGAAGCCACTAGGGCAAGAGTGGAAGGAAGCAGGTGTTGGGGAGGGTAAACTGTGTACAAAAAACATTGATGCTATTTGGGATTAAGTGGGCTGGGCAATTTGTGAGCGTGAGCAGAGGTTGAGGGCAAATGTAATGGCAAAAGGGTACATCTGTGAGCACAGTAAGTCTCTATCACTGCTCAGAATTCAACCGGGCTGAAAACTACTTGTTTGTTTCATGGTGCACCATGCATGTTGGGTTGAAAAATTAGGAGCAAACAATATTATTTTTAAGGCTATTAAGCCATCCACACTGGGGAATTTAGCCCCAAGGGTAGCATTTTTAGGCATAATAGGCTAACATGGTGTAAGGAGCAGGAGCTAGAATTTTGGTTAATTTGCCACATTCTCTAACATTGCTCAAATTTGCTATAAATGCATCCGCGAAGCTTTCACGATAGGCATGTTTATTTCTATGCTGATGTCCTACATAGGCAACACCCACTGGAGTAGTAAAGCTCTAATTTGCCACATGCTCGACGACGCTCCTTATCTAATGCTATCATTGTTATTCAGTAGTTATTTGTTTCCATTCTAAATGTGAGACTACAAGTACCAGAATTCAAAGGAATACTTCAACTGGATGAACTAGGCAGACACTAATAAGGACAGAGTAGGGCAAACAAGGAGAGAAAGAGGAGTGAGCCTGAGGGAGCGAGATAAAGAGAGATTTTGCAAGCCAGGACTAAGTGGCACCGTCCATTCCACTGGGCTGGCGCTGAAGGCAGAGCTCTCAAGTTCTCCAGACCCATGCGAGAGTCCCGCATGGACCTTGGACAGGAGAGGTCTGTGAAGGCAGGCTGCCCCCTGCCCCTCTAAGTCATTCTAAGCACACTGTCAACAGAATAACCACAAACCCCATTCTCCTAACTCTATCAGGACAAGAGTGAAGGGTAGGTGGGGCGAGGGGCAGCGTGTCAGAACGCACACCGTTTTCTGTGTTCTTGTAACCAGGTACCTAGTATCTGCACCATGTTCTCAAGGTCGCACATACATAACAGTACCTTCCGCCGCTATTACTTTTAAGTCACTATCTCAACCGAACCTGTATATTTATTTGCATTCTTGTATCGTTACCTACATACGGTGGGAAAGTAGTACTAACTAGAAGGCAAAGGAAAACAAAACGGACCTGACTTAGTTCAACCTTTTCGTGACAGTCTGCGCAAGGGAGTCTCATAAAACTACGTAGCTCGTCACTTTGTGAGTATTCCTTTAACCGTCAACTTTCCCCACGGCCCTTTGCACAACACGTGACACTTTCTAAGGTGGCAGACTGCCATCAGGTGTCGCCCAGGTTAATCCACTCCGGTCTCAAGAGCTCAGACGCACATTTACCCCAGATGTGGATTGTGTTGTCGGTGCTAATTCAGTTAATTGATTTCTGATGTGTGCCATTTCCCGCACTCACAGCAGGCTGGCACCACTCAGCCTCCAAACGGACTGAAACCGATGGGGAGTTAACAAAAGAGCCCTCCCCCTCTCATGCACACCCTTAGGGTCTTCTGGGAGGGGATGAGCCCCCCTGCGGCTCGGCTCTACTGTCAGCAGTAGTACTGCATAACAGTTGATATCAGTATCTATGCCATGTCGGCTTTAAATGTAATTTAACAAACAGACGTAAAGGCATTCCAGACACATTTAAGTTTTCTCACCCAATTTTTTTATTCAAAGAAAGGCGCGCTCCGAAGCGGTGTTAAGGCAACACAAGATAATTACAAAAATAAACACATACAAAAAAATACTATGCTTAACGCGCCTTCCTCTCTGCAAATGTAGACAAACAAGAAATAGTGAAACAAGTTATATAAGATTCTATGAGAATCTATGGCAGAAAAGACAGCAGCAGGTTCCGTAGGAACGTGAATATCTTAAGTGACGTGGAAAGCAGATATCACCAGAATGCCACCCCATAGGCTCTCCTCGTCTTAGGTGTTACACTGACTGCCACAAGATTTGTCAGGATGGCACACCAAGCTGCCAGAGATGGGCCAAGAACGGTGTAGGGTGCGCTGCTGCCTCCGCCCGGCTCGGAATGTCTGAAATCCTGCAAGTTTAATTGAGACAAAGCATCAGTAGCATTATTGAGTAGCCCGGGACATGCTTAACCTTAAACGCAACACAAATTTAACAGGCCCAACAAGATTAGCTCCTTGAGTAATCTTAGAACCATACTGCAGCTCACTTACTGTTGATTTATAGCTTCCATCATAAGTCGTGTGAGCCAGATCATCAGGGCAACTATTGGGAATAACTCCAAGAAAGATACATATCTCACTAAGTCCGCCTGCGCCACTAAGCCCGCCTGCGCCACTCAGCCGGCCATTGCTGTGTGTAACAGTAGCTACCAATTATTGCGCCGAAACCTATGCTCCCGGCTGCATCTGTAAAAAGACCCAATTCAGGGCTAGTCTGCGGCGCCGGCGGGGGTACCCATGACACAGTCCCATTAAAACGCTGAAGGGAGGAAACCCAAATTCTCAAGTCCTGTCTGACCTCTTGAGACAGTCCTTGCTTAAGGCCAGCCTTGGCCTGGGCAACAGACCTGGAAAACTGCCGTCCGAAAGGTATAATGCAGAGGGCAAAGTTCAGCTCACCAACCTATATTTGCAACTGATGGAATGCCACTTTCCTGGCGGCCAGGGACTCCCTCAGGGACCTCCTAAGCGGGGCCACTTTATCCTCAGGATGCCTGCACATAGTATCTTACTCAATGACCAAGAAAGTAATCCCACATGGATCGACCGCGAGTCTTGGGTTAGAGGAACCCCAAACTGCCCCAGAAGGTCAACAAAACTCTTCAAAACATCAGCATAATATGAAGAACCCGTAGGCCCAATGAAGAGGAAATCATCTATGTAATGCAAATCTCACTTGGTGCAAAGTCACTCTCTTAAAACTCACTTGACAAAAGAGCTGAACGTCTTGAAGTACGCGCATGATTCAGAGCACCCCATAGGCATACACCTGTCAAAGTAGAAGGCACCTTCAAATTGAAACCCCAAAAAATGGAAATCATCGGGGTGAACTGTCAGCAAACGAAAAGCTGGTTCAATGTCCACATAGGCCAACAATGATTTGGTCAAAGGAACATACTTTATAGAGCATAGCATCAGGTCAGTGGTGTCATTTAGTGAGCTTCCCCTTGGGGCTGATAGGTTATGAATTAGGCAGAACTGGCTGGGTTCTTTTTTGGCCACCACCCCCAAAGGGGAGCACCCGCCCTATTAGTACATATGGACTGCTGAATCTTACAAAAAGGTACTGCTGCCGCCACCACCTCGCCCCCCCCCCCCCCAGCTGCCAGCTGGGATCCTTAAACCACGAGTGAAGCCATCCCATAATGTTTGCACCATTTTCAAGTTAACTTGACAGTTAGGCCAAGGGATTAAAGCCTGAATGTTAACTGGTGAGTGAGCCTTCAGGAAAACATTACAGTGCATAACTGTTTCTGTTGGCCCTTCTCTTTCCCTTTCTTGAAACATTTTAACTCAGGATGCGCTGGCATGCCACAGAAGGAGCAAATGTGCTTGAATTTATAATTCCCAGGTGGTCTTGTGCATGTTTTCCTGTTATAAGCCCAGCAAGCGCCCCTCTTCTCACCAGCTGTTAAACATTGGGTCTCAAGTTAACAGAGGTTTGCCCCCTGTCCAAGCAAGGACCACCACTCTAGTCAGGTTAAGTCACTTACACACCACTCTCTATATTAATCTGTGCTCACTCTCTGGTAGCTTGGCATAGAGCAGTCAGGCTTAAATTAAGAGGTAGAGGATTTGTGTAGCACTTAAAATACAGTACGTTAATGAAAACATCACAAACACACTCCACACAGGTTTAGAAAAATAGAGAATATGTATCTGAAACAAGACCAAAACGACAAAAATCCAATAAGTAGAAGTTGAGATGTGAATTTGTAAAGATTAAATGTGAAAACAGTCCTTAGAATTAACTAGCATTCAAAATGTTACTTGAGATCTCAAAAGACCAGTACAATTCCAATGTGCAGGCCGACTGCGATTGATAGCAGGCCAGCTGCAGGACCCAGACAGGTACCGCTAACAAAGCACCTTGGATGGAGCTTTTTTGTCGACCTCGAAGACTTGAGGCGAGCAGTCAAGGAGGTGCAGCGTCATCGTCAATCCTTGGATGGCGGCGAGCATCGGCGCCGATCCGCCCGGTCGATAGAAGCTTTGGTGTTGAGCCATTTTTGATGCAGGTGCTGTGTCGATGTTGAGCAACGCTGTCATCATCGAGCAGCTGTGGTAGTAGGATCACTGTCCTCATCGAGCTGTGTCGGAGTTGGAAACGCTGTCATCGGGCAGCCGCTGCTTTGGCGTCAAAGGGCAATGCGTCAGTGCCGCTTGGCTCAAAATCTCTGCTACATCGTTGTGCAAAATCCACTTCTGAGGCCCAGGATTGGAGGGGCACCTCAGGCAAGGGTAGAACTCACAGCTGGCAGAGTGAGGGGACTCAAGAAAAGAAAATAATTTTCTTTTCCAAGACGATACGCCCTAAATTTGGGCTGTCCTGATTAATCCTTTCCTTGGCTAGGTTCACACGGTCCACCATTTTGGATTCAAGTGTTACACTTTACAGTTCAGGAGGCAGAACCTAGCAGTAGCCTCCCTCTCCCTCATTTTGATAAGGAGTCCAGAAGCACCAGGAGAGTTGCAAGAAGTCTTTTGTGTCCCGGAGATATTAGTGGAACAGGATACAAGCCAACAAGCACTTTATGTAACTCTAGGTTCAAGTGAGATGGGTCTAGTTCTTGTCCTCAACTGGGAAGAGATCAGCAGGCAGCAGGGCAGCTCAGCAAAGCAGAGAAGCAGTTCCTCAGCACAGCAGTCTTTACTCCAGCAGAGTTCTTCCCAGGTTCAGTAGAGTACTAATTTGAGTCAGAGCCCGGTACTTATACTCAAAAGTGCCTTTTATGTAGGGGGCAAAAAGAGTTCTCTGAAGTGTGCAAGGATCCCTTTCAACCCAGCCCTGGCTTCAGACTATCAGTAGTGGGTAAATCAATCCTTTGTGTGAGGGCAGGACACATCCTATTCATATTTGCCACCTCTCCCCCTTCCTGCCCAGGAAGGCTATCAGTATGCAGATGAATGCAGACAAATCTCCTATCACACCCATCCCTTCCTGTGTTATGGCTGTCTAGTACAATGTGTAGCTGTCACCCAGTTCAGCACGTACTGGAGACAGGCAGGAAGGCACGCACAGCAGTAAGAGAAAAGACCTTTCCACTTTCTATAAGTGTCATTTCTAAAATGGTAATGATAAATCCAGCTTTACCATTAAAGAGGATTTATCAGCACTATTCCAAAGATATTTAACATAAAGTAGCTACTCCTTTCCAATCAGGAAATACAGCCTAACAGGTGTTTTAAGGAATCCCAAATGCTAGCCTATGGAAGAAGTAGGCCTCACAGTAGTGGAAAACAAATATAGCTGTTTTTCACTGCCAAGGCATGTAAAACTTAAAAGTACATGTCCTGCCTTTTAGTTACACAGCACCCTGCCCTTAGGGTCACTTAGGGCCTATCTTAGGTGTGACATACGTGTAATAAAGAGGGACTTTAAGGCTTGGCAAGTAGTTTTAAATAACAATCCAATCACAAAATACTTTAGTTCCATCAATATCCATTCAGGCTTGTCCAGGTCGATTATAGTCCCTTCTCCATGTTGTGAACTCTTCATTCTTCACTACTCGCAGCCACAGATAAGTCAGGTTCCGCATGCCTTCTTTATGGTAGTGAGAGATGTTTGGCGATTTCACACGCTAAAAGTGTGTTTGAAGGCTGCTTACAGGAAAGTGCAGTACGTGTGTAGTTATAGCTGCGGGAACGCATTCTTGTGCTCTTCCGCAGCCCCTATCCCGGTGCAGCTGCGTGTCGCAGTGCAGTCCTCCGCCCGCTAGGTGGCACCCTCAGCGACACTGCTCCCGACGTGCGAATCCTGCCAATTTCTCCTCAGTCGGAGCAGGAAAGAAATATAACCTACACCCTTAACAGGGTCGGTATTGTGTGTCAGCCAAAACCCTCTCGGGTCTGTTTTAACTCGTTTGGCCACATGGGCCTCCTAAAGGGAACACGCTCCCAGGTTCATATACCCCACTGATTTCTAGGCACTGGGGGTAAGTCTTCCCGAGCTTGAACCTGAAACTGTGGGCTCTGCCCACAACAAACTCTTGACTGGCTCCCCAGTCCTTCAATTGCAGCCCTCTGACTGGCCTCATTTCCCCTAACAAGGGACGTGTAGCATTACTGGCGCTGACCTAGGGATAACCAAGGGCTAAAAAAATCCGCTCATTGACTAGCTATGGCAAGCCAGATTTAATCAGGACAGGCTATGTTTAGGGCCTAAACGCCCTTTCTGGTGAGCTGATAACAGGTGTTCTGCTTGCTCACAAAGTGAACGAGCAATGAAGCTGCCTTTAATTCTTGTTATCTTGTCACATTTGCTCTGCTTTCAGAGACAGAGGTAAAAAGTCAGTTTGCCTTCCTACATGTACTTTTCTTTCTGTGACTGAAGTTAGAAGATTTTGTAAAGTGAACTGCGTGACAATTGCGTTGAGACCAGTTCACGGGTCAATTACATTACAGTTAGGTCGAGTAGATTTTCAAGTTACTAGACCTGCAGGGCGTTGGGTCCTCCAGACCGTGGCATCCACCCCAAGGAAAATCCCGCTACGGCGGCTGGGTCCAACATGTTGGATTCTGATGACATTCTTCACCCCCGCTCAATAGAGTGGGTCCTCGGTGACAAAGTGGAACACTATGTGGCAAACCGCACCACAAACCACTGGAAAAGTAGGCACAATGCTGATGGGGGGGGGGGGGCATACCCGGCTCTGGATGGCAAGGTCGCCCTGACACTGAACATAGACCCTGGGATGGCCACATTCCTGGCCAAATAGATTAAAGATCCCAAGAAGGGCATAGACCGGTCCTGAAGAGCTTGCCAGGACAAGCTCTTGGACATAATTGGCCTGCTAACTATAATCATCAACATGGTGGAGGATGCCATGTCTATGAGTGCCCTGATCTCCCCTGAAGTGCTTTAGGGATGGGTGCAGAGGGCGATTATCTTCCTAGATAACGGCAACTGTGCACTGTCCCTGTTGATCAAGGTGGGTACAAAGCTTGGGGACCATGCCATCTCAGAGCCAGGAGAGGCTTTTTGGGAAGCCCTTTATTTAAATGGATGGGGACATTTGTAAATACCTTCACTTCTTTGGACAAAGCTCAATCGTCCATTAAGTGGCTTATAGATGAGGAGGATCAATCTTTCTCAGAAAAAACGCTAATCAGCCAACGATCATCCACCCCCATGGGTTTGGAAGCAACCTTTATCTAGTAGACCAAAACCTATGGGGGCCGTTGCCCTGTGATCAACCTAGGAGAGTTCAATGAATTGCTGGTTGCCGCCATTTCAAAATGGAGGGCATCTACCTCCTGTGCGATGTGCTGTGGCTGGCTGACTGGATGGTCTGTTTGGATCTCAAGGACACCTATCTGTCCCTTACAATTTTCCTTCCTCACCGGACATTCCTCCAGAGCAATTGGCGCCAGCAGGTGTTTGAGATTTCCAGTCTTCCATTTGGGCTCTCCTCCGCCCCTTGTTTCTTTACCAAGGTTTTCAAACGGGTGATGGAGCACCTTCGAACGCAGGGGATGTGCCTCATATACCTGGACGACATGCTCATCATGGGCCAGTGCCCCCGCCAGCTGTCGCTCCAGTTGCAGACTGCAATAGACCTTCTGGAAAGTTTGGGGTTCGTGGTCAACGAGACGAAGTCCCTCCTGGTTTCTTCCCTGAAGGCGGCCTTCTTTGGGGTTTGTGAGCGACTCTACCACATCCTGGCTGAGCCTTCCGTCCCAGAAAATCATGAAAATCAGACACAAGCTGAGGAGAACACTGGTGAAGCCTCCTACTTCATTGTGACAGATCACCCGCCTTGTGGGGCTCCTTTCATCCTCCATCCAAGCCATCTTCTCGGGTTCTCTACACTACCGGGCCTTTCAGTACCATAAAGCCTCCCATTTGTGCAAGGGGCTCCCACATTCCCAGATGATATCCCTTATGGAAGAAACAAAGGAGGAAATCTCCTGGTTGCTCTTTCACATGGAAGCATGGAATGGGAGAACAATTTTTGGGTAAGTCCCGGATCTCGTTATAGAAACCGACGCCATCAGGTTAGGTTTTGGCCCACAATGTAGTGAGTTTTAGACCAGAGGTTCTTGGCTCCCTCAGGAGCACGCCTTGCATATCAATTGCCTGGAACTCCTGGCCGGCTCATTCGCAGTCCCCTATTGGACAAAGGACAGAATTCAGTCCTGCATTCTTCTCATGATGGACAATGTCTCGGCAGTCCGATGCATCAATCATCTGGGAGGCATGCGTTCCAAGGTCCTCTCCGACATGGCAACCATCTTTTGGCAGTACTGCCTCGAACACCAGGTCTCGGTGACAGCTGAGTACCTTCCAGGCCAGGCGAATAAGGTGGCCTCTCGGCTGGATCACCAGCTTCCCAGATTCTTCAGTTGGAGGCCGGATCCGCAAGTGGTGGTGACGGATCTCTTCATGTAGGATTGTGGCTCAGAACAGGTTTATGTGTTTCCCCCATTCACAATGATCACTCGGGCTGCGGCTCAGATCCTGAGACAGCAAGCGGACGTGGTGATAATCATGCTGACGTGGAGGTCTCAAGTATGGATTCCAATTCTTCTAGAACTTTCCTGGGATTCTCCAATCCAACTCCCCTGTTTCCTCATCTTCTCAGTCTGGATCAACTGGATTTCATGGTCTCTTCCTCTGGCACCGTGCTATTCGGTGCTCTGGGACGTCAACCAAGTGCTCAATCTGTCCCTGACTAGGTAACTGAATTGGTTCTTATTCCGTAAGGAGTTTTTAGTGAAAGTGGCAATGCTATTATGCCTGGTATCCTGCAGGTGGGTTTCTGATATTAAGGCCCTGGGCGTAACAGGGAGAATTATTTCCCCATCAGGGGTGTTATTTACCATTGGTAGACGGACAAAGCCCAACAACAGGACTATTTCATATCCATCTTTTCATCATGATTCTCCGAAGTTATACATTGTACAATGCTCAAAGCATAAGAGGAAATGTCGGAGGAGTTCTGACCTCCCGGACAGACACAAATTCTTATTACATTGCGGAAACCGCATAAGGCAGTGTCCTCCCCCGCCATTGCCTGATGGCTTCGTTGGGTGATGAAGGCAGCTGGTACTGACATAGCGGCGTTTGGAGCCCACTCGGCTAGAGGCGCCATGGCTTCTAAGGCTATTACGCTCAGAGCGTTCTTGGAGGACATCATGAATGCGGCGGATTGGTCCTTAGATTCTACCTTTAACAGGTTCTACTTTAAGCCAGTGCTGGATATGGCTAATTTGGTGGTGAGCAAGCTCTAAACCAGCGTAATCCGAGTCCAGGGCCCGTGAGAAAAAAGCTGTGGCTCTTGACTCGCGCAACAAAAGAGGAGGTCATAACATGGAGAAGGGTATAACACAGACAAGAACAAGCCTGATTGGATATTGATGGAACAAATGTGTTTTGTAATTGGACTGTTATTGTTAAACTATTCCCAGACGTTCATTGGACTGGTAGTTTTTCGCTTTTACTGTTGAAAATGATGAATTAATGATGAAATGGCTGCTATAATAAAGAACGTGAAGGAAGTTAAGCATAATACTTGCCTCCGTGTCCTTAATAGAAGTGAAACTTTTCTACATGTTAGATAGGAACAGTTTTCATTAATTATTAGGAGAGAAATCAGACTGAGAATCTCTATTTCTAGGCACAGATAATATGAAATAAAAGCATAACAACCAAACTGCTAGGAAGCATGAAGCGACCACAAAATTATAAGAAACAACAAAAATTGATAACTCGTAGTAGTACTGACTTTAGGTGAAGGGCACAAGAAATAAATCATACCAACCCACTATTAACAATATTCTTCCCTCTTAGGTGTCTGTTCTGGTACAGCGTCTTAGCAACAGACTAGTAAAACATCATGTATGCTGAGCCAGAAAATCACGAGACACTACCATTCTATGTCAAGTGGTAAAGCTTTTGGACTTGTAGAACGCCATCTAAGTCTACCTGGAATAGACTAAGTAAGATCCACTCCTGCCACATATTGCCCTATCACTGGAGCTCATCAGTTGAGCGCACCATATTTCAGACGTGAGGAAGGCACAGAGTAAAAGAGATGAGGTGAGGAGTGTTCAAAGGCAAACACACCACTAACGCACACACTTGCAGCTAAATATATTTGCAGCCTAAATATTTGTACTCTGGAAAAGCCTTTTGAGCATCAGATTATACAAATAGTATATCAGCTGAACCAGAAACAAAAAATGATTATCCATTCGAAAGGAGTTTCACTTGGAATTCTCTCCACCTAAAATGAAAACTCTATACTACGAAGTCATCTGCTTCTATCACCAAAACGTACAATAAAATGTGAACACATTAACGTACCTGTTTTTCAGATTAATGAAATATATGCAATTAAGTAGTTGACCAAAAGCTGTTTTACAACGGTTTGTAAAACCTACTCACTTTACACCAGTAAACCTGTTATAAAATTTATAAATATGCCTAACTTTGTCCATTAAAAAAAAAATCTTTTGAAGGACCCCACGTTCTGTCATATGTATGTTTTGAAATGCATTCAGTGGTATCTACTTGTCCATGGAAGCGGTTGCTTCATAAATCTACTTGTCCAGTAAAAAGAACATGTTACTTTGGTGCCACGTAGTGCGTGCAGCGACTAATTATGGCAGCAATCTCATTAGATAAGAGCTCTGATAATAGCCTCTCTGATTATGCCAGTTCTTAAACTCTAGTAGGATTTAAAAACTAGCTAGTCCCTTATTTTGCCACCTTTCCACAGATCGACATACTGGAGCTGGAGGTAGCACTAAACAGTAGCTCCTGGGTTGGAATGCTCCCCTTTTGAGTCTGGCAAACCTACTAACTGTATGTTTTAGGGATTTTCACCGGCTCTTCCTTAATCTTTTCCTATACTGAGAAAGGTGGGAAATTTACTCCTGATAATGGTAGAATTAAAACTTCTTCCATGGTTGGGGGAAAAGTGGCTGCCTTGAAAGTGAACTTATAAATAAATACTCAATCTACACATGTATATTTGCACATGCTAAAATGCAGTTTACAAATATTTTCTAGGAGTACGATTTCTTGGCCTACTTCTGCAAATTCTTGTGAAATTATGAAAGCCGTAAATCTGCACTAATGCAAGGATATATACCATGGGTGCAATTTTGTGACTTTATTTAAGAACTGGGCCCCTACAAAGACCATTTGTTTTTATTGCAGTTCAGTCCCTCTCGATCTATAGGCTGATCCACTGTGAGTGACAGAATTCTGCTCTTTCGCAAGAGGCATATCAGCACACAAAGCAGTTTTGTTGGTGCCAGTGACTCCTGTGGCAATGTGAGCTTTTTGAGACCAAAAATTATGTGTGCATTTTGCCAATGTTAATTAGAAAAGTGAGGGCCCGGCAGCTCCCACAACAAAAGGTTTTACAACAAACATGTCAAAACAAGACACGCATTGACAAAACCAAAAGGCTGACCACTAATGTTAGAACGATTGGCTTTGCTAATGCTTGTTTACTTTCATGTTTCCCCATAAGCTTGTTGAAATTGGTTACACTGATTTTCCACTATGAATATTTTTGTGAAATTCTATCATGCGTCAACACATTATACTAAATAATGCTTCAAAGAAATGGTACCTAAAATACCACTGTGGTTTAGCGAAACGTGTATTTTTATAGTTGCATTTTTTGTGAACATTTTATTTTGAAAGCAAAGTATCATAAATCTTGCTTACAATCTTCTGCACATATCTCTACCTAATCACAGAGCATTCTGGAAGCATTACACAGTGTTTCATATTGTTAAACTTTGCAAACAAATGAACACATTTTTTACTGGAACCACTGTCAGTAACGCAGTCAGAGCTTACAACATTTCCTTTGCATGCTCACCTTAATAATAAAGGCTTTGTGTAAATGAACCATAAATACAAGTTCGAACTGCGGGCAATGCTCTTCACTGATCCATAATATGGTGCTATAAACTGGCAGTTTGGGCTGGACTGTTTCATGAGGCACAGGGTCAAGACTGATTTGCATAAAGCTGTGTCTGAACTGAGGTGGCGAATTGAGCTAAAGAACGATGATGGATTCAACCCAGATCTGTGAGTGGGGGTGAGTGTCTGAGAAGTTTCAGAGCTCCGTCCATCATCTCCTTGTGTTTACTATAAACTGGCAGCCAAAGAGTTTGAGCTGCACAGGGTTGGACCTACTTGTCCCAGGGACCAAATAAACAGGAAAGCCTGTTGTCCTTGACCCCAAACAATATTACTGGGCCTCTGATGCATGAATATGTTGCAAGGGTGTAAGCATAAGGACATTTGCAGCAAACAACAGCCACCAGTCATGTCACAATGTAAATTGCATTTTACTAATTGCTCGCATTACCCCTACAAGAGAACAAGTTTGGATTCTGTTCACCAAAAGGATGTGAAAACACTGCTCCAGTGGCTATGACATGAGGCCACTGAACATGTTTCAGGAACTACCACACCCTGCAGTGGAGGCAACCATGACTCCATTTGCAATGAACCCGGAGGTGTCATGGTCACGTTCAACCTTTCGGCCTATCTCATCAATGTCATGCTTGGTCACAGTTTATTAGAAAACCCAATAATGTGTACATGTTATTCCGCAAAAAATTATATGAAGCATTAAATTACTTCACATAAGAAGAGAGGTCACTTTTCTAATGATATTTTGAACATAAACAGTATACTTCAGATTAAGTTACAAGTATACATTTAATCACACATTCAGATTTAGAATGTAATATATTTATATCAGTATGTGTAAAAAGATGGCAGAAAGAAAAGTTAGGCACCTGCTTCAGACATTGCTAACTGCATGTTCTTGTGATAGGATGATGAGTATTGCTATTGCTCTGGCCTCAAATGTTGTTGCAACCTCTACTGCCCTACCCCATACCTAATTTTAACCTGCACCAAAGATCTACATTTAGGGGTAAGAAGTCCAGTGGGTGGTTTGTAGCTAGGGCCTGCAGGTTTCAGGGCAATTAGACATAAAATAGAGTCTCCATCATGTCATCCTCCTGTATAGTTTAGGCCCAACAAGTGAGTATTAGATATTGGACAAATTGCAAGCATTCCTCCCATCACATTTCTGCGTGTTTTACATTACAATCAATAGTTAGGAAAACCCAATACACCCTTGGAGGCTTGGGCAATGATAAAAGTAGTGAGTGGAGCCTTCAAAGGGATTTTGTTCAAAACAATCTTTCGTTATTCAAAGATAAATCAGGGCGTTAGTCTTGGTGTACTGACCTACGCGGTAACGCTGCCTGTTAATTAAGGACAGAGACATAAATAACCTATTTATTGTACAGCCACCCATCGGTATGTTTATAGACCCTGGCTTAAGAAGCGAACATAGGAAACTAATTTCCCTATTGGACAGTGCTTCATCCGCAAGAGTAACCTTTATTCCAATTGATGGTATTAGGCCTCTTTGTCGCCAACAAACAAGAGTTTTCTCTGCTCAGCCATAATTGTGTTTGTGCTGAAGATGGTCTGATGGACTACAGCCGAACAGACCGAAATGTCAACCTCAGCTTCTATTTGTAATAAAATTTACACTCTAGAACAATACGTATTCTCGTTAAGAGATCTGTTGCTTATTAACTATTAGGAATAGATGTAACATCAAATATTGTTAGGTCAATTTGATTTTGCTTCTTTATTTGATTCTGTGCTGAATGTTTTTATACATGTGTTTTTTCATTTGCAAACAAAATATATAAATGAAGATATATTTTTCAAACTGCTAGGTTTTCCCGTGTGCTTTTTATAAGAATATTCTTTCTCTTCTGATGTCTAAAGACACTTTGGTGTATGTTCTGTTTAGACTAACGCCCTGATTTATCTTTGAATAACAAAAGATTGTTTTACATTACAGCACACTGTCAGCCACCATTGGCGTATCATCTGTAGGACCATTTACCAAACAGTAACACAAAAACACAAAAAGGATACAAGTATGGTTGAGCCACCCAAACCTGGTAAAAATATCTCAGAGAGTTGGTATTGAAGAATTGGAGAGGGGGGGTCTTCATTGAACAGGCAAAAAGATACGGAAGTGGGCCGGCTGCATGGGCACTCATGAACGAAGAGATCGAGAGACATCAACATTAGTCTTATAAGTCCCTAGCCTCTCGAAGCTGCCTTTTCCATATATGGCCTTGCTCCCATCCACTTTCAGGCTCTGCCATAAACATTTCATCACTACCTGCCCACCCGAAGCCAGAAAGTGACAGCCATTACCATGTCGCTATCGGCACTACTCTCTCAGCTCAGGGTCTCTTCACTCAAAAGTCTATGCAATTGAGGGCTCGGTTACACTGTAGCATGAAAAACAACCATTTCTTGGAAGATGCGTCTGTTTACGATGCAACATTGGAAAGATGACTTTAGCTGCAGATGAAAGTGTTTATCCAGCTTAAGAGCGTTTACAGAGTGCCTTTACCATGGCCCAGTAGGATGATAGCCAGGAGTTTCTAAGAAGAAATAAATGCCACCTAGAAAAGCTATCATAGAAAAGAAAATCTCTGTATGCTACATTTTTAGTGGTAAATTCCAGGACATGTGGTTGATGGTTAACCAGAACATTTATGGGAGTTTCAGGCAGTAAGATCAACTGGTTTTCTTTCTTTCATTCTTCAGTTTAATAAGCTAATAACTTGCAAGAAATAATAAAGAGGATAGCTGGCAATTCTGTGCCTCCATCTGGGCCTGTCCTGCTGGCAGAGTGGGATTTGAATTTTGAATTTAAAAACATTTATATAGCGCACATTTACCACGCGGTTTCTTGGCGCTTTTAGATTGCGAGGGGGCAGCAGGAGCGGAGGGAGTTTTAGACAGAGTGGGCTCGGGAGAAAAGCAGGGTTTTAAGACCTTTGCGGAACTCGGCATAGGAGGGAGTCATGCGAAGTTCCACAGGGAGGGAGTTCCAAAACACGGGGGCGAGGACTGCAAATTTGGTTCCACCCGCCTCTTTCTTTCTAAACCGGTGAGTGGTGAGGAGTGCCAGGTGGGTGGAACGAAGCTCTCTGCTCGGTGTGTAAGGCTTAACAACGGAGCAAATGAACTCCGGGGCAGTGCCCATTTTAGCCTGAAAGGTGAGGCAACCAAGCTTGAATAGGGCTCGCTCTTTCACCGGCAGCCAGTGCAGTGCCTGCAGTAAAGGGGTGGCACAATGATATTTGGGCAGGCCATGAATCAGGCGGGCAGCCTGGTTCTGCACTAGCTGCAACCGGTGGATGGCGTAGGCCGGAGCGCCGTTATAGATGATGTTACCATAATCGAGGCGCGAAAGCACCATAGCCATCACAATAATCTTTAGGGCAGGTAGGGAAAAAAAACGAGAGATCTTCCTAATGGTTCTGAGGGAAAAAAAACAGGAGGAGACAACTGAGTTAACCTGTGAGTGAACAGAAAGTGAAGAGTTAAGGAAGATACCAAGGGTTTTGACCTTAGGAACAGGAAGCGGGGGAACACCAAGTGAAGACGGCCAATGAGAGGGGGACCAGGGACTGCAACCACCTCCTGTCAAGACGAGCTCCGTCTTGTCCGGATTGAGTTTGAGGTGGTTGCAGTTCATCCAATCTTGGATGAACAACATGACAGATTGGACATTCTGGGAAGATGAAGGGGAATGAGAAAGGTTAAAAATTAGCTGGAGGTCATCGGCGTAATTAAACACCGTGACCTCGAGCTGCTGTAACATAAAAATGAGGGGGTAGATGTACAAATTAAACAAAAGAGGGGAAAGTGAGGAGCCTTGGGGGACCCCGCAAGCAACCTTACGGGGAGCAGCCCTGAAACCAGCTAGGTGGACCGCCTGAGCCCTGTCACTCAGGAAGGATTCGAGCCAAGCGAGGGCTAGGCCCTCTATGCCTGCCGCCCTGACACGGGTAAGGAGAATGGAATGATCCACCGTGTCAAAGGCGGCGGACAGATCTAAAAGAATGAGGGCCTGCGGAAGATTGGTGTCAATGCCCTCGCGTAAGCTGTCCATCACTGAGATGACCACCTTCTCCGTTGAATGGAGGGGGCGGAAGCCCGCCTGCCGAGAGGAGAGGCAGTGATTGGTTTCCACATAGGTGCTCAGGGTGCTGGTTACATGGGTTTCCAAGACCTTGCCCAAGTAAGGCAGAAGGGAAATGGGACGGTAGTTGGAAGGGGATGAGGGGTCGGCGCCAGCCTTTTTTAAGATAGGGATGATAGCCGCGAATTTGTGGGCAGCAGGAACCACTCCGTTACTGAGTGAATCATTCAGGAGTGTGAGGGGTGGAGTTGGACAGGTTAGGAAGATTTCTCTCAAGATGTAAGCAGGGGCAAAGTCCAGGGGGGAACCTGACTTCACCTTTTGAAGCAGAGGAGGGAGCGTGACTTTAGTCAGGAGGGGAATAGATGTGAGTTTGGAAGTGACAGCTGGTGGGGAGGGGTTGATGAATGTGGGGGATGGAGGGGGGATATTAACCTTAATCTTTGCGACTTTATTGACGAAAAAATCGTTGAGCGAGTCGCAGAGCGGTTGGGAGGGGGGGATCGAGGCAATGACTCTGCTAGATGAGGCAAGCTCGTGTACCGTAGCGAAGATTTCTTTGGCCTGTGACTCCGCTGACAGTATCCTATTGGAGTAAAACACGGTCTTGGCCTCAAGGATACCTTGCTTATAAACCTTTATCCGGAGTCTCAGGTTTCAAACCCTGCACCTCTAAATGGTATGGGACTTTTGAGGTACTGGAAATCCTCGCTGACTGAACAGATTGAATTTACAGGCAGTCAAAACATGTACCATTGTCTCTTCTTTCTGCCCAAAGAGGAGCTGACAAAGTCATCAGGGTTAAAGAGATGGGGTCCAGTATTGCAATGTTGAACTGCAAATGTGTGTATAAAAAAGAGAAAATTTAGTTATGACCTACCTTTCTGATAAACCCAGTACGGATTTAAGGTAAATCACAATATCAAAGCCAAAATAAATGTCTCCCCTGTCCACCCTACCTCCAGGGGAGCAGTTTTAATGTCTTGGACAGGAGGATACATAGTGTGAATCAGTTCTAGGCACAGTCGCTCAACCACAATACTGGTCAACTTTGTTAGGATGAAATCAGGGACAAACAGTCTACCAGTATTATCCCCCACAGTGCTTCACAATGTCCAATGACACTTATGTTACAATGCTTTTTTCTTCTCTCGAAGACCTCCAGCACTGAAACATCTGGACCGGATGAGGTTAGAACAGTGGCAGACCTTTTCTACTACTTTACTACGTCATTCTTCCAAGAAAACTACCAAGGGAGCACGTGAAACAAAATTAAAAAATAAGTGCACTGCCCTTATTTTACTTCAATGAAAACGGTGATCATAATATTGTACAAAAAACTGATGGAGGATATATTATTTTGGTGGGTCGCTTACAACAAACTTATAGTTAGCTGTGGTAGATATTTTCCATATTGCAGGGGATTTTACACTTCCCTTGGATATGAGAGTGGATCAGATTGCTCCACGTTCATTTCATAAAAGGAAATCGAACAATAAATGATCCACCCACAAATTACTACACCGGAGGGGAGTGCTTGTACGAGTCTTGATGGGGAGGAGGATTAGATGGTTGGTAAGAGCGGGAGGGACTCACCTGAGATGGGTCTGAACGGTCCAAGGTCGTTATTGTACTTATTGTATATTACTATCTGCCTGTACTGTATGAAAACCTTAGAGTGCACACCTGTATTGAGTTTTATTCAAAATGAATAAATAAAGCTCATTAAAAAAATCAATAAATGATCCAAAAGCTGTGTTACAGGAACGAAAAGATGAGATTGGAGAGGGCAGGCTTCAACTAGATTTTGGTGCTTTAACATGTTTGTATAAGATTTAAGGCGATGTTTTCAGCAATTTTATTAGATCTGAGTCTACTTTCAGCTACCTGGGAATTAGACAGTGAGTGTAAGGTTCCAGTCGGTGTTTCAAGCATAAAAACATGAATACAATACAATGGTAAGTTTTATAGAAAATACAGCTCTTTTTATGAATGACAAGCTTAATTTGACCGATGCCGCCACCATAAATGAACACTGTTTATTAAGAAGTTTCCTAATCTTCAAAAATTGAACTGACATTTAAAACGGACAATTTATACACCTTCAGTTTCAAAACACACTTTAGATATGGGTCACAGCCTGTCTGTGACACCTTGAAGGATTTGATGCTGTCTGAACTTTCGTTAACGAGATACAAGAGGTAAGCTAATAGCCGAGAGGCTAAGAAAAGAGAAGAGAGCTTGAGCTATTTAATTAGATAAGGCAGGCCCCTGCTATTCCCCACTAACACGGAACAGCTTCGACCTGCACAGCTACGATTATTGACGGTTGCAGGGCAACTTGCAGTTGGTGATCTATTTCCCGAGAGCAAACTGTTCAATTTGGTTCAATGATAATCTTTTGGTGCTCTCCTTATTGGACAACTTTCAAAAGGGAAAGACTTATGGCTCAATCCTTCTCAGGTAATGCAACTAGAATTTGGAACTGGCTACCTCCAAACCTTCGCACCACCACCTCTTTCTGGATTTTCAAAATCGATCTTAAAACTCTTCTCTTCCAAAGACACTTTGATCAATAACTCTTCTCCCCTAGCTCCCCTCCAGGCATATGCCCCATCATCCCAGGTCCTGTCCCTTTTTGTTCATGATACTCACGAGAGCTATTATGAACCTCTGTCTCAATTTGGTAAATATGTATTATATATTTGTGTAACCCTAATCGCTCAACCTTTTCTTGATATACAACCTTCAGTGAATTTGTAACCTATAATCTGTAACTCTCACCACGAGTTACTGTTGTCCATATTAGTAGTGTTACATACTATCATGTCACTCTTGTTCCTTATGTAATTCACTAGGCTCTACTGTAAAGCGCTCTGACACCACTGGGTAAAGTACGCACTATATAAAAATCTGCAAATAAGTAAATGAATAACCGGCTAGACTTTCAAACACTATTGACAGATTACAACCTTCCCCAGTCCAATTCCTTACCTATGAACATATTAGGTAATCTCTCAACATCCTCTACCACACTCATCATTTGGCACGGCCCTCGCACGCAGTATGCCAGACACTGTACAAGGTTCCATCGGGCTTTCCTCCAACAGGAGAGGATGGACCAGGACTTCTCTTAAGGCCGTGTGCGAGACAGGCCCAGCTAAGCCACCCCATTACCTCGACTTGGCTAAAGTATTAGAGTATCCTCACAAAGTGCCTCCTGGAACTCGCTTTAAATATATCCAGTTTAATATGAATCAGACTATCACACACCAGCTCAGATTAATAAAATATTTCGAGGAGCCGCGGTTACCTGCCCCTGCTGTTCACTTCTAAATGCGGACCTCCTTCATGTGCTCTAGGCCTACCTTTCCCCTCATTCCTACTCAACATACTGGCGATCAACAAGGGACAAACGCTGACGGATTGCCCCAAGGCAGTGGTGTTCAGTTTATTCGCTCGCCCCAAACTTGAAAGACCCGCTACTAAATTCATAGACCTGGTCCTGCTTTTAGCAAAACGCAATATCCGACTCCACTGGAAGAGTTCTGCTTCCCCAATTATCACTTCCTGGGTCATGTCTTGCTCACCTGGGTTCTCTCTGAAAGCACTCTGCTTCATAGGGAGGAACGAGCTGGGTTGAGGAAGTATTTGATCGCACAGGAATGGCACATGCTTATGGAGGAATTTAAAGGGACTACCAAAGACAACACCATACTTCCTCGAGCCACCCCTGATGCAGGTATGCAACAACTGAAAAAATCTTTTGAACTACGAATGAAATGAGAAAAACGGATAACTACATAACGGGAGATATTGGTTTCTAGGTGGCTAAAGCAGACTCACTTATTTGGTCGGAATTTCATGTTAGGTACCGTTACATGGGTGGGCAAGGTACGATATAGGACAGAAAGGTTGCAAGATGGTAGGGAGGGCAGGGGAGGCGGGGGTTAGGGTGGATTATCTAGAGGAAACATTAGTTGTCTAACTAAAATAGAAAATGGTATTTGGATGCTCGACAATGATATACAGATACTTCTTAGTCATGCATAACACATTGTTCACCACCTACTGAAGTAATGCTATTCAGTTTCGAATTATAGTGTTTATCCCTGTACAACAATATATATATATATATTTTTTTTTTTAACTAGATAAGCAGATTGGTCTTCGCATATTCTCTGACAGGAAGGACAAATGTGTCCAGCATTACACAGTATACAAGTCAGAATGTATGATTGGTGTGATGTTTCCGATTGAAACTCAAACAGACAGAATTAAAAAAAAATAGAAAAGTCATAAACTCACAGAATGTGGTGGTAAAAAAGACCACCAATTCCAATTTATATGTCTAATGCCCATAATATTTAAACTCCTGCTGGCTCTAATAATTTATGGCTTTTCACCAAACTCTGACTGCTTTCTACGATTAGAGGGTTCTATGAATTCCACCCGTTGCACATACTCTGTTTTGTCACAATTATCGTTTAGAATTTGACTCCTCTACCATATCAGAGAATTCTGACCGCGGTTTCATGCTCTGGTCCTTCTACTTGAATTCTGAACTCTTCCCAATGTGGGCGGCGTGCTTCTCTTGGCTGATCCTTCGCAGAGTTTCTTCTGCAGCACATGGGCTAATGGGCACTAAATGAAAGTGTAATATTAGAGGATTGTGGCAGACTCTGATCTCGACTCTGAGGAAACACTTCCAGGCTTAGGGCAAAATGTATGTAGCTAGCATTTTGCGATTCCCTAATTGCGAATCACAAGAATTCGCAATTAGGGAACTGCAAAATGCAATGTATGAAGGTGTATACTACACCATTTGCAATTCCTAGTGGGTCGCAAATAACCTACCTCATGAATACGACCACCTAGGAATCGCAAAAATCACGGGGATGGTGGCCTGCTGAGATCAGCAGGACACCATGTCCGTGATTGCTTTTCAATAAAGCAATCTTTTTTTTGTAAAGCAGCCCGTTTGGCCTTAAAGGCAAAACAAGATGCTTTACAAAATGAAAAATTTAAACTTTTCTTTTTTTAAGAGCTCTTAAAAATGGTTTTACAAACATTCACAAAGGGGAGGGGGACCCTTGGGGACCCCTTGCCATTTGCGTATAAATTACCACCTACTTGAAGTAGGTGGTAAAATGTGAATGTTTTGCGACTGCAATTGCGGTCACAAAACATTCATACATACCGACGCAATTCAGTATTAGGAAGGGATGCCCTAAACTCGCCCCTTCCTAATACCGAATCGCAAACCAATTTTACAATTTGGTAACAGGTTACCGAATCGCAAAATGTGGTTTTCTGCATCGAAAAGCAATTTTCTGCGAATCTGCCCGTTTGCAAACGCAAAAATACTTGATACATCTGCCCCTTAGTCTTTAACATCATGGGGTTCCTTCTTATTTTTCCACCCTTCAAGCCTGAAGTATTTCTGACCTAGAAAGTCTCCCACCATTCTTGGAGCAATGCTGGGGAATTCACTGGCAGTATGTATGTCCACCACATAACAGCTGTGCCTCCTGACACAGCTGCATTGTGTGTTTTCAGTAGATGGATGGTAGTTTGCAGAAAAATGTTTTCCCTTATTATCACAACCAGAAGTCCGCAGGCAGCTATATCAGGTGTAGGTATTTTGCTCCCATCAGCTAATGGTCCTCTCCACCACAGCTTAGTGTGGGTGGCACCTATGAGCAAACTTGTCCACCAGTTTCACCTTCCCAGGGACGAAGGTGTGCTGCGTGTTTTGAATGAGACTGTCATGGCCTATATCTGAACTCCAGTGACTTGCACTTAAGAATCTGAGGAAAATACCTTTAAATAGGTTTGCTTACAAGGGTCCAACAAAGCAAGAGGACGGCATGGAACTGCTGAAATCCCTTTGACTGCAGGAGCGTGTCGGCCTTCTGTCCGCATTAAATGATATCTGTGGCAGCAATGGATTCTTGCCAGTGGAAGCACTTGTGCAGGGGATTCCTGGGCCTAGAACCCTCTCGAAATTCTAAGCGAAGGTGACAATAGCCCTCTAGAAATGGTCACATATAAGATGTTATTCAGTCACTTTGCACAAACGATGTCTTAAACACTGGTGGGCAGACTTACGTTGGTGCATCCCTGCAAATCGGCAGGGATGCGCCAGGAAAGCTGCGTCACGCAAGTTTACCCTTGCCCCACCACAGATGCGCAGCATTTACCATGGCGCAAGGATAAACAGATGCGTGTCGCATCTGCCGGCGTAAGGTTGGCGCAGTGCTGGAGCGCAATTCCAGCACTGATCCAACCCTGCCTCTGTCCAACATTGTGCATCAAGCCTTACGCCTGCTTCAAGCAGGCGCAGGGTTTTGACGCAACATGGCCGTAAAAGTCACTCAGTGAAATCTTGTAGATTTCACTGCGTCACTTTTACGTGGCGTTCAGGCGCCGGAACGCCCACCCTGCTCCGGAAAGCCCACATGCAACCTGACGCAGGTTTTATGTGGCGCAGAGCTTTACAACATGACGCATCTACCCGTTGTAAATAAGGCGCAACGTGGCGCATGGTTTACGCCGCCGCTGCGTCACAAAAGTGACGCAACAGCGGCGTAAAAGTGTCATAAGGGGCTTGTTAATCTGCCCCTGTGTTCTAAGGCAACTGGGTTCCATGAACTCATGAACTACATGGCAAATATTGATGAGAACATTCCACAAAACGGATCAAATAAAGAACACATTTATACACCACTAACTTACTTTGATATACAGGACTAAACTAAAAATACAGTTCATGTTATTTATAGGAATAATCATGATAGAGTGAAATAAATTAAATGGAAGGAGTGGGATCATAGAGTCTGACTGAAACACCATTTGGTATATATGGGTATATTCTCCCATCGACCATATCAATATAGATCACACTATTACCATCTCCATCCACCTCCTGAGCCTACAAACCGCAAACACAACGATCCAGTTTCCGAGTAAGTCATCTTTTAACAACTTGTGCTGCTACTACATGGATGCATCTGACATGGTATATAACAGAGCAAAAAAATACATGTGTTTATATATTTAGCATGTATTTTGATTTTGTTTGCTCAGTTATTTTGAATATGCACTCATTAACTATTAATGACTAATGAGGTATAATAAATGATCACTCCCAATGCAGCTCAAAATTCACAATTTTCCTCAATGTTTTCATCCACGGGCTGGCATAAAATGAGAACATGCAAACCACAAACCTAAAAAAAAAATATAATATATATATATATATATATATATTTTAAGATACAAATTGCAAATGTAAGCATTATTACATGATCTAGTTTGCAACTTTTACCTTTCCATTCATTGGTGACATCCCCACCGTTGAAATATTATAGAGCAACAAAAACTGGTGTGGATTCTCTTGGAAGCTGCTTTTTTGTGTTTGATGGGGATGACAAAGTCTCACAGCAGACGACCCTGATCAGAATGTAGGGCACTCCAATATTATGTGTTGAATATATAAATATGTACAATATGTGGGTGTGGCTAGCAAAGAAATTATATTTCACAATGTACAGTACATTTTTGGCCTTGTTCTGAAAATGGCGATAGTCCTGCTGCTGGAGCAAACAAGAGTTTGTGCCCAAATTGGGAAATTACTACATGGATGAACTCAACCCATGGACCCAGTGGTTTACCCAATTATCACTAGCTAAAACTTGGGAAACATTTTCGTGGTGTGAGTATAGCAGGTGGAATGAGCTCCATCAGTTTGGCTAGGGTGTAACTGGAGTCAAGAGTGACCAAGTGTTGGATCCAGTGGAGAAATCAACTGACTAGATGTGCTCAGTGGTCCCGTTCAGTTCTACTACTCGATTAAAAAATAAAAAAGGATGCACAACAGCAAAAATCCTCTTCCTGACTAAAGCACGTACTTGCAAGAGAATTGCAGACCAAATCAATGAATTAATATGCACCTGTGTACCTTTTTATAATCTTTTGTTTGCCTTCAATTCACATACATACTAAAGGGAAATGAACCTTGCCTGCTCCAAGTAACGGTCTCTGAGGGTTATTTGCAGTGCCATTGTGACGGGTATGGTTTTAATTAATTTACTTAGAGGCCTATTGTAGAGGCTGGTCACTGGCTTTTAAGAATCTTAAACTAATCCCTGGATAGAGGGTCTTACAACCTAAAAAGACAGCTTGAAATCCTCTGCGAGCTTCAAATCCTGCACGAGGTAATTCCCTACAACCTCACAGCTCTGGCTGTTAAATAAAATCACAAAACTGCACCAACGCAAGCTATGTTCCAAGACTCACTGACTGTAAGACACAGTTGCATGCACACGCACCAAAAATATCCACAAATGAACCACATTTTCGCTTGGCTTTTGTCTTTCAGGACACTGTTTAACGCATCTCCTTATATTTCCAATGCACACTACATAGAAAAATACCGTTTACTTAAAAAAACACACACACACGCACACAAACACACGTGAACACATACACTTTTAATTTCGGCTATGCAAAAAACTGTGAAAGTTTGTATTGATTCATATTACTGTTATGTTTAGCTCTCATAGAGAGCCTCTGTGTTTATTTCAGTTTCTAAATGTCATAACTCTCTGCTATGACATAGCTAAAGTTGATAACAAAACTGGTTACCCACTGTTGTAATATAAAGGAATTCCAATCCAGGTTAACCGGCTCTCTGAGAGCCTGTCAGCGCAGCTCTGCCTGTCTGCTTTGAATAAAAGCAGAAAGCAGAGATGTAAAAGGAAAGGAAGGCAGGGAACGTGGTCAGGGTTGGTTAGGGATTGCAGGTAAGGTTTTCTTCTTAATTTGGGGCAGTGAGGTTAGACTGTGTTATGTATGGCTCCCCCATTAAGCCTAGCAGTTGAAAGCAGGGGAAGATTGTTTTGGGGCCATACATAAAATTAAATTACAGATGGGTGAAAAGTGAATTACGGGAATGTTTTTCACCTCTGGGTTCTGAGTGACCTTATAGACAACTCGAGCTTCGCTGTCTACTTGATGTCACCGAGAATCCCTCTGTAAAAAATATCCCCATAATTCACTATTACCCATTTATAATTCTCTATATTATACAGTCACAACCCTATGCACATCGACCTGCAGCTAAATAGTTTATACACTTTGTCAAATAGGCTACCTGGCATCAGTGAATGGCTCTCAATCTACCAATCCCCATTTTAACTCGCTGAGCGGCCCTGGGTAGTCTCTGGAGCTCCCTTCGCAGTACATTATGGCTGTGAGGTTCTTGTCTTCTGTGAGATGGAAAAAGGGATCGCCCGAATGGAGAATGTTATAGGTGGCAAAAGACTTGAACGCAGTGGAAGGTACTCCAAAGTGAGCAATGGAACTGAGAAAAGAACAGAATGAAAACCATGTGCAACTGAAGCCTCTAGCCGCTTCTGTCACTGTCATAGAGGGGCTTCTGACTGAGAGCAGGGGGAGGGAAAAATACCGTAAATTCTGAATGCTCCCAAGTTGTTACTCGTCAACACAACAAGACTATATTGAGCTGTAAATCGTCTTCAATCAGTTCACATGTCCATATTTATATTTCCAGTTCTGGTTTAGATTGGTCCTGCCTCTGTAACCACGTGCTGCAAGGACCTAAGCCACTGAAATAGTGGTGTGGGCATGCAGACTACTGTTGTCTTGCAGTTTAAATTTTTGTTTTGATTATCTTTGAACTGTTGATGCAGGGAAGCCTTATGTACACAAGTAGACTGTAGAACGGAAAACTGCGACAAGAATACTTTATTAAACAAGTAGACAACTGGAAACACTTCTGAACTTTCTGAATGAGCAACAGTGGTAACAGTTAAATGCTATTAGGTAGACAAGCTTCTATGACAATAGAATGTTCTATGGATGAGAAATATCTGCAACAGAGAAGAATACCAATGACTTAACAAAATTATAAGTAACATACCCAAACACACTGCAGCACCGTTCATCCTCCCCACTTATTCCCTCAGAAAATTTGATGATATGTCTACTTGTTTATGCTCCTCTCTGAGATAAGGGATCCCCTCTTTATGCCTTGCAATACCTTCTAACTATGGTTATGTTATATCCTGATTGTATCAGTATTTGTTTCCCAGCCTAGCTGTCTCCCTGCTGCTCAGCCAGAGTGAGAGTTGGTATTGGAATGGTGGCGTGACTGTGATGCATGGAATGCTTGGGAGCCTGAGTGGATGAGTGGTGACAGTTGCAGATGGGCTGAGCAGCAGACAGGCTTCTCCTGGTGGGGCTAGTTTATGAGCTGAAGAGGCTGGAGTATAAGGATAACCAGACTTATTGACAGTTGTATATATGTACCATCCTGCAACTAAGAAGTTAATAAAGTAACACATTAAAGACAATACGGCTACGTCTGGTAAGACACAACAGGTTACGTTTGATTGCCTATAAACCATACATATAGCAATTGGTGCCCTTGAATTATTTATCATTCATGTTCCTGCAAAACCTGACCTTTAACTCCAGGCCTCTCCATCCCTTTTCTTACCATACACCATCAAGCACAGCCCTCTTCAAGCAGGAGCTGTAAACACCTCAACAACAAATGGTTTAATACAGCCACTCTGCAGCTAAGCTTTTTCTTGATTCCAGCTTAACAAATGCTTCTATATTTCATACTCCTAAAATGTGATTCACCTCCCTATTCCCTCTTGCACTACCCAACACTATCCTTGATGTCCACTCCGGCCCTCTCAATGTCCCTTTTTTTTATTCAATCTGATGATGTCTGAAAATAGACTGCATATGCCGAGTTGAGGCAATAGCCTGTCTTACATAACTGTCACAGATGATAAATACATAAAGTTTACATCAATGGATCTGCTACTAAATGTGAGTATAGCACCATCATACATAGATCAACTTTTGCTCGCCTGCTGCACACCCACAATCACTGATACATATGCAATGGACCAAACACACATTTTCCACCTTTTGCATCACATATCTCTATGATATTATGCCTCCCACATATCCTTCTCACTATTTCTGGATGTGTGGACTTTCACAGCAGACCAAATCATGTTGAGGAGAGACCAACTCCTGAATGGACAGCCAAATAGTTTCACAATTCTGTAGCTTGTGTCACCCACAACATCTCTGTCTTTTATGTTCCACTTCAAAAGCCACTTTTGCTTACCTACTTCTTCAACTTTTATCACCAATCCGTATCGATGACAGATCATTCATAGATAATTTCATAATTCCTTATAACAAACTCAGTTTTTAAAGTCACACTTCAGGAATAATGCTAAGCGCTTTTCAGGCAGCTTTAAAAAAACATTTCCTCCCAGGTTATTGACCTTCTAAAATAAAATTCAGGTGAACCAGCTATCGTCTTCATTACAACCTGCTTACCAAACCTAGGGGCTCATTAGGATGGCGGACGGACCTTCGTCCGTCCGTCACCCCAGAGGAGGAGGGACCGTCCGCAGGGGCAGCGGCGGTCCCTTCGTGCTAATTAGGATGTGACCACCACCCTGGCGGTCACATCCTGCATTTTTAACATTGCTTGAAGCAGCACACGCCGCAATGTTAAAAAAACATGTTTTCCTTTACGTGCACGAAGCTGCAGGCACCGCGTGGTGCCTGCCGCTTCGTGCACGCAAAGGCAGGGGGGTACCATAGGTACCCCCCATGTGCACCCCCCACCCTCCCTTGACCCCTGGGGACCCGCAACGGGCCCCCAAAGAAAAGTCCGTATGCCTTTGCACGGCGGAAATGCCGCCGTGTAAAGGCATAGCACAGCTGACATCCTAATATGGCTGGCGGTGTCTGATAGACACCGCCAGCCATGTTAGTGCTTTTCCGTCGCGGACGGAAGGCTTCCGCGGCGGAAAACGGCGGACGGAAAAAAGATCCCCCAGCCATCCTAATCTGGCGGGGGGTCTTTTTTCAGTCCGCAGCAGTTAATCCGCATCCTCCGGGCCGGCGGTGGCTACCGCCGGTCCGGAGGATGCGGATTAACCGCAATTCTAATGTGCCCCTAAAAGAGGAGGGTGCCCCACATAGAAAATATACACCCTGAACCTCTTACTTCTTGCTGTGGCCTCCACAGCCTCAACAAAAAGCATCATCCGTGTAGCCAAGACTAAATCAATAAGAATGAGATATACAACCATTTGGAATATAGATTTCCTAATTGCAGTTACAAAATCAGTATTCCTAATATGTGAAACTCATTGAGTTTCATTTAGGGAATCCTTGTGGGTCGCAAATCAACCTACCTCATGAATATTAATGAGCTAGGTCGCAGTTTGTGACCCATTAGGAAGCACAGCCATCTGAGGGGTGGTGGGCTGCTGAGGTCAACCAACCACCATGTCTGGGATAATTGTTTTAGAGTAGACAGTGGTCTGTGGGACCACTGCCTGCTCCTAAAAAATATTATTTACATTCTCAAAGGGGGAGGGGTCCCTTAGGGAACCCTTATCATTTGCGAATAGGCTACCACCAGTTTTAATCTGGTGGTAAAGTATTACTGTTTTGCAACTGGAATTCGGTTGCAAAATAGTAATACGTAACATTCCGATTTGGTAGTTGGAAGGGCCACCCTAAACACGATCTTTCCAAATACCGAACTACAAATGCATAATGCGATTTTTGCATTTGCAATTTGGTACTGAATCGCGTTTTACATTTTGTACATTTGAAAAAGCATTTTTCTGGAGTCAAACGTTTACAACCAGAAAAATGCTTTTTACAGAGGTGAGAGAAACTCTGGGTCTACATCTAGAGACACAGTTAGAAAGTAACTGGTGTCAGAGTGCTGGAGCGCACATATAAAGGTCCCACACGTCACTTCCAGAGTGAAACAGCGTCAGTGCGGAGCCGCAAGGCTCCATCTTTTGGCGCCAGGACAAACTATGGAAACGTTTCCCGATCCAGTTGATGCCTGGGGATAATTCAAAAGGTGAGAAATTTGCAGCTAGAAGTCTCTATCAGAAACGTCAATGAAACGTATATACATAATCCAGTATATTGTGGTTAACAAGTGCATCATGAAAAACTTATCAGTTAAGGGGAGCTTGCTCTGTAAAGTGCACCCTCCTGTTCACTTCTTCGCAGAAGTTGACCATTAAATCTCGTAATATGCAGTACAACGCTGTGACACCAATTTTTTTTATTTCAAATGGTCTGGTCCGGAGTAATTTCTATTCCGCACTCCCCTTTGTCCGCTGCATACACAGTATCACATTGTGATGTTGTAATACTGGAAAGCTCCAAGGTGTTGTGGCACATAAGTGACATCATTTCCGTATACAATTCTAGTTTCTCACTTGTGTTCAAATGATGGTTCCATGCAAAACCCAGTAATCCACAACTAAAGCATGGCTGTCTTTACTGTGACAGAGGCTGTTAGCTGCAACAGTACCAACACTTTAATAAGAAGTTATGTTTGGCAAAATGTATAGAGCTCTTTTGCAGTTGCAAAAGCTGTGATTCATCAAATCACAGTGCCTGTGACCAGGAAAGGGCATTTTATATGTACTAAACCAATTTTGCAATCCACTCCAAATCACATTCGGGAAGGGACATGAAAGGGGCCACCACACCTCACTGCGAGTCGCAATAGTATGTGTCAGTAATTTGCAAATGGAATTGTAATGGCAAACCATTAATCAATTATGACATCTCAAAATAAGTTGTGACTGATTTGCAAGCAAGAATGTATCCTTCTTGGCACATCTTCCCCTTTGTGCTGACAACCTTGGCTGACGGGGGTATAGGCAGTGGTTCATAGCACCTCTGTCTTCTCCCACCGATGATCTCCAACAAGAAAACCCTTAAAAAAAACACTGGATCCTTTATGGAACACAAGCTGTTTTATAAAAAAAATTGTCCATTTGGGAATGCAAACACCAGGATGGTGGTCTGCTCTTCTTTTCAGACCACCATTCTTATATTTGCCGACAATCACATGGGGGTCACAAATGCATACAAAATATGTTATGTTATGTTATGTTAAATGTATTTTTGAGCGCACAGCTGCCCCAGCAAAGGGGCGTCCTGATGGGAGGAATGCTTGCAATTTGTTTAAACACCGGCAATTACTCAGCATGACATCCCAACCCATTGCTCTTTTGCCCACCATGCCACCTCAGAATGAATTCAGCTGTATGCAAATCAGCCTCTGTCCAACTCCAATAGGAGCAGTCCAGCTAAAACTCCATATCCAGGTCCTCTCCGAACAGGAACACAAACAAGCCAAGACCAGTTTGGGCCTTATTGGGCCTCTTCAGCTGGGTTTAGAATGGTTCCAGTGGCACAGTGAGCAAGGGACCCACGTACAGGCATACCCTTGGCCACATAGGGCATTAAGTCAAATGCACAAAAGGTGATGGGAGAAGGCTTACAATTTGTCTGACCCAGATGTCTCTAATCAGTCAACCGCGAGCCACCAGTAGCTCACAGACACCTTGAGAGTAGCTAGCAGTCTTGATTTCATTTTAAATAATCACAGTCACATTTTCCATTTAAAGGCCACCAGGAGTCGTCACAAGCAGAGGGGTGGAGTCCAAGATGAGGACTTCGGCCTTGACTGAATTAAGCTTGAGGCAGCTGCCCTTCATTCCGTTGTGGAAGTTGCTCTTGGCAGCTGTGGGTCCATCTGTGAGGGAGAGAATCAGCTGGGTGTTGTCGGCGTAGGAGACAACGTTGAGTCTGTGGCTTCTGACGATGGCTGCAGAAGGGCCATGTAGATGTTGAAGAGGGTATGGCTCAGGGAGAAGTAAAGTGAGGTGGAATGAGGTGGTCAACCTAACAATATATGTTGCTTTTTACTTTTTTTGGCAAAGGTGTCCAATACATTTATGTTCTAAAACACTGTGTTACATAGCCGATTATACAAAAAATGAAAGTGTTTTGTGGCACTCTGAAAGTTACTCAGTTATGTTCAGTTGAGCTGGTTCATACTTGAGTAGGGTGCAGGTGGGTAGCTCCCTCTGATCTGGAGGCGTAACTCATGAAGAAAACAGTTGTGTTGTTTATCCGTAAACAACGTCCCTACCGTGCACGCCGGAGGGTACAATCCCTTGGTGATGATGTCGACGTAATAAAATTATGCGTGGTTTACGAATAAACAACGCAACTGTTTTCTTCACATAGCCGATGATTTCATCCACAAAGATCCTGAATTACAGCTGCTACTAAACACCATACTAGACTTCATTTATAAAGCTATCACGACCAGAACCCCCGCTTATCTTCAAGATCTCCGGCAGTTCTCTGCATGCTGGCACCCAGGACAACATCAGGCTGCAGAGCAAGTAGTGTAAAATGGAATAGAAAAAAACAAGACAACTGGCCTTTTCCATCTCTGCACCCAGGATTCAGAAAAACATTCCTGTTTCTATCAGGACCACCCGAGTGCTGCTCTAATTTAAGAAGTTCAAGGTGCATCTCTTTAAAGAACAATATATCACAATGTAGAATAAATCCACAACCCAGCTATTTCTCCTATCACTCGTCGACTTTATGCTCATCTTTGAACCTGAGTAGCGCTCAGCTGCATTTAGGCTAGGCATGCACTATAGAAAAACTGTATAGATACATACATACCCCCAAATGCAATGCCAATGTATACCACCCATATGTGGTCAATACAGAAAATAAGCACACTCTACCTGTACACACCCAAGGATGCTTGCCTTTGCTGCTGTAGTTATGCAAGGGTTTCAATGCATCCCTGAAAAGAAATGATTTATAATTTTGGCCAACTCCTTGTGTGCTGCCAATGTGGGGTTTATCCTGGGACTTGTTTACAGCATACAACGTCATCAGCTATTGTCTCCATGTTCTCCTTTAATCAGTTTGATACAGTGATACTTGTACTGTTTACTATTGTTAATGCTCAACTTGCTACCATAAGAAACTGATTTCTCTGTCAAATCTATGTGCTGCGCCTAGAAGCAGGACTGCTGACATTTGCTGCACATTAAAAATGTTAACAAATACAAGTACTATTACTACCAGGCTGAAGGAGGTCAGATTTCAACACCTTGCTTTGCACGAAGTAGAATCCTTCATGAGTAACAGGCAGCAGGAACTCTGTAAAATGCCCTTGTTACTCTCCTTTCTATATGGAGGCAGTCTCAATCAAGCACCCACTTTTAAACTTTTATAAAAATCTGCTGCTTCTTAAGAAAAGCTTATTCATTATTTCAGCTAGGCCAATTACACACAAATAGAGCCCGAGCTTAAATAAATCACTTTCACACTTATGGCCAAATATTTAACTGTGCCTGCAATTTACCAATGGATGGCTCACAGTAACCTGAAAATTAGCATCTGCAGGTGACTACTAGTCTATTGCAGTTTAGTCCGCATCACTACGAGGTTACTAAGCAAGAATTGAGCTGATGGGTATATGAATCTCGATAGGTCCCCAGGTGGCTCTGGAACGCAAAATTGGCTTCTTCCTCTGCCAAGTGAGGTACAATTTTCTACATTCCTGCTTTCTAAGCAAAGTTCAAGCTATATTGGCCGACTGGATGCAAAATACAATTTACACAAACAACACCTACCAGGGCATTCATCAATATAGTATCCACCGAATTCAAAGGCTACAAAAGCCAGTTATCAGTCTCGTGCTTGAAATGCCATAAAAAAAGTGCCTCCAGGTCTTCATGGTTCCCTGTATTTCTTCATCTAGTTTTCAAGGAACTAAGCACCCTGTCTATCACCTCCTTAGTATCCTAGATTCAATCATTATGAAACCACTCGGACTCTACTTAATGTGGTGGGTTTACTCTGCAGGCACAAATACAAGAAGAAAAGGGTGGGCGACAAAGTCAGTATACATGATAATGCCATTTGGGGAGTCATCTCCCTCTGAGCATCAGAACCACACCCAATCATCTCTTTCAGGAACTCTTTAAAACAAGTTTCACCCTAGAACACACTGTTTATCTCTTCATCTATGATCAGTTTACCCGTACTTTCACTTTAGTGCCATGAAGCCACACACTAGTGTACATGCTGTCTATTAAACTATTGAAACCCACCTCCCTGGCTATCTATCTGAAGTAGTGAAGTGTGTATCATAACTGTGGACAAACAGAGTGGTGGGGTGACATGGAACCAACTATTTGAGAATTCAAAGATGTAATTCTTTTTTTTTTTTTTTTTTGTCCTCATACATGCCACCAGATAATGTCAACTCTAGGTAGGCGCTCTCCTGGCCACAGGCATAAACCAACTGTTCCGGCCCTGGGGTCTATGGATAGCCGATGGAGGTCACCAAGAGGTAGGTTGTTTCCTAAGCCAACTCCCATTCACGATGTAGCTTGCCACTTTGGGAGAATAGGACCACTAACCTCTGGCATAATCATTGGACTCATTGGATGTTATCGTTCAGTCCATGCATTCAGAGCACACCAGATCTCATTGGCGCTTTCTCCACCACACAACATATCTAAACGACTGACCGCCATGATGTTTCTAAGGCAGTCTACGAATCTGGGAGGGTTAATAGACTTCCACTCCCTACAGATTACTCTCCTGGCAATAACGATAACATAAAAAATAAACTGCGACACACAATTTCGAGTATTATAATCATTAGGGAGACCAAACACAATCAATCTGGGGCTGGGAACAATTGGGGATGATACCACTTCTTCTATGAATTCACACACCTCACTCCAATAACCCTTGATAGACGGACAATCGAAAAACATATGTCTATCATCCGCCGCTGGAAACTTACATCTTGGGCAAAAATATACTTCTGCAGACAGCTTAGCTAGTTTTGCTGGAGTCCAATAGACCCTATGCAATGTGAATAGGTGGTTTCTTCTAAGATTGGAAGGTTTTATAATTTTTTGGGAGAGTGTAAAAGAATCTATCCAGACCTTCAGGACCTCCCCAGCATCAGGGTCTAAAAGGTCATTCCATAGCTTAACAATTTCAGATTCTAGATTTTCTTTAACCCCCACAAATTTATTATACCAATGCGCAACCTCACCTTTCCATCCCCTGTCCCTATTAATTAATTCCAATGAGAGTATTTCCTTATTATAGGCCCAACACTGCCTCGCCCACCACGAGGACAATTGATAAAATTTGAACCTAGTAATAGTACCCTCCGTTAGGTTCGAGAGGGATTCCCAACTTAATAAAGCCGAATTGATACACAGGTCCCCCCAGTTTGTGATACCTGCCGCCTTCAAAGGTAGCGCTAATCGGTCCAAAAGGCATTCTGGTGTGCCTGGGGAGTCCCAGATTGGGGCTAGGGAATGGTAATAAGGTATATTAAACATTCGACGTAATGTTTGCCAGTTGTTGAGTGCAGTTTTTAGGAGCTTCAGTCGAACCTTTTTAAAAAACTTGTGATCCCCGAATTTGTAAAGAAAAGAGTCTAGGGCGTGTGGGAGATCAGAAAGCATAGCCTGAAAGAGTTTACCCTGAGATGAAGAATCAAGTTTATTTGCTAAAAGTCTGAAGTTCTTAAACTGAAAAGCATAACAATAAAGAAGCAAATCAGGAAGAGCCAGCCCACCCAACTTCAACCCTCTTCTCAATTTCCTCCAGGCGATCCTTGGAGATTTAGTTGCCCAGATGAAGGAACCAATTCTTCCTTGGAGATTAGCAATATCTGTTTTTTTGAAATTGAGGGGGATGGAATTAAATAGGAAGGTGATTTTCGGCAAGATGATCATTTTGACCAGATTGACTCTACCATAGATATTAAGCGGCAAGGTATTCCATCTGGTCAATAGTTTCCTCACTTCCTTTACTACAGTCTCCCAACTTACTTTCGTGACATTATCCAAATTATGGGTAACATAAATTCCTAGGTACCTGATTTTTTGTTTAGCTTCAGGTATCTGTACTGTATTGTTCCAGCTCATAATGTCTGTTTTATCTTTATTTATTTTATATCCAGACACAGCGCCAAAATCCTCCGCTAACTCAAACAGCCTAGGGATAGCCTCAACCGGATTGGACGTATATAGGAGGAGATCGTCAGCATATAGTGCTGTCTTAAGCGTCAAATCCCCTATTTTAAAAGGTAGAATTACTGGATCTGATCTTAAGGAACACACAAAGGGCTCAATATATATATCAAAAAGGAGGGGAGACAGGGGACAACCCTGTCTTGTTCCTCTTGAGATGTTAAACCAGTCTGTAAGGCAACCGTTGACCAAGATTTTGGCCCGGGGATTCCTATATAATGTTATAATGCCCTCGATAAATACATTCGGGAACCCAAACTTCGCCATGGTTTTCCACAAAAATGACCAGTTCACCTGATCGAAGGCTTTTGCTGCATCGATCGCAACGATAGCAAGTGGCAGCCCCCTGTCTGTTGCTATATCTATTGCTCCTAGAACTTGGAACGTGAGTTCATTAAGTTGACGGCCAGGTATGAACCCCCTCTGATCCGAATTGATAATAGATTTAATTATTTTTGCCAACCTAGATGCGAGTATTCCGGAATATATTTTCTGGTCACAGTTAAGCAAGGAAATTGGCCTGTACGATTCTATTTTTTTGGGATCTTTGTTAGGTTTCACTATCAAGGTAATCGTAGCCTCAGACCAGGATGGTGGTGCTTGATCTCCCTGCAGGAAGATTTTATTAAACAGAGTTAGTAGGGGTGTTAAGACTTCCTCCACATTATCTTTATACACCTCGGATGGCAGACCATCCGGACCAGAGGCCTTATTCCTAAACATCTTTTTTATCTGGGCCCGTATTTCTCCTTCAGTAATCCCTGTACCTAGGAAAGCTATGTCACTTTCACTCAGCTGGGGTAGCTCTCTCTGATCCCACCACTTTTCAAGCTCCTCTAGTCCACAGTTATTTTCTTCGTGGTAGAGCTCCTCCATGAATCTTCTTGCCTCTATCCTGATTTCTACATCCTTTGTTAGGAGCATCCCAGAGTCTTTCTGAATAAGCAAGCTTATGTTATTCCTACTTCTCTCGGTCCTCGCCTTCCAGGCCAGGAGTGAGCCACACTTTTCTCCATATTCAAAATTGTGAAGCTTGCTAACTTCCCACTTATCTTTGTTTACCTTATCAGCTCTAGCCTTAAAATCTATCTGTAGCTGTAACAGCTCTTTTTCAAGTATGGGAATCCTGTCTCTTTCTTCCAAGACGGCTAACTGCAACTGTAATTCCTTCTTTTTGATTAAGTCGAGGACCTTAGTATTCTCTATTTTCTCCAGTTTTCTTTTTAATGCCATATGTGAACCAAGGATACCCCTAAGATAGGATTTCAAAGTGTCCCAGACTATTTGCTCTGAGGCAGTCCCAACGTTAACTGAAATAAATTCTAAAAGACTAGCTCTGATTTTGGTTTTAATCTCGTCATCGAGAAGAATAGTTCTATCCAGAGTCCACCTGAACTCCGAGGAGCTAAGCTTGAAGTTGATATTTAACTCCACAGCAAAGTGATCGGACAATCCTGTGGGAATGTGTGAGACTGAAGTAATGTCAGGCACAAAAACACGATCTAGGAGAAAGAAATCTATTCTGGAGTACTGTTTATACTTCTTACTGTAGAAGGAGTACTCTCTGAGGTTGCCATGTTTTACTCTCCATACATCAATTAACGAGAAATCTTTCATGATATTTTTAAGAGCTAGGAGGGATTTATTTGGGGGATTATATTTAGCGTTTGAAGTACGGTCCAGCTGTGTGTCTAATAGAAGATTAAAGTCCCCTCCTAAGATGACTGGAGCTGAATGTAGAATAATATGTTCCTCTAACTTCTGAAGATAATCTGGGCTGTCCTCATTTGGACCATAGTACACAGCACACTGAAAAGTAAAACTTCCGATAGAGAGGACTGCCACCAGCCATCGACCCGATCGATCGGTTTCCCAGTTCTGAACCTTAATCCCCCTGTTCGCACGCACAACTAAAGCTACTCCTCTAGTAGAACCCCTCTGTTTAGAGCAGAGAACTTCCTGTACCCAACTAAGTTTTCCAAATATTTGAGCACAAATCTCCGCCTCAAGATGAGTTTCTTGCAAAAGGTATATATACGCCTCGGTATTTTTTAGAAACTCACATATTCTTTGTTGTTTCCTCAAACTTCTTATACCATTCAAATTCCAGGAAAGGAACTTATTGTTGGAGACTGTATTAGGAATCATCAGAGACTATGACCAGACCTGCAGCTAATAGAAATTTCTGTTTAAGCTCTGTGTTGCAAAATAGCAATTTATGGCATATGAGGACATTTTTATATGATTTTTTCCCCTCTCCCCTGACCCCCCCCTGACCCTCCCCCCGAGGAACCCTCCCCTTATACCTGGCGTAATCACGCCTTAAGGAGCTCTACACCCTTGAAACACCATCAGTGTCTGAAAAATAAATAATTTTTCCCATTTACTCGGTGCTACATCTGACCCTTGTCTATGTGTAATTTATTTTTATTCTTTGTATATATATAAATTTTTTTTTTTTTCATTTTATCACATTTTTTTTTTTTTTTTACGCAAAGTCAGTTGCATCCTATTATATAAACACAAAAAAAGAGTAAACTTTACCTCTTGAGTGTTCCTTACAGAATCAAGCCTAGAAAGTAAAGTGAGTATATGGCCTACGTATGGATATTAACTTACATTTGACTTCTTATTAAGTCTTCCCAAATTAAATTAAATCATATGAGCCTAAAAGGGTTATAAGGAATATGAATCTTTCTCATTTACCCTCATGCCAGAGGATTGGAATTTACTATTATCTCTATTTTCTCATTTTTTGAAGCAGTTCATCTAAAGATGTAATTCTGGGTTAAACGTCAATAGAGCAGGCTTACTCAATGACCGGTCTACATAACTCAACAGCTAGTTTCATTATTTCCCAGTTCATTGTCTAACTTAAATTCTCCACTGCAGAATAATAGGAAACACACAGTTCTAGTGCAAACCTTGGAGGTAATGACTGCATAATCACAAATCCACACATGACCTGCATACAATGGTGGTGTGTGTGTTTCTTCCTTTATTCTTTACAATTCAATCTTCTTTCAAGTTCAGAGCCTCCCATTTCAAAAAGTGTTTTGCTCTCTCCTCAGTGAGTTTTACTTGGATACACAGTTCATCCAATGAAATCTAGACAGCAAACAATCCAGATCCCATTGCGACATCATCTAAAAGTGAGACCACGAAGTGGGCACACAGTGCTCTCTGGTATCAAAATGTGAGACCCTCGACATCCTACAGGCATTTAGATTAGGCTGAAAAACTAGGGAAATCTGCAATAATATTCAGTTCAAGAATTTTACCAACTTCAAGCTCAAAGCAGTATCCTCCATCCTCTGCTTTGTGTGATAGGCTTTACAAGACCCACTGTATATGGGAAATATGACACCATAACGTATTGTTTATAAAACATAGCTCTGCTTCGGTGTGTTATTGTTGTACACTGATCCATTCACAGTTGGGACCTCGGTCAAAGCAAAGCACGTTGCTCAGAAAGAAATTCATCGGAGCATTCAGAACTCAACAAATTGACAAAAATAAATAAAAGAGAGGCCATAAC
The DNA here is from genome assembly GCF_964261635.1 of Lissotriton helveticus. NCBI lineage: Eukaryota > Metazoa > Chordata > Amphibia > Caudata > Salamandridae > Lissotriton > Lissotriton helveticus. Next base: position 1,592,111,962 of record NC_136067.1, on the reverse strand, counting down.
ATTATAGGGTGCAGACAGTAGGAAAAGGTGCCTAGCTCAGCTAAATCCGTTTATTACTCTCCTCGTCTACATACTAATCCCAAAAGCACAGTAAACTAAGTGTAATTTCATAGTTTCTAAATTTTCCATTGTGCCAGGGGGCATCCGCACATCTGAGATGGATTCTAACGCTAAATCACCAAGTCACACATTAGGTTCAATCTGCCAGATTGTTGTGCTGTGGCTGCCTTTCAGTCTGCAGAGTTCTAATGCACAGATGCTGTGAAATAATATCCACAAAGCACAAGGCAGAAGGTTATGCAGGCCTTGGGAGATAATGACTATTTCACTATTATTAATCCTGTGACACGGATATGGTTACAGTGCAGGGACCAGCTAATGCCAGCTGCCATCAATTTCAGGGCACGCCGAGGGCGTTTCAATCAATGCAGGCCAGGCTCAGCAAACTAGACCAAAAAACAGCCACATTTAAATGTAACAAAACTTTTACAAGCTGGCAAACTACTGTAAACTGTATAAAAGGGTAGATCCTAAACTTACAAGTAAAAGTGAAGTTTATGTATTTGAAAAATAACAATGATTGCCTACATTATTAAAATGTTTTTCACACTGTTCCACCTCATTTAATTATTGTATTTGACAGATGGTGTTCGAACATGGTAAAAGGTTTCAGACTTCTTGGGAAATAAAGATCTTGTTAGATTTCCATAGGATGTGATTGTTTTTTCACAAAGGTTTCAGACTTCTGAACTCACATGAGCTAACTAGTTTAAAAGGCACTGCCTAACAACGCTGTAGAAAAATAATACCAAGCGGCAAAATAACACATCTTTTATGGTATGTCTAACTGCTGTTTGTTGGCAACAGGGGACCGCTAATCTCCCGTCACTGTAATTCCCAAAGCATATATTTCCTGTATTTCTCATTACCTCTGCCTTGTTCCCTCCTTTCCTCCATCCAGGTCTTGCTTTTCAATCTCTCCTGTTTCCCTCAATAAAATCCACACAAATTCAACAACAAACCCAATATAAAATAAAAGGGATCAAAAAGAAAAGATTCTACTGCCTCAGGAATGCTTGAAATAACATCAAACACATCAGTGGACGACCATCTTGCAATGATATACACAGTGTGTTAGTGTATTAAGTTTCGAGCATGGTTGCCACGCTTAGAACCAACCTGTTGGCCGTATCAGAGTGGTTGAACAATGATACTTTATGGCCAATCCCGTCCCATGATGGTTGCCTGGTTTGGAGGCAGTGACCGCGTAGGATGTGACACACTGCTGTAGTATTCTTAAGAAATTAACATAAAATGGAAGGGAAGAAAAGAAAAGAAATAAAAGAGGACCTCTAAAAGGAGTAATGGGACCCAGCAGCCCTGGCACTGAAGCACGCTCATTTTTTGGCAGCTGCACACATGATTAGACAAATGCTGTCACTCACAGGGAAAGTGGGATGACCCATTGGCACATGCTGTATTCTGTAATGGAAAGAAATAAAGTGTAAATGACACCCACACAGAATAATGGTAGAAGAGGCCTAACCCAAATCCCTTCTATGTATGTATATGTGTGTGTGTGGGTGTGTGTGTGTGTGTGTGTGTGTGTGTATATATATATATATATATATATATATATATATACATACATATGTGTGTGTGCATGTATATGTAGCAAATGTATGTATATGTACGTACATATGTGTGTGTGTGTGTGTGTGTGTGTGTGATACATATTACAGTGAAAATCTTACACCCCTGGGATTTGTCATGTGATGTAATCAACACAAAAATCCTTCCCTGAAAAGGTAATCTGTTGTATTTCAAGCAACAAAATATGTTTACAAGCTTTAACTAACTAACGCCCCATTTCACTGCTTCCCCTGTTTAGTAAGTTGCTGGAAAAGCACATTAACACTCATCTTTCTGCCTTTATTGAATCTTCCAACTGTCCTACGCGGACAACACTCAACTCCTTCTTTCTTACAAAAGATACTCCCAATATCCAAAACATGTTCGTGAAAGGTATGAAAGTTATAACATCTTGGATGACCAGTAATTGCTTGCAGTTGAACGCAGGGAAGACAGAAAAAATGCTTTTCAAGGAGGCTGTCACCAGCTGGTCCCCTAGCAGGTGGTCAAAAGAATTAGGCCCAGCCCCATCTCCCAAGTCAGTAGTTAAAAATCTAGAGGTACTAATAGATAATGACTTAAATCTGGATGAACATATAGCAGTAACTAAAATAGCTTGCTCCGGAAGGTTTTCCATTTCCTTCCTGCATCAACACGTAACACACTGATCCATGCCCTAGTACTTAGCCGTTTGGACTTCAGCAATGCTTTGCTGATCTCTGCTAAGGAATCTGCCTTGCAGAGTCTTCAGGTGGTGCAGAACACAGCTGCTCGTTTGGTAACCAGTGCACCTTATCGTGCCCCATCACTGCCCCAACTACACAAACTTCACTGGTTACCCATTGCAAAAGAATTCATTTTAAAATTTGCTGCATCGTGTTCAAAGGCCTAAACCAGATGGGGCCTGCCAATCTGGCTGACAAACTAGTTAAATACACACCGTCAAGCTCTCTTCGTTCTGAAGGCAAAGAAAGGCCTTTTTGTCATACCCCATATCAAGCAAGCCGGACTGGGAGGAAAATCGTTTTCCTACCTGGCCCCCAGACTATGCAATCAACTGCCCCTAGGATATCCGCCTTACCACTAACTATCTAGGCTTTAGGAAAAAACTTAAAACTCTGCTCTTTTAATTCTGCACCCCATACCCATATATGTCCATAGCGCTGAGATACCCGATACGGGGTGATTCAGGTGCTTTACAAATGATATAAATAAATAAATAAATAAACAAAGTATATTAACAATCTACTCTTAAGAGTCTATTGGCCTTAACATTTGTTTCATGATACATAAATCAGGTTTATAGCCTTTACCTTTGCATAATAGACTAGACTTATAGAATCTAAAATAACATCTCTCAATGAAGCAATTAGGCACATAGGCTTTATCATTGGCTTGTCACCATAGCCAATTCAGACCTACGGTATTGAGCTTCCCATTTGAGAATGTGGCCATCTGACTGCGGCAAGGGGTGGCTTTTCAATTTGCTTCTAATGCTCAGGTGAGTTGCCTAAGTCAGTCCTGATGCTCAAATACTCTTGCAAAAATTGCCATCCCAACAATGTGCACAAACTTTATGCAGTCACTCAAAGTAAAAGGAGCAATAGATAGATTGGGCTAACCCACTGCCCCATGCTGTATTCTGTGCTGGGCGAAATCAAAGCGTGTATGACAGATAAAAAGACCAGTGGATAAAGCCTGCAAACCTAAAGCCCCTTGAAGTTTGTATGCGTATGACATTTTTGGAAAACAATAGTCTGGTGAAATTAAAATAATGAATGAATACATGAAGACCTGGCTATTCAGCAAATCAACTGGACCCTGCCAGAGCCTGGATACCCTCATGGGTGACAAGAAGCGGTCTAAAAAATCTAATTATTGATAATCTGTAGAAATGGCATCACCTACTGTATTGATTTATTTTGATCTTATTAAAGTATTTGTTTCTAATACACTTCAGACTTCCGATTTTCTAGCTTTCTATTTGCTGGCTTGATTTGTTTTAGGCTGTCCATGGGGAGTTTGTCCCTCTCAGGGAGTAAAGCCTTTTCACAGCAACTCCCCTTGTATTCTCCCAAAAGTGCTCCTTTCAGTAAACAGGCCTGTAAATCTTGTTCTTATCTTGTCACATTTGCTGTGCATTCAAAGACAGTGGTCAAGTGTCAGGCTCTGTCTTCTGAGCGAGCTTGGTGTTTACTTTTTTATTCTCTCTGACTTCAAAGTGAGAGGACTTGCATGACAATCCTGCTGGATACTGGGGGTAGGAAATGTTTTTTCTTGTAGCATTTAACATTTAAATGAACTGCGCAAGTATTTCAAAATACATCACAATTGGGAGCTCACAAATGAAGCACTTTTTTGTTAATTACAAAGCAAATTGTAAGCAATAGGTTGAATGCATTGCAAGGGAAGCTTCCTGTGTGTCCCCAAGATGCCCTTAGCAAACCAGGCTTACCTAAAAAGGGAGAAGATTTTATAATGAAGCATAAACACCTGCAAATGAGCAAGTGTGTGTACTACAATGCTGATGTTTCACATGGATGCACTTATATATCATATATGGTTACTTTTACTCAAATACCTGATGGATTTTGATGGTATAAATGTATATTTAGCCAATAAATAAATATAAGAACATACTCTTTGCAGCATTATTTTCTCACAAAAGCCAGAATATCTATAGACAAACAAAATATATGAGGAAAAAATAACAATGAATACTGGTGGAAATGTAAAAAAAATATATATACATTAACATTTAGAGCCCTCTACATAAATATGGTCATGCACATAACTGTATTTATTATTCAAGAATAAATATTAATTTCAAATAGGTGTACAAATGTGAATTACAAAGCCCTATGCTATTTGTCTGACACTTTTAGAAGGAAATCAGCTGTGACTGGATTCTTCACACAATGCTCTAGATTGAAACAGTACCCACCAAGTGCTGGAGCTTAACAGTCTTCAATGGCAAAAGCTACTGATTACATGTTAGTGTTTCTTTGTTTTACACCTCTGTGGTGTCGTCTCCAAGCATAAAGCGCCTCAGCAAGGTCCCCAATTCCCGAACTCTCTACACCTTGTAGAGGTGTCCCACTATGTAGGCCAGTTGATGACACCAGTGTTTTCCCTTCACCCCGCTCTGAGCATCACTGCCTCAAGCAGCATACTGTTAAACCCTTGGCATCAATGCTAAGTGGCCTTATTCAGATCCATTTTGCAGGGGTTAAGAATATGCAATCAGGCCAATTTGCTCACACTCCCAACGAGTTCAACCACAATATACCAGATGATCTAGAGGATTCAGAGCCCCCCTAAGGTCAACCACTTTTCAACACATACACAACTTAAAATGTAAATTTACAGGCTCAGAGGGCATCAGCAGAAAATCCCTCGGGATGCTTTGCATAATGGCTAGTTATAGAGATTCATAAACACATTTCTTTCTTTCCCAAGAACCGTATGTGATTGAGGAACTGAGGCAGGAGTGTGCATGTAAATGCTATCTGGTTCTGACCAGACTCATGTCAACAAAATAATTAAATAAAAAATACATGCATATGTACATACATAGAGGGGCACTGAGTCAGCCATCTTAATCCACTGGTCTGTGCAACTATATTTCACATTTTGTTTCCACCAACCAGAAAACAGCAGGGGGAAAAGAGTCTGACAACTTGAGATACACTCTTCCACTGTGGGTGACAGCATTTTCCTAATAACACGTGCACGCTCACCTAAAAAGACATGCACACAGGGATGGTGGCTCTATACTTTGCTTTATAAATGCTTTCCACCCAACTTTGTGTTATATTTTAATATTTTTATCAGTCATCCTCAACTGCGTAATCTAGGTCGTCCTGGTACAGTTATTCACATCCAATAGTACCCTTCTGTTTGTGAATATTTTTCTCTAATATGCCTATAAACTGACAACCATTGGTAAAGCCAATAGGTCTTGCCAATGCGAGAGCTATTGACTTTGCCAATGTCTTTTAGCCATGTTGTACAGCAGCGTGGCTGCTGTTCAGTATTGCTTAAGTTAATGGCATAGAGTAAAGTGACGTCCGGAGACTGGCGTAGAGAACAATGGAGTAGAATGGCATAGAGTGGAGAGGCCTAGAGGGAGTAGCATAGAATAGAATGGCATGGAGTGAAGTGGCATGCAGTGGAGTAGAGTGGCATATAGTGGTATGGCATAGAGTGCAGTAGCAGAGTAGTGTGGCATAGAGTGACGGAGCATTAAGTGGAGAGGCGAATAGTGCAGTAGCATTAAGTGTGGAGGCGTAGAGTGCAGTGGCGAGAAATGCAGTGGAGTGGCATAGTGAAGTGGTGTAGAGTGAAGTGAAGTGGCATCGGGTGGAGTGGTGGGGAGTGGCGCAGAAAGGGTGGCGTAGAGTAGTATACAGTGCTGTGAAGTGGTGAACAGTGGTGTGGAGTGCAGTAGCGTCGAACTGCATGGAGTGGCATAGAGCAGAGTAGCGTAGGGAGAAGTAGTATAGTGGAGTTTGACCTGACAGAGTACAGTAGCATAGAGGAGAGTGGAATGGAGTGGCGTAGAGTAGAGCGGCATAGAATAGAGTGCAGTAGAGTACTATGGAGTATAGTGGCATTTTTGGGAATGAGGGGTGCAGAGTACAGTAGAATGACATTGTGTGGAGTGGAGTTGCTTAGAGTAGAGTGACATTGTGTGGAGTAGAGTACAGTAGAGTGGCTTGCAGTAGTGTAGAATGGTATGGAATGGCATAAAGTAGAGTGGCTTACGGAGAAGTAGCATAAAGGTGATGAGTGTGGAGTGGCATAGAGAAGAATAGAGTAGAGTGGAGTTGCATAGAGTACAGTGGAGCAGAGTGGTATTTTGTGGAATAAAGTGGTGTGGAGTGCCGTTGAATGGCATTATCTGGAGTGGCGTAGATTGAAGTGGTGTAAAGTACAGTGAAGTGGCTTAGAGTTGAGTGGGATAGAGTAAAGGGGCATTGAGTGGCATAGAGTGGAACAGAGTGGCGTAGAATGAAATAGTGTAAAGTGGAGTATGAACTGCAATAGTGTGAAGTGGTGTAGAATGGAATGACGTAGAGTGGAGAGGCGTGAAGTGACACGGACTGGGGTGGCACATAGAAGAGAAGAGCAGCATAGAGTGGCAAAGAGTGGCGTTGAGCGGAATGTAATTATGCGGAGTGGCGTAGACTAGCATAGAGTAGAGTGGCATAGAGTGGTTTAGAGTAAAGTGACAGAGTGGCATGGAGTGGAGTGGTGTTGAGTAGAATGGTGCAGAGTGAAGAAGTGTGGAGTGGAATTGCGTAGAGTACAGCAGCATAGAGTGGAGTGGCACAGCCTGAAGTGGAGATGCATAGAGTGAAGTGGCTTAGAGTGGGGCAGAGTAAATTGGAGTGGCAAAGAGTACCTTAGCGTAGAGTGGAGTGGCTTGGAGTAAATACAGTTGTGGGAGTAAGTAACTTAAAGAAGGAGCCAAACTTAAAATCAACAGAAAGATATGAGGCATAAAAGGAAAGAACAGCTGAAAGGCAACGAAAATAAGCATGTGTCAGTAAGCATCATGAAGGTGTTGTATTGTTAGGGTGCCATTTACACATTATAATGGCTTTATCTAACCACGAAAAAAGTAATTGCAGGTGTATATAAACAATGTCCAAAACTGAAAACAAAAAGCATGGAGAAAGCAACTTGAGAACTGGAATAGGAGAAGTGTCCTGAAATGCATAAGTGTACAGTGATAAATAATTAACAAATATTTTTAAAATCTATATAAAAAATGCAGCAGTGAAAGAAAGAGTACCTGAATCACAGCGCGAACAGCGAACGGACATTAATTGAGATGAATCAATCTGTGTTTGGTCCATACTTCACACAAATAAAAGGAAGTGATGGCCAGCATGCCCTGGCCAATTAGGAAGCGGCAAAAAAGAGTTACAATGAAGCCAACCAATGGTAAGCAATGGGCAAGCTCCAAGTACTTTATTTATAAAGTTTTATATAGCGCGAACTTGATCCCGAATGATATCAGAGCGCTTTACAATTTGAGGGAAAGGAAGGTAACAAATCAAAAGATGAGTCTAACATGGGGAATCTGGGAGCGTGGCCAAGCAGCATGGCCGACAGGACGTGAGCTCCACCAGCTCCGTCCCGAAGACCGGTGAAATCCTGTGACAAACTCCTGCCCGGGCTGTCACGCTACATGTGAACTGTGTCGGAACCCGCCCTGACCCGACTGAGGCCATTGACCCGGAGACGCGGTCCCGGAATCCTTCGTGGACGAAGGCAAAGACTCTGCCGGGGGTGGCACCGGCGCGTTGCATCACGCAATGCTGCGGACTGGGCCTGTACGGCGACGCCGGACTGCGGGCGATCCGCCTGACACTGTCGGGTTGGCCTGCCCCCTGCCGGACCCTGGAGTCTTATCCGAGACCCCCGGAGGCGGACTACAGAAGCGGGAGGTGGCGGCTTCGCACCTCGGTGACCGGAGGTGGTAGTGGAGACGACGTGGAGGTGCCGTCCATTTTGGCCGCGCTCCCGAGGCGGAGCTCCGCCCCCGACGCTGCTGCAGCCGGAGATTGCCCGGATCGTCGCCGGAGGGCCTGCACTCTGCGGCGGAGGGCGTGAGTACTAATGCCCTGACCCTTATCGGTGATCGCAGTTGGAGTCGGGGTCCCGACTGACCGGGTGCCCGACCTGGCCTGATCCTTCTACGGCGTCCCGCAGAACTGCGCGCCTGCTTCCCTCGCCCCCCCCTGATCTACGAACTGTGTTTCGCTTCCAGCTTCATTCGCCACACTGCCTTTGGGGGGGGCACGGGGACTGGCGATCCTGCGACTGCGGTGGTCCTTCGCCCCCTCCCCCACTCGACCGCCCTTTTGACTGCGCCTAGGTGAGGCTGTGGAGAAGTGTGGCGGGGTGCGACTTTCCCTCGGCCTGGCCTGCGACTGTGGACCCCTTCGTGGGGGGGAGTGATTTCTGAGGCTTGCTGACTCCTGGCTGCTGGCTGGAGGTGGGGGTAATCGTGCAGCGAGGGAGTGACTGTGACCGCATTGCCGCCTGTCCGGATCCTTGCTCCCTCGAGGTGGTGCTGGACCCTGGCCTCCACTGTACTACCGGTGTTGTGAGGAGGCGCGACCGCGTTGTCTTCATCCTGCCCTGCTTGCTGGAACACCTGATCTCTCTTGGGAGCTACTTGTACCGCGTTGCTTCTGTGCCCTGCTGTGATATTGTGCCTTCTATAGCACTTGTCCCAGACCTGGTTGAGGGGTTCCTCCCGGGCCACTGGGGCCAAGGGTAGCCGCCTTGGGACGCGCCGTTTTGGCGCTGCAATAGTCGGGATGGCGGCCCGCTCAAGCCGTTCCTCGAAGGCCTCCCAGACGAACACAATGGTACAATATACTACTCCCGACTCCCGCCGCAGAGGATCACACGCCAGACATGGGCTGAGGATAGCGGGAGGGGGCTGCAGAGCCATCCAGAGCTGAAATCCTTAAAGCCATTCAGGGATCCCACTCTGCCCTGGAGCGCCAGATAGAGACGTCTCTATAGATGTCAACCTGCTGCGGACAGACCTCCGCAAATTGGCAGATAAGGTGTCGGATGCAGAGGGCAACATCACTCAGTTGCAGGGAGAGGTTGCATCTCTACAGAAATCGCTTGCCCAACTTACCTCTACTACCCGCGCATTGGAACGACGTGCCGAGGACGCGGAAGGGAGGGCACGTCGGAGTAACATCAGGGTCCTGGGGGTTCCGGAGCGACTGGAGGCGGGGAACCCTGAACGCTTCCTGGAAACTTGGATCCGTGCATATCTGTGTCCGACTGGATTGTCCAGCGTCTTCATAGTGGAGCGAGCTCATAGGGCACTCGTGCCCCCTCCAAGACCAGGTGAGGCTTCTAGAGCCCTCATCGCGAATATCCTCAATTACAAAGACCGTGATTGCATCCTTAAAGCTGCAAAGGAATCGGAGTCCCTCATGATCGAGAACAGTCGAGTGTCAATCTATCCTGACTATACTCAACAAGTACAGGAACAGAGAAAATCCTACTTGGGGGTTAAACAAAAGCTACGTGCAATGCAGCGTCAATATATGCTTTTATATCCTGCCAAACTTAAAGTACTGTCCCAAGGCCGCGCGCACTTCTTTGAGACGCCGGCGGAGGTGTGGGAATGGCTCGAGATCAGAGGAGATGATTTGCCCCCGGGTGAACGAGGTGGACCGCGTGAGACTTGGGGGACCAGACCGCAGAGGAGACGTCGTGGTAGGAGAGGACGCCGATCTAGGTCCCGGGGTTCTCCTGAGTCTCGTCCCACGGTGGGGGCGGATGGAGCTATTCATCTGGAATCCTCGCTGATGAGAGCGGGTTCGGGGTCCCCCGAGGCCCCTGCTCCTGGTGATGTTTTGGTACCAGACACCTTGCAAGAGACGTCCTTGGGAACGGACTCTGAGGCTCCGGTGGTCCCGGAGACGGCCCTAACTGAACCGAGGTTGGAATAACTTTTTCCCTTTACTTTGTTCTTGTTCATCCTGTTCCTTTGCTTTGCCCTCAAAGTACCTATCTGTACGGATGTCCTCTGATTGGGCGACCATCTGCTAACGTGGTGCTGGGTTACCGCACCCCATCCTTGTTGCTGGGGCTTTCCTGGATGATGGTCTATGCTGTAGGACTGGCGTCCTGGTGTTCTGGGGAGTGGGGGAGGGGTGTGGGGGACCGACCATGGTTCTGAGTGTTGTCATGCCCACATTGCTGGCAGACTTGAGGAGACATGCCCGGGTCTTTTTTCTTGGGTTTGTTGGGTCTTTTGGGGAGCTGGGAGGGAGGGTGGGTGGGATTGACTTGGGGTGTGTGAGTGTGGGTTGACTGGGCTGTATGGGGTGGCTGTGCATGTCCTGGCACTGGCGGGGGAAGGGCGGGGTGGCGTTTTTCTGTGTTGCTATCCTATTGCTCGTGGGTGGGGGTGGGAGAGGGGATTTTGCAAAAGTTTTGTGTTGTGGGGATGTTGGGGGGTGGGGTGGGGTTCGAGACGGAAGTCTCATTGGCATCATGTACACATTGATTCAGAATTGTGGGGAGCTCAATTTCTGGGCTGCACCTCCAGATTTACATGCAGTGGGGGCCGGGGGGACCCGGTTCACGTTGCACCTACGCTATGGCCCGGTTGGGCGTACTCATAGGCCATGGGTTTCAAGTTTTTAACATGGAATGTGCGTGGCCTGGGCACCTGCACCAAAAGACACAGAGTCCTCACCTTCCTTAAGCGTCATGGGGTCTCGGTTGCCTGCTTGCAGGAGATCCATCTGGATGATGATGGCGCACAGCGTTTGTCTAGGAAATGGAGAGGCCAGATTTTTCATTCCTCCTTCTCTACATACGCTAGGGGGGTCCTCATTTGGGTGGCCCCGGGGATTCCCTGTGCTGTACAATATATCGACGCGGATGTGGAAGGCAGGTATTTATTAGCGAGGCTTAGGTTAGACGACAGGGAATTCCTGCTCCTTAACACGTATGCCCCGAACACTGATGACCCGGCCTTCTTCTCTCAGATCCAGGATCTTTTGGCTCCGAGCTTGGATGCGCCCCTCCTCTGGTTTGGGGATTTCAATTGCATACTGGACCATGAGCTGGACCGTCAACCACCCAGAGCGGGCACTAAGCCCCGTATGACACCGTGTCTGCGGGAAGTGATGCACAACCTTGGGGCGCGTGACGTGTGGCGTACTTGCCACCCCACCCAGAAGATCTATACGTGCTACACTCCGACACACGGTACGCATAGTAGACTAGACCGCGTACTTGCGGCTAACCTCACCACCTCCCTTACCTTGTCGGTTACTCATCAGGCTCGATACCTGTCGGATCACGCCCCAGTGACGTGTGTGGCGCAGTGGCCTGATCGTGCCGCGCGCCCGCGAACGTGGAGGTCGCCTGTTGACTTGCTACAGGATCCAGTGGCTAGGGAACACGTAGCGGAGTCACTGTCGGGCTATTTGGACCTCAACTGGGGGGGCGATGACCTACCCTACTCCACCAAGTGGGAGGCATTAAAGGCGGTGGTGCGCGGCGCATGTATGGGCCTTTCCTATGGGGTCCGGAAACAATTGTTGTCTGAATCACAAGATGCAGAGCTGGCGCTTCAACGAGCCCAGTCTCGTGCTGATCCGGTAGAACTGGATTATCAGACGGAGAGGGAGGCCTTGGTGTTGATCCATGACATACTTACACGCCTTGACAAATTCACGCTGGGCCAGTACAGGCAACGTCTCCATCGCGAGGGGGATAAGTCCGGCCGTTTATTGGCCTGGATACTGCGGCGAGAGTTCGCACCTGAAAGGATAGTAGCCCTACGGAACTCCGCTGGCATTATGGTCCACTCTGAGACTGATGTTCTTGAGGTTCTTCGTGACCGTTTGCAGACTGTCTATGAGGCTGACCCATTGATCTCGGAGGATATCAGTCGATCGTATCTTGAGGGCCTCCAACTCCAGACACTACCGGAGGCTGCGGTGAAGGAGCTTGACACGAATCTGACACTGGGTGAGATTACTGCAGCGATAGCTGCTCTCCCCAGCTCTAAAACCCCTGGGGGTGATGGGTATCCGGCTGAGTTCTATCACTCCCTCGGGAATGTCCTGGCCCCCCTCCTTTTGCAGGTCTACAATGAGGCTCTGCACGCTGGTACCCTTCCGCCTACCATGAATCAAGGAGAGGTGTGCATGATTCTGAAGCCTGGCGGGGACAACACTGATCCCGCGGCATATCGTCCTATCACGCTGCTAAATACGGATGCGAAAATCCTTACCAAATTATTGGCCACGCGCCTTGCCCCACTCATGACCCGTCTAGTCCACCCTGACCAGTGTGGATTTATCCCGGGTCGTAACACGGCGATGAATTCGCGTCGCCTCAATCATATACTGCACGAGGTGCAGGGACGGGAGGGTCCTCACGTGTTGGTCTCGATTGATTTGGCTAAGGCCTTTGATACGGTGCACTGGGAATACCTGATGCAGGTGCTCCAGAAAATGGGGTTCGGACCTCGATTCCGTGACTGGATCCGAGCGCTCTACAAAGCGCCCCGAGCCAGGGTATGACTGGGTACAGAAAAGGGGGTGGTGATGAACAGAGTGTCTGAATTAAGCAGACCACTCTTACCCAGTCCAAAGATCAGGGCTTGATCCATCACCGTTATTTATCTCACTGCCCCATCCCAGCTCAGAACCTGGCTATATGCAAATTAGTCTGTCCCTGGCCCAGTGCATCATGGGAACAGGGCAGACCAAACTACCAAGCCAATTCTTCACCAGAAAGGAGACAAGCTACCGGGGACCGGTTTCTGGCATTTCAGCCTCTTCGGCCCGGCTTGCTTGAATCCTGATGGAGCAGTGAGAAAGGGACTCATGTCTGAGTATACCCTGCCACACCTATAGTGGCCAAAATCGATACAGAAAAGGGGGTGGTGATGAACAGAGTGTCTGAATTAAGCAGACCACTCTTACCCAGTCCAAAGATCAGGGCTTGATCCATCACCGTTATTTATCTCACTGCCCCATCCCAGCTCAGAACCTGGCTATATGCAAATTAGTCTGTCCCTGGCCCAGTGCATCATGGGAACAGGGCAGACCAAACTACCAAGCCAATTCTTCACCAGAAAGGAGACAAGCTACCGGGGACCGGTTTCTGGCATTTCAGCCTCTTCGGCCCGGCTTGCTTGAATCCTGATGGAGCAGTGAGAAAGGGACTCATGTCTGAGTATACCCTGCCACACCTATAGTGGCCAAAATCGATACAGAAAAGGGGGTGGTGATGAACAGAGTGTCTGAATTAAGCAGACCACTCTTACCCAGTCCAAAGATCAGGGCTTGATCCATCACCGTTATTTATCTCACTGCCCCATCCCAGCTCAGAACCTGGCTATATGCAAATTAGTCTGTCCCTGGCCCAGTGCATCATGGGAACAGGGCAGACCAAACTACCAAGCCAATTCTTCACCAGAAAGGAGACAAGCTACCGGGGACCGGTTTCTGGCATTTCAGCCTCTTCGGCCCGGCTTGCTTGAATCCTGATGGAGCAGTGAGAAAGGGACTCATGTCTGAGTATACCCTGCCACACCTATAGTGGCCAAAATCGATACAGAAAAGGGGGTGGTGATGAACAGAGTGTCTGAATTAAGCAGACCACTCTTACCCAGTCCAAAGATCAGGGCTTGATCCATCACCGTTATTTATCTCACTGCCCCATCCCAGCTCAGAACCTGGCTATATGCAAATTAGTCTGTCCCTGGCCCAGTGCATCATGGGAACAGGGCAGACCAAACTACCAAGCCAATTCTTCACCAGAAAGGAGACAAGCTACCGGGGACCGGTTTCTGGCATTTCAGCCTCTTCGGCCCGGCTTGCTTGAATCCTGATGGAGCAGTGAGAAAGGGACTCATGTCTGAGTATACCCTGCCACACCTATAGTGGCCAAAATCGATACAGAAAAGGGGGTGGTGATGAACAGAGTGTCTGAATTAAGCAGACCACTCTTACCCAGTCCAAAGATCAGGGCTTGATCCATCACCGTTATTTATCTCACTGCCCCATCCCAGCTCAGAACCTGGCTATATGCAAATTAGTCTGTCCCTGGCCCAGTGCATCATGGGAACAGGGCAGACCAAACTACCAAGCCAATTCTTCACCAGAAAGGAGACAAGCTACCGGGGACCGGTTTCTGGCATTTCAGCCTCTTCGGCCCGGCTTGCTTGAATCCTGATGGAGCAGTGAGAAAGGGACTCATGTCTGAGTATACCCTGCCACACCTATAGTGGCCAAAATCGATACAGAAAAGGGGGTGGTGATGAACAGAGTGTCTGAATTAAGCAGACCACTCTTACCCAGTCCAAAGATCAGGGCTTGATCCATCACCGTTATTTATCTCACTGCCCCATCCCAGCTCAGAACCTGGCTATATGCAAATTAGTCTGTCCCTGGCCCAGTGCATCATGGGAACAGGGCAGACCAAACTACCAAGCCAATTCTTCACCAGAAAGGAGACAAGCTACCGGGGACCGGTTTCTGGCATTTCAGCCTCTTCGGCCCGGCTTGCTTGAATCCTGATGGAGCAGTGAGAAAGGGACTCATGTCTGAGTATACCCTGCCACACCTATAGTGGCCAAAATCGATACAGAAAAGGGGGTGGTGATGAACAGAGTGTCTGAATTAAGCAGACCACTCTTACCCAGTCCAAAGATCAGGGCTTGATCCATCACCGTTATTTATCTCACTGCCCCATCCCAGCTCAGAACCTGGCTATATGCAAATTAGTCTGTCCCTGGCCCAGTGCATCATGGGAACAGGGCAGACCAAACTACCAAGCCAATTCTTCACCAGAAAGGAGACAAGCTACCGGGGACCGGTTTCTGGCATTTCAGCCTCTTCGGCCCGGCTTGCTTGAATCCTGATGGAGCAGTGAGAAAGGGACTCATGTCTGAGTATACCCTGCCACACCTATAGTGGCCAAAATCGATACAGAAAAGGGGGTGGTGATGAACAGAGTGTCTGAATTAAGCAGACCACTCTTACCCAGTCCAAAGATCAGGGCTTGATCCATCACCGTTATTTATCTCACTGCCCCATCCCAGCTCAGAACCTGGCTATATGCAAATTAGTCTGTCCCTGGCCCAGTGCATCATGGGAACAGGGCAGACCAAACTACCAAGCCAATTCTTCACCAGAAAGGAGACAAGCTACCGGGGACCGGTTTCTGGCATTTCAGCCTCTTCGGCCCGGCTTGCTTGAATCCTGATGGAGCAGTGAGAAAGGGACTCATGTCTGAGTATACCCTGCCACACCTATAGTGGCCAAAATCGATACAGAAAAGGGGGTGGTGATGAACAGAGTGTCTGAATTAAGCAGACCACTCTTACCCAGTCCAAAGATCAGGGCTTGATCCATCACCGTTATTTATCTCACTGCCCCATCCCAGCTCAGAACCTGGCTATATGCAAATTAGTCTGTCCCTGGCCCAGTGCATCATGGGAACAGGGCAGACCAAACTACCAAGCCAATTCTTCACCAGAAAGGAGACAAGCTACCGGGGACCGGTTTCTGGCATTTCAGCCTCTTCGGCCCGGCTTGCTTGAATCCTGATGGAGCAGTGAGAAAGGGACTCATGTCTGAGTATACCCTGCCACACCTATAGTGGCCAAAATCGATACAGAAAAGGGGGTGGTGATGAACAGAGTGTCTGAATTAAGCAGACCACTCTTACCCAGTCCAAAGATCAGGGCTTGATCCATCACCGTTATTTATCTCACTGCCCCATCCCAGCTCAGAACCTGGCTATATGCAAATTAGTCTGTCCCTGGCCCAGTGCATCATGGGAACAGGGCAGACCAAACTACCAAGCCAATTCTTCACCAGAAAGGAGACAAGCTACCGGGGACCGGTTTCTGGCATTTCAGCCTCTTCGGCCCGGCTTGCTTGAATCCTGATGGAGCAGTGAGAAAGGGACTCATGTCTGAGTATACCCTGCCACACCTATAGTGGCCAAAATCGATACAGAAAAGGGGGTGGTGATGAACAGAGTGTCTGAATTAAGCAGACCACTCTTACCCAGTCCAAAGATCAGGGCTTGATCCATCACCGTTATTTATCTCACTGCCCCATCCCAGCTCAGAACCTGGCTATATGCAAATTAGTCTGTCCCTGGCCCAGTGCATCATGGGAACAGGGCAGACCAAACTACCAAGCCAATTCTTCACCAGAAAGGAGACAAGCTACCGGGGACCGGTTTCTGGCATTTCAGCCTCTTCGGCCCGGCTTGCTTGAATCCTGATGGAGCAGTGAGAAAGGGACTCATGTCTGAGTATACCCTGCCACACCTATAGTGGCCAAAATCGATACAGAAAAGGGGGTGGTGATGAACAGAGTGTCTGAATTAAGCAGACCACTCTTACCCAGTCCAAAGATCAGGGCTTGATCCATCACCGTTATTTATCTCACTGCCCCATCCCAGCTCAGAACCTGGCTATATGCAAATTAGTCTGTCCCTGGCCCAGTGCATCATGGGAACAGGGCAGACCAAACTACCAAGCCAATTCTTCACCAGAAAGGAGACAAGCTACCGGGGACCGGTTTCTGGCATTTCAGCCTCTTCGGCCCGGCTTGCTTGAATCCTGATGGAGCAGTGAGAAAGGGACTCATGTCTGAGTATACCCTGCCACACCTATAGTGGCCAAAATCGATACAGAAAAGGGGGTGGTGATGAACAGAGTGTCTGAATTAAGCAGACCACTCTTACCCAGTCCAAAGATCAGGGCTTGATCCATCACCGTTATTTATCTCACTGCCCCATCCCAGCTCAGAACCTGGCTATATGCAAATTAGTCTGTCCCTGGCCCAGTGCATCATGGGAACAGGGCAGACCAAACTACCAAGCCAATTCTTCACCAGAAAGGAGACAAGCTACCGGGGACCGGTTTCTGGCATTTCAGCCTCTTCGGCCCGGCTTGCTTGAATCCTGATGGAGCAGTGAGAAAGGGACTCATGTCTGAGTATACCCTGCCACACCTATAGTGGCCAAAATCGATACAGAAAAGGGGGTGGTGATGAACAGAGTGTCTGAATTAAGCAGACCACTCTTACCCAGTCCAAAGATCAGGGCTTGATCCATCACCGTTATTTATCTCACTGCCCCATCCCAGCTCAGAACCTGGCTATATGCAAATTAGTCTGTCCCTGGCCCAGTGCATCATGGGAACAGGGCAGACCAAACTACCAAGCCAATTCTTCACCAGAAAGGAGACAAGCTACCGGGGACCGGTTTCTGGCATTTCAGCCTCTTCGGCCCGGCTTGCTTGAATCCTGATGGAGCAGTGAGAAAGGGACTCATGTCTGAGTATACCCTGCCACACCTATAGTGGCCAAAATCGATACAGAAAAGGGGGTGGTGATGAACAGAGTGTCTGAATTAAGCAGACCACTCTTACCCAGTCCAAAGATCAGGGCTTGATCCATCACCGTTATTTATCTCACTGCCCCATCCCAGCTCAGAACCTGGCTATATGACTGGGAGCAGCCCGCTCGGCAGAGTGGTCGCTCGGGAGAGGCACCCAACAGGGCTGCCCTATCTCCTCTCTTCTATGATGCCTCGGAGTCTGACTGTGGAGGAGAGGGTGCTGGAGGGGAGGACCATGAGACAGTGTAGGTGTCCCCCGTTGCCACGCTAAGATCCCTTAATATGTATGTATGTCTATTGGTGTGACTCCCATAGGTCTATACCGCCTTAAATTGACCGGACCTTAGCTGGCCCTCACGCAAATGTCCTACTCTATTGGATCAGTACTAGCGATGCCATTCGAGGGGTGTTTAGTTGTTGTTACACTGTTTTGTAATATAAGAATGTGAAATGGTTAAAAAATGGCGAAGGCACTGATGGGTTTCATATTTTTGGAGCACAAATGCAAACTTCTCCTTTTAGAAATATGCCCTGATCCTACGCCGCCCAGCCTCCGGGATGTGGGCCATACATGGCTGTGTAGTGCTGTTGGAATTGCATACTCTTACTGATTGCATATCTACAGTGTTGATGTCGGTATGCTTTGAGCCTTTTTTTCTATGACTTCGCTGCAATAAAAATATGTTAAAAAAAAAAAAACATGGGGATTCTAATAGGCATTGAATCAAATAATCAAATAGTGCAAACATAACAGATCATTTATAAACCTGAGTGAACGAGGAATTGGTTAGATGATGGAGCATAGTGACATAAGGGGAGTAAATACAATAATCATGTACAGGAATAATAACCAAAACAAAAATAATAATCATATACAGGAATAATAACCGATATTATAGTATGTCCGATGCGCTTAGAGCTAACAATTGCCCCTCATGTTAAGGTAAGAACTTTTTCATGAGGAATCTTTTTGCTTCCAATTTGAAAGCAGCCTTGGAAGAGATGGAAGAGAGTTCCAAATTTTTGGAGCAGAGCCAGAGAAGGCTTGTTGGCATGTTCTCTTTTTGTGGAAGATCTGTGGTTTCAAGAGGAGGGAATTAGCACTCCTTGACAGTCTACCCCCTCCTGATAGTTCTAGTTTTGTGCATGGTAGATGGGGGTTTTGAAGTAAGTGTAGGGCTTTGTGCATTAGGCAGGCAATCTTCAGTTGAATTCTAGCTTCGTAGGGTAGCCAGTTTAGAGATTTTAAAACCGGGGAGATGTGTGTTTATTTCCTCACCAGAAGATAACGTGTGGTCTGGTTTTGTCTGCCAGCTTCCTTTAATGCTCCAATAAATGAAAGACATCCAACCAAAGTACAGTGTAGAAAACAGTCGCAGATGCGCATCATATCCAAATAGCTACTTGACATTATCTCAACGCTCATTCTTCTAAAAAACACTTGGGCGAATAATGCTCATCCAACTCAATAATTGTCTATCATCATGCCAAATCAACTTCAATCTGTTTTTGGCCAATTCTGCTAAACCGAGATGGCGATCGCGCAAGGATCTGTGTCCACCACCAACTCACGTCTCATCCTCCATAACCCCTCTCTAGATTTTGGAACAGTTGACATCACACCATCCTTGCCACTTACTTAAGGCATTGTTGGCACAGAGTTAAAATGGAGTACTTCTTCCCTTTCAAACTGCTGTTTCGCCGCCTCTTGATGTTTGTCACTGCCTTAGTTCCCTCCCTACCATTTGCCAAGAATCTTTATTGTGAACTATACTCCTTGCAAGCAAGAGTGCATGCAGTGTTGCAGGCCAAACCTAAAAAGGGTTTCTATATCTGTTCTATGTATATCTGCACCTGTGTGTTAAAGCACTGATACTTTTTATTCAATCTATATTGATGGTTTGTTTTTCTTTTCAATTTAAAATCGTTATTGCATGTACATGGCCACCACATTTAGGCAGCAGCAGGTCATTTTTCATTTTTGTTGCATCTGCTTGCAATAAAAAAACACAACCTTCGCACAAACTTAAACATATTAGCTTTGCCAGTGATCGTTTTGTTAACCTGCAACAAAAAGGCGCACTAGCATTTGGGTGTCTCATGAGTCTGAAGAAGGGTGGTCTGGGAGAAGAGCTCTTTGTTTCCTATATATTCATTACACCCTGCTGGAAGTAGCATCAGAAATTCCCCTACTAAAACGTAGGTCTTGTCAAATATGTCCTGGTCTCCTAAATCTTTTCTTTTGCTTTGTAGTATAAACTTGGAAAACGAAAAAAAATCAATCAGGTTACACGACATATTCAATCACCATGTCTACCTATAGTATGTAAATGTAAATGTAAGTGTCTTGTAAAGCGCACTGCTGCCCTGAGGCGTCGTGGCGCTGTAGACCGCTGGGGAACCCGTCCTGGCTATCCCTGTGAGATGGTCCCTACTGGGTATCTCCAAGGTGAAACCAGGCATCCCCGGCGAAAGTGGGGGGCCGTTGTAGAGATGAGGCAAGCTAATGCCCAGAGTTGCCGAGTGTGATCCCTGGTTAGAATAGGCACCGAGGCGAGAATTATCGAGTCCGCTGACCCTGGTCCACGACCCTGCCGCGTCGGGAATTGAACCCTGGTCCCGGGCCGTTCTCTGCTTCCGGGTCTGCCGCCTCTAACCAGTGAGCCACACCACTCCAGTATGAACAAACACTCGGGCTATCTATGCACGCAGACGTCACCAAGAACGTTTAAGATAGCGAATATACGGCTAGGGCGCTCGACCTCGGACCTGGAGGAACTGGGGGGCATATTATCAAGACAGGGGAAAAAATTATCGCCGCTTTATCGGATTCCAATCGAAGCCCATGTTCGATGTGAAGACATCTAACATGGGCTTCGATTGGAATTCCGTAGAGCATATTATCAAGCCCATTATCGCCGCTTTATCAGCAGTTTTCTGCTGATAAAGCGGCGATAATTTTATATCCTGTCTTGATAATATGCCCCCGGGTTCAGTCTCAGTAATGACGCTAAACATCCTGTGATTCTGGGAAAATCACTTGGGGGCATATGTAGGTAGCCCTTTGCGATTCGCAAACGCCGAAATGCGACGAATTTCGGCGTTTGCGAATTGCGAACGGCGTTTTGATATGTAGGTGCCACTTAGCAAAATAAGGAATCGCAAAAATTGCGATTCCTTATTTTGCTTATAGCATTTAGGTTTAAGTATTTTATTAAGGAAGTACAGTGGTACAGCAATGTAAAACAAGAAAAAGAAAATCAGGCGATAATAGACAGTTCCTAGCGTGAAAAATTGATGCTTTCTCCAGAGCTCCCCGCCACCAGCAGAGTTCTACAGTCCTTGCTAGGCAAGAGCCGCCATGGGTGGCGTCCTCGGGCATTGCATTCGAGTGTCGACCAGAAAGCAAATAACAATCCCTCTGTACCTCACATTTAGTATAACAAACTACCCCAACAGTCCCTCATGCCCACCCCTTCCCCCACCCCCAACTCCCCGTCCGGTGTTCTGCAAAGAAGATCTCAGAAACTCACAAGCCCCTCCTGTTATTTACCCAACGTGCGTACCCGGCCCTCTCACTCCCTACTGGCCGTTCAAGTGATCGGTGGTGTAAGCCTAAGGAGTCTCAGGTATCTAGGGCACGTAAGCTCCCTGAATTCAGTAGCTAGTAAAGTATGGAATGGTTGCCACAACTCAGTGAATTGGTCGACCTCCCCAGCCAGTGTAAGCGAAATTTTCTCCATGCCCAGTACGTGCCACAGCCTGTGCAGCCAACCTGTGATCGAGGGAACAGTGGAAGTGCGCCAGTGTATTAGAATGTTCTGCACAGCTGAGCCCAAAGCAATGGCTATGTGTCTCCCCCTCCGAGATTTCAATGGGAACATTAAGGCATTAGGCAGGCCCAGTAGAGTATAGGCCGGGAAACGAGGTAACTCTATCCCAAAACATTTATCAATTTCATCGATCACCTCCTTCCAGTAGTCCTGTATCAGTGGGCAGTCCCATAAGATATGCGTCAGCGTCCCAGTGTGCCCACAAGCGCGCCAACATGTAGTGTCTATGAGCCTGTTCATTTCGTGCAAGCGTTCGGGAGTGCGATACCAGTACGTTGACACCTTGGTGAAGGTTTCTGTGAGCCCCACATGATATGCAGAATGTCGCGCTCGGTATGAGATTTGGTCCCATTCCTTGTGGCTGAGCGTTCTCCCCAATTCCCTGTTCCATCTCTCCCTACCAGGATTATATATGTGTGTGGGTGGAGGCTGTAGCATTGTATACAGATCCGATATGAGTTTTGCATCCGATGTACGCGTCGCCATCCATCGCTCGTAAGGGAACAAGTCCCTGTCCGCCGCGTCCCGCACCTGCGGTTGTAGTGCCCAGTGTCTGACTTGCCAATATCGCATCCTATCCGCCTCGGCCAGCTGGTAACTCTCTTTAAGGTCCTCAAAGGGGAGGATCCCCTCCCTCCCGTACACATGAAAAAGCGCTCTGCAGCCTTTCTCACGCCAGTGCGCAAAGGCACCCGGTTCCGTCCCTGGCGTGAAGTCTGGATTGTTCACAATAGGAGTGAACGGAGAAGGGAACGAGGTAAGCTCGAATAGTTCACTAGTGGCATCCCACACCCTCAGCGGCACCCTAGTAACATAGGAGGCGTAGAGATTTGGGGGCCTGTGTTGTCTGCGCAGGAATGGTATTTCCTGCAATGGCCGGCCCGCCACTGCCTGATCCTGGAAGAGCCAGTGCTTATCCGACTCCCATCTGCTCCATTCCACCAAGTACCTCAACTGTGACGCCTGGAAGTATTTGTGAAGGTCAGGGACTCCCAATCCACCCGCTTCCGGTGCTAGAGTCGTCAATGCTCTCTTCATTCGGGGTTTACGGCCTTGCCAAACGAAGTGGGATAGAGCAGTCTGCATCATCCGTATCCAGCCTTTAGGGGGCTGCAGCGGAAGTGCCCGGAAGAGATATAGGATCTGTGGTAGCACTGTCATCTTCAGCGCCGCTATCCTGCCTAGCCACGATATCGTCCCCTTATTCCACCTCCCCAGTTCCTCCTTCACCTTCTTGCCTAACACCTCGTAATTAACCGCCACCATCGCTGACAATGTGGGAGCCAGCAGGATACCTAAATAAGGCACGTGTTCCCGTGACCATCTTAGTGGGTAACGCCCCTGCAAATCTCGTCTCGTCCCAGGTGTCAGGGAGATATCTAACGCCGTGGATTTTCCCAGATTCATCTTAAACCCGGCCGTCCTCGCGAAAGCCCCGAGCTCTCCCATACACGCGGGTAAAGCCCTCTGCGGATCCTCTAGTGCAAAAATGACATCGTCTGCATATAAGCTAATCGTGTGGGTATAGCCCCCCATTCGCACTCCCGTAGCATCAGGATTTTGTCTCACTCTCTGGGCAAAGGGCTCCATATAGAGAGCGAAGAGTAGAGGAGATAGCGGGCATCCCTGCCTCGTGCCGCGCTCAATATAAAAGCGTTTCGATCCACAGCCATTGACACGCACCGTCGCCGACGGGAGCTTATAACAATTAAAGACCATGCACCTAAATTTCTCCCCTATGCCCATTCGAGCCATCACCCGCTCAAGATACGGCCAGTGCACCCGGTCAAACGCTTTCTCGGCGTCGACCGAGAGGAGCATCCTTTCTCCAGGGATCCGCGAAGCTTTCTCCAGTACGTGCACCAAACGCTTGGTATTATCCACCGTTTGCCTGCCGGGTACAAAGCCGGACTGGTCCGGTTCAATCAGCCCAGGGAGATACTGTGCCAGCCTCGCAGCCAGGATCCCCGTGTAGATTTTAAGGTCAACGTTTAGGAGGGAAATCGGCCTATACGAGCCACACTGAGCTCTGTCCTTCCCTGGTTTTGGTATAACTGATACCGTGGCATGCAGAAGATCCTGTGGGATAGCACCGGGGCAGTCGAAAGAGTTAAACAGCTTGGTCAATATTGGAGCCAAGGTAGTGCAAAATGTCCTATAGAAGAGGGTGGTGTATCCATCTGGTCCCGGAGCCTTCCCGAGTTTCAGCCTAGCGATCGCCGTAATAACCTCTTCTATCCTAATCTCTCGGTCTAGGTAGTCAGTCTGTATTGGAGCTAGGGACGGGAGAGTCACTGAGTCCAGATAGTCATCAGGGTCCCCAGTGGTCGCGCCGTCCTCCGCATAGAGCTCAGAGTAGAACTGTCGAAAAGCTTCAGCTATTTCGACGTCTTCTGTGACTGTGCGCTCACCTGGCACCGCAAGTTCTTTGACTCGACGGCATTGGTGTGCGATTCGGAGCTTAGCTGCCAATAACCTGCCACAGCGATCCCCTCCCGTGTAATATGCGTGCTTCAGACGAAGAGCCGCATATTCAGCTCTGTCTAGGTCCAGAGACGACAGGAGTTTCCTCGCCGCCTTTAGTTGCTTCCAAATTCTAGGAGCCCCCGTTCGTCGATGCACCTGCTCTAATTCCCTGACCTTGTGCGTGAGTTCCTCCCGTTTAACTTTCCTCTCCTTATTTTCGGCTGCCGATATTGATATAAATTCTCCCCGTAGAACCGCCTTAAGCGCTCCCCATTGAGTCGCCAATGTGGTGTCGGGGTTAGAGTTACGCAGTTGAAAGTCAGTCACTGCCTCAGTGATACGCTGCACCACTACTTTTTTGTGTAGAAGGGTGTCTCGCAGACGCCAGACTTCGCGCTGAACCGGGGTCGACGGGGGCAGGAAGGTCCCCGAGACCGGTGCGTGATCTGATAGGGAGATGACCCCTACCTCAGAGGCAGTGGCCATGTCACGAACCGGGCCAGAGACCAGCAGATAATCCAGCCGTGCATATGTTTTGTGCGCGTGCGAGAAATAAGAATAATCCCTATCTGTGGGGTGAAATCCTCTCCAAAGATCGTGCATATCGAGGTCAGCTAAATGTGTTTTCATAGTGGACGACAATTCCCCGGTCTGTGGGAAGCGCTGCGCTGATCTATCTAGTGAGGAATCAAACACCAGGTTCAGGTCCCCCCCCAGAATGAGATGCCTGTCGGGAGATGCTGTGACATCCATCAGTGTAGTGTGGAGGAAATGTTCCTGACGCTCATTCGGGCAGTAAACCGACCCCACCGTGAATTGCAAAGGCCCCAACTTAAATCTGTACGCCAGCAGTCTCCCCTTTTGCTCAGCTAATTTGTGTAGCACCTCACCCCTAAAGGAATTAGAGACCAATATAGCTACTCCTGCCGTTTTAGTGGTGTTGGAGGAAAAGAACTGTGTGGGGAAGGAACGGGACCGTAACCTGTGACAGTCACCAACCAGCAAGTGCGTTTCTTGCAGCAGACAAATGTCTGCCTGTGAGGCCTCTAACAAGGAGAGAACCGCCCTACGTTTCGTGGGATTGTTTAGCCCTTTCACATTCAAAGTCACTACTTTCAATCCTGCCATACCAGATTAATGCAACCTTCCAGCACCTGACAAGCAAAAGCAGCAAGTGCCAATCCTGCCCTCGGATCGGCCCGTGAGGTCTGGCTAAGCCGAGCGAACATAACAGCAACACCGGACAGAGCTTCCCCGAACTCCCCCCTCCCGGATCCCAAGGCCCCCGAACCCCAACTCCCCGATCCCCGCAGTCCCTCCCCCGTAACCCCAACATGAACCCTCCAACCCATCCTTACCAACCGTCTGTAGTCCAATTAGTCCCAGGCCTGCCCCTCTCGGACAAGTCCGTGGTGAATTACCTTCGTGGGCGACTTGCCACCAGCACCCCTCCCTCGCCTTCCCGCGCCCACCCCCCCCCCCCCAAAGCCAGCTCCGTCAGTAATGCAATGTCAATCTCCCCCCGGAGACATGTTATGCGGTAAGCGCCACTTCTTCCTCAACCACCGAGGACTCGGCTGCTGTTCGAATTGCGTCCGCCATCCCAGATCTGATTGTGGGCGAAGCCGGTCTCTGTGAGGCTCTCTGTGTCCTGTGTCTCGAGACTCTCCGCCAGCCTCCATCAGTAGAATTCCTCCTCCTCCGTGGCGTGGACGATGCCTCTGCCTCTGCGGTGATCCCTAGTACCTCGCAGACATCTTGAAGAGATCGCAGCTGGTGCGACTCTTCATTCCACCGGAATATGAGGCGAAAAGGGTGCCCCCAGGGGTAGGGCGTGTCGTTCTGCCTCATGAAGTCCGTTGCAATCTTGAATGCCCTGCGCTTCTGGAGCGTGGTCGCAGCGAGGTCTTGATACAGCGCTACTTGATGACCCCTAAATGCTATCGTCTGTTTCTTCCTTGCTTCGTACATAATCCGCTCCTTCAGCGGGAAGTCAGGAAGGAAAGCCAAGACATCTGGCGGCGGCCCAGTTGCGCGCCGTTGCGGACCTACTCTGTGAGCTCTATCTATCTTGACGGGGAAATCCGCAGGTTCGCCAAGGACAGTGCGGAACAGGTCCTGCAAATAGGCCACTATGCCGGAGGTCTCTTCTGTGGACGGCACTCCCCGGACTCTAATGTTGTTCCGTCTTGATCTGTTTTCCAGATCCTCATTATGCAGTTGAAGGTCTATGTGTTGGTCCCTGAGGCGGAGTACCTCCTGCTGCAAGTGCGTAATCTCCTCGTCCTGTCTTTGCGTTGAGCTCTCAACCGCCTCCACCCTCTCCCCGAGTCCATCCACCTCTCTGCGC
This sequence comes from Lissotriton helveticus, assembly GCF_964261635.1. Classification (NCBI taxonomy): domain Eukaryota; kingdom Metazoa; phylum Chordata; class Amphibia; order Caudata; family Salamandridae; genus Lissotriton; species Lissotriton helveticus. The sequence goes on along the minus strand of NC_136067.1, from coordinate 1,592,085,742 downwards.
AATTCTCTTACTTCACCTGCCACTTCCTTTTTCAACTCCTGAAAGTCGTCTCTCAGTGTCCCGAAGAGGGATTCTAAAAAAGATCTGGTGACCGGGGGTTCTCCGCTGCTCCCCCCTTGAGATCCGCATGCGCCTCCCGACTGCGTCGAGGTCTTGTCTCCTTTGCTTGGTGGTTTATTGAGCATTTCTGTGAGCGTGCGGTTGCTGCCTTTGCCGCCCTTCTGCCCAGCCATCTTCCTCTCTGCTCCGCAGCTCTTGAGCAAACTATGGCAGGTCCCGGTCAATCCGTCCCCCGACCAAGCTCTAATCCCTGGCGTGAGCCCTCGAGAGCTTCCGCTACGTAGGCCTGTCCCTGATGGCTTCCTCGACTCAAGGTCGGGCCCCCGGCAGTCGTCCACTCAGTGGGAGCCCGGTGCCACCCAGTTGCCGTCCCCAGGTCACTCCTTCTTCCCAGTTGTGCACCGGGTATCAGGTGCTGTCGTGTACCCCCGGCCACCCTGGTGCGATATATCGCCAACTTTGCGCTCCACTTATGGCAGTCTGTAACTCCTCTGGGGGTTCCGCTACCCCATGCACTCACCCAGCCCACACCTCACCTCTTCCGCTGAGTTTGTGGGGAGAGGGGAAAGTTCTGTCCAGGGCCTGGCTCCAGGCAGCCCGACGCCGATGCTCCAACCTGCACCACTCCGGCCCCCAGGCGTGGTCCGCAGGGCGCCGAGGATCCTCCGCTCCCGGCAGCCGAGCACTCGAGAGGGGCCTTTCCCAGCCCCGCACCGCTCTCCTGGGCAGCGCCCCTGGTCTGGCTTGGTCCTTAGGCCCAGTGTCGCAGCGGGGCCAGCTCCATGCCGGTGTCGTGCTCCGCAAGCTCTGGCTCTTCTTGCGGTCTATCCGCAATGCCCCTGGTCGCTCTGTACTCTCCTCGTCACCCCGGGGCGCTTCTGCCTGATCGCGGGGGGAACTAACGCCTGGGGCCCGGCTCCACCACAATCCGGCCTTGTTACCCCCGACCAGGACCACTGCAGTTCTCGGGGCAGGCCGCCGATCGCTGGTGACCAGCCCGACAGGACCCGCTACTCCGCTGGCGCCGCCTCACTGGCGCCCTCCGCCGTCGAGTGTCCCCTGCTAGGCCGCAGCCGCGGCCTCGCGTAGTTCCCGGCCCGGGACCGAGCCCTCCTCACTACCGGGGAACCGGTCAGCGACCATGAAGTCCGTGCACACTGCGCCAGCGGGTCGCCAAAGTTCCTCCGCGCCCCTCCTGAGCATCCGCCAGTGCCCGCTGTTGCACCTGTGCAGCCTCACCAGCGGTCCCGGCCTGCGTCTTCTCCCAGCCCGGCCGCAGCCGCGGTCTCGATTAGCCCTGGGGGCGTACCGGAGCCTGCCGCCCCGTCCACGGACCGCTCAGCTCACCTCGGTCCTGGGCCACCGGCACCTTCGGTATCCCTGCGGGCGATTCCGTCGCAGCAGGTCTCCCTCCGCAGCCCCCAGGGTCTGCGTCACCGACAGCCGGGCTTCCAGTCGGGGCCGCTCCGCCGCCGCTGCTCGGGGTACCAGCAGTCGGGTTCACCGCACTCGACTCCGCGAACGGTGAAGGAACCGGAGCACCACTCAGCTGCGCTCCGACGCTCTCCTGATCGCACCCGGACCTCCGGGCCGATTAGGGGGGAGAAAGGCGTAAATTCAAGGCTCGGGGCCTAGGCGGACGCGGGAGCTCAGGAGGAACACGTCCGTTCACTCCGCCATCTTGGCCACGCCCCCTGCTTATAGCATTTAAGGAATCGCAATTTTGCGATACCTTAAATGCTATGTAGGGGTGCTTTAAAAATTGCGATTTTTGCATAAGGAATCGCAAAATATCACCTACTTCAAGTAGATGGTATTTTGCGATTTCCTTCAAAAATGCATTTTTTTTTAATTCAAAGTGCCATGTGGCGCACAGACGTACTTACAGACGTGCGCCACATGTACTTACAGGCACATTCCAGGGGTGCAACAGGTGTCCTTTGGACACCCTGGCACCCTTGGAATTGCGATTCTCAAATTGCGATTTTCACACAGAAAATCGCAATTTGAGAATGTATCACCATTCATTCCTATGGGCCTTTTGGCACATAGGAATGAATGGGACACTCATTCCTTAATTGCGATTCGCAATTTGCTAATCGCAAATAAGGAATGTTAAAGATTCGCAAAAGCAAAAAAATTGCGCATTTTTACCTACATTCCATTTTGCTATTCTCAAATAGCGATTCCTTAAAAATCGGTATTTAGGAATCGCAAAATGGAAATTACCTACATATCCCCCTTGATCTCCCTGTGCCTAACAAAAATTAATGTGTGTCCTCATGTAACGTAACTGGTGCTATGTAAAGCGCTCTGATACCCGATTCGGGTCATGTTAGCGCTATATAAAACTCTGCAAAAAAAAAGACTTTGACAGAAGTTACACAGGTGAACAAGGTGTGTGTGAGACAAATTAAATATTCACATATTACACCCAGAAAGCACCGAAGGCACTTTTACAACTGGTGCGTTTGCATCCATGTAAATCCATTGTTATGTTTGGATTTCGCTCACTGAATTTAATGATATTGTACAGTGAGAGCATGGAGTTCTGCTCATAAAACTGGAGATGTGGATGATGACCACAAGCTGCTTTAAATGAGCGAATTCCTCACGCAGGCCACGGCGAGGAATGTTTTCCTCTCTGGAGTTTATGAAGTAGTAGGTATCTGTTTTTGTCCTCCCCTCCCGGGGGCGGGGAAGTCTACTAGTGCAGTAGTTCCCCGCTCCGACATACCGGGCCCTCGAGAGCCAGTGGTGCGGGGCTGCAGGCCTTGCGCCTGTACATATTTCAGGCACCTAGCATGCGGGTGAAATCATTCCCATCTGCAGCCTGCGCGAGATGCGATCATTCCCCGCATTCCTGCCAGCAGACCCCGGCCCATACCAGGCATTCCTGGCGGCGGACCCCAGCGCGCGCCAGCTACTTCTGTCGCCTTCGAGGCCCTTCGACTCACTCTTGTCAGCCGGCTCCGAATTAAACTCCTCAAATAACCAGCTCCAGCTGTCTGAACAACTGATTTCACTGGAAATAAGCTCCCCCATTCCCATTGTCCCCTGCTTCCCATGCAGGCCGCAGCCTCTGGCAGGAAACGCGCTGGTGGGATCCTCCCTCGAGCTCCGGGGGTCTGTGGGAGCCACACCACTTACCAGCAGTGCGTGATAATAACACACACTATTAAAAGACTAAACATCAACGACGTCAGCTGGCCACATATCTTGAGATCCACCTTCTCACTGTGCATGTATTTTTTTAATCTACGGCACTCGCATGCTTTGTCTTGTAAAATCACACCTGTAATGGGGGCAGTGAGCACAAGCCCCAGAATCCAAAGTGGCGCTGTTTGAAAAGCCAGGACATGCCCTAGGGCGCTCGTGACACGGGGTCATCTGACAGCTGTGATGTCATAAGCAGAGACCACACTTAACAAGCATTTACAAGGCAACGGTTTCGCCTTTGTAAAAGTTAGAGCTATTGGCATTGTAAATGACAACTTTTTTATTTATGTGTTGGTTTTGAAAACAGATAAATAAATGGCATTGCCATTTACAATGCCAATAGCTTAATCTCTCGCAAAAAGTAAAAATGATTAATAATAACTAACCTTCTTATCAAAGGATCAAAAACCCTGCCTTAAGTTGCAGTCATTAAAGAGCTTGCTGACAATTAGGAGCTCCCTGAGTGATGGTGTGTGTTTTGTAAGTGTGTGTGTGTGTGCGCACGTGTGTATTGCTGACATGCAATGCTCACATTCAATTAGGAGCTCCCTGAGTGATGGTGTGTGTGTTTGTAGGTGTGTGTGCGCGTGTGCACGTGAGTATGCACATGTGCACGGGTGTGTGTAAATGATCATTGTGTGAATGAACGTTCACGAGTGTGTATGAATGTGCGCATGTGAGTGAGTGTGCATATGCATGGATCCACAAGGCATGAAAATGTATGTGCCACTCTAGTTTGTTGGTCTGCAAGGATTTTTTCATCATGCCCTCTGAGGCAATCATGGACCAGAAACAATGCTTACTGCATGTGTGAGTGACAGCAAGTGAATGTCAGAATGCATATGTTTGTATCTATGGCAATGTGTTGAAAGTGGTGCGTGCAAGTGTGAGGGTAAGTGTGTGAAAGAGAGAGATAGTGTGCAAAAGGCCTTGAAGGGCTGGTGTCAATATGCAACAAATGTCAGCAACTCATTCTCCTGCTCATCTATGCAATCATAAACCAAAATGTACGTGTGTGTTCGTGCATGTGCACTCGTGTAAGTGTGTGTCTGTGCGCATTTGTGGAAGAATGCACAAGTGTATTAGAGTTTGAATGTGTTAATAATGCGTACACCACTCTAGCTAGGTGGTCTGGCATATTCGACCTCCCATTAACATACTCACTGAAGCAAACATAAACTAAACCAAATCTTGTGTGTGAGCTGTAGGGTCTGTTTCCCTTGCGAAAATAAGAGGTGTGAAGCAAATTACCACATGGGAGTCAACCCCGAGCTCCCAAAGTGTCATTGCCTGCAGGGGAATGAAATCAAATCGTGATGCCTATTACCCCTGTCCCTAATCTTAAGGTTCCCAGGTCCACTCCATAAGCAATCCATTGTGTCCTTGTTATCGCGTTTCCTTAAACCCATTGAGATGGACCGAGCAAACCCAATTACACAGATAATGCCTGCGGTAATGTCAGCTCTGGGCTCGTGTCGAGGGGACTGCAGGACCAGAAACAAGGCCAGCTCTGCTGCCCCTGGGCCGAGGCACACCTCATCCCTGCTCCCGCGTCACTTTCCCTGCCACATACACACACACGCACACACAAACAGGGCCACAGAAGCAAGGCGCTCAAACAGCACAACACCAGCATGAACACCCAACACGCACACTCAAAGTACACACACTCAAAAGGACGTGTGAGCCCAAAACACAATTACAGGAATACTTCACCGAAGCACACACATACAGCAATCAAACCATGCACGGCTATAACAATACAAACTCCTGTGCATTCGGGGTAGGCACACAACCACAAAACACAAACAAAAACTTACAAACATATGTTACACAAATCACAGCGATAGAAGCACAACCAATCACTCATACATAATGCATACATTCGACACACACGGAACACTCTTATGTCACAGAGACATGTACATATCTAAACGACATGTGCACATACCCAAACATACATTGAACACAATTATAAACTTTCAAAGGCGCACCAATGCAGTTTAGCATACAAGACACGTATGGCAAAACACCAAATACAAACTAAACACACGCACCAAACACACAACATATCTACCAAAAGTAACGAAAACAGGTAACACAAAACCACTGGCCCAGAGCACACTGCGCCCCTCCAGCTCAAAGACAGCTTATGGCTTTGCAACGGACAGGAACGACTTCCGCAGGTACTAGGGGAGGGGCAGCAGGGTCGGAGATCCGAAAGGACCAGCACAGCAGTATTTATTTATTTTTATTTAGGGCATTTTTATATAGCGCGGACATTACCCAAAGGAACATTAAAAAAGCAATGGAGGGGGGGTGGGATCGGAGACACGGACAGCGGGAGGGGGGGCGGGGGAAGGCAGGACAGCAAGCACGAACGGGGGGGGCAGGACAGCAGCAAGCACAAACTTTCAAAGGCGCAGCTATGCAGTTTAGCATACAAGACACGTATGGCAAAACACCAGGGCTTTAAGTGGGCCGGGTCTCCAGGGGTCTGAGCACCGGCAGTTTTTTTATGGGGGCCTCGAAACGGGTCTCTATCGGGCTCTGTTTTGAGCCCTGGCACAGATGGTCTGTTTTTTTCCAGCAGTCTGCTGTCACTGTAGTCTGGAACAAAGTGCCAGTGCGCAAAACAGCCCGATAGAGACCCGTTTAGAGACAGCAAGCACATGGATGTGCGCTGCCTTCACTTCTCACTAGCGGAGAAGTTACGGCATGACGTCATGCCAGGTGAGCGCTGTGGGGAAGGGAAATCATTTAAAGAGTCATTTTCTTTATGGATTTCCCTTCTCTTTCTGTAACGCAAGAGCAGCAACATTGTGGTAGGATCACCAGGGCTTTAACTGCAAGCTTTTTCAATATTATATGTAACAAGCCATAGTTGCAGCTTATTTATCTTATGCAACTAATAACCATTGACAAAGCCAATAGTACTTACTTGTAAGTATGATGTTACTTGTTGTATCACATATCTGGATGCAATGACAGAAACAGCAAAATACAAGTCGGGCGGCACACTATGCTAAACACAGATATTTTGCATAAGTGTTTAAAGCCACGCCCCTAATTACACTGGCCACGCCCCTTTGAGAGACCCCTCCAGTTTTTTCATCCCACTTAAAGCCCTGCAAAACACCAAATACAAACTAAACACACGCACCAAACACACACACATATCTACCAAAAGTAACGAAAACAGGTAACACAAAACCACTGGCCCAGAGCACACTGCGCCCCTCCAGCTCAAAGACAGCTTATGGCTTTGCAACGGACAGGAACGACTTCCGCAGGTACTAGGGGAGGGGCAGCAGGGTCGGCGATCCGAAAGAACCAGCACAGCAGTATTTATTTATTTTTATTTAGGGCATTTTTATATAGCACGGACATTACCCAAAGGAACGTTAAAAAAGCAATGGAGGGGGGGGTGGGATCGGAGACACGGGCAGCGGGAGGGGGGGGGCGGGGGAAGGCAGGACAGCAAGCACGAACAGGGGGGGGGGGGGCAGGACAGCAGCAAGCACAAACTTTCAAAGGCGCACCAATGCAGTCTAGCATACAAGACACGTATGGCAAAACACCAAATACAAACTAAACACACGCACCAAACACACACACACATATCTACCAAAAGTAACGAAAAGAGGTAACACAAAACCACTGGCCCAGAGCACACTGCGCCCCTCCAGCTCAAAGACAGCTTATGGCTTTGCAACGGACAGGAACGACTTCCGCAGGTACTAGGGGAGGGGCAGCAGGGTCGGAGATCCGAGAGGACCAGCACAGCAGTATTTATTTATTCTTATTTAGGGCATTTTTATATAGCGCGGACATTACCCAAAAGAACATTTAAAAAGCAATGGAGGGGGGGCGTGGCCAAGATGGCGTCGGAGTAGGACGCATCTCTGAGCCTCTCCGACGCCGCACCGAAATTGCTTCGAATAGCGGGGTCCCTGGCGTGCTGCTCGGCACTAGCTGGATGTGAAGGCTGGCGGAGTGCTCCGGTGCCGCCAGAGGGGCGATTTGGAGCCTGCGGCGCCTTGTAGCGCGGATCCGGGCTGCGGCCTGTGAAGCAGCGGCCTCGAGTGCTGGGAGGTCCGACCTCGGCCTCAACGGAGCCTGGCCTTTGTGGACCCGATCAGTGCTGCTGATCCCGGCTGGGACCTGACTGTAGCGGGGCGCACCATTCCCGCAGAGACGCTGACCTCGGTGCGGTGTGGTGAGAGGACACGGCGACGCCGACAGTGAGAGCCCGTGGCCTGGCTGGCCGAGTGCCGGCGGAGATAGCCCGGCTGGACGCGCGATTGGCTGACCCACCACCGGGACGCGTCGGAGGTGAGCCGGAGCAACGGAGGGGTGAGCGGAGCTGGAGGAGGGCGTGAGGTGTGCCGCTGCAACGGAAGGCCTGGCCCGGGGGGAGCTCAGGAGAGGCGCCCTGGACTGGATGGGCGGAGGCTTAGCTGGTGACACCGGGGGAGCTCTCTCGGCCTCCTTGCAGTCTACGACCAGGGTAGGCTGCCTATGACAGTTGCTGCTCGATCGAGGGGGCACATTGCATGGTCCCAGCGACCGGGACGCTTTGCTGCCTGGGATAAGCGGACTCGGAGGGCAAGCCGGCGGCGCCATTTTGGAGAGTCCCTGGAGGGCGCTCGGCGCTACACTTTCTTGGCGGCCTCCTCGCACCGTCACCTGGCTGCTTAGTTGATCCGTGGTAGTACCTCTCTGGCCCAGTATTAGCAGGGGGGCCGCCACTGAAGAGCACGGAGACCGGATTGTGGGGTGCCAAGGTACTCGGCCGCCCGAGGGGCGGTCTCCTCGTGCGAAGGCACACGGGACTCTCTTACGGAAGGGCCCTGCATAGCGACCTTTGGAGGGCTGGTCCTGAGGGTCCCTAGGCCTGGATTTCAGCGAGGGCGCAAACGAAGGGGTCCCGAGGGCTCTGTGCCGGACGCCAGCATCGGGGTGAGGTTCTTGCCGACTGTTGCCTGCTACCTGAATTGGAGGGAACTCCCGGTGCCCGCGGCACTGGCGGATCAGCGGGCGCTCTTGGGGGAGTGACGCAGCACTGCTAACGGAGTGTCCCGACCCCGGAGGTCACTGTCCTGAGCCTCGTCCTCCCGGCTGCAACTACTTGGGGCCTGGAGGTGGGAGTGCGGCGGCAATTCGCGGCCATGTCCAATTCGCAGCGCAGGGTGGGGAAGACGGTGAAGGAGGGGACCTCCAAGTCATCGCAGCAACCAGCGTCGCCTGGCGCCAGCGGGTCCTCCAGACACTCAGATGATGAGGCACCAGCGACTAAAGCGTTCATGAAAGAGCTTTTCGCGACTATTAAAGAGGACATCTCCGAACTAAGAACACAGTTGGCATCAGACCTCCGGGAGGTGAGGAGGGACGTAGATGGGATTGGCGAAAGGGTGGGGACGCTGGAGGACCATGACCTTAACATGGCAAATGATGTGCACCAGCTCCAGCAGGACGTCATACGGCTCACGGAGCAGAATCTGGATTTGCAAACCCACGCAGAAGACTTGGAGAACCGCTCCAGGAGAAATAACATTCGCATCAAGGCGGTACCGTGGGATGGTGAATCGGGGGACCTGCGTGGATACGTCCAGGCCTTGTTTCTTCAGATCTTAGAGGATGAAGAGCTGCGGGACATCCAGATGGACAGAGTGCATAGAGTGGGGCTGCCTAGAAGGGGAGGGGGCCCGCCGCCAGATATCCTCGTCTGTGTGCACGACTTTCAGGTCAAGGAACGGATTCTGAGGAAAGCTAGGACTATCACCTCATTGCAATTTAGGGGCCATCGCCCCCAGCTTTACCAGGACCTGGCAGCGACTACCTTACAGAAACGAAGGGACTTCCGGCCTGTGACCGCCTTCCTCCGGGAGCGCGGGGTGTCCTACTCCTGGGGTCATCCTTTCCGGATTATCTTTCGGTGGGAGAACAGGCTGAGGCAGATTAATTCCCTGCGGGTGGCGAAGGGTCTCCTGGGCATCGAGGAGGAGGAACCGTCTCGGGAGGCTCGCAGCTCACCGTTCCGAAGGAGGCGTCGCTCTTCTTCCTGGCACAGGGTGGGCCCGTCCCCAGAGCGGCAACGACCGGACCCAGCGACTAGAGAGCAGGAAAGAGGGGCTGCTGTGGCGTCGGTGGCCTCCGCCACAGTGACGGATTCCCAGGCGAGCTCTGGAGCAGCATGACCCCGACATCATGGCATGGCGTCGGAGGGGCTCTTGGCCTGAGGTCCCCGGGGTATAATGGTACTTTTGGAGAAGACACCCCGGACCTTGGACCTGGGGGTCACCGAGTTGACACCCCTGCCCCAATTCCAGTCCGGTAGGGGACTTCCGAACCTTGACCTGCTGGAACTGAAGACCGCGAGGTTCAGGTTCAGTGCCTTGAGTTGCACTTTGTTGTTCTTTGTTCTGGGGGGGGTGGGAGGTGGGTTTGTTAGCGCTCTAACTGTGGATGTCATGGCAGGGCGGTTGGGGTTGGGGATGGGGGTCGGGGGGGTGGTGGCGGCGACAGTGTGTAATGATTGTGTGCTGAAGGTGCCTTTGTTGATATTCCCTCCTGTATTTCATGTGGGACCCTTCCCTCGAGTCCTTGTGTCTGCCTCTCTTCCTGGGGAGTGGGCTCAGGTGCGTGTGCAGGACCGGTGCGGGCACCGTGGCTGTTTAGGGGTGTGCATGGCGTGGAGTCTTTTTTGTCCCTTATGCCTATCAGCGTAGGAACTTGGAATGTGAAGGGCCTTAACTCCCCGCAGAAGCGGCAGAAACTCTGGAAGTACGTGGTGGATCACCACTTGGATGTGGTGGCCCTCCAGGAAACCCATCTAGCTAGGAGGGATGAGTTGAGGCTTCGTCATAGGCAGTTCCCTCTTATCTACAGGGCATCTGCGACCTCGAAGCATAGAGGGGTGGCCCTGCTCTTCCGGGCTTCTCTGCATTTTCAGCCCAAGGGAGTGAGTGTGGATAAGGAGGGCCGATGGCTGCTGGTGAAGGGATTGTTGCATGGCCGCCTGTGTACTTTTGCTGTATTGTACGCCCCTAATGCGGGACAGAATGGCTTTCTGCAGGGTCTGCTGAACAAGATGGGGGATTTTGTGGAGGGTCACTTACTCTTACTGGGTGATTTCAATATGGTATGGGACAGGAGTTTAGATAGTTCTGGGGCCCGCAGGGCAGACACTGGCGTCTTCTCAGACGAAACTACACGGCAGTTAGGTGATATGGGAATGATCGACAGTTGGCGCTTTATCCATGCTCAGACCAGGGATTACACCTTTTTTTCCAACGTGCATCAGTCATACTCCCGCATTGACTATATCTTGATTAGTCAGGCTCTTCGGGGGGACATACAGTTGGCTACTATCTTTCCACTCTCGCTATCGACCATAGTCTCGTGGTCCTGGGTCTACATTGGGCCCCCGGGGGGGATGGTTGGCGTAAGTGGTACTTCCCGGCAGCTCTGGTGCGCGATGAGGGGTCCTGTAAGGTCTTACGCAAGGCTATTGGTGAATTTTTTCTCCTCAATCCCCCTGCGGACACATCGGTGTATACCACATGGGACGTGTGCAAGGCCTCTTTAAGGGGCACGTGCCTCGCCCTCAACGCGAATCTGAACAAGCTGAGGCGCAGGGAGAGGGAAGCTCTTGAATCGGAACTGGCCTCTTTGGAACAGGCCCACAAGGAGAACCCCTCCAGGGTAACTCTGCGCCCCCTGACGGCGGTGCGAGGGAAACTGAGGGCCCATTATAATAACAGGGCGGAGTTTACTCTTCTGCGACTTAGGCGCACCTCCTACTCCCAGGGCAACAAGATCGGGCGCCATCTTGCCCGGCAACTCTGGGACAAACGCGAGAAAGATTATATAGGGGGAATTCGCGACCAGGCGGGCTTTGTACAGCATAGAGATGCGGACAAGGCAACCATATTCGAACGCTTCTATGCAGCGCTCTACTCGAGTGACGCTCTTGATCCGGGAGCACAATCCGACTTTCTGGTGGGTCTGTCTCTACCGAAAGTCTCTAAAGAATGGAATGACTTCCTGTCCTCCCCCATCACCCGGGAGGAGGTCTTAGATGCCATTAAAAGCCTGAAGATGCACAAGGCCCCAGGGCCTGACGGCTACACGGCCCTCTTTTACAAAACGTTCGCCTCTGAAGTTTGCGACTACTTAGTCTCCCTCTTCAACGCAATGGCGGTTGATGGTAGGACCGCGGACTCTATGGCCGAAGCATTGATCACTATTATCCCCAAGCCGGGGAAGGACCCTACTTTTTGTGCATCTTACCGCCCGATAGCGCTTCTCAATTTGGACGCCAAGCTGTACTCCTCTATTCTGGCGGGTAGACTGCAGGATCTGATGCCTGCCCTCATCCATCCTGATCAATCTGGGTTTATTAAGGGCAGGCAGACTCATGATAACCTGCGCCGCGTCGTACATCTCATAGAAAAGGCGGAACGATTTCGCATACCCGCGGTGCTAGTGGGGCTCGACGCGGAGAAGGCCTTCGACCGCGTCGACTGGGGGTTTTTGCATCAGACGCTAGTGGCCTTCGGGTTCTCCCCCCTTTTCATAAAGATGATTGAGGCCAACTACAGTGGCCCTACCTCTCGTGTGTTGGTCAACGGCCACAGGTCCGCGAGTTTTCGCCATTCTCGGGGGACGCGCCAGGGATGTCCCCTCTCGCCCCTACTTTTTGCCCTTAGTATAGAGCCGTTAGCATTGGCGGTGCGGGAGGACGAGAGGATTCTAGGACTTCCCTTTACAGGCGAGCAGCATAAGATCTCGCTCTTTGCTGACGACGTCCTGTTGTCCATCAGGGACCCAGAGCTGTCACTACCGCATGTCCACTCGGTACTCTCTGCCTACGAGGAAGTGGCGGGCTTCAAGGTTAATTTCGATAAATCCTACATCCTAAATCTGACCTTGTCGGCGGGGGAGGTGCAACGGACCCGGCTGCTTACTCCACTCGCTTGGGCGACGGAGTCCTTGCTCTACCTGGGCGTACGTCTGACTTCCACCGTGAATGCCCTGTTCCACGCTAACTTCCCGCCGATGTTGTCTTCCGTTCAGACTGAGCTGGACCGTTGGAAGCCTAAATTTATCTCATGGCTGGGTAGGATACACGCCCTTAAAATGGTGCTCCTTCCCAAATTGTTGTACTTGTTTCAGGCTTTGCCTATTCCGATAGGGCTAGACTACTTCCGTCGATTGAAGACCGTGATGCTGAGATATGTCTGGCAGGGTGGTTGAGCACGGCTTCCATTTTCGGTCCTGCGGCGCCCACGCTTGGAGGGGGGGTTGGCTTTCCGGACGTGCATTTGTACTACAAGGCCGCTCAACTGAGGATCATCGTGGAGTGGTCCCAACAGCTGTCGGAAAAGCATTGGCTCCACATGGATCGGAGCGTTGTGGGCCGCTCCATCTGGGATCTGGCCTGGAAGCCTAAAGCAGACCGGCCCAAAAATGCTTACATTAGCACTCCCACGAGCACAGTGTTGAAGGTCTGGGACACGGTGAGCGGCGACGACCGTTGGACCACATTTCCGTCCCCATTCACCCCGATTCATTTCAACCCGGCCTTTCCCCCGGCTCTGACGGACGGTCCCTTTGAAGCTTGGAGGGAGGGTGGCTGTAGAGCCCTCACCCACTTGTTCCATGGCGTCGAGCCCCTCACTTTCCACAACTGTATGCGGGACTATGGCGTACTTCCAACGGAACGCTTCAGACATCTCCAGCTCCTGCATTGGGCGACGTCGCCTGCTGTAGTGGACGCTGCTACCAGACCCTTGTCGAAATTTGAGTCCTTCCTTCTTCGTACCTCCACCATGAGGGGAACGATTTCTTTCCTGTACAAATTGTTGCTGGACTCTGCCGTGACACCACGGCCGAGATATCAAGACCATTGGGAATTTACATTGGGGAGGGACATTTCTGCTAGTGAGTGGCAGGGCTTATGGAGGGACGTGACGGCGCACAATCACTCTACTGACCTTAGAGAGGCACATATGAAACTCATCTTTGACTGGTACCTTTATCCCTCTAAATTGCATCGCATATTTCCCACTGCTTCAGATAGGTGTTGGCGGGGCTGTGGGATGTTGGGAGACTTTAGCCATATATGGTGGGAGTGTCCCACCATCAAGCCATTCTGGGCTGAGATCCTATCCCACATAAAAGACATTTTGGGTTATCCGATCCCGGACTCCATGGCTTTTGTCTTACTGGGGCTTAGGGACCCACTGCTCGAACACCAGACTAGGGCGGATAAGCGTGTTATGTGGTTGTGTCTGGGTGCGGCTAAGATGACTCTAGCAGCTGCGTGGAAGTTCCCAAATGCCCCCGCTATTTCCTTGTGGCATGCCCGATTGTGGCGTCTGTTGAGCATGGAACGCCTCTCTGACATCTTTCTGGGGAATTTTAAGAACTTTGTGTACAACTGGGGCCCGCTTGTGCGATTTCTGTCCCGAGGCCTGCCTTCGGCTGTGTGTCCTTCAACGCTGCGGTCCCTTCATCTCTTCCAAATTTGATTGCAAGAATATCTGTATTGCGGTGGGTGCTTGCTGGTCGCTGCCACTGGGGGGAGGGTGATGTTGGGGAGGGACGAGGGTGGGGGGATTGTTGGGGACATTGTCTTGAGTTTCTTCTTTAGTTGCGACTGGCTCTGACTGGGGAGGGCTACTGGGCCTTGGAAGGAGTTTGGGCTGTTCTTCCTGTCTGCGGGTTCACTGTTGCGATGGCTATCCTGGGCTAGGAACTGACCTGAGTGGACTCTTCCCCGTTGCTTTGTTGGACTATTGCCAGCTTCTTGTGGACTTTGGAGCTTTGATGCCCTTCTTCTTCGAATGATTCCCTCCCTATTTTTGCTCCCCCTGTGTGGGTTTTGTGGCGGTATGTCGCCTGTCTTTCTCTCTTTCTTCCTGATTCCCCTCTTACTGTTTCCCTACCCCTCTTGTTTCCTCTGATATACTGCAAAATAAAATTTTTTAAAAAAAAGCAATGGAGGGGGGTGGGATCAGAGACACGGACAGCGGGAGGGGGGCGGGGGAAGGCAGGACAGCAAGCACGAACAGGGGGGGCAGGACAGCAGCAAGCACAAACTTTCAAAGGCGCACCAATGCAGTTTAGCATACAAGACACGTATGGCAAAACACCAAATACAAACTAAACACACGCACCAAACACACACACATATATACCAAAAGTAACGAAAACAGGTAACACAAAACCACTGGCCCAGAGCACACTGCGCCCCTCCAGCTCAAAGACAGCTTATGGCTTTGCAACGGACAGGAACGACTTCCGCAAGTACTAGGGGAGGGGCAGCAGGGTCGGAGATCCGAAAGGACCAGCACAGCAGTATTTATTTATTTTTATTTAGGGCTTTTTATATAGCGCGGACATTACCCAAAGGAACATTAAACAAGCGATGATACTGGACAGGTGGGCATTGGGCAATGTGGCTGGATGGCACTGGGAGCAATCGACAGGAGGCGGGTAATCCGGGAACAGAGGACGACGGCAACGAGACACGCAAAGACGTAAATAAACAAAATGCTGCTTACCTGATAAGGAGAGGACTGAAATCGCGCAACCCACCCCTGCAAAACACACGTCCAAAATGGCCAAAACATCACGGGAAAAAAAAAAAAAAAACGCCCACCGCCGCAATGACGATCACAAGGGGGCGGGATGAGTAAAAATCGCCGGAACGCCCACGAATCTGCTCCGGCAATGACGGACAGATCTCTCTTCCAATGGCTAGTCTCCATTTATGGAGCTAGCCAATGGAAGAGAGAGGCGGGACAAAGCCACATACTGTTGTAACATAAGATTTTGCCTGCGCGAACGCTGCTGCGCAGCAGACTCCAGGCGAAACCTAAAAAGTGAGAGGGTTTCATCCACTGGAGCCGCGTGACAATGCCAGCCCCCAAGGGTGGCTTGACCTGCACTTAAAAAAAGCCAATAACGTTTTCGCTGTTTAACGTTTTTGCTGTTTTTAACCAAAGACACAGCCCGACACAACCCCACTGCCTCTGGCTGAACCAATTTCCTACCATTGAAAGGTGTCAAAATTCAAATATATGCCTCTCCAGCAAAAAGGTAGCAGGTTGAAGCCACAGACTAAACAAGCATTTACAATGCAATGGTCTCGCCTCTGCAATTATATGTAGTTACCTGAAGATGAGAGACCAAACATTTTTACATATTTAGTTGTTAGCCACGCCTTCGACATCCGCCCCATTGCAAGAACTACCATAGTTTCTTTCCATTCTGTTTTTAATGCACTTCTTCCACCGCTATCCAGAACTTTTTAAAATTGTAAGCGAATGATCAGCGTTAGTTTACACATTACTGTAAAAAGCCTGCAAGCCCAAAAAGTATTGGAAAAATGAAATTTCATTAGCGTTTTCCTTACGGGAACCTTTCTGGTAAATGCATAGTGGTTTTCCGCATGGTTTGTTGTCGGATTTTTTTCATATTGTCCGCTCTATAAATGGGTGGTGAAACAAAAAAAGTACTGGAATATGTAAAGAAAACAGAATAAAATGCGTTTTCAACATTCGCATTGCTGTCTTCTACCCTTACGCTGCGGCATCTACCATCCACCCCCACAAGCTGATTATTCAACGCTGAAGCAGAGCAGCTCTGCACTGAAAACACACTGCGCATGCACGAAGTGCGTACTCCAATCGACATTAAAGGCTCAATATCGTTGTCAGCCTATCAGAACCGAAGGCCGAATCCTTGAAGGTTTGGCTTCTAAATAACTAAAGAAGACCGACGCCGTAATAAAATATGAACAGTTGCCACAATAAAGGAAATGTAAATATTTACAATAAAACGCAACATTACTGGGAGGTTTGTCATAAAACGAGGTGTTGATTTTGTCAATTATATTGTTATGTTATTATATAAATCCCTAAAAAACGTCTATTTTCCAGGTTTTATATTAGTTGTGCCTTACGTTTCTTGTCCCTCGTTTCCTCTTAAGCCGTCCAGCTTTCCCTTTTGCCATGCGCGGCCATTTTGGAATTGCGTACTTAAGATGGAATGGAGGCAGCGTCACGCTTCAGTGGGTCTGCACGTTTACAACAAATTCAGGTTAGGAAATGGCCAAGTTCACATTAGAATAGTTTTCTAGCCTCTGTTGGTAACTACTAGGCATCTGACATTAATATATGTTTTAAGTAATTTGTTGCGTCGCATAAGAAAAAGAGCAAAGTGCTCTACTTCGATATACTTCCATTTTATGTTCTCTGTGGCTGTTAACCGACTCGACTCCATGTGTAGCGGCAGAACTGATGTTCTAGCGACAGAACAGGCCCCGTCCTCCGATCACTCACCCGCTCCCACGACATGGAAACACCATCACATTTCTCCGAGGCAAAGCAGAAATGCCTCGGAGAAACGCAGCGTCATTTTGGGATTTGGGGGCGTGTTTTTCTTTCTCTCCTCTTCCCATTGGCTGGAAGTTAAAATTCCAGCCAATGGGAAGAGGAGAGAAAGAAAAGAGAAAGAAAGTAAAAAACACACGCCCGAATCCCGGCTTAAACGGAGTGACGCCCCTCTCCTCCAATGGCGGCCTCCGTTTAGGAAGCCAGCCAAAGGAGAAGAGGGGCAGGTTCAAGCCCCACTCTGTAAAATATAAGATCTCCCCAGCGAGACTGCGAAAGCGCAGCCTTCGCTAGGCGGAGACCTAAAAGAGAATGTTAGTGAAAAACTAGTCAGTTTCTGCGGAACAATTAAAAGCTAAATGATCACCGTGAACGCAGGGATGGATTGGTAATGCGGGCACTTGGGCATTGACCGAAGGGCAGGTGTCTCCGTGCCCTCTGTGGGCCGTTTTCCCCCCTTTCCCAGTCCACAGAGAGCACTGACAGGGAGAGGAAAGCAGCCATGCTGTGTGGCCCTTCAGCGATGATCTGCTGTGGCCTCTACTTCACCCCCTGCCCAGCCAAGCAATCACGCTGATGGTGGGCTGGGGAGGGGCGATTCTGTGCCAGAATCGGCCTCCCAGGGGGCCAGGTGTTGCTCAGGCCATTGAGCCATTTTCACCTCGGCCCCCCTGGGGCCCAAGCAGCCCTGCAACAGTGTTTCCATTAACACCTCGCCCACAGCCCTGCTCGTTCAGGGCATAGTGGGCGAGGAAGGATGGGTCTGGCTGTAGGGGCCAAGTAATGTTGGGAACTGGCACCATCTTCCCCTTAGCCTACACCCCACTCCCATGGATGGCCCAGCAGCTGTGTTTTTTGCTTTCTCCCCTCTCCTGCCAGGCCATTGCCCTGAGGCAGTGAAGGGCAAGGGAGGGTTGAGTAATTTACAAATAGCTGGGGCCTCGCTGTTTTTCAGGTGCTCCTGCGCTGAAGGGTTGGAGAATCATTTTTTAAGAGAAATGGGCCTCGCTGTTTTCATGTGCTCCTGCCCTGGAGAGCTGGGGAATCATTTTTTAGGAGAACGGGGCCTTTTTATTTTCAGGTGCTCCTGCACTGGAGGGCTGGGGAATCATTTTGTAATCGAAAGGGGCCTCGCTGTTTTTCAATTGCCCAGCTTGTAGGTCATTGTCACATTGGCCCTGTGTCCTTCCCAAGAACAATATCCTCCCATTTACATTCCTTGTGTATTTCATGAAAGGGCACGCCCGCAAATGTGGGCCACGCCCTGCGAATGTGGGCCGCACGCCCCACGAATGTGAGTCATGCCCCACGAATGTGGGCCATGCCGCGCGAATGTGAGCCACGCCCCGCGTATCTGGGCCACTTTTTTCGTCAGTGCCCGGGGCAAATTGTGATCCCAATCCGACCCTGCGCGCGTTTAGATAGCACAGACTACACACAGAACTCTGCCACTGGTACTCAATCCACCGAGCATGCACCCACCTTTCCAGTTGTTACTTTCGAGCACCCTTCCAGCTACTGTTCTTATGTAATGTAACTGGTCCCATTGTAAAGCGCTCTGACACCTTCGAGTAAAGTTTGCGCAATATAAAAACGCATAAATAAATAAATACTACGATAAGCCTTCAGCGCACGGCTCCCGGCTCCTCGTAAATTGAAACCCACTTTGGAAGGAAGCACTTTACCCAGTTTTTACGTCCAGCCTGTGAAGACTTCTTACACCATGCATGCCTGTATTACATAAGCACTTTGAAACATAGGTTCTTCCCTCAGTGTATGCTGATAGGAGCCAGCCACAGATTAAGTGATTATTCTACCCCTGGGGCGCCTCTGTTTGGAATGTGCCAACTAATGAATTGTCATCTCCAACACCTTGTATACTCCTTTCCTCTTTGCTCTCCATATTCAAATCCTATTCTTAAGCTTTATCTTGACCACAAAGAACAGAAAGTTTCATATTGTAGATTGCAACAACCATTTATACTTTTATGCATAAATCTCAAGGACTAGCTAGTCAAGTCAAGCCTATTTTACTATTTCAAACAGAAAGGTGTTTCCGGGCCATATTCACAAAGGTGAAGGTAAACACATGTAGAGTTACTCATGCATAAGTCTTCTCCTGTACCTAGGTATATGTCAACACTTTTTTGCTATTCACCATTTCGAGAGCAGAGTTGTAATCAAGTGCAGATTTACATTTTCCTCCACCCCCGAAAATCAGAGAAGTGGAGACATCTACGACAGGATTTACAACTAATAAATTACTTCTAGAGACATTTCACACCTAGACAGAAATTTCAACCACAAAGGAGGTAAAGTATGTGGAAAATAATTCATTTATTAACCCTTTCCCTGCTGCCGTCGCGAGCACTCCCTCTCCAGTGCGGCACACGACCAACGGCCGACGCAGCCCCGCCCACCCTTTAGAACGCCCGCACCAAGGCGTTAATTCTTTAAGAATATAAATATATATTAATGTAAAATACAAATGCAAATTAATGTAAAATTTAAACCTAGAACCAATAAATAAAATGTTACAGTACACATACTAATCAAATTACTTATTAATTAAAATATTAATCTAATTCATAAATAGTTTTTATCAAAAATATAAACCCACCCTTACTAGCAGTTTAAAACCCGCTTAATA
This sequence comes from Lissotriton helveticus, assembly GCF_964261635.1. Classification (NCBI taxonomy): domain Eukaryota; kingdom Metazoa; phylum Chordata; class Amphibia; order Caudata; family Salamandridae; genus Lissotriton; species Lissotriton helveticus. The sequence goes on along the minus strand of NC_136067.1, from coordinate 1,592,066,407 downwards.
TTTATTAAATGCAATAAAAAGTTGTTTTTGTAGTAATTTAAAATGTTATAGTTTTATTAAAAATTTAGAAGTTTAATCTAATTTCCCAACATTATTGATTTTTAAAATTATAAAATATTTCATTTTGAATTGGTCAAACTTTTTAACAATTATATAATTTCAAAGTCTAAATACTTAAATGTATTTATTGCCATTTTTTTCTGAGCTGTTATATCTAGTCTTTGACCCCATTAATTTTATTAGAATTTGTTCCAATACCAGTAAGTGGGCTTATTCCAAGGCTAGGCAGGATTATTCGGCCTGAAAAATCTACTGGCCCACTCCAGTTTGGGCAAGTCAGATTTGATCAGGTCCAGCTATTTTTAGCACCACTCCTCTGTTCTGGCAAGTGAGCTTAAACTGGAAGGAACAGATGTAAATGAGCAATAAAGATGCCTTTAAATCTTGTTTTTATCTTGACACATTTGCTGTCTGTTCAAGGACAGAGGTCAAACGTCAGTTTGTCTTTTTACTAATTGTTTCTTCTCTTATCCTGGAAAACAGTTACAGGTGTTTGTCAAGTGAGTTGTCTCACAGTCACTGTGAAACAAAAGGCTGTAAGATGTCAGATATTTAGTTCTAACACACAACATTTAAACAACTTGTAAATTAATAGTATAAGTGTTACAAAAAATATCAGGAATTATGAAAGATTTTGTTTGTAATTCAGAAGTGTGATGCAAACGACTTAAATAGGAGTAAAACAAATCAGAACCCTTTACTTGGTGATGGGCAAATGACAAATATGTGCAGAAACTCGATTATCAAACATTATACACTATAAAGTTTTATCAGTAATACCACGTCACATGGTAAATGTGGCTATTATAATGGAAAATCTTCTGATTGCAAATAAGTGTGTTACCACTTCATGCTTCAGGTATGTATTTATTAAAATTGATAGTTTTCAAACATGATATGAGATACGTTCCTGCCCTCACCCTGATGTCAATGCGGTTAATGAACTAGGAGGCAAGTCAGCAGTCATGTGCATCCTATATGTGGCTAGATTTGTATTATATATAGAGCTAAAGTTTAGTCTATTAAACTAAGCAAAAGTGTTCTTTGTATAGCAGACATGCTAAACTCGTGTATTTGAAGGTGGTCTTATATGTGATAAAGAAGAAAATGGCTACTCAGTGAATGAAAATATTTGCCCAGGATCACATAATTTGAAACCAGTTTATGGGTCAAGAGCATTATAATTAGGTTGTTTAGATTATGTTAGTACCTAGACCTGCATGTCTAGCAACATTTTAATGAATTTTCGAGGCCTGATAATATTTCATTCAGTTTTGTCACCTTCTGGGTTGTAATAATTTTAGTAATATAGTTTGTGGATAGCAAAGGTCTTACTTTTTTGCAGATGGGTGTTTATTTTTAGCATAACCCCCCTTTACCCTCATTACCCAACACTAAACCTGTTTTTACTCTTCCGTAAATCCCTACTAGTTAGAAGTATTCCCCATTTTCTAGCCACTTCCCATTGTCCCCCCCATAATTACACCTGAATCAATTCTTACGAGTGCAGAGATCACTGCCACATTGGCAGAAACCTCAACGTAGAAAAGTTAGGAGACGCGGAGGTCTTGGCACGTAGGTTTGTAAGTAGGATTTTTTAGTACATGAGTAGTACTACCGTACTACTACTACTTTATGCACTACAAAATGAAGCTTGTGAATGGGCCCTAGGTATTTTGCTCCATTTTTAACAATGACTCTGGAGTCCCCACTGCAGGTGGGAGTATTTAAATATATATTTTTCCAGAAAGGTGAACATTTTAGTGAGCCGAGGAAAGTGCATAATAAATACAGGAGCTCCTGCATCGCCTTCTAAACAGCTGGACAAGGTTAAACTAACTCAAAGCACAGAAAATATCATACAAGTCACAAGAAAGTTTGCAGTTTTTTGTAGTTGGTAGATCAACTATGACATCGGGGATACAAATTGTTGAGGAATACTTGTTATGCCCGAATAAACAGCGAGGTCACTTAATACAAAATCAGTGAGATGTTTTTTGAAAAAATAATTTTGCTGCTTTCAGCGGAGAAGGAAGATGGCTCCAGGTGGTTCTTAGCTTCCTGGGGGCAGGGGGGGTTGGAGGAGAAAGGGCACCAGGTACCAGATGCAACTCCAAGGAACAAATTAAGAAAAGCAATGCCTTGAATTGTGGTGTGTCTTGTGGATTTGTTTCACTTGGACATCAGGATTCAACAGTTATGGAGATTTCAGCTAGAACGATGGGCGATTTTAGGTTGGTAAACGTACTGCCAGAATGAAAAAAACTAGCCTAAACCAGAATAACCAATTGGGCAGATTTAATTCCCGATGTAAGTGGAGGGAGCTGACCACCCTGCTCACTGTATCTGAGTGTTTGAGGCATCATTGACCTGTTCCTGAGTATTGAGGTGGGAGTTGACTGAAACAAGGAAGTCTACATTGGGAAGCCACTCTTGTATTTACTAGAATAAACAGCCATGTTGCCTGTCCCCTTCCCTCCTTTGTAAACATTCTAGAAAAATGTATCCTGCCCAAAACTGGTGGGAGTCTGACTTCTGAAAGGAACATTTTTTTATTGGCCCATACCTCCTCCTAGAGTTCTTAACAGTGGGCACTCCCCAGCTGGTTCCTTCTATTCACTTTGGCCTCTGCTATTTCTGCCACTCAGTGCGGGACCATCCAACAGTGATGTACATCCCCCTCAACCCATTCCATTCATCTTCCAGGCTGGCAGAAACCTAAAACACTGAAGCCACCTTACTTGGAAGAAAAGTTTAACTGCCTAACAAGGAGAACAACAACCCTGCTCAAAAAGGCAAAGGGAGCCCTCTGTAAGGACACCTAAAGAGAGTGAGCTTCTGAGTAACTACAAGGAACTGGAAGTTGAGCCATTTAACTAACATGTGGATCTAAGCTTTGATAACTCCCATGGGCCCTACACCAAGTGCTTATTCATTTCTAAACTCATAGTCAACATTGTCTATTTGAAATTGGAATCTATTACATGTTCTTTTGTTTTGAAATGGGACTACATAGCCCCGAAGCCAGTCGCACAGCATCATGCCGCTTCTTTGCGTGCATGTTTTTTTCTAACCTTTATCCATTCTTTTTAGTATTCCACTTTTAACTATACTTTTTCTTCAATAATCCATAATTGGTTTAATCCACAATCCACCAAGCTGTATGTTGCCAATTTTCAGTTTTCTGATATTCAAACTGTGCCAATCCAGGCCTCTTCGAAAGAATACGAATAGTGCAAAAAGTCTGTCACAAGCCATTTATTTTCAGTAAAACCCAATGCATTTCGGGCCACTCCGTGCCCTTCTTCGGGGGTCACTACAATCAATAACAACATGATTACAATTAATTATTGGCACTTCTCATCACAAATACATATATATATTTTACATGATCATATTTGCATTGCATTACATCAGAAACATTTCCTCATGGTACTTCATTACACCCAGTCACCCTCTGTGTACCTCCTTCATATTCCGCCCGTTCGTGTGAAGTTGCCGTTGTCTCGCTTTAAATTCAAGATCTCATCCCAACACTCCCGCATTTGTCATTCTAAAGGCAATCGAGTCCTTATGTTAATCTGCGTACCTGGCTTGCTCATGTTAAAAGCCTCCCCTCATCGTCTCATTTGTCCGATCTCCATCTTGAATTTAAAGCGAGACAACGGCAACTTGACACGAACTTTTAGTTTTAGTAAAAAATGAACTTGCTCTGATGAAGGGGAGAGTGCACAGAGTATTAAGGGTTCGAGTATGGGTACGGTGAAGGGAGGGACAAACAACGTGACTATTCAGACCAGGGGATTGTTGAGATGAATTTGTGGGTGTACGTGGGTTAACATTTGGAGTAGAAGAGACTGGCGGAATATGAAGGAGGTACACAGGGTGACTGTGTGTAATGAAGTACCATGAGGAAATGTTTCTGATGTAATGCAATCCAAATATGATCATTTTGTAAAATATATATATATGTATTTGTGATGAGAAGTGCCAATAATTAATTGTAATCATGTTGTTATTGATTGTAGTGACCCCCGAAGAAGGGCACGGAGTGGCCCGAAATGCATTGGGTTTTACTGAAAATAAATGGCTTGTGACAGACTTTTTGCACTATTCGTATTCTTTCGAAGAGGCCTGGATTGGCACAGTTTGAATATCAGAAAACTGAAAATTGGCAACATACAGCTTGGTGGATTGTGGATTAAACACATTATGGATTATTGAAGAAAAAGTATAGTTAAAAGTGGAATACTAAAAAGAATGGATAAAGGTTAGAAAAAAACATGCACGCAAAGAAGCGGCATGATGCTGTGCGACTGGCTTCGGGGCTATGTCGTCCCATTTCAAAATGAATTCTTGACTTTTGGCAGTGGGGCATGCCTATAACCAATCCTGCACGCAAATGAACTAAGGAAAGATAAAAATGGTGAATATAAAAACTGAGGTTAAAGGAAAGGGTGTGCATCCCTACACTTTGCATATGTGTTTTTGTTTGACATCCTAAAAGCATATTTTTTTATGAGGGCAGGGATACAACTTCACTTTTGAGAGGCAGCTTATACGTGTCAAAAACCTTTTTGTGCTGTCTTTTGTGCCAGCTTTTCAGTCGGCGACAGGGGCGTAACACAGGCACCCACAGCCCCCGCAGTGATGGGGAGGGCCGAGCTGCCCCCTCAGCACAGTATTTTCGACCGAGAGCTCCTGCTAAAATTAGGAGTGGGCGATACAAAAGGGGATGATGGACGGAGCGTTTGAGCAAATCAAACACTCACCTCCAGTCATCTGATCTGGGTTTAATCCATCACCATTCTTTAGCCCACTCAGCCACCCCATTTCAGACATGGACATATGCAAATCAGTCTGACCCTGTGCCTCATGGGAACAATCCAGCCCGAACTGCCAAGCCATGTCTTCCATGGACCGGAATCAAGCATCCTGGGACGGGTTTCGGATTCATAATCCTCATCATCCAGGCTATCTTGAATCCAGTGGCGAAGTGAGCAAGGGACTCACGTCTGAGCATAGCCTGCCACACTTAGGGCGAACAAAGCGATACAAAAGGGGATGATGGACGATAGTGTGGCAGGGTATGCTCAGACGTGAGTCCCTTGCTCACTTTGCCACTGGATTCAAGCAAGCCGGGCTGAAGACGGCTGGAATGCCAGAAACCGGTCCTCGGAAGCTTGTTTCCAGTCCAGGGAAGACATGGCTTGGCAGTTCGGGCTGGACAGTTCCCATGAGGCACAGGGTCAGACTGATTTGCATATAGCCATGTCTGAACTGGGGTGGCAGATTGGGCTAAAGAACGGTGATGGATTAAACCCAGATCTTTTGACTGGGTGTGAGTGTTTGATTGATTCGGATGCTCCGTCCATCACCACCCCCTTTTGTACCGCTTTTGGCCGCCATAAGTGTGGCAGGGTATGCTCAGACGTGAGTCCCTTGCTCACTTTGCCACTGGATTCAAGCAAGCCTGGCTGAAGACGGCTGGAATGCCAGAAACCAGTCCTCGGAAGCTTGTTTCCGGTCCAGGGAAGACATGGCTTGGCAGTTCGGGCTGGACTGTTCCCATGAGGCACAGGGTCAGACTGATTTGCATATAGCCATGTCTGAACTGGGGTGGCAGAGTGGGCTAAAGAACGGTGATGGATTAAACCCAGATCTTTTGACTGGGTGTGAGTGTTTGATTGATTCGGATGCTCCGTCCATCACCACCCCCTTTTGTACTGCTTGGCAGTTCGGGCTGGACTGTTCCCATGAGGCACAGGGTCAGACTGATTTGCATATAGCCATGTCTGAACTGGGGTGGCAGAGTGGGCTAAAGAACGGTGATGGATTAAATCCAGATCTTTTGACTGGGTGTGAGTGTTTGATTGATTCGGATGCTCTGTCCATCACCACCCCCTTTTGTACTGAAAATCAGGAGTGTGGGCCTCTCCATGCACCTTGCAGGGGGGTCCTCTCAAATTTCGTTACGCCACTGGTCAGCGAGCATCTGACCCACCGCATTACTCTCCTTGTACCAAGAATAGGTGCGAAAGGTAACACCACACATTACATCTGCAACATTCTATCTTGGAACTGTGTTCCACTGACTGAGGATTGTAAACAAAGACACTAATGAGAGGACTAAGGCCAAAAGTATTCTGAAGATATTCGAGAACTTACATCCTTTTACCTCACAGGCTGCCATGCTTACCTGAAATGCTGTTCCTTACGGTTTAACTGTGATCATACTAATCAGGGTGATATTTTAACCCCATAAGATGGTTGAACCTAGTCATTTTATCCTTCTTTTTCACTGATCCTCTTTGCTTTGTGATAAATAAAGACCAATATTGCTTTAAAGGTGTAGATCTGACTGGAAATGCTGTTTATCAAGTGTTATTACATAGTGTGTGGGGGGGGGCAGTGGCAGTTGCCCCAGGTGCAAAATCTTAGGGTCATTTTTAAGTGCGCAAAACTTTAGCAGGGGTGCAACATTTTTAAAAGAAAAGTGGAAGGATACTTGCCTTGCCCTGGGCAACCCACGCTACGCCGGTGCGCGTTCTTATGCTTTTTCACCTTCTTGACTGCACAACCACGCAAATCTGGGGAACGTCATAATCCAACGAGGAATACTTTGCACCCCATGAGCAATTTAACCATACCTACCTTGCAAAGCAGTGGCAAAGGACAAATACTAGGAAACTGTTTGGTGCCCCAGAACTTGAGTTAGGGTTTGGATCAAAGCCAGTGCAACACCTGCCACAACCTCGCTTCAACCTAATAACTATGTGCAGAAAGATGTCACTGAACGCAGGGGAGGTCCCCTATAATGGTGGTAACCTAGCATGCACACAAATTCAAATCAGCATAGTGCATTACGTCTAATGCCGCACAGACAACTCAAATTGCGAAAGGTAAGAAGGGCTAAATAGAACTAAAGTAAATTATGCTGTAAATTAAATTATGCATTTTTTAAACATCACTGGGTAAGCTGACCTTGAGATGATAGCTAAAGTTTTTGTGCTATTGATTCTTCTTTCGATAAAAATGTAGCTTGAAAATAACTCACAATAACCAACAACAAATCTGCTTCCTGTAATATTACAAATACCCAGTAGTAGTTGCATGGTGCAGATGTGGTCAACAAATGACATGGAAATTTGATTGGAATGACTACAAATCCAGTACTCATGTTTGGGAAGAGAATACAAATTGCCTCCACTCGCATTAAGATGATTTCATTTGTTGTACATTCATGATCAAATTGGAGATCAATGAACACTTTGATCTCCTTCCAATTATGTGTATTTACCATGCAACAGCAGACCCAGACTGATGCAAAGCTCTACTTCCTAAACCAACCCTGAAAGGTTGCCCATCAGCATAAAAAGTGACAGCACTGGATTTTCCATCATCCATATATCTGCACATGAAGTGACATCACTGGTCTTCCGCCAAAACAATCTTTAAAAGAAGACACCAAGCAAGAGGACATTTCCCATTGCCGACCTGCACAGAAAATGACACCACTGGCTTCCTATTTAACGGGGTAGAAGTACAGATGTTCCAAAGGCAAACCTGTGTGTGCCAAGCACCAGGAACCCTGGTTCTTCCCCTGCCCATCGCTGCCTTGCTGTGTGCACCGCACCACTAAACACAGAAGGAACATTCACATGCGCCTCCTGCAAGTTGTCATGTACTCTCCCACACCCACAACTCCCGTACCAACAGAACCCTACACGCTCACACAAATCAGCCACATGCTCATGATCACACAGACCAAACAGCACACCACACTTACATGCATGTTCCTCAACACCTGCTCACTCACCTAACATGCCTTGGAGATTTGAGACCTTCTACACAACGACGCCCCAGACCTGCTCTTTCTCATGGAAACTTAGATAACCCAACCTTGGCACTGGACATCACTACAGCCCCCAACCCCCCCCCCCCCAACCGACTAGAAGATCACGAGGAAGACCATCAGCACAAGCTCGGAGGTGGAGCTGCCATCAGATTTAAAGACCCCAGGACCCGGCACCAATTTCTCAAGCGATATTCAGGACATCGTCTTAGCCCTCATTATCAACACCAGCACCTTTATTCTCCTCAACCCAAACTCTACGTCAATTCTAGAAAATCTCAGAAACCTTGGCCTCACTGAGCACATTACCAAACTCACCCACACCACCAGAACCTATTGGGCCCAGTTTTCTCCTCAATAACCCCAGCGCCTAGAGACCCTTACGGGTGATTGTGCGCTTTACAAATGTGGACTTTACTTTACTTAATAAGCAACATCACAGTCTATAAAGCCAGCACTATGATCTCGAACATCCACACCCTCATCAGTTTCAGCATTTCCATCCAGCACCATCACAGACCTACCTCCACTCGTAACCACCTGCTGCAGGCTAGTTGCTACACAGACAGACGCAGCCTGATGAAACACCACTGCAAGGGACTGGAGCACAAAAGGATAACAAGTCAAGGCACCGCAGATAAAGGCAGCTTCAAATCAGCTATAAGACGCTACTACCAGAAGATATGAGACACCAAGGTCGCAACTCTCAGAGATCGCATCAATGCCAGCACTAACGGCAGCAAGGAAATCTTTGCCAATATCAAAGATTTCACATGCCTTCTGCAACATCACCCACTCTCAAGACCTTTGCAGCAAGCTGTCAGAATTCTTCTGTAACGAAATCACCTCCATAAACAGCAACTTCGACCCTCACCTGGACTCCATCGCAGATGCAACTCAGCTGCCCATCAGGGCCAATGAACAAACCATCAACTTGAGGGCTGCCTTCATAGCTGTCAAAATCACTGCTACCCTGAAGACCATCTACTCAAGGTTTACATCAGACCCTTGCCCCCACCACGCCTTCACCAGAAGAATCATACAGATCACCAAAGCACTAACACCCACCCACAATACAATGCCTCTATTGACTCAGCCACATTCCAGAACACCCAGAACCATGCAACCATTATGCCCCTACTCAAGAAACCATCCACTGTCTCAGCCACTCTTTTCAACTACAGATCCATCTCCCCCTACCATACCCAGCAAAAGTCTAATCATGCCTCACCGCCCACCTCAGTTACCACCACTTCTCAACGGAGCGCAGTATGCATTCAGGCCCAACCACAGTACAGAAACAGCACTTGTTGTCACCACAAACAACATCTGCAAGATTCTTGACCAAGGAGACACAGAAGCCCTTATTCTCCTGGACCTCTCTGTAGCATTTCACATGGTTTCACATCCCATCCTCATCAGTCTCCTGCATAAGACTGGCATCCTAGGATCTCTCTGGATCTCCTCCTTCTTAACAGATAGAATGCAAGCTGTAAGCATGGCAACTTACTCCTCGAAAACTCATCTGCAGAGTGCCTCAAAGTTCATCAGTCAGCCCCACACATGAACCCTCTGGTCAACGGCATTCACACACACATCGTCATCCTCTCCTACATCGACGTCATGCAACTCATACTCTTCTTCTTGAACAAGTCCCCCAGCACAAAAAACAAGTTCACCACTTGGATTATCGAAGTCTCTAACTGGATGAAAGCCAACTCTCTCAACACCAACAATACAGAAGTAGTGATCTTCTGCAACAACACCGCACCATGGGAAGCCAACTGGTGGCCGGCTGAAGTCAGACCCAAACCCACATCAGAACCCACGTCAAGAACCTCAAAGTAATCATCGACCGCAAACTGATCATGACCACACAAGTCAACACTTTTAATGCATTCTACATCCACACCCTGAAGATACTGAGGAAGATCTTCTATAGCTCCCAAGCAACTCTAGAAAAACTCGCATTCGCACCCTGGTCAACAGCAAATTGGACTATGGATACACTCTGTAAGCCAGTAACACCAAACAACTCACTAGAAGACTACAAACCATCCAGAACTCGGCAGCCATTGACAGCTTCAATTGTCCGCACAAAATCCCATCACCCCACACCTCAGGCAACTACACAGATATTTGATACACAAACATGCTCAATTAAAACTCCTCACACACACATTCAAGGCACTACACAGGTCAGTACCCACCTACCTAAACATTTGCATCTCCTTCCATCAACCACCCAAACACTGCTGCTCCGCAGGACTGCTACCCGCACACATCCCACATATGCACAGAACCAGATCAGGACAACAGTTTTTTTCTTACATCACTCCTAAAGTATGGAATGCCCTCCCACTCCACATCAGCGCCTGCTCAACTAGCCAATCTACCATAGGCAGGGCTAGGCCCATAACCCTGTTCAGCAGCAGAATACCTTCTCAGGCGATAGTGAGATTTACAAATACACATAACCAAAGAGCTATCTACTTGGACCTTCTTTGTCCAAGATATTTGAGAACCAGGAGCATCCAGGGCCAGTGTTCAAACCCCCTCTAAAGCTGTGCAAAATACTTTCCAAACGACACTTTCCCTCACAACCAGTCACCACTGAAGTCCCAGGTGCCTCTTTCGTTTTGTTGTTTATACCAAACTATACTTTTCTTCACAGCCATTCACTCCTGAAGTCCAGCGTACTGTATTCAGTGTGTTGTCTGCACATCTTTCTTCAACGAGTTTATATGTGAAACAATATTTATTAAGATCATCACCAATATTAACTACTGGTAAAGTTGTGACAGTCACAGAGATCACGCCATTCACACTCAGAAATGGGTCAAGAAATGGGGCAAGTGGTCGACCAGCCAAGACAGAAAAATGGCTAAAAACGATGATAAATTCAATAGAATGACAGCTGTGAAGAGGGAAAAATGTTGAGTACAAGGGTCAAAGAAGTCTTCATCATGACGCAATATGTTCTTGTCTCATTAAGCTATTTGGGACACTTGTGGTTTAAAGACAATGAAAGGTTTCTCGGTGTAGAGGAATAACCAGAAGGGTAAACTAAAGCTGGTTTTCAGCACTGCTTTTCTTGAGGCCTATCAGTTGGTAAGGAGATAGTGCCACGGTCTCATAGGGCTGTAGTTTGGCAAACAAGATGGTAAATGTTATTGTAGACAACGAGGCAGAGATGTGACTGGATAAAGGTTAGTCAGATAAAGGTTAGTCAGATAGGGTTGTCAAAAAGTCCTAAAATAACTCTGGCCATTTGTTTTGCAATGCAGGAAATAATCGTGCAAATAATACATACCCAGGATGAAAGCGCTGCTCTGTCTTGTTCAGGTGGAAGAGGTTACATGGGTTGGCTCGAACAGGGGGCGTGGCTTCGGCGCTGATGTAGACAGAGGCGAGCTCCGGAGCTCCTCCGCGGCTGCCCTCCATATACATCAATCCTGATCAGTAATCCTGGAACCTGGCGCCATAACCGGCACATGAAAGCTCGGTGCCCCCTCCGAGAGCTACTCCCTGGAGCTGCGGAGGCGTGAGAGCCCGGAAAACGGAGTTTGTGCATCTGTCCCTGCCCTTGGCGCCTGCAGGCGACAAGATGGCGCCCGTGACCGGCGAGACTGGTGTCAGGCACTGAGAGGACCCAGAGAGGCTGGTGGCTGCACAGGGGAGGCTGGACTCCTACCGTTGCGACCGGACGATAGCCTGCTGCTTCAGCTCCCGATGAGGAGGCACTGCATGCTGGCGGGCGGAGGCCGTCCCGCAGCGTCAATTTTCCCCCAGCTGCCTGACCCTAAAATGGCGGCGCCCGGGACAGGACAGGCGCCCTTTGAAATTTAGCGCAAACTTTCCAACTGCAGGGACTATGTGATCCCCACTAAGAGCGGCGGAGCCCCTGCATCGCCCTGGACCCCAGAAGATTAGAGGCGGGCGGCGGAGTGGCCTGACAAGCTGTGGGAGACCTGGGACGCACGGTGCACCTGGCGGTCGGCTCCACGCGACACCTGCTGGTCTGAGGCCTACACCGGCTCTGAACGAGAGCTCTCCTGGACGGTGCTCTGGGTCTTTAGCTGCAGAGGTTCACGTCAAGGACCAGTGACGACTCACTTGGCTGCACGCCTGGGACACCAAGCCCCTTTTTTGCCCCAGGGGGAGCACTGGCCCCCTGTGGAGACCCCAGGGGCCCGCCACTGATGGTGAACAAGAGGCAGCTGTGGGCAAGGGGATGAGTGATCGGACGGCTAAAAGGTGACACCTCCTCGGCATTACCTACTACGGATCTGACAGCTTGACACTCAGAGGGACTACAGGTGGGAGCATCGGCGCAACGCAGACCATATACGGACTCTAGGAGATATCCGAGCCTGCTAGGTGGCGGTGCCCTACAGTTGAGGGGCGCGGACGAGGCTTCTCCCCGGAGCTGCTGCTGTTGAACACCTTTCCCCACAAAGATGGGCTGCGTATCCAGAACAAAAAAGGGCTTTGAGGTGCTGCGCCTGGAGGACCCGGGTCACGGCACGGAGGACGACGATGGCGGTGTGCGGAGGCGCAACCTGGATCCGCCTGGAGACCCAACCCTGGGCGAAATAATGCAGGCCATCATGGCGTCGAGGGAAGCACTGGAGAAAAGAATGGACGGCATCGGAACAGACCTCACGCTACTGAAGGACGACCACAAGAAGCTCAAGGAGAGAGTTGCGACGCAGGAGATCAGCATGAAACCTATCCCGGATGAGGTGGCTGCCCTACGACGCTCCTTGAACGAAGTGACGCACAGAGTCAAGGCCCTGGAGGTACGATCGGAGGACAGTGAAGGCCGCTCCCGGCGCAATAATCTTCGCATAGTGGGCATGCCGGAACGCGAGGAGGGCCCAGATGCGGTCCAAGTTCTGGAGAACTGGCGGAGGACAGAGGTAGCTCCAGAGGGCCTTTCCCCATTCTATGCTCTGGAGCGAGCCCACAGGGTTCCTGCGCGTCCACCCAAGCCTGGCGCTCCCCCTCGGCCGATGGTGGCGCGATTACTGCACTATCGCGACCGGGACTTTATTCTGCAAAGGGCCCGAGAGCACCAGAACCTGCAAATAGGAAATAGCCGAGTGATGATATTCCCGGACTACACCAGAGAAGTGCAAAGGCAGCGGTCCTCTTTCCTGGCCGTCAAGAAGAGACTGCGACAGCTCAGTATCCCATACGCCATGCTCTTACCGGCACGCCTGCGGGTGACTGCAGACGAAAGGACCCACTTTTTCCTTACTCCGCAGACAGCATGGGACTGGTTGGAGAGACGAGGAGGTGCGACAGGGGGTTCCTCGCGGTCAGCCTCATCCCGAGAGCGTCAAGAACCTGCCTCACCAAGGGGGAGCCCCGCTTCCTCGACGACACAGAGACAGGAACGTGACAAAGCAATCCGGGCTGTGGCGGCCATCAGTCTTGGAGCGACTAGCCCGTCCAGCTTCATCACTGAGGCAACGAAGAGTGGGGCGGGGAGAACGGACTCTGGCAGCTCTCGGGGCCTCTCTGATCTGGAACTCCCGAGTGTCACACCGCAGACGGCAGATGGAATGTTCGGATGATGGACCTACAGAAGACAAGGGAACTACATGATGCAGGACCTGCCGCACTGCCTATTCTTGGAGGGCGCTTGGAGCTGGGGCAACGAGACTGACGATGATCCCGAGTATGCCAGGGCCTTCACTGGCGGTACAGGTTTCTTTCCAGGGAGGGGGGTGGCCGGGAGGGGGGCTCTAGGGGCATCGAGCGCGAGCTGAGAGTTTCCCCCTAGTTGCGGTTATGCTTTTGAACTATTTGGTTTGGATGGGAACCTGCTTGTGTATACCTGTCCTGGGGAGTGGGAGTTGGGGGCAGTTTCAGTGTTGGGGGAAGAGGGGGGATCAGACATGCCGCTAGGAGAGGGTGTAGCACATGCCCACACACGCCAGTTCCATGGATACCTCCATAGGCCTTAAAATCATGACCTGGAATGTCCGGGGGATGCATACCATGTGCAGACGACACAAAATACATGCTTATTTAGTACGGAGGGGAGTGCAGATTGCCCTACTCCAGGAAACACACTTGACGGAGACAGAGGGTAAGGCACTTCACCGCCGCTGGAAAGGGCAGGTCTATAATACCACGTACTCAGCATACGCCAGGGGGACACTGATTTGATGTTCCTTGCTGATAACACTGCTGCACTCCGTGGGGCTCGGGAATTACTGGAGCGACTAGGGGAGGTAGCGGGACTCAGGGTTAACTGGGCCAAGATCTGCCTATTCCCAATGCAAGGTGATGGGGGTGCTCCCCCTGAGGGACTAGACGTGCGATGGGAACGTAGCTGCTTACCGTACTTGGGGGTGCAGATTTATCATGGTGTAGCCGAGTTATTTGAAGGTAACATAGGCCGAGCCCTACGAAACACCAAGAATAACCTGGAATTCTGGGGGTGGCTTCCCCTATCGGTCACGGGGCGAGTGGCACTCTTGAAAATGATCACCCTTCCCCGGTTGCTCTACTACTTTGGGACACTGCCTCTCTGGATACCGGGGAGATACTTCGCCCAGCTCAACTCCATGATCTCGGGCTTCTTATGGGGTTCGGGGAGGCGCAGAGTGGCCCTACCGACCTTGATGTGCCCAAGACGGGAGGGGAGGTCTTGCAGCGCCTGATTTTGAGGCCTACTACCATGCGGCCTAGTTCCAATGGTTTACCCAACGATTAGCGGGGAGATTAGGCCTGGACATAGCTCAGAGAGACTGGGATGCAGAGATGCACCAGCTGGCAAGGATCCTTCTGAGCCTCCCGATGCGGATTGGAGAGGTCCCCAGGGATCTCTGGGTCCTGAGGCCATGCTGGAATAGGGCCCTCCGTCGCCAGAAAGGTGGCTTGGCATACTCGCCTGAGATCCCGATATGGCTCTGCATGGAACTCCCCCATGGAGGGAATTGGCAGCGGCTACAAGAGTGGGAAGAGTTCAGAGTCTCCACCTTTGGGGACCTGTATGAGGATGGCGCACTCCTGCCGTTCCAAGAACTGGTGGACAGACATGCAATGCCGGCGCAGGACTTCCTCCTTCAAGCGGCCTTGACTGCTGCGGTGTGCAAACACTGGAAGGGAGGACTGGAAGAACCGCAGATTTTCCTTCCTTGCCAATACACGGTCACCTCTGCGGGAAGGATTAAGGCGGTCACGTGCCTCTACCGCAGATTGACGCAGGGCCTGAGAGCTCCACTCGAGAGGCTACGCGCCAAATCGGAGATAGACCTGGGAATTCCCATCGAGCCTAAGCCCTGGGAAATGTTGATGGAAAGAGCGTGGAAATGCTCCTGAAACGCCAGATTCCAACTCATCCACTTTTATGTGTTCCACCGGGCGTACCTCACTCCTTCTAAACTTAATGAGTTCTTCGACTCCCACGCCGCCTGTCCAAGATGCAGACTGGAGGATGCAGGGTATATGCACATGCTCTGGGATTGCCCCATACTTCGGGATTACTGGGGAGGGGTACTGACCAAATTGACTGAGGTAACAGAGAGGCACCTGCAAGGTACCCCGGCTGTGTGTCTGTTGCACTGGTTCCCCCACACTACCCGCAACAAAACCACCAGCAGGTTTTTGGATCTGGGGCTGGTTCTGGCCAAGCGTGAAATCACCAACCACTGGAAAGCGGCCACAGGCCCTAACGCGGGGCGCTGGCTCAGAGAGTTCCTTAAGTGGGCAGACTGCTAGGGGACGCTTCAACTCCAACTAGCTCGGAGAACTGACAATGACAAGCTGAGAGACACAGCCAGGTCCTGGGTAGCACCGACAAAACTACTTAAAGACCCAACTGATGACGAGGACGGATCCCCCGATCTTATCCACCATTTCGATTATGCCGGAACCAGGGTGAGGGCAGTCGGGTGACCAGGTAGATGGGCAATGAGGCCCCCCGATCGTGTGTATTCTACCGGGCGTTGATTAGGCCACTGACACAGAGCTCGATGGGACTGGTTAGATCACCCCGTGAGCAGCACACATTGTACTGGAGAAGCGGCATGTCTGAGGGGAGGGGGGAGGGCAGGAGGGGAGGGTAGAGAGGGGGTTGTGTCTGAGTATGTCTGGGGGGAGGGGGAGGGTTGGTGAGTTGGATGTTCAGGTACCTGACTTATTGAAGGGGAAGAGGCTTATGCTCACCAAGTTCGAGTTCTGCACAGCGGTTGTCCTGAGGAGTGACGTTATGGCTCCTGTTACTGATCCGGTTGGACAATACACGCTTGGATTACAGAGAATGCAACTGACTAGCTGAAGGGTGAAACAATATTCTGGTATATCTGAATTGACACTTACGACATAGTGAGCTCAGCTGGTATTCAATGATAATTTGAAAAGGATGTATGCTCTTCATATGTGAACCCCAATAAAATCTGTTTTTTTTTAAAAAATGGGTTGGCTCGAACAGCAGGTGCATTTCTGATACTGACTGAGCTCTGTGTCATCTTCAGATTTAGACACGTGAATAGTGGGTATGTTTTTGTATTATTTGAATACACGGATTACAGTGAGATGGAGATGCAGGGAAGATGCGGTCAGAGTTATGCACTCACCAGATTGCAAAAGAGCCATCAAGAGTCAAAACTGCAAATTGTTTGGGAGATACGAACCTTAAGACCTGATTACAAGAGGCCCTTGCTGAATGCGAAATTATCACATTCAATAAAATCAGACTCCGATGTGTTTGGAATTTATCTGATGTGACATTTGAGGGAATTATATGCGGATTTTGGTGTTTACTGCACCAAAATCTGTAAACCCTTGTAAATAATGGGCCTTTTCCGTCTGTTACCTTAAAAGGTGTGAACTTTATTGCACCAGACAATAACAGGGTGTGATAAACATCACACTTTCTAATTGCAATTCCTATGTAAACATTTGTTTGTGCAGGCATCTGAATTTAACAAGCCACTTGTAATTAGGTAAATGTAAATGTAAAGGAATTTATATAGCGCAAATCACCGAGCGGTTTCTAAGCGCTTGCTTAGGGAACCCGTCCTGGTATTCCCCTGTGAGATAACCCCGGCAGGGTATCCACAAGGTGAAAGCCAGGCATCCCGCCGCGAGGGGCCGTTGTGGAGATTAAGCAAGCTAATGCCCAGAGTCGCAGAGTGTGAACCCGTGAATCGAGTAGGCACCGGAGCGAGAATTGTTGAGTCCATGGACATTTTAGGACTCAAGACCCCGCCGAGCCGGGAATTGAACCCCGGTCCCAGGCTGACCTCTGCTTCCAGGTCTGCCTCCTCTAACCAGTGAGCCACACTTCTCCACTAGGTCCACTAGGTCCTTAGTTCAAGACCTAAATGTGGCTTAACTTTGGTAGCAATATTTCTGGTGGATAGCATATCTTCGTGGAAGGTAAGTAACTTTCTGACAGATATTTCTTTCAGCAGATTACTCCCCTTTTGAAGTGCTCAAGTGAGGAATCGCCCTTCTTTCCGACCAGCCCCACTCCATCAAAGAGTAAGTCCATGAATGTAACTTGGACATCTCCTGAAAAGCCAGTGGAATGCGAAGGGTGACAGCCATGACCATGGATAGAGCCACTGTGTCTGCAGAATCCAAACCACGCTTTAGGATTTGTTTGGAAGCACCAAGATCAGTATTGACAGGACTGAAAAGGGCCAATAAGGAAAGTGGTATTCGTAGTGAGAAGAGGTAGGCTGCCAGATGCACAAACCTTTTGGCCAATAGAGTCCAGCCCCTTGGGCACTTCTGCATGTGTTATAGAATAAAAGATGGGGCTCAGTTTTGTAGAAAAGGTGTTAGACTCCTAGACGCCCCAGAGAAGAATGTGAATTCAGAAACTTTGGGTCAGAAGACACGGGTATGTGTCATCTTGCAATTTGCCAACAGACTGCCAAGCTAAAGAATGGTGTCTCCTAAGCAGCGAACACGGTCTCCAAGAGAGCCTAGTTAAACAGCAGCAGAAGTTCTGCGACTGTAGAGGAGATTTGCAAGATTTTTGTTAAAAATATAGTTTTGCCTCCATGATAGGCAAGGTTAGTTCCACTGTCTCAGCTGCTTTTCGAATTGCTGATGTAAATAAAAAAGTTTCCTCTAGAAGGGTAAAGGATGTCACCTTCTGGAGATGTATTCACCTTCTGAAGTTGGAATGAGCCAATTAGATTCTGTAAGTCCAGGGAGAAGGGGAGGTGGCAGTCAGACTCTGAGTCCTCATCCTCAGTGCAGCCATAGTCTCTATCAGGCATGGCAAAAGCATTTGACTCTGATCTAAAAAATGCATCCAGCTGGGAGAATCACTGGAAGGTACTCTGCCAGACGTTCATCATCAAAATAAGCTCAGACCTTGCTACTCAGATACTGTCAGCTAACCTCGAAGATGGAGCTGGCACTGAAACTGACTCCTAGGGTAATGCCAGTGATAGCATCATAGGTAAAGCAGAGCACACAAGAGTTTGCACCTCGGTAGGCATTGGCTTCCTAGAAACCTGTTAAAATTGTGAATAAGGCAGCGTCAGATCCACCAGAATTGCCAAACCTGCTGGAGCGGGCCCACTCTTGCGGAGTGGGCAAGAGGGTAATGGGCTGTGCTGAATAAGTTTAGCATGGCCTGCCGGAAGTCCTCGACTGGTGATCGTCAATGGAGGAGGAGACTCCAGTTTCCTCTTTTTTTTAAAGTCAGAATTAGTTCTAATGAAAAGGAAGAGACTAGTGTTGGGAATGGCATGGAGTCTCCAAACAGTCCCAGGAGCGAGATGCTTCCTCAAAAGAAGAGGACTTTGCCTTCCTAAGGTGTTTTTTGTGGGAGAACAGAAGATTGATCCCTATCAGAAGGTTTACCAAATGGAAGGAGGATACCTTTGGCATGTCCCTTCGAGCCTTCGACAAAAATAACTTGGCCCCTGCTCTCCGATGGCTTTCAGTTGCATCAAAGAACAAAAGGTGCAGACAGAGGGGTTATGGATGGATCATAGACACCACTAAAGATGTTGTGCAGGTCTGATAAAAGCATCTTCGTACAACATCTGTAACAGTATTTAAACCCTGAAAACTTAGGATCTAATCGACGTCAAACACTGATGCACAGAGAGAAGCTCAGGATTCACATATATAAGCCACAGAAAAACAAGAAATTTAGCCATTGTGCCAGTTAGCACCTTAAATGTCCGATTGTCATTGCGTTCCAGGTGCAAGGTGCCACCCAACAACAATCGAGGTGTATTGCTTGGGAAAAAGTATCAGCATCCAGTCTGGCACCTGGCGTTATTCACAAGGAGAGAAACCTGCCAGAAGTATTCATCAGAAATGGGCAGGAGAGTTCTGGAGGGAACGACTGGATAGCGTTAGAAAAAAGTAAATGTCTACTAAATACTTTTGTCAGACACACTGCATAGTTTATTGTTAAATGGGATGTTTAATTATTTTAGGACTGGTTGTTTCGGCTTTTTTTAGATAATTAATTTTCCTTAAAATGTTCTGGGTGACAAATTGACTAGTAGCAAGTACACATATGGCCTGGAAAAAAGGGATTGTATGCATGCGACAGAGAGAGGAAAGAAATATTTTATGGATAATGAGACAGGATTAGCAAATAATCTGCATTTAGCAAAAAGCAAACTATGACAGAAGTGCATCTGGAAGCCCTTGAGGCAAAATAGGTCTTTATAACATTTAGAGGAATTTGGAGTGGTGAGGTCTCGCCTGTAGCTCTTCTCTGGCCAGCAAAGGTCTCATCCATCTCTCCATATAATTATCATACCAGCATACACTACTACTCCATCGTATCAACCTAGCAGGCATGCGGCGTCTCATACGGGAGAAGGCAACTGTGCTAGTAGGCCACACTAATAGCAGCAGTACTCTATCTAAAGGCAAATGCAATGCCAACATGGAATTCCTTTCGCAGTCTATCAAGATGGTATGTTTGGTTTTGGGAAGGAGATGGTACAGAGTGGTGGGGTAGTTAAATGAACCTTTGCTTCTGTAAGAAGTTGAGGGCCAGCTTATGACAATGTGCGAGTTATGATCGATCATATTAAAGCAATCTTTCCAAATAATAGTATGCCTGTGGTATTTCACAATCGATAAAAAATTAATGTTGGAGTGCCATAGTCCAACACTGGCAAAATGTACACTTACAAAATCAATAAATCAGCACATCTATCAAACCCTTGTTCTTCTTCCGCCGCAGCGAAGTACTGTATTTTTCTGGCGTCCACATATGTGAGTATTCAATTTTCAGCTGTTCTATCATGCATGACATAGAACTCGGGCACATGGTGTGTTATTTTCTTTCGCACAGGATACAGTTATAATGGCATCCAGCTTTTGTGGTTTTCTATGGTTTCCTTGCCATTTCCTTAAAAATGGCTGAGGATGTTTTTTGTTTTAAACTTCATTCACTTGTAAAAAAAAATAGTATTTGCTTCCTTCGTAAATGGCGCCAGAGAAATCTTTTCGATTCTCAGTATCTTCACAGTTGTCAAAACTTGCACAAGAAAGTTAGATTTTTGTTCACAGGAATGTCAAGCAGAAGTACTATCAATGTTTGAGGGTATCAGTGGGTAAGTGCTCACTGCAGAGGTTTAATGAGAAGAAATTACTACCTTTTAATGTACTTATGTATGCAGTCTGTTTTAGCCTCAACATACTGCGGCTTTCAGTCTACTTACTATATAATAAATGTACAAAAGGGTTGCCCGTTATTGCCTTTACTGTTCGTGCGGATACGTGAATTCTTTGCAGTAGGTACATCAGCAGGTATAAAAGGTAGACCGTTTACAAATGCAGAGCACAGACTTGCAAACTTTCCAGCTGCGCAGATGACGTGATGGTCCTGATGATGTACCCTCTGATGTTGACCCTGGGTTTTGCTCATGGAGATCAGGCAATATGAAAAGGTCGTGGCTTAGAAGGTAATGTTGAGAAATGCAAGTTTCTGCCCATTGATATTCAGGGACAGCGTTTGTAGCGTTTTCTGTGAATTGGGCCATTCAAGCCTAAGGAATAAAGTGCAAACCAAAGGGGTCCAACATCACTGCTCAAAGTGGCAATAGTTGCAATGCAAGCCATAGGAGCCGAAGAACAGGATCCGATCTTCATCTCGGAATCTGGTTCCGATGGAGACAAAGACATCCCACAAGGGCAACTCATGTAAATATGCTCCTGCAACTGATGTAACTGTGTAACTATGTTCTGAAACAATGTTCTTCCTCATGTAAAGCGCTCTGATACCTCCGGGTCTAGCCAGCGCTATATAAAACTTTTCAAATAAATAAATAAATAAATGTTGGTGACGCACTCTATCAGATACGGGGAAACATGGAGAAATGGCATAAAGTATATCTCGTAGTCAGATAAGCTGACAGATCCCAAGATGACTGTGGGACCGCAGCAAATATGAGCCTTCTAGGCCCTCCTCAAGAGAATAGGCCAAACGGTGTTTAATGCCTATCAATAGCACCTGCTATATTTTACTGGCTGGATCCGATACATTAGCAGAGAGACTGGTGAAGGCGCCAAAGTGCAGAGAGACACTGGACTTCTCAGACAAGATTATATATCAAGGTGCCTTAAATTCACAACTTTTGGAAATGGACACAAAAAGAATTTGTGCAACACTGGGCCCTCAAGGGCCGCTCTGTAAAAAGTAGGGAGACGTGTCATACTCAGACTGTCAAGGCGACACAGGTTGCAATAAGTATTATAGTCAATTTACAATAACTCATTAGGCACTTTGACAATATGGCAGTGAAAAAAACTCGCCTTATTTTCATCACGCCTTCACAGAGCGGAATGGCCACTTTCCTCATGAGAGACACTGTAGAACAATTGACAACATGTTCAAATGTGGCTCCAGAAAATTATTTTGAGCCAATAAAACACACTTTGGGATTCATGCAAGAGAAAGTCCAGTATCAACAACTGCGACAAGGGATACGGAAACCAGACATATAAGTGCAGCCCCCATCTCTTAAACCTCTTTTTAAGGTGACAGACTGCAACTATCGAAGGCATTTAAAGGATTGTGGGAGAGCATCCATGACTCAGACATGGAAATATATGTGAAAATGGAGGAAAGGTGGAAAATTCAGAACACCAGGCGAATATGACCAGAGGTACTGAAAGTCAGCATGTTTCCAGAACAAGCAAAAAGCAGACAGAATTATGACAGGATGGGGGATCATGTACCCAGACACTACAGAAAAATAAGCAACAACCATGCAACTCCTGGCTTCCAGGTGCTTTCTTTGAGCTCAAACCCCCCTTTTAACAGTAAAAAGAATAAAGTATCAAACTGGATCAGTGTTCGTCCTGCAATGTAGAGTTCTAGTCATATACGTGTTAGTTTAGCACAAACACACGTTATTTACAGTCCTACACAACCCCAAATCTCAGGAAACGATTCCTATATAAAAGCATACTGTTATCACTCAGCAACAGAGAGTCAATTTCTTATGGTTTGTACATTTGATCAAGCTTGCTCTTTAAATAAGTGTAAAAAATGGCAACAAAGAAAGAAATTCAAGGATCTTAAACTCAGACCAAACAACCTCAACGTTGTAGCAAGAACAGAATGTTTAAAATATTCTACTGTAAAATGCATTCGAGAATATATAGCTCTTTTAATCCACTGCCTCCCAAAGCCCTTGGGTGACTTCCTCCTAGGCCCCACCTTATCCTATACATGGTTACTATGACAAGGCGGGTAAGACAACGGCAATCATGGACCATTGTTTGTACATCACCGGAGGAATCATGGACAAATAGGGAAAGGCATCGGCTCAAAACAGGTTCCAATATTTGAGAAAGGCACTGGTTGCACCGGCTTTCGGGTCTGGAAGCCAGCTCCTAATCAGTAAAGACGACAGTTGAAGCTGGAGGCAAAGATTTCCACTTGTAGTGGGCCCAGGGCTTTAAGCCTTAGGGGATCCAGTAACTAGTTATACTACAAATTGCCAGTCACCGATGAAGTTGGAGGGGTTTGAGAGGAATTCAGCTTGGATAGTCTGGTATCTCATAAGATATATCCGATCAAAGAACCTTGAATCTCTAGCCAAGGCTCTTTGAACCAACTCTCTCAGCTTGTTGGTGTAGCAAACTGCTGAACTGTTGTCCATCCGAAGCAGGATGGTGCAAGTGAGGTAGTTCCTCACTCCGCTCTTCATAACGAATGTCTTGGCTAGCTGCTCCAAGCAGTTTATGTGAAGGGCAGATCCCTCAGGTGGATCATTATTGATGAAGTTTGTAAATTAGCACCCCAGTCCAGTCTGATTGTATCCAGTTTCAAAATCACATCAGAACAGGAATTGAAGTGACTTTCTATTCCAAGTTTTGATGTTATTCTGACCCAAACGTTGATCCCCCAAGTATTTATAACCCAGCCGGATCAAATCCAAATAGTTGAAACCCTGACTAAAATTGAGAGATCTTCCAGCCTGCAAATATTGTTTTGGTAACTTGGGTAGACCGCAAAGAAAAATTAGCTTTAGGGCTAACATTTGGCAAACGTTCCTTCTTTAGGTGCCGAAGGTTATTTGAACTGGCAGAGTGCCCACTTTCAGCTGAAGGTATGTGCTAGGCATGGGCCCAACCTCAAAGTTCTCTGGAAGAAGCAGGAGGATTGCATCTCTACCTCTACCACTACTCGTGGTACCATTTCTGTTAAGATTCTCTGCACTGATTGGGGGTTTGTCTTACGTCCAACGCCACATCTGAAGGTGTGGCCACACTTGGATACGTTTCTACTGCTGGAGAAGCCCCCTGGCTTTTTGGAGCTCAAACCATAAACATATCTGTTACAGAGGGATCAGTGCATGTATGATTGAGTATCACCGAGGAGGATGAAGGGGCACAATATTTATTGATCTCATTGAGGAACCGGTCCCAAAAAAGAAAGCCCACAGAAGAAGCAAGCTGAGTTGAAGGCGTCATATCAGCATTTTTGCTGTCTATGTGCATTAAGATGGATTGGTGATGCTTGGCCATAATGGTGAGAAAACAACACTGGGTGTGGGCTTCCCACAGTAAGGCCAAGCCTCATGCAAATAACTAGACAACTGGAAAGCCAATACTGTGACTTCTACTCAACTGAATTAAACTGACCTGCGCGCAAAGAATTAAACTTAGTGCGGGAAAGAGAAACTAATCACAGATTTAATCTCTTTTATTTCGAGGATTTTTGAAAGGATAGGTTGGTTATAATTTTACCATGAACTTGTACAAATACTACACAATACAGAGGACAATATTCATAAAAATGACATTTTGCTTAAAACAAACAATGAAACCACAACAATTAATGAAAATGCAATCTTTCACACTAAGTTGATCAACATATTCATACATAACTCACTCTCTCATACACCTCATACATTCCAGACTCACTATATAAATGAAATGTCATAAACAGATTATAGGAAAAATACAAACAATGGGGCAACACCATAGAAACTAGCTTTTTGCAACTGTTAATCAGTTTCTTTTTGCAAAAATAACACAACAAATAATTTGTTCTTATGGTGCGGTAGAATGGTCTACGCGTTTCGAACCCTTAACTATTAGGTGGGGTTCTCATCAGGACCTCAGAACTTGCACGAGAGCTCCATATGCACCAACCGGACGATGACCAGAAGGTGGACGGGGGTAATATGGCCGGGTGTTTTTTGTAAAGTTTTGATCGCCTGCTTCCTTCGAGGGGGACCCTTGTCTCACGTTCCTCGGGTGGGAAATGAATCCCGGGTTTGAAGCTTTAGTATGCAGCGCCGGCCATCTCTGTATTGTCCACGGGACACCGTCTCTGTGTCCCGTGGACAATACAGAGATGGCCGGCGCTGCATACTAAAGCTTCAAACCCGGGAACGTGAGACAAGGGTCCCCCTCGAAGGAAGCAGGCGATCAAAACTTTACAAAAAACACCCGGCCATATTACCCCCGTCCACCTTCTGGTCATCGTCCGGTTGGTGCATATGGAGCTCTCGTGCAAGTTCTGAGGTCCTGATGAGAACCCCACCCAATAGTTAAGGGTTCGAAACGCGTAGACCATTCTACCGCACCATAAGAACAAATTATTTGTTGTGTTATTTTTGCAAAAAGAAACTGATTAACAGTTGCAAAAAGCTAGTTTCTATGGTGTTGCCCCATTGTTTGTATTTTTCCTATAATCTGTTTATGACATTTCATTTATATAGTGAGTCTGGAATGTATGAGGTGTATGAGAGAGTGAGTTATGTATGAATATGTTGATCAACTTCGTGTGAAAGATTGCATTTTCATTAATTGTTGTGGTTTCATTGTTTGTTTTAAGCAAAATGTCATTTTTATGAATATTGTCCTCTGTATTGTGTAGTATTTGTACAAGTTCATGGTAAAATTATAACCAACCTATCCTTTCAAAAATCCTTGAAATAAAAGAGATTAAATCTGTGATTAGTTTCTCTTTCCCGCACTAAGTTTAATTCTTTGCGCGCAGGTCAGTTTAATTCAGTTGAGTAGAAGTCACAGTATTGGCTGGCCATAATGGTGGCATGAGCATCACCCAAGAAACTGAATGGTCTCTGTGTCGAGCCCCTTAGAAAAGGGACTTCAAGAACATTTAAAATGAGATTGCCTGCCTGGTCTAGCATATCTAGAAGGCGGTCCTGGCATGGCTTCCAGCCACATTCTATGCTCCTCTTAGCATTTCTACCCGACCTCAGAAGAAAGGAGGCCAAGTTAAGCTCAACATTAGAGATAAGGCAAGGTTAATTTTTATTATGCTGTAATGTGAAAATTAGGCCTCTCTGCGGGTGGCAGAATGAGGGCACTGTGTGTTTTTAAAATACCCTTCACACACTATGAATCCCATAGTGTCATTCTCCCATCATTGGGGTCTTCCCATGCCTCTACGGGGCGGGGCGTGCTTCGACCTACGAGTGATGCGGGAGCACTTATATTTTTTTGACAATGTGATGTGATGAGGAGCTGCTGAAGGGTATGGAATAAAGCCAGATTAGGCATGCGGTCACGTAAGTGAGACCCTGACCATGGGTCTTTAAAAACTTGGTCTTGTGATAGCGGAGGGGTGTGTCTCTGACAGTGAGATTCTGCCGCCATCAAACAGCGTGAAAGACTATGTTTAAACTTTCCTCCATAGTAACCAGTCAACTAATCACCCTAAGACGCAGGCTCATGAGGCCCTATCACCACGCTTCAAATGTATGTATCAATTGTAGCATGTTTGCACATTTGGAGGCATTTGCCATCATTTGCTGTCGCTTTTTTTCACGATCATTATTCCAACCAGCATGTTTGACTATGACGCATTTTTGGGGCCTTGATAGGTTGATGTCTGGGAGGCATTAAGCCATCATCTGCCGTTTTATTCACGAATAATATATCAACCGGCATGTGTGATAATGACCCATTTATCGTATGATGAGTGGATTTTTTGATGTCACGCCGCTAGTGAGACGTTTCTTCTTAAACTAGACACTTGTCCTGGAACTGCAAGGAAGCCCACACCCTTGCTTGTTTTTTTTTTTAAAAAACACAACCAGATGGGTCGTTTTGGATTGTGTGGATGTGTTTGAAGTGTATATGGCGCTCTGCGTTGAAGTTTCCAAGGGTTCACACCCTTTGGCCACGATGGCGAATGGTAGTTCATCGGGTCATATACATAATTAATGTTGAGAATACTTTGAGATACTAAGCCACATTGTGACTCACGCAAAAATGAGCCATGTATGAATTGTGCTTTACATATTGAATTTCTACAACCATGTACCCTTTTTGTCTTTTTTCTTTCCACAGAGACCATACTAGGTCACTTTTCATGATAATGCCTCATTAAGGGCCAACTCACGCCCCGAGGCTAAACCTAGCAGCCGATTTTTGCTGTTAAGTTTTAGGACCATAGGCATTTAACATTTAGTTTAGAATTGAGTATTTTTGTAGGGATCAACAGAGGTCCTGATGAGTAGGCAGGAGGGGTCTGCCTATGAAACATGTCATGTCGACAAAGTAGACCACACTTGTAATTCTACTTACTAACCCCCTTTTAATGTTCCCAGCTTGCGAAACCATTAAAGTTAATTTTTTCGACTAGCCAGGGAATTTTTAACCCTTTTTACACTATCATTCACGCAAATAGGTCCCTACACTCCCTAACACATATCACTATCATCATCACATCACATAGCCTATTGTCAAAATAATATAAGTGCTCCCGCGTCACTCGTAGGTCGAAGCACGCCCCGCCCCGTAGAGGGACGGGAAGACCCCAATGATGGGAGAATGACACTATGGGATTCATAGAGTGTGAGGGGTATTTTAAAAACACACAGTGCCCTCATTCTGCCACCCGCAGAGAGGCCTAATTTTCACATTACAGTGTATTCACGAGTTTAGACAATTATACAAAATCACATAAAATTAGCCACCACTCACATTGATAGAATCCCATTGTTTACAAGTCTAGCTCAGGAGGGTGATTCTATCATCTCCTCTGCATTTCCCCAATTGATTTTTTGTAATTTTTATTATGGGCATCAAGTATTCCACTTTGAGAAAAGGTCTAAGGTTCTTGACCAACAGGCAAGGAAGCAAGTAATTAGTGAACTGTGACAAGTTGAGCATAGGTCCATTTCTGAAACTTAAAGAAGCATAGTTCTGCTGCGAAGAATAAGGGTTCAACTCCAAGGTACAGAATGGAGGGGGTATATAGAGCAAGTGAGCTCCATCATTTTTGGAGCTTGGCAGAGTTGCCAGCAGACCTTCATCAGAGATAGGCATATCTTTCACCTCCTCGTAGATTGCCTGGGAGAAAGGTTACGCCCTTGGATCAATAGTCAGACACAAGCCCATGTCTAGCTGGAGTAGGGATACAGTCATGAAGCCAGTTGGCACCAAACAAAGTGAATCTCAATTTTAGGAAGATCTTTGGCCTGGTTTGGGTCAATACTTGCATGTTCATGTCACTCTTTGGAAGTTGACAGTCCAAACTTTTAGTGCATCGAGGTATCTGAGGTGCAGCTTCATCAGAGGTTGACGTAAGTGGCTGCGTTTCCTAACAAAAGAACCTTGGATAGAGAGCTGCCATGAGGACACCAAGCGCTCTAATGGATACTCAAAAAAGTGCGCTAATTTGCAGCTGGAATCTGCTGAGGTAAGAGAGCGCAAGAAAGTGAAGGATTAAAAGACACTCTCCTAGCATATTTCTGATTTCGAGGCATAATGGGGTAAGGACTAACAAGGAAAGAATAACTCTAGGCGTGAGGAGGGTAGGGAGCCAATAGGAGGTTAATAAACAAGAGAGATCTCATCACCAGCCCTTTCTAAAGTATGGGCCTTCACAGTCCATTTAATTCATCTAAATGCACCTGTGAATTACAATTTTAATCAAGAGCAATGTTAGTACACCGAATGTTAAGACATACTTGTCTCCATTTTTTCTGACAATATTTTGAAAGGGGCTTATGTATGCAAATATACTAAAAACAAACTTAACTGCCCAGAACGGCACCTATTTGGGAATTCCCAATTTTTCAGATAGTTAATCTTTCCTACTTATCAGAAAACAGAAGATGAATATAAGATGATGAATAAAGAGTATTTCTCATCTATAGGCTGTAAAAGGCAAGTCAACCTGGAAATTGGACACACATTCCCCATGCGCCACACAAACTACAGGAAGAAATTTGTTCAGGATAAGGTTTGACAAGACTTGAGACACAACAGAGGGCATGGGTTTGGCTAAGGGTCAGAAAACCTGTACCCTTACTGTGATATCTGCAGCGACAGCCCAGCAACACCTCATAACCACTCAGGTTGGTGAGCCGGCCACAAGGCCCACTTAGCTTCATAACACTTTCGGTAGGAAATACTGAAACTCAACACAACACTCACCATACTGACCAGGGTCTGTCAACCAACAACCCCAAGGGATGGTGAATATATATGTTTCTGCTCACAAGACCGCTAAGGGGCCAAACAATTAGCAGGTGTGTGCTACATAAAAAACAAGTAACTTAACAAGGTTACAGTACAACAAATATTCAATTTTATCTAAGCATATAAAGATTTGGGCAAACATATTTGCATTCAAAAACGTACTCGAAGCAACTCCCAAGAAAAACACCTTGAACTTTATTGCATTTCCCTTTTGAGATTGTATATGCCAGTATATAGTTACTGCATTACTGAAACTAGCAGAGCTGACAAAACAGAAAAATCTACAAGGAAAATATTTTATCCGTTCCCATAAAGCTTGAGAGGTGTTTTCTAATGTAAGTAGGAAACAACAACGATGCATGTCCAAAGGAGGAGTATTTAAAGTGCATTGTTAAGTTATCAACTTCAAATTATCTGGAGCAACGGAAAAGTGTTCTTTTGGCAAAAACTGGAATGGAAAAGTCCAGATTTTACAAAATACCCTGCTTGAACATTCTTGCATCAAAGACTCTACAACAAAACCAGCTATAGATTTCGAAACAAATCAGGTGTTATTTATTACATTTAAATTCCTGTGATTAGTGCATGTGTATGAATGAGTTAATACATTTAAATGGCAGACAGTTCTTCGGGGCGAATGAATGCGTTTGGAGCACATTTTATTCAAAATACAAAGAATAAACTATAATGCTAACACGAAGGTGTTTTTTTTTGTTTTTTACAAAAGCGGCATGGGATGTCTTCTGTGAAAATACTAGGGGCAAGACTCGCCTGTATTTTACAGCACCAAAAAAGCGCTCTATCCAAGGAATCAACTTCTAGGCAGCGGGTGCATTCCATTTCAGACACTATTTTAAATCCTGGCACGTGCTTGTAAACAAGGGACATGTATCTGAAGTCGTTCTTAAATAGAACATTTCAGAGGCTGTCAAAAAGAACAAAGCAGCTCGTGTTTCGAAGTGTCCTCAGCCACAAACCATTCAGATGAATACATTTAAAAGCGTGCTATCCGGAGGTCCGGCAAGGGGGTCTTGGTTTGAAGCTTTCCCTCCTTTACAACTCTCCTCGGGGCTGGAGTAAGCGAGAGGAAGAGGGCAGGGAGGAGAGTTCACAGTTAGGTGTAACACGAGGCCTCCTTTCTAGGCTAGAATAACAGTGTGTTCGGTCACCCAAACACAGTTGTTTAAACAGCAGATGTCTCCCCGTCCTTCACAGCTGTTATTTGCAGGGCCCCTTACGCATTCTACCGAGACTGTGGACTCTTAAGAGCACACTAAGGAAAACCTCACAGCACAGATGCGACATTTCACACATTTCAATTCCGTAGAAATAGTGTTTTTTTTTTAAATAGGGAGAATACTTTATGACATGAAATATGTAACTAACATCATTTTACGTAAAACGCAAAATAGCAATCTTTTACACTGAAGGTCTTCAGGTGCTTACTTTTAGGAACACTTGGAGGCCCGTGTCTCAGGGTAGCAAGTATGGAGGCCTGAAAGCTAGAAACCGCAAAGATCCAAATAGCCCAATAAAAGGTTTACGGTTTAAAGAGTCTTTGGTTTTCATCTATATATATTTTTACAAGTTTCCTAAAGTAAATGTGAAAATATATACCAAGGAACCCAGACAATGCCTCAAAACTGCTATTCCAGGCCTGCAGTCCAGCGCAGGTGGCAAAAATACTTAATATTTTTCACCGGTGAAAACACATAAAACAAGTGCATTTTGCAACATTTTTGCCCCATGCGAAACACGAGTCCTACCTGAAACTGTGCTGCAAAAGGTGGCCAACAGTAATTGTACTCTATTTTGGTTGTTTATATATGAAATGGAGCAAACCCATTCATCCCACGTTTGATAGAAAGGTGAAAGGTTTTTGATCCATTTCTTATGTAGGCAGCAAATGTATGGCAAAATCCGTTTGGACCATCAGTTTCTTTCACGCACAAACGTATTTTGCTTGATCACACACGTAAATGATTTCTAAGAAATAGTTTTTTCACATATTTTTTCCAATTGTTACCCAAACTCTTTTCTGGATTTTTCCCCTGGGGCTTATGGGGCTTACATTTTTCTTTCATTCAAAAATTCCTAGCACTAAGTAATAATGAAAAAATAGTGGCAATAAGTTTGTACTGATTTTTAAAACGGGTCAAATCTACGTGATGTGACGCAGAACTTGGAGACTGTATACACCCCAAAAAAGCAGATTGCAAAGAGTTGCATGAACCATACAGTAAGAAAAGCAACAATAAGGATTCCTAAACTAAGTCCAGAAAATGTGCTCACTCAGAGAACAAGTATCGAAAACCCAACAGGCCTCGCCTTTGGTACCTATTGGCTTGACCAAGCCTTGTGGCAGTGCTGTCCAAACACTGCAAGACATTGGTAAACTCAAAATAACCGATATCATTAATTCTGAGGCTATTATTAAGTAGAATGTATGACTGGCTATCACCCGTGCAAAGCAAACAACACACGCTCCTGCCTCCTGCAGCTCGACTGGTCGCACACACCGCCATGGTAGCAGCACATCACACGCAGCTGCCAGATTCTGAAGGAAGACAGATTATTTGACAGGTTTACGACACACGTGGAGGAAGCCATGGAGCATGTCCTTGCTAAATGTCACACAGACACCACACTATTCCAAGGGAGGGCAGATTAATTGTGTTATGTGAGTGAGCTGACCATCGACACGGGCACAAAATATCACTAGAGAGACATTGGTGTGTTCGGGCAAACTTGTGGAATACGCATCACAGAACCTTCCATTTCACTTGCAAACAGGGAGGCTCGTGCCAGGGTTTCTTTTCGTCATGCTCGGTCCCAACCATTTATACAGGGCCCGACCAACGACCGAAACACACCCTTGCACCCCAGGGTGAATCACAACTCACGCAAGGAAACAAAACAGTCTATTTTTGGGGAGCCAAAATCTAAGCAATTGAACAGGCTTGATGTATGGGTGTGTCTGCACTTCCCATCAATGTTTTTCTGAATAGAAAATAGATGTTCTCACAAGAAAACTTTGAGGAAATATTTGTGGCCAGGAGTCACGCCTATTCACGTTTTGCATCAAGAGTTGCAAAGGTTGCAATAAGCTGTATTCGAACCGATATAGAACACAACCGGAGAACTGTGTAAATGTAGCTATTACAAAAAAGTTGAAATCAATGAAACTCATGTCACCTTTCAGTTACAAGAACTACAATTACTGTGTGACTCGCTGTGTAGGGTGATGTGGTTGGTCTCTGGTATTAAGTCCTGCAATTTAGCATGTGGCACAATCCTTGCAGCTGTCAATCACTTCTTGAACAGTTATGGGTCCATGCTAAGGAGTTGTGAGCCCGTCCTCGCTATGAGACCTTGAATCAGCATGTAGCTTGTGTGTTTGTTTCTATGGCTGTCTAAATGCATTGCCTGGACCAGCGCGAGTTTCTGGTATTCTAACACCTGCAAGCACACACCAAGCCATTTGTTCAATGCCGCAGCCATAGTTACTGCAGGTGCATGGAGGCAGTCTGCCAAAATGTTGTGATGCACTGTGTTGTAACCTCCAAGTGGCAAAAAAACGGGTCGACGGTTAAACACTTTGCTGCTGGTTGGAATTTTGCTTGGGGTTAGCTTGCTATATTTTATGAGCATCTAATGTAAAACTGAACCAACTGTGTCACTTTTGGCTGCCCCCTTATACCACCTGTGTGCGCTGCCTGTGCTATTATGTGGTTGTTTTTGTTTTGCTTATTTTCGGGGAATTTGAGATCTGGCTGCTGTAAAGTCAGGTTATATAGATTTTATTATCTGTGGCATACACTTTGCAAAACACACTTCTCGTGCATTTCTCCTCATGTCTGAATTTGTGTCGCTGGTATTTGTCCTTATAGGAACCTCCTTGTTCACAATAACGAGTTCCAATATGCTGGCATCGGGATCGACGTGTGCATTGCTTGCAAACATTTTTGTCGACTCCATTTCAAATACGATTTTGCTAACCTGCATAACCTTGTCCATGGTTTCTTGACTCACTTCTAGGTTGTATTTCCTTCCTTGCGTTTGCTTACTTTCCCTGTCAAAGTGTGGCATAACTGCGTGGTTTCCAAACTCTAGCATATACGTTCACCCTTGTACAATGGGACGATGAGTCCAGTTCCAATCATGGGATAATTCAACCAATGTACCACCTGGTGTCCTACAACCCCTTGATGCTACTCCGATCATATACTCTGATGAACAGGTTGCTTATTGTAACCATGATAGATACATACAAACTATGTGTCATATTGGGTGCAATAGTCTAGTGTAAAAGATTGTGTTAACCAGGTCTTTGTTTAACTCAAAAAAACGAAGACTAAGTTATTTCATATTCAAGAAACCCAGCTCCCCTTAGCTAGTTCGAGTTACCTACCACCATCAAAAACAAAATGTTTTAATCTTCTCGTATCATCAATCCAGAATATTCTTCAGCACAATTGAACCAGTCCGCAGGTGTGTGGCTATTGCTTCAAGCCAGTAAAAGAATTCTAAACTAGTAGGAAACTGGAATACTACATAAAGTTAAACGAAGATGCATTAAATGTACCAGAGAAATGACGAAGAATCCCTTACAAAAAGGTGAATTTTGGTTTTTCAGGTGTACAGTTTCCTGTGAATATTGAGACCTTTCCATTTGGTTCTCAGTCAAGTCTATGAAGCATGAACTGACATGTTAGTCTAAAGTTTGCTGGTTTGAGCTACTGAATTTCACTCAGTGCTGTAATTCTATTGTGTGAGCTCCGATCATCAACACTTTGCAGATGTAGATCAGTGAGTTAACGAATCTCCAGCAAAAACTGAGTGCCACTAATAGTTTTCAAATCTGAATCCTACTAAGACCCACCCTCAAAGGAAATATTTTTAACAACAACGTAGTTAGTGAATCGTAATGCATGTTATTCATGATGCCAAGATAGAGGGAATATAGCACATTTTCACATTTTAGCTAATTGGTCAATATGTATGAACAAATGCTACACCTGTAGTTTCCTTATAAAACAAATCCTGGATTCCATGCAAAGCATCCTTTATGCAGAATGGAGCACAAGATAAATGTCTAAAATACACATACATATGAGATTAAAGGCACCCAGTACCCAGATCAACTTCAATGTCTGCATGACTGAAATTGCCCACTGTATGTAGACCAACTGTCTAAAGCTGAACACCGACAAGACCAAAACCGTGATCTTTGAGAACAGCACTTTTCTGTGGGACTCCACCTGGTGGCCAACAGAGCTAAGACCAACACCCACCCTCACGTCAAGAACATCAAAAACATCAAACTCGAAATGACCGCCCAAGTCAATGCAGTCACCGCTTCATGCTTCCGTACCCTGAAGATGATGAGGAAGATTTTCAAATGGCTCCCAATCAGCACCCAGAAAACCATTACCCTTGCCCTGGTCACAAGCAAGCTGGGCTACGGAAACACCCCCTATGCCGGGCACAACAAAAAACTCACCAGAAGGCTGCAGACCATTCAGAACTCAGCGGGCAGAATCACTTGCAACCTCCCATGCCGCACTCAAATCACACCACACCACAACTGAAGGAAACCATTACGTTTGCCCTGGTCACAAGCCAGCTGGGCTACGGAAACAACTCCTTTGCTGGGATCAACAAAAAACTCACCAGAAGGCTGCAGACCATTCAGAACTCAGCGGGCAGAATCACTTGCAAGCTCCCATGCCGCACTCAAATTAAACCACACCACAACTGAAGGAGCAGCTCCACTGGCTCCCCATTCACAAACGAGCACAATTCAAACTCTGCATCACTGAAGCTACGATCCTGACATGCAAAGAGATTTTCCCCAATCCTAACCAGCAAAAAAAGTCAATTTTGAGTATGCTCCAATTTTTCATGCATCCAAGGCATAGCATCTAGAGTTGGGGGCATGCCAGACACTGATCTAAGCACAACCCAGGTTCTCAAGGAAATCTCTCCCCGGTCTTGAACAAGCACAGGGCTGCCGTATGGGAAGGTGCCTTCCAGACAGGGGCTAGAAATGTCCCAAGCTTTCATTGCAGACTTAATATTCCCCCGTCACACAATGCATAAGCAATGTAGTACTGAATTTCTTCTCTCCCACTAAGTTAGGGATATAACCTTTCCAGCCTGTCCTTAATTCCTCCCCCTCATGCAACACCAACAAGGACAACTCTCCCTTAACACCCAATTCACTTACTTCCGCTCCCAACCTCCACCTTTCCTCACCTGTGAACCCCGCCCCCGACTCACCTCCTGTCCCCCCACCTCTCCCTGCCTTCCACCACCAATTCCACCCCCCCTTATTTCAATCGAGCCACCCAACCTTCCATGTTCTACCTCTTTCTCACTGGAAAATACGCTAGGCTCCCTGATCACCTCCATCTCCCAGCTTACAGTTGCCATTTCACTTCTATGCTCCAAGATCTCCACCCCTCCATGCACCTCTACTCCCTCCCAACTTCCCCGGAGTTGCACCTCGCCCCCTCACCCCAACACAGCCAAGCTCAACCTTTCGTCTGCAAACATCGTTAACTCGCACAAGCCCTTGAACGCCACCCTTCTTCAACAGGCATACCCTAGCAACCCCACTGTCTACACTATTCCGACCATCACCTCTGTCAGAACAAAGCGTACACCTAAACCCTCCCGAGCACCCCCGCAAATGTACAATATCCCGATCACTCTTCAGAGCCCAAGTGCCCCCGTCACCAAAACAGTCTTGACAGAGCTGCGCTGTATGCTTCACAACTGCAGATCTGCAGTAAAACACAAACTTGAAATCTCCGACACCATCACCCTTCACAATCTTGACATGCTCTTCCTGACAGAGACCTGGTTCAAAGATACCTCTCACGCTATTTTTGATCTCCTATTACCCACAGGTTACTCCATATTTAGGAATGACAGAACTGAAAACACGGGGGGAGGTGTTGCAGTCATCTTCAGAAACGCCCTCCAACTTAAGGCGTCTCCTATCAGCTCCCCCCACACCTTTGAATGCCTTTCTCTTGAACTTCAATTGCAACACCGTTCACCGCTCAGATTCCATATCATTTACCACCCGCCTCGTAGTGGCTCTTCATTTATAGAAGATCTCAAAGACTTCATCAGCGACAATACTCTCAAAGTGACAATCAGACCAACGTGGGTGACTTCAATCTCCACTGGGGCGCACCGCATGACTCCTCTGCGAACTCACTGGCCACCTTCCTCTCTGCAAATGATCTTATCCAACCATGCACCGAGTCAACCCACTCCAAAGGCGCAATCCTGGACCTTGTTATTTCTAAAGCAGGCATGCTTTCTACTAATACCCCAATTCATGTAGACTGGTCTGACCACCACCTCATCCCATTCTCCCTTCAACTTTCACACTCTATAACTCTTGGCCAACCCAAGAGGGCCATCTCCTGGTTCCGTGATGCCAAAAACATTGATATCGGTCCCCTCTCTGAATCAGCCTTGCTATCCCTTCCAAGACTAGACCCGAACATAGCTGTTGACGATCTCACCTCCCAATGCCTCACAGTTCTTGCAGCTGAAATTAATAACGTCGCTCCACTCAAAAGCAAAAGGATAAGGCCCACTCCCTCAGCACCTTGGTTCAACAAATCCCTTTATGATGAAAGGAAGCAGCTAAGATTCCTGGAGAAGCAATGGAGACAATTGCCCTCCAATGACAATTTAGCCTTGCTTCGCACAGCAAGATGCAAGTACCACAAACACATCTTCCTTGAGAAAGCGACGCACTTCAAAACCCTCCTTGACTCCGCCAAAAATAGACCCAAAAAACTATTCGATCTCATCAAGACTCCGAGCTGCTCTCCCCCAACCTCCAAGGTGGAGGATTCTTCAAAGAGAGCAGCGGATTTCGCTGTTTTCTTCGATGGAAAAGTGAAAGCACTTGTGGATCAGGTTGCTCATCCTACACCTCCAGAGGAGCGCAAATCCTTAGCCATCTGGCAGAGCTTTGACCCCATATCTGAAGATGCCCTTCTCAAGTGCATACGGGAAACAAAGCCCTCCAACCATTCTCTTGACCCTATCCCCAGTGCCATTGCCTTGGACTTCTATACCCATTCCCTTTCCTATTGGACTACCCTGATCAACCTCTCCCTCTGGCAAGGCTCCCTTCCTGTCTCCTTCAAAACTGGGCAGGTCACCCCTCTGCTTAAAAAGCCCACTGCTGATGCGAATGACCTCAACAACTTCCGCCCCATCACTAACCTTCCCTTTCTTGCGAAGATCACAGAAAGATGTGTAGCAAAACAACTCTCTTGTCATATCAAGGACAATGATCTTCTTGACAATTGTCAGTCCGGCTTCATCCAAAACTGCAGCACTGAAACAGCCCTGCTGCAAGTGGTTGATGATGCGCTGAGGATACTCGACTCAGGGGGGTCCTGTCTGCTAATTCTCCTTGACCTTTCCGCAGCCTTCGACACTGTTAATCACAACACCCTCCTCAATATTCTTCAACAGAGAATGGGCATGGAGGGCACTGTGCTTAAGTGGTTTGCATCCTTCCTCTCTGACAGATCTCAAATGATCAAAATAGCGAACAGTCTCTCTTCTCCTGTGGCGGTGGGTCAAGGTGTTCCCCAAGGCTCAATACTAGCACCAACATTGTTCAATCTCTACTTAGAACCACTGGGAAACCTCCTAAGCAAATCTGGGATTCACTATCATCTCTATGCAGACGACACTCAACTCTACCTCAAGGTTGCCTCCACTCATGATCTCTCCATCCTAACATCTACTCTTGACTCCATTCAAAACTGGATGTCAACTCATCAATTGATTCTGAATCCCTCCAAAACTGAATTCCTCCTCTTCTCCTCCTCACTCTCTCCTCCCCCGGTTCAATCATGGATGGATCAGATGAATCTACTAAACAATAAACCCATCATTGTTGACAGTGCACAATCCCTTGGTGTCATTCTAGACAAAAAACTCAATCTAACTCCCCACATCAATTCTATTGCAAAATCTGCTCGCTACCAACTGCGCCTTCTTTGGGGAATCCGTCGCTTCTTCCCGGAGCAGGACCTTATAACCCTGGTGCAATCGCTGGTCCTCTCTAGACTAGACTACTGCAATTCTCTACTTACTGGCCTCCCCAAATCTCACCTGTCCCCACTTAAGTCTGTCTTCCATTCAGCAGCTCGTTTCATTTATGGGGCCAAAAGAAGCGATCACATCACGCCGATGTTATCCACCCTCCGCGGGCTTCCCTTCGAGGCTAGAGCTATCTACAAGACTGCCTGCATTACCCACAAAGCCTTGCACTCCTCATCTCCCAGCTACCTGGCGAATAAACTGAAACTCTCTGGTGGCTCTAGACGTTCACGCAATGCGGAGAATCTACTGCTTGAACCTCCCACTTTCAAGAAGGAAAGAACAATGGCCCAATCCTTTTCAGGCAACGCAGTGAGAATCTGGAACTCCTTTCCACCTCAGCTCCGGACCACCGCTTCCTCCCAGGCCTTCAAAAGGGACCTCAAAGTTCTCCTCTTCCAGAGACACCTCCAAAAGTAACTCACGTCCTCTTGCTATTTGTGAGGAAGACTTCCCACTACTGATAATTTCTACTTTCCATGACCATGGAAGTGCCTTCCCAGTGTATGCCTGTGATTGGAGGGTCTGCCTTTTTGCAGTATTTTCCATGTACTGGTGTTCGGTGCCCTTTTGTAACATGCACACACCACTCTGCCCTTGCAACACACGGCTGCTACCTCTCACATGTCTTTACCTTTGATACTTGCACAAGTGCCACCTTGCCCACGTAACGCTTGTTCCTGAGCCTGAGTGTCTAGCACCTATTGCAGGACTATACCTCTAATTATACTCTGTTTTCTCTTATAACTGCACACTTGTCACTTTCATTTCCTCTTATGCACTTTTGACTACCTCATGTATTTTGGTTGCTCACGATTGTCACTATTACCTTTACTACCTCATGTATTTTGGTTGCTCACAATCTTCACTCAAGTACTTTGTTTGCTCACGATTGTCACTATTACCTTTACTACCTCATGTATTTTTGGTTGCTCACAGTTTTTACTACCTCATGTATTTTGTTTGCTCACAATTGTCACTATTACCTTATGTAAGTAACGTATGTTTTTGCAATCTGTTCTTTTGTAATGTTTCTCATTATGTTTCATTTCTGTTCCTAATGTGAAGCGCTCTGACGCCTTCGGGTAAAGTCCGCGCTATATAAAAATGCATAAATAAATAAAATAAATAAATAAATAAATATCAATCAGCTCCCATGGGTGACAGGTGGTTGCACAGCAATGACTGTCGTAGTTTTAAGTGGCTGAGCAAGGGTGGGAGTTTGCGGACATCATCGGCTTCCATAGCAGAGCTCACATGCCTCAGGGGAGCAAACACATAAGAAAGCCAGAGGCGTGTCCCCCTTCTTTTATTAATAATGAAGGGACGCCTTAAAACTGGGAGCACAGCACCTAAACTGAAGGCCTACCCCCTCCAAACCCCGAGCCCTGACTGACAGTCTCAATTGTAAATTGGGACTTGCAACCAAAAGAAATATGGTCGCCCATTTGTAAGGGTCATTTTCTGTGAATTGCACCGTGAGTCCTTCAAGAAAAATGACTGTGCCAACGAAAATATGAATTAAAACTGCAATACAGAAACAAAGTCACTTATGTCAACATAGTACACAAACGGTGAAACACATATGTATGTAATGCGCACTAATCACACAGTCACTTGGGCATGAAGTTCATGAAAACACAATCTAGTGTAAACCCTTGGAAAGACAAACAAGCTTGCTTGCTCCAAGGCGCCAGACACAATGTAATTATGTGATTATGAAGCCACAAATAGACAGCACATGCTCCAGAGACACGGCATGAGCGATCCTCTGCAGGAGGTTGCCAGGGAAAATTGCTCTTGAGACCTTCTGTATACAGCCATTAAAATACAGTTGAACAGCAAAAAAAAAAATATTAAAATACATTTCCTCAAACATCAGCTTTTAATATCTGATTTCACAAAGAAAATGCATCACCTTGCCGGCATATGGCAGAGCATCCTATAAAGCAGGGTTCACAGTAAGAGGCAAGAGTGATTGCACTAGTATAGCACCAGCAGATCTCAAAATGACTTCTATGGGACAAAATTACGTTTCTAAAAATAAAAAATAGAATTTGAGAGTAGAGAAGGATTACTAGGCCCCCTTAATCTGTGCATGTTTCTGCCAATTCTAGACACAGTGTCCCCGACAATTTTAATTCCGTTTCTTTAGCGGCGCCCAATGTCCAAAGAGTATAAGAGGGAAGCAGCTTTCGCTATCATTATTGTGAAAATATTTTCTGATTATATATGTAAGAAATTTAGAAATGCAGAACATTTTTGGAAAACTGTGCTCAAACTTAAAGAACTTCTAAATAGTTAGGATTGGCATTTTAACGCTATATACTTTTTCGCTACGATGTATTAGTTATTGGTGCGTCAATACAACAGTATGTCTTGTTGATAGCCAATCTCGACTTTAAGTGTCTAAAAATGTTATGTTGGGATAGGCTCTTGGAGATCAATATGGAAGGAATTCAGAAGTTTGCCAACCACTCCTAACTTAATTTCCAAACCTAAAAACTTTTATCACTTAAAAAACCTTGATTATTGTCTGATGAAAAGTATACTGTTCAGAATTTATAAAAGGTTTTCTAACTTTTTATATTTTATGCAAGGTTTTAGGGGTGTAGTAACTGTGATAATTATATAAACTTATTATAATTAAATCACTTATTTTATTTGTCACATATCTAATTTTATATACGGTTATCCATCACTTTTGCTTTTGTTTTATCATCTTTTACTTGACAACAAATAATATTTTAATATTAATGCTATATAAATATGCGACTTAAGTGAAACAAAACATGGTTTCTTGAGTGTACTCGTTAACGAAAGTTTAACCTAGTGAAAAACTGAGAAACTAAACCGAATATGTCTATGGGTTTTCACTTCCACAAGAAGTTTAGGTTAAATGCCAACTGGCAACACTTGAACAACATCATATTTTGGACAGTTATTTGTTCTTGAAAATGCTAATGAATGCGGCTGCCTGTGTGATGTAAACGCCTGTATACACAGGTTATTCATTTTATATACATTATTCTATTCTAAGGTGGTAAAAATGTACCTACTTAAACGCCACTGGCACACATGAGCCATATTTATACAAGATGGGAACATGGAATGTAACTATGGAACAAGCTAATGAAATAACGCATGTCATTGCGGATGCACCAAATGTAAAATGGCAACATATCTTGTGAAATACCAGTACAAGAAGGCTTAATTGCAATTGCATTTTCCAGTAAGTACATGCATACTTCGTAGCGGCAATGGTCCACAAAATAAACACTGGTCGCGTGTGAAATTAGGTCTGCTGTATAATTTAGAACAAAATCAACATTTCTCTACATAACTAACTGAACCCCTGGCCGGTTGACGCAGCCAATTGTATCAAACAATTTTGCATTAAAGGATGATTAACAGGTTTTTATTATCAACTTACGGTTTGGAAGCAGGACAGACAAACAGCAGCAGCAAACCTTTATTAATTATGTAGTGCTGCCTGACTTACTCCTTGATTTAAAACATTTATTTTGCAGAAACGCCTGAATGCTGAGCCTTTCTATGTAAAGCAGTTATTGGTGCATACCAACATCTTATTCCCAGTGTATAGTCTCGCTAGAAGGGTTATTAAAAATGTACAGACAAACTGACAACATTTTTTACATTAATGTTAATCCTTCAAAAATATCTAACATTTGGATTAAACATTTGATAATACACTTCTAGATAAATGAAGAACCAAAACATTAATCTAGATGTCCATCTAATTCTACTGGGAAGATTTGCATAGGACTGTCTTGTCTGTGCATAGATCAATGTGCTTCTGAATATCGCATGCACAAGCAACCTTGAGCATACACGCTCAGTGGTCAACAACAAAGAACACAGGGGGTCTAAGTGCCAGTAAATCTAGCTAGGCTATCCTAAAAGACTCTAAA
Source organism: Lissotriton helveticus (assembly GCF_964261635.1). NCBI lineage: Eukaryota > Metazoa > Chordata > Amphibia > Caudata > Salamandridae > Lissotriton > Lissotriton helveticus. The sequence goes on along the minus strand of NC_136067.1, from coordinate 1,592,024,476 downwards.
GTCAAATAAAGAGGTGCCCAAGTCACCACAGACTAGCCTAGAATCGGAAACGTTTAATTTGGAGATACATCAAACACACAACAAACTCAAAATGAATACAGAAGTGGTGATCAAAATCGATACCATCAAATAGTGGATTACCATCAAAAAGACTTAATGATCAGTCATATCATCTGGCTATCCACCTTGTGAATAGGCTAGTCCCTTGATCATCGAGACTGATAGCCACACAATTGTTTGGTAGTATTGGATCAAGTCCATGAACATCTATGGACCGCCTGATGATAGCTAATATATGATGGTTATAACGATTGTGAAAATACTAGTGCAACATAAATTAAAGTGGTGAGTTAAAATAGGATGATGTGTCCTCAATCAAACTTTATTCTGTAGCAGGGCACATCTCCTAGTTAAAAACCAGAACAGTGCAAAAAGACAGTATTAGCAAATATCTGTCAGAAAAAGGGCCAACACGTTTCTGCCTAATGGACAATCAATCCCTGGGCTTTCATCAGGGCCTCTGCTCTCAAAATGTTGCAACTGCTATCTAAATAATGTGACCAAATAAAAATCACAAACAGTAACAAAACAAGTGAAAAGGTTAGATACGATACAACCTGTACCAACCGTGATACACAGTTCCTCCGTGTCAATAGAAATTCATAAATCTATTAAAACAATACAATCATTGTAGTTAATATACTATACCTGTGTTCACTAATTCCCAAACAGAAATGTTCCCAAATACAAATTGTTAGATACTTCACTCAATATTGCTCACCCGAAATGACAGGGGAAAGGACCTCACCTCACCTGGACCGTGCTCAGGTCTACGAGGCCCAGCTCTATGGTTTGGAGAAATGCAAACAGAAAGAAGAGACATCATACGGTTACTATATCGGTAGTCCCTAGTGTCAACAATTCCCCTCTGTTAAATATGTCATCCTCCTCCATTTATAAATACTGTCACAGAAAACACTCCCCTGGTCTCAAAGTATCCCTCTGGGCATGTTTACTTGAGTATAATATCAAATCATTGAAAAACCATAAAACAATATATATATATTAAAAAACACACATTCTAACTTGTCTCATTTTGCCTGCAAATGATGACCTCATCTATTAGTTTACTAGCCATGGTCATCTATTTGCCTTTCCCAGGTAACTCAGAGATGGATCTGCTTATCTGCCTATATTTTTTTAATGGTTTTTCAATGATTTGATATGACTTGATATTATACTCAAGTAAACATGCCCAGAGGGATACTTTAAGACCAGGGGGGTGTTTTCTGTGACAGTATTTATAAATGGAGGAGGATGACATATTTAACAGAGGGGAATTGTTGACATTAGGGACTACCGATATAGTAGCCGTATGATGTCTCTTCTTTCTGTTTGCATTTCTCCAAACCATAGAGCGGGGCCTCGTAGACCTGAGCACGGTCCAGGTGAGGTGAGGTCCTTTCCCCTGTCATTTCGGGTGAGCAATATTGAGTGAAGTATCTAACAATTTGTATTTGGGAACATTTCTGTTTGGGAATTAGTGAACACAGGTATAGTATATTAACTACAATGATTGTATTGTTTTCATAGATTTATGAATTTCTATTGACACGGAGGAACTGTGTATCACGGTTGGTACAGGTTGTATCGTTTCCAACCTTTTCACTTGTTTTGTTACTGTTTGTGATTTTTATTTGGTCACATTATTTTGATAGCAGTTGCAACATTTTGAGAGCAGAGGCCCTGATGAAAGCCCAGGGGTTGATTGTCCATTAGGCAGAAACATGTTGGCCCTTTTTCTGACAGATATTTGCTAATACTGTCTTTTTGCACTGTTCTGGATTTTAACTAGGAGATGTGCCCTGCTACAGAATAAAGTTTGATTGAGGACACATCATCCTTTTTTAACTCACCACTTTAATTTATGTTGCACTAGTATTTTCACAATCGTTATAACCATCATATATTAGCTATCATCAGGCGGTCCATAGATGTTCATGGACTTGATCCAATACTACCAAACAATTGTGTGGCTATCAGTCTCGATGATCAAGGGACTAGCCTATTCACACGTGGATAGCCAGATGTTATGACTGATCACTAAGTCTTTTTGATGATAATCCACTATTTGATGGTATGGATTTTGATCACCACTTCTGTATTCATTTTGAGTTTGTTGAGTGTTTGATGGATCTCCATATTGAAAGTAGTTTCCGATTCTAGGCTAGGCTGTGGTGACTTGGGCACCTCTTTATTTGACTTTAGAGTCTTTTAGGATAGCCTAGCCAGATTTACTGGCACTTAGACCCCCTGTGTTCTTTGTTGTTGACCATATAGTGTAGCTGGGGATTCGAACCAGGCAAGGGTCTTTAATCTGCATATCCCTTTGACCCTCTCTCCACTGTATGTTGTGATATCATACACGCTCAGTGCCCGACTGCAATAGAGGATTAATACAAAATAAGCTATTTGGAGGAAGGCTACAATCTTCTTTCCATACAGGCTTTGAGGTCGGCACTCATTTTTTATTCAATTTACTTCCCTCTTGGCAAGCACTTCCCTGTAACAAGCGTGGGAAATGTGCAATGTTACAGTATGCGAGCCCAATTTACTGCACATCAACAATTTTACAAAATAATGATGTTCAACTCAATTTTGCTGAAAGAAAGTTTGTTTTCTTGGGAGCTGATTCACAAGACTTGAGTTAGGACAAAGATCACTTGTAAGAGAACTAGCTTTTAAATCCTCATTTCCCCAGTTGTCACCATAGTTCAGTTCTAAATTCCTCCACTTAACACTCGCAATGGCTTTGAAAATTCCTCTTGCCGGGCCATTTTTCAAAATCTATGTAGTAGTGTCATGTAAGTAAAGAATGACGGAACTCTTTTGGTTCCTGATAGTCTCCGTAGACCTGCAACATAAGCCTTGGAGGGTATTGAAGTGAATGCAGGTTTAGAACATGGAGTTCTTGCTTACACGCTGAAGAATAAAGACGTTTATAACTACTCTCCGTGTTTGGCTAAGTCATTGACGAATACCTGGGCTGGGTAGAACATTATAACTGGCGACAAGTAGGGGCTAGGTAACCCGTAGCCTGACAGCGCTTTCCCAGAGGGTTTGCTGTGGTCCAGCAAACTGCTTGTGTGTGCCACATGTGCTGCAGTTGAAGTGCAGAATCGACGCTGGTACCTGTGGAGCATCAGTGCAACACCAGCCTGTGTAAAGCTTATGCGAACAAAGAAGCACCATCAAAAATCTACACATCGCAGCGTACGGGTCCTCGTGTCCTGGAATTGATGCAGGAGTTTGGTCGGGCATCGGGGCTCTTCCTTAACCCGCGCAAATCGACCATGTGGGTGCTGGGGGGTGCCGCAGTGGCCTGCCCTTGGGCTGCATCCCTTCAGATGGCTGTGGAGGGTGTGAAGTACCTGGGTGTCTTCCTCTCTGCCTCGCCTGCAGTGGCATGGGACCGGAACATCCTGCCGGTATGGGATCGGGTCCAACTGGACGTCAAGACATGGACGCGCATGCCTCTTAATATCTACGGCCGGTCGGCCATCTTCAAGATGGTGGCTTTGCCCCGTCTATTATATCAACTGCAGAACCATCCCTTCCAGGTTGATCCGCAGTGGTTCCGTACTGTTAATTCTGTGCTGGGCCGGTTTCTGTGGGCTGGCGGTGCCGCCAGGGTAGCGCTGCGCACATGCTTCCTTCCTACCTACTGCGGCGGTTTGGCGGCCGCGGATATGTTGTCTTACTATCAGGCCTCCCATCTCCTTGTGCTTAACGAGTGGTGGTATGGGGACCGTAGTGATCCGGCTTATGCCCTTGAGCACTCACTGATGGGTGGCGCCTCCCTTCACACCCTGCTGTACTCGGCTCGGCGAAGGCGACTGCTTCCGCAAGTCACCCAAGTGGTCTTCGCTGTCTGGCGGCGGGCCCTGCACCGGGTGGGTTGGTGGGGTCGGCTTACAGCTGAAACCCCGTTGTGGCGCAATGGCCTGTTACCGGCACTGGCGTCTCTGTCCGGATTTGACGGCTGGGATGCAATTGGGATCTCGTCCCTAGGTCATGTCCTCTCGGGTACTACTCTAAAGTCCTTTCGGGATCTTAGCTCCGAATTTAGCATGCCCAAGACCCAGTTTTTCCGCTACCTTCAATTTCGCCACGCTCTTACTCCTAGCCTGGTGGGCCTGGAACAGCTCCCTGATTTTAGTCCTATCGAGGCTAAGCTGTTTATGGGAGACCTTGTTGACAAGAAGGTCTCGCAGATATATCGCTCTCTGGTCACCCACTGTTCCCCTTCACTCGCGGCGCTGAGAGCCTCTTGGGAGGGTGATGTTGGTCCATTGGATGATGACGACTGGCGTGAGGCCTTGGAATCTCCCCGTGGTGCTGCTATAGCCATCCGCCTTCGCTTCATCCAGTTCAAATACCTCCACCGGGCTTATTATACTAGACACCACCTATGGCGGGCGGGCCTTGTTGCGACTCCGGAATGCCTGAGGTGTGGTTCTGAAGAGGGCACCCTGTTTCATACGGTATGGTCCTGTGAGAGACTGACTCGATTCTGGGCTGGGGTTTGGGACTGCCTGTCAGAGGTGTTGGGTTGGGACCTGCCCCGTACCCCCAGGCTGGGCCTTCTTCATGTTCTGGAGAACGTTGGGGGCAATATTTACAAACGCCATTTGCTGTTGCTGGGGCTGGTGGTGGCGAAGAGAGACCTGGCACAGGCCTGGAAGAGCGAGCGCGCCCCCCCAATCGGGGCTTGGAGGGCGGGCCTGGACTTCCTCATGGGACTAGAGCAGCCTGTTTTTGAAGCCCGGGGATGTCCCCGCAAACACTACAAAATCTGGAAACGGTGGGCGGAATACCGGGGCCTGCTCCTTGACCCCCCCGTGGACATTGATGATGCATTACAGCTGGATGTGGATCCCGCACTCTAGGCTGCTGGCCGGCTCCACCTTTGTAGGTTATATCATGTTGCTGGACTGTGATCACGTGCTCTGGGTTAGGGTGGGATAAGGGGTGGGTAGCTGCGGGCGGGGCTGGTTGGTGTTTTTGGGGTTGGGTGGGTGGGGTAGTTCGCTGTCATTCACTATATAACGCTGGGTTCGATGCTGTACTAATGATGTGTCTCTTTCTATCTGTCGTTGACAGTCTCCTCCTGACTGTGGAGGGCTGTGTTGAGCTTTGCTTGAACTCATAATAAAATTGGTTATGAAAAAAAAAAATCTACACATCGGTGGCTGAGAATCGAATGAAAAGACAGCAAACAGAGGTTGTATGCTCTTAGCAAGTAATTCTGTATGTCATAGGGAGTGATAATGCTAAAGGCAGATGCAATCGGGTCTTGATTACAGCGTATTGTGATAATCCAATGCAAGTTAAATTGTAATCTGATGTACTATGAAGGAGATATCAACCGGGTTATGAAGAGACATTTAAGCACAAAGCCAATTGAATATCATAACATTATCTGCTCATCAAATCAGTTGAATACAGTAAGACTTGTGAATTTATCGAAACAAATAAAGAAAGTCATCAGACCACCGCCTGCTATGGAGTAGCCCCAGAGAGCAGGCCAGTGTTATGAATGTGGAGCTGTCCATAAACGAACCAGCCCACCACCAAAAAATGCAGAGTGTGGGCTCAGAACAACTCCACAGATCTCCTTCAAAATATAGAGCTACAATGGAGAGCAAGGGTGAGGCCAAAGCTACTCCAACTGCCAAGGTTGACCCTGAAGAAAGCATGTCACAAGGCTCTAGAGATGGATTGCATGAGCAAGCCCACCAAGAAGCGGTAGAGAGACCAGTGTGGTAGGCACCGAAGGATATACTGCTGCTGCTTTCTTAAAACCGCCATCATCAGTTGATACTGAAAAAATACAATATTGACAATAGATGGTGTTGGAACTGGCACTTTCTGGTTGGCTTAGAAGATACACTAGCCAGACAGAGCCTGTCACTCCCATCAGGGACGGGTGATTACACGCACTGTATAACCTGCGCTCACCCTTGAGTAGCTTGGCACTGAGCAGTTAGGGGCATCACAGAGGCAATGTGTAAAGCACTGGCACAGTCAATCAATCAATCAATCAATCATACCATTTGTATAGCGCGCTACTCACCCGGAAGGGTCTCAAGGCGCTTAGGGGAGGGGTCCGCTACTGCTCGAACAGCCAGGTCTTGAGTTGTTTCCTGAAGGCGAGATGGTCCTGTGTCAGCCGGAGGTGGATGGGGAGGGAGTTCCATGTCTTTGCTGCCAGGTAGGAGAAGGATCTTCCTCCGGCGGTGGCTCTTCGGATGCGTGGAACGGCGGCGAGGGCGAGGCTTGTAGAACGTAGCTGACGGGTGGGCGTGTAGAAGGTCAGGCGGTTGTTGAGGTACTTGGGGCCCAGGTCGTGGAGAGATTTGTGTGCGTGGGTAAGGAGCCTGAACGTGATCCTTTTGCTGATGGGGAGCCAGTGCAGGTCCCTCAGGTGGCCGGAGATGTGGCTGCGTCGGGGGATGTCCAGGATGAGTCGGGCGGAGGCGTTCTGTATGCGCTGGAGTCTTTTCTGTAGTTTGGCTGTGGTTCCCGCGTAGAGGGTGTTCCCGTAGTCCAGTCGGCTGGTGACGAGGGCCTGGGTGACCGTCTTCCTGGTTCCGGTTGGGATCCATCGGAAGATCTTCCGGAGCATACGCAGGGTGTTGAAGCACGATGAGGAGACGGCGTTGACTTGTCTGGTCATCGAGAGGGAAGAGTCCAGGATGAAGCCCAGGTTGTGTGCGTGGTCGGTTGGCTTGGGAGCGGTGCCCAGGGCGGGGGGCCACCAGGAGTCGTCGCAGGCGGAGGGCGATGGTCCCAGGATGAGGACTTCCGTCTTGTCTGAGTTCAGTTTCAGGCGGCTGTTCTTCATCCATTCGGCGACGCTTTTCATCCCTTCGTGCAGGCTCGTTCTGGCGGTGGTGGGGTCTCTGGTGAGGGAGAGGATCAGTTGGGTGTCGAGCATTCACTCATAATAAATACACTGAATGTCACAAGAGACTTCACACGTGATGTATGTAAATAATGTTTGTATTCAACACACAATATTCAGCACAACATGAATATCATGTATTTCAGAGCATAAACAACACTTGGAAATATTACTAGCAGTACTAGGCCCAACTGTGTTGAAATTACATCAATAATATGCACAATTGAGAAAGATCCTATTCTAACCCTCCCCTCTACCCCAGCACCCTTATGCGACGCAACACCTTGTCAACCCCAGGCCCCCAGCAATTCTTATAATTCAATGCCACATTCTAATAGGGTGCACACCGGTATACAACGGTTACCACGCATTTTTTACAACGCGGTACCGTTACCACGCTACTTTTACCGCGCAAGTCGTTACCACGACTTGCGCTGGGGGGCGCTCCAGGATAGTAAATTGTTTAATTTACTATCCAACTCCTTCCCTAGAGTCCACGGGGACTGGAGTTGGAATAGTAAATTAAAAAATTTACTATCCAGCGCCCCTCCACGCAAGTCGTGGTAACGACTTGCGTGGTAAAAGTAGCGTTGTAACGGTACGCGTTGTAAAAGTACGCGTGGTACCGTCATACATCCGTGCACACCGGGTCACAATGATATCAGAAATATGTACATGCAAGGAATACTTAATACTTTTTAGACGCACAGCAGGCTAAGGCAGGGCAGGTAAAACTAAGGTCAACCGTAGTGTTCTTCTGGCAAGAAATCAACGTGTAAGACAACACAGCCGGCCAGTGTCGTGAATCACAGGTGGTCCACAGACTTTCATTCCCACAAACACACACTCACTTTGCACTGATATGCGGAGCAACGGGTATCAGGCAGGTCCGTACGGAACGCACTCGCACACATACGCACTCAGCACTGTGATGCGGTGCAACTGATACCCAGCAGGTGAACTGATAGCACACTGCAGACCCCGTGGCCCAAGCCTCCCTCCATCCTTCAGCTCACATGACTGTCCTACTTCCACAGATGGAAGATAAACAGCCCTCCCCCAGATACTAAGCCGCACGCAGCTGAAGCTACACTTAGTCAGGGTCCTAGGGAAGCAGGTGGGGGGTAGGTAGCAGTACTAATTAGGAGGCATTTGTCAAATGGGGTCTTGTCAGCCACTCAGGAAGGTCACCCATAGGTTTGCAGAGAAGTGGTAAGAGGGCAATTGTCGGTCACTCAAAATGGTTTCACAAGGGCCTTCTGGCACCAGCCCAGTTCTACGAAGCACAGTGAGGTCAAGTAGTCTCTTGATCCGCATCCGATCGCTCTTGGAAGTGTTCCTTCAACTCAGTCAGTCACTCTCACTATCCAAGCCAGAGCTGGGACATACTAACTGGCAACACAATGTCGTTGGGGGCAAGGTGTGGAGAGGGCAGTTGCTCCGTTGCTCTGGGGGCCAAAAAGGGAACACAATCGATGAATAGAGAATGGAGGAGGGGAGGCTCTCGGAAGAAGGAGGCACTCTGTCAGGTATACGTCAATCAGAGTCGCACCCAAACCATCTTTACAGAAAATTCCGGTGTGTGTTGATAAGGGTCACACCAGACCATTCCGGTCACACACACAGGCGAAAGTTCAGCAATACCAGACGAGGTAGATAGAATTAAGCACTTCTACGGTTATGCCCACCCACCTCCGAGGGTCGTAACCTGTGAATCGGACACCACATGCAATAAAGGATGCAGTCGGCGCGTCGCACAAGAGAGCTGCGATACAATAAACGAAGCGGTCCACGTTGGATCCCACAACCAGTGAATCCGTTCACCATCACCAAGATGCAGTTGCATGCCGAGGTCCTCATGATGAAGGGGCCACATGCCTTAGATGCAGGGAAGATCTTTGTGTTCACGTCTTTACTTTGTTAACAGAGAAGGCTGTAACTCCAGCAACATGTTATCAAGACAGCAGGGTAAAAAAAGATGTGCACACGAAGACAGTATAGCCTTACCAAAACAAACATGCCACATAAATAAAAAGCCATTAACCAGAAATTAAAATGTCATTAAGTCAGTTAAGGAAATACATCACAGAATGTGTGCAGATTCTGAATACCAAGCTACACATCATATAGCAGAAGGACTGCCTGAGCACTATCAGAAATGGGAAAACAAATGGAGCAAAGTAACCATGCTCAACATTCCATGGCCTTGATGGGCACCTTATTCAAACAATGGCAAACCACGATTAACCTGTGAAAGCCAGTGGCTGAAGTGCACTGAACCAATGCCAACTGTTTCTGTACTACTTCTTACATGCATGCTTTTCAAGAATTGGAAACTTGAACACTCAGACAGCTAAAGCTGACTGCAGCATGGCCTATTAGGGCTCCGTCTGTAATCCTGTACATCAATCTCCATTTGATCTTTTCTCTTAAATGCATTATTGTTTTGACTCATGGTGGCCATAATATAATTTGAAGTATTTCCTGTTCTGGTTACCCAAACTTAGCGCACACACTGGCATTCAGACTGTTAATCTAATTTGAAGGAAATGAAACAAAATTGGACTTAATCATCACTGAGGAGATGGACAAATTGACCCTGACTTACTAGCCTGAATGCATGGTATATGGGCAGTGCTTTAAACAGCAGAAGATTATTCAGACTTGTATATTTTTTTAGATCTGCATATAACTAGACATTTATCACTAGTATTGCTGTATAGGACTTCCATTGGTAGCCTTTAGCATGAACGATCAGAATCCAGCTATTCAATGTAGTGATGTCACAACAGAGTTTAAACAAAGCGGTTTAGTACTGGTTGTGATGTTTCTACCCCTTTGTTCTTCCACCTCACCCAAATCTCCAGAGACCTGAACGCAGAGACGCAATGACAGTTGGCATAGTCACCTACCTTCTCCACGGCTTTGCAGCGCTGTGTCTGCCTCAACAGAATTCTCACCTATCAGAGTGGGCCTTCCCGCACTGATAGGGGAAATTAGGCTGTGCTGACAAGCGACTTCCACAGAGTCGCTATCAGAACGGTGCTGGCTCTCCACTCTCTGTGTGACAGCGGGGAGCATGGTTTTGGGCGGGGAAGGGGTGGTATTGAGGAAAAGGGTGGTGGGGGTGGGTTCCCAAAGGCCAGGTTATTTTTCCAGTTTTGGTGTGGAGGGTTTTGGGAGTGTTGTGAGGGTGAGTGACAGAAGGATAAGAATATTTTTGGGTACAATTTTGACGAGGGGGTGGGTATATGCAGAGTGGTATGGATGGGTGGCAGGAGGTCAGTGTTTTTATATTTGGAGATAGGCAGGGAGAGTATTTTTTTCCAGAATGTGGTAGGGGTCAGGAGGCCATTAGAATACATTGGGATTGAGTATATTTCGAGAGTGGTGGGGTGAGTGCCAAGAGGCCTCACTTTTGTTTATACCTTCTTTTTTTTTACATGTTCCATATGGCTCCCCATTACTACTCTGCCCTGGTGTATATGCTGGAACAAGGGCAGATGATTTTGGGTGCTATATACAACATAAAAGTATAGATGGGTACAAATATGAATTATGTGTGGAGTAACACAGACATCACCTCAGGGTTCTGAGTGATGTCATGGCCAACTCTAGCTTTGCTCCCCTTGTCTATTTGATGTCACTCCGAACCCCTCAGAGAAAAACATCAGCTTAATTCACAGTTAATCAACTAAAATGTATATATTTTGTCACAACACCATGTGTGAAGTCATCAGCAGTGCACTGCAGGAAAGTGGTCTAAGGTTTATCGTTGTGTTGCTCATAATATTAGGACTTTTGAGAGCTTTTAGGAGCATAACAATAAGCCCCACCACAAAACACCACGCTACCACTACTAATATCATACCGCGCCATCACAACTACCATTAACAGCACCACTGTCACTACCAACAAGCCCTGGTAAAGCCAAGAAGTTCGGGTTTAGAAGGCTATTGCATTAAAACATAATTTGTGCATGGCTGTCTTTGCATATGTTGTGAAATTAAACCCAGCCTTTTTGCCTGTGCCAATGCCTGTTTTCCCACTGACCACATATTATTTATCTTTGTATTGTTCTCATATTTTACTTGGTACTGAAATCAAGCTTACAATGGGGTATCCCCAACAGCGGGCTTGGTTTGTTTTACAATGGCACGTTTAATGTATTGCTATATGTTAAAGGTAGATCCTTGATAAAGGGCTGCTAGAGTGACTGGATATGAGCGATCAGAAAGATTTCATTATGTAACAATGCCATCCTTTGCTATTAATCACATCAAAAGCAAAATCAACCACACTCCATTAACAAGCACTGGCAAAGCCATTGGGTCTCGCCTATTCAATAGCTATTGGCTTTGCGAATGCTTTTTAGCCAGGTTGTATGTGCACCAGCGTGGCTCATGTTCAGTATGGCTAAAAGTTAGTGTATAGAGAACAGTAGCGTGGGGTGGTTTGGAGTGACAGAGCAGAGTGGAATGTTGTAGAATTGAGTGTCATAGAGTGGAGCACAGTGTTGTAGAGTGGAGAGAAGAGTCGTAAAGTGGAGTATGAGAGTGCAGTAGCAGCGTGGCGTGGCATAGATTGGAGTACCTTAGAGTGGAGTGGCGTAGAGCACCGTAGAGTGGAGTGGAGAAGAGTAGAGTATTGTGGTATGTTATGGAGTAGCATAGACTGGAGTAGTATCGAGTGCAGCAGTGTGGCGTAGAGGCGAGTGGAATAGAGTGGCGTGGAGTGGTGTAGAGAGGAGTGGTATAGAGTAGAGTAGCGTGGGGTAGAGTAGAGTGATGTAGACTGGTGTACAGTAGAGTAGAGTGGCATGGAGTAGAGTGGCATAGAGTAGAGTGGCATAAAGTAGAGTGGCATAGAGCGTAGTAGAGTAGAGTGCCCTAATGTGGTGTGGCGTAGAGTGGATTAGTGTGTCATGTCGGAGAGTGGCATAAAGTAAAGTCTCGTAGGTTGGAGCGGCGTAGAGAGGAAAGGCGCAGAGAAGAGTACAATGTTATAGAGTGGAGTGACGTACAGTGGAGTAGAATGGCGTGAGTGACACACAGTGGAATATATTTGAGTGGAATAGAATGGAGTGACACAGATTGGAGTGGCATAGAGTGGACAGAGTGTTGTGGCGTGGCGTAGAGGGGAGTAGAGTGCCGTAGAGTAGAGTGGCGTGGAGTACTGGTTTGCCATAGAGCGGAGTGGGGTACAGTGGAGTAGCATGGAGGGGAATAGAGAGGAGTGGCATAGAGAGGAGAGGCATGTGGAGGAGTGGTGTAGAGTGGAGTGGCGTAGAGTGGAGTGGCGCAGAGTGGAGGGGCGCAGAGGGGCGCAGAGTGCTCTAAAGTGGAGTGCCGTAGAATGGAATAGTGCGTGTGTCATGCCGTGGAGTGGCATAAAGTGGAGTAAAGTGTCGTAGATTGGAGAGGCGTAGAGAGGATTGGCGCAGAGAGGAGTAGATTGTTATAGAGTGGAGTGGCATAGAGTGAAGTAGAATGGCGTGGAGTAACAGACTGGAATCGAGTGGAGTGGAACAGAATGGAGTGGCAAACAGTGGAGTGGCATGGATTGGAGTGGCATACAGTAGAACAGAATGTTGTAGAGTGGAGTGGCATAGAGTGGAGTAGGGTGCCATAGAGTGGCGTGGAGTGGAGTGAAGTAGAATGGTGTGGAGTGACACAGACTGGAATAGATTGGAGTGGAACAGAATGGAGTGGCATAGAGTTGAGTCGCATAGATTGGATTGGCATAGAGTGGAACAGAATGTTGTAGAGAGAGTGGGGTAGAGAGGCGTGACATAGAGAGGAGTGGTGTAGAATGGAGTGGTATAGAGTGGCGCAGAATGTAGTGGCATGGAGTGGAGGGAAGAACAATAGTTACTTACCTGTAATCTGTGGTTCTCCAGTATTGGTGTCTTTCATAGATTCACATGCCTGAATCATTCCCCGTCGTCGGAGTAGGAGTCCCACGGTATATAAAAAAAGCAGTAATATGCCATTTGTAAATAGCAAATAACAGTTATAATAAACCAGGATGTAAAGTAGCCTCAGCTACCAAGGAAAAAACTTCCACATTAGTGACCATCCAAGTCATTATGTTAGACCAAACTGCAGCCAATCAGGCCACAGCTCCCACCAAGGTATTGTCCCCAGAGCCCCAGTCTGTCAGATTTTTGTAGCACTGGAGTGTACCAGAGTATATCTATATATATAAATCTTAACAGTCTGGGTGAGACTCTGAGGGGAGGTGGGTGGGTGCATGTGAATCTATGAAAGATACCAATACTGGAGAACCACAGATTACAGGTAAGTAACTATTGTTCTTCTCCAGTATTAGGGGTGTCTTTCATAGATTCACATGCCTGAATCCGAGTAGTTAGCAGTAATACAATATGTCGCTCTTAGACGCCAAAGGAACAGTTTTCATGCATGAAAATAAAGCAATGCAATAACATATGAAAGCGTCAAAAGAGCAAAAGGAGGAGGGAGAGAACATCAGAGGCTCACCTTATTGAAAAAGATTACGCAGGACTGCTCTCCCCACCGAGGCATCTGTAGCACTTGAAGAATCCAGACAGTAATGCCTCGTGAATGTGTGTCTGCTGGACCATGTTGCAGCTCTGCAAATGTGCAGGAGAGGCACACCAGCAAACAAAGCAGTTGAAGAGGAGACTGCTCTCGTAGAATGCGCTCTAGGTAAGGTCTGTAAGGGTTTACCTGCTTGTTGATGGCAGAGCCCTATCGTGGATGAGACCCACCTGGCGATAGTCTGTTTTGTCACTGCACAGCCTTGTCTTGGTCTGCCATGCGCTACAAATAGCTGATCCGTCTTTCTGATGGCAGCTGTTCTTGAAAGATAAAACTTAAGGCATCTCTTAATGTCTAATGTGTGTAAAGTTCGCTCCGCTGGTGACTGCGGATTGGGAAAGAATGTCTTAAGTATCACTGGCTCATTTAAATGACAATCCGATGGCACCTTGGGCATGTACTTCGGGTTGGTGCGTAGAATTACAGAGTCATTCGTGAATTGCAAGAATGGTGGCTTAGACGTAAACGCTTGCATGTCACTCACCCTTCTGGCTGATGTTAACGCCAGCAGTAATGCAACCTTCCAAGTGATGAACTTGAGATCAACTTTATGGATTGGCTCAAAGGGATGGCGCATAAGCTGAGCCAGTACTATATTCAAATGCCAGGATGGAGGTGGTCGACGTATTGGTGGAAACATACGAAATAAACCTTTAAAGAATTGCTGGATTATTCTTGAGGAGTATAGAGAATTCGTACCATCCTGACGGTATCGTGAGATAGCCGCTAAAAACACTTTAAGTGTTGAGTGCGCCAAACCTGATTTAGCCAACTGCAAAAAGAAAGGTAAGATCTTTTCCGGTTCCGCATTCATGGGATGTAAATTCATAGTTTGGCACCAAACGCAAAAACGCTTCCACTTGAGTTTGTAAGTTTTGTTCGTTGAAGGCGCTCTAGCATTGGCTAGGACTTCTTGACAGTCATGTGGAATGTTCAAGTGTGCAAACTCATGGTGTTGAGGAGCCAAGCCGATAATTTCAGAGATTGAGGGTCCGGATGATACACCCTGCCTTCTTGAATTGTCAGAAGATTCGGAATTTGAGGCAGTTGGACTGGTTCGCGCTCTGACAGAAGAAGAAGCTGTGTGAACCAATACTGACGTGGCCACCGTGGAGCAATTAGAATTATTCGACATGGTTGTCTCCTCATTTTCTTGATGACTTTGGGAATTAACGGAATTGGCGGGAAGGCGTAGGCAAAGATCCGTTCCCAATTCATTGACAGAGCATCCCCGCAAGATTCTCTGTGGGGAATCCAGCTCGCAAAGTGAGTACATTTCTTGTTCTGATATGTCGCGAAAAGATCCAGATCGGGGAGACCCCATCTCTGGAAGATCCGATCCAGCACTGGCTGATGCAGTTCCCATTCGTGAGTGCTGTTCTTGGATCTGCTCAGTGAATCTGCCAGCACATTGGCTACTCCTGGAACATGCACCGCTGACAAGTTGATGTCGTGAGCCAGAGCCCAATTCCAGATCTCTTGAGCCTGTTGGGACAATCGGGCTGATCTTGTGCCCCCCTGCTTGTTCAGGTAATGCATGCTCGTTGTGTTGTCTGTTCGAATTAACACTGTCGAGCCTTGTAGAAGTGCCTGAAAGGATTTTAAGGCGAGGAAAATGGCCCTTAATTCCAACAGATTGATGTGCCATTTCTTTTGTTGACTGTCCCATTTGCCACTGATCGTCATCCCTTGAAGGTGAGCGCCCCAACCTTCTAGCGAGGCATCTGTGGTCACTATGAATCTGGGGACTTCTGCGAGGAAAGCACAACCCACTTGCAGGTGGTGTGTCTGACTCCACCATAGGATTGTATTCTTCATTCGAGGTGTTAAGGTGATGATATCCTCGAAGGACCCTGATACCTGCACCCATTGGCGACTGAGTTCCTCTTGTAAGGGTCTCATCTTCAGACGACAGTTTGGAGTGAGAAGGATGCATGATGAGATCATCCCTAGGAAAGATTTGAATTTCCGAACAGAAACGCACTCTTTTCTGAGGAGCGTAGTTGCCATTGTTCGGATCTTCTCCTGTCTTTCGCTTGAAATGAAGACCTGAGCGAGCTTGGAATCCAGCGTTGCTCCTAGAAAAGATTTCCTTTGTGACGGTATCAGATCTGATTTCTCGAAGTTGACTGAAAAACCCAGGCTTTGAAGCAGGCAAAGGCATTTCTGGACATGTTCGCTTGTTGTGTCGTAGGAATTGGCCTTGATAAGGCAATCGTCCAGATATGGGTATATCTGAATACCCTGCAATCGTAAGTGGGCCGCTACAGGCGCCAACATTTTTGTGAATACCCTCGGGGCTGAACGTAGTCCAAAAGGAAGCACCTTGAATTGGAAATCCCTGCCAGCCACTCTGAACCTTAGGAACTTCCTGTGTCTGGGGAAAATAGGTACGTGGAAGTAGGCATCCTGAAGGTCGAGTGTTGCCAAGTGGTCCCCTTCTGCCAAAAACTGGAGGATCTCTTGGAGAGTTAACATTCTGAACGTTAATTTTTTGATGTATTTGTTGAGGGCACGCAAATCGAGGATTGGGCGCCATTCCCCTGATTTTTTGCGTATCAAGAAAAAACGAGAGGTGTTGAGGTACTCTCTCGATTGCCCCCTTCCGAATCATTGTATTGATTTGGATTAATAGCTCCTTGAGATGTGCTGGGGGCGGCCCTTTTGGTGGTGAATTTGGAGGGGTCTTTACAAATTCTAATATGTGGCCCTTGGACACCACATCCAGCACCCATTTGTCTGTAGTAATCTTTGACCATTTTGAGCAATGTAGGGATATTCTTCCTCCAATTCGTTTTTGGCTGGGACACAATGGCGGCAGGAAGTGAATCTCACTTTTTGTTGGTGTTGTCTCTACCCCGATAAGTGGATTTCCCTCGGGGCTGTGAATAAGTATTTCTTCTTTGGCCATAAGGTTGTTGTTTATATGGCTGGTACCTCTGGGTGTTTTGGGTGTTTGTATAGGAACGCTGTTGGTAATATTCTCCTCTATTTGAGAAGCTTCCTCTTGCTCTAGCGCCACGAAAGGAAGATTTGCGATACTGCAGAGTACCCAAAGATCGTGCAGTTTCGGTATCTTTTTTGATAGCCTGTAAAGCCTCATCCACATGCGAGCCGAATAGGTACTCGCCATCATAAGCCATGTTTAACACCTTGGCTTGTACCTCCTGCCTAAAGGATGTAGATTTCAGCCATCCCTCTCTTCGAAGGACAGCGGCTCCTGACAACTGTCTGAATCCTGTAGCTGCTACATCCACTGCAGCATCAATGATCTCCGACGAAGCACACTCTCCTTCTTGCAGAATTTTAATAGCCTCAGACCGGTCCGGTTCAGGCAGTTTCTTAATGTAAGGCGATATGTCAGACCACATTTGCCTATCATACCTGCCAAGAATTGCCATAGAATTAGCAACCCTCACTGTGGTCGCTGCAATCGTTGATACCTTTTTTCCAATGGTATCGAGTCGTCTCCCGTCTTTGTCCGTTGGTGTGGAGATTTGAGACGACGGGTTCTTTGCTCTCTTTTGAGCTGCCTGCGCAATGACTGACTCCGTCTTGGCCTGGCCAATCAGGCAAGCGGGTGAAGAAGCTGGTGCTCTGTACTTTTTATCCACTCGAGGTAAAACTGCAGGTAAAGAATTTGGTGTGGCCATGATTTTTATACCTTCTTTCCAAATAAAGTCTATAATAGGAATAGACCAACTTTGTCTCTGAGACAAATTCTTAAAGTCGTACAGGAAACATTCGTCCTGTTTAGTCTCCATGGTAATGAGAAATCTCTTGGTTGCATTGTCCATAATCCTATGGAAATTCGCAATATCCACCGGTGGTGATTCAGCCTTTGGTTGTTCATCTGGAGAAGGTGAGTCAGCCTGATAATCTTCATACTCCGACGAATTCGATTCATCTAATTCACCTTCTTCCTGAGCCTCTTCCTCAGTAATCTCAACCTCCGCTTGGTTATAGGGCACCGGTATGGATAGGTTATGCCCCGTTTCTTCCGGTATAGTAGGCATTGAATTCGGGGTCACTCTGGGCTGTGGGGAAGAGATTTGTGATTCGCCAGACTCTGAGGGTGGAAAACGGCGATAGTAATCGTCCAACATGGACATTAAATTTCTGAAAAGTTCCATAGGCATTTGCGTCCCTGGTGTTGGTGTAGTATCCAACCTGGGCGGTTGTGTCACTTGCTCCTCTTCTTCCTGATCCTTGACTAGTATAAGCAAGACAGATGGACTCTTGGCTGCTTGAAATAATTCATCACCAGAGTTTTCTTCCTCAGAATCCAAGAGCCTGTCTGGCATTGTTAATGGCGACATACATGCAGACTGGGATGGGCGCTTTTGTAGTAGTGCCGCAGTGGTGGCTGGAGATGGCAGCGATATCACGTTGCTTTTTGCTGACCAGACTTGGATATCCGTGCAAGATGACAGCTTTGGTGTCATTGGATTCTCTTGTGCCACTGGGAAATCTTGTGGCTTAGATTTTGTTGTGAGCGATGCAGTCGCCGTCGTTGATCGCTCCGTCGACAACTGTGGTTGTTGAGACTTCGTCGACGAGACGTGTTTCGTCGTCGACGACATCGTCGACGGAACTATTTTCTTCGTCGACGGGGTCGTCGACGGGATCTTCGTCGAAGGGGTCGTCGACGGGGTCTTCTTCGTCGACGTCTGGATGGTCGACGGGGCCTTCCTCGTCGACGATGGGATGGTCGACGGCTGCTTCGTCGACGGTGACGTTGACGACGGCAAGGTCTTCTTCGTCGACGGTAAAGCTGTCGTCGACGGCAAGGTTTTTGTCGACGCTGATGAATGCTTCGTCGACGGTGGCTCGTCGACGGTTGGTGAGACCTTCTTCGTCGACGAGATGGGACGAATCTGGACATGAACAAAAGTTGGAGAAGACGCCGAGGACATCACCAAAGAGGTTTTTGGTGAGGAAAAAGTCATGGTAGAAGTCACTGGAGTGGCTGTCTGACAGGAAACCGGCAGAGAAGTTGCCGCCTTGGTAACTGGCCTCTGAGGTGACAATAAAGACACAGTCTTTTTAGATACTGGTGGCCTCACAGATTTTTCAGAGGATTTCTTCATTTTTGAGGTAGAAGGCTGATCAGCGTCAAGAGTGAGCTGGGTCTGCTTCGCCACCTTTGCCTTAGGGGTAGTCACCTTACCCTCAGCCATTCTTTTTCTAGAACCCATAGAAGACACAGAGGCCAAACTTCCTACCTCAGAAAGTGGCAAATCCTTATCCTTATTCCGCTGTATCCACAGGAGCAGGCGACCCTCTCTGTCCCTGAGGGTTTTTGTAGGAAAAGTGCGACAAATCTTGCACTCCTTAGCCTGATGATCAGGATACAAGCAGTATATGCATAGAGTATGCGGGTCCTCCTTGAACAGTCTTGCCTTGCCGCAAGATTCACAGGCCCTGAAAAGAGACTTAGAAGTAGACATGTTTGAAAGTGAGAACTTTCAAGAGTAGAGAAATAAACTGAGCAGAGCTCAGAGAGACTCCCTATCACACGACGTGCGGTAAAAAATCTGACAGACTGGGGCTCTGGGGAGAATACCTTGGTGGGAGCTGTGGCCTGATTGGCTGCAGTTTGGTCTAACATAATGACTTGGATGGTCACTAATGTGGAAGTTTTTTCCTTGGTAGCTGAGGCTACTTTACTTCCTGGTTTATTATAACTGTTATTTGCTATGTACAAATGGCATATTACTGCTTTTTTATATACCGTGGGACTCCTACTCCGACGACGGGGAATGATTCAGGCATGTGAATCTATGAAAGACACCCCTAATACTGGAGAAGTATAGTGCCATAGAGTTGAGTGTCAAAGAGGGGAGGAGAATGGAGTAGAGTATCAAAGTGGAGTGGCGTAGAGTGGAGTATAGTGGCATACAGTGGAGGGGTATAGAGGGTTGTAGAGCGCAGTGGGAGTAGAGTGTCGTGAAGTGGGGTAGAGTGTTGTAGGGTGTTGTAGAGTGTAGTAGCATGGAGTGGCCCAGACTGGAGTGGAGTGTCATAGAGTTAAGTGAAGTGGAGTGTCAGAGTGTTGTGTAGTGGGTGTCGCAAAGTATAATGTCTTAGAGTGGAGTGTCACAGAGTGGTGCGGAGTGGCGTAGAGTGGAGGGTCATGGAATGGTGTACAGTGGAGTGGTATAAAGCAGAATAGCGTACATCAGAGGGACGTAGAGTGTCATCAAGAGGAGTAGTGTTATAGAGTTGAGTGGAATAGTGTCAGAGTGGAGTGTCATAGAGTGGTGGTGAGGTGATTAAAGTGTTGTGGCATAGAGAGGAGGAAAGTTTCTTAGAGTGGAGGGTCTTAGGGTGGAGTGGCATAGAGTGATGTAGAGTGGAGTATAGTGGCATAGAGTAGAGCATTGTAGAGGGGAGTAGAGTGGCGTAGAGAGGAATAGAATATCGTGGAGTGTTATAGAGCAGAGTAGAGTGTTATATAGTACTGTGGCGCAGAGTCGAGTAAAATAACATGAAGTGTTATAGAGTGGAATGTTGTGGAGTAGAGTAGAGGGGAGTAGAATGGAATAGAGTGGTGCAGAGTAGAGTGTGTGTGTGTCCAATCAAAACCAAAACAATGAAACCAAACAGTGGCCTGCCACCGGCCAGTAAAAGGAAATCTGCCTAGCTCCCACTGACCAATGAAGACAAAAAAAAGTGAGAGTGATAAAGACGCCAAACAATGGTAAGTAATGGGTGGTCTCTAAACCCTTTTAAGGTTTGTTTAAGATACAATAGATCTCAAAGAGACAGTGAATGTGCGCTGCCCCAGGCAAGACCTAAATACTGCAAAGCAGAAATACATATGTCTGGAACTGATGCCATCTTTGATAATCACCTTTCATTAACAAAGTTCTAAAAAACTGCCTTCATGTTGCTAAACTGAGCCACATTTCCCCAATATTCTGGCCAGGGATACTGGTTTATTATGCTCCAAGCACCCAGATTGTGGAAAGACTACAACTTGCATTAAATGCCCACCTAAAATTACTGTAATGTGGAAAAATACCTCAAAACTCACACTTTCTTTAATTCCTGTACAATAGTCACTACCTTTCGCTCCACATCAACACCCACGCAAGATATCCACCTGTACCAGATTCCTTATGCCTACTTAGCAGTTCCACTTTAAATATGTATGTAGCGACAAACAGCCACGGCCCGTCTAGGGCTTGCCACCGGGCGGTGACGTGGGGCGGGGGAGAGGCAGGGTGGGGGGGTGTAAAATGCGGGAAATGGACGATTTCAGGTAAGTAATGAAAAAAGAAATAAAACAAATTTTGTTGCACGAGCTGCATCGCGTTTGGCTTTTTTTTCTATACTTACCTGAAATCGTCTGTTTCCCGCATATTACAACCCCCCACCCTGCCCCTCCACCACTCTACGTCACCGCCCGGTGGCACGCCCTACACGGGCCTTGGCTGGCGACAAACACAATAATATCACAGCCTAGGTCTTCACACAAGATATCAATACCGTACCCACATAGGCCAAATGACAGCCACACTCGTTTATCACAAGAACCCTTGAAGTAGCCTGCTACTGTTTGCAAATGCAAAATTATTTATAGTTGTTGTGGTAAGCAAAATAAATAAGGTTTTGCTATGCTTGATGGAAAATGTCCAGAGATTAATTTTAATGTCAAATCATCAGGATGGGAAGACACTTAGATTGATTTCTTCAAAACAAACAAATTACTTATGAATTTATTTTCTTGATTTCAGCATAACTTAGTTTCTTGACTATATGTTGGTTAGAGTTATAGGGAGACTTTGGAAAATTCACAAAAGTTATCATGATACAAACTAGGCTTTACTCAAATGTTTCGTAAGCCATTAAAACCAGTTATCTGATCCCCAGCAAGCAGTATGATGTACCTCGGACAGATTTCCGCCTATTTGAGCCTCATCAGTAGGATGCCTCTTGAGTCCTATTTCACAGTGAGCATGGAGCCCATATCTGGGCATACTCAGCCCCCATAGGGCGTCACACTCAGGAAAACAAAAAAGGGATGAGTGGATTTCTTAGGTTAGTCTCAGCTACTGGTAATTATTCTGGTCCACAATACTGCTCATTGCTGGTTGCCCTACCATGCCACCACAGACAGGGCCCAGACATATGCATATTACCTTTAGTCCTGATCCAAGAGGACAGTCCAGCCTGAACTACCACACCTGTCTGGTTTCTGTCCGAGTTAGCATGGTGGGCAAAAAAAATAATTGGCCTGGGAGGTGGCCCGAGTAATTAAGTCGAGTATGTAGGGTATCACTTTTTGCTGTCCTCAAATGAAACCATAGCATCAAAACTTCCACACAGCAAGTAATTTATAGTTGTTTCATCTAAAATTACCCTATTTATAAATGCAGAGAAATGGAGGTGGAAACCAGTCACAAATTTAATAAGTTAAAAGACAGCATCGCAGATTCGTTTGAATAAACTGAAATCTGGCTCGAGAGAAAAGAACATATTTTGAGATCCACAAGGACGAGTCTAGGGCCTCCTTTCTAAAGCTGATGGAGCTTACCTTAAGCTTCTTATGAAGCTTTTACTCTGAGTCATGGCAAATCCACGAAGTTTAGGGAGACCTGAGGGGATACAGCAGCACACAGACTTCACACACGTGGAACGGATAGTGAATCCAAAGAAGGAAGCACAATGCTGAAACTTTTAATATGATTAGGTAAAAGAAGATGCGCAAAATAGATGTTCCTCAATAAAGGAATCGAGGGCTATGCCCAGATCTGAGCCATCAATTCAAGAAGATAAAAGCACTGTCATAAATTGGACTTCCCTTAACCAAGAAATAATGGCGCCAATAATGCAGCCTGCAGAGGATAATCCCTTCACTCATAGGGGAACGAATAGCAGATGGTTCCTGGATCGAATTGAGCAAGACACTACTTAAAATGAAAAAGCAAAAAAGATACAGGTCTTTTGTTTTTTTCACTTGTTGTTTTGTATAGCATTCAACCTACATAATGGTTCATTCATACCGTGGTGTGAACATTTACAGCAGTGTGCTTTAAATCAGCACAGCTGATGAACATAAATTTGACAGAGTAGGTTTCACATGTGTCAGAAGGTGCAACCCTTCTTATACTCGCTTTAAACGGAATCTCAAAACGCTACTACTGAACAAATACTTCAAACCATCACCCTGAGCCTACTACACCAACAGGATAATTCAATACGGTTGAATGACCCAATTTAGCATCTAATCTATCACTAATCTCTAATGGACAATTTTGGATGATCTGTTTCTCATTGGGATTCATATACTATGTTGTTTTGTTTTTATTTGTTCCGGTTATACTATGTTGAAACCTTATATCAAGGCTATGTCTTGTAAAGCGCTCGGATGCCCTCGGGTCTAGCCAGTGCTATATAAAACTCACAAATAAATATATAAATAAATAGATTAAGAACTTCTGTCCTTTGCAGTATTCAATTACAGCTGTGGAAGTGTGAAGCTGTTAATGAGAGCGCCTCCCACCTAACTATTTACATCTTGTGGGGAGAAGAGAAAGGAGGTGATAGAAGGCCAAGGCATATAGTCAGGAGATAAGGAAACATCACAAGGTATTCTGAGTTTGTCGGTCCAGAACCTCCTGCATAATGCACAGGTTTACAATCCACCCAAGGTTGTAACTTTTAAAATTCAATTAAAGCCACGTTTCGCCCATATAATATTCTGTTTGATGCACATGCACTGCTCCCATGAACCATGCAGAGGATACTAACTTAATTTTTAGCCTCCAATTTCAAATTCCTAACGTTTACAGTAAGTTTTAAAAATCTCAGTTTTACATTTTGCTTCTTTATTTATACGTACTTTATTAATGTGCTAATATTTAATTTTTTAAGCAGTCGCAGGACCCTCTGTGTAGGCGTTGTCGACTCCCAGTGGTCCCAGGACCACACGTTAAGAACCGCTGTTCTAGAACAATACAAGATCGCATCCGACGATAGTAAGTCAAATAATAAGTGCAGGAGTTAAACAAAATCACAGCCAAGAAATAGCCTCACTTATTGTACATCATTTTCCATGTTAATGGGAAAAAAAATACCAGCCCCATGTCAGAATGCCAGTGGCAAGTGACCAGCTGTGTGAACGCCTAATGTATTTTTCAGCTATTACTCACCCATAACCTCCAGAGAAGATAAAAAACCAAAACCAGATGTTGTCTAATGACCGTTTGACGCAATCTGCACCCTCTTATTCCTGGAGATGACCCTGGTAATCAGAAATATTAAAGCCAGATTCAGAGCTCTCGAAGCAGCACAAGAGCAGAATGCTTAGCTAAAATCTTTCAAACACCAGGCCGTGAAAACTAAAGTCATAAGCTGAAGGGGCAAGGATGCTTCAAGCTGAAAAGAACTAATGAAGAAGGTCATAAAACTTGTCCCAGATTCAGCATTGCCTTATAAACAGAAACGTGCCAAATGCAGATCAATTTAACCTCGTGCAAACATACACGCCAGGCTGAAGTAATAGTTCTTCTCTGCATAAGGGTTGCAAAGATTAATTTGCTGATATTTTGTTCTTGTTTGAATCGACCTAAACAGTGGTTCCTACATCTTCATTTTACTCAGTTCATAGTGGTCTACAAGGGTTTCATGGGCCTTAAACCAAGCAATAAATATACCCTTATAGTTTAGTGGCATAAGATAGTCACAACTGATGTTCAGTGGGCCCTTTAATCCTCTCGGCCCCGTTGCCACTGAACCCATTCAGTAAAGATAGCTCAGTCCCTGCAAATCGTAAAGAATTGCATGCATTAGGAAAGAAGAAAAACACAAGCTTAATAAATACAGGTCCATCACCTTCCCAGAATTCATGTGTAAGAATCCAGTTAGTTAAGTCGAGTACATGTACCCGGGCGCGCTGCGCACAATTCACTGAAGGACACCTTCCTTGTTTGAAATCCACTTTTTTTTATTAACTTAAAATTGGTTGTCAATGTACTTCATATGAAGTAATGCAAAAATGTACATAATTAAATCAAAAGATTATTCAAAAAACAAAATATTTTTACAATTTCATTAAATATTCCATCAAAACATTCTATTGTTTACAATAGTCAAATCTTCAGAAATTTCAACCGCTTGTTTGCGAAGGAGCCCAATGCATTTCGGGACTAGCCAGTCCCTTCATCAGAGGCCAATCTTTGTATAAATCCTTGGCATATGCGAGTCTCTGAAAACACAAAATGTAGCAAATGGCTTCACACTGCCGTAAATCCCCGTTCTATGGAGCTATGCTCAACCGCACCCAATTTAACCATCCAGATACTTTCACCGTGATCTCTCAACTGCTCCTTCCTGCTCAACCGCCGCGAGAGTACTACACACACTGTATTGGGGTTAATTAGATTTACACAGTAATAGGGCGTTGGTAACCAACTGCTCACAAGGCCCACAACTCCCCCTGAGCTAGATTGGTCCACCCCCAAATGGTTACATGCAAAAAGGATCAGGTCTGCGATGCAGATAATGAGCAGAGGTGGTAGGAATGTCGAAACACCACATTATGCAGTGAGATAAGCATACTTAAGCATTTAAAAAGCAAAACTACACTGCAGGAAGCTTTGGGTGCAGCCTCTTATTGGAAATGAGTGCAGGAGACGTGCTTTCTTGAAGTAAGGATATACGCTATTGGTGACAAAATAGGGACACTGAAAAACTAAAGCTCTAAAGTGCACTCGCTAATTGATAGGAAGGCATATCATCACTGTCTGCCCAAAGGGAATTGCCAACCCTTCTCAGGGATCCCATTGGTGTCAAGGCAAAGAGGTATTTGTCAACGATACAGAGGCATTTGTCACCAATAACACACCTTGTTTCATTTAGCAGATCCCAATCCTCAAAGAGGCATTGATTCCTTTCTATTATGAAGAATAGGAATGTCAGATGGCAAGATATATTACAGGTGCCTTATTATAAAGTGTAACCATACAAATTAATTTATCACTAATGCTAAATTACAATAAGCAGGATACAGCAATTCTGAAATTACAGCGGCCATAAAAAGAAGCTACTTACCTTCAGTAACGCTGCTTCTAGTGGTTACTCTAACTGCAGATTTCTCTCTTTAGAATACTCCCAGGGGCCAGACTGGATCTGGAAACTGTTCCCACTGCAGCCAGAGGGGCGTTGTGTGGCTCCACGTTGACTCCACACTACCCCAGAAGTGACAAAGTAGGACCACATATAAGTGCCACCCCTTTGCCCTGATGTCAGTTTCTTGCATTTTTCCGTTCAGCCCCCTCATATGGGGAGCATGATCAATTGTTGGTAAAAGTGTGCTGAATACTAACTTTGGACCTTTTAGATGTGAGACAGAGTATCAGCCATAGAGAGCGCTACAGAGGTAAGTAACTAGTTCTCTGATGGATTCTTCTGACCACACATTCATCACTTAGAATAGATACCAAAGCAGCATTTCACCAGGAGGAGGGTGCGTGGAGTGGACTCAGACCAAAAAGTCTTGCAGGGCCGAGTGGGCGAAATGGCCTTCCCACTGGACCTGGCTATCAAAGCAGTGATGCTTTATGAATATATACACTGACACCTATATCGCAGCCTGGCAGAGGTTAAAGACAGGCCAACACATCGATAACAGCCTTAGACCTGGTGGAATTGGCTCTCAAAACTTCAGAGGACTACTTCTTGGCCAGTGCACAGCAGACCTTAATTGAGCAGGCTGTCAACCTTGACATGGTCCTCTTCTGCACCACAATCCCTTTCTTTGATTCACAGAACCACGATAAAAGCATATCAACCACTCAATGGTCCTTGTTACGATTAATGTAAAAGCTTAATGTCCTCGTAGAGTCCTTCAGATGTTGCCTCTCTTCCTCATTTGAGGGGTGAGGGGGAACTAAGAACGCTGCTAGAGTTATGGATTGCGCAATATGGAAGGGAGTCATGACTTTTGGTAAGAATGCCGCATATGTCCTCAGCACCAAATTGCACTGAAAGCGCCTAAAGTTCACCCTCCCTACAAGCTGACATGATCACGAGTCAGTTGGCCTTTAAGGTCAGGAGACACAGTAAGCAGCAATGCACGGCTCAAAGGATGTACATATGAGAAACGGCAAGCCCAAGTTCAGGTTCCATTGTGGCATTACAGATAATTTGGGAGGAAATATCTGTGTCAAATTTGTAATAAATCTCACAACAGGGTTTTTAAAAAGGACGGGTGGTCTATCAAGCACAAAGAGACTGAAAAGGGCAACAAATAACGTTAAACGGGTGCCCACTGCACGGTCTTGCTAGGCCAAAGAAAAAACAAACAAAAGGACATCTGACAGCATTGCTTGCAAAAGCCACACCAGGCCATACATTTGTCCCTGTGCATGCCATTAATGGATTTGTCGCTGCTCAATCTCCACACATATATGTGTACACTGCGCAGGTTCGGGAGACGTACCTTGCCATGTTGCTGAGGCAAGAAGTCCTTGCAAAGTGGCAGCCTGATAGGAGGACAGAGGTCTAAGTACCACATTATCCTGGCCTAATCTGGAGCAACTTGGATGGCTTGAGAGCAGTGGTTCCTGATCTCTTTCAGAACTCATGGTGAGAGCAAGAACGGACACCAGAGTCCCATGTTCCATTCTAGCCGAATGCATCTCCTAACGAATGCTCTTGTGGAAACACCAACAAGCAAATTGTTGAATACTGCACATTCTTGATGGTGCCAAAAAGATTTGTCCAGGGTTCTCCCCACTGTTGGAAGCTGCCCTGTACCTCGTCAGGATATAAATGGCATTCGTGATCTGCCAGACACCGCCTACTCAGTTTGTCCACTCTGGATTTTCATGACTCAGCTAGGTAATTTGCAATTGGGAAAAAATCCTTGGTACTCTAATCATCGCCAGAGACGCAGAGCCCCCAGACAGAACACCTAGAGCACCACTCTGCTCTTCTTTTTACAGTACACAATGGCAATGGTATTGTCCATGAAAAGCTGCACCAGCCTCCCCTTGACACAACGCAGGAAGGCTTTCAGAGCCAAACAAATGGCTCACAACTCCAGCAGACTGACGTAGAGCCAGCCCTCTGCAAAAGACCAGGGTCTCCAAATCCCGACCTCCCCTAGATGACGTTCCCAGCCAAGCAGGTATGCTTCCGTTACCACATTTAGCACTGAGTGGAGAACGGAGAAGACATGAAGCTGGACCAATTGTGTTTAAGCAGCCACCACTGCAAATCACTAGTTGTTTCCTACGAGATATGGACGTCATCAGTCACACTGCCTTGATGCTGTGACAACTGGAACTTCAGATTCCATTGCCTAGAATGCTTGTGCTACCTGACACAGCTGACCAGGAGAATGCAGGTGCCTAAGAGGTCAAGAAGCCTCAGGGATGATCTCACAGTGATCCAGGACCGAGCTTGAAATATCAGTATCATATCCCTAACGTTCTGGTCTCATTTCGGCAGGACAACCCTGATCTCCACTAAGTTAAGGATTTCTCCTAGGAATGGAAGCCTCTGCAAAGGAGTCAAATGGGACTTTTCCTTGTTGATTGCGAACCCCACCACTGAGAAGCTGTTCTCCATTGTCCAGAAGCGGTCCTCGACTGTGGTGAGCCAGATTTCAACCTGACTGTCACCCGTTTCCAGCCTGCAACATCTGTGCAGCTGCCTATACACAGGTGGACAAGAACAAGGCTTCATTAAAAGGAAGCAAGGGCTCAGATGTTGTCGGCCCAAGCTGAAAAATATCCAGCAAAACATTTGTTATGGTCTCAGCTAAAGGTAGCTGCAATTCTAGTCCACTTCTCTTTTGAGTCAGAATGGCAGGATCGGGCTCAAGTCCCACTTTGCTTTCTTATGCTTGGCTTGAACTTTGACTTAATGGAGGACTTGAGCAGTCGAGAGAACGGCCTTGGACCGGGAAAAAGTCCACACCCACGCCTTGGAGCACGAGCAGGACCTATGCAAAGGTTGCAACTTCTTGTGTTCAGCAACATAACGTTTGGCCTCTCTATCAGGGATCACCTTCTGGTGCATGAGGGCGCGCTTAACACATGACTTTGGTGTTTGGGTTTTCCAGATCCATTGTGCCACTTGGGGAGTATTTTAAGGTGAGGAATCTGCAGTAAGAAGTATAGACCAGAATCACTAATTGCAGTTGGCAATTCCATCCCTGTACCATGCAATTACAACTTTTTGAGCACAGAATGGGAAATAACAAGCTAGGCACAGAATTACTAGACCTTTTACAAGATGTGTAGTCCTGATTCAGAGTATGTTTTCCACACAAAAGTTCTATCTGCTTTTAGCAGGAGCTGGAATTTTATGTGGGGGAGACACCATATGCAAGAATGCAACTGGTGAACTTAGAATCCGGTAGTAAAGTCTTGTAATCGGCCCCCAACTAAATGAAAAGTTGGCTTACAAAACCGTGAACAAATTCTTCCATACATGCAAGATTCCAAGTACAAGTTCTTTAGGTTATGTTAAAAGGGTCCGCTAAAGCGCTCTGTCTTCCAGTGGTTTTCTGATGAGGAAACAGCAATGACTTCAGCATATGTCAGAACTGCTATAAGGAAGAAGCAGTTATAAGGAGCAGAGGTGAAGCATTCCAGAGTAGTGCTCTATAACAGAGAAGGCCCGACCTCGGACACAAGCTCTGAAAATCTGTAGAAGCATATGGTTCGCAGAGCGAATGGATTTCTTTAGACACTATCTGCTTAGGAGGCTGGAGATAAAACTAGGATTTTTTTCCATAAATGGAAAGGTTAACAATGCTCAAAATATTCATGATTATGCAAGCCATTATAGGCAGCCAGGGTCATAATTCCAACATGGGGTGGTGAAGCTGAGACAGGGAGCTGCCACTGCCAAAGAAACAGCCTGATTTCGAATAGTCTGGATTAACAGATTAACAAAGCGTTAATACCCAAGTAAATGCTGTTGCAACAATCAAGTCGCGAGATGGTAAGTACTATAACAATAGTATGTCGCTCCTCTTCAGACAAAAAGAAATGCACAGGGTGTATTGAAGCTGTGCAGAGAGACGAAACAAGAGCAATCTGTCTCTGAGTGCTGGATTTTTTAATGAGCCTGCGGATTAGGGACACGGAGCGAAGTCAAATGGCCACAGAACAGAGTGCCACAGACTGCGATCTCACCTGGAGATCAAAAGCTCAGTTTTGTCTGTGTTCATCTTGAACCATTGAGAACCCACCCATTCTCCTAACAACTAATAACCATAGATGTATCCAAGGATCACTGGTAAGGCTGATCACTCTATCTTAAAGAGTTTTGTCTAAGTATTCTAAGGGAGACTTGTTTGACTGAACTAAAATGTATGATCAACCAGCCTTTATCTGACAAATGAAAAGTTTAAACATGCTGAGACTTATTACCATATTACTCCCATTCGGTTATTGATCATTATGCTATCAACATGATAAACGCAAGTGCTGCCTCCTGCCCACCGAGAAATAAAACAATGGTGTAATGCTGATGGCGCCATGTCTCTTATTGGAAATGCTCTCTGCGTACAGAATGTCATGAATATTGAATATTTATCATTACTTTAATACTTAAGGCTGAAGCCAAACCTTTCAATATTCTCAAAAGAGCTAATAGCTAAAATCTAACAGTAAGTGCATGAACATGATTTCAGAAACTCTTACCACACATCAGAAAGCAGCTTACTGGCAAAAAAAGATGTTGCAAATAAACCTCTTAGAAACTAAAGATAAACATAAATACAAATGTCAAAATATTTACACTTTTTAATTCATCCACCTTGTGCCTCGAGAGGTCAGTGGATTTACCTCCTGAAGCTCATTTAAAGAGTTCTCCTGCTCTTAGGTCACATGTGGAGAACCTCAGACTATAAGGGTTCTTATTACTGATTGTCTGGAAAGATATAGAGCAAGTAATTGCCCAAAGTGTGTCCTTGCACTAACATATAGAAACAGGAGCCTAACCGTAGATGCAAGAAAGCCAGATCTTCAAGGATTTTTGGAGAATTAAATGACTGTCTCATAACAGTTAAGCCAAGTGTTGAGAGGTTCCAATATTTCGTAACAATATATGAAAAGGATTGGACCCCACCTATGGCTTTGCAAACAGAGGATCACTGGAAAATGAACAGAAAGCAACAGCAGGGATCTAAATGGATAATAAAGATGACATTTAGAGTGAAGATTAATGGGTCAATTCCTTAAAAAAAATAACTCTTTGCCATCAGGAGCAAGAGGTGATCAAAATAAGAGGTCATAGGAGTGCTTTGATGAAGCCAAAGGATGATGTGCTGCAGAACTTTGGACCATCTGCAAACTGGCAAGCAAATATCATGGGCCACCAAGACACAGTGAGTTAACATACTAGATGCAGGAGGGAATTAAAAGCTGAACAACTGCATTCCAAAATGAAAGTTGAAAGAACGGGGAGCTCTTATACAGCATTGTTAAAGTAGAGTGATGTAACGTTATAAAGCTCAAGAGATGGCAACAAAGCCTGACCCATCATGAAGCCCAGATTCTGAAAATACGGTACTGGTAATGGAGGGGGCCACAAGATTATTGTGGCCACAAACCTATGGACAATAAAGATGAATCACAGCCAACAACTAACACTTCATTCTTGCAGTGCTCAGTTGTATCACTCCTACAACTTAAAGACATTTAAAATGTCATCTCTGCCTTATCAGAAGTACCATCTAGTCAATCCATAATCTGAGTGTGCTCAGCATATATCCTCAAAGTCAGGCAATACGATCAAATCTGACGAGCCAGTGGGACTACATGAATATTTTTTAAAAGGCTGGGGCTCACAGACGAGCTCTGAGGTCCCCGTCAGACCTAACAAAAAGATGAAAAGGAAGTAGGTACACAGCTTGAGCTAAGTCTACCAGATAATAAGCAGTCTAAGCCAGGGCTTCGCCTTGCACAGGCATACTTACCTGGCTGAGCTCTCCGAGAACAAGTTCCTTCTAAGCACCGTGAAACATTAAAAGGAAGCACCAAATGATCTACCCAAATCAGTGAAAGAGTTTGGCACACCTGACTTTAAGCAGAGTAGAAAATATAATGTCAATGTTATGTCCAGCGGAGTACTTGGGCTCCGAAAACTAACTGTATTAGACCAAGGTATACAGAGGAGTCAATGATACAACCAGTGTCTGGGCAGTCGAGAGAGCCCGCCCAGATGTTAAAATATCCAAGTAGAAGATGGTAAAAAGCAGAGATTACTAGAGGAACAAGGAAATTGGGAAGAGTAAAACGAAAATAACTGGACCTCAATCGGACGTCAGTAAGCTAATATGCGCAATGTGAATAAGTGAAGAGTTCGATGATAAAATGTGTTGAAGCGACATAATCTAATAGAAAAAATCGGTTTCGACCTTCCAATAGAAACATTACACATAAAATACAATAGCAATGTACTTAAATCTTATTTATATGTTTCTTCATGAATAAGATTTGTAAGGTAGAATATGTGAAAAAGAGATGATTTCATTTGTGGAATGACAGACCAAACCGTGAACTGTTTTGTATTTTAGAAGACAGGTGAGTGAAACCAAATCACAACTTGTACAATGTTGTTAGTAATATTACATGTTTCAAGACAGCGTGCTTGGTGGAAGATGTCTGTTCCCATAATGTCATCGCATTTCCATCGGATGAAGAAGCTGGATTATTGCAACAATTGTATTAGTTTTAGATATCAAAATGTTATATTAAAGCGTGTTCCTAGATTAGAGCGAGAGCTTCTTTGCAGAAACAGATTTCCCAATCTCCACATTCGGGAGAGCTTTTCAGACTCTATGCACTCTGAAGCCCTGTGCTCTGAGCTGACTTTTTTTCCCTTGCCCGAATCTATGCTATAAATACTCTGATGCTCCACTGAATTTCTGAACTTCTCTTCATGAGAAGTACTAATTGAATTGCTTAAAACGTTATACTTTTACATCTCTATTTCAAACTCTATGGGTTCAAGATACTTCTCTCGTCTTAATATTTAGAATAGGGACTCTACTTATATGGAACGCGCTTTATGTTATATGTTCTCTATCATATTGAAAATACATTTTGATGCCGAATAAAGAAATACTTACTAAAGATTTTAATAAAATCCTTTACACTGTACCAAAATCTCATCATTGACTTCCAATAATTGATATTTAACTATAATATGTCATTTGAATGTTGATTTGCAGCTTCTGATTAATTCTTTACCTATGGCAAAGATCCGTAGCCTTAGGGCCCAGTGAGAACAGGGACTTTATTTCCAGGTATGCTGAGACACAAATACTGAATCGTAAACCAAATATTTATTAAGGTCCCATGCTCGAACAATACTTAGCAACAGGAAAGTGCTTATCAACTTCAAAGGACATCTTGTCTCTCATCCTTTCCTTTAATTTTCTTACTGTTCAGTTAACTTATTTCATGCCGCACGGGAACTACGGCATACACTTTACTCATATCCCTCCTCATCCTTACTTGTCATCAAGGTTTCATTTACCCCACTAACCAGACACTTTTTTTTTGCCTCAAACTGTTTCAATTGAACATTACTCCCCTAGGTAATGCTTAAGAGGGTCAAATGCAAATTTAACCAGACAGAACCTGGGCTAAGGGCTGCCCATTGAACAAACCTCAGGAGGGTGGGAATAGCAGAAGGACTCCTGGGAGAAACATTGGAAATATAACGATGTAGATTACAGGGATATAATTGGAGCTCAATCTCCTCGTCCCTTTTCCCAATTCCAGTTCTCAAATATGCATTACCCAGTCCCTCATATAAAATAATTCATGCATAACCAAAGATTCATGGTGGAAGTCTGCATCCCATAGCATAACAACACCAACTAGTAGCTGTAGAAGACTGAATTGTTAAACCATGTTGTCTACTTGAGCAGCAAACATATTTTGGTTTAAAATGGAGTATTTACGTAATAGGTTTCCTAGGCTGTTAATGAGCTCTATAGTCTCTTGTCCAGACGAGATCGCTAGCTACCACTGCCAACAAAGCAGAAGCCATTTTCCCAATCAAAAATAATTTCCACCTACATTCAAAGTTGCGATCCCCATAATTGCTGGAAAGTAGTATATAGTACTTAAGAAAAACTAAACATAAATAAATGATAAGCCGAATAAGTCCATGCAAATCAAAGTCATTGGATCCACTTTTAAAACCCTCTGCTTGGGTTGAAATTCTTAAGGGTGTAATGCTTGAACATTACTGCATTTCCAGAAAAGAAGACATGGTGTTGTTGATAAAATAGCAGCAGTGCCTCCAATAGACTGAAGACTCAAGAATATCAGAGCCTGAGTGATGTTGGAAACCTGTCCAACCTTACGTTTAGCCTATATTAAAGGCTCCTCAGACAGAAGGTCACCTAATTGTGATTGGCGGTGAAAATTAAAGGACCTTTCAACTGTTTTGGAAACCAAGAACTAGTCAAGAATTTAGAGCTAAGAGAGAGATGCTTGCTACACATCTGAGTACTGTGGCTCTGCAAAATGAAACACAGGGTCTCTGCTTCCCTAAGAAAGAAAGCATCAGCAAATTGAGCAAGTCTGACTTATAAAGAAAAGTGCCTCTTTAATCACTGATGGGTTTAATTATTCAATAAGTCATTACACATGCACTTTGTCACTCGTCCTTAAACTCATGCATTTACTCATCCACCCAGTTAGTCATCTCATTCTTGCATTCAATCACTTACACAACCATAATAAAAAACACAAACTCAATAACATAGGCAAGATGACTTACAGAATAAAATCAGAAAAAAGAAAATATGCTGCTGCCTAACAATATTAAGCATATGATTGCAATACATTTTTTTAACACAGCAGCGGTTGGGAGTCTTGCAATAATATTGTACCTAGTGTATCATTGTTTTAAAGGTCAAGCATGGTCGCCACATTTGGAACCAAAGCGTTGGCCATCTTATAATGGTAAAACAATAATTCAGTATGGACAATACCACTATGGTCGCCTGGTTTATAGAAGGTGGCTGTACAGGGCCACAATTCAGGGAAATGAGTGTCACGAAAACTGCCGGTTAGCAATTTCTGGTATGCTCTAAAGAAATGAAAATAAAAGGAGGAAAAAGTATGAAAAGTATGCATGAAATGAGAAGATAGAAATCTAAAGGACTGGTTAACCAGCCTTGGCTCTGAAGCACACTCATTTTCAACTGGATGTGTACATGGTCAGAACAAATACTTATATATACAGGGCAAAAAAGGTCTTGGCTCTTGTAATGTAAATGACAATCAAACAGAGCAATTACAGAAGAGGCTGACTCAACGCGCTTTTATGGATGTATATATATTTATACAAATGTATGTAAGCATTGATTTTTTTCATTACAAGAGTTAGGTAGATAACTAAGAACTGATTTAGAGTTTGACGGACAGGTACTCCGTCACAAACTTGACTGATACCCCATCCATCTTATTACAAGTACATTAGAATATAACATTAGTAGTAAGGCGGATGATATACCAGTTACATTTGCAACAGAGTACTCGTCCACCAAACTCGAAATCAGCCCCCAAGTCTGTCAGGGCAGCAAAAGGGTTCTAAAAAAATTACAATTACAATTTGCTACTTCTAGAATTTGTCAAAGGGGGTAATAAACATCAACGTGTTTACCTTGTGAGATTCAATGTAACAATGTATCCACCCGTAAAAGACTTTTGCCTTTAACACATGATTTTCACAACACATAAACTAGGACTACTGACTTTTTTCATAACATTTCGTTAAAATTGAATCAGAGCAATGGAATATGCCAGAAATATTCACGATTAACTAATATCAATCAATCAATCACGGAATTTGTAGAGCGCACTACTTACCCGCGACGGTCTCAAGGCGCTGGGGGAAAAAAAAGGAAGAAAAAAGGGGGGAGTGCCGCTACTGGTCAAACAGCCAGGTCTTGAGTAGCCTCCTGAAGGTCAGCAGGTCTTGGGTCTGTCGTAGGCTGAGTGGAAGGGTGTTCCAGGTCTTGGCCGCGAGGTGGGAGAAGGATCTGCCGCCTGCGGTGGATCTTCGGATGCGGGGGACGGTGGCGAGGGAGAGGTCGGCGAAGCGGAGCTGACGGTTGGGGACGTAGAAGAAGAGCCGTCTGTTGAGGTAGGCTGGGCCGGTCTTTTGAAGTGCCTTGTGTGCGTGGATGAGGAGTTTAAAGGAGATTCTCTTGTTGACGGGGAGCCAGTGCAGGTTTCTCAGGTGGGGAGTGATGTGGCTGTGGCGTGGTAACGTCGAGCATAAGGCGTGTCGAGGCATTTTGAATGCGTTGCAGTTGTTTGATGAGCTTGGCCGGGGCTCCCACGTAGAGGGCGTTTCCATAGCCGCATGCGTGCGGCATGATTTCCGCCCGTACGCTGGGATTTTTCATATCGCACTTTACATGACGAGCTGGGCTCGTCATGAGCGTGCGAGGAGGCTACCTCATGACGAGCCCAGCTCGTCATGAGCGTCGAAGGGGATAGTCGAGTCTGCTACTGACGAGGTCCTGGGTTACTGTTCTTCTTGTATCTGTCGGGATCCACCTGTAGATCTTGCGGAGCGTGTTGAAGCAGGAGGAGGAGACTGCGTTGACTTGCTTGGCCATGGAGAGCGTTGAGTCGAGGATGACCCCCAGGTTGCATGCGTGGTCGGTGGGTGTCGGAGCTGCCCCCAGAGTCATAGGCCACCAGGAGTCGTCCCAGGCTGAAGAGTTGGAGCCGAGGATGAGGACCTCCGTCCTGTCCATGTTCAGCTTTAGTCGGCTGCTCTTCATCCAATCGACGACGGCCTTCATTCCTTCGTGGAGGTTGGATTTGGCGGTGAGGGTGTCCTTGGTGCGGGATAGGATCAGTTGAGTGTCGTCGGCATAGGAGATTTGGTTGAGGTCGTGCTGTCGGGCGATGCGTGCGAGTGGGGCCATGTAGATGTTAAACAGTGTCGAGCTGAGGGATGATCCCTGGGGTACGCAGCAGATGATCTCGGAGGCTTCGGATCGGAACGGGGGAGGCGGACGCTCTGGGTTCTGCCAGAGAGGAAGGAGGTGGTCAATTCCAGGGCCTTGTCTCGGATCCCTGCGTTGTGGAGGAGTGCTCGTAGAGTGCGGTGGCAGACCGCGTCGAAGGCGGCGGAGAGGTCCAGCAGGATGATGGTTGCGGTCTCACCGTTGTCCAGCAGGGTCCTGATGTCATCGGTGGCGGCGATGAGGGCAGTCTCGGTGCTGTGGTTGCTGGCCTATAGCCTTCACCACTGGCAGGACACCATAATGAGCACAGGCATGACACATAAGGAACCATACCACATAATCTGGCAACAATGATGCATAAAATTATAAAATTTATGATAATCTTCTTTCCCCACAATCTGTAAAAGTGTGTATCCAACACCAAACCCCTTGCCTTCTCTGGTAATCTGTGAGCTTCCAAGTAACAAAATATCACTTTATTGGCTTTTTAACATTCTACCCTTAAATGCCTATTGACTTACATATAAACCTAAGATATTCACAAGAAATATACAAGGGCTATTGTCTTTAACAGAACTTTTAGTAATTAACAATTCAGGTCTATAGTCTTAATCATTGGCTTGCCACCATAACCAGTGCAGTCCTGATTTACTGAACATAAACTTTCAGACCAGGCAAAAGGTACAATACAAGCACTTTTTTCCAGTGGAAGCACACAATTGCTGACCAACTCGTGGGAACCAACATGTGGGCAGAGCCTAAACTAGACACTCTGTAGTACCTCTGAAAGCATTTTCTGCTGATCACACAATGAAAAGTGACAGTTGTGCTGTCACGTCAGGCCCAAAAGGTCTCACTTTCCAAAGCTAGTGTCTGTATGTGGACTGCTGTTAGCTGTCCACATTCTACGCAATGAAATCACCAGAACCTATAACTATTTCCTAAAGCTGCCTCAGGAATTGTGCTCAATTTCACATACTTGGACAACATTTTCATTAGCTGTCCCTAAGTTCAGAATCCAGTTCAAATAAAGTGTATTGTTCATAAATATTTTCCTGCTAAAATTCTCAACCCAGCTGAAAATGATTCCACTTGGAAAACGCAGCTTAACAAAAACAGCCACAGAGACTATACGTGTGTAGCGAATAAATACCTATCTGAGAAGTAAAAGAGGAGCATTTCGTGCCACCGCAAAAACACTTCTTCAGTTTCATGTGTGGTGTTTTTAGTCTGACGTTAGTCAAAACATCTTGATTTTATTTTACTAAAATTATATGTTTAATATACTTGCTTA
Source organism: Lissotriton helveticus (assembly GCF_964261635.1). NCBI lineage: Eukaryota > Metazoa > Chordata > Amphibia > Caudata > Salamandridae > Lissotriton > Lissotriton helveticus. The sequence continues at coordinate 1,591,986,656 of NC_136067.1, read as the reverse complement.
TATGGGCTGTCTTGTCTGGTAGGCCTTCCTCATCTACTGGCCTGGTATTGTGTCATTCATATGTTGCTTCCTATCTTCACTGTGAGTGACAGGTTTCTGCCCATTCAAAAGAAGCAAATCCACACACTAAGCAGTTCCTTTAAAACTGCAAAACCCATGACAAAACAAAAGAAGCACTGACAAAGCCAAAAGTTTGGCAGCCAACACCAGAACTATTTGCCTTGCCAGTGGTTGTTTTAAGTGGTTAACATTTGAAAGAAGAAGTAGCTGGCTTAGTGACTAGACGTGGGGGCTATATCCAACACTCTGCAAACATGTAAGTCTGCTAAGCTTCAAAAGTGATGGAAGGTGTCAAAGTTAGACAGAAGGAAAACGGAGTCAAACAACATTTCTTCATTCAAGAGAGCTAATAAGCCATGGATATGACTGGCAAAATGAATTATTCAGAGATGGAGTTGAGCATCTTCCGTGAAAAATGTGTGTAGCTTAATCTCGAGTATAAACTGCACAGTTAGCTAAAATAATCGATCAGACAGTCGAACAACAAGCAAGGACTAAAGTTAATATCCACTTCACTTTCAGACAAAAAATAGGGTGTCCACTGAGAAAAAAAAAGAAAGTTACTTCTTGCTTTGGTTCATAACACCCCAACTGATGCCCATTGTACTGAGAACGGAGAAGAAATGTACAGTGTAATAAATTGTGGGGAAAGTTGGTAAGGTATCAAATTAAAATGTATTATATGGGGTACAAAACATCCGAACTTGGCTTCAAGTAGAAACAAGTTACGTTCTGGGGGTTCCAGAGGTAGTTAGCCTAAGCAGAACCCGAAAGGCTACTTGGGAGTGTATACAATCCAGTCTCTAGTATTGCAAAACTACGACTGACTTATTGGAAGTGTACACTGCCCAGTCTCCAGTGTTACGAAACAATACCTTCTGCACAGCTCTTACACCGTCAGAGAGCACCAAGGAAGAACGCCAGAACTTGTACAGTGTAAAGAGGCAGCTAGACAGTAGAAATCTGCCATTAAAGGTGCGGGCTCTCTCCACCTCCACTAATCTACCAGAGTACAAGAGCTGGGGAAGCCATATCAGAGAAGATAATAGGGCAGGAAGAGGGCAGGTGAGGGAACAGTGTCAGGAAGCAAAACATGGATGAGGTGGTCAGGGAACACAGATCTGGATAAGAACCATTAATGACCGTGGCAAAGTCACAAAAGAGTAATGAAGTGGACAACATATATAGATTTAGGGAGGAACGCCATAAAGAGTGCTCTTGGATAATCAAATATTAATACGAGAAAGAGTGGGGGGGGTAATAAAAGAGCATCCACCCCGCCCTGAACTCCTTTTCTCCATTTCCCTTCATTAATACTGCAGGCTCTCAATGCAGTAGTTTGAAAGCATCGGTTTTGGCAACATCAGGAATAATGCATCGAAATGAACCTGACTCGTTGTGGTAACTCTTAAAATGTTTATTGAGCGGTAACTTTATTACAGCCCACTTGGCTAGTCAGCTCTCACGTGTATTCCAACCTAAAACAACTCTAATAATTCAATGCAGATATAATGTAGACAAAAAAATCTGTGTTAAATTAAACTTCACAATCATTAGGCTAATATATTCATCTGTATGCTCTGTTCATTAGTCTGGGTCTTACATGGGCTTACTTTAGAGGCCGTCTTTATATAACATGGTTACCGAGTGGCATTGTCTGATGCAAAGTGACAATGAGCTTCAGACCAGGGCTGCAGGCCCAAAAGTAATGGTTTCACTCCTATGTGCATAAACGAAATGATTGCCAGCAATGACTGAGCTTGCGAACTCAAGGCTCTTTGTGGCATCCATTTTTCAGTTTCCTTTGTTACATGCACAAAGTTCCTGCTGGTGGTAGCCTTTTATGGTGGGACTTGCTATTTTAAGCTGTACCAATATTTTCAATGGAAGCCAGTTAAGGGTCTTCCAGGCCCATGAAACAAGATCCGTGTTTCTTCAGTCAGTCAACCAGACCACCGTTAGCATTTTGGGCCAACTGAATTTGACCAATTTGAATTGCAGACATCTCTAGATAAATGGCATTGCAATGATGTAAATAAAAGACAAAACTATCAAACACAGTTTTTAATAGAGCTGAATACCGGGGGAGCTCGGGACATCATGGAGTCCAACCCAACAAGCCATTTATGAAGTGTTGCGCAGTTCTCAAATACGTTTTGAATAAAGCTGATGGATTAACACATGCCTTCAGTTTTTACTGCATTGCACTAGATTCGGCTACCTATAAGGACCAAAGCTCCATCACGACAATCCATGAAGTGGGAGATACAATTCAAAGTGCAAAAGAAGGTGTGATTGTTTGCATGTGAGAGAAAAAAACTTTTATGCCTGAACGGCAGAAAAGAGGGAAGTCATACAATTACGAATTATAGCATGGAGGAAGAAACATTGAAGAACCCTGTAGGTAAACTGGGTTTGGCTTTTTCTACAAGTCTGCATACACAGCACCAGGTGCCACAAATACAGAATATGGTCTCAAAAAGGCTCCCAAAATTAACTACCTAGCCAGAACAGGATAAAAAAAAAAATCTCCACAAAGTCTATTCCTGGCTCTTTCGGTGAAGGATGGGTCCTCAAATCAATCTGCTTTCGGGATCTATACGGTTGGATCAGATTGCATGCTTTACCCGGTGTTCATGCTGTAGACCAGAACAAAGATCTAGATGTTGGCTTTGAACTGCCATCCAAAAATTCCACAAAGGAAACCTTAAGCTGGGAGTTTTTACTGCTTGGTTAGTCTGTCAGCAAAGAAGAACCACGACCAGTATCCAAAAAAGGCACATGGCAAGCGGGGTTCTGTTGGGAGTTCTTACCAGACCCTCCATATACAGATTTTCTTGAGTAGAACAATCATTGCTCGATAAATGTTATTATTTCTTATATTTGAACATGTATTATATGTCAGTAAAAAACTACGGTGACATAACACCGGGTTCACCACAGCTAGGATCATCAACAAACCAAAATGTCTGAATTTTCTAAAATAAAACTAAGGGCAGACAAAAGATTATTTACTGATCGGTTTACTTTTAGGTAAAGTATTGTTTTATAACACGAACCTAACTGAAAGGGCAGCGGACTCATTTACAACCTAGGATAAATAGGAATCCACACTATTACTCTACCGTTTACATAAAGTAGCATGATGGGACAGTCCATAATGCACTTTATACTATTTTGCACCAAAACCAAGCACCTACGCACTTAGTGGCTCACCTCACTGTTCAAACAATTCTCAAATACATCTTGCACAGAAGCACTAGCACTTTGCGCCATATCAGATCTTCCAAGTATTTACAAGCCTGTGTCTAGTTATAGTATGGGAGCATTACATTGCTATAAGAATGCCATTGGGATCCCCTACTATGGCTATCAATCAACTATAGCCCAACTCAATCGGGACTGATTTTAACGTGTTCCATTTGATGTCTCTTACATAATTGGAAATTTTACCATTGATTTAATATTTTTATGGCATGAATATGCTAATAAAGTGTTGAGGATTGTGAGCAAAGGGCAATAGACCACCTAAGTATTCGGACTGGGGGGAGAAGGATGCACTAGAAGTCCCAGTTTTTGGCATTTCGGCTGTACAGATTGTTTTTCCCAGAGCTACACTGCTAGGAACTGAAAAAAATGGTCAAGTACAATCATTTCGTAATACGGAAATCTTTATTTGCAATTACTTGGCTCAGAAGCAAATTGGAACTTCCAACACTCATCCTTCAACTGTGCTGCTATGTGCACACAAGAGCTTGCTAGCTTGGACTGTGAAGAGTACAGCCTCACCGATGTCACAGAGAGTAAGGGCCTATTTTTTCCTGGCAGGCCACGGTATAGCTTATCAGCGGAGACAGCACTTCCAGTAAAAGGTTTCCTATTAGGATGATGCAGCGTTTGGATGAGTCTGCTCTGCAGATGGTAGCTGCATCCTTGCCTGGGTTCAACGTTTACAGGGTTGTTCGAGCCACAGGTTAATGAGTGTTGACAGTCCATATAAATACTTCAATGCTGCGTCAGAGCCAGAGAAGGCAAAGCATTTCCTTTTTTGTTGACTGTTGTAATCAATGCAATATTTTGTGCAGATAATAAAAATGCATTAGTATTGAGAGCTCAGTGCAACACATATGCCCGGACTCTTTTTTCAAGCTCATCAAAGACTAGACAGGCTAACACCCTGGTTCTATACTGACCTAGTCACCACGTTCCAACAGTAACAGTCCAAAAAGACTTGAGTCTAAAAACAAAAAGACCAATTTACAATGTAGGGCATCATATGGCAGCACAGTTAACGTGGCGCACCTAATATTCATCAAACTAATCCCTCTACATACATTACAATGGATATCACCAGTAAGAGAAGACAAATGTGCCATGCAGGAACTCTTGGGTTAAGGAAGGTCCCAAATACCTTAGGAATTATTAAAATCAAACGGCGGGAATCAACTGCCTCAAGCAGTATGCAATATAGTGGCGAAAAAACATTAACACACTAACGGGTAAGGTGAAACCTTGTGGAAGTTGTAATAAACGAATTAATGGCCCAGAAACAAGAAGCTGTGCACCACTTTGATCTGTGGTGCACAGCTACTTATTTGCATTCCATGTGATTTTAATAATTCCTAAGGTATTTGGGATGTGCGCCTACACCTTGCCGCCTTGTGGCCCCTGTGATCATCTTGGCTGCACGCATTCACAGGCATTCAGATGAGTGCCTTCTGATTTACAGCTCTCCTAATACTTGGCCTGTGCCGGTTTTTCCGGACATATAATCTGTTCCTTCAATATCAGGGCAGTTACTTTGAAGGGTGTTGTTACCCTTCTCTATAGGTGTCATTGATTACATATAATTTGTTTATCATTGTATTTTCTGCAACACGTTTGTCCTGATGATGGCCCTGGTCAATTTCACAGCTAGGCTGAAACATCAACCTTCATTTAATTCATTTAAACTATTTTGGTCTAATATAGCTACCCTGGTTATTAGGTTTACTGGGCTGACTCCGTAAATTGTTACCACTTAATGACATATTAGGCTGCTATTATTTGTATGGCAACCAAAATATTATTCCAGTGACAGCACCATCTGAAGTGCTCCTTCAATATTACACGTGAAACCCTTCGGTGGGCACCAACCATCATTTCCCTTCACGAGGTAGAAGTGCGACATTATCACACAAGGAATATTTAAGCGGACATGCTGAGAAAGAGGAAAGGAAGAGGTTTCTATTGTCTGACATATCAAACACACAAAAGGTGATTGGGGGAATGCTTGCAAAAACCACTGGCAATCGCTGTGGGTAGCATTACAACCCATTATTTTTCACCTAATGTGTCACACTAGACAAAGCCCTGCCTTATGTATTTCACCATTTGTGCGTTAAATCGAATGCCCTGAGACGTGGATTCCTTGCATGCTGTGCCACATGTTTCGAACTATTTCTCACTAAAATGCCTAACAAAGCAAAACCGGTCGAGGTTGCTTGTGTTCCCTTCTGGAGAGGACTTCGTCTGGCAGTTAAGGATGGACCGTTCTCCTCGGGAGCAGGGTCTAAATTACTTTCCATCAAGCAAGTTTCAGGCTAGAGTGTCGCTGTGGATGAAAAACGATGGGTTAAAATACAAGCAAACCAACCATTACTTTTTTGTGTCCAGTAGCATTATAGCCTTTATGCATCAGTCTACACTAATCATTAAAGTCCTCTACCCAGTTATAGGCCCTAGCCTGCAGCTCCGCTCTATAACTTGGGGAGATGGACTTTAATGACAGGTATAGCCCCTGGTCGAAAGCTATAACTCTATAGTATGACAGGGCGCTCTTTTCAGACAGCATAGGCTGTCACAGTCGAGCATTCTGTCACATAGAAAATATATTATTCAATCGCTAGTGTGAAGGAAAGTTTTCAATACTATTAAGCACACAGATGCGAGGATTACGAGTTCTTTCTTCACTTTAATTTCAAATTGCAGCCGCACACACATTACATTTCTCAACAACAGTGGGAAATAACAGTAGTAAAAATTAACCAATCACAGCCCATCAAGCTGCGTGCAAGGCCATATCTCTTCTCCCACTTTCTTCCTGAGAACTCAGCCGCCGCCTGTCCAACCATATTCACTCCTGTTTCTCTTCTGAACCTGCTAAAATACAGCAGTTGGCAAGTTCTGGTACTTTGCACTAAACTATTCCACTGCAATACGAATTGCAACTCCCACTTAGTATACATAGCCTTAAATAAACATGCCTAAGAACATACTTACTCCTTATGTTTTCATGGGTTGGGTTCTCAAAGGATATATGAATCTCCATTTAGATGCCGGGGAAGGGAGTTATGGACAATCCTCGCCTCCGTGTCCATACCAGAGCTGGAAATTTTCCTTCATGCTAGCTAGGAAATTTGATATTCTACTTTAGGTCCATAGGCGAGGATTATGCTCATATAAAGCTTGTCCATAACCAGCGAGCAAAGCTATAATTTTCTGTGGTTCGAAGTAAAAATATTTGAAGGTTGAATAGGAAGACAAAATACCTGCCTTTTGCTTGACGCATCTCGCCCATCTTGCAATGGTCGGAGATGTAACCGCCATGTTTGGCTTCTTGATAGTAATCAGTAGCTGTGATAAATCAAGAGATCTGAACTCAGCCATCATGGCCTCTTAAGCCTCAATGCAACAAACCACAAATAACTTGTAAGCACTCATAAACTTCGGATAAGAAACCACCTTTGTATTCCATATGGTGTGCTTTGACATTTTGAACATGACTTCATGCGGGGGTAAACATTCATCCTACCAGCTCTAGAGCCCTGACATCAGAGCCCTCTTACAGGACACAAGAAAAGAAATACACCCAACGTGCCTATTATATTCCTTTCCAGAAGAAACTCATCCTATTGCCAGGACAAGAACAGATTCAGGATTAAATTCACATCTCGCATGCCAGAATATTTGGGTTCTGGAGGAATGGTCATCCTGATCCCCTTAAGCAGCCTACACACCAAAGAGAGCTCCGCCATAGCAACCCCATTCACTGGGATATTCCCAGCTGAAATAGCAGACAACCTGGTGGATAGGAAATTTAAGACATGCACAACCTCAGACTCCACAAGATCCCGGTTTTATGCCAGAAACCAATGTGACCATCTTCCCCCGACTGACCGATATTTCGTAACTGTAGTGTCCACTCAGGCTTTCCTGATGAGCCCTTCAGCGGGTCTCGAAAAACCTCGTGCATGAAGCCCCTAAAATCTTCCAAGCTATCAGATGAAGGATCCACTTTATCACCAGGAGATGACAAGCTTCATGAGGATCTGTGAGGATGTTCTGACGGAGGAGGAGATGTATCCGAAAATTTCTAGAAAGTTCCCACAGAACTGGAAACCATACTTGAGACCGCCAAAGCAGCGTGACTAAGACCAGGTTGACCTGTTAACTCCTGACCTGCGCAACCACCCTCGTGATCATCAAGTACAGACGGAAAGCATAGTTATTCTCCTCTGACCAGGAGAAAGTTTGTTACACAAAGGGTAGACCCAAAGGCACTGGGACCTGGGTATTTCAATAGTACAATAAAGGGTGGTCCCAATACACAATTATTTAAGGAACACAAACGGTTTCACATAATATGCATAAGGAAAATCATACACAAAATTGTTGAGAGATGTTATTTAAACACATCCTCATTTCAGCAAAAACATGAGAAACGATACTTAAAGTATCACATTAGTAACATGCCCAGAAGAGGGAAGGGAATTGGTGGGAAGGGTAAGTGGTCCTGTGAAGGATAAAGTGGTGTAGGCAATTCTGAAGGAAAGTGCAGTCACACATTTGACAGTTTGCGTCCAAAAGGCATCTTATTCTGCCACATAGCAAATTTTAAACAGTTATTAGCCGAGCCCATACATAAAAACACAGTAGCGATCATTTGTTGTTGGTGGGCTGGTATGGATGAAAAAGTCGACGTTTCGACCCCCGGACAGTGTTGGTTGTCCCCTTAACCGGCCTTTCAAGAGGAAACTTGCGGTTCCTTTTTTTATGTAAGTTTGTTTCTCATGTTTTTGCTGAAATGAGGATGTGATTAAATAACATCTCTCAACAATTTGTGTATGATTTTCCTTATGCATATTATGTGAAACCGTTTTTGTTCCTTAAATAATTGTGTATTGGACCACCCTTTCTTGTACTACAGGACTGGAGAAAGGCAACCGTCGCCACCGTCGCCACCGCCTCTGGGTCTGGCCTCTAACTGAAGTAGTGCAATAGCTGATGATCTATCTGAGTCACAAAGAGGTCTGTCCTGTAAGGATTCCATCTCAACATGACAGCTCTTAACACCACCGGGTGACGCTTCCAGGCACTGGAGTCCTGGATGCGTCTTGCTAGCAAATCCACTGACAGATTTTGATGACCTGGGAGGAATTCTGACATCTACCTTGTTTTCCATGCAAAACTGCATGACGTCTTTGACAAGGTTCCCTCGAGTTGTAGTTGATGTAAATGCAATCAAGATGTTGTCCAGTTTCAATCCACAACCACCATTTCACCTGACCTTTCATCCATCACTTCTCTCGCAGGATCCCGCTAAGAGCTCAAAACAGTTGATGTGAAGTGACAGCCTTCTGACCATCTTCCTATGATGGTCAAATCCACACATCTGGTTCCCCAGCCAGACTTACTGGCATCCAACTCTATAATCAGCCTTGCCATTCCAGACCTCCTTGTGTGGTAGCCACTGATAAATTTCCTCCCTGGCTTCTGTGTTTCTTGTCCTGAATAAGGGAGTCCTCTACTGAGGTATGAGGCCTTCATGTGTTGCAAGGCATAATAGAGTAGAGGACCTGGGAAGATTACCTGTATGGATGACACCCGATGACCTACGACTCGGGCAATTTGTCAAAGCAAGACAGTCACCTTCATGAGGGTTTGCCTTAGCTCCCACTTCATCTTCTTTATCTTCTCTTTCAGAAGCCATAAAATTCCTTGAATGGCATCAATGCTGACGACTAGGAACACAATGTGCTGAACCGGAATGGGAATTGATTTCTCTGCGTGGATAATGAAGCCAAAAGTCTGCAGCAGATTATTCACCCTCCTTAGATATCCTTTAAGACAGTGTGTCTCTGCATGGCCCCTTTGTTTTTCGTAGGTGCTAGAAGTAAACCAGTGGGGCACTAAGCCTTGATGCCTCTGTGCTGTTACAAATATGTACAGCCCTGCACAACTGAGGCCGAGCCTGCGCTTTGTCCCTAAGTGGAGAACAGAGGAGACCAATACTGTGCTCTTTCCGATTCATCAAGGTGCATGCTAAAAACACAGAAATTACTAAGTTACATAGACCAGTGTCTAACCGAGCGTGCTGTAACAGAAGTGCCAAACCATCACTGGGGCACATGAAGTACCGTAACCTGCACTGATCCCTGCACCATGCTGATTTGAACAGCATGATCAATACCTCTGCTTCTCTGCAACCATGGTCGATCTCACTGATCCGAGTGAAGGAGCTCAATATGTCCTTCGGGTGGTTGGCAGACTGCACCGCCCAGCAGCCTTAGGTGCCTAGAAGAGGAAAAAAAACCTGAAGCGGAATAGAAAAAGGAGACGCGAGTCACACTCTACACAGCAGGCAACAATATTTACAATGCATGAAACAACAATACTTTAAAATAGCGAAAAGACAGTCCCCGAAGGGTAGGTTCACTTATCTTAATCGAGATCAGCAAAGAAAGATGGACAAGGGCTTGGGATATGGATTTTCATGCAGCTCCTTGGGCTCTGATTGGTTATTTCATAAAACACATTTTCCCAGTGGTTGTTGGGAAATGAAGTGGTGTTTGACAGCTATATGAATATAAAGTGAAGAAAGAATGCATAATCCTTGCCTCCTGTCCTCCTAGAGAATTTCACGATGAGAGAGAATTCTCTAACGGGACAGAGTTTGAAACTGAAGGGAAAAGGCTGTCAGGACAGGAGCCAAGCCCTCTTGGTCTCCAGCAAAGAACACTATGGGCGCACTGCTACCACCCGCAGATTTAACTCACAAAGCCTCCTAGGCTTGACTGTCAGTTAACCAAATCAAATAACGCGTTAAAAAGGCTTAGCGGTCACAGCCAAGCATCTATACAAAGTTGGGAAACAGACCTGCTGCATCTTTCAAGGCTGACAAAAAGCCATGTGTAATGAATCTGTCATGCACAAGAAGCAGGACAAATCTTTCCAAAAACAAATTGCGCATGGGGTGACAGAGCTGTCGGCATGGATATACTGTATAAACACCCCACACTACAGCAGAGCATGAGCCAACTTCTGGTTACAAATGCTTCATTTGCCAAACTACAGACTGTCCACTTGGACTCCTATCAAACTATATATGCAATCAACTTTTGTGCCCACATAAAGGCAAACGATTTTAAAAGTATGTCAAAAATTTGGACTTACAACCGCACTTTTCAAAACCATTTGCTATCTTCCCTAACGTTCCAATTATCTTTTTTTTTTTAAAACAATGTGATGTGGAGAGTAAAAAATCAAGCCCATTGTTGCCCAGAATCCAATAACAATAAAGGTATTTATTTCACTATTTCTAAGAACGCTCACTAAAGATCAGCTACACTGTGCTGGTAAAACAAGCTTTTTCGGAGACTAAGTTTTCATTGGTTTGCCCTTTCTTGCATTTTGCAAGCCCTTACGTAAGTAACACATTCATGCTAAAAGACTCGATTCAGACAGGAAAGTGCTTTCTTTAGGTCGAAGGCCTAAAAGGCTGCGCTTGCGCAGTCTTAGGCCGGAGATTTAATGACTCTTAGTAGCGCAGAAGGTCCCGCCTCCCTGCCCTGTCTCTCCTTCATTGGCTGGCTTCCTAAACGGAGGCCAGCCATTGGAGGAGAGATCCGTCACTCCGATGTAGCCCCGTCCTTTTCGGATTTGGGGGCGTAAGTTTTGCTGTTCTTTAGACAGTGACGTCGTCCGTCACTCAGCACAGCAAAACCACGCCCCCAATTCCGAAAAATTTCAAAAGCTTGTGGCCGCCATTTTAAGTCTCCTTAAGATGAGGTAGGCTGCTGTCCTCGTTTCCCGCTGTCTTTTTCCCGCCCCCCCTCCCGCTGTCCGTCTCTGTTTCCGCCCTCCTCCCGCTGATTAGGTCGGCCGTTGTATTCTTCCCCGCCGTGTCTTTTTCCTGCCCCCCTCCCGCTGTCCGTGTTTGTTCCGGCCCTCCTCCCGCGACTCAAGCTGCCCACGTCACCGCGGCGACGGCCCGCTGCTGAGCCGAGATTGCAACCCGGGCGTTTTGCTGAGGGGCCTTTCTTTGCAGCCAGGATGGGCGCACAGCTGAGGTGAAGTAAAGTAGGCACCACGTGGGTGCTAGCGGGTAAGTAGCGTGCTCTAAAGATGCACGCTTTTAATATGAGCGCATGGTAGAGGAAAGAAAACGAGCCTTAGACTGCAACCTTCATGGCCGAGGCGCGCCTCATCTGTCTCTGATCACGGGCTTGTGGCATCCCTCTTTATGTATGATGTGTGTGTGCCGCTAGCCGTGTCTCCTTTCCCACCCCCCCCCGTTGTCCGTGTCTCCTTTCCGGCCACCCCCCCCCGCTGTCCGTGTCTCGTTTCCCGCCCCCCCCCCGTTGTCCGTGTCTCCTTTCCGGCCCCCCCCGCTGTCCGTGTCTCCTTTCCCGCCCCCCCCCCCGTTGTCCGTGTCTCCTTTCCGGCCACCCCCCCCCCCCGCTGTCCGTGTCTCCTTTCCCGCTCCCCCCCCGTCAGTGTCTCCTTTCCCGCTCCCCCCCGCTGTCAGTGTCTCCTTTCCCGCCCCCGCTGTCCGTGTCTCCTTGTCAGCCTTGTAAAAGGATTCTCATATTCTGCCACATTGTCAGTAAATCTGGCTTTTAAAGATGTGAATCTACAAGCTTTCCATGCTTTTTCAAGCATCTAAGATAACCTCGTGAAATAAACGTCAACCGCAGTGAAGTGCCAATTTAATCTTTTCTTTCTTCCGAGGTCAGAATATGTACCATTGAGAGGGGTACTATTAACTTTGAGTTGTAATTGAATGAGGATGCATACATTTTTAATGGCAATATTATTACATTGTCTGCCCACGCATGCTACCCAGGATCACGTTTATACCAGCAGTGAATGCCACTGAATTTGATTCCATCTGGTCAAAAACACAGTCACCTGTTCTCCTTTTGTAGCTGTGTGCTGGTGGGTTGACCTCTTTATACTTAACCCACTTAACCCGCAGTACTCGCCTCGTCCTGAAGCCTGCCAGCCCCTCGCTGCAGGGTTCGAGCCCTTCCTGAGCCCGCTGGTCTCCTCATACTGCCGCACTGTGTCTGGTAGATTGTGCTCTATAACCCTTATTCTGTGCCCGCTTTCACCATATATAGCCTGTTTTTAGTAGTATTTTTGTAGTTTTCTGTTTTGTAGTAGTCTGTGCCCGTTTTTCACTTTATTTAGCCTGCTTAGTAGTACTTTGTAGTTAAGGGCAGCCTTGCCCTCTGCTGTTGTCTGTTCTTTTCCGCCCCTGCTATCGCCGCCCGGTGACCCCACCCCGCTCCCAGCTGCTCGTCCCTCCCCCTACAAGTGCCGGCCGCTGCAGGGAGCGCCAGTGAGTCCTCGGTCCTCGGTCCCAGGATCTCAGTCCCCTAGGCTGGTCCGCGGCACTCGCCTTGTCCTAAAGCCTGCCAGCCCCTCGCTGCAGGGTTCCAGCCCCCCCTGAGCCAGGTGCCCATGCTTTTTTCCCATGTGTGTATGTTGCCTTCGGAATAGAGATGATATAACTAAATTGATTGACCATATGTATGTATAGCAATATGTACAGCTGGAAAACTGCTTCATAAATTGAAATCTCAATTACAGAGTACTAATGGGACATCGTAAAGCCTCACTGGTTGGGATCATTCATGCAAGTTGTGTATATCAGTTCATTCATTTTTTTAACATATTTTATTGGTTTCAGAGATAACATAAGAAAACAGCAAGATCTCCCATAGGAAAAATAGATAACACAACATTTGCTGGTGGGATCGTCATCTCAGTCCAACATTAGACCTTCAAATGAGTGTGTTGATGCTCTACTTTTCTCTCATTTGGTAGTCCACCATATCTGATCACCAGGCCTTTTCTCGGACACAATCAGTAGTTCCCCCATACAATTGGCACCTAAGAGTCAGAGACGCCAAACATGCCTTCTCTAGAGAGCCCAGGGTTCCCTTATTGTTTCACTTAAAAATGTGCTGCTACAAGCTTTTTCCTTGATTCTGCAGAGGGTGGTAATGCCAAGGAGTGTGATATGCCTGTGATTCTCAGAAAAGGACAGGACTGGTTTTGCTGTGATGCATCAAAGGGAGTCGTCATTCTGATTCAGGGTGGGCGCTTTCTTTGCCACAGACCTTTTATTCAAAAGTAGAAAGCTGTACCTTTTTGAAAATTGAGAGGAGTTGTAAATTGTTGTGAGCATTCCTGTGATACAAATGATAGGTAAAGGCAGGGTATGTTGGACGATATTGCTGAAAAGTGAGCAGCACTGTGAGTGGCTCTGTCTGTGTGTGTGAGTGGCTCTGTCTGTGTGTGTGAGTGGCTCTGTCTGTGTGTGTGAGTGGCTCTGTGTGTGTGTGTGTGTGTGTGAGTGGCTCTGTGTGTGTGAGTGGCTCTGTGTGTGTGTGTGAGTGGCTCTGTGTGTGTGTGTGTGAGTGGCTCTGTGTGTGTGTGAGTGGCTCTGTGTGTGTGTGAGTGGCTCTGTGTGTGTGTGAGTGGCTCTGTGTGTGAGTGGCTCCGTGTGTGAGTGGCTCTGTGTGTGAGTGGCTCTGTGTGTGAGTGGCTCTGTGTGTGAGTGGCTCTGTGTGTGAGTGGCTCTGTGTGTGAGTGGCTCTGTGTGTGTGTGTGTGTGAGTGGCTCTGTGTGTGTGTGTGTGTGAGTGGCTCTCTGTCTGTGTGCGCGGCTCTGTGTCCGCGAATACTCTCTAGAACTCTCTAATGCTCACCTATTGCCATTGTAAATGACAATACCATTTATTTATGTTTAAAAAAAAAATGAAAAAAAATGTCATGAGCAATGCCAATAGCTCTACCTTTCATAATGCCGAGACCATTGCATTGTAAATGCTTGTTTTGCTGTTTCCTGCCTAGAATTCTCTCTCTTTTTCAATGAAAGGCCTTGGTGTCAATAAATTCCCCGATTATGTTTCAATATCTTCCTCTTTCATGTTTCAAAATGTTGGCATGTATGATAACACATCACTTTATGTTCTGGGTTAAACCATGGTGCTACCTGCATCCTAAGAGCGTTTTGCAGCCGGGTGATACATTGTGCAGCCCAGGAGATATAAGGGGAAAATAATCACTTGCAGGTATTTGTACAAGCATGCACTGGATCAGGAATAATTCCTAACACACGAAAGGCTGTTGCGCACAGGTATCACCAGCGAGCCATTATCCATTCTACATATTCAAGAATATCCTCGTGAACAGCTCAGCTAGCGTCCTAGCAGAAGCCGTAATCCATCCACTTGCTGGAATACAACCTCTTGCCAGAAGAACTCAAAATTGATTACATCAATAGTTACATCTAACTATTGATAGATCTCCAAAGGTCCTCTTTGACATATAAACCGGTGCTTCCCAAACTTCTTAGAACCACAGACTAATATTTCTAAAAACAAACTTCTGTTACCTACATAGCTTTAATGAACATATAACTAAAGCACCCTGTGGTGGTGCACTGTCATTTGCAGATAGCACATTTTCCATTGAAATAGTCACTACATTTGCAGACATAACTTTACTGATAAAACTATACTGCACACAAATGAGTGTGAAAATCGAGTTTGTTCAAGAAAATAGTTATCATTGATGCGCCACCAAGCAGTGTCTTGATTTGCTTTTGTCCGATTAAAATCTTTGTTTCCATAGCAATTCAGAATTACAATAAAATATACTAAATTTTTGTTTTCCTAAACTGCTGAATGTGTAAGGTTGATTTATAGGTGTTTACATTTTGTTGTGTGTCACACAAAATGACACTACACAGACTTTCCTTTCACACTGCCTGTACCCCATCAAGATTGTCAAATAATTCACTTTAGTTTTCTTTCTCTGACTGCAAAGTGAGAGGAGTTTGTAAACACCAATCTGCAGTTTAATAACAGAAGCCGCAATTTATAAGATGACATAGCCTGACATTGCACCTCTGTCTTTGAAGTATGGCAAATGTGACAAAATAAATACAGAATCCATGGTTGACCCGAAAATCGCCTTGCCATTCCAGACCTTTTTGTGTTGTAACCACCAATGAATTTCCACCATGATGTCTTCTGCGTTATTTGCTCTGAATAAGGGAGTCCTCTTCTGAGGTATGAGGCCTGCATGCTGGCTGGTAGGACGCGTCCCAAAGTTGGGGAAACACTGATCTCAACAGTATTCCATCAGGTAGGAGCAGGGAATCTAATCTAACTGCAACATTGTATGATATCAAGCCTACAGATGACTTTAACGGGGGAACGCACCCTGTTATTGGATCTTTCAGCCCCTTTCTGATGAGCTATCATCCTACTCTGCTCCTGAATTGATAAGGTTTAAAGGCACCGACCTCACCAGAATGATTCCTTCCTAGCGAACAAGTCTCTCATTGCTCTTTTTTACTGTGTTCTTTTTCCCTTGAACACGGAAGACTTACTGATGCCCACCTTCCTATTTAACCTCAAACCACTTCTATAGCTGATCACCTTTAAAATCAACTGCTACAACTATAGCAGTTGAGTTTAAAGGTAATTTATAACTAAGGATGACGCATAAATTATATTAAAAGAAGGACATATGGGTTAGATTCCTGTTCCATGAGCCAATGCCTCCTAGTTGTAGACCACTGGATGTAAATAAACTTCTTCAAACTCAACACCTCAAAAACTGAGATACTAGTCTACGGTAAACAGACATCTACCACGTGTTCCCCAAATAATGAAAAGAGCTTGGTCCACTAACTACCCTGAAGTAAGGAACATAGATAGTCATGGATACGGCCATCTCCCTGATAAATCACGTCGCGAATCAAGTAAAAAAGACAGCATCTTGTGTGAAGTGATGCTTATGTTGAATCGTGCTTTACCTATGATTCCAGCAAAAAGTATAAGCCTCAATCAGCCTAGTAGTCTCTCAACTAGACCAAGCCTATGTTATGTGAGAGTGTGTTATATATATATATATATATATATATATATATATATAAGGATCCCACAAAGTGAAAAGAAAGGTACAGAGAACTCTGAAAGCAGTTGCAAGTCTACTTCCAGTACTTAATTTGAGCCATCGGGCCCACCAGCATTCGTTTCTTGGGCACTTATTTTCCCACATTGGACAATGCCCAAGAGCAAGAGAGGGGAAACACAGAAACAAGAAGAAGGAGAACGAGACAGATGGTAAAAGTAGAAAGCAGGAAACTGCAGGAGGTGATAAAGGGGCAGAGTGTGTCTGATTGTGATTTAAGAGCCCTGAGGTGGATTCAGCACTAGCAGCTCAATACTCGGCGCACTGACATTTATTAGCGCTGGCCTCGCTTCTGAGAAGCGCTTTTGCCCACCGGAGCTCATTATCTTACAAATTAATCACTGACTACTTCTATTCCTTAACGTCAAGTAGCGCATTTCTCCTGCACTTCAGTCTCTAAAACTAGCTGCCAGTGGCTAAACACATCACCTCCTAAGCAATGTGCACAGATCATCAAGTCATTCCAAGCTGAGGATTACGCATCCTCAAACAAAAACTCAGTTACCTATCATCAGTTCAAAGCTCTTAGTTCCAGGCTGGTATCACTCCTTCGTGTCTCTTCCTTCAATAAATTTCATATTGGAAGGAACTACTTAGGTTATAGACAAACTTGATATTAGTCTAAGAATAATTTGCAACCATCTAGAATTCCGGAGATGACAAACACCTGGCTCTACCCACACTTACAACTACAAGGTTATAATTAACAATAAATGAAAAAGTAATTAATAGGTGTAAATCGATAAAATTTCACAATTCTCTGTAATAACTTAAGGCTCAGTGCAGTGACACTGCGGCACCATATTTAGAGACATGTTTAGAGCAAAACTCACACTTCACTCAACCCTTGCTATGTATGGCAATATAAAACGGACACCCTTTTTGAACTCCAAAAAAGGACAACAGGTTCCAGATGAAAATCGGACTACTCTGCAACCAGGTCACATATAGGAAGCTTTATATAAATGCTACAATACAATCCAACCTTTTCAGTTCAATTGTTACTTTGGCTGGGACGTGACATTTAAATGCAAGATACAGTGATGTCCGAATGGAGACAACTGTGAACAAATGGCTAGTAGAATACAACTGGTAACAAATTCACTTTAGTGTTTGTCATATCTGAATAAAAGATGACCATGTTATTGAGATTCTGCCCTGGAGGTCAAAGCCATCGGCATAAATGGTGAAAAAACAATCCCATATATTTTAAGATTTGCCTTCTTAAGAAGGTGCAGCAGAAAAATTCTTCTGAGGTTGAAAAGAATAGGGGCTGAGCAACCCCTTCTAAATGCACTTCACATGTTCTTGACATTGGCGATTTATCTGCATCGTGTCCTTTGCGTTATATGTGCAAATGATGACCAAAAGGTGCACTGGCAAGGAACCCTGAAATACAATCTGGTTCTTCAACACAGAATGTGGTGACCTAAAGGTTGTCCTTTCAAGCTCCTACTTCCTTTATTTCCCTTCCTTCAACAACATTTCCTATTGGCGGGAGCTCCTCTGGTTATAGAAATATATTGGTATTAGACTAAGAATAGTTGGAGGCCATCTCGAATTCCAGGGAGGAAAAAAACTGACTCTACCATATTTACAACTATAAGTTTATAATTCACATCAAATTGGTAGGTATCAGTATATGCGAATTGAACTATGTTTACAACATTGACATTGATGGTTTATCTGAATTGTGTGTCTTTTGTGTTATATATGCAGATGATGGCCAAAAGATGCACTGGCACAGTTCAATACAATATGGTTCTGCAATACAGAATGTGGTGACCTAAAGATTGCTCTTTCAAATTCCTACTTCTCAAAACATCGAGGGCAATGAGGAATTTGGAAAACAGATCAGGCAATATTTGGTATCACAATTTAATTACTTTGATCAATCTGATAAACATTCCACCCAATCCCAAAAGCAGTTGGTTCCTGCAAATTTGCCAGCTCTATGTTATCTACAGATTGGCAGGTCATAGGAACTAACTGGAAAATGTAAATGTAAATGTATAGGCATTTATATAGCGCACTACTTACCCGTAGGGTCCCAAGGCGCTTCGACCGAAACCCTTCCTGGCTTCCCTGAGAGATGGTCCCTTAATGGGTATCTCCAGGGTGAGACCAGGCATCCCCGGCGGTCTGGTGGGGCCGTTAGTGAAGATGAGGCAAGCTAATGCCCAGAGTTGCCGAGTGTGATCGCTGATCAGAGTGGGCACCGAGGCGAGAGAATTATCGAGTCCGCTGACCCTGGTCCAGAAACCTGCCGCGCCGGGAATCGAACCCTGGTCCCAGGCCGTCCTCTGCTCTCGGGTCTGCCGCCTCTAACCAGTGAGCCACACTACTTCACCAGAGAAATCTCAGAGAATATCTGGGGTGCCAGCTTTGCCACTACCAATTGTAAAGATTGGCCCTAACTAAAAGGAGAAACTTAAACTGTGAAACATTTTGGAACATTGTGCTAGTCCATGAAATAAATGTACTCAGGTGAACTCGGGACACCAGTGGAACTACTCCACCATGAAACAGCTTTAAAGTCAATGCATTCACAAGGACAGGAAGTAGGATAATTTTTGTTAACTCATCATCTTGGAGCTTCTACCATATTATCGGATGTGTTAAGTATGACAGTTGTATGATGAGCTCTCCTATCTCATCCTGCGCTCCTTATTTCACTGAATAACTCACGGGGCCTTATTGAGTAACTCTAGCATTCCAAAATCCAGTGTACATGATGCGACAGCGACCCATTAATAACATTGAATAATTATTACACAAACACTATATGCATAAATAAACAATTGTATAACTTCTATTACTATCTGCCCCCTTCCCTCGGTCGCAATAGTGTTCAGCCAACAAAGTATTTTCTTTATAACTCATCTCTTATTGTAGTGTATATACAGACAATCAACATACTTTTGCATTGGTCTACTACCTTGCAATGGGGAACATGTACTTGGACAACATAAAAACTTCAAGGCCCACAGACACCATTACTAGAGAAACCCCAGCATAAAGCCACTCTGCATTTTTTACGACTATTATGACATTTTCCTGAAATTTTTACTTGGGATCTGGTCTTGGGACCCTTACAGGCGCTTCAGTGAAATACTAGACCCCGCCTTTTCGGTTTAAGCCTGGATTCCTGAGTGACAGAGGGCCGCAGAAATGGTACATGGTGTTTGTACGTAGAAGAACACGTGGAATGTTTCTTTTTTGCTGTACATAATAGTGGACACTTTTTTCATTTTTTGTTATTACTTGCCATAACACTGAAATTGGAAGCTAAACAAATTAACTTCAGCCCACCCACGTGTATTGCCTCTTAGTAAACAAAAAAATGACTGGCTTCTAAACTAAATTTTTTGCAGAAGCTTCCCTTACAGAAAAGGCAAGGAATCCTTTTTTAAAGTTTCATAAAGCTTGGAAAAATAACACTGTCTGGGCTTCAGTTTACAAAACGGTCGTAAATGTTGCAGTAAAGCCAAACGTAGCACGAGGACAATGGGTGGTTTTTCCTTTCTATCTCTTCTGGCTCAAAAAGACCACATCATTGGTAATAGGCACAGAATCCTAAACACCATATATGTCCCTTAATCTCCAACAACAATATGGTATATTACAGGCATTTCTATAGCGCATACTCTGCCATTAAATTGGTATAAAAAAGTTTTCTTTAGTCTGGGATGATTTTCCAAATAATTCGGAGGGGCTACATCGCTGAACAGTCTCATTGACCTGTGAAGATGTGCTATCAGCGGCGAGAATATGAATGCTCCGATATGGGATGGATGTGTCCACTTCAATGAGTTGTGGGCGAAGAGTTTTCATTGTTGATGGGTGAGACCAATGGGCGATACCTAAACGCCTTAAAAGATGGGAGGCATGGCCATTGACCAACACTGGAGGGTTTGTGTCTCTGTGTTTCGCATTTTGCAGTGTGTGTTTGTGGCAACTTGTAGTAGCACATGTTTTTCAGTGCTAGTAGTAACCAATTAATGGCACCTTTAGGTTGTGTTGGAAGTCTGTTAGTAATGCTGTCTTAATGTGCTCTGCTATATGATATTTGTCAGAACTCAATCTGCCAGAGTGATTCTGGGCTTTAGGTGGCGCACACAGAGCGGGATTGTGTTTCATCAGTACCCTGATAATAATGCATGACCTGTCATGGTGCTTAGTACTGTTAGAAAGTGTTAAACAAATATATTGCAAATATTTGCTTTGCTGGATTTGTGTGTAATGTAATGTATTAAGCGTAATGTTGGAAGTTGTGTATATGGCATGTGATTAGAGAAGTGGGCTGCTGTGAGTAGTGTGATAGTTGCCTATATGGCGTGCCTGTGCTGGATGTTCATGCAGTGTACTGTCTAACACAGCTTGTTGGGAGTTTCTTTGCACTGCCCATGCCACAAAAGGCCCTGGGAAAGCTGTAGTAAAGCTGAGACCAATCAAGCAGGAAATGTGGAGGTATAACTGCACAAGGGAGTCCTGCAAGGAGGACGAATGTATCACAGAGGGAAAAGGGAGAGTAATGTGAGAAGACCATGGACAGCTAGAGAATGGGAAGAGGCAGACACTCCTAGGCACACCTTGGAGCATAGTGGATCAGAATGGAAGGAAAGAGTGTTTTTCAACCATTGGGTAGACCTGAGCACATTACTTGCTGTCTGCAAGAGGTGGAAAACACAAAGAGTGGATGAAGGAGGAGCTGGACTTGGAGGGAAGAAACTTGGCTGCAGGGCCTCATTTCAATCATATGTCAGTTCTTCAGAATATCTTCTGTAATTTATTTAGTGTTTTGTTGAATTTGTAATGCCACCTTATAGTCACTTAAGATAAATAGCCCACGAGACAGGTGTTGAGCAGATGGGAACGTAAACTAACAGGGTGTTCAGAAATGGATGGGACAGAGCCCCTCACAGGGGGAGGGGGGCTGATTCAGATCCGGTTGACTAAGCAGGAAAAAAGGTGTCTTAATTCTCCTGTCTTGTACTGAACGTTCTTAGAAGTGATCTAGTCTACCAGTATTAAGCCCTATGAGAAACTAGACTACTTACTTTCCACAGGTAGGTGTGAGCTATGTTGTACATTCCCTTCCCAAAGCCTGTACCATACCTGCTTTGCTGAGTAAAAAGTGAACAGTTCTGAGCTGGACAGGATTAGGCTTTTGGCAATAAACATAAAGGGATTCTATATACCCTACACTATATAAACCTCAAACATATTTAACTTCTGACCCATACATGGATCTGCACCAATGTTGTCAATCACTTGGAACAATAGTCAACTAAGGAGTAGGAGCCAATTATGGTGAGGTATCCCCACAGGGGAAAAAGTTCAACGGAAGGGCGGGAATGGGAAGGCTCCATTTTAGCTCCCATGGGAAATATTGCTCGTGCATACAGCAACACTGACTGATAGCATGTACGCCAAATTTAGCATGAAAGTTGAACTTTAATCAGGAAACATCAAGGAAGGTTCTAGGAGTTTTGGGCCCAGGGCAGGATGGCAATATGCGACCCCGCCCCCCTCAATGTGATGTTGCAAGAAATGACATCACAAGAAGTGCCATCAAATGACTATCAGTTCTCTGGCACTGTTAAAGCACTTTGCAAGAAGGATGTTTCCTGGTGCGAGTTTCAGTAAAACAATAAAAACATCAATAGTAACCTTAATACAATAATTTGATATACTTTACAGTTCTATTAAGTGGAAATACATTATATTAGTCACAATGGGCTGAATAGTTTGGCCTCAGTCTCCGCACAATTTAGATCTTCATTCAAATATTAAGAAATTATTTCCAGATTAGTGGATTAAGATATAGGTATATATGTTTGCATGTATGTGATGCTTACAGAGCAAAAGCCCAGCCAAAAGGCAGGGGAGAGCTGCGCAGGGTCAATGCCAAACACACACTGAATGAGTAATATGAGCGGATATTGATTTGTGGACTATGCACCATGATGTAAAGTTCTTTAAGGAGTTGCGCTCAGGTGTTTCCTAAATTAAAACTGGGTTGGGGCTCTCTGGGTGGCTATGGAGATATGGTTCCAGATTCTAGTTGCACAGATGAAGAAGGCATTTTACTTTGTTGTTTTCTTTATTACACCTCTTCATCTTCAGGCTGATGGTGTTCTTGCTCTGGGTGTTTGTAGAGCCATTAGAGATGATGAGATTGGCATTCAAATAGGCAGGGATGCTATTTTATGTATGTTGTATTTACAGTGCAAACCTAACCAAAATGCAATGGAGTGCTCTATAGGGTCAATGATAAGCAAAAAGTCAACGAGTGATAGGAAAAGTAACTGGTTTGTAAACTGCTATAATCGCTTTGTAGATTATATAGCTAGTTGCTAAAGTGGTGTGGGCTGACAAGGTGACCTGTAAACTTCTATCAGAGTGGGATGATGCAGTCATATTTCTATACGCTCTAATGAGGTGTTCTGCAGTATGTATGATGCCCTTTAGAGGAGCCATTGTGGATTAAAATTTCAACATGGCTTCTCAGCTACTCAGTGCAAGATAAGATGTGTCGCACAAAGGATTTTACAAAGAAAGATATGAATGCAAAGAAAAAAGCTTAAAATAGCTTGCTTTCTATAGTATGCATCACTCAAGTCACCGTAAAATATTAGAAACCACCATAATACAATTAGATGTAGACTAAAAGAGTTTAGCAGCATGTGCCCTGAGCCATGGTTACGACACTTAGACTTCTACCAATGATAATCATTAGTATACACTTAGATGGTGCCAGAATGCATTTCTTTTGTAGATCAGCAGGATGCAGACTCAATTAACATTTTTGAGGCATAGTGCCTTTCACTTGATTTTTGAGGATTTTTCCCAGTTTCACTGAGCACATGGAAAGCACACGTCCAGTGCAATTAAATTATGCTGCAAGTCTGGCTCACTAACTGGTCTATTTCCTATGGCCCCACAGGGCTGGACTATGGCTGCAAGGCCTGGGTAGAGAGGCCAGGCTTCTAGAGTTGCCACCTGTCTAGTATTTTACCAGCATTGCCAATATTTACATGTCTAAACCAGAAGAAAACTTGTATAAATATACCAAAGCTGGTATTTTACTATCTTTTCTATGAAAGAACCAAGGCTGACATGGTTCTCGTCTGTAGTAAAATAGGCACAGGAATAGCCTAGAATGCATACTACAATAATTACCAGGGGCTGAAATGAATTCAAGTATTCCACCACTCAACTTTTTCTTCTTATCAGTGAATCTGCCTAAGTGCAAGGGGGATGCCCAGGTTTTGGCTCAGCTCACTGGGCCAGAGGAGGCAATCTGCACCCCACTGGGGGGACCGAAATATGCTGAGGCCAGTCTGGGGTTGCTTGTGATTCGGTTGAGAATGACATGGCTGGACTGTTCCTTTCGGAGGAGAACAAAGCCACATGTGGATAAGGTTGTCATCTTAACCTCTGCACAGTGGTTGCTCTCAAGAGTAAATGTTGGGACATGCCACAGGGCTGGGCAGCTCCAGGCTTCCCAGACGGCCGGTTTGTTTTTCACCCCTTTTGATTATCCTGGTTGCTTGCATCAATCCCTTGATGAGCAGAACACGTTTGATATTTGGAGTCCTGTAGGAGCTCAATGTAGAATGCAGTACAAACACCCAAGATGAGGGATAATCCTACATCCTGCTACCTGACTTTGCTGGGCATTGCACGTTGCACCATAGATGGAGCTCCAGGGAAAGAGGGGGTCTCCTGGCCTTGCAGCACTGGGTCATGGCTGCGGATTCCAGGAGAGTTAGGCCAGTTGCACAGCAAGTCACATGGGTCCTGGTGCAAGCAAGGTATATGGATCACTCTCTCTGCCCGATCCACTGACTATACATAAAATACAACAATTATTACGGTAAACTGGGCCCTTAACACTAAATGGATCACTCTCACTGCCCCGTTCACAGCTAGACATGAAATGCATCCATTATTAGGGTACACAGGGCACCTAACACCCTGGGTCTCCAGTGCCACTTCACCTGCTGCCATATTAATAGTTACACTCCTGAGACGTGGCTCATCCCCTGGCCTCGCAGCCATGGTTTTGTACTGCGAGGCCTAGGGAATGGGGCCCCTCCTTTAAGGCTCGCAGAGGAGGACCATGGTAGAGAAACCCCGAGGAAGGAAGTCAGTGGTGTATCAATAGTGTAAATTAGAAGCATACCCACACCCTCGTCTATTGGCTGCACAGTAAAATGCAGCCATAATTTGGGAACTTTGGGCACCTAATACCCGGGGGCCCAGTGCCACTGCACCTGATTCTCCACTTAAGGCTATACGCCTGACATGCAGACATCCACATAGCTATGGTTCAGAGCTGTTGGGCAATATCAATTAGGCACAGGAAAAGGCCACCCTCTACTGGTCCGCGAAGGAAAGCCCAGGTTGGAGGAGCCCACTTCCCTGGACCTCGCAGCAATGGCTACAAGCCTAGGGAAAGGGGGGGCCTCCCCTGGCCCACAACGCCACCATCCAGAGCGAGGCACAGTGAAGGCGAGGGGCTTTGCACTAGCTTCACATCAAGGGTCTAGAATTGTGTGGCCCTACTCCCCTGTGGCTCCAGCCTTTGTCTAATGTTGCAAGGCCCGAGGAGGGTCGTTCCATATTCTGGGCCTCACAACCATGGTGTAGTGCTGCGAGGCACATGGGAGGGGGTCCCACTGACCTGGCCTTAGAGAGCTCAATGCCCACAGGAGGAGAGTGCCCTTCGCTTGGCCTTTTAGCTATGATCGAGCACTGAGAGGCTCAGTGGAGCCCCCTCTCCCTTATTTTACTTGTTCATATTCTATCATCACTGCTTTCTTGTCATTATTTTTCCATCTTCCTCCTTCTGTGTTTTTTTCTCTCCTGCTCGGACTCAATTACTGATGTCATCCTAAATGTGGTATAGTGGACTAGTTGGAAATGTGGAACAAAGAGACATGGTTTTCATACCCAGCCTCCAATGTGGCAAAATTGAGTGCTCCTGGGCAATCGCTTTTATGAAGAATTACTAAGCTGCCTTTTTGGGAAGATTTTGACTATTTTACTTCAATGTAAAAGTTACTGGTTAAATAAAATTGACTGCATATTTCCTGTGGTAGGGAAGAAGTGGCACGTCACAAGATATGTTCAAGTAAATGCAATATTGTGGTAAATGTATAGCCTCTGCAGCAAGTAGCAGTGTGCTGCAGTTTTAGGCGTACTAATTTAACTGTTTGATTTTGGGCAAATAATACTGTCCTTGTGCTTTTTTCCACTAATCTGACTTAGTCAGCACTCACACACAAGTTTAATACAAGAAATTCATTAACACCAAAGACATGCTCCTAGGACAGGTATCATGCATTGTGTTCGTTAACATATTCAGGGTTGTTTGCATTTCATTATCTGAAGGTGGTCCTGCTCTAGTTTGTGAATACCTCATCATGTGCTCCTTCCCTTCCATCACCGTCAAGCATTTTTGTAGCAGCTCATAAATGGCTGAAAGAGCGCATATTGCTTGTCCTAGGAGAGGGCTTAAACAGACACAGAATTGAACTGTGAACTAATGGGCACCCACAGAGCATTTGTGCAAGACAGGGCACAGGAGCCACATTTGCAAACAAACCTGCAAACTCTGCCATAGGCCCACAAGAGGGGTGCATGGAGCCAAATGTTGATGATAACATCACAGCGCCCTGGGCAGAGGATCATGCTGCCCATGTCTAGCGCCGGTCTACGTCTAGCTTAGTATAAATCCGTTCAGTAGTTTTTGAGACATAAGCCTTTCAAAAGTTGCTTTGTGGGCTTGAAAGGGTTAATTGTTTTGTGTATCTCTGCTGTTGTACCTCATGATCCAGAAAATCAGAAATCCTCTCAATCAAATTTGATTTTCTTCTCAAGTGTGAGTGGTTATTTAAGGGCATTTATTATTTTTCTGCCTTCTTGAAAATTGCTGTATTATTTGATCCACAGAAATAAAATTCGTGAACAGTAAAAAAATACCACTTTGTGCAGAAAATTGCGATTTTTATTCAAATTGAAATTTTTCACACAAAAAGTTTAAATTTTTTTTTAAATACGGGTAAATAATTTTCCAATTAAAAAAAAAAGAACAACAAAAGAATTGGGGGGAAAAAACTGCTTTGCGCAGCCTGCACAAGGCACAATGGCAGACCCTTCAACCAACCCCAACTGTGCATAGCCAAAAGCTAAGCGAAGTGGGGGTTTACAGCAAGTTGGCTCCAGCCGCATGCCCAACCTCTGTTGTGCACAGCCAAAGGCCATGATGGTTGGTGGCTGTCCACCTGCGGCAGGTTGGGCACAGGCTGTGAGAAGTGAGGGTTGGAAATTAGGTACATCATAAAAAAGTATGATGTTCAGTGAAAACAAATGCAGTTTAAATTGATGTATGGTTTTGGCTCAAACACCCCAAACCATTTAAATATGTTAGCCATGGCGTTTGAACCATAACTCAATTTTTAACTGTGTGTTTTCAGAGAATGTGAGTGTATTTATAAATGATATTATACCTAGACACATAGATACACCCCCCATTTTGGTTTTATGTATCGATTTGGGTGATAATACCTTATTGTATCCATATCTTTGCACTTCTTTGTGCCACTGTTTTTTTTACAAACATAAAAAAAACAGCATAGCTCAATTTCAGTACCTGCGTGATTATTACAATTCTTGATTACACTAGATCTCCTCAGTCTTGACCATACACTCATTCTTGAGGCCATACTTAATTAAAGTGTTTCCATCACATCATCCATATCTTTGCATGTTTTCGTGGGCACTCCCGCCCTAAATTGTTGTCTCCTCCACCACAGCAAAAATGTCCATACCTGTAAGCCATTCCTCCGCAGATGGGGCCACCCCGGGTAACAGTGCGCTTTATAGGTACAATTAACATAACATAACATAACATCTCCAGTGGTAAAAAGTATCCCTGTTAGCCACCATCATACCGAAGAGCACTATATTTCTCACCCCCAACCTCCGTTGCATTCTAACATTATTCCTAGGAGTGGAACTTTAGGGGCCTGTCATCAGGGGTATGCTTATCATTGGCTCCAATATTTTGGACCCGTATAGCTGAATGATTGGGCACTCCCACATTGCAAGGAAAAAGTGCCCTCCCTCTACTCTACACCCAAGCCAGTTCAGGACGGAATGCCATTTTGTGTAACCTTACAAAGGTGTATTCTGTGAAAATACTTGAATTGGATGAGACGTGTTTGGGCCGATATCACCATTTGCCTAGCTGCCATTTTGGCATCCGTACACTCCTCGTCCTCCAAAAGGCCTAGGTCGTGCTTGCATTTCGCTTTCAATCCCTTCAGGGATTCTGGCGTATTCACCACTTGGGCTCTGCACTATTTGGAAATGCTCTTCTCTTCCACATTTTCAAAAATTAGTTTAGATTCTAGTGAGTTAAACTCTGAGACAGACAGGAATTTTATTTTTTACCCCTCTAGTGCGCACCTGATTTGTAGGTATCTAAAGAATTGTGACTTGTGCAGTTCAAATTCTTCCACCAATTGTCCAAATGTTTTAATGTGGCTGCTTTCTCAAATATCACCCACTCTAGAGATTCCTATGATATCAGAGATCAGGAATCCTGACAATCTGTTGACTTCCAATAACCACACCCCTTGCCACAGGGGGGTTTCTTTAGTTATTTTCTTCTGCCAACCCATCATTTTTAGGGCTATGCTTCAAAACCCCACTGGTATCCTGGCGATTTGGGCATTGCCAAGGATGATTTCCTTCCATATATCTGAGACAACAGATCTCCAATGTGTACATAGGGATAATTCTGAGGACGAATAATAGTTGAGGTAAAACTCTCATTTTGTATAAGGCCCTGTCCTCCCCATTACGGACAAGGGAAGTTTGCTCCAAGCCTTCATGTGTAGTTTGATTATTTGTGTCAACAGGGCTAGTTTAAGGTCCCAGCAAACCGGTGGGCTCCCAGAGATGTTGATGCGGCCCTCTGAACTTGAAGTATCTTACCTCCCTCCCCACTTCACCCCTTAGCTGGATTAGTGTGCAGTGTTCCTAGTTGACTTTAAGGATAGAAGCCTCGCCATTTACACTAAGCCTTTCCATTAGATAAGGGATAGTCCAGGCCTCTATCCATACAGCAGGACATCATCTGCGTGCAATGAGATTCAGTCCTCATCACCACCCAGTCATGCAAGGTCCCACATTTGTGCATCCCGCCTCATCCACTTAGCTAGGGGCACCATGACTAAGGAAAATAGAAGGGGAGAGGACATCCTTGTGTGGTGCCCGGCTGTAAGGTAAATGTTTCTGACATCACCCCATCAATTTACACCCATGCCTACGTTGCTGTATAGAGTAGTTTCACATACGCTCTATAGAGTGGGTTAAAATTAATTCTCCAATATCTCTTGAGGAAGGGCCAATCAACTGAGTCAAATGCCTTCTGGATGTCTACCAAAAACACTGCAGTTGGGTACTGAACTTCCTGCATATGGGCCAAAGCTACTTGCACCCGTTGGATGCAATGCTTAGTCTCCCTGCCCGGCATGAAGCCGTTTTGATCCCACTGAATTTTGGGTCTTATCTCTTTGATCAGTATATTCATCACCACCTAGGCCAGAAGTTTAACCTCTGTGTTAATCAGGGAAATTGGCTTGTAAGAAGCACATTCTGTCTATGACTTGCCATGTGCTGTGTGTGTTTTTAAACATAACTGGAGAATTTTTGTGGTTTTGCGTGTTTGAGCCTCAAACATAACTAGCTTTTTAACTTTGCCACCACAGGGTTCTGGTGACTTTGTCAAACCATAAGTCCGAAGGCTGAGTAGTTTATAAAAGTCACTTGAATGACAAGACGACAAAATGTGGCCATATTACACATGCTACTCGTTTTGTATTCTTTATCTTACATGATTAATAATTGATTTTAGTACTCTTTAGAAAAATGTTAGCACTTGAACCTCAGCAATTTAAAATTCATTGTTTGGGTAAGATTGCTGATATGTGTCTCAATGTTTTGAGAAATGTTTGTTTTTGGTTTCTCTTGAGACTAATCTGCTAATATTCAAAACATGTTTTATGCACCGAGTACTGTTATAAATGCAAAGTACAATGTAAAAACATACATTTTAAAATGTGCTTTTTTTGTAGTTCATTGACTCTACAGAGTATGTTCAACATGACACATGAAGAAAGAAAATATAGTGTAATGCGTAAACGTGTAACTTTCTGCTGAAGGGAATTTGTATTTACAATTTGTATTTTCACTTGCTGGGGAGGATTTAAATGAATGATGCTTGTATCAAGGATGTGCCTGCAAGGGTGAGTTTGTCAGGTGTGCTGAATGATGTTGCAAGAGCCACACCGTCATTGTGTTTTTTTTGTTTTTTTTACCAGCACTCAAAGAAAGACAAAATGCGGCATTTAACTTTTCTATTTGTTTCGAGAAGCTAAATATCCTGCAAATAAATTCAACACTATGAATTACAAAAAATAATTCATAGTTAGACCGCTTTCTTGTGAAATATGAGTTCTGAAAGCACGGGAAAACATTCAGTAAGATGGCTTAACCATGTTATATATGCAAACACATCTTTGCATTCAATGATAGAGGACTTCAGTTATTGGAGGTTATCTGGAGCATCCACCCCACCCACTCCTGAATTTCAAGCCCTTCCATACGAAAATCCTTTCAAATTTAGAGAAAAAAAACATTACTAATCTTTTACAGCGCACACACACTATAAAAATGCAACCCTTTTTCCCTGTTCTATCCCTCTGCTATCCTTCTGAATCCAAATAATTGACTAACATATCCACCACTCAAATTACTTTCATTTCAATCTACTAATTCAACACTAATCTGTTATACCCTAAGGTTTACATGTATATGTGAATCAGCCTAGGTCCTCCTAGCTGCTCAGCCAGAGTGAGAGATGGTGACGGAATGTTGGTGTGCCTGTGATAAATGGAATGCCTGGGTGCCTGTGTGGATGAGTGGTGACAGTTGGAGATGGGCTGAGCAGCTAGGTAGGCTGCTCCTGGTGGGGCTGGCATAGGAGATATGGGAGCTGGGTTAAGAGCTGTTACATGGCTGATCCTTGTTTGATACCACTTGACATGGATTAATAAAGAAGACTTTAAGAACTTACAACCTGGCTACCAGTGTCTTCCTATACAAAGTACAACATCTTTTTGGCGACGAGCGGACCTGGACCCAAGCGTTTATATGGATTGAACAGAAACCCAGAGACTACAAAGAAACCATTGTAACCGGCGCAACTACAAATAAAAATGAAAGGAAAATACATGTAGCAGAATGGAGTAAAAGGCAAGCCAGCCCCACCAGTGTCCTGTCATCGGACGGCCCCAACTTGTGTCCTGCCTGATCTTACTCCATGGACTTGACCACAGGCATGGTCTGTATGTTAGGGTATGTGTACTGACTTTCACCCTACCACTTCCCTTTGAGTCTGCTGTACGGATGTATCCACTGCGCAAGGGAACTGTGGCTGATCAAGATATGAGTTATGGTCTAACTCAGTGAAGAGAATTCACATGTACCACACATGAGCGGTGTGGTTATGCCAAGTTTGATGTCTTCATTATGCATAGAAAGCTGTAATTACATCTTAGCATATCAGTCAGATACAGCGTTCACTACAGGAGATTTCAGTGAGTGGAGGTGTTGTTACAGCCCACCTTGGTAACACTTCTTTGGATTTACAATAAGGATTGGTGTGTATGTGGCGTAAGGCATACCAATGCCACATGTGGGTGATCCAGCCACTGCTACTTCTCTGGTATAAGAAGCCACTGCTAACTGCGAGGAGTAGCTGCACAGAAAGAGATTTTCTCTGTGATCAATTTTGATTTCAGGCATGTTGGTATTCCTGCCAATGTGAGGACATCCTAAGTGCCACACTGGATTGGTGGTGTTGTGTTCATTGATCGCTTGTGTAACACAGGGAAGCGCACGCATTTGGGATGAGGAATGCTACCAATTCAATTCTTTGTGGTATTTTCCTGCCAATGCGTTTGCTGCGTCGGCTAATTTATTACTCCCTGGGTTGCTGAGGTATTTTGGGGGTGAGTCTATTCAATTTTATTTAATGCAGGCATTCCATTCATCACAGTCACACCAGGGTTCCAGAGTAGCGTGCTACTCGCAAAAAGCGCTTTGATGCCTCGTCAGTGGTAGTAAGCGCTATATAAATGCAATGACAATACAATACAATACACAATATCCAGCAGAGTTCCAGAACGTATATTTCAACAAGTATGCTTCTTCCCGTACATAATACTAGAAAAATATACATATGACTTCATTCTCACATTTATTTCACTCTAGCCACCAAGTCATACCGATTGTCTTTGACACTGCTTCTTAAATGGTGTAATGCTGGCAGAAACTAAATGTGAATAAAACGAAAGCCATGTTTTCAACAACTAATTTAATTCAGGTGTCCTATTTTGTTTGAAAGCCACAAATTACCACTCAAACTCTACTAAAGCCTTGTAAATCCAACACAGCAGGCGAAGAATTTTATTGCTGTACTTTACAGCCTTTAGTTTGCTGCACGGTGCCAGAACTAGGACTTGTGACGGAGTTCTCTGTTTTTCAGCTTCATCTGCATCCACTGTAGCATACCGAGCAAGGACTAGAAGCAGTCCAAGAAACGTGAAATTAACTGAACACACCTGCTGGATAAAATGTTCTGTTCCTGGAGGGGGTGGGCGAAAGATATACGCACAACACACTTCTCAATTTCAAGACCCCTCTTTAAAAGTGAGTGCTGTGTTTATGCAGATGGATACATGAACGTATTTTCAATCCAACCTAATACAACCGCTCGCACCGCGCC
Organism: Lissotriton helveticus; assembly: GCF_964261635.1. Taxonomy (NCBI): domain Eukaryota; kingdom Metazoa; phylum Chordata; class Amphibia; order Caudata; family Salamandridae; genus Lissotriton; species Lissotriton helveticus. The sequence goes on along the minus strand of NC_136067.1, from coordinate 1,591,954,472 downwards.
ATGAAGATTCTGAAAATAGTCGCCATTCGGTGCCGCTCCGGCCTCACTCCACTAACTCCTGCCCACTCTGCCTCACCCATATCACAATCATGCTAATCACTACAGTCTTCAGAATGAGGCTCCTCCTTCTGTTTTTTTGTTTTCAAAAGAAAGTAATCTTAGAACAGGGGATGGGGTGTTAGTCTGGTTGCCACAGCATATTTTTGCCCTACAACCTGTGCCAACATGTTTGTGTTTCCAGAAGGAATAGACACTAAACTGGTTAGGCTTCCATCAAAACGCGACTCAATGTTATCAAACAGGTCACAAATTTCGTTCCACCAACAAATATGCTAAAGCAGTATGAAAGATTCCAAACCTCGGTTCATAAACCATTTAATTTACAAATAACTGTAATGCAATATTTCTAGACTCCATCAGCAGCTTCCAACAAATATTCCTTCAAGTTACAAAGATATTTTTCATCAGGGGTGTCATATTGTTAAGAAGAAAGCACAAAGACCAAAATATCTCTATTTAACCCCTTGCCTGCCTATGACGGAACCACGCCGTCATGAGCCACGGGCGGCGTGTGCTCATGACGGCGTGGTTCCGTCGTGCGGCTGCCGCTCCGCCCACGCGGCATTAATTCCCCGCCTGTGCGGGCGAATTAGTGAGTGGGCGGGACGTGACGGAACCACACCGTCATGAGCACACGCCGCCTGTGGCTCATGACGGCGTGGTTCCGTCACGAGCGCCGAAGCGGCACTTCCGCCGATTGCGTCGCGGCAGGATTTGTGCCACGGCCAAGGAGTTAAACATCAATCTAGTACAATATTGGGCACATGAAGGGGGCAAAGCTTCGTTGGCCTGGCACATGACCTTGAAATCAGGACACTGCTGGCAGCCAGTGAAAAGTTTCAAAGCCTGAGAGATAAGATTTGTCTTCTCCCAAGATGATGCAGTCTACCGTTAGACAACCTGAATATCATTTAATGTTTCAAAACGAACTCCATCATGGATTCTCTTGCAGTAATTGGCCATGTACCAAAAGAGTCTCAATTGTCAAAAAGCAGAATTAGTAGCAGTATTGACTTGCGTCACAAAGGACAGATCATATTCAACGGTTAGTCCGAGGTAGCGGGTTGCAGCTTAATGAATGGACGACAGTCCCATGGAGAAAAGCCTTGCAAGACCAGATCCACCACTTCCAAGAAGCAGGACCTCGAATATGGGAAATGTACAAACTAAAGCAATATACCATCCATTTAAACTAAAGCAATATACCATCCATTTTGCTCTGCATCAATTTGAGGCAATATTAAGCCATTTAAGACCACTTTTCCTCGGTTTGTAGTTGGATCTAATAGAAATATATTTGGAACTCAACATCATGGTCGGGACACAAAAATGGTGTAAGTTTTGAGAACGTACAGCATCTCCTCAAGTCCTAACTAGGAATTTGACTATTCACAGAAAGGAACAACTTTTCAGGAACTTGACAGACCGATCCTGCTGTGAGAATAAATTGAAACACTAGTAAGGTCTATTTATTGCACAAGTGAAAAAATTCAGTACATTTTCATTTTTAAATTGAACACCAATTATGGTGATTTAACCATTTCACAGTACTGCTGAATGGCTAATATATGAAACTTAACATGTCTAATTGACACATATTTAGTGAGTAATAGGACTCAGTACATCCCCACATAAAGGGGTTGTTTCCCTGGAAACCTGTCTTCATAACAGAAGAATAGCTCAGGCTTGGATGACCATGGAGAAATGGAAGATGGCAAATATCAAGAGACATGCCATAGAGGATAGCACTAACTGAACACTAAATTATCCAGGTTGTGAGCAGGACTTTAAAGCACTTTAGACAGCCATAGCATATATAGGAAACTCACCTGCAATTGCATGCCTGGCAGGAATTTGAAAGGCTGCATTGATTTTCTGATTCTGTTCTCCCTCTCGGTGTCTCCCGATATTAGTTAGGTTTCCAGGTTAATTCTCATCTAGCTATTTGGAGATAAGCTTCTTCCTAACTGCCTCTCTCTGTGCTCTTTCCTTACAGATATCTGTTTGAACTCCACTGGTTTCCTGCAGGCACTGTAATGTTTCCTGGTCTTCCTTATGTTCGTCTGAATATTGTGTTACCCAGGAACCAATAAGACGTTGCATTACTTTATGTAACTGATACCACATTATTTGGGTTTTATCTAAGGAGACTAGTGTGGTGTGCGACAGCATTAAGAACCAAGAGTGATTGCTGTGAAAAGCATCCCATTCAAATGCTACCAGTACAGCTTGAGTGACTGACTGAGATCTTATTAAAGCGCACTATTGCCGAGGCGTCTTGGCACTGAGGTAAGTGGATACCGAAGCCTACGCTAATCATTCTAGAGCTAGGGAAAGAGCCACGTCGTTATCTGTTTTCTAAAAAGAGCTCTGTTCAATTGTAATCTGATCAGAGTGGGGAGGGAGTTCCACAGTTTAGCAGCTTGGTACGAGAACCGTTTTCCTCCCTATCTGGCTCTTTTTATCATAGGGACCAGGATCAGTCTGTGTTGGCTGACCTCAGGCAGCGTTGTGGGGAATACTGGGGAATAGATGCTGAATATCCGCAGCTCCTCCTCCACACAGAGTCTTGTGTATAAGACAGAGGGCCTTAAAATCCACTCTCTGCCGCACCGGAAGCCAATGAAGCTGTTTGATGCTGGCAGACGTGGGGTGATGTTTGGGGAGATCAAGTAGTACACGAGCAGCCGCATTATGCAATGAAGTTTGGTGATCTCACCTTTATCTGCTCCCAGGTATAAGGTGTTGAAGTAATCGACTCTGGAGAGAACCAGGGCTCCAACTACCGTTTTCCTAAGGGTAAGTGGGGTAAATGGCAGAATCTTGCGCAGAACTTTCAGCGTGAAAAAGCAAGCAGAAGATACTTGATTCATTTGTTTGGTGAGTTTTAGATCACTGTCAAACATAAATCCAAAGGTTCCTAACCTTGGTCACGGGGACAGGACAATTCCCGGCCTTAGGAGGCCACCATATTTGGCTCCATACAGAGGGCTTCTGACCAAATTCAATGACCTCAGTCTTTTCAGTGTTGAGCTTTAAAAAGTTTGAGTTCATTCATGACATCACTGCATTTAGACAATTACGGAACCTGACAGCTGTAATGTCCACACTTTGCGTAACTGAACCACTAACTGGGTGTCGTCTGTATACGACACCAGCATGAGACCGTGGTCTTTAACTAGTCTTGCCAGAGGTGTGACATATAAATTAAACAATGTTTGGGCCTTGACTAGACCATAGTTTTCTCTCATACCTTACCCCAAATCCGATCTCTGGTAGTATTACAATATGTACCAGTAAGGGAACTGGAAGGTATGGATTTTTGTCAAGTCCAACTAAAGGTTACATTGTGAGAATGACAGATCATTAGAAATGGGGTTAGTTAGCAGTGGTATGCACTCTGTCCGGTTAGGGACCCACACTCTAGTCAGGGTAAGAGTAGTACACAATAAAAGTTCACCTGTGCTCACCAGTAACACAGCAAACACACCACAGAAGTGCTCCGCACTAGTTAAGACAAATAGCCACAACGTATCTAGTAAAACAAGACCAAAACGACAAAATTACAACATACACAAGTAAAGATATTTATTTTAAAACATTAAATCAAAATGCAGTGCTTAGAAGTCTAAAGTTCTAACTGGGGCTATCTGGTCGAGCTTGACGGGACAAATCCAAAAGTTCAGTCCGACCGCTATGGAAATCGCAAATCAGATACAGGAATCACGTAGACCCCCTCACATTACCTTGAATGCGTGAGATGAGGCGTCATGTATGCCGCTTCAGACAATGCATTGCACAGAGAAGGTGATGCATCAGTTGCTGGTGCAAGGCCTCGGCTTCTGAAGATGAAGCAGTGTTGAAGATGCGTCTACGTCAAGAGTGATGTGCATCGATTTCACAGCATCGAAGTTGAACTGCTGGGCTGAAGAGGAGTCTGTCCAAAGCCATGCAGGGCAGGGTTGTCGGAGTCGGAGCGCTGGGTCACAGACTTTGGTGAAGCGGCGCTCAAGACTCAGCAGTAGCGGTTCTTCGGAGGCGCTGCGGCAAAGTCGGGGCTGCGTTGAAAGTCGAGGACACTGTGTCTCGCACTTGGCGAGCGGTGTCCACAGCTTCAGTGCAAGCAGCGGTGATGCATCGGTTTCACAGGGATGCGCCGGTTCCCAACTGACGCGTGTGAGTCAATTTCTTGGTTGTAGCACCAAATTCACCTCCAAGGGCCCAGGATTGGTTTTGGCACCACTTGGCAGGACAGGACCTAGAGCAGAGGAGCCCAGGTGCTGGTAGCAAGATGCAGGTGAAGTCTTTAACGCCTTAACCGCGGTGGCAATTCTGTTGTGGTGCGGGCGTTCTAAAGGGTGGGCGAGGCTGCAACTGCCAACGGTCGTTCGCAGCACCAGGGAGCACGGAACGGGTTAATGTCCCTGAGACTTCAGCAGGCTGCAGAGAGTAAAGTCCAGTGCTCTCATTCTCAAGCAAGAAGCAGCTGGCAGCAGACCAAAACAGAAAACAAGCATCAAAGTGGCAGATACTCCTGGCAGCACAACAGCTCTTCGTCCTGGCAGAATGTCCTGAGTCCCGACGTGTTCGGAGTATATGGTGTCAGAGGTCCAGTGCTTATACCCATTTTTGCCTTTGAAGTAGAGAGACTATAAATAAAGGTATTTGTAGTGCACAAGACCCTGCCCTTCCTGGTCCTGGCTACAGACACACTACAGGCGCGTATCCAGCTCTTCGTATAAGACAGACACAGCCCTATTCAGGTGCAAGCGTCAACTCCTCCCACCACTCTAGCTCAGGAAGACCCATCAGCCAGGTGATGGACCATCAGGATATGCAGGGCACACCTCAGCTCCCTTTGTGTGCAACTGTCTATAGTGAATTTACAAAGCCCAGCTGTTATCCAACCCAGATGTGAATTCTAGGGCCAGGCTTCACAGAATGGTTAAAGTAAGAAAATGCCAACTTTCTAAAAGTAGCATTTTCAGACCTGCAACTTGAAAACCAACTTCACTAAATTATGTATTTTTAAATTGTGAGTCCAGAGACACCAAAGTCCAATTTTCTTTCAGCTTCCAATTGGAAGTTACACGAGTAAGGTGTTGCAAGGCAGCTTCAATGCTAACCTATTGGACGAATAGACCTTGCTGTAGTGAAAAAGAATTAGCAGTTTTTTACTACCAGGACATGTAAAATGTAAAAACAGATGTCCGTAACTTCTAAATACATTGCACACTGCCCATGGCACTACCTAGCGCCTACCTTAGAAGTGCCTCACTTGTAATAAAATGGAAGGTTTGTGCCTGGTATGTAGGTGAACTTGCCAGGTCGAAATGGCAGTTTAAAACTGCACACACAGGCTCTGTAGTTGCATGCCTGAGACAGGTTTAAAGAGCTACACATGTGGAGGGCACAATCAGTGCTGCAGGCAAAGTGGTAGCATTTGATTTACAAGCCCTGGGCACATGCAGTGCACTGTACTAGAGACTTATTTGTAAATCAAATATAGCAATCATGGAGAAACCAAATGTTACTGTGTTCAGAGTACAGAGCATATGCACTGTAGCACTGGTTAGCAGTGGTAAAGTGCCCAGAATCCCAAACCCAGCAAAAAGAAAGTCAGAAAAATAGGCGAAGGAAGGCAAAAAGTTTGGGGACAACCCTGCAAAAAGGGCCAGGTACAACACAGGTTTACAACCAGATCCACATTTGTCCTGCAACAGGGTTTAGGGTAGCTTAGTATGTCCTTAACAGCCACTACAGAAGGTGGGACAAATTAATATATTAGCTCAATAGATACTAAGTTGTTAAATATATGTTAACGTGCCGAAAGAACAGTCATTCACCAGCACTGCAGGTACAACATTATCAAATCCTAAACGTAATGGGTAATGTGATGCAGCAGATGCTACAACAAAAACCCAGGAAGAGTGATTACTCTTTGGAGGAAGGACACGTACGGCAGCATATCTCCAGAGGGCTTTGAGAGGCTTGGCCAGACAAAGTCGTACAGATAATGGCTGCTGATCAAGGTCAGAGTGCTTCACAACTTTGTGTCTGTGACAATAAATGAATAGCAAGCATCTAGTGCTCCATTAGCCAATGCAAGAGAAGGTTCCTTCAGTAGAGATGTGGACTTGCTAGTGACAAAGCACAGCACACTATAGACACACTGACAACAGCTTGTAAAGACAGAACAGATGTCAACACAACCTACAATTTTAAACATTCAAATACAAAACTTTGGTACCTGTGGAAATTGCTAATTTATGTAAGGAAGCCTTCAAGCAAAACCTACAACTCCACCACAATGTACAGAAGATAAGAGAAGAAGATACCTTTATATGTTTTTCTTTTATTAATAAATATGTTTTCTACAACTGTGGATGCTGGATGTAACGTTTTTGCAACTTTAACCCAGAATATTTCAAAATCTCTTCCGATTTCAAGAAGTGCCAATATATACTACCCCAAAATCTAGCACTTGGTCTGAAGATCTAAATGGAGAAAACAAAACCTATTTGTATCACAACCTGAATAGGGAGGCAGCGCAAGAACATGGGAGCAGTCGGGAACAGTCCTATCACCTCTAGGCTTCAGTAAATAGCAATCTTTATTCCTTAATATATGCTTCAACCAGCTTTCTTACACTCTCAGCACAGCCTTCAGACCCAGATTTTGACCACCAAAATCCCTCCTTTGACACAGGACACGTACTTGACTTCTGTAAAAAACTGTCTCTCTGCGACTGTTCTGCTCTACACAATGGCAGTTCCACAGTGTTTTTCACTCTCCCTTAAACGTTTGAACTTCTATGTTCAGCCTGTGGGAGGGCTGATTAGGAGCTTTGGCTTCCACATATGTTATGTTATGTTATTTTTTATTTGTTAAGCGCACATACGCCCGAAGGCTTCTTGGCGCTGGAGAGAATCAAACATAACAATACATAAAAGACACAAATCACTGCTCACAATAAACCTGAGAAAAAAGAAATGTTTTGAATGTCTTCCTAAAGGTGAGGAGGTCCCTGCTGTGTCGCAAAGTCAGGGGGAGAGAGTTCCACAATGAGGCAGCTAAAAATTGGAAGCTGCTACCTCCCTGACGTTTCCTTTTAAAACGAGGAACCTCAAGTAGATCATACTGGGCAGATCTCAAGCTGCGGAGAGGTTGGTATCTACGCAGCAATTGTCTAAGAAAGATAGGGCCCTTGCCCTCCAAAGCCTTAAACACAATACAGCCCACCTTGAACATTGCTCTCTGCTCCACAGGCAGCCAGTGCAAGGTCTCCAGTCCATGTCTAATCGATTCCCACTTCGGGACTTTGCAAATAAGTCTCGCTGCTTGATTTTGCAGATATTGCAATCTTTTCAACTGGCCGATTGGAGCCCCCAAATAGAGGCCATTTGAAAAATCGATGTGAGAGAGGACAAGAGCACTGACTGTTTGAATTAAGGCCAAACCTGTGAGGAGATGTGCTATTTTCTTGATCTTCCTCAGTTGGAAAAATCCCGTGGAAACCACTGTTCCAATTTGACTTTCCAAGGAAAGATCCTCACTGAGAGTCACTCCCAAGCTTTTAGTTGTACGGGATTTTTTAGGAGGCGAGCCCATGTCCGATGGCCAAAAACAAGGGTTCCAACTGATCTCACTCTTCCCAGGTAGAATGAGCTCAGTTTTTCCCGGATTTAGCTTAAGGTGATTTAGCGACATCCACCTTTGAATAAAGGACATGGTTGCTCGAAAATCCTCAGCCGCGTTGTCTGCGTTTAGGACAAAAACCAACTGCAGGTCATCTGCATAGTTGTACACATCAACATTAAACTGTTGTAGGGAGAACAAAAGAGGCCGCATATACAAATTAAATAATAAAGGGGACAAGGAAGATCCTTGGGGAACCCCACAGAAAGAGATATTTTTAGGGGCTGTAAAAGAACCCAGACGAACCGACTGGGTGCGTTCTGAGATAAAGGACCTGATCCAAGCCAGAGCCGAATCTCGAAGTCCGGCCTGTTCGACACGGTTGACCAAGATGGTATAGTCAACCGTGTCGAACGCGGCGGACAGATCTAATAACACCAAGGCCTGGTGCAGGTCCCCGTCAGCATTGGACCTCAAGGTGTTCTGAACGGCCAATATCACTGCCTCAGTGGAATAACCTGGCCGGAAGCCTGCCTGGTTAGATTGTAGATAACCAGAGGCTTCCACAAAACCTGACAGACAGTTGGTCACATGGGCCTCCAATATTTTAGATAGGTAAGGCAGTAACGATATTGGTCTGTAATTTGAGAGGTCGGAAGAGTCAATGCCGGGTTTCTTTTTTAGAGGGATCAGCAAGGCCTGTTTAAAACTAACCGGAACAGTCCCTGACATCAGGGAATTATTGAGCAAAGGAAGTAGGCTATTGGGAATTGCCCGACCAATCTCCCTCATTATTTGAGGAGGACAAACATCCTGAGGAGACCCGGACTTAACTCTAGTAAGCAAATCTGGGAGGATTTGGTCAGTGATTAAAGGAAAAGAGTGCAAAGTAAGGGGGTTAAAAAAGGTATCATCTATCGGCATGCAAACTGGAAGCCTAGATAGAGTATCCTTAATCAATGCTATCTTATCATGAAAATAGTCATTCAAAGAATTACATAGGGATTGTGAAGGGACAACTGGGGGAGAAGTTCTTTCATCATTGCACAACTCAGTCACAATCCTGAAAATTTCTTTCGACTTGTTAGTCGCATTAAGTATTTTAGAAGAGAAATAATCAGTTTTGTGAGTGTGCAGTGTTTTTTGGTAGGCTTTACGAATTAAACAATATGCAATCCTTGCATGAGGGCAGTAATTGATACGCCATGTCCTCTCATATTGCCTCACTTCAAGTTTTAATTTCCTCAACTCCGGTGTGTACCACCTATGTGCACCCGCACCGCGTGAGTTATCGAAGCGAGTGAGAGGGACACAGGCATTGATGGCCGAATTAAGCCATTCTTGAAGCCTACAATCAGTAGTCTCCACATCCAAGCTCTGTTCTGGCAAGGTAGACTTTAACAAATTTTAAAAAGTTGAAATGTCCAGAGAGGACCATTTCCGAATCAGACTGGTAGCCTTCAGTTTAAATTGGGGGGCTTTCACAACACAAAAAGAGAAACTGATAATAAAATGATCAGACCAGCTACATGGTTTAATATCAATAAAATCAATAGGTAGGTTCAATGACCAAATTTGATCGAGACTATGGCCCTTTTGATGAGTTTGAGTGTCTATATGTTGTATTAAATTCAGATCACTCAAAAGAACCTTCATTTCAGCTGCTAGGGGGTCTAATAGTATGTTATCAAACCAGAGATTAAAATCCCCGATCAAGAGTAATTTAGAATTATTAGTGGTCAGCATGGCCAGTTGCTCAGCAAAAATAGCAGGAAACATAGCCATATTTTGGGGCGGGCGGTATAACAAAACCACCACAAGTGTCCCATTAACAGAATCCAGTTTGGCAACAATATTCTCCACATTAGGTAAGTCCAAGGAGGAGAGTTGTCTAAGTTGATGTTTCTTGTTAGAAATAATGGCTACCCCGCCCCCAATTTTACCTGCCAGTCGTGACACAGACATAATGTAATACTCAGCAGGCAAGGCAGCCAAGATGTTCGGTAAAGAATCCGGTGTGAGCCATGTCTCGGTCAACAAAAGTAAGTCCGGTTTAAGATCAGATAGCAGCAAGAAAATGTCCATCTGATGTTTGGGCATAGAGCGAGTGTTTAAATAAACACATTTAAAATTGCAAATAGCACCATCCGTACTTTCCAGCACCGCATAATTAGAGCCAGGGTCCATAGCAATATTAATAGGATTAGTAATGCCTAAGCGGAATGTCCGTTTCACCGTGTTAAGGGGTACGGGGGGGCATGTGGTAATAGAGGGTCGCAACGCTAGCAGGTCAGCGGATGTATACACTATAGGTCCAACAAGGTCCTTAGCCCCTAGCCCCGGACGCTCGCGGACGAGCGCAGACGAGCTTGACTCTAGCGCGACTCCGGCGCGCCTCCGTCGCGCCCGCTGCGCTCGTCCGCTGCGCTCCCTCCAGCACATTACGTTTTATGTGAGGGAGCCTCGAGCGACTGGACCGCTGCCACAGGTCCCTGCGCTCTCGGACTCCTCCCAATATGGCGCCCGTTCCCACCACCGGACCGGCACTAGGAGCCGCGGTAAGTGAGCCGCCCTCCACACAATCGGCAGAAGCCGCGATGGAACGAGGCAGAGGGGCCGCAATTCAGGTGAGAGTGCGAGTGGCGCTATTAATCAGCCGCCCTGCACACCTACAAGTTTAAAAGCACTCGCGCGTGCAATTGGCAGTTATAATCACCGCTTTGCACAGAGTGACAATGTAACAGTTAAAAACACAATATGGCCCAAAATTAATACAATTTAAAATAAGAGCGATTGTAGTCAGGTCTGCCGTTATGCAGTCTCTCAACCAATGGCGCCGGGCTGCTACCACCAACCCGGAATCCACGAGTGAAGAGAGACTCCCAATCGTTTTATGGGAGGGAGCCTCGAGCGACTGGACCGCTGCCACAGGTCCCTGCGCTCTCGGACTCCTCCCAATATGGCGCCCGTTCCCACCACCGGACCGGCACTAGGAGCCGCGGTAAGTGAGCCGCCCTCCACACAATCGGCAGAAGCCGCGATGGAACGAGGCAGAGGGGCCGCAATTCAGGTGAGAGTGCGAGTGGCGCTATTAATCAGCCGCCCTGCACACCTACAAGTTTAAAAGCACTTGCGCGTGCAATTGGCAGTTATAATCACCGCTTTGCACAGAGTGACAATGTAACAGTTAAAAACACAATATGGCCCAAAATTAATACAATTTAAAATAAGAGCGATTGTAGTCAGGTCTGCCGTTATGCAGTCTCTCAACCAATGGCGCCGGGCTGCTACCACCAACCCGGAATCCATATATATATTGTCATATATATATGCCACACAGTGGATGACGCACAGATCTTTCAGAAGAATGACTCTCTAACCCTCAAGGACTGTCTGATGGTTGGGCAAGGCTGGATGGTGGCCACCTTTCTGAAGCTCAACAGAAACAAAACTGAAAATCTGATCTTTAGTGACAACTAGTCAGTTTAGTATGAGGCCCTGTGACATCCCTCTTTGAGTGCCATCTTTGAGCGGCGGCACAAATTTGTGGACTTTGGTTTGACCAAGGCCTTTTTTTTCAATACCCAAATTCATACAACCACTGCACCCTGCTCTTTGTTCATAAAAATATGAAAAGAATCTACCTTTTTTCCTTTGGAACAATTGGGCATTGATGATTAGTTCTGCAATTTGGTGTCGGGTGCACTACAGGGTTATATAACGTATCTACTTCAAGGGCCGCTGCCTGATCCTCAGAGTCTTTTATCAGGAGGGCCCCAAGCTTTCAATTTTCTTTGGCTTCACCAATCTCTCTATGAGATCTTAGTTCAATGTAAGTCCTGTTTGGCACTACCATACCTTTCTTGAAACAAATCTGCAGTGTATTAATGTGCTATCGCCATTTTGAGCTCTCAATGGCCCTTCGCTTCTTCCCTTTTCAATACAAACATATTTTCTGCTAGACTACCGTAAATTGCTCTCTGTAATTCTGCCAAAGAACTCGCTCACAGACTAAAGCTTATCTAACTCATCAGCAGGACTACCTGCTAAGCGCACTCATCTCGGAGACCCCGTGTCAGCCTTCTGGCTCCCTTCAATGGGTTTCAAATGAATGCAACCAAGAAACCCTGTATTAGGCCACTAAACCCTCCATCTGAATTACTTTCACCTGTAGAAGCAATCATTAGCATTAGGAATGCCTGTATACCGCTGTCCACCTAGATATCAGATTCTACTATTCCTCTAAAAACTGCACTCATTCACAACAGTCTTCAAGTATGCCACAAAAGCAGGACTGAGATCGGGAGGCCACATATCACAGTAACTGGCAAATCGAGAAAACAGACATTCCCCAGCACCCAACTATTTGTCTTCCACAAGTTACCTAAAATAATTTCTATTTACAGAAGAATTTAAAGAGAAGCTCAGTCACATTAGCCAAGTGCCCGAGATCTTAGATCAAGGTTGCAGATACTATACCTATGAATGTTCAATTCCTGTTTAGCCATCGGAAAAGGGACCAATATACTTCCATTAAAATGTGATGCTGAATCTAAAGTGGAAATGCCAACAAGGAGCTACTCTTTGATGTAAAAAGTGAAGTTTGGAAGGACTTCCCCATCCTCAACAACTACTATACTTATCAGCCTTCAACAAATGTTATCTTATCTTAATGACTGGGGGAAGACAGTATGAGGCTGAGCTTTCTACATGTTTCGACTCTACAGTAGTTACACATTGCAGGCAGCCACTTATCTTTTTTATTTTATTTTTTATTTTTATTTTTAAGAGTTTCATATAGCGCTGGCTAGACCCGGAGGTATCAGAGCGCTTTACATAAGGTTCAACAAAATTACAAGATGACATCAGTTCCAATTTACATCCTTTGCTAGACAAACAGTTACAAGAGCATAGAAGACAAGATAATTGAAGTGTAGAGGGGAAGGGGGTAAGGGTAAAGGGGTAGGAGGGAGATACGGCAGAAAGACAAGGGAAAGTCTGCACAAGGTCGGCTAGGTAGGTGACGGTCGAGAGGGAAGCCCCAAAACCCATCTCCTCTATAGCTATCATGTAGCTCCACCGGCATTGGTCAAATAGCTAGGTCTCAATGGGAAAAACATGGAGGGCAAAATAAATGGAGCGTAGAGGGGAGGAGGCAGGAAAGGTGAGCGAGGGAGGATAGGGGAAGAGACACAAAGGAGAGACGAAATTAAGTCTGTCTAAAGGCCGACTGGGTAGGTGACGACCAAGGAGGGAGTCCACGGCCCATCTCCCCTATAGCTAAACCAGGTAGCTCCATCGGGCATAACAAAAAATAGTTCAGTCTCAATACATTGAGAGAGGAGAGAAGGGGAGAAATAAATAGAGGGTGGATGTGGGAAGAGACGGCAGGAGAGATGAAAGGAAGTCTGGCTAAATACCGACTGGGTAGGTGACGTCCAAGGAGGGACTCCCCGACCTGTCTCCCCTATAGCTAAACCAGGTAGCTCCATCGGGCATCAGACAAAATAGCTAGACCTCAAATGACGAGGGAAAATTCACAGATAAACAGGGTGGGGACTAAGGACCAGGACAGGTGAGGGCAGGGGTCAGTAGCAGGAAAGTGGAGAGGAGTAGAGCGGGGAGGGGTAGGGGGTAGGTAGGTCGGTAAAAGTTCCCATGGATCTGCTTCGAGTCATTCAAAAAGCAAGTCCGTTCTGAGCATCCAAGTTGGATCCTGGCTCCTCCACCTCTCCCCTGAGGTGAGACCCCAGAATGCAGCACTGAAAACATGGCCCTGATATTTATGGTAAGGCGTACCTCAGTTAAATATACTGGCAGAGGAAGGAAACAAGTAAAACCTTACTAAGCCTTCCGGTGTGCGAGGCACCAAAATGGTGGTATTGCGAGTCACAGGTGGTGTGGCAGGAGAGACTAGTGGCAATGGTGTCCCTGGCGCTATTAGAAACATCTGTAGTTGTGTCAATCTTGTAGTAGGATGGTGGCCTGGAGACAGGAGTCTTAGCGCTAATTTGCTTCTATGGTTATTTAGATTACTAGTTTTGGTGTATATATAACCATATATATAGGTGCATGAAAAACTTTGCCCTATCCAAGATGGCCGCCATGAAGCTCCAATCCAGGGAGTAGTCCTATACCTCTTTCCCTGTCCCAATCTTCTCTGTTGTGTGGTCCTCTGTCTGTTTCTATTCTCACCAGCAGAGATGCTTTGGTTTGTAGTCTCTTGTCTCTTTCTCAACTTAAGTAATGGGGGGGTAGTCCTATCTCTGTTTAAGTTGTTTGGCCATTTTGCAGAAAAGGCCCTGGAGATGTTTAAGAGTAAGCCTAAAGTGGCGACACTTCACTGCCCATCTGCTGAACCAAAACGACCATCACATCCTGATTAAAATGGCTCATCCACCACCCCCAACTTGTATCTCAGGAGGGTGACCTCATGAAGGAGTGCCCGAAGCCCCCTTTGGAGGACACTGCAATAGCTCCCATACTAGATCAGAATCCACTATGAGGTCAAGAGGTAGGACCAAGATAAGACCTATGCTTGATCAGTGGTGAGCTTTCTCTTATAAATGGACACAAAAGGTTTTCTTTGGAGTGCCAAGACACGCAACCAACTATACACACTGGCAGTTTTGCATCAGAGTAAGAAGAAAACAATATTTGCACTATTTCATGTGTGAACCTGCAGACAGACACCCCTTGTCAGCCACAACACAAAGCAGAAATGTAAATCAAGCAAGGAAATGGCACAGGATGTCTCTCTACAATTGTCTTTGTATATCGTGATAGGTCTGGCCAGGCCTGTTTAAAAGGTAATCATCACAAGTCTTACCTTTCCCCATCATTCTTTGGGTTTGATTTGGCCAGAATGCCTCACTCCTCTCAGAAGCCAAAACAGATTCCGAAAGGTACCACTCATGAGGTCAGCTGATGTATGGCAAATTATATTGGTCTGCCACTTCACTCTCAGGAGTTTTGACTTGGCTATAAATGGACAGGGATTGGATAACCAGCAGCAAAATTGTCTAAGTGAACTGGAAATGGGTAAATCTTTACTCAAGATTCTAATATCGTTTAGTCTTAAACATGAGATTTTCATTATAACCCAGTGCTCTTGGGTGGAATGCTAGGTTTAATGCCCAGTACAGATTTTAAAAAACTACACGACTGGAGTATATTCACAGTGAACTGGTGCCTGTCCTAGGAATTCAACAAGTCCTTAAAGTTGGAACATGGAAGGGCGCTCAACGAGGTAGGATTGCTCCAGTCTTATGAACTGTTTGGCAACCTTTTGTTGGCTTACCCTGGAACTGACAAGTATACATTTCATAATTGCAATTGTTTGTATTAGTCTACAATTTTTAGAATTTTTTAGATTATTGATAGTGGAGTTGGAAATAAGAATGTATGTTTTATTAGTAGGGTCAATTTACACACATATTGCGTCTGTCCAAAAGTGGACGTCATCTACGATTTCCAAGAGCACTTGAGGAAGGAATGTTAATAAAAGGCTCCTGCATGTAGAAGTATATACTTGTCTCAGATCTGGTCACTAATGAAGGACTGCTTTAAGAACCTTCAGAGTTCTGAATCACATATATTCTTTGTATTTCAAACGTTGCTATATTCAAAATAATCCTAAATGTGCCTTCTTAAGGCTGCAGAATTGGGCGGGATTACTGCAGAGTGCAATGACACCCTCAACTTTCTCAGTTGAATTAATCTTGAGGGCCTGCAAGGCTAGAGAAACGATATGATCATGTAGCAAGTCAGAGGAACAACGCATCACTGACTTTCATGGTGAGTCCTCATCCTGCAAGTTCTCAAAAATAGGCTACTATAGGTCACGAGAGGGCAACCACATGGTGCTTGGCACGCAAGGGCTCTGTAGTAATAGTGCAATTCGGTTCCCATACTTTATAAAGTCAGTAGAAGGGAATATTTGGAAAGTCACAGATCCCTTGACACTCATCCCAAATACCAACTGTGAAAGCTCCTAAATCAATCTGTTCATACTATATAATGGACCCTACTGAGCAGATCATAGCCAGCTAGAATTGAAATCGATACAGCCCATGCTCTCACCAAGCCAACCCACTGTGCTCCATGAAATAGGACCCCTTTCAGCTAAGTTAATGAGAAACACGGTGTCTTATAATCGTATTTTAATGCTACTTGGAAGACACAGGTGATGAGCATGTGCATGCACCAGTTCATGGAGTAAATTGTCGAGTTGAATTATCATTTATTTCTCAACACAGACAAGTCTGGAAAATGTTGCTTGCACACAGGGAATAGGAGTGGTGAGAACAGACTGTTTCACTTTGCAAGACAGAGTTAATGGACACTCTAATGAAGGTTTCATAAAGACGTTACAAGACTAGACTATTTAATGGAGACTGTGCAGTTTACTTTGGGAAGAAAGTGCTGAAATCACTTTTTCAATTGCAGGTCTAGAAACAGACCATCATGAAAAATCAATATGTCCTTGCATTAGATTCTAAAGTAGCTGATAAGTAGACCTGGCTTGATTAATATGGGACCTCTGCTGTGATCTTCTAAGTACCTGCTGGAAACATCAGCAGAATAAGACACCTTGGCTTTCGTTCCAGAACAATGCAGTAATCCTTTCAAGAAACAGCACACCAAGCTTGTAGAGGAAAAACAAGGACTGTGTACATGTCAGAGACTAAAGACTCTCTTTATGGGTTACACAGATACATTTTGGGACACATTTCTTAATTTGCAAATAGACTAGCAACCTCTTTTTGCAGTATTAGTATGAAGTGATTAGAAAAAAACATTGAAATATTCACTCAAGCACAAAGAGTAACCAATGTGAATTTAACTCAGGTTCAATGGCCGAGTGCAACCAGGGGATCTCCCTGCGATTTTGATGGAGGGTGCTGGGGTGAGTGTGGAACTACCACATGTGCTTAGGCAAACGGCCTTCCTGTGGCATAAAGCTGTGCGGAGAGTGTTGGGGCGGGCTCCTTTTCATCCGGAGTTGCCCATTTGGCAGTTAGCTCTGGTGAGGAAGATAATGGAGAACATGTCCTTCCAGGCTTGGAGAGAGGGTAGCTGCACGGTGATGGTGGATTTATATGTGAATAACTCCTTCCTTACCTTTGAGCAGGCATGCGAATGGTTTGACTTGGGTCAGGGGCAATATCTTCAATACACAGGCCTAATGGAACTGACCAAGGTTGCGTGGCCCACCTACCCGGACCGCTGAGACCCTAGACATATTGCTAACGTGTGGCGGCGGGCGTAGACTAGTGTCCTTGTTGTATAAGGCCATGAGGATGGATTAAGGGTCTCTGGCCCGTAGGGCATGGGATGCTTGGAATGAGGATCTGCAAGTACCGTTGCCAGAGAAGGACTGGGTGAGGGTATGTACGCCGACGCGTAAAGTGTCTTGCAATGCCCGATTGAAGCTACTGCACTATAATTTTTTACAGCGGGGGTATATGACCCCGGGGAGGCTCCACCGTATAGATCCCACCCAGTCACATGAGTGCCCTAGATGTCACAAAGGCCACTCAGGGTTCATGCATCTGGCGTGGAAATCCCCAGACGTTCATCAGTATTGGCTTGCTGTGGTGACAGGGCTTCATGGGCGAGTGGGTATCTCCGTTGAGGCTACGCCTGAACAGTGCCTCCTGTGGCTGGTACCGCAGCGCAAAAAAAGGAAAATGGCTAATAAGTTACTACTTCTAGCGTTGGTGTAGGCTAAACGGAAGGTGGCCATTCACTGGATGGGTGAGCGGGCTCCATTGTTTGAGACTTGGATGAGAGATGTGGGTGAGTGGTCCCTGGCAGAAGAATTTCATATGAAAGCCTGCCGTAAGGATGACAAGCTAGAGGAGGATATTGCGCTATGGAGAGAGCTATGCAGGGACTTGTTGCATCCAACGGGGACTGGCAGTGAGCAGGATGGTGAGTCTGATTGAACCAGCAGCATGTAAGCATTAGTGCTGGGAACACCCTATCTGCGCCCAGTGTTAGTTTTTACTGCTGTGTCAGTA
The DNA here is from genome assembly GCF_964261635.1 of Lissotriton helveticus. Lineage (NCBI taxonomy): Eukaryota > Metazoa > Chordata > Amphibia > Caudata > Salamandridae > Lissotriton > Lissotriton helveticus. Next base: position 1,591,936,749 of record NC_136067.1, on the reverse strand, counting down.
AAGTGTAAAGTATATCTAACTGTGCAATGTGTTCAGGACTCAAATATATACAATGGAAATAAGTCAATGGATATTGTGTATGACCTCTCAGTTTTGGTGTTAAAACTTTATAAATAAAGTTAAAAAAAATATATAAATTAACTCAGGTTCTGCAGGTAAACCAGTCAATACAATGTAAGACAATAAATGTCGGTTTTAGAGGAAGAGGAACACTTGGGTTTATAGCCCTTATAGCTGTCTAAAACTAAGCCACTTAGTGTAAAGAAGCTATTCCATTAAGACCTTTCTGGGGTCCGGAGGCTGATCGTCGGGGAGGCAAGATGGCATCCGGCTAACATCACTGCTGTGATGCTCCGTTGAGCATCCCCCAGTAATCTAAACAAGAAAGCTGAAAGAACACTTTTTGACAAACCGACAAAAACGAAGCTTCATCAAAAACTTCAGAACTGTAACCCGAACAAGGAATGCAGCAGGAAAAGCGTTTTTCCTTCTCCCTCACTGTCTGTTGTGGTTCGACTGCACGCACTCTCTCTGTCTCGAGGACGTCTGCCGGGCTCTGACCTCCCGGATTCAATCCAGCCTGCGTGAGCCATTGACAGATCGGCGAAACCGAAGGAACACGGCGAAGTGCTGGGGCACGCTGCCACCCGGCCCGTCCACACATGCACGCATGCACACACGTACATACGCAGGCACGCATTCATACACCCTGACGGCGGGCTCGCCGGACGGGTATAAATAAATGGGCGCGAGACCGCTCGTGGTCTTCTGCCCGTAGCTGGCAGTCAGTGTCTGTGTGGAATCCTTCACAGTGTGGAGATTAGGCCCCACTCTGTGGTGTAGGCGTTCCCTTCCCCACTTGACAGCACTACATTTGGCGACAGAGGGCGGGATTTCGCACGCCTCGTCACCGCGATCGCCCGCAGTCAAAGGTCAAGCCCTTGTGAAGCTCACGCCTCGGCGTTCGAGCCTGAGGCGATCGCGGCACAAGTTTCAAAGTGCCTGTCAAACAGACCAGCTGACCGGCCGTTGAACCCACGGCCCGGCGCGGACCTGCCGCTGCGCACTGTCCTCACGCCCGGCGTGGCGCTAAGGTGAGCCATCAGATCAAAGCCAGCTGCCCTGTAAAGCAACAGCGCACGGCCGTCCTGAGCTTTCAAGAGAGACAAGGAGGAAATTACCCTGCAACGTGAAGGACACGCGTCCCATTTCCTGCCGTGACGCCCCCCCCCCCCACAAACCTCGCATTTGGTGGCACATCATCACAACACCTCAGGAGGGGAAGAAACAGGTGGCACATATATAAAAAAAAAAAATAATAATAAATAAGCACTTCATGTGAAAAAGGAAACCCTGCCTATCTTTTGGATCCTCACACACCAGCCTCCCTGCGCAGCCTGTCAGCGTAGAAAGATTAAGGCACTCCACGTGGCCAAGGAAACCCAGCCCGTCGTTTGGCTCATCACGCACCAGCCTCATTGCGCAGCCTGCCAGCCCCTGTTAACTGACACCGCGCAACGTTGGATCTTACTCCAAGGACACCAGTCAAGTCATCTAGCACTAGTAGGAGGTGAATCGTCATGAGTGGCACAGTTAGTTGGCCTACAGTCGCACACAAGCCTGGGGCAATGAGTCAAGCCGCCGCCGCAGACAGCACCGCGGGCCCCGCCACTCAGGCCCCACAAATCGCTGCACCCCAGAATGCTGCAGTACTGCCAGTTGGTGTTGGCGCACAAGGGACCGCCGCAGCTACCCCACCAGCGCATAACCCACCGACGCATCTTGGGCATGGTGTGGCCGCTCCTCTGCCGCCTTTCAGCGAACTTTCCAATCCCTCGACTGTGGCAGCTCGATGGCGGTTGTGGATTGGTCGCCTGGATCACTACTTTGTCGGCGTAAGAGAAACTGACGGAAGAGTAAAGCGATCCTTGCTAATGTGCTACGGAGGTGATGAGCTGTATGAGCTGTTTGAGACCCTACCTGACAGGGGTGAAGCTAACGATTACACATCGGCAGTCGCTGCTCTATATCGCTACTTTGACCCACGTGTCAACCCAGACTATGAATGGTTTAAACTACGCCAAGCGCGCCAAGGTGAAACTGAGTCAATTGACACCTACTATGCACGCCTCCGCAAGCTTGCGACAGCTTGTGAATTACCGGACCAGAGGGCGGAGCTTAGGGCTCAACTTATACAAGGGTGCAGGTCGGTCCAGCTTCGGCGCCTAATCCTGAGACAACCACGCATCACGCTCGATGAGATCCTTGTGCTGGCCCGGTCGCACAAATTATCCAATGCCCATGCTGATGAGATGGAAGCGGCGCTCCACCGATCGGGACCCACAAATCGCACACTAACCATCAAGGAGGAACACCTCGACGTAATTCACCGGCGACAGCAATCGGTGAGAGGGCCTGCGAGGGTGAGCCCTCAGTCATCCTGTGGGAACTGCGGAATGGACCATCCTGCCAGTGGGAGATGCTACGCGAAGGGCAAGACGTGTTCCAACTGCGGAAAACAGAACCATTTTGCGAAGGTGTGCCGGAGTGGCCACAATCGTCGGGCGTCCAACGCAGGCGTAAGAGGCCCTACACGAGTGGTGCATCAGTTGACGTTTGAAGACCCCGGTCCTTGCAGCGACCCTTCCCACGCGGCGTTCTGCCTTGATGATGAAGATGATGAGGTGTACTTTGTATCCTTTGTCAGCAGGGATGGTGCCTGAAGACGGCCGCCACCGATGTGCGATGTGCGGATCGCAGGATCCCTGGTACATGCTCTGATAGATACTGGGGCATCAGTGAATGTTATGGACAGCATCCAATATGACCGTCTCACCCCTCGCCCGACTCTCTCTCCGTCTAACGCAAAAATCTACACCTACGACAGTGACGAACCACTACCCCTTAGAGGTGTAATTGATGTAGTGGTGCCCAGCAACGGGCATGAAGTGAAGACCAAGTTCCACGTCACCGGTGGAAAACGTGGCACACTGCTCAGCTGCCACACAGCCGAAGACCTTCAGCTGGTGTTCTTCGCTAACCAGGTGCACGAGCTACACGCCGACATGATGCTTAAGGATTTTCCCACCCTTTTTCAGGGTCTGGGTCGACTCAAGGGCAAGTTGTTCAAATTGCACATTGACCGGACAGTACGACCGACGGCGCTGAGGCACAGAAGAGTACCGTTTCACCTGCGGCCGCAGGTGGAAGAGGAACTACGGAAACTTGAGGAACTCGGCGTCATCGAGAAAGTCTCTGGCCCGACACCCTGGGTGTCACCCTTCGTGGTCGCCCCAAAGCCAAAACAGCCCGGTGCCATTCGTTTATGTGTGGACATGCGCCTCCCAAACAAAGCTGTCAAGAGAGAGACATCTCACCCCCACGATGGACGATATCGTTGCGGACTTAAACGGGGCCCGGTGGTTCTCCAAGTTGGACCTCAATGCGGGGTATCACCAACTGGAACTTCACCCAGACAGCCGCAATATAACAACCTTCTCAACGCATGTCGGCCTACGGCGTTACAAACGGCTGAGGTTTGGTGTCTCCTCGGCTGCTGCAGTATTCCAGAACGCAATCAAAGAAACTCTTTCTGGGCTTGCCGGCGTCATCAACTTAAGCGATGATATCCTCGTCTTTTCTAACACACTTGAGGAACACCATGCGCACCTTAGGGCCACCCTCCAGCGCCTAGCGGACCACGGCCTTACCCTGCACCGAGCAAAATGCTCCTTTTACCAGGAGTCGGTGGATTTTTTTGGATATGTGTTTTCTCGAGATGGACTGCGCGTCGACCCGAAGAAAGCAGAGGCCATTCGATCGGCGCCTCGGCCCACGTCGGCACAGAAGTCAGAAGTTTCCCGGGGATGGCGACGCATTGCGGTCGTTTTATCCCCAACCTGGCCTCCCTCGCTGAACCTTTGCGCGCTCTAACCAAAACTGGACAACCTTGGATATGGTCAGCAAAAGAGGACGGTGCGTTCTCAGCAATCAAGGATGCTCTGATTGATGATAAAGTCATGGCCTACTTTCGCCCACATCGCCGCACAGAAGTGGTAGTGGATGCGAGTCCGGTCGGACTCGGCGCAGTGCTCATGCAAGAGACAGAGGCCCACGTATGGGTTCCCACAGCCTATGCCAGTCGTGCCCTCACGGTGACCGAGATGCGCTACGCACAGTTTGAGCGTGAAGCTTTGGCGATTAAATGGGCCTGCCACCATTACCACTTGTACCTGTATGGCCACGAGTTCAAGGTCGTCACGGACCACAAGCCATTAGTGCCTCTATTTGCGGGAACAAACAGGCTCGCCCCCCCGAGGATAGAACGGTGGGCCGTCCAATTGCAAACGTATCGCTTTGAAGTCATCTTCCGGCCAGGAGCAGACAACCCCGCTGACTTTCTGTCTCGGCACCCAAAGGTCACGTCCCCCGTGACGGATCACGAGGACACAGAAGAGGTGGAAGCCTTCGTGAAAATGCTGACGCAGGATGCTTGCCCAGAGGCTCTCACGCTTGAAGATATAGGAAAAGCTACTGAGGAGGATGAATGCCTCCGCCGAGCCAAGGCAACATTGGCAGATCGCAGCTGGAAGCACTTCCTGGATGGAGCAAGCGCCCTCACGGCTGCAGAAAAGGCTTTTCGTCAACAGATCTGGCAGGCTCAGAGCGAACTTAGCAAAGGGCCCCACGGAATAGTCCTGCGTGGCACCGCCATTGTGATTCCCACAAGCCTGCGAAAAGAAGTGGTGCGGCTCGCGCATCAGGGCCACCAGGGGGTGTCGAAGACAAAAGCGCGGCTGCGCAGCAAGGTGTGGTTCCCCGGAATGGACGCGGCAGTTGAAGAAGAGGTGCGTAACTGCCACTCATGCAACATCACAGGTCGAGACCGTGCCCCACACCCGGTCATCACAGAGGAGCCATGCACAGAACCATGGACAAAGCTAAGCATTGATCTTGGAACCTTCCCGGACGGGAGACACACTGTGGTGATAATAGACTCGCACTCACGTTTCCCCGTGGTCGAAGTAGTGCCATCTACTGCGTTTGTCCATGTCAATGCAGTGCTATACCGAACATTTGCCATGATGGGCCTGCCTACTGAAATAAGGTCAGACAACGGCCCACCTTTTCAAGGGAAGGAGTTCCAGACGTATCTGTCAGCACGGGGCATCCGTCACAGGAGAATCACGCCGCAATGGCCTCAGGCAAATGGCGAGGTCGAGAGGTTTATGCACACGCTAAACAAGGCCCTTCAGATCGGGGTTGAGAGAGGAGAATTAGCAGAGATGTGTTTGTCGCAGTTTCTAAGTGGGTACCGTCAAACGCCCCATTGCACCACCAAATGTGCACCAGCGCACGCACTGTTTAAAAAGGTTCCAAGAGACAGTGTGCCGACGGGTCCCTCCTGGCATCCGCCAACAATGGACAAAAATGCTACTCAGCTAAGAAGGCAACGGACAAATGAAAGAGCAAGCTGGTCAAGAAGGGCGAGACCCAGGTCCCTGGTAGTCGGTGACAAGGTGATTTTGAAGAATCGATACCGCAACTGGAAATATCTCACAGCATATGAACCCGAGGTATGGGAAGTCGTAAACGTACAAGGCACCACGGTATCTGCAACCAGAGGGAATAGAGCTGTGACACGGAACGTATCTTGGTTTAGGCGTGTTACAAGGAGTCCAGAAACGGATAGGCCCGTGTCTGCGGACGTTGATTACGAGATAGAAGATCAGACCCCTAGCGAGACACTACCAAGCCAAGCAAGGGAGGACACCCCTCCAGCGAGATCGGGATTGGAGACGGCCGTGAGCAGCGAAGGTACAACAGGTGCAGCTGGGAGTTCGGAGGAGTGTGCTGGAGAGGGAGGAGGCACTGAGATCCAGCGGAATCAGAGGTACAACCTCCGGCCCAATCCAACTCCCAGCCAACGACTGAAAGACTTCGCCTGGACATTGGGTCCTGGACAAACACCCCTTTGAGATGGACTAAAGATCTATGAGTTTGGAGGGATGTACTGACGGAGCCACCCAGCCCGTCCACACATGCACGCATTCATACACCCTGACGGCGGGCTCGCCGGACGGGTATAAATAAATGGGCGCGAGACCGCTCATGGTCTTCGGCCAGTAGCTGGCAGCCAGTGTCTGTGTGGAATCCTTCACAGTGTGGAGATTAGGCCCCACTCTGTGGCGCAGGCGTTCCCTTCCCCACTTGACAGCACTACACTTCCCAGAGGAGAAACTCTCAATCGGTACAGCCGCGCTGTGGCCACCAAGGAGTTTCCTCAAGAGCCGGTGCCTTCGCTGCACAGCCCCACTTCAACAGCCAGAAGAGACAAGTAAGGAAGGCCAGCAAGGGGGGTCGCATAGTGAAAGGCAAAAATGCCACAACTTCCGCGCAGGGCAGCGCAATCCTGGCAGCCTCACGACAGAAGAAACAAGAAACCCTGGGAATGAAAGGCAGAAAAAAAGGAATGTGCTGACAAGAGCCCCGGGGAGAATGATGCAGCAAACATTGCCATTATAAAGAAAACCCCTGCTCGCCTAAACAAAGACTGTTGCCAGCCATTAATTACCAGTAGCTTTGGTGCCGTGAGTTCTGTGAATGGGGAGGGAGTCGCTTCCATGCTGGCAACTGGGTCCTCTGGTGAAACAAATGTGCCTGTACAGAAGGAAGGAGAAGTACTAAGTCACTCCGCATCGGCTGTATCTAGCGCTCTACTGTTTCTAGATTCACCTTTCCCCGCTACTCAGGATTTAAAAAAAGCTGGTTCGGTACCTTCTGCTCAGTTAGAAAGCACTCCCTTGGGCCGCATCGGGAGACAGCCATGACAACGCGGGCTTTACACCGCGCTGCCATTACGACGCTGCCATCACAATGCAAGTCGTTACAACGACTTGCGCTGGAGGGCGCTCTTGGTAAAGGAATAGTTTTATTTTCTATTCCAACACCTTCCCTACTGTTACGTGGGCTGGAGTTGGAATATAAAATTAAACTATTCCACAATCCAGCGCCTACAGCGCAAGCTGTTGTAACAACTTGCGTTGTAATGGATGCGTCGTAATGGCAGCGCGGGGTAAAGCCCGCGTTGTCATGATATACATCCGCAGCATCGACAACAGCAACAGCAACAACAGCGCTGCCCAAAGGATAGGCCTAATGTTTTAGAGGTGGATTGTTCAAAGGCTGCACTATCACCACAGGCCATTTGTAGCACACAGCAAGATTACAAGCAGAGAACGCCCGACAATCAGGACCAATTCTACTCTCTTACAGACGAATCTGCGATATCAGATGGCAGCATTTCTTTGTCAAGTGGAGAGGAGGAAGGGAAGTGGTATAGTAGCTCTAATTCCGACCTACAGAAACATAAACATCTCTCTAAAAAAGTACAAAAAAAGAAAAGCAGAGACTGCCATAAGAAGAAATATGAGCTATCTGATAAGGAGGATACCCATGAGCTGAAATGGGATTACAATGATACATCGCTCACGATCTGTTCTAACACCACGGGTGCCTCAGGGGGCAATCAAACAATCATTGACACTGGCGCGGCTTGAAGGGGGTCACTAGGTGCTCAAAGGGGTGAACCTGTTTTAACAGACATTTTGCAGTCTATCAAAAGCTTTCAGGCTGAAGCTAAAGCTGATAGTCACCGATCCCGCCTAGCAGCTAAGAAACTGCAAGGAGCAGTCAGGAAAGTGGGAAAAACGTGTGCCGAAATTGAAGCTTGAATGGCATCAGTGGAAGGAAGAACGGAACAACTAGAGAAGGATGTTACCTCACTTCAAACTAAATCTGATGAGCATGAGGGGGCGATTAAGGATTTTATGTGGAAGCTGGAGGAACAGGAAAACCGCCAGAGACATAACAACCTCCGCTTCCTAGGGATTCCAGAAGGTATTGAGAAGGATGATCCCAGGAGGTTCATGGTCACGCTCCTTAGGGGCTCGTTCCCCGAATTACAATCATGGGATTGGGACAAGGAAATTCAAGGAGCTCACAGGTTTCCTTTGACTCCTGGGAAGCGCAACTCAGCAGCTCAACAACATCCTCGAGCTATGCTTTTGTTTTTTAGAAATTTTCTGCTCCGGCAAGCTCTATATGATCTCGCTAGACCCACAAGCAAGCAGTCGTTTGATGGAATAACATTTTTTACCGGGCCTGATTTTGTACACGCTACGGTTGAGCGCAGGTGGAGATTGAGACAGCTCTTTGACCCCTTCCAGACGCTCGGGGCAACAGTGTATCTTCAAAACCCTGCCAGACTAAAAATCGTTCATCAAGGGACTACTAGTAGCTTTATTTCCGAAGTACAAGCCAAAAAGAATCTTGATGAAATGTCGGGACATAAGTAACATATATTAATCTGGCTATAGAGACATCCTGGCTCTACATACTGGTGCTTGATGTGGGTTTGGGATGTTGGAACTAGTGGCCATAGTTTAAGTGCGAGGTCATAAGGTGGACTACTTGTTATTGCTTAATATCAGGACACTAGGCCCTGTATTGGGGTTTTGTCGTTTTTCAAGAAATTCACTACATAGTGGGGGAGTCTCAGCGGTCTTGCATGACGGATGTCTCACCCCTGGCCCGGTGCTGGCCAGGTAACCTCCAATAGTGGTGGGGGGTGGGAGAGGGCGGGTAGGGTGGGAAGCGTGGAAGGTCAGACAGGGTGTTATTGCAAGTAAAAGTAAGAGTAACCTGAGTAGTGTAAACTGGTAGGCTGAAAATATCAGGTTATGGGGTGGCAAAGGGACAATGCAAAAGCCAGAGCAAACATTCGGGAGATCTGAGACAATGGGATGGGGGTGCTAAGGGTGCTATTCTTAAATATTTGTGGCTTAAACGATGTTAGATAGAGGCAAAATGTTGCGATAGGACTACAAACCATAGGCGCTAATGTTGTCTGCTTACAGGAAACCCATATAGAGGGTTCACAAACACACCTTTTAAAAACACTGGCATTCAAATTGGTTTGTGCAACATCACAAGGGGCTCGGGTACGGGGGGGGTTGCTATATTAGCCAGTGGCTCAGGATACACTTTTAGCCGCTGTAAAGCTGATAAATTTGGCCGCTGGGCAGTTACAGAGTGTCAAGATGGACAGGGGCAAAAGATAATGATTTTTGCTGTATATGGGAGCAACGTCGATGACCCGTCAGTATTTAACGATATCTCTAACGTACTTACGCATTGGCCTCTACCCTTACTGATTTGCGGGGACTTTAATATCAATCTCCCCAGCAACTGGTCTATTAAGGATGACTAGCGGTACAATGGCCGGAAACCTAAAGTATTTAAGGCGATAAAACACGTGTTACACACATGGGCTTATAGATGGATGGCAAATTTCAAATTCTAATGACTCCGGCTACACTTTGTTTTCTAACCCACATCATACACATGTAAGAATAGATTACTTTCTGATGTCTAACTCACTTAAATGTAAGTCTCAAATCAAGAAGCTGCCTAGAATTCTTTCAGACCATAACCCCTTAATTTGTACGCTAATAGCACCGGGAAGCATAACACCTAGATCGTGGACATTTGAGAAATTGCTGCTCTTGTTGACAACTATTGCACACACATGAGAGAGTGGATCCCTAATTTTTTAAAGGATTATATCGGGAGTGTCTCAATTGAAAATATGTGGGACGCCCTAAATGCAGGGATTCGAGGGGAAACGATGCAATATTCATTAAAGGCTAATAAAATTGCTAGAGAGTCCATGAGGGAGCTGCAGGAAATCTTTGTTTGGCCGAAGAAGGGCTGATAAGGGCAACCTATGGGAATCAAGGGTTAGAAGAAATTAATAGAATGCAGAGCCTAGTGGCAATCGCAAGAGCCGCAATCACTGATATCTTTACTGCCAAAGCCATAAAAAAAGCCGCAGCTCATAAAGAGATGGTGTAGGAGGTTAATGAGCAAGTTGGCCATCAGTTGGCTATTGGTATGAGGCAACAGAAACCTAAATGTAGAAAGAAGGGTCCCAGGGGAGTTTTTAATGTTTATAGACCTTCTTGTATATTGTCCCCCAACTCAACAGTATAGAAACACACGAAAGATACCAAGGGTCTTATGAAATTATGCTATAGTCGGTACCTATTTATGGTATACGAACTCAAAGATACCAAATGGTTATCGGTGTCATAGGAGAGAGAAATGGGTGATCTAAACAGAAGAAAGAAACCCATCAGCCCACCAGTTGGCGGAACTTCATCATCTGGGTTTTGTGGAGAAAGATGATATCCGCTAGACACCTCCTCAGTGCATTCATTGAGGACTGCTAGAGTCGGATCATAAGAAGAAGACCATCAACCAGAAGATGAGTATTTAAAGCCTGAAAGGGTGAGTTGCAGTGCTCAAAAAGTGTACAGAGTATAAACAAAGTTAGTGGTGATATAAAAATGCCTGTTTTGATGTCTAGAGAAAATTTTTAATAGATGCGACCATCAAGACGGCATACTTAAAAGCAGAGTGAATATAGTATGTAAAAAATATTACTATTCATCAAAGATATAGGTTGGTCGACATGTTTCAGCCCCTCCGGGCTTTCATCAGGACCTATGATGTGCACTACTGCAACACTTACCACAAGACGTGATAATATAGATTGTGTAGAGGTTTATCCAGGCAGTACAAAAACTATATGTTAACCCCAGGGCCATGGTAATGGTAAATGGTAGCCTTACTAAAGAGCTGATCAGATCTCGAGGAACCCGGCAGGGGTGCCCTTGCTCCCCCCTACTTTTTGCGATATATATATATATTGATCTTTTTATTTGTAGACTGAAAGGGATCATTGAAATAGAACCGATTTTGTCACAGGAATATCCAACCAAGACCTTGGCTTACGCAGACGACATAGCGATCGTGACAGCTGACCCTAATATAGCTATGTCTGTTATTACTAGTGAGGCTAATACATTTGGAACAACCAGGGGAAAACAAAGGTTGTGCTGAACAAGAAAAGTGAGATGTGTGATCCTCGAGTGGTAGATAAGGCTACATACTTGGGTATCTGCATTACATCTATACTTGAGAATATGGTAGAACTAAATGTGAAGCCAATGTTGGACTCAATGCAGAAGGATCTCCGCCGTTTAGATAATCTACATCTTTCCTTAATTGGTAGGGCTAACGCCTGGAAAATGGTCTTTTTCCCCAAAATTCTTTTTTTTATTTACAGCCATATGCTTAGAATTCTCAGATCACTGCTTTAAATCTATGGAACATACCTTTTCCAGTTTCATCTGGGCATATGCGCAACCTGGGAGTGCTTACACATTTCTGACCCTTCCAAAGGAAAGAGGAGGTCTAGCTCTCCCAAATCTAAAAGCATATGATTGGGCTTCTGTGTTGCTTTATAGTCGGGAACTATTACAGAACACTAGGGTTGACATGATACCCGGGGGCGGTTCGCCATCCATCTTTCAGCTAATTTTGGGAAGTAAAAGCACTGGATATTTCTGGCGACATTAGCACGACAGCTACCATAAAAAAGTGAAGTATAAAAAATTGATTAGTGGGTTGAAGGCATGGAAAGCTGTGAGAAGAATGCTGGGTATAGGGCGAATATCATTCTATACCCCCTAAGGGATGGCCCTGATCTGCCGGAGATTTTTAGAGATAACTGCATGAATAAATGGGACGCGGCAGAAATAACCCATATAGGGTGCCTCTTTTCCCCCGTAGGGATTCAATCCTTCGAAGAACTAAGAAAAAACTTCCAGGTGGACAGGCGGGACTTTTTTAAATATCTCCAAATCCAAGACTTTCTGTCACGAAGGGTGGAGGGAGGGGCTCCGGTCTAAAAAATAGCCCTAGTGGAAACATTAATTCACATAAAAAAAGCACCATTGTGGGGAATATATTCCCTTGTAAATATGATGTTTCCGGATGATCTGGAGAAAACAGTGCAGAAAAAGCAGGGGATAAATACCTTTGGATGAATTTAACAATGCCCACTCAATGTCTCAAACAATTCTTATGTCCACAAAACTCCAAGCACAGTTCTATAAAACATGTTTTTTCCTATACTACACTCCAGATAAAATTGCCAAATGGGGGAGTGGCAAGGGGACATGCTGCCCTAGATGTAAATTATTCAATGCCGATTTTGTACATATCTTCTCTACCTGTGATGGATTAACTTTTTTAAAACGCGACATTGAGGAATTCCTGTCCGCCGTTTTAAAAAGAGATATAACTTTGTCTAACGAAGTTAACCTATTAGGAGCCTCAGATCCAAGCACTCCCAGATTTGGGAATGAACTCATTTTTACTGCTATGGCAGTGTTAAGAATTTGCATAACCTCGGCTTGGCTGGATCCTATTGCACCATCCTTCCATCAGTGGCTAGCTAGGCTACTAGCAATCTTTCATTTGGAAGCTGCTACAAAAGAAAAGGTAGGAAAAGGCGTAAAAGGGAGCTGAGAATCTGGTCTCCTCTAACTGATTGGTGTCAATCCCAAAGGAATACCTAGTGATTTATGATGAAAAATATTTCACAGTATGGCATTTTCTTTTTGTCTATTTTTTTTTGTAAATGTAAAATGTAAATTGTTTATGAAATTATGAAATGAGGATATTATGAGGGTATACAAGTATGTAATGTATTTTCGCCTGTCTGATCTGGGGGGTGGAGTTGGGGGAGTGGTTAATTGTTGGGAAAAACCAAATAAAAAAAGATATATTTTTTAAAAAGACGTTTCTGGGGTCCTCTGTGTCCCTGGCTGAGTAGGGCTGTGCAGGGCAGTGTGGCAAGCAAGACAGATCTATGACAAAACAGTAATTACAAGGCTGGGAGCTGGGAAGTCAGGCATCAATCTGCAATTGACAATTGTAACAGGGAGAGGGTGGGTAGAGTCACAGGTGGAGCAAAATGCCTCCAGATCTTACCTTCTTTTCTAAGTAGGTCTCCTTTACAAACAATATCCATGCAAGGTATTCTTATGCATACGTTTGCTGGCACAAAGTTGGAAGTTGCTAAACCAACTGCATCGTAAATGCCCTTTTAATGTGATTTTATTGAACTTTAGTATAACCTCCATAGGGTATTCTACCGTTACACTGTGGGGGTAGCACTGTGAGTCAGTACAGCATGGTCACTGCATAGGGAGCCTTTCTGTTCAGGAGTTTCCATATTTTACATCTCAGGCCTTTTCTTCGCAGCAGACTAAATTTTCATAAAGTTTGTCACTCAAAATTGTACAAGTAAATTAAATTAATGGAATTAAAGTAAAAACAAAAAATATTTAATTATAAGTAATATTATTGAGGTGGCTATTTGAATTCCCAGATAGGAAATTGTGTCTTGAGACCATGGAAATTTATTTTTTTCCATAAACCCGTTCTATTATTTGAGGGGGAGAAGGATGTTAAGGGCTACAGATTTCTCCATGTTTACTTTGAACCCAGAAGTCCTGCCAAAATCATCAAATTCCTGTAGTAATGCCCCCAGTGATGTGTCAGATTCATTGAGGGTCACTAAAACGTCATCTGCGTAGAGGCTTATAATGTGGTTGTCCCCCCCAAATGGGACTCCCAATATCTGTGGGTGCTTCCTCACTCTGTGAGCCAGCGGCTCTATGTATAATGCAAATAGCACAGGTGACAAAGGACACCCCTGCTGTGTGCCATGGGCTATCAGGAGTGGAGTCGATCAATGGCCGTTGACTCTCACAATGGCAGTGGGAAAGCGATAGCAATTTAAAACCTGGGTGCAAAATGGTTCCCCAAGACCAAAATGAAACAAAACTTGTTCCAGATAGGGCCAGTGTACCCTATTGAACGCCTTTTCACCGTCTATTGCCATCATCATGTAGCTGCTTGGGAATCTGGAGGACTTATCCACTATTTGTAAGACCCTTCTGGTGTGGTCACTGTCTGTCTGGGGGATAAAACCCACCTGGTCGGGTCGATCAGAGCTGGCATGTATTGACCCAGTCTCTGCGCCAATATGCCTGTGCATAGTTTTAGGTCTATATTAAGAAATTAGATGGGCCGATAGGCACTGCAGTGGGTTTTATCTTTCCCTGGTTTGGGAAGGACTGTTATTACGGCCTCTAGCATGGTGGCCGGAATAGTGCCTGGAGTTGCAAAGGAATTAAAAAGCCTGGTCAACATGGGAGCAATTTCTTGGCAAAAGGCTTTATAAAAAGTGGCTGTAAAGCAATCGGAGCCAGTCATTTGGCCAGCTTCAACCGGGATATGGCCGAAATCACTTCTTCAATTCGAATCTCCTCCTCCAAGATCGCTGCTTGGTCTGTGGTCAATCCAGGTGTTTGTACGTCGTCTAGCATTTGTCTCGAATAGAGCCGCTCATAAAAGTCTATGAACGTCTTAGCTATCAATGTGTCGTCCGTCACCGGTTCTCCCTTTAAGTCCATAATCATGTGGATACTCTGCTGTTGCTGGTTCTCCCAAAGTCTATTTGGCAGTAGTCGCCCACATTTATCTCCCCTACATAATAGGAGTGTCGCAATCAGAGAGCGGCATATTCCGCTCTATCCAGATCAAATGCTAAATTACTTTAAAGTAATAATTAAACATAACTTAATTTTTATTAATGTAATGTAAACTAATGAGCGATAATTTCAAAAATATAAATTAATATATGGGTATAAGATCACAATTTGTTATAGTTGATTTAGGGGTGGTAATGTGTTCTTACAGTTCAGAGAAGGGGTGATGTATAGGGGACGCAAGGGTTTTAGGGTTCAGGAATTAGTTTGTGTATAGGGGTATTAAGAGGTTTTTATGGTTCATCGATGGGTAGAGTATAGGGTATTTCGGTTTCATGAATGGGTAGTGTACACAGTGTTTATGGTACACAGATGGGTAGTGAATGTATAGGGTTTATAGGGTTAATGAATGGGTGGCACATAGGTGTAGCAATGGTTTTTAGAGTTAAAAAATGGGTTGTGTATATGGGTAGTGAAGAATTTGTAGGATTCAGGATGGGCAGTTTAGGGATGGGAAGGGGATATTAGGGGTGGATAGTGAATAGCGGTAGTACAGGGCTTTTAGGGATCAGAAAGGTTTAAACAAAAATTAAATTATATAATTGTAAACACATTTAAAACTGTGTATTTAATATTAATGTAATTTTAATTAAATGTAATTGCTTTATAAAGAGTAAGAATTAACAACAATGTAATGACTCCTCATGTATTCATCTTTGAAGTCACAACTGGCGTTCTTGCCAATAAGCAGTCCAATAGTTACATAATCAGTACAATATTAGAAACATGAATTCCATCAAGATGCATGTTAAATCCGTGAAAGGAGAAAACTAGGAGATCCTCCTTTAATGTAGTGAAGACACAATTTTGAGTACAGGTAGACCTGGCTGAAGAAGAAAATGCATTCCAGCACCTGGGGACTAATTGAGAGAAAGAATGAAAACAAGACAACACACGAAAGATGAAGAATAAAAATAAGAAATTGAGATGCTGACTGAATGTGTGAGTACAAATTCAATTTAAAAAGAAAGTTAAGGAAAACAGCATTGGACATGGTACGGAAGAAATTTCGAAAATTGAGCTATGAGCTGCATCAAAAACTGCTATTTCAGAGAACCTTTTAAGAATAACATTAAGATTGATGGCGTCATTATAGCTTCTTGGAAGTGTGGCTAGTTGTGTCTGTCTGATGCGTGGCAAAGTGTGTTAAAGTTTTTATCTGAAAATATGACCAAGCCCTCTGGCTTCGGTCCCACTCTCTATGTAATGTCCTCCAAACGCCTCACGGTCAATAACTGCATTAAAGGAATCAGCGTGGATACATTATATTTTCTCTCCAAGGACAATGAACTAGATTAGGAATAATACGACAAAAGATGCATTTTACATATGCCTAATTTTAATGCAGATCGGTGGTACTATTTATCTGTTCATAGTGACGAACCACAGACAACTGACAACTTCTGATAAAGAAGGAACCTAGGATTGAGTGTGATATTGATGAAGTTAATGTAAATAAAAGTAACTCTTAAACCTATTTTTTTCGTCAGAGGGTGTTAAGGGCATTTACCTCTTTTTCATCACCGCTTTTGGCACTTGGGTTCACAGAAAAGCTAAGGCACAATCCTACCGTAACATCACTTTAAGTGCACCTATGCCCTTGTTGTGAGGCACTGAGGATTTGTAGTATCAAAATGTTTACATCTGGCCAGAACCTTCCAAATCGTATCATCAAATGGTCTACCAGGGCTTATGTAAAAAGTTGCTGCCCTCTGTTTCTGAAAGCTCGTCCCCCTGGTGCTTATGAAATAATTTACCAATTAGTTTTCACTCATATTCACTAGAAGTCAGATTTACTATCATCTGTTGGGAATAAAGTTGTATGTGTGTGCGAAACTACTTCCCCTTGGTCATTCTCACTCTCATCTGTTAAAATTGTGTTTTTTTTGCTAAAAAATCCTTTGCATGTGGTTAGAATTTTCCGTCAAAATTAGAAATATATTGTTACTGTTCATGGTGTTTGCAGTTTTTACCAGAAATCCCCTACTTTTTGATGTATGCGTTTTCAACGGAACAGAAAACAACAAACGACACAAGACAGTAAAAGAAGCTTCAAATGAATACGAAAACTACACCAGGAACATATCAACTGAGATCGACTTTTATCATCCCCAACTATTAGCTGAAAAATACAACTCAAATTCTAAACGAACTAAACAATGTTCTTTTGCATAGCACCTAGGTATAATTCATTTCGCCCATTTGGTCGCTGTACAGCCATATTACAGTGGACTCTATTTGTTAGGAATAAAGGGTTATATTGTTCTAACAAGCAAGCAAATTATTATTATTATTTATTTTTTTTCTTATATAGCGCGCGGCTGCCCCAGCCAAGGGGCGTCCCGGCGCTTAATCAGAGGAGAGGGGGCATGCGCAGCCGATGAAAAAAGAACATAACATAACCAGCTACTGACAAAAAAGGTGAGTCTTGATAGCCTTTCTAAAAGCCAGGAGGTCATTTAAACCCCGGATCTGCAGTGGTAAGACGTTCCAGAGTTTTGCAGCCAGATAGCGGAAGGAACGCCCTCCCATCCGGGCTAATTTTACTTGAGGAATCACGGCCAGGCACTGTCCCACAGATCTAAGAGCTCTACGGGGGGAGTACATCGTCATCAAGGGGCAACGCATGGGAGGTGAATCCATTTTCAGAATTTTAAAAGCAAGACATAAAGTCTTGAAATGGATTCTCTTATCCATAGGAAGCCAGTGTAGCTTTGAGAGCGTGTTAGTCACTGATTTGAACCGGGGAAGTCCAGTCAAGGCACGTGCTGCTGCGTTCTGGACACGTTGTAAACGAACCTTCTCCGTCTGGTTGGCTCCCAGAAACAGAGAGCTTGCGTAATCCAATCGTGAAAGGATTGTAGACTGCACCAACTGCACCACCAATAAAAAATGTCTCTCATTTTGCAAGAAACAGGCACTCAATGCAGTCTGTAACAAAATCTGGAGCGGGACGTGCTCTACAACGAAGAACAACACTGGAGCACAAAAGCAACTATAGATTGTGGAACCCCTCTTTGAAGCAAACCATGAATCAAGGACACAAGCCAATTGGTTGTGGATTTCTAGAAGCCCTATCTGAAGAGTATGGCGCGGGATTCATACACCGTTCTTTAGCCCACACTGCCACCCCAGTTCAGACATGGCCATATGCAAATCAGTCTGACCCTGTGCCTCATGGGAACAGTCCAGCCCGAACTGCCAAGCCATGCCTTCCTGGACCGGAAACAATCTTCCTAGGACCGGTTTCTCGCATTACAGCCGTCTTCAGCCAGGCTTGCTTGAATCCAGTGGCAAAGTGAGCAAGGGACTCACGTCTGAGCATACCCTGCCAACTTTTGGCGAACATAGTGGTACAAAAGGGGGTGGTGATGGACAGAGCATCTGAACCAATCAAACACTCACACCCAGTCAACAGATCTGGGTTTAATCCATCACCGTTCTTTAGCCCACTCTGCCACCCCAGTTCAGACATGGCCATATGCAAAGGAAGCTTGTTTACGGTCCAGGGAAGGCATGGCTTGGCAGTTCGGGCTGGACTGTTCCAAATAGGAAGCTTGTTGCAGTAGCACATGGCAGTGGTGTTGTCCATGAAGTACGAGTTACTTACCTTCGGTAACGATGTATCTGGTAGAGACGTTGTCTAGCCGCAGATCACCTGTACCAGACTTCCCCTGTTCAACGGAAGAAAAGCCTTCAATGACAATTTAATCGGTTGGCACTCCAACAAGTTGATGTGGAGCTGGAACTCCACCAGAGATCATAGTCCTCTGGACCATGTCCGAAAGATTTCCCTGATACTGTGCCAACTGCACCTTCAGGTCCCACTGGGGTGACCCTAATATGCCAACGGGCATGTGTAACTAGCAAGATGCAGGAAGCCATAAGGCCCGAAAGACTCAGTCAGTCTCACCTATATCCATGAGAGAGGCCGAAACATTCGTATCATAGCCTGAATCTCATGGACTCGCTGTTCTGGAAATAGGCCCAAAACTGCAATGCGTCCAGAACGGCTCAGATGCAAGGGAGCGTATGAGAGTGAGTTAAATTATGTTATATTGATTTGTGGAGTCAGGTGTGCATATAATATAACTCCTACTGTATTGACTGCCACTGAGGGTAACTGAAGGTCCAAGACCTTAGCGGCCCTTCGCACCACCAATAAAAAATGAGCCACCTTACTCTGTAGCCATAGTAGGGACAGAGACCAAGCCTATGTCCAGTGGGGAGTCTAACTAACCCATGGGCATCCGCCAGTTAACCTCTGTGTCCTCTGTCATCCCATTCGCCTCTGTTTCCAGGCCTGTTGTAAGAAAAAGGCACTAGCTCCAACTCGGAGGGTATGGTCCCGGTCGGTGCCAGCATAAAGTTGACACCTTTCCGTCTCTGCGTCAGAGTTGGGAATAACGATGGGGACGGTGCCACCGCGGGATGTCGGCAGCGGCGGGAGTGACAGTACTGGAGCAGGTGCCGAGAAAGTTTGTGGTCTCATTGGTGGCATCGCTCTGAATTCAGCACCAGATCTAAGGGGTCTGACTAAGGCTGAAGGCAAACCAAACAACTAGGGCCCAACCCCATGGGGTTGAAGGCAGTTCACAGGGGTCAAACTGCCCAAATAGAAGGTGCATAGTCTCACAGAACTCTGTCAATTGGATAGGGCTTTCTCCGGCTCAAGGAAAGTCAGGGAGGCACGGAGCGGACCCTGGCAGTCTCCGCTGAGGAACGAGGCCTGGAGTGCTGAAGCTCCCGTGCCTTGTCTGAGGATTTGGATGGGCGCGAAGAAGCCAAAGACTTCTTGGATTTCTTCTTGAAGCGGGACTAACCCAACGACATTGATCAACACAATGACCTTCGGGAGAACCGCGAGCGGTGCAGGGACATTCTGCGCAACTGGGGTCTTGAACTTCGCTGAGACATCCGACATCAGGTGGCGAGGAGATTGAGGAAACACTCCCTCAGTGCCTTTTGGGTGCACAATGCAGCAGTCCTCGCAATTCTTAAGAGTCGTGGCCCCTCTTCAAGTTCCACAGACAGACCGAGTATGGGTCTGTCACAGACATCTGTCGGTGAAAGACACGATATGGCTTGAAAATCGTAGGTGTCTTAGAGGACATCTTTGTCAAACCAGGAAAGAAATGACACCAAAAAGTCAAGAAAAAACAAACTTAGGGTTAGCTCTTCATGGATCACCTCTAACTGGCGCGGAAAGAAAAGAACTGAGGCCAGCTCTTATATAGGCACTGCCACGTCACTTTCATTGTGAACAACGCTGACGCCAACCCGAATTATGCCACCTACTAGCGCGCAAGGGTACTGTTCGAAAATTTCCAGATCCAGTATGACGCCTGGGAAATATTCTAAGGTAAGGAAAATTGCAGCTAGAAGTCTCTATCAGATAACAGTGTTTGAAGAATAAACATCTTCCACGAGTTATCTTTGGTTTTGGTAGCTAAGCTAGTAAAACCTATTAAAGACAGCTCAGAAAAGTGGACCAGGACTACAGGTTTCAGGGTTCAGCTCCTGCTGTCGTTTCTGAAGTGATGACCTTGGAGTGGGCGAGTGACTGGTGCTTCTTCTGGATCAGTCAAGTTCTGACCATGATTTCTCTAGTGCGTGGTGTAGGCCTGGGGAAGAGGGTGTGCTGAGGATGCAGGGTGATTTGAATTCTTGAGCGAGTTGCCGGGGCCTTTTCCTGCTAGCATTGAGTGTGGTTTGCCCTAGATCCTGGCAGATGGGGGCTTAGGGTGGTGAATGAAGGGGGTTGACATGCGAAGCAACACAGTACAGGAAGTCATGGGTGCACAGACATAATATCGACTCCAAAATATCGTCTGGACAGAATATCGAGTTTTAAATATCGTTTGGAGAAAATATCGACTAGACAGAATATCGACAGCCAAAATATCGTTTTTAAGGTAAGTGAAGTAATATCGACTGTAAATAATATAGACAGTGAAAATATCCAAGTATATAATCTAGATAGTAAAAAATATAGTTTTTTAAATAATATTTAATTATTTATAGTGTGTTTATGTTATAATATGTGTGAAAAGTGTCAATTTATTTTATTATTTTTTTTAATTAATTATTTTTTTAATTATTGTGTAATTTAATTCTGTAGCGGGTTGTGGGTTTATAGGGGAATAGGGTGGGAAGTAATTTAATTATAATTAATTAAATATGTAAATTTATTAATTGGTAGTAATAATTAATTAATTGGTAATTAAATAATATATGTTAATTATTTAAAATTTAATTGGTAATTAATTTTATTTAATTGATTAAGTGCTAATTATGTCAATTAAAATAATTTATTTTCTCTAGCGGGTTGTGGGTTTATAGGGGAATAGGGTGGGAAGTAATTTAATTATAATTAATTAAATATGTAAATTTATTAATTGGTAGTAATAATTAATTAATTGGTAATTAAATAATATATGTTAATTATTTAAAATTTAATTGGTAATTAATTTTATTTAATTGATTAATTGCTAATTATGTCAATTAAAATAATTTATTTTCTCTAGCGGGTTGTGGGTTTATAGGGGAATAGGGTGGGAAGTAATTTAATTATAATTAATTAAATATGTAAATTTATTAATTGGTAGTAATAATTAATTAATTGGTAATTAAATAATATATGTTAATTATTTAAAATTTAATTGGTAATTAATTTTATTTAATTGATTAATTGCTAATTATGTCAATTAAAATAATGTATTTTCTCTAGCGGGTTGTGGGTTTATAGGGGAATAGGGTGGGAAGTAATTTAATTATAATTAATTAAATATGTTAATTTAATAATTGGTAGTAATATTTAATTAATTGTTAATTAAAAATGTTTGTTAATTAATTAAAATGTAATTGGTAATTAATTTTATTTAATTGATTAATTGCTAATTATGTTAAATGAAAGGGGTATTTTTAGGGTTCAGGGTCAGTTTTTAGTTTTTGGGTAAAGGGGTATTTTTAGGGTTCAGGGTCAGTTTTCAGTTTTTGGGTAAAGGGGTATTTTTAGGGTTCAGGGTCAGTTTTTGGGTAAAGGGGTATTTTTAGGGTTCAGGGTCAGTTTTCAGTTTTTGGGTAAAGGGGTATTTTTAGGGTTCAGGGTCAGTTTTTAGTTTTTGGGTAAAGGGGTATTTTTAGGGTTCAGGGTCAGTTTTCAGTTTTTGGGTAAAGGGGTATTTTTAGGGTTCAGGGTCAGTTTTCAGTTTTTGGGTAAAGGGGTATTTTTAGGGTTCAGGGTCAGTTTTCAGTTTTTGGGTAAAGGGGTATTTTTAGGGTTCAGGGTCAGTTTTCAGTTTTTGGGTAAAGGGGTATTTTTAGGGTTCAGGGTCAGTTTTCAGTTTTTGGGTCAAGGGGTATTTTTAGGGTTCAGGGTCAGTTTTCAGTTTTTGGGTAAAGGGGTATTTTTAGGGTTCAGGGTCAGTTTTCAGTTTTTGGGTAAAGGGTTATTTTTAGGGTTCAGGGTCAGTTTTTAGTTTTTGGGTAAAGGGGTATTTATAGGGTTCAGGGTCAGTTTTGGGTTTTTGGGGTACATATACAATATTGCCTATTATTTAATTAAATGTTGTTACTATATATATATGTTTTAAGAAATATGATTAAAAATATATTTTTTTTTTTACTTTCATTAAATATTTAATTATTAAAAGTTATTTTAAGTATTGTTAATTATATTTTAGTAATTAATTTTTTATATTAATGTAATTAAACATTGTTTTTAGTAAAGTCGATATTTTTTACAACGATATTTTTGTAAACGATATTTTGTAGTCGATATTTTTGTACTTACCTGTTTGTACATACAAACTCGATATTTTTGTAGTAGATATTTTCACCTCGATATTTTGGGTACTCGATATTGTGGTAGTCGATATTCTTTCAGTGATCCGAAGTCATGGCCATTACTGCTATTTTTGATCCCTGGGACTGGTTAATGCACAGGGTTTTCCATGCACAGGTGTCATGTGCTTGACAGCGGATTATGCAGGTTGTATTGCCCTGGTTGCCTGCCTTGCACCAAAGTTGTGCTGCTCAGTTGGACGGGTTGGGGGGCTGGAGTTATAGGGGAAACAGTGTAACAAGTGCTATAGACTTAAACAATGGGGTCTGCAAAAAGAATGTGGATGACTGGGTTTAGAACAGCATAGCAGAGGCTGAGGCAATGGGTGCCCTCGTGTAGCCTGTAAGGGCCTTACGTTCGCAGACAGACGGGAGAAAGTAGTACAGGGCAATATAGGTCAGACTACTCAGGTATATGAATAAAGAAGGTTGACATGTTTTGCTAGCAGGACGGTGCACTTGGTACCTAGTGTGGACTTTATGAGACCTTAGGCCTATTTATCATATAAGGATATCTCTAATACCCCAACTCTTCGAGGTATCCCAACTGTGCATTCCCCACCCTCCACTAGGGAGAGGGGATGGCACCAGGCCCAACACCTGCTCCGTTGCAGTCCAGGTCTGTATTGCTCAAACAAAACATAGCGGCTCACTTCAGGATGAGAGTGGGCTAAGTCTGTGAATACCAAGGAAAGATAAAGCCAGAGAATTATCTTATCTGCCTTTTCCTCATGTCAAGGTGCTGGTGCTAGCCCATCCTAAAAAATTACTGTTTTGTCTTTGTTAAATAACTAGGCCCGTTCATGTTCCTACGCATGTAAAGCGTGTAATACTTTCACTGTTTATAGCTTCTGGTTGAGTTTTCCTATGGAGTTCCCTAGTTTTCAGAAGACCATATTGGAGAAGTAATCTCACATGCATCTAATACATACAGAAATGTTCCGTAGATGGCTATATCAAAGCTCAATCAACACTCAAAACTATGTAATTGCACACAATTTCCAAACAAACTCCATTAGACTCTGTGTATTCTATGCACTTAACATGGTTCTGAAATTACAACAAACCAGCTATTTCTAAACTCTCAACAGCACTAAACTGTACCTTATTTAGCCCTGGAATGATTTACTCATAAGTCGACCTACTCCAAAATTGCACAGTAGAAACACCAGGTGGAACCATCATGCACAACATGGAACAAAAGACATACCGTTGACCAGGTTGGACCACTTCAACAAGAAATCCATATTAAGATACAACACATTAGATACACACCCATGTACCAACGCCATACAGTTAGCTAAATGTAGCAAGTCGATATTCTAAAACGAACCTACGCATTAAACCACCCACAAGTTAACTTACATAATAAACACTCCTTGTGCGTACAACATTGCATCAAAGCCATATGATCAGTTAACGATGCCTCCTCTCAACAGAACCCTACGCCCTCAACTGAAAACTATGCACCCCAGAAGAACTAAAGAAACATACGGGAACATCCTTCAGCACAGGTATATTTGCTCGTGTTTATGGCACTGGACAGATTTTGAACCGTATCCAGGCGCCCACTGTCCAATTTAACCTATCAATAAACAATAGATTAGTCAGTTCGACTCCAGCTAGTCACTATCTTATATTGATCATTGTTGAACAAGACCAAACAATTGCCATTTATACTACAGTCAATGAGAATCCTTGAACAGCAAAATGGCTCCAAAGTGCTATTGTGCCATACCAATTATACAAATGCTTTATACAAATAACATTTCTCAATATCTTATGATCTCACCAACTCTTTATGGAGACAGCTATTCTGTTGATAACAATATATATGTTCCTACTCATGATCCTGCTCTACTCGAAATTGCACGCCATTTACCTCCTGTATTTACGCCCTTTCACCTCTTGCATTCATATGCTTCACAAAACTCTTGTAGTTTGAGGTTTTTAAAAAGGGCAATACTATTTATCAGTCTACTACAGTGGGCCACAGCCTTCTGTGATTTTGTATGCAAATGGGCTAGCCGGCCCATGCCAGAAGCAGAGTAGATGAAGCGCTATGTTTATTAATCACCCTGAGTGCGCATTCCCTAGAAAGTCTTTGCAGTGTATACAGTTAGCAGAGCCGTGGCTCCATTTCTGACACATTCTGTAAATAATTTTGGCTGTGTGGGAGGAGGAGCTATGAAGCCCACCACTGCACATTATTTCAAGTCTTTTTAAAAGATGAAAAATACAGTGTTCAGAATCAAAAATGTAAAACTCATGTTAAACATTTCATATTTACGAACCAACAAAAGGTAATGTGAGCAAACCTTATTGGAAGTAAACTGTAATTTTACTACATGGTCTGTTTTTTAATTAGGGTGACCAGATGACTCCATGTCATCGGGACACAGCTTCTATAGTTTTGGGTTTTTATTTAGTATGTCATTGTATTCTGGGAGTTAGAATATTGGGTCATTGTAATTAAGCCCATTTGGAACAACACACCTAATAACAATGATATGTTTCAGCAAAGTGGCTTACCGGTGAAATGGAGTCGTCTGGTCACTCCACTTTTAATATTAAAGGAGAAAACAATTAACTGTATGTATAACTGGACACGAGTTAAGGCATTTCATGGATTGTTTTGTGGCTATTTTTAACTAGAACATAAATATTACTATTGTGATTTGATTGATAGTTTTAAGTTGCTGAATAAGTTATGATAATGACAAACAAACCTTATTTTATTAACCTCCCAGCAAACAGTGTACAACAGCGAGGTAGGTGAACTCTAATCAAATAATCTTAATCGAATGGGAGGTTCATATTTATAACATATTCATATTACCCCATTGAATACATTTGTATCAGCTCAAGCACAACAGCAGTATTTAACCAGAACAAGGAAACTAAACCATGGAAACAATGAAAAGCTGCATTTCTGGAGCACACATACCAAAGGCATTAAACCAGTACCTGCATATATAACCATTGGAAACTCCATCAACCAAAGCGCTGGCCTACAACAATAACTAGATAGTGGATGCTATTCATTTCCCTAATTTTCTAATAATGTCCTGTTGTCCGACTTTAATTATCATAGCCTTACTAGTCCTATGTCATGAGGTATATCCGAGGGGCATTTCAGTGGCAATTCATTTCAATCTTCAAATTGAATTACTTGGAGACCATCTGAAAGATCTTAGTGTAGTTTTTACCAGTGCACCATTGACACTTAAATTTACCTTGAATTGGACTCTCTTAAATCTATCTCTACCATTAGACCAGAACTACAAGCCATACACAAATGGATGGAGCAGAAGAAATACCTAAAACTTAAATACCTTAAATACTGAATTTCTGTTACTCTCACCAAACGTCAACTGTAACAAGAGTCACGTGGATCAGAACCTTTAAAATGCTGGGATTACATCGAAACTTGTCAACACTACCAAATTCAGGCAATCCTTTTTGAATGAAAATCTTTAACTTAAATTACATATTCAAGCCATAGCGAAAGCAGCAAGATTTCAACTCCAGAAGCACAAGACTTAAAGCATATATTTTTTACACAAGACCTAAAAGTAGCATCAGAGGATATGGTATTCATACACATTGATTATGGCTTGACACTCCTGACTAACCCCCTATAAACTGCCCTACAGGTTGCTGTAAAAGTGCTGACCAATACATAAAAAGTGAACATATAACATCTGCTCTTGTTTTCCTACTATTGCTACCCATTGACGCTTGATGCACTATGAGAACTACCGGTCTCAGTATTGCTAACACTACAACACTCCCATATATCTTTCTCAAAAGTGATCAATGTCTGGAGATACGCAATTCCATTAAAAAACAAGCATTTACAATGCAACGGTTTCGCCTTTGGAAAAGTTTGAGCTATTGGCATTGTAAATAACAACATTTGTATTTATGTGTTGGTTTTGAAAGCAGATAAATAAATGGCATTGTCATTTACATTGCAAATAGCTTTAACATTTCCAAAGGCGAAACCGTTGCATTGTAAATGCTTGTTACTGTGTGATACTAGGAGGTTGTGGTGAGGTGGAGGGAATCAGTTTCCTACGAAGAGGTTGGTAAAAGGTGCACTCTAGTCACTCAGGTTTTATCGATTGGTGCGCAGTAGAACTAAAAAAAAGGTAATATAACAGACAACTGGATGTCATTTCAGACACCAGGTGACAGGCTTGAGATTTCATTTTACAAAGTGGTTAGTGTGTTCATTCAATTGCTTCATCTGTAAAGACCCACGAGTACATCCCTTAGAGTGCATTAGGTACTTCTAGCAAAGCAAGGACATTAACATGGTGTCCTTGGAGACCCCGGGTTATATGTCAGCCTAGCCTGGCACAAGGCAGATAGCGCAGCCAGGCTATACTGATGGCTGCATAGTGCTACGAGTCTCATATTTTAAATGCTTACTAATCCTAAAACTTGCAGTAGTTTTGTCACTGATTCACTCTGGGTGGGGCATGTGCAGCGTTTCATCCTTGTGATGGGGTGACTACAAACATCGCTGCCCTTGCCCCGTGTGAAGCTTTCATAGGTGACCAGGTGACTCCGTGCCCTTTGCTTTCTTCCTTGTTCATGCAGTGATTGTTCAATTGGCTGGCTTGAACCTGAACTACATCTACCAGAATGCAGACGTTTGTTTAGTTAACGCCCACGGCTGATAACAAATCGCCTCAGTCACATAGGTCTTATGCAGCATTTCCGGCCAGCCCTGCCTTACATACCATAATGGAGCATCTAAGGCCTTAATGTGTAATGGAAACATCGAAACTTCAAATCCCAGGGAACGAACACATGGAGAGCGGGAGGGGGGGGGGCAGGGGCGGGAACGGGCACACGAAGAGTGGGAGGGGGGGGTCGGGAACGGGATAAATATTAAAAAATGCTGCTTACCTGATCAGCGGCCTCAGGCAACCCTTGCTTAGTCGTGACACATGACCTCGTCTCCAACTTTACCGAGAGGACACGGACGGCGGGAGGGGGCGGGAGGGGGCGGGAGAGGACACGGACGAGCTGTAGGTCGCGGCTGCGTATCCCGCGGCACTGTCGACGACTTCCGAGCTCTGAGGCTGGAGGCACCAACAAGGGTGAGCTGCATGGTGCCCCATATACTGCTGACTACGCTGCAACCGAGCGCCCTGGAGGAGTTTGGGGTACGAGGCCGGCCTGCGCTGCGTCTGCATGCAGAGTGAGAACAGCCAGATACAGCTGTAGCTTGGGCCTCTCTGCGGGACATAATCTAGGAGCACATCGCCCTACGTGACCATTGGTGGGGCTCCGGTGCTGTGGCGAGTTGTGCTTTTTGAGGCCGCAGTGACTACGTGCGACTGAGGGCTGGTGAGCACATCAGGTTATGACCAGGGGGCGCTACGACGGTGAGATGTTCATCCCCAAAGCTCATGAACATAAAGTACATTGCCAGACCCAAGAACCTTGATTAGCCCTGATTCACTCTAACACTATCTAGGAGTGCGACCCTGAGGGACTGGGGCGTGCCGCGCTCTAATGCATGTCCCTGGCTGTGCTGTGCTCCAAATCTAGACGTGACTAGGGATCATGGGCAAACCCGAAAAAAATCAGCCGCGCCTTAACTTTGAATTGAGAAGGGGAGGGGGCGGGAGAGGACACGGACGGCGGGAGGGGGCGGGAGAGGACACGGACGGCGGGAGGGGGCGGGAGAGGACACGGACGGCGGGAGGGGGCGGGAGAGGACACGGACGGCGGGAGGGGGCGGGAGAGGACACGGACGGCGGGAGGGGGCGGGAGAGGACACGGACGGCGGGAGGGGGCGGGAGAGGACACGGACGGCGGGAAACGTGCACAGGACAGCGAGGGGGGGGGGCGGAAAGGCACACGGAGGGGGCGGGAATGGACAGCGCATCTGAATTCACTTTCAGTGAAAGGGGAGGGAACAGGAAAAAACGTAGCTCCGCCCAGGGAAAAAATCTCAGGAACGCCCCCGAATCTGGTCCGGCCTTGACGGACAGATCCGGCACTCAATGGCTAGCCTCCATTTATGGAGCTAGCCAATGAGAGCCGGGGGACGTTCCAGAACTCCTTATTGTCGACATAGGATTTCACCTGCGCTGAAAAGCTGCGCAGAGCGCAGCCTTCGGCAGGCGAAACCCAAAAACTGGGACTACATCCCATATTTCAAGAAGACGTGCACCTGGTAGAGGTCTTTCTTGGACAATACTTCAATTGTCTGAAACACTCCTGAAGAACACATCGAGAATACCCATTCATTATCTGCCCTTTATTACCTTCTAACACATGCATTATTAAAAGGATGGTAGTAGAATATTGAAACCAAACTATGTTCAGAAAATTAAGAAATATTGTGTCCTAAAACCTGTTTACATAAAAATTGCTATTGAAGTTAGTAGTAGAATAACTACAACCAATGACGTTTAGAACACAATATTTCTGTCAGACAATATTTTTCCTTACAATATTATGATATACAACCACAGAGAAACATCTTTGTGTAACTCCATAATATCCTTTCTTTTTACTGTCTGCAGTATCCTCTGGTAACTTGATTCTGCTAATCACGTCTCACTTGTAGACCCTGTTTTGTGATAATGTTTGGCACCATGACATACCTATATTACTTATCTTTACCCATCTTCTTCCCATCCAGGACACATCATGTTCACCTCCCGTGTGCACTTAGTTATGTCTAGTCAACATCTTTCTGGATTGGATTGTTCACTTCACTCCTGTTATACTGCAAAAGGAGTAGTTTCTTACCTGTAACTCCAGTTCTGTAGTAGGGGTATCGCTGTTATAGTCATAAGCGCCCTCCCTCCTCCCTGGTGGAGAAAATGGTACTGTAATGTATGCTAGAGGCCTTTCTTTATACACCTTCAAAAAGAACTGAAAGTAAAAGGAGTTTGCTGTGCATCATGGGATACCGAGGGTCTCTGGAGAGTTCCTTAAAGGCACGGTATCCCTTTTCCAGACACATAATGGCAGCCTATGGGGGCTTGTCTGTCCATCCCTTCCTCTCTATCATTCCAAGGATTTTGTGAAGGGGAAGTGTCTCCATCGGTGAAACTTAACAGACTGTGTTTAATGTGATGTTGGTGGAATATCCTTTGCATTTCTAGTTGAAGTACTGGACAGTGTAGCCTTACGATATAGGCTGCATTATTGTCTTTAATTTTCTCTTAAGTGTCTATGCAGGACTGCAATGAGGACAATTTAAGTGATTATTTTTGATTGCTCCGGGGTCCACACACATGGGCGTGACTATTCACTAGATTATGACTATACACAGAGATCCCCTACTACAGAACGCTCAGTTACAGCACTCTGAGACTGTTCTACTCAATGCTTCTCATAGTAATGTTTGCAACCACTGTCTGGGAATCTAAAATCCTTTCTACTCATCTTAAGACATCATTGCTCTGTCCTTCGTAAACAATGAACAGACTTTAACCCTTTCGCCGTGCCGCGAATTTCGCCACGGCGCGGTGGGGTCAGGTGCGGCGCTTAGGCGCTTGTGACAGAACCACTCCCCGTCATGAGCCACGGGCGGCGTGTGCTCATGACGGCGTGGTTCCGTCACGGCCCGACCACTCATTAATTCGCCCACACAGGCGGGGAATTATTGCAGCGTGGGCGGAGCAGCCGCAGCATGACGGAACCACGCCGTCATGAGCACACGCCGCCTGTGGCTCATGACGGCGTGGTTCCGTCATAAGCAGGCATTGGGTTAAGCGAGTGGGTCAGTTAAATCCAACCTGTGCTTAAACTCCTGTCTACACACGGGTCGGAATTACGAGTTTTGTTTTATTTACCACCTCCTGTTTTATTTACCGCCTCCGATAATCATCAGATGTGGTAAATAACTCAACCTTCATAACATTTTGGCATGTCAAACCTGCCTAAATTTAACTAGGGAAATTGTACAGTATTTACCGCACTATGCAGTTTTTGATGCGTTCAACACCAAAATCTGCATGTTATTCCCCACAAACTCATAAAAGGTGTTATATATAGCACAAAATAAATAACGTACTGCAACTGGATCACCATCTGCTGGTTCTGCGCTTGTTGCTTCAAAACTTGGTACACTGCTCTGAAACCCGGTTGGGCGGGGTTCCCGCTACAGAAAACAAAAGATAAATGATATTCAGTTATTGCTGTGATTCGAATTTGCGATGGTCACTTCACGCCTGTTTTTTTAATGAGCCTCAGTTATTACCAAACAAGCCTCCACTGTCCTTTCTTAACAGACAAAATAGTAGCGGCCGTTTCCCTACAGCTGAAGCTAGGAATAATGGGAACTGCTGCTGCTTTACAGTTCAACTGGCAGAAGTAGGTCAGGGCAAATCAAGGGTAATGATATACTTCTCAAGGAAGAACACACATTCCTTAATTGTGGAGTATTTCCACCAGGCGACTTGGCAGTCTCGGTCTGTGGGAGTCACCCAAACTTCATCTTTCACTGCGAATTCCCAGAGGCATGCACTAATGCAGAAGGTAGGACAAAGCGTTCACAAATAACAATCCTTGCCCCGCTAAGCCTGCAAACGCCTTGACTTTAAAAGGAAGAAACTCCACATTCGCAGGAAGACAAATGTGTTTCATCAGAAGCTTTTCATCAACATTATATACTTTAATGCAGAGCTATTTTTTTAAATAAATACCACAGCCGAGAAGAAATGTTTCATGAGAACTTGGAAAAAAAATTAGGTGCCCCCAAATGGCCTAAAAAGGCACGAAGATAGATGTACTATTTCACATGAGACAGCTTTCAAGATTTGCCGTCAAAATTGCTCTTTTCTGCATCACCAACAGCCTTTCTTTTTTAACAAATCACAATTTTCGACATACCCACATGAGTGGACATGGGATGTCTGCCAAGGAGCTATACTATCACCATTACTCTTCAAAAACCACATGCAATCTCTCTTTCATCTGCTCCACTCCATTCAGTGAAAAAATTAGCCTGACTCAGCATAACTCTCCTCAATCTGCTCTTACCTAAACACACCTTACATCCTGCCTGACAGCTGTCCGCTGGTGGATGTCCACAAATATTTATAAGATGAACCCATCAAAGACTTACGTTCTCTTGGCGGCTACTTCTTTCTGAAAGGCCATCAATGGCCTCTATCAATGGACTCCTTTCCTTGTGCTACCAAAACAGTGCAAAGCCTTAGTATCATCTTGGTTAAAAAGCTTACTCTAAAACAACAAGCTGTATCAGTAAGCAGGCCCTTTTCACCATCTGAAAATCCTGCGACACATCCTACCCTTTCTTGACTCTCAGTACCATGTTCAAGGAGTTCACGCCTTCATTCAGTCCAGGATTGACTATAGTAGCAGTGTTCATGTGAGAGATTTGAGAGCGGTCTTAACCACCTTCACCTGTTTCACACTGCTGCCAAGGTGATAATAGGTTCCAAAAAGTTGGAGCATATCTCACTTACAGCCAGATTCATCAAGCCGAAATCGGCTCGCAAAGGGCCAGATTCTGAGAATCTGGCCCTTTGCGAGCGCTATTTTTGCATTTGGATTCATCATCCCAAATGCAAAAGTCACAATTTTAGAAATCGCTAAATTGCGAGTAATTGCATTTAAGGAATCTCAATTTGAGATTCCTTAAATGCAATTCATGAACCATTTTTAAATTGCGAATTCGCAATCTGGGGCCGCTATTTACCGCGAAGTCTAACTACGTGGTAAATAGCGAAAACTTAGAAAAATGCACTTCAGTGCATTTTTCTAAGTTGTATGTTACACACACACATGTCCTTTGGACATGTGTGTGCGCAACAGCAGTGTACCTTACCATTTCAGGGGTGCTACAGGGTGTCCTTTGGACACCCTGGCACCCTTGAAATCGCATCCTTATGTGCGATTCGGTAATTGCTAATCGCAAATAAGGAATGACTCCCCATTCATTCCTATGGGCCTTTAGGCCCGTAGGAATGAATGGGAAAGCCATTCCTTATTTGCGATTAGCAACTACCGAATCGCAAATAAGGAAGCAGTAGAAATCGCAAATAATATTGAGATTTCTACATGCATCCCGTTTTGCGAGTCTTTAATAGCGATTCCTTAAAAATCGCTATTAAGGTCTTGCAAAACGGGACTTTGATGAATCTGGGGGTTAGTGCATTGGCTACGAATTAGTTAAAATATCCAGTTTAAATCTCTAACTGTATTTCATAAACTGATTTAGTCCTCTTCTCCACCAGTCTTGGCAGCTTAATGTAGTTAGAACAGCCAGATTCACTTTTTAAGATTTTCAAATCAGTGCTCTATATTCCACCAAAGTTTGTTGCAGAGACCAAGCCTTTTCTGTTGCGACTACCAAACTTCAGAATACCCTTCTCCATATCTTTGTGCGCAACCTTATTCTTGCCATCTTTATAAAGCAGTTGAAAACCTGGCTTTCAAATTAATAGTCCCTAATTATCTTTTTCCATAACACGCTTTTGTTCAAATATAGCCAGAAAGCTTGGGCATGAATGCATTTTACAAGTACCCACTAATATAACATTTAAAGTTAGTACAAACTTTCTGTCTGCGGCTGTCTCTGTACAATGCAGGTTCACAGTGTAGTCTATGGAAGTTTTAGTTACCTGATGCTACTACTGTCCCCATAGAAAAACCTTCTAGTGTTAACCTAAAAACTCTGGTGATCAAGCTCACCATTACGTCCACTTACTGATCTCCTCGTTGAACCTTCTCCAAAAAGAGCCAACAAGGTCTAAAACTTAATGATAGCCAGCCCCTCAAAATTATGAGCTAGAATCCATGTGTAGTTTAATTAAAAGGTACCTTTCAATATCCCCAGGGAAACTAGGCACATGGACTGATAATAAAGCAAGCAATTACCAAAAGAAATTTACTTCACATTATTTTGCAAATAAACAATGTATTTTTGTAATATCATAGTTTATTACCTAGCATCTAATATTCAAACTTAAGAGGAAATGCTCTATTGTTCAACATTAAATGGTTCTTTTTACAGAGAGTTTCCACACAAAAGAATCACACAAGGTATATCTGTCTGACTACATGGCTATGCGGTAACCATCTTCCATGGATACTATCAGTGTATACTGTCTCCAGGAAAGATCTCCAACTCATACCACTGCTAAACTATGGTCTGTGAACCTTGATTACAAGCATTCTCACTATCATCCAACTGAAACAAACTGGATTTTCAGATTACCTTCATTTTATCAACCGGATACACTTCCTCGCCTCAGTAGAGGATGCACAGATCATAATGGACAAAAAACCCAGCTACAGGAATCTTCAATAACCATTATAGTCAATTATGAAACTGAGGAACCTCTACCATCCTCTACTATACAGATACCTTGTTCACATCACTGAAAGACACAAACATCTTTAAACATTCAGGCATTAGGCTGCTTCCTCACCTAGACTTTGTGAACACATAGATAATCCAAACTATTGGGCTGGCTACCGTCAAGCATCATGATATTTAGATGAACCTAACACCGCCCGTTTGCTTTCTACCAGTTGCTCATGACAGATCAAGGCCCCCAGTACGCATCCTTGGAAGCAACCAACAACTTGTGACACCGAGCCTTGGCTGCCTCTGGCTGCTGCACATAATTCAGTCATCCTGTTGGCCCATGGCAACAACCTAATTAATAATCTAGACTAAATTTAGTCACTTGTGACTTCATTATCGCTCACAGAGCTATACGAGTCTCACTATCTACAGATTTCTAATCCTGATAAAAATGAATTACACCTCAGGTGGCATCTACACCCAACAAATGTATTTCTAATCCAGGAGACAAACAAATGTGACAATCTTCTAGAAAACTGTTCACTAATCCCCACAGGACTAGTTACAAGCTCTGGAAGCACTAACTAGCCGAACCCTACCCAGTAAATGTTACCTATGGTAGAATAAATGACTAAGCATTCTCCGAGGGACACACCTGAATAGTGTGCAAAGTCCCTCAGAATGCATTTCAGGCCCGATCTTCTCCGGACAAACGCTCGCCTAAGCATAGCACCCATCCATACTTCTTCTGATAAACACAGCATCACAACTCTTCAGCAACACACTCTTCCAACCATTCATGCAGGCATGTGGCATGTGTACCACAATCATTCAGATAGTTCAGACGGGCTCAAGTCTGGAATCATTCAGACAAAATACGTAGGCTTCAGTCTCAGATATATCAAACAAGGAAAGAGCTTTTTGAGACCACAGAAGTAGCAGTAGCACACTTTACAAATGTCAGGTAAAATGAATTGCTGGCTTGATGGCATTTTTCCATATACTGGAATGGCTGTTTTAAATAGTTATTCATATAGTGACATGGGCAGCAAAGCACCATACATGTGGCTGACAAAAACCATGTAACTAAAAACAGTAAGTACTCTGACAGCAAGGAGTTATGCATAGGAAAGATGGAGATGCACCTTGTCAAAATGCAAGCCAAGTTTCTTCTACAACTGTGTTCAAATACTGAGAGAAGCGGGGCAAGACTTTGTGGACTGTTTTGGTTCTCTCAGCCAGGGGACTACCCAGCAAAAGTAGAAATCTACTATTTGTAATGTGACAGCCTCCAGAGATTGTCACAATGGTAGGAGTGCATTGAAGTTGATGCAAGAGACACTGAGAGTGACAAAGTTGTAAAGAGTAGGCCGGGGCATGAAATTCCGCTCCACCCGCTGAGTTTTTCCCACTCCGCGCTCTGCATAGTGCGTGAAGTTCCAAAAAACTCAGTAGAGCGGAGTTTTTTCCTTGTTCGCCAGTGTTAAATTGGCGAGCGCGTGCAAGGAAAATCATACACCATACTACCTCCTGGCGAGATTTATCAGCGTGGATAGTCGCAGATGGCCGCTACCACTCGCACTGAGAAAACTTCTGTTGGCGTTGAGGAAGCTGAAGCAGCACCCTCTTGTGCTATGCATGATGCCGTTCACGCTGATTTTCTAGCATGAGACAAAACACCCGGCACTAAAAATCAGTGCGAGAGGCAGGATCTAACATACTTTGCCGCTTGCTGAACTTCGCGTAGGGTGCAGAGTTTTTTGGTCACTTTGTCGAATTCCACGTAGCAGAACTCCATGAACTCCACCCAGGCCTTGTAAAGAGAAATGAGGCAGGGGTATGATTGTTGGATTTCTCCACCAAAGGACAAGGCGAGTAGGGAAAAGAAATAATCTGCCACGGGGAAATTAAGGTTTAAGGCAGACCGACACTTCCACATCCACCATTATAGTGACACAGCATCAGTGCCTGAACCATACCTCTCACGTCTTCAGGGAGGATTAGGTATTTAGTCTTTTGTAGGCAAAGGAGTGGTAAAATGTGTGTTTTCGGGTTTGTGGGCACCAGGTAAGGTTTTAAAGCAGTAATTTACTCATTACTTTTGGAAGTTGAGAGTAAAATGTAATTACCACTCCCGAAAAGATTTTATTTTTTACTAGATACACAAATTAAGATGTTTTATTATTTGAACGATCAGTATTGACTTTATTTAACTTTACAGGGATTAAAACAGAACAATATACCTTTTATCCAGTGGGCTGTGGGCACCTGTGTTTTAATGGTCAGTGTAAAGGGTGAAATCTAAGGACTTACACTTAAGCTGCCAAAGTGGGTGAAATTCTTAGAGGAGTGAGTCATTAGAGCCAGAAAACAATAATACTGGCAAAGTAGTACAAAGTGAGTTTTAAAGAAACCATTCGGTTTATCACGTGGTCACAGGAAGTCGTGACACTCTTCGTAATGTGTTGGGGTAGTAGTATAAACAATCAAGGCTGGCTGCCAAAAATGTAAGCATCTGAAGCCAGTGAAAGGAAAAAAAAATACTTATGCTACTGTTATAAGTAACCTATCTTTATTCCTATATCTGGTTGCATTGCATTTCCAGTTTGTTGATTAATTTACCACCAAGTAATGGGAAGGTTGTTACAGTGCAGGCTAAGCTAGCCTCCAGGCATTCAGCAAGCACATTACTTAAGATCCGCCTTAGAACTGGGCACTTGTGCTTAATACTAATTAAACATAAGTGGAGTAACCTAAGTACCAACTCTAAAAGGAATATGGCTTCAGGTATATTAAAGGAGAATGCCTGTTGTCTGAGGGTGGAAAGGTAATCCACACATCTCACAGCAACATAGTGTGGGACGTTTTATTATACTAGGGTAGTGAAAGCCGTAGAGATACTTATGGAGAAGAATGTACCCTTTGTTGTCTCGTTGACAAATACAAATCTAACATTTAACTATGCAAATTGTTAAGGTTCATTTGGGCTCACACAAGTGTTAAAAAAAGACACCAAGAATAATTCCAAATAAAATATATATATATAGATATATCTGAAATGCTTTTCACAGTAAAGACTGGAGAAGTCCCATCTATATGACTTGTATTCCACTTGCGAGATGTAAAAAATATTACAGGATTTCTAGGCTAGAAGGAGAGGTGGCCTACTTTGGCATATCAGGTTAAGGTTATACAAGGGTCAATAAGAAAGACAGTACTGATGGCTGATAAATGCACTTGTAGAAAAACCCGTATCTGTGAGAAATCTCAGGGCTTCATGTTATCATTTCTTTTCTATGTGGAGAGGTATCGAGATATTTAAGGGGTGCTGCTGAAATCATATTTGTATGTCATATTAACCAATTTGCAAAGCTCATAGCTACCCAGTGATGAGGCATCCCAGCACTAATCCTAAAAAAGAGAACATTGATCTCGGGAATAACACGTTTCATTACCTCTTTGGTTGTAAAAGAATGGCATGATCTGCTGATTTACCTCAGAGTACTACTCCTGGAGTTATGGAGCAATTCCATGCATGGTTGGTCACCACCAAACATGGAGAAGGTCTAGCTTTCCTACTGGAAGTGCCAAACCGCGATAACCAAGGCCCATGCCAAAAAGAAAGGGTTTTTTTCCACAGACAAAATCTGGAACTTTTAAACAAATTCTACCATACGCATGGGAAGATAACCTTTCTTTTATATATACCTTTGTTGGTTTCCTCAAGATTACTAGATATTAGGTAAGTGTAGAATTCCTCTTCAATACCAAAGATCTGCGAAGACACCTTGTGTAAAATGAATCACTGAATAGATGATCTCACTTGATTACAGTGTCAGACAGATCTTCTGAAACTTTCGAAAAGCAATAGATTTCCTAAACCCCAATAAGATTGTGATTTCAGGAAACTAGGACTTGTCACCCTCTCACAATGGGGATATTGCCCATAATTCAACGCAATTCCAAGACAGTTCAGGGAAAACACGTTTATTAGAAATATCTGTATAAAAAAGCAACATCTTACCATTTTGCATTCTATCAATCTACCACATAAAAATGTTAGTCCTAGATCACAATAGGACTTGTGTATT
Source organism: Lissotriton helveticus (assembly GCF_964261635.1). Taxonomy (NCBI): domain Eukaryota; kingdom Metazoa; phylum Chordata; class Amphibia; order Caudata; family Salamandridae; genus Lissotriton; species Lissotriton helveticus. Next base: position 1,591,898,968 of record NC_136067.1, on the reverse strand, counting down.
CACTTCTATTGAGTCTTTGACCCAGACTCATGCCTCTCTGAACGGCACAACATGACAAGGGTTGGACTTTAGCATAAAATGTGCCATATCCACCATGCAGCAAGAAAAGCCAAACCTCATGTACAGTCACAAACCTCGCCCATTAATGGCTAACATATAATAATTAAACAGACAGTTAACCTCTCAGACATTGCACAAAAGAGCAAAAATGACACTTACACGGACATCAATTCTGGGAGTAAACAGTCAGTTACAGTAGAACATGAAGAACTACATAGTGGATGACTAGACTTGAAATATCAATTCTCAACTTAAACAGTAATCTTGTTTGATATCTGTAACAATATATTCATAAAAAAACAAAATCTGAATTTAGACACCACTTTTACATAGAGAAGCATCAGTAATATGTATAACAGATGTGGTATCCATAACGTAAGAAGACACATATGTATGTAAAAATTAAATGAAAATTAAGCCAGACATAAGCAATCCGGAAACATATCTGACATGTGAAATGACTGGTTAATTCCAGAAGTCACTTCCTTGCTAAGTTTCGTTTTTTTCTCCACAGGGGGAATCTTTAAGCCTCTCAGTTGTTTACACATCCATATAGTCTTTCTTCTAATTCCTGATTGAGTCTTTCGTCAATGTTTTGGGCACACTTAGATTAATATAGAAGGCATTTATTTTGTAAACCTTATACTGCGCAATAGTGATGGGGCACCATTCAATTGTTTGCAGATTGGTGTGGCAGACATCGCAAGGCTTACAGCAGCCATGAACACTGCCTAGTGCAAGTGTGTGATATTAAATTGCATTAGAAAAATAATGTTTAACATAGGTTTGGCCTAGTTGGCATAACCAGGCAACACTCGGCCAAATTTCGAAAGTACATGTTTACATGTTGTGCACAAGCATTTGTATTCATGAGGTTTTTTTAGAAAATCATTGAAATTCGGGTCCAGCTATGGTCTGCACGTGACGAAGGCTGAAGGGTATCTGCTTTTGCAACATACAAGGTCATGAGCTAAACCTCCGTTTCTGTATTCTTAGTGCGGAACAGTCTACTGTATTAAGTTGCATTTCTTGTGTTAAGGTCCAATTAAAATGTTTTTCTAGTTGGTGGTTTGGAAATTAGCAGCCGTATTGGTTTGAGGCGAAAGCAGCATTTTAGTGCTGGCTTAACATGCCATGAAATTCTGTGTCGTCTTTGTGTGAAACAGTATAAAGATGTACTACTTGGGAAGGAGTTACATATTTTTTTTTGTTTATTAGACAGCTAGATTCTGTGTTGGGCTTTTTAGTATTAATTTGAATATTTTCTAATATGCTGTGGTTATTTAATTTCTTAAATGCACATTGAATTATTGCATTCATTACTGAATTTGATTGTGATTTTAACCTTTTACTTTCTATAATGATTAATTCGACCTTTTATAATAAACATATAAACTGGAGGAAGCCTAGTTTTGCATATGTTTCAGCAATGCTTTTGACTGAATATTTGAGCCCTGCATTCTCCCTTTCCCACTAATTAACCCCTCTTTATGTTAATTGTGTGAGAGCAACAGCGCATCTGCTAATCGGGAAGCAGTGACAGTCACTGCCATGTTACTAGCCCAACTAACCAAGCCTACTGTTAATTAAGGCTTCTTCTTGCCAGCTCCACACATTGCTCTAAATACGAAGTTGAAAAAATAATTATTATCTATGTCTTCTGTACAAGAAATACTGAACTTCTCACATAACTGCTACATTATAGTCTCCACCGCTATTTTCAATTGGAGACTCCATGCTCCAATCATGGCACAATGTTGTTCACATCTTATCACCCTTGATGCTTCATGATTTTCCTGGTAGAATGCCATTTTTTTCATTTTTGCTTTGTAATTAATCCTATTTTTAGGGAGATCGTGTATGGACCACACTATTCTGAGCTTTTCTAGGTCGAGACTGGGTAGCACAAGCGCTGCTTTGAGACATGCAGTAGTGGAGTATGGCTTTGAAGCCCCGCCCACTCTCCACCCATATTTTTATTTGGCTTGTGTCATTGTCCTTCATAAATGCTGCCTTCCTAGTGGTTACTAGGTTTGTTAGTCCCTCCTTGTCTTTATTTGTTACCTCCCATTACGATTGGACCTTTTACTGGTGTTGTTACATGGTCTGCTTTATAAGTCGTGAGCACTATTTTATTTAATGCTCTTCCCCTATTCCACCCACAACCTCGCAGCAGGTCGCCCGCTTTTATTTAAATTTTTACTAATGGCAGTCTGCTTTAACTATAGCGGCCACGCTTTTTTATTTATTTATATTAGTAGCGCAGTCCGAATTTAGCTGCTGCGCTTATTAATTTATTTTGTTTACTAGCGCCGATGCGGCACTTTCACATTTATAGAGGCTGCGCCCTTTTCTTTACACAAACAGCATCTAAAGAAAGGTACACGGCCGACATTAAAGTGAAAGCGTGGCATGGGTGCTTTTACCCCAAAAAAACATCTGTTTGTCAACTTGACAAACAGATGCTTTTTTTTTCTCCATGCCGCATTCTCACTTTAATGCCGGACACGCCCCTTTCTTTAAAAGCAGCTTGTCTAAAGAAAGGGCCGCGGCCTTCATGAATGTGAAAGTGCTGGATGGGCGCTAGTAAAAAAAAAAATATTTGCAATGCAATAGGTCTTGCATTTGCGTGTTTAAGCTATTGCATTGCCAATAGCTTAAACTCTCGTTAATGCGAGACCTATTGCATTGCAAATGCTTGTTTAAGTAAGCTCTCTATTTTAAATCTATTACTTGGGAGACACTTTTACCCTATATGCATAGTGATTTATATTGCCTTCTCTTTTCATAGATAGCACCTTCAGATGTGTTTTATACTTATCCAGATGTGATGATGCCAAGCAGATTGGCTCCATTGGGTAAAAGCGACAACAACATGCTATTAGCTATCTAAATCTCATTAGGTCCTGTGCCCAAATATACACGTCTCGAGTCGGGGTACCACGCGGGTGGAAGGCGTCCCCCCACTTATTTTACTGGGTGGACGCCGTCCCCCCTGCCAAACAGCTGGACTTCACTCTTTTTCTTTCTTTATTTTATGCGTTTTTATATAGCGTCCCTCTCTGGGACGAGATCGGAGCTCACAGCACGCTGCTCATGCGCTGACTTCTCAGATGCAATCGCATCTAATGGGTGAGCGAGGGGAGGCAATGAGCCCGATGGTGCAAGCCACCTTTCGTGATGTCACTTCCTGTCGTGACGTCACTTCCGGTGACAGCGTCCCCCCACTTCTTTTTTTAGGACTTGTGCCCTGCAAATATATCATTGCCACTTGTAACTTTTACTGGGCATCAATTAACTCGTCAAAAAGTTTTCTGCACCACCGTTTCCTGTTCTTTTTATGCACTGAGCACTGCACCTCCCACAGATCTTCAATATTTTTCATACTTTTGTTGCACTTGTATTATTTTCTTTAACATATTTCTGACTGGCCTGCGTTAATATACAGAACTTTTTCCAACATGGACGACTTTTTAAAATTGTTTTCACTTTAGATGAAGCACTATTGCTTTACTTTATGCCCCACCCAGGTTGCTTTTAACTTTTGGGTAGTCCTGTTTTTACTTGACATTTATTGAAAAACAACAGTATATATAATCTGAGCCACGAAAGAGAAATGTACATTTTATGATTCTCTCATCCTCTACGAATAAATGAATAATGCATGCTGCGTCACTTACACGTTTGAATACTGCGGTTTTGCTATATTCGGTTTCTAAAACAACCAACTCAGTTGGCAAAGGCACGCCAAGCAATTTAGTAATTATTCCTAAAATTAACCTGAGGCACAGACTTGGACAAAGGGTTCCCAAACATGCCAACATTTCAGAGCAGGCAAAGTATGAGATTAGGCAATCTCCCTGAATCGGGTCTATTGGCATGTATGACTAACATTCATCATTACATTTTTGGACAGTTTAATAACAGTCCAAACAAAAAAAGAGTTCCAAACTTTGTTTTAGTTTACGCTATGTAAAACTGCCAAAAATAAAATGTTGGGGCCTGTCACATGCTCTAATCTCCCCCTCCAAGAATTAAGACAGTGTTAACCTTTGATTTCTTGGAGGGGGAGGTTGGAGCATGTGTGACAGGTAAAAACATTTTATTTTTGGCAGTTTAACAAAACTCCAAATCTGTATACAGAAAGGAAGGTGCACCAAAATAAAGTCAATTTACTCCAAATGTATCCAGAAAGTATCTTTATTGTCGTAGAAAATAAGAATTGGACATCAGCCAGCGCGTTTCGTTCCACAGATGGAACTTTATCAGGGCTCATACGTTTAAGTAAAGGCAAAGTCTGCCCGCATATTCGAACAAGGGATGTCCTAAACGGTATAGGTAGAAAATATCCTGAGATCTCAATAGCAGTTTAGTTTTATGCAAATGTAAGTTCAACAAATTCGTCCAAACACCCCACAGTAACGGTAACATGTAAAGCGACCAGTATCCTTGATAAGAAACAACATCGGCAGCAGTGCTCCTCATATAGTGATTCGAATTTGTTGAACTCACATTTGCATAAAAACTGCTATTGAGATCTCAGGATGTTTTCTACCTATATTTATCAAAATAGCAATACCTAGGCAACTTAGGGGTCCTGTAAAGATATCAGGTACAATGACACAATGATAATCAAAGCACAGAATACGTGTACAGTGAAGCAGTGTACAGGAAGGATAAACTAGAAAACACGTTCAGCAAAAAAAGTTTTTGGTCTCAAAAAGTACACACTGCCATACTAGTCCCTGGTTATGAAGGCAATTACTTTATTTATGGAAATGCTCATTGAGAAAAATCAGAATGTTATCAGTCACAGTGAAGCCAGCCAGTAAGTGAAGTGGGCAGACCCACTGTCCCATGCTGTATGCCTCACTGGGTGAAAGACCAATGTGAATGACAGTAAGAGATCGATGGAAGAGGATGAACAGCTGAAAACCCTTATACGTATATTATACATGTAATTTTAGTAAAACTAAAAGGTTTTGGCTATTCCCAACCCACACAAGATGCTAAGGATTCCAGGCTTTTGTCTGCTTAATTACTTAATAAAGCTCTGCAATGGCCACGGGGCACCAGCCTAATGCAATACATGCACAAGATTCAAATGATGGAGGCAACTTTGTTAGAAAGGAGGACAGCCAGCATTGTTGCTATCGAGTTCAGTGGAGACAGATGACAGGTAATAAAAAGCTACTGGAGAACTGGTTTCCTAAGGCATGGTGGGGGCAAGGGAGAGAACACCCAAAAGCAAGGCAGACGTAGTGGAATGAACGAGATGGTGGGGTTGAGTACTTATCATTTGGTGAAGTGGGGCTAGACACAGGTACTACAGCCCTGCTGGACTCATCAACGCATGAGTCAGCAAAAGGAGAGTGGTCTTTGAGGGTCAGACCTTAAGATGTCTGTACTTTTACCTGTGTACCAAAAGAACCTTTGGGCTGCTCTGAGGTATTGGGAGAATGTAGTAAGAAATGCGTTACTTACCTGTAACAGCAGTTATCCAGTATTGGTGTCTTTCATAGATTCACATGCCTGAATCATTCCCCGTCGTCGAGACGGGAGCCTCCGGTATATAGAAAAGTAATGTCCTATAGACATACATAAAGAAAAATAGGCCTAAGGGCCTCACCTTAGTAGCCTATCCTTGTCCTTATGCAAAAAGGACCAAACTCTTAGAGCCAGCCAATCAGCTATCACCTCCCTCTAGAACCTTCCCTGCAGGAGCCTCAGTCTCTCAGATTTTCGTACGCACCAAGCTAGGTAGGCGTAATGCAGGTAGAGAGAAAGTGAGACCTTCCAGGGGAGGCGGGAGGGTTGCATGTGAATCTATGAAAGACACCAATACTGGATAACTGCTGTTACAGGTAAGTAACGCATTTCTTATCCAGTATTAGGGGTGTCTTTCATAGATTCACATGCCTGAATCAGAGTAGTTAGCAATACACTATGCACATCTTCGAAGCAATGATGCCATATAATCAGTGATATAACACACTTAGTATCATGCGACTGTAAGCATTAGGATACATCAACATAACCAAATAGAAGAGATGTGCATACCAGGATGGCGGGATGTAGGAAGGCTCACCTCACTGGAATAGATGTCGAAGCACTGCCTGACCCACTGCTGCGTCCTGCAGAAGCTCAACATCCAGGCAGTAGTGCCTGGCGAACGTATGCGGTGACTTCCACGTCGCTGCTCTGCATATGTCCAGAATCGGCACTCCAGCGAACAGCGCTGCTGATGTGGACATTGCTCTTGTGGAATGTGCATGAACCGTGGCATTCACCGGCCGGCCTTGTCATGGCAGAATGCTATCGCTGAAGAGATCCACCTAGATATACTCTGTTTTGTTAGAGGGAGACCAAGCCTTGGTCTACTGTAGGCCACAAAAAGTTGTGAAGACTTCCTGAAGCCTTTCGTCTTGTCCAAGTAAAACTTTATACACCTTTTGAGGTCTAAGGAGTGTAATGTTCTTTCTGCTGCAGTGGTAGGGTTTGCAAAGAAGGAACGTAGAGCCACCGGTTCATTAAGGTGGAAGTCCGACGGGACTTTTGAGATAAAGCTAGGATTGGTTCTCAGGATTACTCTGTCGTTATTAAATAGTAGAAAAAGATGCTGGATTGAAAACACCTGTAGCTCACTGATCCCCCTTGCAGATGTGAGCGTCAGGAGGAGTGCTGATTTCCACGAGGCATACTTTAGGTCAGCTCAGTGTACTGGTTTGAACGGATGTTTAATGAGCTGGTTAAGAACCACATGGAGATGCCAGGTAGGTGGCAACATCCTTACTGGCGGGAAAGATCTGTATAATCGTTTTAGAAATTGCTTAATCAACCCGCTTGACCAGAGCGATGGACTCGTTGAAGTTCTTTATAACGAGATATTGCTGCTAAGTGTACTTTAATGGATGAGTGGGCTAGGCCCGACTGTGCCAGATGTAATAGATAAGTTAATATTTGCTCCGGTGATGTGGAGAAAGGCCGAATTCCGTGATCTGCACACCAAACACAAAAGCGCTTCCATTTCAGGGAATACGTCTTGGTCGTGCTATCCGCCCTTGCTCTGGCAAGAATGTCTGCAGTCTTGTGGAATATTCAGATTGTGGAACTCTCTGAACTCAGGAGCCAGGCGACGAACCTGAGAGACTTCAGATCCGGATGGTGCACTTTATTGTTGTTCATTGTAAGCAGAGATAGATACTGCCGCAGGTGGACCGGCGGCTCCAGGGATAGACGGTGGAGCTCCGTGAACCAATGCCGCCTCGGCCAAGTTGGGGCTATTAAAATTAGAGTACAAGGCTCCACCTAAATTTTGCTGAGGACTCTGGAAAGCATGGGGAATGGGGGAAAGGCGTACGCAACGACGTTGCGCCATGCGATGGAAGATGCATTCCCTAGAGACCCTGACTGGGGATGCCAACTTGCGAAGTGTGGACATTTGGCGTTCATTGTCGTCAAAAAGAGATCGATTTGCGGCGTGCCCCATCTGGAGAAGATCTGGTCGATAATTTGTTGATCTAATTCGAACTCGTGTGACGATGTTTTCTGCCTGCTCAACACGTCGGTGAGCACATTGTCCATGCCTGGGACATATTCCGCTCTTAGGGTTATATTGTGGAGTGTGAGCCAATTCCAGATTATTTTTTGCAACTCGCGAGAGTGTGTCAGAGAGCGTGTCTCTCCCTCTTTGTTGAGGTAGTGCTTAGTCGTGGTGTTGTCTGGCCGGATGAGCACCAGGGAATGTTTTATTCTTGGCAGGAAAGCTTGAAGGGCCAGGAAGACCGCCCGCAGTTCAAGCAGATTGACATGTATTTTCTTCTCCATAGGAGACCACTACCCGCTTATCTGTTGCTCTTGCAGAAAAACTCCCCAGCCTTCCAAGGAGGCGCCTGTTGTGACAACATGAGGAGCAGCCGGAAGCAGGAATGACAAGCCTTGAGACAGGTTTTGAGATTACATCCACCATTGCAGGTCTCCGACCATTTGAGGATTCACTTTTATGTGGTCGTCGAATGACCCTGTGTATTGGACCCACCGCTTCGAGAGCACCTCCTGTAGATTCCTCATTCGTAGTCGACAGTGAGGAATCAGGAGGATACACGCTGACATCATCCCCAGGAGGGATTTGAAGAGACGGACTGTCAAGACTTTCTTCGTGGCTACTATAGCAGCTAGTGCAAGGGGCTTGCTCATCCTCTCTCTGGATGGGAAAGCGTTTGCTGACCGTGTGTCCAGGGTTGCACCTAGGAAACTGATGCACTGAGAAGGTTGTAGGACCGATTTTTCCTGATTGAGGGTGAGACCCAAGCAATCGAAAAGCTTTAAACAGGCGTTGGAAGGCCTGGACGTGTCTTCTAAGGATGGAGCCCTGACCTGCCAGTCATTCAGATACGGAAAGGCTTGGTGAGGGCACTGTCTGAGATATGCCGCCACCGGGGTACGACATTTCGTGAATATGCGCGGTGCAGACTTGAGCCCGAAGGGCAGAACGCGAAACTGCAAGTGTCTGCCCGCTACTGCAAATCGCAAGTACCTTTTTGTGATTCCTGTGAATTGGGAAATGGAAGTAAGTGTCCTGTATGTCCAGGGACGCCCTAAAATCCTGCTGTTACAGTAGTCGCAAGACCTCCTGGATCTTTACCAAGCGAAACAACTGCTTCTTAGGAATTTGTTGAGGGCCCTAAGGTCCAAGATTGGTTTCCACTTCTTGTCTTTTTTCTGGATCAAAAGAGGCAGGAATAAAACCCTTTTCCCTTCTGAGATGGAGGTACTCTCTCTATTGCTCCTGTCTGCAGCATAATCGAGATTTCTCATAGAAGCAGCCGTAGATTTTTGTTATGTCCGCTGTCCTTTACCTTGAAAGGACGACCTCCCAAAAGAGGATTGCTTGTTTTGCTGTTGTTGGCGCCGTTGGTATTGCGGTCTACTCTGGCCCGAACGGCAGGAAGACTTGTATTAATAATTTCCTCTGTAGGAAGACTGTCCTCTTCCTCTATTCTACTAAAGGACTGATCCTTATACTGAAGAGTGCCCAAAGCTCTTGCAGGGTCAGCTTCGTCAATGTTTTGTTCCAAATAGTAACTGGTTAACATATGGCATGTCCAAAATCTGTGTTTGCACCTCAGGACGGAAAGAGGTTGCCTTTAGCCTTCCTTGGAGCCGCAAGACTGCTGCTCCAGCCAACTGGCAGAACCCTATCATAGCGATATCCATCGCGCAGTCTATAGTTTCTGACGCCGATGCTTCACCATCTAGCAGAATCCTCTTTACTACCTCAGTGGATGAACCTGGCAATTCCGACAGCTATGGGGCTATGTGTGCCCACAATTGCTTATGATAACGTCCCAAGAGTGCTAGGGCGTTCGCGGCCTTTACCGTCATTGCCGATATTGAGGAAAACCTGTTCCCAATGTTGTCCACCCTTCTTACCTCCTTATCAGGAGGAAGCGACAGAGGGGCCGAAGGATTCCTGGAGGTCTTCTGGGCCGCCTGTGTCAACATGGAGTCCGGCTTAGTATGTCCTGTTAAACACGCCGGCGCTGTATCTGGCGCCCTATACTTCTTATCCAACTGAGGGATCACTGGTGATACAGAGGAGGGGTTCTGCATGACCCTTACCCCTCTGACTATAAGCAATCGATAATCGGTATTGACCTTACTGCCTTCTTGAGAGGTTCTGTGAAGTCATACAAGAAGCAGACCTGTTCTTGAGAGACCATTGAGATCTTAAAAGGTTGAGCAGCCCTCTCTACCACATTATAAGATTCCAGAATTGTCAGAATTTCCCTCGTCGACGAGTCCGTCGACGAGATCGGCGTCATAGACTATGCCGTCGTAGACGAGCAGTCATAGACGAGGCCGCCGTAGGCGATGCCATAGACGATCCGTTGTAGACGAGGCCGTCGACGACGAGCCATCGCAGAGGAGCAATCGTAGATGAGGCCATCGTAGATGAGGCCATCGTAGATGAGGCCATCGTAGACGAGGCCATCGTAGACGAGGCCATCGTAGAAGAGGCCATGGTAGACGAGGCCATGGTAGACGAGGCCATGGTAGACGAGGCCATGGTAGACGAGGCCATGGTAGACGAGGCCATGGTAGACTAGGCCATCGTCGACACCGTAGACAGGCCGTCGTAGACGAGCAGTCATAGACAAGGCCGTCGATGACGATGCCGTCGTAGATGAGCCATCGAAGACGAGCAGTCGTAGATGAGGCCATCGTAGACGAGGCCATCGTAGCCATAGATAGGCCGTCGTAGACGAGCGTCAGACGAGGCCATCGTCGACGCCATAGACAGGCCGTCGTAGACGAGCAGTCATAGACGAGGCAGTCGTCGACGACGCAGTCGTCGACGAGCCATCGTAGACAAGCCATCGTAGATGAGGCCATCATAGACAAGCCATCGTAGATGAGGCCATCATAGACAAGCCATCGTAGATGAGGCCATCATAGACAAGCCATCGTAGATGAGGCCATCATAGACGAGGCCATCGTAGACGAGGTCATCGCCGACGCCGTAAACAGGCCGTCATAGATGAGCCATTGTAGATGAGCCTCGTAGACGAGCCATCGTCGACGAGCCGCCGTAGACAAGCCATCGTCGACGAGCCATCGTCGACGGGCCATCGTAGACGAGACATTGTAGATGAGCCATTGTAGATGAGCTATCGTAGACGAGGCCATCGTAGACGAGGCCATCGTAGATGAGGCGTAGAAGAGTCCATCATAGATGAGGCCGTCGTAGATGAGGCCGTCGTCGACGAGCCATCGTCGACGAGCCATCGTCGACGAGCCCTCGTAGACGAGCCATCGTAGACGAGCCGTCGTAGACGAGCCGCCGTAGACGAGCCATCGTAGACGAGGCCATCGTAGACGAGGCCATCGTAGACGAGGCCATCGTAGACGAAGAGGCTGTAATAGGTAATGATGATGATTTTTTCGTCGACGATCCTGTTGACGATGTTGGCTTCTTAGTCTTTACCTCAGGAGGTATAGAAGACGCCTTCCTGAAGGGTCTTATGACCAGAGGAGGTGATTTTGACGGCTCAGAAGTCGTCTTTTTTACATGATTTTTCTCCCAAAAGCAAGTCCTGTACTCTCCTTTACCACAGAGTGAGGAGATTTTTAAGAACTGCGCCCAGAAGACCCATGGGTGATCTTTTTGAGGGCCTTCTCAGGATTTTCCCCTGAGGAATGAGTCTGAGGAGATTCTCTTCTGAGGTCTCCTAGACGTTGAGGATAACGCCTCATCACGGACACTGGAGAAAATGAAAAACCTCCTTTCTGGTCTTAGTGTTTGACACCATATTAAAAATCGCCCTTCACGACTTCTCAAAAACTTACTTGAGAAAGTGAGACATACCTTGCAGTCTTTGGCCTGTGGTATAGAAAGTAAATGCGGTCCGTGTGAGGATCAAAGCAGAGCAACCTCTAGAAACAAGTTGCACAGGCTCTTAAAAAATCTTTTCTTCTCCTTACCAGACGTTCTTTAGAGAATGTATTTGAAGATAATCCATAGTAGAAAAGAATCCTTGACAACAAAGTCATTTAATGAAGTGAAAAAAAAAAACACAGAATCTGAGCAGAGCTCAGAGGAGACTCCCTTAGCACAACGTGCGGTAGAAAATCTGAGAGACTGAGGCTCCTGCAGGGAAGGTTCTAGAGGGAGGTGATAGCTGATTGGCTGGCTCTAAGAGTTTGGTCCTTTTTGCATAAGGACAAGGATAGGCTACTAAGGTGAGGCCCTTAGGCCTATTTTTCTTTATGTATGTCTATAGGACATTACTTTTCTATATACCGGAGGCTCCCGTCTCGACGACGGGGAATGATTCAGGCATGTGAATCTATGAAAGACACCCCTAATACTGGATAATGGTTGCTTGTGCACCGTATTTATGATCAAATAGTAGAATTTTGCCATCACTACAGTTCCCTTTCTTTCGCGTGAGGTTCTGCCAGTTTCAGGTACTCCGTCGCTGGAAAAGGCAGGGTCACGTTGTGTATGGTGCTGGCGAATAAAGACCAATTACATCTTAATGCGGTGGGGTGTTGTCCATTACTACAAATAACTTGTCCTTTTGTGCTTCTACTTGCTGTGCGTCCCTACACACAGTTCTCACAAATCTACAATGGGCAGTAGTGGGTCATTAGAACTGGAGAGGAAGAGGAGTACGACTCAGGATATACAGTGTCTGCTCGAGACTCAACAGGAGAGTAAACATAGGAAGGGTCTTGTTATGTATCGAGATGCTGCATCCTCTATGAGTTGCCATGACGGGGGACATACTTCACTCCCCAGAATACACCCATAGTACTGAATCACTCCGCGTGAAACTAGGCACACCCCAACCCACCTTAATCTTCACACAAAAAAAGGAGAACTGGTCACGTTGTGTACTTTTGCCATGGAAAGAGACGAAGGGGCCTTATGCATTGTCATGCATGCGTTGAACGAGTCATGCAAAGTTTTCAATTCACTACTAAAAGAAGCTATTTGCAGTCCACTAAGAGATGGAGTATCTACCTACACATTGGGAAAAGGAAAGACCGAAATAATAATTATGTTAACACAAGAAACATTTTGTGGTCTGTGTCTGCCCTCACTTTCTACGAATCCTTGCAAACTGCGCACTGCAGTGGAGTACTCTGCAAACTCTTATCCAATGGACTGCCAACACCCCTAATCTTGAGGCAGATTGGGCCATTAATGGTCTCTCAATATTACTATTGTTTTTGACCGTGTCTCAGTGCACGCTGGAGCTATAAACCACAATAGAACTAAATAAGCATTTTTATCTCCAACTCCTTCTATAAGAACTTGATTTTTGCCCACTTCTCTTTCTGCATTCCCTCTGAGCAAAAACGGCACACTAAGAGCTTAGAGTTTTGTGATTGGAGGATGAAAATAAATACAGGTTGCCACTAAATATCCCGTCATTTTTAAACATAGCACCATCACCACAAGGGAAATAAGCTAATTTGCTCCACTTCCTCCCCTATGATTACACAATCGTCATATAACAAATAGCTTTCCACTATCTGACATTTCTCGGTTTCACCCCTAAAATGCACCCTTAACCTCTCCCCGACCCGCCTTGGGATTGACATGCGATTACAATGCATGGGCTGTTCATGGCAGACCCTGGAAAAAGACTGAAAATGTGATCAATGTCTCCATTAGCTTCACAGAAATGCAAGTGTGCGAGATCCTGGGGGGCGATGTGGGGGAGCGTAAAATAGCTTGTGTGGTTCTGGCCAGAATCACAGGAAGCAGAACATATCCTTTAGAGAACATGCAATTTTCATTTGAAAGGCATTCCTGCATTTTGCTCTTGCCACAAGAGTAAACTACGCCGACATAACAACCACTACCCACAAGAGGTAAACAAAACGCAAGGCACATTTCTGAGCAGGCTCATTTATTTCGGTGCCTCAAATAACCAAAACCACTGTCTGTCCACTTTTCGTGGAAGATACATTAACTTCCGCATGGTGTACAGTTGACTGTGAAACTGTACACAGCAATAAGTAAAAAAAAATGATTGAACGTTTCATAAAAACTACAAAAAAGGTCAAATATATTTAGGTCTGGACCTACTTACTTTCTCTTACAAGCAAAAATCATGTTACACATACCGACGAAAACGTTTCTTTATAAGAAACAAAAGTCTACACAGACGACATCTATTGCCAGAGAACAACAAAACTAATTAGACTATCCAAGTATCCTGACGTCTTCCCTCAGGCTGAAATAGGGGCGTAACGCAGGACCCTGCGGCGCAAGGGGTTCCCCAACCCTTCAGGGGGCCACCACTCAGTTTCAGTCCAATGAATATCTGTGAGATATGGTACAGTCAGGGGGCCCTGATTATATTCTGCAGGGGAGGCCATCACTTTGTGTTATGCCACTGAGCTGGGAGTACCACATGACAACCAAGCCCCACTGCAGGTCACTAACCCAAACTTAGTCACTCTAAGTCATGGCGAGGCCCACCCAGTACAGTGCAGGGGGCCACGGTCAACAGAGCAGGCTGGGGCCATCCGCAAAAGCACCCAGCCAGACTGCTCTTCAAACCCACAGCTACAAGTGACCATACACATATTTAAATATTCAAATATTAGTGGGTGGAGTGATGGTGTATTTGCTGGTGAGAGATTTTGGACTGCCTTGGGCTAGGTCAAGAAGCTGAGTGAACCGCCCCAGAATACACATTGCTTGCTCAAGCTCCTACAAGGAAATACAAGGGAAGTTGTCATGTATTTTTGCCGTCTCTCAACTACCCAAATTACAAAAGAGCTGTGGAATACACAGAGAATCTAGCAACCCCATTCTCACCTTCAAGTCACAACAAATATGGGTGCATGTTTGAACCTCCAGCTAGCCAATCACTAAAAAAACAGATATGAAAAAAAACCTCTCCCCCTAAGGGGCAGAAAGCAAACATGCACTTCCTTAACATTGGTCATACGATCTGCCTATTTGGTCTCTTTGTTGTCCCTTCCCTGTGGATGCCAGCGGTATTCAGACATAAGGAAGCAAATCTAACATGTGAAAGGAATCGGGATGACTAAAAGGCTAGGGTGGAAAAATATAATTTTCTGCACAATCTCTCTATCACCACCTACAATGACACCGGTGATGTAGCAAGAGGGCAGGTCGAACGAGGACAACATGAAATGTCAGTTTGCCTAAGGTGGAAGAAGTCCTGAGGGCCGGCCTATGATAGACCTAACGCCGAGGCAAGGATCACCATGAAACAAATCTGAGGACCAAACTGGAGTGATAAAGGTACTAAAACAAACTTCGAGAGAAAAGCACGACAAGGAAGGAGAATAGAGTGAACTGAAAGGTACAAAAGTAATACTTGGCTACAACATGTTTTTAATTTGCATCATTTGCCACTTTTAAGGACTGTTTCCATTACAAACACAACCCCATTCAGTTTCACAGGTAATACATCATTTTCCGGTACAAATGTACACTTAGGGTTGCTGGCTTAGAATCGATCAGCAGCACTTGCTCTAATGCAATGCATGGAAAGTCCACTATAGCAAGGACGATAGATGTTGAGGCTTCCATTTCCCTTTGCATTGGCTCTCTTTCCTTTCAGAGAAAGTGCTACACATATATTATTTGTGTACACTTGGGCCATGTCCAGCAATTCTTGTTTGATCAATGTCGGCTACACTTTATAAGTGCATTTGTATTAGTTCCTGAAATTAATAAATCATACGCTTGGGAGTTAGGACTATTCTTCATTTTAATAAATCATGGCATGTAAACAAACACTTTGATTTCATAAACACCGAAAATGCCATATTTTTAGATGTACCTTTTGCTCTTTGGGATGAAGTGCTATTTGACTGTGTGGCAAACTAGTAATAGCTTTTTAAAGATATAATGGCCAACGTGATGTCAGAAAGAGGAGTGGGGATCTTGTGTTTTTACAAAATTAAACAAACGAAGCAATCAGGCAGATGTGGTGCTGTAATTGTTATAGTGGAGCAGAAGGCTGCATCTCAAACCAGTCGAAATTCCAGATTGCAAAAGCCTGCTGTTTGCTACATCACTTTCCCCCACAATTAATTTTTCACGAGTTTCGTTGTATAGGCCCTAGTAGTTAGTATCTCCATTACCTCCCCGAAAAGACCGCAAACCTGACTAGCAGTACAGCAAACTTCCCCCCATGGGAGATTTTAACCTCCACCTGGAGGAACCGGCTGGTATTCACGATACTGATCTCAAAGAATCTTCTGATCATACAATTTTCTAAAATAGTTTCTGGTCCCACACACGAGAATGGACATTTACAGGACTGTTTTTCTGATTATAATTGTTTAAAGGCCCAGGACCCTCTATCCTTAATCTGGTCAAACTACTTTATGATTCCCTTAACCATTGAAACACCTTATCCATTCTCAAATTGCAAACCATCTACCTGGAAAGGAAGTCCATGGTCCACAACTGCCTAGTGAAGCTTGGAAACACACTCTCAATGAATCAAGACCTACTTAAGGCCTAGCTCCTATTGTAGCAAACAACATAATCTCACAGTGGATTACTTCCACTCTTGACCAAGTTAATCCACAAAAAAACCTATACCAGAAGAGCGAAAGATAAATCTACACCCTGATATACCCCCAACCTCCGGAAACTCAAACAAGATTATAAAAAAGCAGAAAGGGTCTGCAGAAGAGACTATGGTGGGGGTAAGCAAACAAAACCATGAGTAACCATGGGAGTCTACCATGCTGAAATAAAAAAAGCTCAAGTCTCATACTTCGAGGAAAAATCAACTGTGCAAAAACTCCTCCCGCAACATGTTTTGCATAATCAAAACACTATCAGAACCCTTCTCTACTGGTCCCTCCCCTGAACCCTCCCTGTCTCAGTGAAATGACCTCGCAAGATTTTTTTAGAATAAAATCCACAAATTATAAAAGAATTTTTAATCATCCACAGAATCAAGAAATGTCATAAGGACGCCAAGCTGGGCATAAACCAGCGCATGTTCAGTGTGTTTCCCCCTATGAAAATAGTCACACAGATATATTGAGCCATTTAAGATCTGGGTCCCCCAAAGATCCGGGTCCCCAAAGATCCAGCTCCCCCACAGATCTTAGCCAAATTGGCGATCAGATATGCCCCACCTTGTTAGAAATGGCTAATCTATCCTTGGCTGTGGGAATAGTTCTGGTTGCATGGAAACATGCCATGGTCAAAACACTGTTAAAAAACTTCCTCTGGACCCCCTTGACTTTGGTAAATATCGAATAATTTCCCTGTTTCATGGGATACGTAAAATGCTAAGAACAAAATGTAATCTTATGCGCTACAAATTTATTGAAACCCACGATATTTTGCACCCCCACATAGACCGGACTTCGGACTTACCATGACACAGAGACCGCTCTTCTGGCAGTGGTAGAAGAGGCAAAAACACTGCTAGATCAAGGAGGCTTAGCAGCCATAATCCTCCTAGATCTTAGTTCAGCATTCGATATGGTGAAACACAAAATCCTTGCTGAAAGACTGCAGAATGCTGGCATCTCAGGAGTAGCTCTTTTCTGGCTGAAGTACTTCCTGGAAAACAGGTCTTTCCAGGTTTTTGACGGAGGCTGAAGATCCAATACATTCCACTAAGAATACGAAGTACCACAGGGCTTGTCTTTGAGCTCTACCCTATTTAATGTTTATATGAGGCCACTTACAGAGATTGTTCTTTTTGGGATATCGATATTAACATACACAGACGATACCCAATTGGTCTTCTCTCTCACTCAAAGCCAGAACTCCCTTTTTTTCAGCAGAGGCTCCTGCCTAGAGAAAGTATCAGGCTGGATGACCAGCTCCTGCCTCAGATTAAACAGAGGAAAAAACAAGATCATGATGTTCGGTAATACCCTGACCTCCCTCATGTAATCTAAACTGGCCAAGTAGTCTTGGCCCCCTCCTAACCCAAAAACGGTAATAAAAAATCTAGGTATGTAGCAGTACAAATCCTTGAATTTAAACACCCAAGCAGTAAAGCCATTTGTTTTGGCCTACTAAGGGTGCTTCGAAAAATTCTCCCTCTTCTTCCCCCATCACGAAGCGGCTAATGGTCCAGGCTATCATTCTTCCTCGCCTGGACTATGGCAACTCACTTTACTTGGGTGCCCCAAAGGACAAAGAACACTGCAAGTGATACAGAACTGTGCCGTCCAGACTCTGTGCAACCTACCTAGACACCAATCCACTCGATAAACTCTTAAATCCATTCTTTGGCTTCCAGTGGCTGAGAAGATTACGTTTAAATCACTCTGACTCGTCCACAGGGCCCTCCTTGACAAAGGGCCTATGATCTCCCATTCTTTAGTATCACCCTACCTTCCCGGGAAAACTCTGCGTTCTACCATGGCCCATCTAGCCATAGTTCCTAGGGTCGGATTGGCAAAATCCGGAGGGCACTCTTTTGCCTACAACGCTGCTAAATTCTGGAATAGCTTTCGGCTTTCCTTGAGATCTGCTAAAATGGAACTTCCTTTTCCAAAAACTCTTAAAGATCAGGCTCGCCCAGAACAGATCTCTTTTACCCTCATGCCGCACCACCAGCACTGGGATGCTTATGGGTAGCCATGAGCTATATCAGTGCAGTAAAAAAAAAATGAGCAGGGGCCATGAGATTCAATCAAAGCTCGTTTTCTATAATGTACAGGCATCTCCACAATCCAAGTACATTCAGCACCCCAAGACCAACATTTTGTTCAATGTGGTAGTTCTGGTGCTGATTGTGTCGTTGTGCCGTGATCCTCCCTCTCTGATTCTCTCCTGTCTAGCAGCACACTACAGGGGGAAAACCCATGACTCATGTCTAGCTCCATGTCCTAATGCCTGTGGCTGCTGCTAGTTCCCTTGCCTCAACGGTATTCAATGGGAGAACACTCCCTTGTGTCCAGTTTCCGATTCAGCCACTCCTCCACCTTCAAAATGACATACAGTCATTTTTATGTCTCACTTCTTAAAAGTTGGCTGTCCCTCTCCGTGAACTACCACCATCACTGTCATGTGATATCACTTCCACACTCTACTACAGTAACTAACTCATTACTGTTCCTAACCAAATCTTATCTCAGTTCCTCCACCACATGCAGTCCCAGTACACTGACCAATCCCAGGGGGATCTGATGAGAATCAGATTCTGCACATTGGGTACGTCCAGGTTGAATACACTTCATCAAATGTGTTCGGAACGCTCACTGTAAGCCATACATCCCACGAGGTACAACTCAATTCATCATTTCACATCGTTCTCAACATCAAGGCAAGGCTTTCCATAATGTACAGCATGCCCAAACTTCGCCTTACATATTCCATTTCATAATTATATGCTTGGCAAGATGAGGTAGCGTATTTATGTTTTTAACCTCGTTTGTCCCTGGTCTAGTCCAAATACGATTGTAACAACATAAATCCTCATCTTCTTTAGATCAAGGATCTCACAATCTGGCCTAAACCGACAGTTGGAGGTATGATAACCAAGTTAATTAGTATTTGATCCTTTATTCGAATGTCAAAAATGGTTACTCCAGGTTGGACTATTTTCAGCTAATCGAAAGGGGTAGTGGGGCGTGGGCAAGAAGGCGGATTGGTAGGATGCACTGTCCTGCTCCTACGTCTGACTGCAGCCACTTAGAACATATACTGCATTTCCCGGCCCTGGAGAGGGGGACAATTAAAGTGGTGCCATGCCGGTGAGATTGACAGGCCTAGACACGGGAGCTACACTGCTTTGCGGGGAAAAGTGACACTCCTCTGGACTGCGGAGGGCACATGACACACAGCACTGGATCCTGAGGCCCCTGCACTGAGAGGGCAGGCAGTGGGGGCTATAAGCAACGCCCATAGCTGAGAAACACCATGGTATCAGCCAGAGAGAAAAAGGAGTGTTCGCTCAAGGAAATGTTCATGCGGTCAGCTGGTGCCCCGGCTGAAGAGAATGCGCAGCAGCCATAGCCAACCATAGTGCCTGAAGGGGAGAGGAGGAAGCCCCACTAACAAGATACTTTATGGAAGTCCTCTTTGCGTTTCTACGGGAAGACATCCAAGCAGTGAGGAGAGAATTAGGCCAAGACCTCAAGGAGGTCAAACGCGATCTCGCAGGGGTGGGCGACAGGGTGTCCACTCTTGAGGAGCATGAGACTAGCCGAGATGAGGAGATGGAACACTTACAGCAAGAGGTGCTCGGTCTGAGAGAGCAACAAGCTGCCCAACAGGCGCACAAAGAAGATGGGTGCAGGTACTGCTAACTATAACTGTGCACATTTAAGTGATCATTTGGCTCCAACCAATGAGTGTTAAAGCAGGTAGGTGCAGATGAGTAGCAAGTGAAACTGTAGCCCTACATATATAATAATAATATACACAGCCAGTAATCACTTTCAAACCTGTATAGACTAAGCTTCTTTTTTTTTTTTATTTTTTTTATTAAAAGGCATCAGCAGAGCAATCACATTACAGAGGAAGAAATAAACCAGGCATCATGGGAACAATAGGCAAAATCAACATTACAGAATATTGCTTGGAAAGTCTAGGGTTGGGGGGGGGGGGTCTTTGTTACCAAGGGCGAGGGGCAGTTGACATACATCACCCCGATAGGAATTCCACAAGCCCCATATGCGAGCCCACTTCTTAGGGCAACCCCGGGCCACATATACTGTTTTTTCTCGAAACATTGACCCGTCCAAATCTTTCTCCCAGTATCCCACTGTAGGAGGGAGTAGGGCTCCCTACTGTGGGCAATATTTCTCTTAGCAAGCATCAGCCCCAAAGTGACCCATTGTGTTGTGTAGTCGTTGAGATCTGTCGGCTCCCAGATATTTAATAAGCATCAGCGAACTTCTAAGTGGAGACGTGTGGACAAGACTGCATTGATGATGTTGTGTATATTGCGCCAATAAGGTTGAATAAGCCCGCATTCCCAAATTATGTGCATAAAGGTGCCCACCATGCCACATCCCCATCTGCAGTCACCCCCGTCCAATCTCCCCATCCGTACCAACTGGGGCCTGTCACATAAACCCTGTGGAAGATTTTAAGTTAGACTAGTCGGAGGCGAGCAGGTATCGCCACGATTCTGGGTGAGGATATGGCCTCCTGCCATTCCTCATCATCCATCTCGATTCCATCTTTGGATCATTTCTCTCGAAGTGTTTGAAGATGGTCCGGCATGTTATTTATATGCTTTTTATATATTAATGAAATAGCTCGATCAGGGATGTGGCCGTTGAGTGCTCTATCTTCCATCGGGGAGGATTCGGGAGGGGTGGTACCACGCTGCAAATGTATGCGCAGGGCGTGCCTAACCTGCATGCAACGGAAAAGTTCAGAGTCGGCCAACTCAAATTGCTGTTGCAGTGTGGTGAATGGTTTGATGTCCGACTTGCCCCACAGATCACCTATACGCGAGAGCCCTATGAGGTCCCATTTGTCAAACCCCAGGCATTTCCACAAGATACCCAGCTGTTCCAAGTCCCATAACGGTGTTGCGAGTGTCAGTCTGCGCTCCCAACCCAGGCCTTTGGAGGCAGTGTGCCAGACATGAACCAAGTGTTTGGTGGAGCCCGTGAGTGTTGAGCGTCGTGGCTTCGAGTAAAGGGCTCTATTGTAGTTCCCGCCGGAGAGGAGCCACCTGTCTATGCTGTAGCCTGGGTCCCCAAGGAGGGAGTAGATGCCATGGTTGATGGAGGCCAGGTGAGCCGCCCAATAGTACTTTTTAATGTCGGGGAGGCTGATGCCCCTATCGTACCAACTCAGGAAGAGCTTGCTGAGAGCGATACACGGCTTTCCATCCCATAAAATCTCACTGGGGGCCCTCCACCTCCCTGGAATAGAACGACAGGACCGGGTCAAAGGAATTCTGTAGGACATATAAAAACCGGGGTATGGACATCATCTTAAAAAGGGCCGCCTTTCCCAATAGGGAAAGGGGAAGCGACTTCCAGTTGCTTATGTCTTTTCACAGCCTAACTAAGGGGGGAGATGGTTCTGGGTATAACAAAGTGAAGGATCCAGAGATAAAAAAATCCCAAGTATTTGAAGCCTTCAGTGCGTATCTGTATTGGACACCCCTGTGGTGAGTAGACTAAGCTTCTTGTGGAAATATAAACCAACTCATCGGGAACTACATACAAAATACTCTAGCTTAGTAAGAGAAATCAAATGGATCATGTCACTGCGCACACACAGTGTAAATTGCTGCTAGGGGTTTTGATGCACCATAACCAGACCGACAGAACTGGAATCCTAGAAAGGAAACACCGCCATGGAATTCTGTGCAACACTTAGCATCCAGTCTGTGATTGTTTACTCTATTTAACATCAGTGACATTGCAGGAAAAACAAAATCGTCCTAGTTGTCGTAGATCGGTGTTATGCCCTCATTCCATTAGGTGGCCTAGTAGACTTATGAGGTAGCTTTAAAATATAAAACAAAACCAAAGAAGGAGAGACAAGTGAGTGAGCCTTCTCTGACTCCCGTCATAAAAATCCCAAAACTCACAAAAAGAGAAGAACTAAATAACATCACAAAAGAGACCCTGCCGTCAATTATTCTGTCTGTGTTACTATCCAAAAGAGAACGTAGGGAAGGGGTTAAAGAGCTTTAAAATTTGGCGAGGTCGATTCAGACCTTTACATTTTCTTCCGAAATCAAATTAAAAAATAAGCAAAATTATGCTTAGTTATAAGGAATAAAGCACACACATTGCTTAATCGACAACGGATAATTCAGTTTGTGTTTTCTTCTAAGATTAGATCAATAACATTATCTCTCACGTTGTTTCTAAACCACTTTCCTGGCTGCTATATCATTCGTAATGCGTTTTACCATAATAACAGTATTAAGTCATTGACAGGAACCTCCTTAAAACTCTTTGGCAGTTCCTCATTTGTCAAAGTACAAGCAGTTTATTTAGCTACAATAAAACATTTCAATTTCACACTTGCATTCTGTTGTCTAAGCACTTAAGAACTTATCATGTACTGCCACATGGCCAGGTACTTGGCCAGAATAATACATGACTTTCAAGCCATGGCAAGTTAGTGGAATGACAAATAGTCCCTTGCTCACTTTGCCACTGGATTCAAGCAAGCCTGGCTGAAGACGGCTGTAATGCCAGAAACTGGTCCTAGGGAGCTTGTTTCTGGTCCAGGGAAGGCATGGCTTGGCAGTTTGGGCTGGACTGTTCCCATGAGGCACAAGGTCAGACTGATTTGCATATGGCCATGTCTGAACTGGGGTGGCAGAGTGGGCTAAAGAATGGTGATGGATTAAACCCAGATCTGTTGACTGGGTGTGAGTGTTTGATTGGTTCAAATGCTCCGTCCATCACCACCCCCTATTGTACCGCTTTGTTCGCCATAAGTTGGCAGGGTATGCTCAGATGTGAGTCCCTTGCTTACTTTGCCACTGGATTCAAGCAAGCCTGGCTGAAGACGGCTGTAATGCCAGAAACCGGTCCTAGGAAGCTTGTTTCCAGTCCAGGGAAGGCATGGCTTGGCAGTTTGGGCTGGACTGTTCCCATGAGGCACAGGGTCAGACTGATTTGCATATGGCCATGTCTGAACTGGGGTGGCAGAGTGGGCTAAAGAACGGTGATGGATTAAACCCAGATCTGTTGACTGGGTGTGAGTGTTTGATTGGTTCAGATGCTCCGTCCATCACCACCCCCTTTTGTACCGCTTTGTTCGCCATAAGTTGGCAGGGTATGCCCAGACGTGAGTCCCTTGCTCACTTTGCCACTGGATTCAAGCAAGCCTGGCTGAAGATGGCTGTAATGCCAGAAAACGGTCCTAGGAAGCTTGTTTCCGGTCCAGGGAAGGCATGGCTTGGCAGTTCGGCTGGACTGTTCCCATGAGGCACAGGGTCAGACTGATTTGCATATGGCCATGTCTGAACTGGGGTGGCAGAGTGGGCTAAAGAACGGTGATGGATTAAACCCAGATCTGTTGACTGGGTGTGAGTGTTTGATTGGTTCAGATGCTCCGTCCATCACAACCCCCTTTTGTACCACTTTGTTCGCCATAAGTTGGCAGGGTATGCTCAGACATGAGTCCCTTGCTCACTTTGCTACTGGATTCAAGCAAGCCTGGCTGAAGACGGCTGTAATGCCAGAAACCGGTCCTAGGAAGCTTGTTTCCAGTCCAGGGAAGGCATGGCTTGGCAGTCTGGGCTGGACTGTTCCCATGAGGCACAGGGTCAGACTGATTTGCATATGGCCATGTCTGAACAGGGGTGGCAGAGTGGGCTAAAGAACGGTGATGGATTAAACCCAAATCTGTTGACTGGGTGTTGATGTTTGATTGGTTCAGATGCTTCGTCCATCAGTACCACCCCCTTTTGTATTGCAAATATTTCAGCCATATGGCTTATGTGCAGCATTGCTAAAATTCTAAGTCAGGACCAGAGGCAGGGACTAAACCTCTCAATTTCACTTTATTCTCCAACAGCAGAATATCAATGTCAATTCCCCCCTCCCCCCAGCGCCTTGAGACCCCCACGGGTGAGTAGTGTGCTTTACAAATCCCTGATTGAGTTATTTATTTAATTAATGAATTGAGTTTTATATAGCGCTGGCTAGACCCGGAGGTATCAGAGCGTTTTACATAAGGAACAGCGTGTGACAAGTTACAAAAATATTCACAATTAATTACAGAATGATTACATATTCAAAACAGGAGTTATTAGCGAACACAAAAACAGGATCTAAAAAGGCAAGGGAGAGCAGGGAGTCAACATGAAGGAGACAGCAGCGGAGAAGACGAGACATATGTCCGAAGTCCGTCTGGGTATGTAACGGCCATAGCGGTGTGCCAGAGCCAGTCTCCCCTATAGCTGGCGGAACAGCTCCACTGGGAATCGGTCATGCGGTTGGACTCCGCCGGATAAGAGTGAAGATCAGGATGAGTTCAGAGACAGGCGAGTGGAGATGGCAAGGGTGGCAGCATAGGAAAGGGTGTGTAAATTGGCTGCCATCTTGTAGCCATGCAAGTCGGGTCAGTTGATTTCCATGATTCTGTAGCTGGGATTGTCTCTGGGTCTTTGGTTAGTTTACTCAGCTATCTCAATTATCCTAGTAGAGCATCGGGACCCCCATTGTCTAATGGGACATTGTCCCTCACGGGCGGAAATACCTTGTTGGGTGCCATTTTATGGTCAGGCTCCAAAGGATCCAGTTAGAAAGTAGTTGCTGAGTTTTATTGAGGGTAAAATTAGACACCATCAGGTTCTCAAAACCTACATTGGGATTGTATATGGCTTTTTATTTCATTCACCCACTCACCCTCTCAAGAGAGCGTCCGCTGTGTATCTCGTAGGACACTGCCGGTCGTGCTAGAGTACCCCTCCCACTATAGCAGTGACCGTGCCATGTTAGCAGAGCTGGTACGCGAGATGGGTCAAAAGTGGCACTTTGAGGTGAGGGGTGGAGGGGTAGATTGCTGGTTGGAGCGGGGGTCGATGGCATTACGGTGCGCTTCATTCATCCCCAGGTGCTTATTTGCAACTCCCCGGGCACCATTTTAGATTATTCAGAGGGAGGGACGTCACAGTAGATATTTCAGCTGAGGCCGATCAGGGAAGGGTGAAAATAGTCTCCGCGAGCTCCGTCTAAGTTCCGGTTGTGGAAACTGGTACAGGAAGGTTGCCAATGCGGTGAAAACGCCGATTTGGAGGCTGGATAGAGGGTTGGCCATGGAGCATCAGCCCAGAGCAGCCAGAATGGGAGATGGCTCCTCCTCCTCCTATTGATTGAACCTTAACATTACAACTCCCATGATTCAAAGCGAAAAAGGTAGTCTTTCCATAGCCTATCACAGTCCAACCACCATGTATTAAACAGTCTGTCAACAGTCCTTCCTCCTCCTGGTTTTTCTCTATACTTTTCTTTGAGTACTATTGTCATTATTGTTATTGTATGGGCTTTGTTGTTATTTGCCCCGTGTTTTAGTGCGGCACACCGCAAGGGTGGTGTAATAACCATCTCTTAACCCTGCAGTGAGCGTTAACAGTGGTTGCATCATCAGCTTAGTCTCCTTCTAGCTCTGCTACAATACAACCACAATCTAAGAGCGGGCGCGTGGGCCAGAGGATGCAGAGAAAAGTAGATTGCTTCTCCCACTGGATACTCTGGCCTAGAGCTGCACATCTCACTATGTTGGGTCTGTACTAACATGCGCTCAGCGGGAAGAGCCCGGTGCGGTTACGCTCTATCTTTTATGGGCACAGTGTCCCAGGTCTAGCTCCTCCTCCAGCAGTGGATTTGCTTAGCCCCGGGTAGAATGGGATTAATACTACAGGTGGAGCTACACTGCACTTCGCTTGGTCATCTTGGCAGTAACAAAAATAAAACGCAGGTATGAGTTTAAATACCTTAGGGTCATGCTCGGCTCTTATTTGTTTGCATTAAATATTCAAGCAGAGGATTTGAAGAGGAATTTATTCACTGAAATGGGACCATAGTTCAGGTGGTGGGTGCCTCAGTAAAAACCAGTAACAAGTGCTCTGTAACCCTTTGGGAGGACACTGCTATATTCTAGCTGTTAATCAACTTGAACCACTCCCTTTCAGGGAGGACACAGGTTTCCCAAAGAGAACTATGAACCCTGAAGGCCAGAGGGCTTGTGTTCCATCAATGCAATATCCAAACGCAAAAGGGAACAACCTGATGGGGTAAGATGCCTTTGGAAGGCTTATAGATACTTTTTTGACCTGGCCTAAGGCTACACATGACAACACAATAGATAGAAGATACCCTGGGTGGTTGGACAGCAGCGCTAATTCCAAAAAGCAGTTTGATCCAATTTCTAACCCTGTGGGCAAGGACAACACAAATAGCAATGATTCACCAATGGACTCTGTTAATGGATAGGACAACAGCAGACCATTGTGAGTCAGATGAGCTATATGGATGTTGGTCACAATGTGTGCTTAGCAGCACAGTGCTTTCGTGAGATAGGTGGGACCCACCGGAAGAGGATTCTATTTTTAGTTAAGTAGTAGCACTAGTACCGCTGTCCCAATTTTCAGTATGCTGATCAATCAACAACCAGGTTGGTCTCCCAAATGACAGGCTCAAGAATCAGACTGCCCATGTAAATATAGACTTTGCATATTGCCCAGTGGTCAGTTGCTCAGTGCAACCAGCAAGAGAGATACAATGGTCCTCTGTTCAGCCTTCAGTATATGATGATTCTTTACTGAAGCTGATGCAACTCCTTGTTTGAGCCCTTATTTAAATAGGAACCAACCAACAGAGTGCAGGAGCCACTGAGATATCATGCAGTAACAATAAATATAGACGAGAATCCAATCTATATTTTAGAGTGACATGTCCAGCCGGACAGAGGTCACTCAAGTTTACTCAATAAACAAGTATCCAACATATAACATGAATACCTTCCACAATGCCCCTGTGAGGTACACAAGCCTGTGCCCAACACTTGCGGGGTAAGTACAGGTGAGGAAGTGGTAGAGAAAGTTTAAAGGCAAAACAACGTTTTTCTGCTTACACATTCATTGCACAGAAAATATCAAGTTGCACCATTACATTAATTTCACAATCAAATATGTTTGTATATGGTGCATGAGCAAGTCGACGGCGTTTCGGTTCCCCTAGAGGATAATTGGAACCATCATCAGGACAAAAACAAATTATTTGCCTTATAGCACTAAACCTCAAATTGCCTAAAGAAAAATAGGGAAAGAGTAAGAAAAATGACATTTAAAAACCAGGACAAGTAACATTTAAAATTTCATGAAGTGACTCTCAGTGAAAGGTGTAAAAACATACTCCTTCCATGCACAGTGAAATTATTGCGCTATCTTCTACAGGTGAATAGACCGGTGTTGGCTATGAAAATGAAGATCTTATTCCATCTCGCAGTACGACGTGAACCGGCGAGTTTCAGCGCGAATATTCCATGCAATACGTAGTGAACAGGCATGTTTGAGCAGAGTGAGCACGGTGCTAGGGGGCTGCAGTGTCTATATAGAGCAGTGAGGGGACGGAATGACTAGGAGCGCGTGCTTACCGAGGAAGTACAAACTTGGACCCATGCGAGTCGATGCTCAGTGTGGTCCGGTACTGCCAGCCTCTATAATCCAAAAAATTACTACATGTTAGAGGTCAGGCTCCCATAAGCCGGTTGAGGGTCTAATAAAGTGAAGAGGAAGCTAAAGCTAAAAGCGAGTCTTACCGAGTAAAAGGCTGCCAGGGTCCGCGTTACTCAGTCGCAACCGGACGACGCCAGGGTAAGCCTGTAGGAGTCAGGAAGCATATTAGAATCCGACCCTCGCACTGTCTAACAAAGTAAGGGGCAGTGCCAGACTATGAAGCTTACCTGAATCGGCGTTCATGGGGGTATTCCCTGGCGTGCTGTTGTGCTCAATCCAGGAAGTAAAAGAAAGGGCGGGTGTAACGTGATTGCCCAGTGCTCGTGAGGGAATGGTCATAGAAATAAACAAGGGGTGTCAATTGCGAGAACCATCTTAGGTGAGGTGATAACCATGCACAGTGACATTTCAAAAACCATATTTTGCTGGCAACATTTCTGGAACAATAAGTTGTACAGTACTAATTCCAAAGTTTCGAAAAGGAGTCATGAGTCTGATCAGTCTAAATTAGCGCAGTCCATTCCTCTTGAAGATTCAAGCCCGAATTCAGGCTGTCTGTCTTCAATATCCATTTTAATTCTTCTCTGTTCAGCAGGCGTGATAGGTCGCCCCCTCTTGGTGGTATCCGGATTTGTGTGATGACCATCCAGCGAATTTCATTTTCAGTGTGCCCACTGCTTTCAAAATGTTCAACCAGGGGTGCATTTGCAGTTTTGCACCTAATGCGGCTCCGATGCTGGGATATCCGTTGTTTAATCTTTTGTTTTGTTTGGCCCACATATATTAGGTTGCATGGACACAGAATAGCATAAATGAGATTAGAGCTATTACAGTTCGTCAGAGTACGCAGTTCATTTTTCACATTTTTATACACAAATTCTTTACTCTCAATTGTCAGGTCACAAACCACACAGGAGCCACATTTAAAATGGCCCAAAACGGGTGGTAGTGACCAATGATCATGTAGGGTAACACTCCTACCAATTGAAGGTGGTAACGCTGCCCTCACCAATTGATCTTTAAGATTTTTACTTTTCTTGAAAGCAAAGAGTGGGGTGTCCCAGTTTAGAGAGCCTGAATTCACAATGTGCCAGTTTTTTCTTATGCATTGTTTTACCCTATTGGATATGGAAGAAAATGTGGTCACACACACTACTTTATTCTGACTCTCACTTTGTCTAGGCTCCAAAAGAACCTCGCGAGGACAGTACCAAGCTCTTTTCATAGCGTGTTTTATTAGACGCTTGGGGTAGCCTCTAAACCTGAGTTTCTCAGATAGTGTAGCCGCCTCAGTAAAATAGTCCTCTTTCTTAAAACAATTCCTTCTCAGCCTCAGGAATTGTGAATAAGGTAGACTATCCCTAAGTGCTCTCGGATGACAGCTGTTATAACTAAGGAGGGTATTCCTCTCAGTAGATTTGCGAAATAGGGATGTATATAGGAGGCCCTCATGATGCTGAATAGTAAGGTCTAGAAAGGGTATGCTTTCTTTGTGGTGAGATAATGTAAAGGTAAGGCCATTGCAGTTATTACTAAGCCAGTGTGTTAGGCCTGGTAAATCTTCAACAGCGCCATCCCAAATTAAAAAATGTCATCTATGTAGCGTTTCCAGACGTGTATACCCTGGTGAAATGGATTACTGTCCGACAGTATAGTATGTGTTTCCAACCAGTCCATATATAAAATTGCCAGGGTAGGAGCAAAAATGGCGCCCATGGAACAACCACGTACCTGCTGGTAGAAATCAGTGTCATAGAGGAAAAAATTCTGTGTAAAACAGACCTCCAATAGTTGTATTATGAATAGGGTAGGTACCCTGTGGGGACGAGTCCTTGTGTTCAGTATGCTTTCCATTACAAGCAATGAGTCTCTCTGAGGGATATTAGTATATAGAGACTCTACGTCTAATGTACATAGAGTCTCATGTTCAGGGTCAAAAGAAAGGTTCTCAACCAAATTAATCATGTGCATGCTATCCCTAATATAACACGCAGTTGTTGGCACAAAGTCCTTCAAAAAGAAATTAACATAATGGCCCAACGGTTCCAAGACTGACCCACACCCAGACAGTATTGGGCGGCCCGGGGGATTGTCCAACCTTTTATGGATTTTCGGCAATGTATAAAGAACAGGAGTTCTCGGGGTGGCAGTGTTCAGGAAATTAAATTCATGCTTGCTTAAGATACCAGTTTCAAGCCCTTCCATAGTAATGGTTTTAATGAGTTTCTGAATATCCTTAGTGGGATTACAGGGTAATCGACAGTAGTGGTCGGTATTGGATACCTGGCGTAAAAGCTCATTCTTGTAGTTTTCAAGGTCCTGAAGCACTATCCCCCCTCCCTTATCAGCAGACTTAATAATCAGGTTGGTATTGTTCTTAAGAGAATTGATTGCCAACTTCTCTTCCAACGAGATGTTATAGGGTATAAAGAGATGGGATTTCTCTATATTGGAGACTTCCGTCAGAATTACTTTTTCAAAAGTTATGATCTCTTTAGGGATCATGCTGGATGTAGGAGAGAAGGTAGATGGAGGGCGAAAAGGAGTCGTGACACTCTTGGACTCCATCGGGTTAAGCTCAAAATATGAGCGTAGCCTCAATTTCCTAAAGAAGGTAAGTAGTTCTGATTGTAGGTTTAGAAAATTCGGGTAGGTGGTCGGAACAAAAGACAACCCTTTGCTGAGGATGGACAATTCCTGGGATGACAAGACATGGTTAGAGATATTGAAGATAGGGATAACATCCAGATTAGCAGAATTTGTTACCACTGATAAAACTTCTGCCTGGTCTGGCGTTCCCCCGGAGGATTTTGCCATCGTTTCTGTTGCTTCACCCTGCCTCTTTTTGGGGTTTCTGGATTGCCCCTGGATAAAAAAGGAATCTGATTAGGTCGATGTCCACTGCCCCCCTCACCAGGATCCGAGCTATCGGATGAATCTGCTGAAGAGTCGGTGAACCCCACCACAGTATTCCTTTTGTTAAACCGTCCCCAGGGTCTAGGGGTTTGCTGATACTGCTGAAAGCTGCGATTTGTATAGAAGTCTTTGTTTAAGTATGGGTAAGCACGCTCCAAAGTAAAGAGCTTGATGTCTTTTTTAACCTTATTAGATTTTTTAGTTTGCTCAATGCGATGAAATTCAGAGACTGTTTTACCAATTTTCTCTAACAAGGCTTTTACATCAGTGATAGTCTTGTCATCAACTATTTGCTTCTCTAGATCTTGGATAGTACCTTCAAGTTTTTTGAGTTCCTCTCCTGCAATTTCTATCCCTAGCACTAGCCAGTGCCTGGAACACGTGGTACCTATGCCACTAAAGCCTGATATATATTTTGGATTGTCCGTAAAGACTCCTGGAATGTTTCTAACCTGGAGGCCAAGGGGAATCGTGTTGGATTTGAGGTATTGGGTAAGCATTAAGGTCATCAACTCAAGTCTCACATATTTTTTCTTTTGTTTCTCAAGCTCATCAGAGAGATTAGTACTACTTGTAACATTAGTTTCGTCTTGATCAGAGAATAAGGAAGGACCTGCACAGATAGTGTTAATATATTCGACTGAATATAGGGGGGCTGTGTCAGACATCACAGTCAGAAGGGGAGTGGTGAAAACCGCTTGTGCACAGGTAGAGAAGCTAGTGACCACTTAGGAGAAGTGGGAAGGAGGTCAAAGCCCTTGCAATCTATTGATTGCGCACAATTACTTTTTTTAACAACAAGGGACCCCAATTAGTCTGCTCGGGACCTCGGGGAACAATTTTGTAAAACAACAGTGGTCCCATGCAAGGATAAAATGCAGTAACAATAAATATAGACGAGAATCCAATCTATATTTTAGAGTGACATGTCCAGCCGGACAGAGGTCACTCAAGTTTACTCAATAAACAAGTATCCAACATATAACATGAATACCTTCCACAATGCCCCTTATACAAACATATTTGATTGTGAAATTAATGTAATGGTGCAACTTGATATTTTCTGTGCAATGAATGTGTAAGCAGAAAAACGTTGTTTTGCCTTTAAACTTTCTCTACCACTTCCTCACCTGTACTTACCCCGCAAGTGTTGGGCACAGGCTTGTGTACCTCACAGGGGCATTGTGGGAGGTCCCGAGCAGACTAATTGGGGTCCCTTGTTGTTAAAAAAAGTAACTGAGATATCAAACCCATGCTCAGTATCTCAATAAATGAATGTTTTACTGAACTTTGACACATCTCGTTTAGACTCTTACCATTTTTCTTGGCATATGTAGAATTCCAGTCAGCAAGCCCTCTCTATCCTCATTCAGAACTTGTGACTACTCGCCAACATAAGTATCAGCACATCACAGAGTTATGGTGCATTCGGAATTTCTTGTAGGTCCTTCAATAGAAGTGTGATTCTTAACTTTAACAATATTCACATCGGTCAGTCCGAAATTCCACCTCATATTGCTAGTGTCCAGTTACTGACCTTATTAATGAAACATCCTTCTAGTCTGTTTCATGTCTTTTGCGGCTCGAGGTGTACCTAACCAATGAGATTGTTTGTACGTAAGCAAAGATAAGACTGGCCTGTTAAGGCCCATAATCTGTAATGATAATTTTCAATTAACTTTGACGATCCTAAGATCAAAGTTCTAAATACAACATGGGCTCAGGTACTGGATACGTCAAGTTTACCACTTGAAGTTTAACTTCTGTCGGTCTGTGTAGGGTATTAAGCAATAGGACAGAGTGAAGTAGTTGCAAGTATTCTGGCTCATTGATGGGCCACTTGAGGTCCTTAATAGAATTAAATCTTCCCTTCGTGTTAGCTACGAAATTGTATATGCTATATTGTGACTGTAGGTGAAGATTAGGCTAGTTCAAAGCTCGCTCTCCACAAGCGAAACTACTTACCCCACTGGCTTAAAGTAAAAATGTTTAAAGGTGGACTCGAACTCCAATCCGCAAATACAAATTAACTGTTTTATTCTATTCAATTTAATGTTTCCAACACTTGCTTTAGGATTATTGTTTGACATGAACAATAGGCACTTTCAACTATATATGGTATACCGCGAGGAAAGGTTTTCAGCTTTCAGTTTGTAGGGCAGTTGGAGTCCAGGTGAGACACACTGAAGATTCCAGTCAACGTACTCACTTCTGGTGTGCATATCCTATTCAAAGCACTATCAAAATAAAACGCTGTGGTGTAACACGAAAACTTTGGACAGGGACACTTCTATTCAAAAGAGAATTAGGTAGTCAATCTCCTTTTATGCAGAATACCTAGAAAATAAGCTATGTTGGTATTTTGTATGATGTCGTCTATACACTATGGGGCTTATTATGAGTACGACAGTCCATAGGACCGCCTTACTCGCCGTGGCAGACCAACCACCGTCACACAGGGGGCCTGCGGTATTGAAAGGGATTTAGTTGAACCGCTGCGACCGCCAGGGACCTATGATCCCGAGGCAGTCACGCAGCAGTCAGGAGCCACAATATGCTGGTGGTGCAGCTGCGGCACCACCGAGCATATTCTGAGTTGGCTTTCCACTGCCGGTGAGCCCACCATGAAAAGAGTGGCAAAGAGCTAACTAAGAGGCCTCTTATAGGCCTGTCGCTCCTGGGCCTGTAGATGCATGCCGGGGGGCACATATTGTATTGCACCCCCAGTTCCTGCACAGTGACTGTGCAGGAACATGCAGTCCGTGTCCTAACAGCGGTGGTCTGGATGTTAGGCTCTCCTATGAGTCAGACCACACCGGCACTGCCCACCCAGGATTACACTAGTAATCCATCGAGCGGGCGCACCGCACCTTGGGCGGTCCTCCAGCGGACAGCGCGGTGCCGCCATACACGTGATAAGGCTCTGTTTCTATGGCCTTATATTGTCATAATATCACTTCTGTAGCAAAATACAGAAACCAGGATATTGATGGGCTGTATTTTATGAGGAATCCGTAAGAGTTGTAGTTTAGGATTGAAATCTCAAATGCAATGATTCGTAATTTCTCAGGTTTTGGTGTTTTCTTTTGAGAACATTATTAGAACTGTTTTTAATTTTTTTAGAAAACCATATTGGGTATGTTTTCACCATTCTGCAAGAAAAAATAATTCGATTTGTGCTTTCCTGTCACTTTTGGATATTCTCAATGCAGTCATTTGGACAGCATCAGTTGAATACCTCTGAATAAATATTGTGCATAACGAAGGTACTCTCATTCACTTGGAATTATTCCCACTCAGCCTCACCTCATTGTGACACAACACTCTGCCCTGTGGGATGTATGTAAATACAATGCATGCCTTTACCATGTAGAGAGACCTTTATCATGCATACAATGCCTTCCTTTAACACGCATGCCTTTTACAAACAGTCTTTACCATGCAGATGCCTCTACCACACATTTCAAGTGTTAGGAATGCGGTCTCTAGTGGCAGTGGTTTGAACTCTGTCTAAGTA
Source organism: Lissotriton helveticus (assembly GCF_964261635.1). NCBI lineage: Eukaryota > Metazoa > Chordata > Amphibia > Caudata > Salamandridae > Lissotriton > Lissotriton helveticus. Next base: position 1,591,864,816 of record NC_136067.1, on the reverse strand, counting down.
GGGACCCTCACTCTATTCAAGGTAAGAGAGTCGCACGGCTAAAATAACCCCTACTCACCACTTTGGTAACTTGGCATGAGCACACGGGCTTATCTCAGAGGCAATATGTAAAGTATTTGTACCCACAGAGTAGCAGTGAAAACACTACAAACGGAGTCTGCACCGGTTTAGAGATATAGCCAATATTCATCTAAATAAAACATGATCAAAACGTAAAAAATATAACATATGCAAGTCAAAATGTCACTTTTAAAAGATTAAGCAAGTTTTTGCCATTGAAATCAATGGATGAGCTTGTTTTAGCACAAAGGGCCATATGTATCAACATTCCGTTTTGCGATTTCTAAATAGCGATTTTTAAGGAATCGCTATTTAGAAATCGCAAAATGGTATGTATGTAGAAATTCGCTTCTTTTTAGCGATTCCTTAAAATTCCTTAATTGCGATTAGCAAATTGCTAATCGCAATTAAGGAATAATTTCCCATTCATTTCTATGGGCCAGAAGGCCCATAGGAATGAAGGGGAAATTTGCGATTCGCAATTTGCTAATCGCAAATTGAGAATATTTTCAAGGGTGCAGGGGTGTCCAAAGGACACCCTGTTGCACCCCTGAAATCTGCATGGGTGCAAATGTGGCACACATACATGCCCTAAGGGCATGTATGTGCGTCACATGGCACTTTGAAAAATGAAAAAATATGCATTTTGAAAGGAATTCGCAACTTACCACCAACTATAAGTTGGTGGTAATTTGCGATTCCTTAAGGCCAATTTGCTAATTTTTTTTGGCTTCTTACACTGTATTTAAGGAATCGCAAAATTTGCGATTCCTTAAATGCAATCGCAAGATAAGGAATCGCAAATTTTGCGATTCCTTATTTTTAAAGCAGATTTCCTTGATGCATACCATTAGTCCAAATTGCATTCGCAAACGCCGACATTCTGCGAATTTCGGAGTTTGCTAAGTCAATTTGGCTTGATACATATGGCCCAAAGTAACTTAGATGCGTCAAAAATCTAAGACGGTGCAAGGCGCAGGGGAGGTGAGGCGTCAGTAATGCGTTGGTTCCTTACTGGCAGGGGGGTAATGCATCGGTTCCCTACTGGCAACGGAGATGATGCGTCGGTTTCCAGACACGCTGCCTCTGTTTCCTACTGCAGCGCAGTGTCAATGAAGAGTCAGTGTCGAGGAATGATGCGTTGAAAATCCAGATGTGCTACATGTCAGTGACACAGTGCTCGGGACTCACTCTGCAGTGATTCTTCTGATGCACAGCGACGGCGAGCTGGGGCCTGCAGTGAAAGCCGTAGTCAATGCTTCAAGCTGGAACTTCACTGCAGCTAGTCCATCCACAAACCCTCTTAAGCACACCCATCATCTGAGAGAAGGGTTTGAAAGGAGAGGCCAGTCCCTCCCCACACCATATTGCGTACACTAATTAATGAACATTGAGAAAAAATAGAAATTCACTGAAAAAAACAAAGGTTAATCTAATGTTATAGTTGGCTACATTAACATTTTGAACTAAAAGAAAAACTGAATTTCACCAGTTATAGTTAGCAGAGCTAACTATAGCTTGGGCCCCCGCCATGCACTGCTTATGACCTCACATATAACATCACTCATGACATAGTCTATGACATCATTTATGGCATCACTGATGACATCTCAAATGACATTATTAATGACATCACTGATGACATCATACAAGCTTTGTTTATCCGCATCTTGTTGTATGAATTACTATGGCATTACAAATTGCATAGTTCACTTTAACTAGCTGGTGTGCAATCTGTATACAACTGTTCAGATAAAGCCAAAATAGTGAATGCCAATTCCAAAACGAATGCCCTACCATGGATAGCTTTTACCTGTATCAAACCGCTGACACACACCAAACCTACATTACGAAATGAAGTTGATATCAGTAGAGAACTGCGTACTGTAAACCGATTTTACTCTATGGAAACAGTTAATTCTTAGTGCACTGTTTGTAAACAGTAAAACTCTTATGAGAAACACACCACAGAGTATTAAAAAGAATCTACTAAGAACAGTGTACATTCTACGCAACAGTTGTCAAAAAAGTCACTATTTCCTAAAAAGAACAAAGATCTGAAGGTGCTAAAGATCAAACTGCACCCTTCATACAGTGGTGAAAACTTTCCACATAGACCATCTTCTAAACCAAAGCAAGCTTGCATACATAGATTAGTAGCTAGTGCACACAGTATTCTAAGTTATATAAAAATTGTCATGCTGACAAAATTCTGTCTAATAACTCAAGGCTACTTACAAAAGTTAGTATCTACTTTGTAGAATCTTACTCCTGTCGAAAACATTTTCCCCAGAAGTAAAAATCTTGTGTGAGACATAATGAACACAAGTCAACTGTCACCTGCATAGAGTTACTCTTGAATACAGAAATTGATAACGTGTTCAATACATCTACACACCTGTGGTGCATTAGGAGCAGATGTGTTCTGTAAACACTTACACCAATTAGCTGGACCCATTCTGTACACAATTATGTAGACAAGTAATATGGTACTTACCTGCTACTATGTAAACTGTAAAACAAACTAGCACACTCATTGGATGATATCACGAGTGATGTCATCAATTATGTCATTTGAGATGTCATCAGTGATGTCATAGAACATGTCTTGAGAAATGTCATACATGAAGTCATAAGCATGGCAGGGGCGCAAGTTATAGTTAACTGAGTTAACTATAACAGGTGAATTTGTGTTTTTTTAAGTTCAAAACCTTAATGTTGTCACTGACGCTGACAAATTCACTTAACTATGACGTTACTTTAATCTTTGGTTTGTTCAGTGACTTTCTAAGAGTTTTTTTTTTAAACAAAGAGATCTTTTTATCACACCTAACTACAACGTTCTTTGTTTTTTCCAGTGAAAATATATATATCTCACCCAGTGGCAGTCGCCACTGGGTAATTATATTTAGGTCAGTATTTCCATAAAAAAAATTGTTTTGCTAACCATTTTGGCGCCAGTCGACAAATCTTCCCAAAATTTTTCATGAAAGTGCTACTTTCTGTCTAGTTTTTGCATGTAAAGTTTTGGGGTGATCAGTCAAGTGGGGGCCGAGAAAAGAGGGGGTGCCATAACAAAATCCCCATGCATTTTCCATAGACTTTATTAAAGAGCGCTGCCACAAATACTTCTGAACGGAATTACACCAAATAAGGCAGTAAGCTAGTTCTTGATCCAGAAAGTGTGCTGATTGTGATTTGGTGCACATCTTTTAAGTAGTTTGTGAGATATTAAGCTCAAATAAGAATTGTATATCTGGATGTTGGATTCAAGAGACTCTCACATGAGTCTCTCAAACCCAATTAAAAAAAAAATAGAGGGGGTCCGATGGGCGGGAGTCTGTAGCCTCTTCCCCCCCTCCAATTACCAGTTAAAACTTCTTGGTTAGGGCGACAGGCACTCGGCTCTATTGGGGTTATGGGCAGTTTTGAGCCCAGAGTGCAGTGGAGCAGGAAGGTCAACGGGGTGGGGGGTGTTTAAGATTTTGATCCTATAGCATTAGTGTTTGTTTGTCACAGAATTACATACAGTGAATCTAAGCATAGGAACAACATCGATCACAACTATGGTGTTGAGTACGTGGCGGACCCCATGCGGTTCGCTAGGGGGATGGTGGGTATTCCCGAGAGGTGACTGGGTACTCCCTCAGTAGCAGACATTACCCTGGGACATGGAAGCTGCAAGTGAGATACGAATCAAACTATTATCCTGGAATGTAAATGGATTATGGGATAAGCTTAAAAGAGGGATTCTTTTGCAATTTCTTAAATGGCATGCCTCGGAGGTGGCATTGCTCCAAGAAACACACCTCATAGGGAACATGTGTAAAGCCCTAGCTAGATGGGGATATCAATTGGTAGTGCACTCAGGATTCACAACAGGCCCCTGGGGTGTAGGTATACTGAAAAAACGCACATTGCCGATGACGATAGACCAAGTGTACACCGACAATTTAGGGAGATACGCAGCAGTGTCTGGCCGGTGGGAAAGGGAAGCGTTGACACTACTATCACTGTACTTGCCGCTGGGATTACAGGAAATTACATTCAGAGACCTGGGAAAGGTGCTGCTTTAGTTGCCCGGGGGGCGTCTAATTATAGGAGGTAACTTCAACTCCGTTGTTTCGTGGACATTAGTTCATCACCCCCCATAGGGCTATACCTCCTTCATGTCTGCGCCTCCCACATTTCCTAGAGTGTATGGGTCTGGTGGATATATGGAGGGTGTTGGCATGGTTAGATAGGAGGGAGGCAGTGAGCCAACTGGTAACGGAGCTGAGGACAGAAACCGGACTAAACCTCACTGACCCGCAAGATATTGCAGAAGAGTTTGGTAGATATTATACCCAGGTCTATACATATAGGGCCGACAGGCTAGAGACGGAAACTAAAGAGCTGTTGGACGAAATTTGTCTGCCTGTATTAGAGGAAGAGGAGAGGCAGGCGTTGGAGGGAGACCTCGCATCGGACAAAATAGCACAGGCCATTTGCTCTCTCCAGACCGGAAAAGCGATGGGCCCAAATGGCCTCACCATAGAACTTTAAAAACTAGGACCTGATAAGGTGGCTCCTTAGCTAAAGGCAATGTTTATGGGGAGTCTTGATGAGGGACTCCTTCCACTGGACCAAAGACTTGCTACTCTGGGGGTGATACTGAAGGAGGGGAAACCGAGAGACAGTTGTACGTCATACCGACCCATATCGCTGCTGAATGCAGAGGCTAAAATACTGGCAAAAATACTAGCCACCCGTTTGATTCGTGTCCTTCCTGAGCTGGTCCACCCAGACCAATCGGGAGTTATGCCATCGTGGAACACATCCCTGAACTTAGGAAAGTTGCACAGAGTTTTGGGGAGGACAGCTACCATCATAGAGGACGCAGCTGTGGTGTCGCTGGACGCCACCATGGCGTTTGACACAATTGAGTGGCCATATCTTTTTGCTGTTCTGGAGAAGTTATGCTTTGGCTCTAAATTTATAGGTTGGGTCCGACTTTTATACTCTGACCCACTAGCACAAATGGTGGTCAAAAATAAAAAAACAATGTTATTGTGTACGCACACAGCCTATGTTGTACACTGGTTTTCTCTCAAGTGTGTGTGCTCACAGGGTATGTACACTTCACAATAATGAGTTATGCGTGCCCCAGCTCGGGGAACGTCCCCTTGGCACTAACAATGTCCCTAAGGGTTTCAATAAGAGCTTTGACTCCAATGTTGTCGTTAGAATTTAGAACTTCTTTTTATTTGTTCATATAAACACTGGTATGCATGTTGCTCAAACAGAGTTTTACTTCACACCCAACATATTATACATCCATCCAATGCATTTCGGGTAGTAATACCCTTCATCAGGGAACATGTATCTGTGGGTAAATAAGTGTATTTGAATGCATTCAAACACACTTATTTATCCACAGATATTGAACCTGATTAACCCTGCATAGGGACATTGTTAGTGCCAAGGGGACGTTCCCCGAGCAGGGGCACGCATACCTCATTATTGTGAAGTGTACTCGGAGTACATACCCTGTGAGCACACGCAATTGAGAGAAAACCAGTGTACAACATAGGCTGTGCGCGTACACAATAACATTGATCTAGTTCACAATCCAACCAGTATACGCAGCACGCCAACCATTAATCATGTCTTATGACGAAATCACAAGTCTCACGGATCAAAGGGCAGATACCTTCGCTTTTTCCAATGAAGAAGCCTCACGTATATATGCTCTGATACACGAGGGCACCACAGAATCCACATCTCACAGCAATAAAGAACAGAACAGAAGACAACTATTGTACTTATCCAAATGAGAGATCAACCAGAGACTACACGCAAGTACCTTAATTAAATATCATCGCGTGCAACGCATACCGAGGGGTTTGGCAATCGCACTTAAACCATCACTGTGCAAGAATGCCCAAAAATTCAAAGAAAGATGGTACGCAATCCTCAACAAATGTTCACTTGACTTAATCCTATTAATAATAGAGGAGCTATCTAATATCCTTGAGGAATTATCCAAAGAGATTTTCTCAGTCACAAAAGAACTCACCAACTCAATGTTCACAGAGGACTGATCTAAAGTTCTAGAAGACATTAATCTACAACTTACCAAACACTCACAAGAAGTGAATGAAAGGAAAATTCGGAAATTATGCCGAGATACGGTGGACTACAAACTCGGGGAGGTGTACACCTGGGCCGAGGTGTACGCACGCCGCCGACAAAACAGGACTGAGACACAACAGACAGACACATCATCTTCAGGCAGTGATACATCAAATAGACCAAGGGAAGCTTTCAACAAGTCAAGACCCCAAAAACAACCCACCACAGCAACTGAACAGCAACACACTTCCGGACAGGTATACACCACTAGACAGCCACGGACCCCGGTAGAGCCTTTTTTAGAAGTTGGCCCACCGGAAAAAAAAGACCCCGGAGGGGCCAAAGAAAAAGAAACTTTGAACACCAGGAGCACCACAGCAAGAGGAAAGAAAGACAAGGCGAAGAAGAACTGAACCACAACAACTTGGTTATCAACATCTCGGAAGAACCCATGCAGCAAATTGAAATGAACATATTACAGAAAGGCATGTCCTTTATACCTACCACACGAACCACAAAACTAGAGCTCGAAGTAAGCCTGTTCAAATGAGAAAATGGCGACTTAGACATTTTTGGGAGAATGTGTTACCAGATCAAAGAACTTCCAATGAAGACCAACTGCGAGGTCTCACACCCCGAAGCACATTCATGCCTCCCACTAGTCACAAGATTCTTGACATATTCGAAATCCTTGTCAAAACAGATTTATCCAAACTGAACTTTACAAAAAACACCCGAAAAAACAACCTCACACAAAAAGAATTGGGAATACTAAAGAGAATCACCAACAATCCCAGGATTGTATGCCAAAAGGCGGATAAAGGAGGGGCCATCGTGATCCTTAATTCCACACACTACGATCAAGAAGTAGAAAAATATGTGTCGGATCAAACACTCTACATGCAACTGGAATCTAATCCCACTGAATCTTTCACAAACCTCTTCAACAGTGCATATGAGAAAGGCACCATTAATGATAGAACAAAAAAGTTTCTGGCACTAGCACACCCAAGAAGTCCGACCATTTACATGGTCCCCAAAATACACAAAGACATACGAAATCCACCTTTTCGTCCAATTGTATCTACGAAGGGGCGCATACACCAACCCATCGGACAATTTCTAGATAAATACCTGCAACCTTGTGTGATTAAAATGAAAACCTATGTGAAAGATACAACAGATTTCTTCAACAAATTGCAAGCTGTTGAACTGACACAAGATGAACCAGTCCTACTTTGTACCATGGAAGTTGGAGCCCTGTGCATCTCAATACCACATCAACTGAGCATTGAATCAGTTGAGCACGCTCTGCTACATACCGATCTGGACACAGACATGAAGATCTTTTTGATGGAATTATTATACTTTACTCTATTCCAAAGCTATTTCAAGTGGAAGGACCAATACTTCCTTCAACAGTCAGGCACTTCCATGGGCAATTCGGCTGCGTCCGCGTATGCCAACTTGTTCATGGAAAGATATGAAGAAGAGCACATACTCACAAAACAACCATGGCAAACACATGCTAAACTCATCCTCAGATACATAGATGATATATTCTTATTATGGAGCGGACCCAAAACACTACTGACAGAGGCACTCATGAACCTAAATGACGTGGATGACAGAATGCAATTTACATCAGAAATTCAAGACCAAAGAATAACTTTTATCGATGAAGAGATCACAAGAATCACAACAGGATTCATCACCGATTTATATCGTAAATCCACAGATCGCAACAACATTTTACATTATCAAAGTTTTCATCAGGACAGCCTCAAAGAACATCTTCCATATTCACAAATGCTTAGAGTGAAAAGAATAGTGTCACAACCTCAAACAGCCACCGCAAGAATAAATGACATTAAACAAAGATTAATGGAAAGAGGATAGCCCAAAAAACAAGAAAGGAACTATTGTCCAAAACCCCCAGTACAGAGAACACCAGGACTGTAGTAGTCTCAAAATATTGCACCAAGAGCAGGGCATATCGTAACATCATCAAACGACATTGGTCTATACTATCCCAGGAACATGAATTCAACAACATTTTCAAAGATGAACCCATCTTTGCTTACCGGAGAGATAACAACCTGGGTGAAATATTGAAGCACCCGTCCAAAGAAATGGAAACAACTCATAAAGGAACGGTACCGTGTTACAATTGCAGCAACTGCAATAACGTCATTAAAGGACACCAAATAACGCATCCACAGAAAGGAAATACCATCAAACTCAGAGTGACCGTCACACGCGATACCATGAATGTAGTTTACCTACTTTAATTCCCGTGCGGCCAAGGATATGTTGGTAAAACGTATCGAGAGATAAAAACAAGAATCGAACATAAATCAAACATCCACAACAAAAATTTGAAATCCAATCGCGAGTCACTTTGCTGAAAAAAAGCATAACATCAGCCAACTCGAATTTACCGTTTTGGAAATCATCACAAACACAGAAGGAAGAGATAACAATAAGTATCTTCTACAAAGAGAGAACTATTGGATCAACAGACTGGAAACCATGAAACCTTTTGGGATGAACGATAGAATGGAGTATAGCTGCTATCTGTAACTTATTGCTAGAGTTCATTGGCCCAAGTCTCTGGCAGATCTCCCTCTTTCATTACCATTATTGTATTATTATATTTATGTTGAATTAGCATATTAATGTTTGTACCACATAGGCTCAATATGATGATGTACACTTACTCATCTACACCTCTGCGCTGCCACACCATTTTAATTTAGGTTTATACACAGGTTTTCTTCAGCAATCCTTATTTTACTCCTGACAAGGGCAGTTTATAATTTTATGGGGGGTTTTCACAAGCAATATCGTTCCTACATTAACATAGTTTTACACTTTAACCACTCCAAAATGGCGACCGTGAAGCTTCCATTACAGTCCCCTGTCTATGTTTATCACGCACATCACTTCTCATTAACTTCCATAATTCGCAAGATGCACAAACACACGTGCTCTGAACTATGGTCATCGGAACACACCCAACAAAGGAAAACCCAGTAAGTAACCGATCCCAGATTCACTTTACATCTCTAAATTGTTCGAGAGACACCGTATCTAACGATAACGCACCGGTCGTTTTCCCGGTCACTTTGATAACTTTATTGATCACAAACGCATGCCATTTACTCCTCATGTACTGCTACAGATGAGGTCTCCTGGAAATTTACGGGCACTTTTATCTGAATTCGGCATTTATTCACAGTAAGCTGATAGTTCGGTCGAACACCTACTCAGTTGGTTCACTTAATTATGTACAAGCGCACAGTTCTCACGTTTCGTTTAACACTTACTCAGTTAGTTCACGTAATCAAGTGCACATTTCCAACGGCCAGCACGTAGTAGGACACAACGTTTTACTGCTTATTTAATTCACAATTCTATAGGTTTCAGATACTAGCACCTTATAATGTCTCCTCGTGCATTCAAACACACTTATTTATCCACAGATACATGTTCCCTAATGAAGGGTATCACTACCCGAAATGCATTGGATGGATGTATAACATGTTGGGTGTGAAGTAAAACTCTGCTTGAGCAACATGCATACCAGTGTTTATATGAACAAATATAAATATGTAAATTCTAATGACAACATTGGAGTCAAAACTCTTATTTCAATGGATAACCCCGCTTAGGGACATTGTTAGTGCCAAGGGGACGTTCCCTGAGCTGGGGCACGCATAACTCAACAATAAAAAATCAGCCATATTCCATCTCCTCAGGGTGACGCAGCAAGGGTGCCCACTGTCCCCATTGCTGTTTGCGCTCATTCCGGTCGCCTTTGGTCTGTTGGATCCGTGGAGACCCTGTAATAAGAGGGCTGCGTTGGGCCGAAGGATGGGAAGACCGCATCTCACTCTACGCGGACAATATTTTGCTCTATCTGGCCTCCCCACATAGATCCTTGTGTAGAGTTCTGAACATTTTTACTAACTTTTGGGCTCCAACTCTAGGTTTAGGACAACTGGACAAAATCGCTTATTTTTTAGCTTCAGGGTAACCCGCCAGTTCTGCCAACAAATATCAACTTAAGATAGTAACTGAAGAGTTCTAATACTTGTGAATTTTCATTACTAATGATCCAAAATATTTTATGAAACTAACCTTTTGCCACCACTGCGGCGACTGGAGTGTGACGTGGAACACTGGCAGGCTCTCCCATTGTCACTCTTGGGGAGAGCCGCATTGTTCAAGATGATGTCCCTACCCCGTTTTTTATATGTCTTACAGAACTCACCTGCCCTAGTCCCTGCAACATATTTTAGACGAGTGGAGAGTGCACAGCGAAAGCTGCTCTGGGGAACTGGCCTGCCACGTATCGCCCTCTCGAAATTGGTAAGAGGGTGGTATGATGGAGAAATAGGTTTACCAAACATTAGGAAATACTATTGGGCGGCGCAACTAGCGGCCATCAACCAGTGTATATACCGGCCCCTGACTGATCCGGGATGTGCCATGGATAGGTGGCTCCTCCCAGGAGGTAATTACACATGAGTGCTATACTCAAAATCCACGCCATTCCCTCTGACGGGCCCCACAAAACACTCAGTACAGGTGCGGCACTTGGTCCATAAAAATATGGGATGGGCAAAGACAATAACCCGAAGCACCTCACTGTGGGACTCAGAACAATTAGGCGATCTTTGGTAGACTAAGGAGTTTGATAGATGGGAATTTTTTAGGGATCTCGCGGGTGGCCGACCTTTGGAAAAAGGGGGACGTTCTACCCTTCACTGCCCTCCAGCAAAAATATGAACTTGCAGAATCGGAAAGATTCAGATATCTCCAGATACGACACGCCCTACAGGCAGTCATCCCAAGAGGGGAGGCCCCTGCCAAACCCTCTCCTTTCGAGGATCGACTTTTGAATGGATACATGCCCAAGAAGGCAATTTCCCTGACATACCTGAAATTGATAAATCACTCCCCTGATCCCCTTCTGCAGCTTTGGGCTAAGTGGGAAAGGGACCTACAGGAGCTCGATGAGGACGATTGGATGGAGGTGCTGGCGTCCCCAAGGAAGGGGGCAATATCCTCTAAGTTGAAGTTGGTACAACTGAAAATACTACACAGAATTATTGGTACTGGGCCTACACTAGTCAGGATGGGATGCGGCCCTGACGCGAGTTGCAGACGGTACTGTGGCCAGGAAGGCACAGTTTTCCACATACTATGGGAATGCCCACATATAGCTGGATATTGGAGAGAGGTTCACACATGTATGGGGGAAGTCATGGGTCAGACAGTCACCATGGAGGCCAAACGCTGTCTCCTAAGTATATGGGAGCCAACGGACTTGGGTAGCAAAGAAAAAACCTGGGTGACTCTGGGATTGATGGTCGCCAAGAGGAATGTAGCAAGAAAATGGGGGGTACTCGCAACCCCGAAACTTAGAGAATGAGAGGTCGACATGGATTGGTGCATGCATTGAGAAAAAACAATGTATGTATCACGAGGCTGCCCTTAGAAGTGGTTTTAGATATGGGGAAATGGAATGACTATAGAGGCAACGTCTGTGAACCGCCAACTCTGCCGGCGCAGCCGCACCTTGAAGTGTCAACACCCTAATATTTCAATGTTCGCTGTAGAATTTGCATATGAGAATACAGTACTGAATGTAATGTGTTATTCATCTTCACACTATCTGGCTTGGATCATTTCAAGTCTGTGACAGTGTGTTGTTAACAATAAAAATAAAATAAAGAAATAGAGGCTTCTTTTTTCTCCTTGGGCTATGTTGCTCATGAAGAAAACAATTGCTGGCAGTCATTACAGGACTTGGGGACTTAAGTCTCCTGTCCTGCAATTTTTTAAAGAGGCTCCCCCCCCCCAAACAAAATAAATCTGCTTCTGGAGCTTTCTGAAAAATGTGGGAATTTAGGGAGCCCCAGCCCATTGACAATATGCCCTGTCTCTCCTTTTTGTTTTATTTTCAGTGGCATCGATTAACGCAAATCAATGACCCGATTTACTGAAAAAATATTGCCTTCATGATTTATACGCCATGCAGTCCACTCTTATAGCTCCCACTGAAAAATGTATATTTATTTTTATTGCAAAAAAGTGCAAAAACATTCAAAAAATAAAGGAATGGACCTGCAGACAAGAGATATACCGCCTGGCACTGATATGCGCACACCCACCTAAAAGAAGTACACAAGATTATGGTAAATGCTATCACTTACAAAGCAAGAGACCCAATGACAGATGTCAGTTGACCCCTTGTTTCTGCAGTAGGCTGTGGTAAATGGAAACAACTCATGAACGACATTTGAACAGACCAACAGTGAAGAGGGCCGAGTGAAAGCCTTTGTATGTATGTGTATATATGTATGCATTTATTTTTTCTTACCGTTTGTTTGATCAGAAAACGAGATTTGCAAACAGCTAAAGATGCTTGTAGGCAAAACCCAACTGGCATTAGCAATGCTCATAGGTATTTCTTATCAATGGACAATCAAGCCACACCTAAAAATCCATGTGCATGAATAGTTGCCCTCCTCCCATCTATGCTACTAACATGGGGAAAAGCCATAAATCACCTAATTAATGCTTGTGTTAATCCTATTTACATGTTGTGTGCTAAACATTAGAGAAGATGCCAATATAGAAAAGCCATACTTTCAGTTTGTTAAACAAAAAAATACAACTTTTGCAGATGAAACCATGCATACTCAACCAATACAAAAATGTTGTAAATGAAATGTTTTCTGCATGCTGGTTGTTTTTAGAGCTGATGCTTGGAAATGCAGACTACTGCAACTGTCACTGACGTGTGTTTTTTAGGTTTCGTAACCTGGCGAGGGGCGAAGCCACTCCCAGATCGAAATCTGTTGTTTCTAATAGTGAGGTTAGGACAGCCTCTGTTTCCAATTGGCTAGCTCCATAAATGGAGGCTAGCCATTGGGAGGCAGAGGCTGTCAATCGCGTTTTCTCTCGAAAACGCGATTCGGGGGCGTTTCTGGTGCTTTTTTTAAGCCCCGCCCCTTTGTCCCGGGCCGCGCTGCGATTGGCTGCCGGCCCGGGACACCCCCGTGACGTCATTCCAGGGCCGCGCTGTGATTGGCTGCCGGCCGGGACACCCCCGTGACGTCAGCCAATCACAGCGCGGCCCGGGACCTGACTTGTTTCATTTCCTATTGAATTGTCTGCCTTAGTCTCACCACGTCCCAGCAAAAATACACACTAACGCAAGGCTAAAGCTTAAAGCTATTTCACCTCTTCTGAGGCCGACAACGAATGATACAGTCAAGGGTACACGTCAGGAAATACAAACCGAAACCGCACATCAGAGACCTGACTTTTATGGGTGTGTTTGTGAAGCTTCTCGCGCGTTTTACATTTTTAGCAGCAACCAATAGACTGCAGGCTTTCAGCCAATCCGAACAGGCACGTTTTATGAGGCTTGTGAATGCGCAAGTCTTCATGGCTAATGTTTCTTTCTTGAGATTGCTTGGCGAGAGAGCCCCCTCCAATGCGACCGATGCTAGTCTGCTGCCTCCGGCGTCCCCGTCTCACCTTCTCCGCACCCAACCAGCAGTCCAGGGGCGTAACACAAGCCCCCGCAACCCCCGCGTTGCGGGGGGGCCTCGCGCTCCAGGGGGCCCCTCAATCATGATTGATTTAAAAATTATGGACGGTCCCGGCCGGGGCCCCGTGAGACTGGCAGTGGCAGCAGGAATGGTGCGGGGTCCCGGCCGGGGCCCGTGAGGCTGGCAGCGGCTGCCGCTGAGGGCGGCTGAGAGGCTCTGACACTGCTGCTCTGACTTGAGCCTGCCTGACTGAAATGGGGGGGGGGGGCTGGCACTGCAGCAGGAATGGTGCGGGCAGCGGGCCCCGGCCGGGCCCCTTAGACTGGCAGCGGCTGAGGCTGAGCGGGACTACTGACTTCTTGAGCTGCGCACTGAGGAATGGTGCGGGGCCCCGGCTGGGGCCCGTGTGAGAGAGGCTGGCAGCACAGCACTGCACGAATGGTGCGGGGCCCCGGCCGGGGCCCGTGAGTGAGGCTAGCAGCACTGCAGGAATGGTGCGGGGGCCCGTGAGTGAGGCTGGCAGCACGCAAGAATGGTGCAGGCTGGCAGTGGCAGCAGCTGCAGCATTGTGCAGGAATGGTGCGGGGCCCCGGCCGGGGCCCGCCGTGGGGCTGGCAGCGGCTGAGACTGAGCGGCTCTCTGCCTCTGACTTACTTGAGCACTGCAACCTCAGAAATGGTGCGGGGCCCCGGCCGGGCCCGGGACCCGTGAGTGAGACGACTGCACACTGCAGCAGGATTGCAGGAATGGTATGGGGCCCCGGCCGGGGCCCGCCGCCCGTGATGAGGCTGACAGCGCAGTTGAGGCTGAGCCAGGGGCTCTCTGCCTCAGCCTCTTGAAGTGAGTAGAGCCTGTGAGGAATGGTGCGTGCGGGGTCCCGGCCGGGGCCCCTGAAATTGATACAAATGGATAGGCGGGCCCTGGCCGGGTGACACGGTGTGTGTGACTGACAGTGACTACTACTAGTAGTAGTCTTAATGGTGGGTGGATCAATGGCGGCGGGACAGGGTTGTTTACTCCTCACTCCGAGTCCTGCTCCTGACTTTCACTTTCCTTTCCGCCCCGGCCTTCCGGGACGCGTATGTGCGCCGCAGGGGCACTGGGCAGGGGGGCTGGCTGGTGACCAATGCCCTCATTACATTTGTGGGGGGGGGGGGAGGGACAACACATGCGCATTGCGCAATGAGCTCATATTGCCACACAAAATAAGCGCATTATTGGTTACGGTAAGGTGTGGCATCGACAGGGGCGTGCAGCAGAGAAGACAAAGCCAGGCTCAGGTCAGGACTCATCACCAGCGGGGCCTTTATTTGCAAATTGCAATCATTTAAATTGCCTACCTGGCTAGCCTTGAGGCTTCCGCTGCCCCCCCCCCCCCAGCTGCGCTGCCCCCCTCCCCCTCAGCTGCCCTGCCTGCCTTCTGCCCATCCGCTTCAGCTTGCCTTCGAACGCCAGGCCCAGCAGGCCCCCAGCCCTCTCAGGTCATGTGAGTGCGTTCTCCACACCAGGTTGTACAAAAGCAATCCCTGTTGTCGAAATGTCGACTGAAGCCCTCTGAGGATTCAAGTTTTTGCATATAGGAAGGAATCGGTAGGTTGGAACTAGCCTTGAAATCGATAGTCTCCCAAATTGGGAGGGTAAGGTTTGCATGTATGCTGTAAGGGGACGGTGTTATTATGCTGTCTCCTTTGCAACGGGTGTGTATCTTCATTGCCTCTTAGTACTTACGCTGTCCGTCTCCACTCATCTCAGGTTTAATTGAAGAGGCTGTGAACTTTGTGTATTCTGTAACTGTCACAGGTGTTGAATTTGACTCTCCCGATTGAATGGTAACAACTCTTTGCGAGTTTGCGACAGACTAGGCAGTCCTGCATTAGTTTAATTCTTCAAGTAATTCCAGCTACTGAGAATTACTCTATGATGCATTCCAGTCCCACATTTGTTTTTACTCACAGTGCTATTCCAGACAGGGGCACAATTTATGCAAATATTCCTTGGTATTGCTCCAACAGCATCAGTCCATCCTAAACTGCCAGGCTACGTTCTCAACCGGAGTAAAAGCAAGCCCAAATTAGTATCTACTTTTCTAGGCTTCATCAGTTAGGTGCAGCTTTAGTCGTGTGGCTTAGCTGGCCGATGCACCACACCCATCCATACCTATCACACTTCGAGAATCCAGCTAAGAAAAAAAGTGAGTAATCCAATGAATTAAAGTTGGTCAGAGATAATTATTCTAGGCCGCATTCCGGTCCATTGTATTTTGCTTATGGTGTCAATCTAATCGTTTGCAAATCAGCCTTCCTCCTTCTCCATTAAGAACAAATCAGTGCAGCTGCAAGGCCATATCCCTCTTAATGGCAATAAAGCAACCAAGGTTGGTTTTAGCCTTTTTGATGTAATCAATGAAGTGCAGTTTAATTCCTAAGGTTTGTGTTCCCGTTCAGAGACATGCCGTAACAGTTTGAACCATTTTAGGACAGGGTAAAGACTGATTGCATTTGCTTGGTAACCATTTGTAAAGGCGGATACATAGCTGATATTAATTCTAGCAATCCACATATCTCTTATTGTGTAAAGGGACAAGTATGAGAGTTGTATATAAAATAAAGTGAGTCGTGTGAAGCCCACATGTAGCATAACTTTGCGTAAAGTATTATACTGGAAATGTAGTCAGTGCCAATCCCCCTAAAGCCCACCTACCTGGAAAAATTGTGACATCATACTTTCTTGTCACTTGTGTCTGGCACTGTGGCTAATATTGGGATTTCTTGCACATTAAGGAAGAGCCCAAGACTGGAGTGTCACAAAGCAATTTTGCGCGACCAACTGTTGCAGGGTCGGTCTATGCAATTATTTTTTTATTGGTCAGTGCAATTGTTAAAGCAAAATTGCCCCACACAGGTTTAGCTGTATGCAGTTTGACACCTGTTTTGTCTTTTTGGGTTTATAATATGTAAAGTTTGCACTGGGGCAATCACTATCAGCCTACACTGCACCAATGTGATGATTGTGTAATAAATGGAACAAACAGATTTTGGTGCATGCCATATAACCATAATAGTTTTGCATCAGAGCAAATAAGGAGCAAATGGATTTGCGGTCTATGTTCGCTGCTTATACAATAATAAATGAAGCAGAGATAATTTTCCTCAGTATGTCATGAATAAAACATAGCAACATGCATTTTCTCTTATTAGGTAAGCATCAGAGTCCAAAAACAATTTGCTTTAGTAGTGTAATTGAAGATGATGGGACATTTGATGTGTATTCCCATAAATTCACTAATTCTGATTGCCTCACAAACGTACAAAGACTTGGAGCTCAAAGAGGGCCCTTGAAAAATGGTGACCTCTTGCACTGTAGGGGTTGCAGTAGCCCACATCATGCCCCTTATGTGATCTTATTCTGACATGATGCAAACCGTATGCTATTTGGTTAAGGCTGAGTTTAAAAGAAAGCCTGCTAGCCCAATTCCCTTTAATACATGCAGCAAAAATGGTGTAAAAAGGGTTTGGCTCATGCTAGGCTCTGTTACACATTTCATGTAGTAATGCTCCCACTGTTACGCTTGCAGATGCCCTTAATCCGCATTAAGAAATGGCAGTAGGTGGTGCACGCCCATAATGTTATTGATGACAAATGGCGGATTTGACGTTTCTGTATTCCAGTATACTTGGAACAGGCGTTTCTGTCTCAAATGGGCTATGTAGAAAGAGATTGAGTGCCCTGCCCTCCCTGAAATGCTTAGTACTGTTAAATACACTAGAACTTATAGAACTTACAGAAAGACAATATAGAGCCATTTCATTTAAATGTTGGAGGTTTCAAATCAAAATATGCTAGATTTCTGGGTGGTAGGGCAAAGTGGTACATGGTGGGCCGCACCGCCGGGGGGGGGGGGGGGGGGGGGGCCTCTATGTGCTTTGCAGGGGGGCCCCCTCAAGTTTCGTTACGCCACTGCAGCAGCCCCTGCAGTGGGACTCGCTCCTGAAGCTACCACTCGTATATCCCAGTAGCCTCTCCCTGGGAAGCCTTGCCTGCCTGGCCGGGGTCAGGGCTGCGCACTTTTCCTGGGCCTTCGGGCTCACAGTGTGCTAGGGATCGAGGGTACAGGTGCACCGGCAGCCACGCTTCAGACCCCTGGCCTCTCTGACGCGTGCCCTACTCGCTGACAGCTGGTCATGGTTATACTGAACTTTAGGACATTGCGCTGATTATTCTCTCTATATATTTCATTAATTGTGTTCCTCATTGCTTTCCATTTCAAATTTTGTTTAACCGTTAATAAGATACCGCATCTCTTTCCCGACAGAAAGACTGCCTTTCCGCCCGCCTCTTCCCAGGTAAGTTTACTGAACCTGTACCAAAAGAAAGGTGTTTTTTATGAAACTGGTTAACGTTTAATATTCAGTACGGGAAGGGCTCTTCGCATCCTTTTAAATTCTGAAGAGAAGTTGCAAACATCTTTCAGACCGAGAGGGGGAAACCATGCCACGGCGGTTTTGGGAAAGAAAACGAATTATTTGTCGGATATACACTTTGCCTGAATTGGTGGCTCCAACTTGCAAATGACTTCCTTCTCTGGCAGATCAATACTTGGTGGAATATGTTTTAAATATTTACACATTCATAGTGAGTGTACGTCCTTTTGAGTTATATAGTGGCTGTGAGCTGGCATCAAGCCAGCGTTATTTATAGGGACTGCATTTTTTTGCTTTGCCGGGTAAAGAATACTTTTTTTACTTCTTGTGTAAGGTGTCGGGCAGCGTTCGTTCCAACCTGCAGCACATTTCACACCCAGAAGGGAATCATTTGAAGGTAGGTTTCGTGGTATTCTTGGACAGTAGAACGGCTGCGGCCCGGGCAGAACTATATTTACGGCTCCGGCCACTAGTGCTATTTCTGTACTTTTTAGAGCGTGCATAAAACCCCAAAGCACGTTTAGTGCAATCTTCAGCATCCCTGCATGTCAATAGTAGACTGCTCAAGTTCAGTTCTTTACAGATCGGTCTTTTTACTCGTTTATTTTTGGTGCTCTACTTTTTAAGTTATCTTATAAACTGGAACAAATAATTATCCCGCCCGCTATCAATGGGGAAATATTGTTCGCATCCAAGTGTACTTACATTTTTTTTATATGTACAGTGTAATGCATACTCTCTTTTTTGTTATTTTAAGTTTTTTGAGAGGGATACCAGCATGAAAAGTTCAGTAAGCAAAGTAGGTACACGCACGCCTCACCTATATCTATCAATGCGCTGTGCTGCGGTGGTTACATGAATCCCACTAACTATTATTCTATCGCTGATTTATACCACTGTTCCTCGTGTTAATGATAAGCACCCTCCTGACAATTTCAAATGTACTTCTTTAGTACGGTGAGTTGTTTTTGGCTTGCTTCTTCTTTAACACCTTTGGTCGAATACTAGCCATATTTGGTAGTTTGCCCCACGTTACTACTAGCTTCTTGTTTTCATGAATTTTTGATGACCTTGGTCGTTTCGGACTTTGATTTACATGGGGTACCCAATCACGGCTATTTTTCAGTGTTTGGACTAATTTTTGGTGATGATCACGTTACAACAATTGTAATTTATATCAAACAGTTGGCATGAATCCTTTTACTGCCACTTAAATACTACTCACAGACCTATCAGTACCGCTGAGAAGTTTAAATACCGCCGGCAGCGCTCTTTGCGTGACGCTGCCCCTCAGAGCTGGCGGCTATTCAATGAACCCTATTCTCTCTGCATTGAAGATTTCACACACCTTTACAGCCCTGGTGTTCGCCGAAAGGCTGCGCAGCGCTGCAGGGCTCTGTGTGGGTGGGTGAGGCGGGGCTCGCAGTGTGTGTGGGGGCTCTGTGTGGGTGTGTGGGGGCTCTGTGTGGGTGTGTGGGGGGGCTCTGTGTGGGTGTGTGGGGGGGGGCTCTGTGTAGGTGTGTGGGGGGGGGCTCTGTGTGGGTATGTGTGGGAGGCTCTGTGTGGGTGTGTGTGGGGAGCCTCTGTGTGTGTGTTTAGGTGGGGCTCTGTGTGGAGGGGCTCTCTGTGGGTGTGTGGGTGGCATTTGCGAGAGATTAAGCCAAGCCATTGTAAATAACAATGCCATTTATTTATCTGTTTTCAAAACCAACACATAAATAAAATGTTGTCATTTACAATGCCAATAGCTTTAACTTTTGCAAAGGCGAAACCGTTGCATTGTAAATGCTTGTTTTTACTTGTAGTGAGCTTATTTTGAAAGTGATATGATTAGATTATGCGTGGTCAATAATCAAGTGGATTTTATCAAATGTGTAGCATGTATTTCTTCAAATACGACTTTTTTAAGGTTTATCCTCGATGAATAAAAATTATGTGCCTGGGACTCACTTAAATGCACGGTAGGAAAGCAGATTCATATGCACTTGTTATAACTGGGCCGCAAATAAGAAGTTGGGAACAAAATCCAGTTTACGCTCAAATTCGGATGGAGAGTAATACAGTAATATAGAGCATAACTGACGTGCTTCTCTCATATTCCATCAGGGAAATCCTGGCGCAATGTGAGTGGGGAAAAAACCATTAAAAAAGAAGCTAAATGTTTTTCAAGTCTGGGCATGTTATTCCTCTTTTTGCACAACAAATGTGTGAATGGAGTAGTAAGTGCATTTGTGCCAAGTTAAAACCAGAGAATATCGGAAATTATTGAGTGCGCAGTTGCCACGCTGGATTGGAGGCCATTTGCAAAAAGGGCCTAACGGTCTTTACTTTTATAATTACATTATTTTTGTGTTTACAATAATCCTATGTATCTCATTAAAAAGGAAGTATGTGTTTCTTCATATACGACTGCTTTTTATCCTTGATGAGTAAATGTTTACTTGCCTTGGACACATTTAGGAATTTAGCAGTAAAACTGCAGAGATACGTACATTCATTATAATTAGGTCACAAAATCTGATTTGAGAACAAAATCCACTTTGGGCTCAAATTCACATGGCGAGCTCTGCAGTAAAACAGAGCGTATATGATAAACGTTCCCTCTTGTGTTGCATCAGGGGAAAATAGCGCAATGTGAAGGGGAAACATTTTTCAAAAAGAGGCAAAATGTGGGTATATCCGGTATACTAGTCCAATTTGTGCTTCATTCTGAGCAGGAAAAGTCTGAATGGTCTGGTAACTGCACATATGTTAAATCTCAAGCCCAAAGGCATCGGTATTTATCATGTGTGCAATTGCCACTCGGGGTTTCAGGATATTTGCAATCAGGTCATTAATAGCATATTCGTATAAATGAAGAAATAAAGCCTATTAGCACCGGCTCACTGTGTCGGGCCATGTATTTTTCCTCATTGAGAGGAGAAATCTTTACTCTGTGAGAGAAGAACGTGAAGTAATCGTCTTTTATAATGAAATACGAGGCTTGTTGGGCCCGCAGCAACGCCCTGCATGCGTCACTCTCCTGGAGTGGTGAGGATTATTCACATCTCTGCCCCCCCCCGTGCAGTCTAAAGCACCTAAACCCATCAAACGACTGCATAATCTGCTGGGATAGAAGCCGCATGCATTGGGGAGAGAGATGGGGCCCAGTGCTTACGTTCTAATTAAAACTGACTTCACATACATTTGTCAGGCCTATCCCAGGGCTACTGCGCAGTTCAAGAAATGAATTGCGTTGACCTTTCCAGATGCATTTTTGCCTACAGAGTGCAACTTCGGCGTCAGAACTGGCTGCATAAATGCCTGTGACTACTAACGTAAATAATAAAAGGGACCATAACCGTAGTGAATGGATCTAAATAGAAAATGTCAGTGAGTTAAAAAAAAGGGCTAATTCAATAGTGAAAACCCCAGCTCCGAAAATCTCTACTAAGAGGCAAACAATATATTTGTGACAAGTAATTATATATTTTGAGTCTAGTCTGGGGCTATATGACCCTGTAGAAATCAAAGCAAGAGTGGGAGAAGGAGGAGAGAAAAAAGAAAAACAAGGCCAAAATATAGCAGATTGGAAGAAAGGTCTGGATAAACGAGCAGGGACTCACTTAAGAGGATGGAAGTTAACACCACTAGAAGCCTGTTCACGAGTGTCTCTTGCCTGATGCGATAATTATAGCACCTGTTAGCTACCGACTTCGATAAATAAAGGATCACTGACAACTGCGATCCTTGCGCAAACAGGCAGTGGTGTAAGGATCACAATTTAATGGGTCTCTTGCAATCAAGCTAGAGTCTTAAATACCAACTACGTTGCACCAAAACATATTTTATTTGTTTTGAACAGAGTTAAGCATGATATGGTTCAGTCAATCCAAAAGACATTAGGAGGGAAACATCGTTTACAATGCACACACTACAACGTGTGTCATTACAACCCATTTTATACATCGCAAAATCCATTCCTCTTTAGCACCACTGTCTGATAATAGCCACAGCAACAAAAATAGAGTTTACCCAATACAATAAGTAAGTAGAAAATTAAAACACCGACCTGCTGCCCTCTCCCCATCTGCGTCTGTGTTAAATCCCACAACAAATCAAGTATGCCGCTAGGGATAGGAAACACAGAGGAAGGTAGAAGGCTGCACGACCAATGCCTTCAAAATGCTTGCCTTTGAAAACCACTGGCAGAAAACGTTCTAAATGCCCAAACACTAAACTTGAAAAATGCGTTATATCCCAAAAAACATGCAATGTAACAAGTTAAGTCCAATCTTGGCAATCAATGAGATGTGCCAAACTATGTATACACCACAGAGCACCTGAAAAAAAAAGCCTGCTATGAAACATGCAAGAATTGATTTTGTTTATTTTGCTTAATGTTCTGAACATCGCAGTTTCCAAAGGCCCTCCCTCTTCATCAAAGCACAACCCAATCATGATTCCACTACCACCAACAGCCATAGCTCCACAAGAAATTGACAAATATTCATCTAGGAAGAAGATGATGTTTAAAAAAAAATTCTGAGGTGGCCAACAATGTGCTTAAGCAAGCAAATATTTAAGAGTAATCCCTAATGCATTTCACTGGGACGTTTTGCTGTGTCATGATTGCCTGCTGCAATCTCACTCTTAGCTGCCAGATTTGGCCGT
Source organism: Lissotriton helveticus (assembly GCF_964261635.1). NCBI lineage: Eukaryota > Metazoa > Chordata > Amphibia > Caudata > Salamandridae > Lissotriton > Lissotriton helveticus. The sequence continues at coordinate 1,591,841,997 of NC_136067.1, read as the reverse complement.
TGCATTGCGCAACTTCATGTCAGACTGCATAAAGGAGCGTTACAGGCAACACATTTCAGGCAATACAGAAGAACATTTCAATCCAATAGTAACTGCCAGGAGGGTCAAGCCCTTTCATGCCAAGATTCATGCCATATGCTGACGAGCGGATAATGCTGACATCATAACAATGCTAGGTCGAAAAAAGATGTACCGTACACAACTCGTGGCATTTTTTGCATCTAGAGTGTATTTCAGCTGTGTCAGGAAGCTGTAATGTCACTACAATGGTTGACACGAGCCATGGACGTGGAATTGGGGTCAAAGGTAACAAGTTTGAATGTTCATTTTCACTACTGGAGAAGTAGGCTCGCCCCCATGCAACACAACTCCTTAATTGTCATTTGCAGTACCACTGGCTGGGTCTGTGGAAGGAGATTGCCTGCCTGTAAGACAGTGTTTGTACCCACGTGTATTTATGGCTCATTAGAACAAAGTCATTACTATTAGGAGGAGTGCTCATAGGAAATACTGCGAGCATTACTGACACTGGAACCAGTATAAAAACAAGTAAAGTTGTTTGCAATTTTCAACCGAATAAGGCTATTTATAATGCTCACAAAATGCTCCCTGATTACATGCATCAACATGTAAGCAAGATTAGCGATTGTTTGCTTTCAAATTAAATGTACACAAATAAGACAACTTGAAAAAATATTTTACTAATTTATTGTGCAATTTAAATACCATTTCTTACAGGTATCCTTCAGTAAAACAAGGCTGCACACATGCAAATATGTTAAAAACAATTATAATGAAGAATTACATTATAGACTACAATAAAAATAAATTAGGGGCCTAATTATTAAAAAATGTCGCAAAGGTACACCTGTAGGTATATGCGGTCGCTCTGGTGCACAATTTCGACTTTCAGCAATTCACAATAGTTTTCAGGAGGCATGTAAACCGTCCTCCTAGAAAACGTTTCGAATTCTATTTTTGCAAGAACAAATCTACACGTGTGTATTTATTTATATGAAAATCTGCTTTACATTTATCCCTATCCCGGAAAATTTCTACTTCTGTCCTCATGAGCAGTATTACATGTCCAACCTTTTCAAGTGTGTGCAGAGATTGGGAGTTGTTGGTGAATAAATACCCTTAATCACGTAAACGTGTGGGTGCACACAGACTACAAGGTATCCCAACCATCACTTCCAACTTCTGTGTACAGATTTGCACAAAGGTGGCAAAATCAGAGGTTTACTAGAATCATGCCCTAAAACAATCAGACAGAAAATTACCAGAGTTCTTTGATTAATTAATGGGAACGCAGCTATAGTTTGTCACTTCATTGAATATCACCAAAAGGCACAAGTGGTTTTTTTCTTCTTTTACAGAACATATACATTTCTAAATACTCCAACCCCTTGGTAAGTCGAAATTGTATCAAATTCTAACCTCTAAAAAGCATAGGGGCTGTCGTGAGAAGAAGGGCATGTTACAGCACCTACACTCGTGAGAGGGGGATGCTGTCCATACAGAAGTCCAGGTATAGCAAGCGCTCCCTGCTTTAAATGTGCTTCTTTTGACATCAGACCACTGGTTCAGCTCTGTCACTGGACTCTGCCCTTCCCAAGTACGAAGCTTGCATGTCGGCCCTCTACTAGTTGTGGACCCGAGGAAAAGGGGGTGTATGGGTTGAATATAGAGTACTTAGGTAAAGAGTCAGAGTTGTAATCAAATAGATAATAATCAGTGTGAGACCTTACAAACGAGGGTCACTCGTGAGCTACTAGCTGAATATAACACGATGGGGATTGGAGAACACAGTGTGAGCTTCCCCCTGCAGTATTCTGTGGAATGATCAGCAGTGCTGTATTCTTGATGTAAATATTCCAGGGCCCAGCAATGAGAGACTGTATAAGCAGTACGCTGTCAGTTCTCACAAGTATCCCATTTACACCTCATGGACTCCTGCAGTGTCCCATCCACACCATACAACCCCTGCAGTTTGAATTTTGTCCAGCAGTCTCCTATTAGAAATGCTGGACCCTAGACGTGAGCTTCCTCCAGCAGTAGCTCTCACTACTACAGGAGCACACGAGAGTGCGCTTCCTCCAGCAGCTTCCCATCAGTAACACTGGGCCTCAGGAGTGTGGGCTTTCTTCAGTACTAACAAGTCAGTAACACAGGACCATAGCAGGGTGAGCTTTCTCCAGCAGTGTCGTATGGGGTAGCAGCAGTGTGGGCTTTATTTAACAGTACTCCTTTGATACTTTAACACCCCAGGAGTTGGAGCACTAATCTTTACATACTCTAATACTCTAAGGACACCTGTGATGTGAGCTTCCTTCAGCACTCACCTCTTAGGAAAGCATAATCCCATAAGTGTGAGCCTACGTCAGCTGTATTTCTGCAGCATGCTAAGGGCTCCAGAAGATTGAACTTCTCCTAGCAGCATCCTGTCAGTACTCTATGTCTACAGCACTGTTAGCTTTCTCCAGGAATGTGCGGTGAAGGTAGTAGGTATTTAGGAATGTGGTTTCCCTTTCAGCAGTTTTAGGTGACCCAATTCTCCTCAACACAGGTGAGTTCCCCTAATTGGGTTAACAGTTCCTGGAAGTCATTTGTTTTGCAACATCTTCCAAGAGTGCACATCCCTTTCTTTCCTCGTGACACGTGTTTTGGTTACTTATTTATGTTTCCAAGTGCACCCCAGCCAGATGGGAACAGAGCACTTCACAAACATCAAAAGCGGAAATACAGTCCACAGAGAGTAAGGAGGCTGAACAAGGCTTAAGGCACAAAGCACATGCCATTGAGGAATGTCAGTGCTAAAGAAATAGTTAAACCACATAAAAGCAAAATGTTGTTACTTTGTAAGTGGGGCGTGTCTCACTTTTTTACCACTTTTAAAATGTGACGATTTTTCTTTTGCCTCGACATAAAACTCACCAATGCACATCAGTGTGAAACATACTGTAGTTCTATCACTGTTGCATCAAAACAAAAATCACTATGTGATGAACTTTCAGAACAAATTTAGTAGGTTGAACTATTGGGAGGAGTAAGACCTTAACAGCAGCTCTAAAATGTTGAAGTGTTCTAGTAAAATATAAAAACTATTTATAAAATGCTGACTCGATTATAAATTGTTTAAAATTGTCTTTGCATATTGCAAAACAGGTTAACAAAATATGGCCTTTATTAATAATAATAATAAACTTTATTCGGATTATTACAATCCATAAAAGCAATACAATTTAAAAAATCTTCAAAGAGATCTAGTTATCAGTTACTTAAAATGATTGCAGAAAGGAATTTCATTAGTATATACAGTACAAATATATTTTCTTAAAGGTTTTTCCTATGTCTGTATATACATTTCAAGAAATTAAGGACATGGTAACATGTGGCTTCGGTATCCAAAAGCTGCAGGCTCAACATGGCCACTCTGCATTGTCTGAGACCCCACGATTTTAAGAGGGTCAGTAGCCAGAGTTTGCGGTGTTCCTGATAAAATTTACAGAACAGAACTGTATGAAGCGTGGATTGACCTGATATCCCATCACATGGGCATGGAGGTGAATTTGGGTCCCACACGTTTGGTGTTGGGAAAACCACCAGTTTGTGAAATAAGTTCAGTCTGAATCTTATCAGGAGGAATCGTTCAAAGGTACCAATGTCAAGATTTAAATAGGGCTGCATTGAAAGAGTAGATTGAACCAACATGGCGTGTTGCGCCGACTGTTTCCCAGCCTGAACCTGAAGTCTTAGTTTGATCAAATGGTCCAACGCTCGCTGTTTTAAATTCTCCTTTGCGAGTTCTCCAATTTTTTCGGGATTAAAATAATATTTTTCCATTCCAAGATCTCGAAGAAAGGTCCGAATGTAGGCCAGCCATTTAATTCTCAAAACATAATCCAGGGACATTGCGTCCGCCACTATCATTTTTGTGAGGGCATTTTTATCCGATGTCCAGATACGTCGCCAAAGTAAAATTGGTTGTAACTTGGCAAGGTCTTCAATATATGGTGCCCCTAGTTCCAAGTGGCAGGCGTAAGTGGAGGAAGTTTTGGGGGCAGATAGGATAAATCTGAAGAATTTGTTTTCTGCAGTTTGCAGAGAGGTGACGTCCATGTGTCCCCATAAACCTGCTCCATATAAAGCTGTGGATTGGCATTTGGCTTTATATATAGTTATCAGTTCTCTAGGTGGACGTTTTCCTAATTTTTGAGAGAACGATACCAAAGCGGCTAGTGCTCTTTTAAAGCAATGGCTTCTGGCTTCTATTGCTGGTTTCCAGGAGAGTTTATTGTCTATCATGACCCCCAGATAAGAGTATTCTTTGGTTGAGTCAATTTTTTGACTATCAAGGTAAATAGAGTTTTGCTGTTTTTTCCCAACCCCAGCATTCATTACAAAAGTTTTTTTCACATTTATGTGGAGGTCAAGAGTTCTCATAAACTGGGAATAGCTATTAAGGGACCTTTGGAGTTCACGGGGAGTTTGTGCAAGAAGGACGGCGTCATCCGCATACAGCAGGGCGGGGATCGGGCGATGTTTTGCCAAGGGGAGATCACGGGCACCCTTTAGTAGCTCAACCTCCAAGTTGTTGGTATAGAGGGAGAAAAGGAAGGGTGCCAGGACACAACCTTGTCTGACCCCGCGCTCTACTGCGAAGGACTCCGTCAGTTCTCCCTTTATTCCATAACGAACTCTTGCAGATGGATTGGAATAGAGTTCCCTTAGAAAATTCAGGAGTGGGGGATCAACCCCCACCTGTGCCAGGAGGGACCACAATTTTGTATGGGCGACGCAGTCGAACGCCGCCGACAAATCTACGTAGGTCATATAAAGTTTTGCTTTCTTTGCATGCACATATTTTCCAAAAATTAATGATAAATTTAGAGCTTGTTCCACGGTACCTAATCCTTTTCTAAATCCGAATTGAAGGTCGGATAAGATACCTCTTTCTTCTGCCCAGTCCTGAAGTCTTTCTAAAATCACTCTTCCTGCTATTTTTCCCAATGAGTCCAACAAGGAGATTGGGCGATAGCAGGCGGGGTCCATGCGATTGCCTTTTTTAAAAATCGGCACCATAATGGACCTAGTCCAAGACTCCAAGATTCCTATTTTTGCTGTAGCGGTACAGACTCTTGTTAAAATTGGTGCCCAGAGATCTGTTTGATGTTTGAAAAGATCTGCCGGGACACCGTCCGGCCCTGGAGCTTTCCCTTTTTTGGTGGAGTTCAGTGCCACGAGAATTTCGGGAATATCAAAGCTTATATCTATTGGGTATGGTGAGAGTATTTTTTCCTCTTCTTCCAGGTCTTGATCGTGGGTTGGTTTTCGGAAGATGCTGGTGAAATGTGACACCCAAGTTACAGCGTCTATGGCAGCTTCGATTTTTGGGCATATGTCGTCTGCCAAAAAAGGAGTTCTTATAATTTTCCAGAAAGCTTTAGAGTTTTTTTCCTGGGCACTGGTGTGAAGTTCATTCCACAGCTCTCGCTTCAGTTCCTCTTTCCTCCTTTTTCTTATTTTTAGATATTCACTTCTAAGAGTGGCTATTGTTCTGGGATCCCTTTCTTTTTTATTTAGGGCTAGCTTTAGATTTGTATGAGCCTTGGTGCACTCTTGATTGAACCAGCCATTAGGCTTGGATGAGCTAGGTTTTTGTTTTCTTGTTAGTAGCACCTTAATTTTTCCCATGATTTGGGCGAAGTTGGTTAAAAGATCCGTATCATTGGTGGCTGTATCCAAACAAATTTCAATTTGGGGATGGACTAATCTTATTAGCTCTTTAGTAAGTTCCTCTGGATTTGTCCTCTCCCATTTTATAGAGTACCCATTTACTTTATCCATGTTAATATCTTCCTGAGTCAGTGCGTTAGCTATTATTTCTGATGAACATTTCTGGTGAATTAATGAGACTTCCAGAGTTAGAATTGCGTGGTCGCTTTGGGAATTTGGTATTACTTCAAAGTTCTTTACTCTTAGTTGTAAGGATGCTGATATAATTATAAAGTCTACCGTAGTTTGGTAGCCTCTTCCAATATAGGTGGGTGCAAGTGAGTTTTCCCCATAGTCCGAGGTGTTTGCTATCTGGAGATCCAGATCGGATAGGAGATCATTCATTTGCCTTCCCATTTTATTGTGGGAAAAGTGAGTAAGTAAGAGGCCTTCTTCCGTCACCATGCCGGGACATTTTCTTTTTGGTTTGGTACAGGCATGTAGGTTGAAATCGCCTGCCCATAATATGTTTACCGGGCCTCCTTCTCCTTGTTTCATTCTTAAATTAATTAATTTCTCGTGAAGGTGGGCCAAGACTTTCTCGAAGTCCAATTCATCCAGATTGTTGTAAAAATTGATAATGATCATCGACTCTCTTTTCTGGAAGTAAAGACCAAGGATCTGCAAATTTTGTGCCAATTCGATGACCTTTATTTTAACGTTTTGGATAGTGTTGGCTATAAAAATACAGAGACCTCCCTTTGGTCTACCTGTATGTCCCGACTGCGCAAGGGACGAGTACGTTTTAAATCCTTGCAGGTGGTATTCTTGTAGGGACCATGTCTCCTGTAAGCATAGTACTTGGTGATTAAGCGTGTGGTGCAGGATTGACCCATCCTCTATTTTTGTCTTTAATCCCGCAATGTTCCACGAGATCAAGCTCAGGATTATTACGCTATCCCTTGAACTTTTTGTACTTTTTAATTCATTTCGGATCTCGGGAGCTGGTAGGGTCTCTGAGTCTGGGGAGACTGACGGGCTTTCTATTTGAGGTTGGGAGTCTTCCTGAGGTTGTGACTGTGGTAGTCAATCAACACATTCCAGGGGGCTGTATCTGTTTACTAATTGGGGGCCATTCCAGCTATCCCAACGTGTGGAATCGTTGCACTTTATCCGGTGGTCCTGGCCACTCCATTCGTCCCTATTTCTGCCATGATGATTTGGGCCTAGTGGGTTGAATGGGGGAAGCCTTCCTTGCCGCGGCTGTTGCCAAGGATGGGTACTAAAATGCATTGGTTGCTGAGGTTGGTGAGGTTGCCACCCTTGTTGGGTGGTGTGATGTGGATATTGTGGTAGGTTGATGGGGTGTTGGGTTGCATGGTGTGCGAATTGGGAAAATAAGGCCGATGGTTGCCACTGTAAAACTGAATGTTGTAAGTTTTGTGGGAAATTAGGCCTATCTAAGTAGTGTTGGGGATGATATATGTTATTTTCGGGGGGATTGGCAGGGCCGGGGTTTGATGGATATGCATAAAAGGGAAAATTCTGCCTTGAAGGTGAGGATAAAAAGTAAGACAAGGGGAGGGGATTTATTTTTGTGGCAGGACCTCTGTTGGGCGAATTACAGATATAATTTGACGCCCCAATCTCCCTGAATTTGATACTGATGACGTCCCCCGCTATTGCCTTCGGGGTTCTACCAACCCAGTCTCCTCTACGTACAGAGAAGATGTCACCCCTAATATGTGCGGGTAATGGTCTGTGGAGTTGGAGCCATTGGGCACATTTGTTCCTCAACTCTGCAAAAGTTTCTCTCGTACCCTCCTTCAGTGGGGGCACCGCTGTTAGCACCACCACGAGGGGAGAGGCTTCCGGGGGTAAGTTAATTATTTTGGGCCGCGGTTGCTTTGTCTTCAGATCTGATGGTTTTTCCTGAGAGGGGGTCTCTGGTGGGATAGTGAGATTCCCTTTTGTTTGTCTATTATTTGTTTTTGAATGACCTACTAAACCTGTTTGTGTGGCAGAAGGAAGAGCTACCACCTCCGGAGTGTTTTGGGAGACTTCCAAGTTGCTCCCTTTTTTTGCTAAAGGAAGTGTTTCTGCCGCTTTTTTAATTTGTGAAATATTAGGATTGACTGTTTTACCTGTTATTTGTTTAGTGCTGGGTGATTTTTGAGGAGTTTCCTTAGCTCCCTGTGTTGGGGCAGGACCATTCCTACTTAATTTACAACTGCATTTAGTGTTAATTAATGACGTAAGTCTGTCCAGCTTTGATATGAGTGGTTTGATCTGTGCTGTAATTTTGGCTTCAAGGTCAGATTTTAGATCCATAACCATGTTTTCCACCCAACAGGGTATACCTGCCGAGGGACTTGGGGTAGGTGTGATCAAATTATGGTTCTTTATTTTTGATTTTCCCTTGATGATTGGCATTTCCTTTGTGAAAGTAGTGATGATTTCCTTTGTTTTTGTTGGTTCTGCATGCGTTTCTGGCTCAGGTGGTAAAGAATTACAAATGGGACTTTGAACTAATTTCTCATCCGGTGATTGGCAAGCTTCTAGATCAGGAGTTGCGTCGAGATCAACATATGATTGATCGGAGTCCGATTGGGTTACGGATAAGTCTACTGAGTTTGGAACAGTCACCATAGGAACGATGGTTAATGGCAGAGGTAAGGAGCAATTATTATTATTTGCCCCCTGATGGACAGGAGAATTTGCGGTAGCAATTGAGCCGAGCGAAGATCGTTTTGCCTGTATGAGGTCTAAAGAGACTCTTTTCTCCAGTAAGATGATGCTTTTGTCAATGGTGTCATTTACCCTGGATATAAACAGGTCTATAGGGCCGGTCACTTGCGTCACCAGTGTTGCTTTCTTGGACGCGCTTCTTGTTTTGGGACGCATCCTGATCCCCAATAATGTGCGTTAAATAATTCAAAGGGGCCCAGGGGGGTTGTCGTGGGGTGCAGGGTGACAGGGCCTGGGCCGTCCTCTGCCGTCCTCGAACGGCCTCAAACGGCCCTGTCTTTGCCCTGTCTTCGCCCGAGCTGCGTCCCGCGCTGCGGGAGGGAAGTGTTGTTTTGTAGGAGGTGCAAAGGGCGGGGGGCGGGCCAGCAGGGAGAGCGGACCGGAAGCTCTTCCTTGGTCTTGCAGGGACTTCTGGGAAATGAAGTCCCCGCACGCTCGCAGCCCCGCTGGTCCCTCGCGCCCCTTACCGCCTTGGAGTCTTGCTGCCGGTATCCTCGCCTCAATCCTACAAGATGGTGCCTCTACCAGTACCCACCGGCGAGAGGTGGGCTCGGGAGGCTGGGAGACTGATGCGCTGCTTGGCTGGTGCGTGAAACTGATGCCTTCCGCTTGGCTGCAAAGTAGGTAAATGTCCCACGAGGTGGAGGGAGAGGGACGCTTTTAGCTGGCTTAGATGGGCGGGGGGCGGGCCAGCAGGGAGAGCGGACCGGAAGCTCTTCCTTGGTCTTGCAGGGACTTCTGGGAAATGAAGTCCCCGCACGCTCGCAGCCCCGCTGGTCCCTCGCGCCCCTTACCGCCTTGGAGTCTTGCTGCCGGTATCCTCGCCTCAATCCTACAAGATGGTGCCTCTACCAGTACCCACCGGCGAGAGGTGGGCTCGGGAGGCTGGGAGACTGATGCGCTGCTTGGCTGGTGCGTGAAACTGATGCCTTCCGCTTGGCTGCAAAGTAGGTAAATGTCCCACGAGGTGGAGGGAGAGGGACGCTTTTAGCTGGCTTAGATGGGCGGGGGGCGGGCCAGCAGGGAGAGCGGACCGGAAGCTCTTCCTTGGTCTTGCAGGGACTTCTGGGAAATGAAGTCCCCGCACGCTCGCAGCCCCGCTGGTCCCTCGCGCCCCTTACCGCCTTGGAGTCTTGCTGCCGGTATCCTCGCCTCAATCCTACAAGATGGTGCCTCTACCAGTACCCACCGGCGAGAGGTGGGCTCGGGAGGCTGGGAGACTGATGCGCTGCTTGGCTGGTGCGTGAAACTGATGCCTTCCGCTTGGCTGCAAAGTAGGTAAATGGCCTTTATTATGAATATGCAATTAATTTGACTGTACTACTAAATATCAACACCAACAATATTGTGGCATACTAATATCGAGGACAGAATATCGAGGGACAAAATATTGAAAGGTGAGTGCATATAGGGAAGTATTGATTTACTATTCCTAACTCCACAGCTACGTACCTTGAAGATACATGTACAGCATAGGTACATATACCTGAAGTTACGTATAGAAAATCTAGACTTAACTGTACATATTTTATTTACAGTACTCTGGCCTCGATCTTCTGTCCCATCGATATTGTTGATATGATATTCAGCGGGCCCTTAATTCCGATGCAAGTAGTTACGGGAGTTAGACTACCCATTAAAATTATGTGTTAAGAAGAGAACACCGCGAGTGAGAGGAATTTCAACCGGAGATTTTACCTTCTGTACGCAGATAAAGTTTCTGGGTGGAATAATAGACAAGAAATGCAGGAATCAGCACACTAAATCCAATTTCTGCATGCACTGTATAATCCCTGTTTCACTACTCCAAAATTGCCAGTAACAGTAAATCAGAGGAGGGAAATTGCATGGATTATAGCAGGCAAATTGTATTGAGGGAATTCCTCCTATGGGGTTTTACTTGCGATACAAATGTGTGTTTTCTTTTCTTAGTAAAACAAATCATATAAACATGTATAAGGGCCAGCAGATTATTGCCCTTAACCAACCAGCAGCAATGTAGGTTTTGTTCTATAGGGTCAGTACCGATGTCTCCAGGTTATCCTGTCCTCTCCTACAGAATTTATCTTGTACACTTGAGAATGTGTGTCTCGTACACTTGTATAATACAGTACGGTATAAGAGGACAGCTGAACAGAATAACCATACCAAAGCCTACAAATGTTTTACTGGTGTTTTTCGCTCAGCCACTCCCCCCCCCCCTTTTTAAGGGACTGAGTTTGATTCCAGTCTGTGTGCTGAGGTACTGTGAACAGGCTGGTACTGTTCAGTCACTAGAACATGTGACTACATTACTCAGATTCTTCGTGTTAGCATGATTACTTTGCTCCTTATGACTCACAACTTGAGCAATCATCCTCAACACTTCAAAATATGACCAAATTACTATAGCTTAAAACTGTAGCTTAAAAAAGGATTAGTCCCAAGTTTGGATACAAATTCCTAAATATTGTTGAAAACATCCCTAGAAAAAAAACTTCCAGTACATTTCAGGGGAACACAAAAGCCAATCCTAAAATGCTTCAAATAATCTTGAGAGGTGCCCATCCTATGCTAAGAACTTGTTTATTGGTTGCACACCTGGATTTGGAATTGCTGTGTAGATGGTACAGAACCATGTGGTTGCTCTATGTTTCTTTCAAACTACATTTGTCACCTAAGAATACTAATTTGACCCTCTGGTAGTTTTATATAATGTACTACATTCCAAATGTAAAAATGAACTAGCGCTTCAGTGCAGAATCATTCACCGCACATCTTGGCTAGTTGGCATGTCTCCCTTGCTACTCTTTTTAGTTTTTAAACTAAGACCAACTCATAAACCCTGATCTGCCACCTGACCATCCCTAGGGAACAGGGCAGACTGAAATGCATATTGTGCCAAAGGTGCTTCACAATGTCACATCAAAAAAGCTCAATTTGTCTGTTACAAAAAGTTGTGGGCGCCAACGCCTGCAATTTTGAGACTATATACTTTTAGCTCCCAAACGTTATATTTTACGGTTTCTTTCTAAATGAAATCCAAATTGTTGAAGAGATGATAAGAGGTGTGCTTGGCAATTCCTAAAGCCTTGCTGACTGGGGGTGTCACATATAGGCAAGTGAGCACAGCACAAGTGATTCCCCCAAACCAACCACTCTCCCATGCGGGGAATCAGATTGTAAAAGGAATTTTACATATTCAGACCCTCCCCACGAGGACCACTGCAAGTCGGTTGATGTGCTAAGATAGCAAACTCAGCTGCAAGAGACCAGCCAAAGCACCCAGGCACTGTTGTAGGTGATAATTCCTAAACTGTAATACTCAAGGCAATAATACCAGGATCTGAAAATTGAAAATCTACCTGTCATATGTACAAAATTAGAGTAGACATCAAAGTTATAATACTATATCTTTGGACCAATCTACTTGGTTTAGCCAACCCACCTCCATCGAGGTCGGCCTCATATCACGCCTCAGTAACGATCTAACACTACTATTTACTGCTATTGGTGCTTTACACTTGTTGGTGCTATTTCTGTTAAATCTTTCACAATTCCTATCTCTGGTTCCTCTTATTGGGTTTTTGTCATGTTGGTGGCATTTTGGTAATTGAATGTAACTATTTTTATAAAGTGGGATTGTCATTGTGTTGTGTTTTCAAATGTTTAACAGTTTTAGTACTCCTAAATGCTTTACACATTTTCGTTGAGTTACGCATGTCTGTTCTATACCATAGCTACAAACTGTTGAGCTTAGGTTTAAATTACTGAAACCTTTAACCAGTCCTTACAGGATAGTGACTTTAATGGACAACAATCCACCTCAACTAATAAACCACTGTCTAACAGCTGTCCTCTACTGTAGTTTTCCATGTCCCGTTCAGCCACTTCTGCCATAGCTGTCAATATATATCACACTCAAGAGCTAACTCAGACAAGGGTCTGAGAGAGTTCTAGCGAGTCTGAAAGAATGAAAGTGGCCTCCCTTTCCCCTAGGGCGTAATACCTGAAGGAATAGATGGACTGCCTCTTCCCTTCAACCAGTGTCTTAGAACATTGAGGTGCAATTAATCTTTACTCCCCCACATGCTCAGACATACTTATTAACTCATTCGCCTTTGTTATGCATCACCTCACTTTTTACTTCTAGTGACCTGCTTAACAAACGTCTCAATAAACTGTAATGGGGTCATTCGCTTTTCACACCTATTTCACCCTCAAAAATATGTTCATTCACCTTAACAGGATCCCTTTCCTAAACGTCTAACTAACCCCAGAGTAAATAGGTTGTCAGGTATGATCTGCCGAACTGGAGAGGTGGGGTTCAACCAAGTATAGGTCTGAAAAAAGTCTGCCCCTAGCCCTCAGCGTCATGGTTAATAGGAGAGGGGTTTTCTTCCTTCAGCATCAGACACATTTCTGAAGGGTGAGGGGCTCGTGCTCAGATGAAAGGAGAACCTACTCTCTAAATTCACCACCCAGGCATAGGGTCGGAATGGGTAAATGTTCCTTCGCCCTCATGGGCAGGTATGAAGTACTACATATACAGTAAAGTTCAACGGACCCTGGCCCGATCTGATATCAGCATTACATGAATGCCTTTTATGAAAGTCTCACGTTCCCCGCCCCAAAATATATTTTTGAACCTACTTTTTGCTTCTGCATACGTATGACGACATTTGCCAATTAATTAAATGTGGGTGTGAGGCATATTTAACGTGAGGTAAAGTATGTAACACAAGTAGTGAAAAGGGCAGAACCTAAAACCCCCTACATAAGGAGGGCTGATGAGTAATGTGACTTAATTTTGGCTATCGCCTGAAACGGCCTCTGCTTCAATAAAGTCAGGGGTTCGGGGAACACATTCTCCATATATTTTTTTTATTTTTATCTCCAATGTATTATGTATGTCTATGTATGGAAGGGCTGAGCTGTGTTGATACGGGAGGTACCTTCGCAGTAAACCGCCAGGGCCTGTAGTTAACAATAGCATTGACTAATGCAAGGGCAGGGCCAGCACCGCTGCAGGGCCGAGGCGTGGCCTCCACACGTGCACCTGCTGCGGGAGGCCAGCATGCGGCAAGGACGGTCCGGGCTTATCTGCAGACCCCCAGCGGTCCCGCACGCCCCTCGGCCCGCACGGGCGTGTGCACCAGCCCTCCTCAGCTTCAAACGTCTGATGCGGCAAGGTCGTGCTCGTCCCCGGGCGGCGCGCGGGGCGCAGCCAAGGACGGGCTGACAGAGTCCCGGGAAGTACTGCGGCACGAGCGGCCCCTGCCGCCGCCCCCTCCCTCCGCAGCATCCTCCCCGGCCGCGCCTCAGCCCCGCCCGGGCGGGCGCACCGCGCTTTGTGGAAAGTTTCCCCAGGGAGGGGGCGTGATGCAGCCCGCGGTATACCGCACCCGGCCGGGCCCCAATGCACCTGCACTCCCTCAAGTTGCCCACAAATAAAGCACCGCCTGCAGGGGGCTCGCGGGCCAGGGCTAGTTTACCTTGGTGTCACCGGCTCCGTGGTCCTCGTCTTCCAGCAGCACCAGCAGTTCCGGCGGGGTTCCGGGGTCCGCCACCTCAGCCCCGGCGGTGGCGGCCGCCTCCGAGCCCTCCTCTCCGGCGCCCGCGGTCTGCGCCGCCGAGCTCCCGGCCCCCATGCTGCGGTGTCCGGTCCGGTGCGGATGCGGAGTGAGACAAGTGCGCAGTGGCGGTCCGCCGGGCAGTGGGACGCTCAGGTGATGCAGGGCAGATGGAGAGTGACCTGTCCCGCGACGCTCGCTGTGTCCCCCAAGTATCCCGCCAGGAAGCGCTAGAAGCACCCGATCCGCACAGCAGCAGATATGTCCTCCCCAGAGGAGCGCAGGCTGCGAGTGACGCTCTCCAGAGCCCGGCCGCACGCGCTCTATGCTCGGCCCTGCTCCTGTGTGTCGTGTTTTCTTTTTTTTTTTTTTGAGACAGACCGATCGCCAGCCTCCTGCTCCATCACATGAGCCCAGCCTTGGGTCACGCCTTGCAGCATCAAATCCAGGCTGATGAGCAGTTTGCAATGGGGAATTTGTTCAATTCCCAGTGCTTTTTGTCCTTATTCCGAGTACAGGACAGACCTATGCCTGTTCATCCTTACAGGCTGCACCCTGACCCTTAACTTCGTCAGTTTACAGTGAAGTCCTTTTCATGGATAGGGGATGATCTCAACTTGTGCTAGATTGTTATTTGATTCAGTCCCTTAATTGCCGCTATTTTATATTTACAAATACAAATATGCCGACAATTTGCTATATTTTGCTTGCTTTCACAATTCCATGTGCTAGTTGGTTATGAGGAAGTTTACACCCCATGTTTCATTTACTTGCAAATTTTACAACGCAATAATATCAAAATAGTTTTTTCATGGAGATGTCTCCTTCATTATTGCCAACCATAAAAAAATTCTTGAATAAGCCTGGGTCAGCCGTCTTTAATTTTGCACAGCGCAATACAAATCTGCATTCAGTTTTAGACTTAGTTATTGATTTGTGAGATTATGGAGCTGTGCAGTCAGGGAGGGAAAAGAGGTGACTATAACAGATACACTGAGCTTGATTCAGCCACATATTAAGTTTGTTTCTAAATCCAATCGTCCCAAATGCCAAACCTGGCATTAGTTTGCTTTCACTTACCTTAACAGGGCTTAGGTATCTGGGCCTTTCATGCTCTTTGTAATCTTTGAAATGCAAAGTGTAAGGCTTGGGCAAAATATTTTAAGACTTTTCATTTACCTGTGTAATCTACCTCTTTTGTCGATCCACACTCCTAGGCATTTATATGTTGGTACTCTCGCCACACACTTATTTTTCAAATGTCAGGAGCACTTTTATTTAATTTGCGGCCAGATATTATTATCTTCGTTTTGGCTATGTTGATTTGTATTCTGTTCCTATCTCAGCTATGAGCTAGGTCACCCAAAGATCTCTGCAACCCAATGGCCATATGAACAAATATAAGAGTATCATCTGCATACTGTAGAGCTTGAATTTGAACTCCGGCCTATATGAGAGGAAAGGCTCATGCCTCATCAATTGTTTGCTTCATATCTGCTGCGTATACATGAAAGAGGGGAGGGGCTAGGATGCAACCTTGCTTTAATCCTTTGTTGGTGAATATTTTCTCAGACGTGGTCCATTTTGTTGTACCCTTAAGTTTTTAACCCAAGTGCCTGAGTACAAATGTATTACGGCATTTAGCAAGGGGTAGTATCCCATTTGGCCCATAAATTGCCTCAAACTGCATCATCGAATGCAGTGGAAAAAACATCTAATGCTTTCTCTATGTTTGCCTCTAATCATTTTTTGTGACATTGTCAATGCATGGTGTGTTGATAGCAGGGAAACTAACTGTCCTGATTTTCAAGGGGCATTCACATCCAACTGACCTAATTTTCAAGGTGCAGTCCATTAATTTGTGCTAAGGGTGTAAAATGTCCCTCAATATTATGACAGGAGGTTTGGATTCTATTTGAGATGCTTAGGCCGATTATGACAAACCTGCTTTAATTTAAATCTCTAGCAACACAGTTAAGAATACAGTAACATAAACATTAGGAGAAAAAAATGTAGAGGCTTGGAAAGCACAAAAGGTTCCCTGCCCTTGTCAGCATACTACTTTGCAGAAGACCTCACAGTCCTCATTATGAATAACTTTGAAAGCACTTCCTCCTCTTTGACTGGCACTATATATTACAATATCTGGCAGTCCCTAATGAATGAATAAAGCAAATGATCCACAACATTTCTCATGAGGTTCCTGTGAGTCCAGGAAAAAATTGTATCCAGGAGCAGAATCTTAGCATTTTCCAAGAAATTTCCAACATCGACTTATTGAACTGAAGGAAAGATAAAATGTCAACGGAAGGGTGGGGAGGGGTAATCATTACCATCGTATTTTAATAGAATCTAAACTTCCTGTCACATTAGAGGTGGAGATTTTAGATTCTATTACAAGACCAGTGACTTGATTGTTACATGTCTAAAAGTTTTTTCACTCTACAGCGGGATAAATGAGCAATAGGCCTAAAATAAAATGTTTTAAAAGTTAATTCCTGATACCAGTCTGGCATTTTCATGATGTATTCCAGGCGTCTAGAGGGCATGTAAATGTAAATGTAATTTGTACTTGTAAAGCGCACTAATACCCATGGGTGTTCTGGTGCTGTAACGCATACCGCTGTGGAACCCTTCCTGGCTTTTCCCTGTGAAATGTCCACTCCTGGGCACCCCCAAGGTGAAGCCAGGCATCCCAGCACTGTTGGGGTCGTTGTGGAGATTAAGCAATCTTACCACACACATAATAGATTCCTCTCAAAATTGTCTCTTCAATCAGAAAATCACCATGTATAATGTAACTTCTTTTTTGGAAAAGGGGGGTGGTGATGGACAGAGTTTCTGAATGATGCAGAATACTCTTCCCAAGTCAAGAGATCATGGTTTTAATCCATCACCGTTTTTTAGCTCAATGCACCATCCCAGCTCAGAACCTGGCTTTATGCAAATTAGTCTGTTCCTGTCCCAGTGCATGATGGGAACAGGGCAAACCAAACTACCAAGCCAATTCTTATACTGGGAAGGAAACAAGCTTCCGGGGACCGGTTTCTGGCATCACAGCCTTCTTCGGCCCGGCTTGCTTGAATCCTGATGGTGCAATGAGCAAGGGACTCACGTCTGAGCATACCCTCCCACACATAGTGTGGATAAAACCGATTTTGGAAAAGGGGGGTGGTGATGGACAGAGTTTCTGAATGATGCAGAATACTCTTCCCAAGTCAAGAGATCATGGTTTTAATCCATCACCGTTTTTTAGCTCAATGCACCACCCCAGCTCAGAACCTGGCTTTATGCAAATTAGTCTGTTCCTGTCCCAGTGCATGATGGGAACAGGGCAAACCAAACTACCAAGCCAATTCTTATACTGGGAAGGAAACAAGCTTCCGGGGACCGGTTTCTGGCATCACAGCCTTCTTCGGCCCGGCTTGCTTGAATCCTGATGGTGCAATGAGCAAGGGACTCACATCTGAGCATACCCTCCCACACATAGTGTGGATAAAATCGATTTTGGAAAAGGGGGGTGGTGATGGACAGAGTTTCTGAATGATGCAGAATACTCTTCCCAAGTCAAGAGATCATGGTTTTAATCCATCACGCTTTTTTTAGCTCAATGCACCACCCCAGCTCAGAACCTGGCTTTATGCAAATTAGTCTGTTCCTGTCCCAGTGCATGACGGGAACAGGGCAAACCAAACTACCAAGCCAATTCTTATACTGGGAAGGAAACAAGCTTCCGGGGACCGGTTTCTGGCATCACAGCCTTCTTCGGCCCGGCTTGCTTGAATCCTGATGGTGCAATGAGCAAGGGACTCACGTCTGAGCATATCCTCCCACACATAGTGTGGATAAAACCGATTTTGGAAAAGGGGGGTGGTGATGGACACTCCTGGGCACCCCCAAGGTGAAGCCAGGCATCCCAGCACTGTTGGGGTCGTTGTGGAGATTAAGCAAGCTATTGCCCAGAGTTGCAGAGTGGGATCCATGATTGGAATAGGCACCGAGTCAAGAATTATCAGGTCCGAGGAAATTGAGCCCAAGACCCACCGAGGTGGGAATTGAACCCTGGTCCCGGGCCAGACCTCTGCATCAGAGTCTGCCACTCTAACCATTGAGCCATACTTCTCCACATCAAAGCTTAAGGTGCTATAGTACCACTAGAGGAATGCACCATAAAAATGGAAGTATCTATTCCTACCTCAGCCATTATCATTCTCACCAATCTAGCTAAAGTAGATGAGATAATGGGGAGAAAAGGTTTCCTAACAGAATTTAACAACAGTGAAGCTGAAGAAAGGCAGAAAGAAGCAGTCTAGGTCTCATATATTCTTATATATTGAAGCACACATAAAGTTTCACAGTCGCTGAAAAGAAGGGTAAAAAAAAAATGTGGACTTAGGGTGCAAAACATTGTACCCCAAACTGAAGACACCACAAAATCTACCTTAGCTCTCTCATAGTTTACTCGATCAGAGATGATGTTGAACCTCAATTTAAACAGGCAGTGGGTCCCTGTGTCAAGGTACATCCCAAAACATCAAAATCGATCAAAATACAGCTCATTAAAATGATTGAATTGAATGAGCCAAATCAATAACTGAGTTCTACATCAATGACAAATTAAAAGGTTTTTCTTGCAAAATTTAAAAAGAAGTGTTACAGAGTTAATGCCACAAAGGCTCTCAGTTTCGGAGCTATACAGAGTACACAAATATAAGAAATTTCTTTAAGTCCCAATGGACAGCAGAATCAGAAAAGAAACGGGCAGCATCCCTAGTAGAAAAGGAAAGCCTGCCCAAAGTATCTGGCTCACCCCTAAAATCAAGTACTTTTTATAAAACGCTCTTGCATATTTAATCAGCAATTTTGCAGATTCACCGTGGTGTGAGCAAAGAATTACCGCAACACCTAAACACGTTCCTATTTTCTTGAAAAAGTTTTCAGCACTCTTCATGCTAATGTCATCCAGAGATGTTCGAATAGACATGAAACATTGACAATAACACTTTCTTCAAATAGATAGATCCATCAAAGAATGTAAGATGTAGTTACATGTTTCAGTTTTACATTTGAACTGTGGAAGGTTCATAGTGAGCAGAGTAATAACAACAATAAAAATAAACTATTAAGACTTCGGCTTGACTTTGTGCTGTAGAGCCTGTGCGGAGAGGATGTGCACGGGGAGGGAAAAGCATGAGTGAATGACGTAGATGATGTCCATCTTGTTCAAGATGGCGTTTTTCACAGAAATGTGGCCCAACTAAAGCATATAAACAAATACACTTCTACACATAGAAAAAACTTGTTTCAAAAGCAATCATATTAAGTAAGTCTGTATATGTGAAATCATGTGTAAATGCATATTGCACATTGTTAATTATGCACAAAATATAAACCTAATACTTCGACAAATCTCCCCCATATGATTATTTTATAATCACCAAAACAACGAATAAAGATTTGTTTATCAAAACTGCAACATATTTTGCCTAACTTTCTGCTTCTTTCTGGGACTTTCAATCATCTTTAGCTGATTGTAGACACGATATTTGATATTTTCCATCACAAATCCTTCCTCCCATTTCCTTTTTAATGATTTATCATTAACCTCGCACCCACAATTTTTAAACAGATACACATAACATGTTATCAAAAGAAACAGGACAATTGCACAAATCATTGCAATTATTACAAGAGTTAGGTTTAAACACTAAGTTCTTCCACCAAAATTATCAATGAATTCACCAACCTTGCTAAAACACTTCCCCATCTCACTAACACAGGAGCCTGAATTCTCCCATACGCCATGCTCTTCTAAAGCTTGAAGTTCATTAGAGATATATAGCTAATACTACCTGTCCAAATCCATGTTTCACTTTCTTCAAACCAACTGCTTCATCCACTCCACTAAAATAATAGAATCTAGGAAACACCAAAGCAAGATAACATGATCCAACCCAACTACGTATGGTAAGAAATCTTACCACACACATAATAGATTCCTCTCAAAATCGTCTCTTCAATCAGAAAATCACCATGTATAATGTAACTTCTTTCACACTCCCTTTCTCCCACATATTCAACCTTCTCCTTTTTAAAGGTTCCATGAACATCCCACGGATCTCTCCCTTTCTCTCATATTCCATTCTCATCCTGTAATGCAGAACTTACAGTCTAAATGTTTACTCTCTTCTCATTGTATTCTTTATTATATTCATGCTCCTATTCAATGCACACACATACTTCTGAATATTAGCTTTAATTACATACTCAATTTGTGCAATTGTTTTGAAATGATTAGCTTGTTCCTTATTAATTTCTTCACATTCTGTGATAGATAGATTTGCCAGCAAGACTTTGAAATCTGATAACTAAGGAGATGAAAATTCATTTTGGTTAAATATACTAATAAAAACAGTGCATGAAAGGAAGTTGCATATAGGTAGTTCCTTCTGCAGAAGAGGGAAGCAAGGTGCACATACTATCTCAACATTTTAGCATAAATATTATCTTGAATTCCACTAACCAAACTTTCTCTATGTGTCAGTGTGATATGTTTCATTCCATTATGTACTGTAGTTAATTCAGCTCTTGTGGTGACATATCCTACTGGAGAGAGTAGGCACAATAATAGGCCAACTAAAGCTATTATTGTCATTAATAAGACAATTGAACTAATACATTTACAACATCTATTGTAATCTATGCACTATTTCTAAGAATCAAAGTTATCCCGAAACTCCAAAAATCAAAGTTATCAAAAAATGTCTTGTTTCTTTGAAAACAATGATCAAAATCTATTTCTTTTCCAAAGGGTCTTCTCAGTTCTTGCTCTTAAAATATTTTTATTTTCTTCTTTTATAACTTGCTGTGTATCTCACTTTTAGCTCTATCTTTAACAGTCTTTCAACTTTTCAAGGTGCTTCTTCCTCTTCTTCTTATTCACTTCCAAAAGTGTATTGAAATACTTTATTGGACGGTAAATCTCTGGCTCTGACTCTTCTTCTTCCTCAGACACTGTTGCTAGATATACCCATTCAGGTGGTGCATATTTTCTATTTTAGGTTCTCTTTCACGATGGTCTTTTAGCAACTGGTGACTAGCTTTCACTATTTTCTGAATCTAATTCAGTTACATCAGAGTCTTCATTGATTAGCTGTAATCTTTCTTGTTTATAGTGCTTTCCTTTGCATGTTCTTTTCAGTGACCTGTCTTATTTAGCTATTTTTTGTACCTTTAACCACTGTTAATTCTTCTCCACTCACTGATGGACTTGAATTCTCATCAGTTCCAACTGCAAGATTGACTAAAAACAGCTTTCTCCCTCAGAGAGTGTCTGTCACTCAAATCATGAACTGAACCCTTTCATTGTTTGGATCAGAGACTAACTCTTGTTGCTGCGGCTTAGGCCTTTGACTTTGACATTGTAAGAACTCTTCCCTCTGATCCTCACCTTGAATCTAGACAACACTACTAGTAGAAGTATCAGGCTGGATCTTCACCAGAACGTTCGCTTTCAACTATCTGGACTTCTATTACTTCATTGTCTTCAACAGTTCCACAATTTTCAAAATTATCACCCCCCCCGTAACCACGCTGTGAACTTGAGCTTAACTCTGTGATGCAGTGGTTGTTTTTACCACTTCTTCATTCACTGGCTTCACCCTTTTCGTGTGAGCTGTGTGCTTCCACTGTGGGATTCTGGCACACTTTACAGCAGTGCTTGCTCTAAGGATCACTTGATATGGTCCATCCCAGCTCACTTGAATACAGTTTTTCCTCACATGCCTTCTAACAACTATCCAATCACCAGGGCCCAGATTGAGGCCCTGTATTTCTTTTGTTTCTTCCGTTGCCAAGTTCCCCCAGTGAGAAACTAATTTTGCCATATCAGCCAGACCTTTGCAGTAATCTAGTACAATGTCATCAGCAATTGGAACAAGTGCAGCGAAAGAAGTATACACCAATCTCATGGCTGTGCCCATGACCACTTCATGGGGTGAAAAAACTGTTTTTGTATCAGGAGTGTTTCTAATGCTCATCAACACGAGAAAGGGGATCTGACTACTTCAGACCAGTAGAAGAAGAGACGTTGGTCTGTTTATTCTTGAGGGTCCTTTTAATCATCACAACCACTCCAGAAGATTAAGGACAATAACTATAATGGAACCTCTTATCAATCTGGAGAGCAGTACAAATCAATTGCAAAATCTAATTTTTTAATTGGGAGATATGATCTATCTCAATAAAAATTGGTAATACGAATCGTGGTATCAGTTTGCTTAACAAAAGTTTGGCAACAGTAAGGCTGTCTGATCTCTGGGTTGGATAAGTAGACAGTTACAAGAATGTATTTGAAACCATTGCACACTTGACAGTGCCACAAAATCTGCTGGGAGTCTTGTACATGGGCCCTCAGGTTCGTTAATATGATTCCTGATTGTTGTGGTTTTCTTTCCCTGATTATTTCTCTGACAGACCAAAAGCACACATATAAGCTCTCAGCAACATTTCTAAAATTTACGTTTTCCCAATAATTCCTAAAAGTTCCAGCCATTAAGTCCCTCCCGCAATGTGACTGCCCAAGGAAATATTGTGCATGAGCTAGAACATTGCCTCGGTTAGTACATATTTTTGTTCAGAGGTAACATACTGTTGCAAAGTCATTCTGTGCCCTGGGCACCCCCAACGTTTTTGCTGACTGATACTGGTGGTAACTGACTGACTGATCCTGGGCTCTGCCTAACCAGGCACAAGGCCAGTGCTATGCTGAAGACACACGTAGAATACAGTAAAAACACCCACTTACACAAGGGTACACTATGGGTTAGGGTACCCTTAGGATTGGCATGACCCCCCCCCATACGGCCCTAGTACATAATAGGGTAGAGGGATTGAAACTACCTTTAAGTCCCTAGTATATAATATAGTATGCCAGTTTAGAGACCAGCAGCCCTTTCTGCACTTGCAGTGTACTGCTGAAGCCTAAGGGCAGTTTAAAAGCAGCCTTGTGTTGCAGGACTGCTTTTAAAATGCAAATTGTGCCCAAACTCAACTTTGCTGTTTGAGGCACTTGAAAATTAATAAACTGCAATGTTTTGGCATATTAGGTACCCTCAGGGTCTCCCATAGGCGTCCCATGGGTGGGTGGTCAGGTAGTTATAAAATGTGTTTATATGCATTGGGTTTAGTGAACTTGCATATTTCACTTCCCACATTGTAGTAAAGTGCTTCCCAATTTTTTTTTGTAAAAGATCTTTGTATTCAAAGATAAAACATAAAACCATACAAACCAAATCAAGACAGTACAGTACAATGATCTCGCAATACAAAAAGCTCAAGACATGGCAAATATGTACATTTAGGTGTTGGGACACATTATAAAAAACATACATTATCGTTCCATATTCAAAGCAATTAAATATCTTCATCGGCTACCACGGGGGGACAGCAGGGGTGTACAACAGACCTCTGCTTTCGGTCCATGGACCCTATATTTTGTACCATTTTTGTGGGCACCCCCTGCTTTCATAAACCACCCTCTCAGCCTGCATGCACGAATCTATGTCTGACTCCCAAGCCTTATAACACAGTTGAACTCCACCCCTCCACGTTCTAGCAATGTTACCCTTCGCCACCATACATCCCAGTGTAACCCACATCTCGGTATGTGACAAATCTGTGACGTCCCAAATATTAAGGAGACACTTCTGGGAGGAGTCGTCTATTTTGGAATTACAAACGCGAGTCATACAAGCAATAACTTTTCCCCAATACTCTTGTAGGACAGGGCAGTACCACCAGCGGTGTATATAAGTACCATCTAGGCCACAACCACGTGGGCAAGCAGGGGGACCTAGCACACCCATCTTGACCAATACAGAGCTGGTGTAATACGTCTGATGCAGCAATTTAATTTGTATGAGTCTGAATCGTGATCAGATCGCTACCTCGCGAGGGGATGATTGCGCCGGGGAACATAATTTACAACGAAACTTTTATCACGCACTACCATTACAATGCAGGAATTACAACGAAAGTCGTTACAACGACTTTCGCTGGAGGGCGCTGTTGGATAGGGAATAGTTTAATTTTCTATCCAACACCTTCCCTACTATCCACGGGGACTGGAGTTGGAATAGAAAATGAAACTATTCCACTATCCAGCGCCCCCCAATGCATGTCGTTGTAACAACTTGCATTGTAATACCTGCGTTGTAAAGGCATGCGTGGTAAAAGCATGCGTTGAAACGTCATACATCCATTGCGCCTCTCTCCAATCATCATCATTTAGATCTCCAACATCGTCAGCCCACTTAGCCCGCAGTTTATCCTGGTCGTCTGGAGTATGATGGAGGATTTTCCAGTAATTCAAAGAGATAGTTTTCTCCGGGAGATAATCAACCAATAATCTATCCTCCTGAGGCGAGGAAACAGGTACCTCCGAGTTCTTAGTAATGGCTAGATACAATGAATTTCTAGCCTGCAGATAACAGAAAGTTTCTCTATCGTGCAGTTGATAGTCCCTCTGTAGATCAACAAAAGGAATCACTCTACCCCTCGCCCACATATTCCTGACTGTAGAAATACCTATCAAATCCCATCCATCGAATCCCGGCTGCTGGGAGAGCATACCCAAGTGGCTAGATTCCAGCAGGGGGGGGTAGCTTGTGTTATTTTATTTCTCCACCCCAAAGCCTGCGTTGTTTTAAGCCATATGTCCACAGTAGATGACGTGGGAGTGAACCTGGGCATGTAGCGTGTACCCCCATAAAGTGCTCTAAGATAGGAGCCAGGTAGCATATTATGCCAGTCCATTCTATAAGCAGGGTCCAATATAAGGGGTCCAATATAGGACGATGAACCCATAGATTTAAAACAACTAGTTGTGAGGCCCAGTAATAGGCCCAGTAATAAGACCTTATGTCAGGCAGGGCGATACCACCATCGTACCAGCTCTTTGTCAATTTAGTACGAGCGAAACGGGGGGCACCCCGATCCCAGAGTAATGCCCTAACTTCGGAGTCAATTAACTGGAAATACCGCAGAGGAACTGAGTATGGCGCATTCTATAAGGCGTACACAAACGTGGGAGGGCCATCATCTTGTAAAGGGCCGCTCTACCCAACAATGTAAGGGGTAATGTTTTCCAGTGAAGGATATCTGCTTTGAGACGAAGCAAGGGGGGCAATAAGTTGTGTTCATAAAAGACAGAGGAATCTGGCGTAACGTAGATTCCTAAATATTGAAAGCTGTCAGTCACTATGTGGGCCTCACAACCCATCGGTAAAACCGGAGGAGCTCCACTCAACACATACACCACAGACTTGTCCCAGTTAATAGTGTACCCGGAATATTTTTGAAATAAAGCGAAGATATAGAGGACACGCCGCAGTGAGAAAAAAGGTCTGGCCAGGTACAAAAGAATGTTGTCGGTGGAAAGGGGAATCCTATCGGATCAATCAGGCGACCAATTCAAGCCCCTAATGAGCGGGTCCTCCCTTATCCAAATCGCATGGGGTGCTGCCCAAAATTGACCTTTGTGCTAGGAGCACTGTGGGGTGAGGATCTGCAATATTCTGACATATTCAGAACCCCTAAAGTCTCCCCTAGGTACCCTAGTGGCGTGGGGTGCTGTAGATATGGGCAGGGTCCTTATAAAAGATGTTTTATAAGCCCTGGTGTTGGAAAAATTGTCTAAGTCATTTTTCTCATTGCAAATCCCCAGCCACATAGGTTAACAAGGCAAGAAGGTATTAAATAATAACTAACATTCAGGAGGTCACACAATATATATTATTCAAGGACTGCCTAGAATGGTACTGTAAATGCAACAATATGATATTGCTAAATTTATCCGAAAATGTACAGACAACGTTATAAGACTTTCTAGTCTGTAACCGAAAATTGAGCCTTCCAAGAATCAGACCTGATTGGTCAGAGTCAAGTGGATTAGCCAGGCTGCCTTGATGAGGTGAGGTTAGTAGCCCTTGCGTGTTAGAGAGCCATTCTGGGTGGGCAGGGTTCTGCTACAAAGGAATGCCAGAGCAGAGGGAGGGGTTGTAAATAATATTACTCAATAGAAGGAGGAGACAGGCAAGAGAGACCAGTTTCATTTACAACCCTACTATTTGAACCCAGCCAGATGGCAGGTTTAAGAAAGGAATGTGCAGATGTAAGGGGGAGGGACAGTATGGAAAGGAACCATCGTGCAGGAGGGCTCCGACAGCTTTTTTTGAATTTTGGAGAAATAGTGCTTTCTGGGAAACTATTGTACCACACTTTGGAGGAAGTGGTCATGCTCTGAGGTGTTGCCCTGCACCTCATTGAACAGGAGTGCCCTCCTGCTTGACCCCAGAGAACACGGAATAAGTATCTGAGAGGGGCACTGCCTCTCAGATCTGCTGCTTGAAACATAAGAAAGAAGAAGGTTCCATGCTGGAAGTTTGGTTTGCACCAACCAGGCCCTCACTCTGAAGATGTGCCGACTGCATTATCTGGAACGACAGAACTTTGGATGTACATTGCTTCAAGAGGAATAAAGATGGGATCCTTAGTATCTGAGAGTGGCAGTGTCTCTCAGGTCTCCTGCTTGAAACTTAAGAACGAAGCAGGCTCCATGCTGGAAGTTTGGTTTACACCAACCAGGCCTTCCACTCTGAAGATGTGCCGGTTGCATTATCTGGAACTACAGCACTTCGGATGTACCTTGCTTCAAGAGCAATAAAGAGGGGGAGTCAAGCTGGAAACTTGATTTGCACCATCAGGCCCTGCATTCTGACAGACTGCGTCTGCTGCATTATCTGAAACTACAGCCCTTTGTATGTACATTTTTTCAAGAGGAATAAAGAGTGAGCTAATTCCAAGCTACAGGTTAACAGAGATCACCTGCATCAACTCCACCAAGAGTCCCCTGCCTGGAGTGTATCCAGTGGACCTTTGAGGGTGTTGTCCAGGTGCATTGTGGGAATAGTGGTCCCAACCTTTGAAAGACCATCTTGAGATTCCAGACCCTTGGAATGTGTTTTGGACACTGTGGACCCCCAAAAGTGGCACTATTGGTTTCTAAGCACTAAAACGTGTTTAATCTTTAAAAATTCATTCCTCTGGCTCCCTAGAGTGGATTATTTTTGTTTTGGTGTAATTTTAAAGATACAAAGATGTCCTATTTTTATAAATTGGTGTTGGATTTTTTTTGTGTGTGTGTTTTAATTATTTACTGAATTGATGTTTTAAAATGCTTTACATACCTGCCTTTGAAGTTAAGCCTGCCTGCTCTCAGCCAAGCTACCAAGGGTTGACATGGGAATACGTTTCTAAGACCTATTATGAGCCCTATATTGTGTTAGTGGTATTATTGCCAGTGGTAAGTGTATATCTGTCACCACTAAAAATCCACTTTCCAACACATAAAAATCCAGTTGATTTTTCTTGTAAGCTGATTTTTTAGATTTCTGTTTCTCATCTTCTGTAGCTTCCTCCTGAAGGTCTCGCAACACACTTTGAAATGCTTGAATTGAACTCAATAAGAAACAATTTATGTTTTCTGTAATTTTCATAGAATTTATTCTTGATCCGATCATCTGATTAGTTCTCAATTGCACAATATCTGGTCACTTGATCAGCATAATTATTTCCAAGAGTGACCATATCTCTTCCAGCCTTATGGGCAGGACAATTGACTACAGCAATCTCCTTTGACTGCTGGATTGCCATCATCATTTGAAACATATGGACACTGTTAGACTTGACATCCTTGGCTTGGTTTTACATGAATGTTTGCCTTTATCTCCTGTATTTTTGACTGTGTGCTGGATTTCGTTTTTGCTGGCTTAGATGCTTTGGACACTTTGACACTGCTGATCAGTGTCAAAGTGCAATTGCTCCCTGTGTAAATTGTAATTATGATTGGTTATCCATGACTGGCATATTTGATTTACTGGTAAATTCATAGCAAAGTGCACTTTTTGTGCCCTTGGTCTGTAACTCAAATGCTACTAGTGGGCGTGCAACACAGATTGTTCCACCCATACCAGTATCCTTTCAAATGGATCTCAGACTTGCCACTGCAGTGTCTGCACGCACAGTTTTCATCGGACATGACGACCTGGCAAGTGCACCCACTTGTCTGGCCTAACCCTTCCCTTTTACTACATGTTAGTCACCCCTAAGGTAGGCCCAAGCTACCTCCATGGGCAGTGTATGTTAGAGGTAGGACATGTACTGGTGTGTTTTACATGTCCTGATAGTGAAATACTGTGCATTTCGTATGCATTTCGTTTTTCACTATTGCAAAGACTAGCTCTCTCATAGGCTATCGTTGGAGCTGCTTTGTAACATTTTGCAAGTGTAACCTTCAATTGGGAAAAGCTAGAGATTTGGAGTTTAGGCTCTCTGAACTCTGGATTTAATAACACACCTTTTAGTATAGGTGGTCATTAAATTGTGTGTTTGAAAATGCCACTTTAAAAAGTGGCCATTTTCTTGTTTAACCATCCTTTATACCTCTACCTGTGTATTCACCGTCTGGTTCTGGAATGACCGGAGCCAGGGTTGTGCATTCACTCTCAACAGTTACAAGGTGGATTGAGGTGTGTCCTGCCTTTCCTGGGTGACTCAGCCAGGCTGAATAGACCTTTCTGCATTTAGAGTGGTGGGAGGATTTTTCACTGGCAACTGAATAGGATGTGTCTGCTCTACACAATGCTGTCTCGAACCCCTGTAGTGAAGCTGGACCAGGGAGGAGAGAACTCATTTTTTCACTGAGCTCAGAGACTCTGGAAACAAAGACTACAAAGAGAAAATGTGGTATATGTAGTAGACCTTAAAACCCAGAACTTTAGATTACCTCTGGACTAAGAGGACATTGCCCAGAAGAAGAGCTGGGGATCTATCAGGAGGAGTACTACCCCTTTGCTGTATGTTGCTTTGCCGACTTGCCCTGCAGTTGCTGCTTCTGTCTGTGGACAGTGGAAAGGACAGGACTTTGCCTTGCTGTGGTGTCCTGGTTAAGAAGATTCTCCAAGGGCTTGAAGTAGAGCTTGCCTCCTGTTGTGAAGTCTCAGGGACACAAAGACTTCACTAGCAACTTGCTAACCAGCACCTGGTCTCCTCTGCTGGACTCCTGATTGCCAAAGGGTGCCCATTCTAGTTTCTGGGTCCTTGGAATCATGTGGTTGGTGCTGCGACCCAAGAAAAACAACAGAGACACCTTCAGCGCCGCCACCAGTTACGACACAACCTGTACTGAGGCCGAGGGCACTCCTCATGAAGGGCATGCCTGCACCGCAGCTCCGACGCCCGCCCACACCTGTATGTTATCGGCCTCCCCGATATCAGCGTTCGCACCAACGACAGTTGCCAATCAAGGAAACGTTTGGAATTCATTGACAACAGTAGGCAACAATTCCCAGGAGCATCCTTACCTCCCTCTGAGTGATAGGAGGATTCATTTTCAGAATTGCAGAAACGTTATCTTTTTAGACTTTCCTTGCTCTTTTTTTCAGTGTGATGACCAAGATAAATTACTAACTTTTTACAATACTGCATCTTTGTTGGGGAAACTGTATGACCACAACAAGCTAAATAATTCAGCAAAGCAACTAGTAACTGTGTCAAGTGTACAGTCTTCTTTTGTTTTGGATGTAACTAGTAAGTGATCAATATATTGCAACAAGACTTAATTACAAGGCAATCCCAACATTTCCAGATCTTTCTTTAGGATTTAAGTAGAAACTAAAGGACTTTGAGTATACCCTTGTGGGATTCTACACCAGACGAGAACCTTATATTGAAATTGAAACGCAAAAAGGAATTGACTATATTTGTGAAGAGGAATAGAGAACAACACTTGGCATAAGTCAGTGACTGTATTTCATCCTGCATCTGATGGAATTTGGAGCAGGATTACTGCTCGTGTTGGTACCACTGGACAACATGGGATGACAATTTTGTTTGTTTTTCTTAAATCCTGCATTATTCTCCACTTACCACTAGGGTTCACTTACCACTCGGTTCTTCATCCTCATCAACAGAGAGTTGCAAGGGCTAACATAATTTCCAGTTTACACATAAACCAAATCAGAAACCATCAACTGATTCCGGGCACTCCTCTCAAATTGCTTTGTCTTGGCAACCATCAGCTGCTCTATAATTTTCTTTTATGTTGTGTCAAACCAATCACTACTGTATTTGACAAGCTTCAAAATTTGCTCTATACGCTTCCAGAACCATGACAGCTAGAGCATATGCTCTATGTGATTACTAAGTTTCAGATGCAAACTCATAACATTAGTAGAGATAAAACCCCTGACACCATCTTTCGTGGGATCTTCAACTCCACTGTGCTTCTTAAAATCTGCATAAGCCTCTCATAATGCACATACACTGGCTCTTTAGGCTCTTGTGAAGTTCACACAATCTTTGCCCAAATAATATCCTTTTCAGGCACCTTCTTTTTTAAATAATCAATCATGCATCTATACTTATTAGCTCCCTCATCAGAAGGAAAAATATCAGGTGCAACCCTATCTGGTTCTTCAGTTGGCCAAGCAAAAACAACTTTACATTTAGGGCATAAATCACTAGGAACCACAATTTAAGACAATTAATTCAAGTTAGTGTGCAGTATTTACAAAATCATAGTCAACCTTTAAACCTCCATGTATCATTTTTCAGGTCCTTTTCTCAATTTTGGGAAGTTTGTGGTTAAGGCATAAATATCATGCCTTGTCCAAGGCACATGGACTAAATTCCCTCCATGTACTGCTCTCAATGAAAACTCAAAAATTGTAGCTGCTTCTGAATCACTGAGAGGCCCCTTCACATTCATTCTTGCCTCTGTAGCTTTCTTTTACTAGCTGCCCCTCTCTTCACATTTCTTTGTATTTTTTCAAATTATTCAGTTCTCTTGTTTGCTCAAATACATTTTCATTCAAGCTCTTAAACCATTAAACCCAATTCCTTCACTTCATCATGAGTCAAAACCATTTTGTAATTCCTTCTCACATTTTTCATTTTGCTGATCGAAACCTCACATTTATCAGCCAATTCTTTGAATTTATCGTGTGCTTTGTTTGCACATCTGGCGCCTTCTTTGTTCAAATACCTCATTTCAACAATATTGTATGCCATTAATCTGTTTAAATCAATTATCCCTCAAAAAACCTCTCCAAATTCAATCTTTAGCAGTCCAGCATTAAGAACTGTTTCTTTAGCACACCCATCTCCCACAGCTATATTAACAGGTGTGTCAATTTGAAATTTAGAAACAACTGGGGTGTCTCTGCCAGAGTTGGGTAATGCTGTCATTACAGTCTTATGTGGAACAATTGTTATTATACCCACAACCACAGATGTGGCTGGTACCTGTATCTGAATACTCATACTGCCCCTTGCTGCACCCATTTCTGGTACTTCAATAGGACCACGACCCATTCCCTGTCCCTTTATCCAATAGTATAAGGAGGAGGTCTGGAATTTAAAAGGTCATTCGGAAAATTACCCAAATCTTGACTTTGTTTTGCTCTCATTAGGTTTCTTTTTGTCATCTACTTCTTTGACTATTGCAGGGAAAACTCTCACTTCTTCCATTATATCTCACACCAGAAGTTTTCCTGTTGATCTCATTTGTAATTAAGCCTTTCATTTGCTTTGTCATTTTCTTTCTCTCCTCTTCTGTGACCTTCAATTCCATTTGTTCAACACCTCAAACATGTGTGGGTCAAGGTAAAGGCTTTCTGTCATTCATACTCTGTCTCAAGAAATTCAGCTTTCTAATGTTAAAGTTACACTCTAAAGTCTACTAAATTGTACTATCTGAATAGACTTGGCAGAAGAGGAATCTGCTGGGGAGTCCTGTAGTAAACATACAACCATACTCTGCTACCAAGATATGTGGGAGCAAACCACTGTATTCCAAATTAAAGACACCCTTAAATGTACCCTACTCAGATCTCCCATGAGTTATTGAATCAGAGATACTGTTAAACCTCAGTTTAAAGAGGAAATGTTTCCCTGCGTTTAGGCATCTCCCAAAACATCAGAATCAATCCAAATACAGCTCAGTAAAATTATTGAATTGAATGAGCCCAATCAATAACAAAGTTCTAAATCAATGGAAATGTAAAGGGGTTTGGTACAAAATTAAAAAAATAAGTGTTGCAGTAGTAATGCCATGAAGGCTCTAAGATTCAGAGTTATACATTGTACGCAATTGTCAGAAAATGTTACAAGTCCTAATTGGCAGCAACATCATAAAAGAAACATGCAGCATCTCTAAAAAAATAGAAAAGTCTTCTCAAAGGCTCTGGCTCGCCCCCAAATTCAAGGGGTTTTTATACACAGTTATTGATAAAAACCCCTTTGGTGCTAAGGCAATTTCCACCTTTACTCTAATTTCCATTGAAATTACATGGTCGGGGTGTGGTCTGGCCACGCAGGAAGATGGCCGCCTGAAGGTCGAGCTCTGCTGTGGGACGGACCCCTGACGGGTTTTCCTCACATACCTGGTGCAGCCGGATCCTCCTTTCGTGTTCCGCCGACACCGGAGCCCATGTAGTCTGCTCCGGTAATTTTTTCTCTGCAAAAAGTGACAGTGTACCCTGGTTTCCGGCATGACGGTGAGCTGACCGCCTCAGCCTGCTCCGCTCCTCGGAGCTTGCGTGTCGACGTAGCCGCGCCTCCTCACAGCGCAAGGCCGCCCCTTTCACTAAACCAGGGCCGCGCCTCTCAACACCGTAGGCCGCGCCTCCTCACACAAAGAGGCCGCGCTTTCTTTAACACTGCGCGCATTATCGGCTGACAGCGCCTCCTCCTGTTACATAGAGAGAGGCTTTCTTTTCACTGATATTGGCAGACTCTTTTTTTCAAGAATTAATGATAGAGTGACATTAACTACCTTTATGACGCATGAAGGTCTTTCCACAGGAGCCTCACGTTCTTTGTTTCTGCTCCTTGTTTCTTCGAACTGTGCCTTGCTACCATAATTATATTTGCCTTGCCTGATGTTTTGAGCAGGAGGGGCAATGTTATCACATACATTATTTCTCCCTCGAATATGATACCTCAGACTGTCTCCTCACTGTGTCTACGCAGCACAACTCGTTTTGGAAGTGTGTTTATATTCTCTTCAGGACCAGTATCTCCTGTACTATTTACATATGCACTTCTTTCACCATAATTGATTTTATTCTGCTGTTTTATTACATGATACTATATGGAATATGCTTGATCTCTTTATTGATTCCATGTGATGCCTCCTCATCTCTAAAAGCGCACTACCTCAGCTTCTTTATGTCTCCATGCTTTTCATGCATTCTCTTCTGGTATTATAACACCGTTTTTCATGTGCACACTGGAACTTTGCAGCTCTCCTTATTTTGACACTACCACGCTGCTTCTTGTCTTAATTTACAGTTTGCTGTTCCTTTTGTCATGATGTGATGGTGTTCTTTTGGCGCGCAACTCTCTCTATTACTGTATTGAGACTGTTTCTGTGACTAGGTCACTTATCCCTGCGATAGCAGTAAAGTGCTTTTTCATTTTGTCAAATTGCAAGGTTATATAAGACATTTATTTATTTCATATGTTGTGCTATTCTTAACCTGAAACTTGCTAATGCGACATTGTTTTCACCATTGCTTCATATCGAAATATTCCATCAATCCGCTTTTGTAGAGCACCTGTGCAATCCTGTGTCACAATGTCTAATAACAGAACTGGTAGTAGACCACCTAAACAACCACTTTTTACTGAAGTGGTAAAGCAATCTCCTAATTTGCCAGCGAAAGGTACCTTGTCTTCATCACCACCTCTGTCCCAAGCTTTGTCACCTCAAAGTGATAAGACCTTATCCGAGACTATGCAACGAATTTTGCAGGAGCTTTCTGGGGTCAATCGCCGGTTGGAGGGGTTGGATGTCACCATCACATCCCTGGCTGCAGAAACTAAATCAATTAGAGCAGATCTCACCACTTTTCATACAAGGATTGACAATCTTGATTCTAAAATATTGGATATGGAGAGCCGACTGGATTCAGTTCATAGTTCAGATCAAGACCTTCTTTTCCTGCATAGCAAACTCATTGACTTGGAAGATCGCAGCCGTAGAGACAATGTCCGTTTTTTTGGATTTCCAGAAAAAATGGAAAAACAAGACATGAAATTATTTCTTTGCGACAATCTTCCAATTCTGACTGGTATCTCCTTTGCTCCTCCTCTTGAGATACAACGTGCTCACAGACTTGGTCCTCCACGTACAGATGCCTCTGCGCGGCCAAGACCAATTATTGCTTGTTTTCTTCGACATGAACAAGCCCGACAAATTTTGTCTGTGGCCCGCTCACGAGGCTCCTTTCTTTTTCAAGGACATACTATTCATGTAGCTGCAGACTTTTCGAAAGAGACCAACGAACGGCGGAAGGCATTTCTCTCCATGCGGCCGCAATTGCGTCAACTGGACATCAAATATGGACTGTTTGAACCTGCACGTTTTCGTATTACCAGGAATGGAGAATCCAAGGAATTCTACGGTCCTGCACTTCTGCAACAATTTTTGGATGACATCAAACTCAACGACATGGACACTCAATCTCCTCATTGTGATCAGCCTCAACCGTCTACCTCTCCATCTCCAAATCTACCAATGCCACCCACAACCACCTTTAGTGAAACTAGGCAACGTGGTAGGGATTTCAATCGTCTGACTCGTTCTCAAGATGATAGGGTTCCTGCTCTGCACTCCATTTCCACGCTTACTAATGCCCCGCACAGGGACAAATCTAGATCTCCTCTTAAAAAGCCCTCAGATGCTGACTGAATACTCTTTTCTTGTTCACCTGTATACTTCTGTGATTTCTTGATGTACCTTTTAACTAGCACTGTAGATGCTGACTGATACAATCCGTACTGTTTACTTATTCATCTTGATGCTTTGTTGTATTATATAATGTAGTTACCTTTGCTTTCTATTTCATATTGCAGAATTTGTTCTCATACTATTGTGTAATTTCGCGTAAGCATTGTTTTCTGTTTTTGAAGCGCATATCTCTCTACTATTGTACTGCTTATTCCATGTTCAGGTTACTGTACTTACCATCTTCCATATCTTTTTCCTCATTGTTGCTCCCCTCCTTTTAGGGATCTTCATATTATTTACTTTTGCAATGTATATCTCTTATTCTTAGTTATTCAAGAGTTATAATTAGTGTTGCTATTTAATTGCTTTATCTGTTTCAAGGTAAGCTTTGCTGTCTCCTTTATCTCTATGTTCCAAGGTCTCCTTCTATATGTTTTCCTTCCCCTTTAATTCTCTCTCTCTCCTCTTGCTTTATATATTCCACTCTGCAATCTGTTCTCTTTTCTTGTATTTTGTCTTTTCTGCCTCCCTACCTTTTGTTTTCGTATTTTCTCTATTATGTCTTATTGCTTCCTTCCTTTCCAATAACTTTTGCCTTTCCTTCTTGCGCAATTTTCTTATTCTTTTATCATCAGTTGTGTCATATTGAAGTTTTGAATATTTCTATTACACGGATTTATATTATACTGTTATATGTTAAAGTTCAATGTGGGTCTGATAATGTTGTTTTACTTTCTTTACATTTTGATATTTCTCATATATTCCACGTTATCCTTCAGTTATTTGATCCGTATTTTTCTCTCTCCAAATGGGGTCCTATCCCACGGCGCTGCCCTAGTGCGCCCAGGCCCGCGGTTAACAGTCTCGGTTCCTTATCTACCCCTTTACTTTATTTCCTCTCCAGTTTTTCTATCTCCCCTATTCTATTTGTCTCTTTTATTTTTATTTTTACTTTTTCTACACAGAATATTTACTTTGCTTTTCTAAAAAGTTTGCTTTTCTAAATTTCTCGCAACCTTTTATTCTTTCTTTTTCCTCCCCATTTTTCTTTTTTCTTCTATCAGTTTCTTAGACTTTTACACACTTTGTCCTTTTTTCTACCCAGCGTAACACCCTTTTCTCCATTTTTTCTTGTGCTCTTTCTTCCTCTCTTCTCTATTTTATTCTTGAATTCTTCTATCATGTCTTCCGCTCATCCTTTATCTGTAGTTTCCTGGAATGTTCATGGTCTCACCCACTATATTAAAGGAAAGAAAGTTCTCTCATATTTACATTCTAAACATGTGGACATTGCTTTACTGCAGGAAACGCATTTGGATGATATTGAATCCAATAAACTCAGTAGAGACTGGGTTGGAAAGGTTATTCATAGTAGTGTCTCTAAGCCTGATCCCACCAACCCTAACCCTGTTCGTAAATGTGGTGTAGCCATCCTTATCCGGAAGTCCCTTCCCTTCACGATTTCAAAGACATGGTCTGATCCAGAGGGTCGATATGTTTTTGTTAAGTTGAAAATTGGAAACTCTTTCATTTGTCTCGGATCCATATATGCCCCAATTGGTGCTAAAAAACTATTTTTCCTTAGATTGAATCGTCTTCTTACAGAAATTAATACTTCTCAATTCTTCATTGGAGGGGACTGGAATTTGGTTCAAGATCCCATTCTCGACAAGACAGGTCGCTTGGATACTGTTAACGCTTCTGACAGAGCCATCTTGCAAGATATTCTCGCCGACAATGGCCTAGTTGATCATTGGAGGCTTAGTCATCCACAAGATAAAGAATACACATTCTTTTCTTCCGTACATGGCACATTTTCTCATCTAGATTATTTCCTCCTTTCCCAACAGGCAGTTCAGTTGGTTACGGACTCGAGAATCTTAGAAGCAGCCATATCTGATCACTCTCCTGTTCTTCTGTCTCTCGATTTAGGACTTTCTAGACCAGGTCGCAAACCATGGAGAATGAGTATACACAAATACAAGACACCTGCAGGCAAACTTCTTTTACAATCGCACCTTCAGGATTATCTCACTATTAACGAGACATCAATCTCCTCTAAGCGAACTGTCTGGGCAGCAGCTAAAGCGACCATCAGAGGTCAATTAATGCGCGATTCTGCTCTTATCAACAAAACTAATTCTACCAAACAAATAGCACTTGAGCAAGACATCCAACACTTTTCCCATTTGTACATTTCAAATCCTACCCTACAGAATTGTAAGTTATTGGAACAGGCACGAATGTCTCTGAATAGTCTTTTTACATCTAAGGCCGAATATGCTTTACAAAAAATGAAAGGGAGACACTACGAACAGGGGGAAAAAGCTGGTCGACTACTGGCTGCCCAACTGCGTCAGAGAGAGGCTGCTATGGCGATTCCAGCTATCACGTCTAGTCATGGCGATATACTTACTAGGCCCCAAGAAATAGTTGACGAATTTGCTTCTTTCTATAGATCTCTTTACTCCCCGAGTGATTACATAGATAAAACCAAAATGTCCAACTTTTTAGATCAGGTTACTTTGCCACGGCTTTCAGATGACGGTAGAGCTTTACTTGATGGTATTATAACAAAAGATGAGATTTCTTCGGCTATAATTGCCTTACCGTATCATAAGGCCCCGGGAGAGGATGGTTTCCCTCCCGAATTTTATAGATGGACTGGTCAGAATATGATCGATACTTTGCATGCCGCGTTTCTAGAAGCTGATGAGAAAACCTCTCTAGGATCTCTTTCTAACAAAGCAATTATAGCTGTCTTACCAAAACCCGGCAAAGACCCCTTGCTGTGTGGCAATTATCGGCCTATATCTCTCTTGAACTCTGATATTAAAATACTAGCTCGTATTCTTGCATCTCGTCTTCGTAAAGTCTTACCTTCCTTAATCCATAATTCTCAAGTGGGTTTCGTTCCGGGTCGTTCATCTCGGAACCATCTCCGCACTTTATCCCATGCCTTGTGGTCTGCTAAACACTTGTCAGACGATGCTTTGCTTCTTTCCCTTGATGCTGAAAAAGCATTTGACCGCATTGAATGGGAATATCTGTTTACAGTTATGCAACGATTTGGATTGGGTGATCAATTTATTGATAAAGTACGTTTGCTATATGATAGTCCATTAGCTCAAGTTAACTGTGGTGGTTTTTTATCTACCCCCTTTCCAATTCGACGAGGTACTCGTCAAGGTTGCCCGTTGTCCCCTCTTCTATTTCTTTTGGCAATGGAACCTCTGGCTGCGACAATACGACAATCCAATGACGTTGTAGGAGTTCCTCTTCCAATTGGCCATTCCAAAATTTACTTGTATGCCGATGATATTCTTCTCACTCTTACTGAACTCCCCCGTTCTCTTCCCGCCCTTCTTCAAATTATCAATGATTTCTCCTCTTTTTCAGGTTATAAAATAAACTGGGATAAGAGTGAAGCGTTACCCATGTCAATTGGTACCACGAAGACAGCAATCTCCGGATTTCCTTTTCATTGGCAACAGTCCCGTCTTAAATACTTAGGAATCTTAATCAATAGAGGCTTGGATAATATGGTTACCGATAATTTGACTCCTTTATTTACACAAATGCAAAGGGACTTCGATAAATGGAAGGCTTTGGGCCTTTCTCTTTGGGGAAGGGTTCAAGCGGTTAAGATGGTCACTTTGCCACGATTTCTTTATGTTTTAGGTATGCTCCCTCTTCATATTCCTCTGGCCACTCTTCGCTCCATTGACTCCAAAATAAAACTCTTTATTTGGGGTACGGCTAAACCGCGCCTTGCTGTTGCCAAATTGAAAGCTCACCAATTATATGGGAGCCTGGGTCTTCCCTCCATTGAGCACTATTCACATGCCCTTCATATTTCTCAACTCTCCTCTTTCCTACCCAAATCTAAAGATATTCCTCAATGGGTACCAATTGAACGTCATCTTTTGGCTCAAGATTCAGGATTATCTCTTTTATACGGCACAGAGACTAGTTCTGATGACCCTACCAACCCTATTTTGTCTGCAATGCATAAATCTTGGCAAAGAGGTCATCGTATACTAAAATCTAACTCGCGTATTCACATTAAAGCTCCCATATGGCATAATTCAGCTATTCTTATTGGTGGCCGTACGTTATTCTGGCCTTTATGGAAAGAGGCTGGCATCTATTCCATTGATCAACTTTTGCACAATGGAGATTTCAAATCCTTTTCCCAACTTTGCGAGGAATATCATCTTCCACCTTTACAGTCTTCTAAGTATCTCCAACTTCAGCAATGTCTTACAAAACACTTAGGTTCTTCGCCTGGACTGCTTCAAGTATCCCCCATTTTATCTTATTTACAGTTGTGGGGGAATTTTAAAGGAATGACTTCTGGTCTTTATAAAACGTTTTTACATCCTCTCTTCTCACAACCCCTTTCATATACTCTTCAGATGAAGTGGCACTCCCGTTTATCACTTACATTTTCCAATACTCAATGGGATCTAATTTTAGAGGGGTTACATAAAGGAGTTCGGGAAGCTCGTCTTAAATTCTGTATCTTTAAAATTCTTCATGAATGGCATTGGTCTCCTGTTAAGCTACACCAAGCTAAGTTATTATCGCATACTTCTTGCTGGAGATGTTCTGCTCCTGGTTGTGACATAACGCACATCATTTGTGAATGTTCATGTACCAAGCCCTTTTGGCTCTTTGTGGGGAAGACATTAAATTCTACAATGTCATTAACATTACCTCTTACACCTGCTACCATTATTCTCCATGATTTTCGAGGTTTTCCGAAACTCTCTAAGCCACAAATTCGCCTTCTCCATACTGCTTTGGCCACAGCCAAGATTTGTATTTTACGTCACTGGAAATCTCCCTCAGCCCCTTCTCCGGAGGAATGGTTGGTGGCCATGATGCAAACAGCTTTACATGAACGCACAATTTATAATCTTCAAGACCAGGCTGCCATTTTTCTTCAAATCTGGGCTCCATTTTTGGAAACTGCGGTTGATGATGACTCTTCATCTACTCCTTCCTCTTCTACTCATGTTTCATCTACTTAACTTTTACCTTCAGTGACTCTCTCCATATTACTCTACTCTAGTTATTCTTTTCTTCCCCTCTTTCTCCGCTTCTGCTCCTTTTCCCATTGTTACTCTGGTACCCCCCTTCCTTTAGATTTTACTTTTTTTTTTCTTCTTGTTTTCTTATCTTCATATTTTTTGCTTTTATCTTTTATCTCTCATTTTTCTTTCCTTTTTATTCTCTCTGCTTTTTATATACCACAATATATCCACATTTTTTCTATTGTTCTCCCATATTGGGTTATGGTATATTTGCTATTAATTATTTCTTTATCCTTTTCACATATTTGTTCTATTTTGCATTTGATTTATTATAATATGTATTTTCTTCTCTTGCTATGACATTTTACTGCTTTGCTTTTATCTTTGTATTTTATTCAATATTTTAATAAACAATTTCAACACAAAAAAAGAAATTACATGGTCAGCTTGGCTGCAGTGCATGACGAGCTGACCTTGTCATGAGCATTGAAGTTGTTAAATCAAAAATTCTGCAGATTCATTGCAGAGTGGGCAAATGTATAATTTTTTTAACAAATCAGAGCATATAAAAAAAAATCATTACTTTAACACCAAAGCACTATCCCATTTTCTTGAATAATTATTCAGCAGCCTCAATGCAATTGTCATCCGGAGATTTGTATGTGAAACATTGACAGCAAGACTTTTTGAATAGATCCAGTAATAAAATGGAAGATGTAGGTACATGTATCGGTTTTATATCAGAACTGTTGAAGGTTCATCATGAGCAAAGCAATAACAGAAATAAAAAAAATCTATCATGACTTCAGCTTGACGGTATGCTGCAGAGTCTGTGGGGAAGGGGATTTGTGTCCAGGGGGCGGGGGGTGGGAGGAGTAAGTGACAGAGATGACTACCATCTTGTTCAAGATTATGTCTTACACAGAAATGTGGCCGAATTAAAACACATTAAAATATATACTTCTACACATCATAGGAAACTTTCTTCAAAAGCAATTGTATTAAATTAATCTGTATAAATCAAATTCTGTGTAGATGTATATTGCACATTGTTAATGATGCACACAAATATAAATCTATAAAACACTTCTACACATATCTGCGTTCTTCATGTAATATAGAATGTTGCACTCTGCCTAAAAAAATATTTGTTAGACATATTCAACAATATAATATCTGATGTGCTCCTAGGAATAATTAAACATAAAAGCATAGTGAATTTTGCGGCCAACTGCTCCAAAGATTAATGAACATTTTCTGGTCACTGTAAGAAAAATGTAATCACAGTTTTTACATTCCAAGATAATAAATAACTAGGAATTGGAGGAATTTAAACATGAATCAATCGCAACACTCTACAAACTAAAAAAAGCTTTCCAATCTGCTCTCCTTGAACCAAATCATGACCCGCTGAAATGGTAAACAATAAGAATTATTCATGCTCTCAATCGTACCATTTGGAAAAAGATCAACTAGATAATTCACTATATGCATTGGATGAGCTGAAATGGGGTCAACCTGTTGTTCAATATAGCAGTTAGTCTATACTGACAATGCATACTCATAATTTGCTGTAGTATCCCGAGACCAGAAATGTATGATAACGGACAAGGCTTCCTTCAAAAGGCCTAAGCTATTGTGAGATTCCTTGAAACCTTCCAAGCCATCAAAGGAAGATGTGCTTGCAACACCATCTCATGTGAACTGCCTGAGGGATCAGAGAGGACAAGCTGAAAATACAGAAGAAGTCTAAGAAAACCTACTGATCGCTCTAAAAACTTAGGGTACCAAACTTAAGCTGTCTAGAATGACATGACCAGGACCAGAATGGCCTTGTCCCTCCTGAGCTGAACCGATGTCATGAGAATCATTGCATATGGAAGAAACACATAACAATTCAGATGTAACCAAGACTGAAGGTAATGGTACACTGCCTCCGCTTCTACTTCGGCAGTCTCCAGCTTAAAACCAAGGAAACTTGGATTCAATTGAGATGCAAACAAGTCCACCTGTAAAGGACCCCAGAAGTGATCAATTTGAAAAACAAAACAGATTTGTGGAGCTCTTGATTGTACCTGTCCTGCAAAAAATATGACCCCCCAATCCTCTACCGAGTTCGCTAATGCTGGGAGATATTCTTCACATACCATTTTATTCCTACTCAGACAACGCCAAACACAGTTAGCCAGATCCACCAGTCCCTTTTTGTCAACCCCATCTGACCTCTTCATGTACCTTACAGCCAATATATCACCCATAATTAAATGCATGCAGCAATATGCTTTGCCCTGCAACAAACGTTTTATGGAAAAGGAGCCTAAGAGAAGCTTTAAGTAATTTGTATGTCGCCGCTCCTCTTCATGAGACCACTTTCATCATGTTACAATGTGCTTGCATTCAGCTCCCCAACCTGCCTTGCTTGCGTCTGACTTCAACGTGCTATTGGAAGCAGGGTCACAATTAGATCTTCCATTCTGGGCCTTGATCTGGAAGTGCCACCAGACATACTCCTTCTTGTCTTCTTCTGATGGGAAAATTAAAGCCAAGTGTGGGGGCCCTTTCCTTAGATGAAGCACTGGCAAATGCTGAAGAGCCGTGTGATGGAGAGGGGTTAGCCTGAATAGATGCTGATAAATACCAATTATCCAGGCTAACACTCATGGAAAAATTTCTGTCTTTCCTCAAAACTGACTGAATCTCCTTCTTTATAACCTTGATGTTTCTAGTATCTATAACAAAGCACAGAGAGTGAGTCATTCGAGTACGGACCGACAAAGATTTTTTTCTGATTTATGACAAAGCCTAACATCTGTAACAGTTAACCACCCGAACTGTCTGAGCTTGCATTCCTGTCCTGCTCTGAGACATAATCAACATATCATTTAAGTACATTACATGACAAACCTCCCATGACCTGAACAGCACTATTGCCGGTGTCATAAGCTTTTAAGTACCAAAGGGGCGGACAACAGGCCGAAAGGAATAGTTTGAACTGAAACCTTCTTTGACCCGAAATGAACTGAAGAAGACATCTGTGTTCATGGTGAATTGGAATTGAACATAAGCCTCCTTCAAATCTGTTTTGACTATCTAATCTCCTGGTA
The DNA here is from genome assembly GCF_964261635.1 of Lissotriton helveticus. Taxonomy (NCBI): domain Eukaryota; kingdom Metazoa; phylum Chordata; class Amphibia; order Caudata; family Salamandridae; genus Lissotriton; species Lissotriton helveticus. Next base: position 1,591,798,982 of record NC_136067.1, on the reverse strand, counting down.
AGCATCCTCTGGGGAGTGAACTCCTTCCAATTAAACTATCTGGAACAAACAAAGTCATTCAACAACCTCAGGTTTATGATAGGGCCGATACCTTCATCTCCCTTCCTCACTAGGAACAAATTGCTCAAAAATACTTGTGTTGAATCCTGTACTGATTCTGTTGCTCCCTTTTTCAAAAGAGCTCTGACTTCCTCTAAGACGAGGTCTTTCTCGTCCTTTGAAAACACCACTGGATGATGATACACAAACTGTAATGGGTGGGAATAGGACTCTATTCTGTAACCCTGCTCACTTTGTAAAACCTAGGGGTCTGAAATTATTCTCTGCCACTGAAATAGGAAGAGGTGGAGTCTGCCACCCAGTTTTCTTGGGGAAAAAGATTTAAGGTTTGCCGATTTACCATTAGCATGGTGGGCGTGTCCTTTTGCTCTTTGGCCTCTTCTACGCCACTGACTCCATTCATTGGGGATGGAAGGGTGTAAAACCTCCTCTGTCACTACCTGCAAATCCATAACCTCCTGACTGGGTGGGAAGGTTAGCTTAAAGTTTGTGTTTTGCTTGTGTTGGAAGCTGGAAGCGCAAACCCTACCTCTGCCGGTTCTGACAAAAAACAGTCTGGTAAACACCTTCTTCAAGTTTTGCTGCGCCTTCTCCAATGAGAAAAAAGTTTGTACACAAGTAGTTATTTCTTTGACAAACTTTTCCCTAAACAGATGACTGTGTGGATGCTCACACCTTCTTATCTGCTATCTTTGCCAGTTTGGGGTTGATCCGCATTAGCACAGTCTTCCTGTGCTCTGTGGGCAAAGCTGCATTCGCATTCAATAGAATGCAAATCAGTCTCGAAATCTAACCCCTTAAAACTAGCAGATCCAATGGTTCACTGGATGGCGCGGTCCCCTCTGCCACTTCCCCAATCTGGGATAAGGTTCCCCTTTTAAGGGTTGGAACAGTGTTATTTTAGCTCCACCTTCACATGTCACAAATGCATAACCTAAACGTGCACTTTACAACATTAATAATAGAGATGTTGCACTTGACATCAGTATAGAAGTGCAATAGAATTAGAGAATTCATACATAACATTGTGTGCCTTAACCTTATTAAATGAGATAATCTTTAGAGATTTGATGAATAAACCATTCTCACCTATTTAGAATGTGCTTACTGTAGAAACAACAATGGATTTATGGAATGGGTGCACTAATGTTTCACGTATATTTCAAGTAAAATCTAGTTCTTAGGCTTACTTACATATGCTCATTAACAATTTACTCTATGCCACATGCAATATGAATTTAATGTACTGACAGGTTATAGTCATTTACATGTAAGTGCACACACATATTAAATTACCACCATTGATTTAATATTGTAAAATTGTCCTTACTAGGCTGCCCTTACTAGGCTTGTTTTCCATTCTGCATAGAATACTGTTTTCCATTTCTGCTTGTGTGACTATTGCCTTGCAGGTGCGTTCACAATAATTTTTAGTCTGAGAATAGATGCAACACTGTATTAGTAGCAAAAGAGAGAGAGAGCCTGAGAAGAAGACTTTGCAAAGGAACATGGAGAGCCAGAGAATTAATTGAAGTGTCATATTCAGCAATGTTACAACAAGGCTTGGTTGAGGAAGGCCTTTGAGAGGGTTAGACCTCTATGCTTATACCTTTCCTTTTTACTGATTGTGGCTTAGGCTAATTCTCAAAATTCCTCTGACCCAAAAAGACTCTTGACCAAGCTTCTGCAATGCTGACACCATCTCTCACAAGGAAGCCACCATTGTAGGATAAATGTCAGGAGTAGAAGTCAACTTAATAATAGGAAGGATGGGCCTAAGACAGTCTGACCTAAGCATACTCCTATTCAACTTCTCCATGGGACACCTAATCCACTAAGCTAAGAAATCCGAAATATTTGGAGAAGGAATCCATTCACCAGATCTAGGTTGGACAAGCGCACTGGGGTCAAAAAATGGCTGGCTCAAGGCATCTAGGATGTGGCCTTTCCCCTGTACGTACTGTGGCTGCCTCATCCGATGACAGGGCCAACCCCAAATTAATCAGCCTCTGAAAAATCACCATGCCTAGAGGGATCTAAAATACCATCCTTGTGAGAGTCCTCTAGAGAGGACCCTGCAGCCTGTCTGCACTTTAGGCATCCCCAAGAAAACTCACTAACGCTGCCTTCTTTCTGGGAATAGCCACCTGCAATCATGTAACCCATCATAATTCTAAGATGCATCAGAAATATATTTATGTTTCTGCAAACATTTATTTATCCCAGTTGTAAGTTGAGGAACGTCTCAACCCCCTTTAAGTTAACTTGACTGTCCCTAGTACTTGGTAGCCAATGAGATGTAAGGAAATCAAACTACAGAACACATGATTCATTGATCTCATTGCATCAGTCACAGCTGACTAAACAATTTCTTGAACATATACACCAGTGTCCTCTTTTGCAGACTCTTGCTTAGAATGTTCAAAATGTTCTTTCGCCTCAGAGTAAGAGCCAGATCTCGCTACATCCTGACTATCAACATCAGGTAGCTGCAGCTTCCATAAGCCACTTTTATAAGTTCCTTCCATTACAACCTTTTTTTTCTTTACAAATAGGGGAATAAAATACTTGAATGGAATGGAAATGAACCTATCAGCGAAAAGCCCAGTCCTAAAATTCAAACTTTCAAAAAACAAAATGAATCTTTCAAAAGATTCCCCTCCCCCTTATTTGGTAATAAAATGTCTAGGAACAAATAAGGAATCCTGCCAAAACAAGACTAAGGGGCCGATTATGATGGCGGACGAACCTGAGTCTGTCCGCCACCATAGAGTAGGAGGGAACCTCCGCATGGCCTGCGGAGTTCCCTCCTGTGCAATTAGGATGTGACCGCCAGGGTGGCGGTCACATCCTCTATTTTTACCATTGCGGCGGGTGCGGCTTCAAGCTGCATCCGCCGCAATGGTAAAAATGCATACATTGCATTTGTATGCAGAAAGCGGCAGGCACCGTGCGATGCCTGCCGATTTCTGCATACAAATGCAGGGGGGTACCATAGGTAGCCCCCATGTGCACACCCCACCCCCCCTTCACCCAGGGGGTCCGCGACGTGCCCCCGCAGTGAAGTTACACATGCTTTTCCACGGCGGAAAACCCGCCGTGGAAAAGCATTTTGCACAGCCCATCCTAATATGGCTGATGGTGTCTGAGAGACACCGTCACCATATTAGAGCTTTTCCGCCGCGGTTGTAAGCCAACCGCGGCGGAAAAGCTGCGGACGGAAACCAGGACCCACCAGCCATCCTAATGTGGCGGTTGGTCTTTGGTGGAGGATGCGGAAAATCCTCCATCGTAATAGGCCCCTAAGTACCTAACAATAAATCCCAAAACCTAATTGGAGCAGAAAGGAGTAGGCAATGACTGTTAGCCATGTGTTATGCTCCTGAGGGAAAGTGTCCTGCAGGGAAACAAAATTCCCTTAGTCTAAAACATCTTAAACTCACTTCAGGGACATGCTCTGTGAACAAAAGAGCCATAGTCTTGTCCTGCCTTGAATACTCTGGGAGAAAGGTCTGCCTCCTACAGGAGGCTGGCTCCGAATAAAGTCACGACACTTCCCGCAATATTTCTCCTCTAATACTACTAACACTGGAGGAGTCGCCATCTTCTTTTCACGTTCATTTAGGGACATGGTAGGCTGCACAATAGCAGAATTGAAAGCGCACCCATTAGCATATCAAGTACACTTGGGGGACTTGTCCTTCACATTGTCTTCCATATATGCTCCTAATAACAAACAGGAGCAGCTCCTCAAATAGGCTATTTTTGAAGTGCTAACATCCCCTGATCAGATAGTTTTACTTGGTGGGGATCTTAAACTAGTGAAGAGCAATAACATGGACAGGCCGGGGCAGAGCTATGGGCAGACCGGGGCCCTTTCCCGTGATTGATTGAGCTGGCTGCGAGAAAGGCCTGAACGATTTATGGTGAGCCGCACACCCACACTCTAGAGATTATCAACACAGAGGGTGGGAGAGGCATTGGATCCCAAGCAAAATATCAGAGGGTTCAAATGCCACACAAGAAGAGATTATACCTTTTACACGCATACACATAGAACTTATGCTTGCCTAGATTATTTCCTGGGTACAAAGGGTATACAAACACAGACCGCAGCATTGGAGATTGCGCCCGTAATCTCTCCGACTAGGCCGCTGTAACCATTACTCTCCACGTGGCCCCACAAAACCGGGCCTCCTGCACACGGCAGGTGAGGGAGAGTCTATTACACCACCCCAAAATGATCAGAAGTACTACCCATGTGATTAAAGATTTATTAGCAGTAAATAATCAGACTGGCACCTCAACCTTATGGGAGTCATTGAATGCAGTGGTGCAGGAAGAATTCAATGCACCTTCTGCTGCTGACAATAGAATGTACAAACAGAAAAGACTGGAGTTAGAGAGGAAAGTGAGGGAACTAGACGCTATGCAAAAATGAAAGGGGGCCCGGATCTAGAGGCAATTAGAAGCAGCGCAACAGCAGCTTGGCAGCTTAGACCTGAAAGGGCGGAATATCCCATATTACGCCTACATCACTACTTCTATATAGGCAGGTGATAAATGTGGCAGGCTGCTGGCCCACAATTTGATGGCCAAGCGGCAGACGGAAAGGTTGGAGACTATCGTTCAGCCAGATGGCATTGAAATCACTGCCGATGTATCTATAGTGACGATTTTGGCATTATTATATGTCCCTATATACGGCGCAAGACTTGCCAATTGCAAAGTCGAGTGGTTACCTCCTCAGTGCACATATGCCCTGGCTCATATCCCAGCAGGCTGAGACACTAGGCATGTCCATATGCATCGAAGAGGTTGTGACGGCACTAGCTCACCAGAAACCTTTGAAGTCCCAGGCCCGGATGGGTTCACCGCCCTCTTCTACAAAGCTTTATGACAGGCTTCCCCCATCCTAACGAGGTTCTTTAACTTTCCAGCTGATACCTACACCCTCCCACCCTCAATGCCTGAGGCTTCCATTACTGGTATACCCAAACCCGAGAAAGACAAGAGGCATTGTAGTTCCTACAGGCCCATTTCTTTTATAAATGTGGACACAAAACTATTCACTAGCATCCTAGCAGTGAGGTTGGTCCCCTACATGCTGTGGCTCATGGTTACTGATCAAATGGGCTTTATACTACATGCCAGTGCAGCAATAACATTAAGCGTATTCTTGCTAGCCGACAAGGCTAAGCAATCACGGAAGGCAACAATGCTCCTTGCCACTGATGCTGATAAAGCATTCCATCGGGTACATTGGCTTCACCTGGAAGTGACGCTGACCCATATTGCCACTGGAGACAGATTCAGAGCCTGAATCCTTAGCAATTATGGGGCTCTGTGAGTGACAGTTCACATTACTGGAATGGCCTCTGCCTCCTTCCCTATTGGCAGAGGGATGAGGCAAGGATACCCACTATCACCCCTCCTATTCACTCTATATATGGAACCAATGGCGCAGAGGGTGCAGAACAATCAGCACATCACGGAATGCAGTTTAGCAGAGAAGAGCACACCATCAGCCTGATGCAGATGATGCGATGGTGGCGCTTGAAGACCCACTCAAGGCCTTACTGGCCGTTAAAGAAGATATGGGAAAATTTGGGGCAGCCGCGGGCTTTCACATTAACCTTCGAAATCACTAGCTCTCAACCTCTTGACTCCATCGGCTGTATAGATTCAGCTGACTACCCAGTACCCGTTTTGTTGGGGTGAACACCTCAGAGAGATGTGGTTCCACCACCACCATCTTCCATATTTGTAAGACCCCTGCCGAGACCTGCATTCACACCTGATGACGCTGGGATTTGCGCATAGATTTTTACCTTATCAATCCTTGGAATCCCTGGCCGACTGAACCTTTTTGTCTGCTAAGAAGGGTTAAGGAAGTTCTTTAATTTCATACTTATGACAATTTTACAGTGACCAAATATATTCAAATTCAAAGGGCCACTGACTACAAAGTAGACTTTAAAGATTTATTACAAAGCCAAAAACAACTGAACATACAAACACCTCAGCCAGAGGTTCAAGAAATAAACTGGCACTAATACAAACATAATCCTCCGCAAAAGTCTCAGCCAACTCAAAATAAAAAGCAGAGTAAGTTCAAGAAGCATTAGGCAAGCAATAATTGTTCCCACTTGTAGTCTCAACTGCATCTGCTCCAAAGGGAAAGAAAAGATTAGTCTGTCCCTACACTGACTCTAAGGTGACATCCCTACATAACATACCTCCCAGGCAAAGGAAAAAGGTGTCAGCAGTGAGGAGTAAAATTTCTTCGGAGGTGTCATTGGGAGACCGACACAGAGGCAACTACTATTCATAGAAGAAGGTACCTTATACTCATCACTATCCTGGACCAAAACAACTTGCTACGAAAATATCTATACCATGGGCTTGGCCCATTGGAATTGAGAAGGACGTTATCTTAGTTTTTCAGCAGGACGTAATATTTACTAATCTCTCACCGCACTGGAATGGGATAGTCCACTATGTGAATCGTGTACGTTTGGTGCTTTTTTGGGTAGTGTGGATAGGATCTCCTTATGTATTGATCGGACGACTTTGATGGCTAGAAAATACCTACACCAATAGGACGTTTGTGGTTCAGACTTACATGTCCCGTGGAATCTACATGTGGTATATCTGACAAGGTCCTGAAGAAGGTGTTGTTGAACATCATTTAATCCACCGAAACGCGCGTAGACCAATCTAGTGCAGAGTCTCATACATCGATATTGAGACATCTTGAGTACCATGTTTGGATATAGTTCGCATTGATGTTTTGAGAATGAAAGCAGTGGTATGATAGCTGGTATGAGTGGTTGTGTGTGAGGTGATCCAGGGGGTGTAGCAAGAAATGTCTTTTATACTTATACATGTTATATTTATCATGGTTTAAAAGAAATATATGTATCAATGAACATATGTATGGTAGGACTGAAGCCTTCATCCAATTACTTGATGAATTGATGTGTTGAAAAAAGAAAAAGACAAAAATATTTTATAATGATAAACTTTTGATGTAATTAAAAAGATATTTTGAGATAAACTGATTTGTTCAGGGGTGTACTTTTTTTAATGGATTTGTTAATGATGTGAATTTGTCATTGGGTAAAAGCACTATGGTCTACGAGGGAAACACTGATACTATTGTATGACCTTTCTCCTCTTTTCCCTGACCACATTGGTTCTATAGAGGGGGTCCCCAATTTTTGCATTGACTTCCTAAGAAGAACATTCAATTTTTCCAAGTAAGTTGCCTAAGCTACCGAGCTCGTTTTAAGATGCTCCTTCCTTTCTCCTGCCTAGTTCCCACTAAAACCCCTGTCTAACTGCATCTCCAGCTGGACTGCCTTAGTCCCCATCTGTCTCCAATCAACTGACCCTCCACCCTCGGGGCACTTTCCCTAATACAAAATCCCAAAATAGTAGACACCTCCTAGCCGCACCTCCTCTGGCAGGTGTCTGCTTCTGGAGTTTTCCACCACGATTCCATCCTTCTCCAAAATCCGTTGCTGTGTCCTTGGGTCCCAGGCACTTTATCCACCAAATGTTGCATCTCTGCATTCCAGTGCACTCCCTTCGTTCTCACTCCTATCAGTCTAACTCTTAAACAATGAACCATTCTACCTAACAAGCTCTACGTCCTTGTACCTGCAGCAGAAATACATGCGAAACAACCTTGTACATTCTCTAAGTTACAATTCAAATTCAACTGCGAAAAGGAGCCTTTTCCCAAGGAAACATAATTCAGCCTGCAACGTTTAGCTAAACTAGGGAAAATACAATTAGGCCTCTGCTGGCGTTTTCATGTTTCAGGCCTTTACACATTTAAATGCATTTCTAATACAACAACATGAGTATTACATTCATCATTCCTAAAAGCATTATCTCCTTGCATTCCTAAGTGTTATTCTTTCACATGTTAAGGCATCACTTTCTTTAATAACAACCTACACGTGCAACTTTAACATGGCACGTTCAACCTAATACAACATTTTACACATAAAGCAATACATTCTACACTACTTAAGGCATATTCTCGAACATAACACCACATTAGTCTTCAAATGATATGAGCACTCTTCTACATTTTGCAATACACTCGATTAGTTCTACATTTTCTAAGACAAACACGTTAATACAGTCCTCTAGATATGCGGGTGCTGACTACGGGTGATTATGGCACACCCCTACAATTTTCAAAATAACATGGCGCTCTATCAGTCCCCTCCTTTGATGACCTGTGTCATCACAAACTACACCATCCTTGGGGAAAGAACCGACTTAAACAGAACTTGTTGCCACTCTTCCTCTCCTGAGCATTTCCATGTTCTTAAGGTTACGATATTGACTGTTCTGCAGTCTCTCCATTTGCCTCTCCTGCACTCTCAAGGATCTCTCCAATCTGCTAGACTTGTACCACTTGTAAGCTCTTATCAAACCCCATAATCCAATCACACATGCCACGACTATGACAAGAGGTTTCAAAACATAACCAAGGAACCCTTTTCCAAGGTTCGCAAACCAACTCTCCACTTTGCCAAAACCTTTACCAACTTTTTCCCACATAGTTTCTCCAGTCAGATCCTCAGTCTCATAATGAATGGCAGTGATGTTACTTATATATTTCTCCAGATCTTTTCTGTTATCTGGTATATAAGTACAGCACTCTTGGACCTTCAAAAGGTTACAGACTCCTCCTTCTTTGGCCAGAAGGACGTCTAAAGCAAGACGATTTTGCAAAACATTGTCCTATGCTGTTATAGATCAAGGACGCCCCCAAATTTTGAACAGATTTGGATGATACTGTTTTGTCTTTTATTGAAGAATATGCCACATGTGCTGTCCCCAAAAGCACAGAAGAAACAATTTGAGACAACAAGTCCTACGATTCCAAAGCCATCGATGTGGAAAATACTGTCAACGAAAGTCTAACGATAAGTTATATACCAAATGTCGTTTTGCATTTCCACGTCCTGTAATATCCAAAGGAAGAGTGAACAGTTTTATGTCATCTATGTGACATACCATCACAAGAAAGTCTCCAAAAAATACCTACAACTTAAGAAGAAACGAAGAGTCAAAATACATAAATGACTACAATCTAGTTATTCTGTCCATGTTGAATGCTAACATGGATATTCAGTACATTGCGGACAATTCCATTGCTGTTGGTTGATATGTAACGTCCTACATTACAAAATCAAGAAAGACGGATACGAAAGAAATGTGGGAAGAGATTTCTTACGAGAAGACTAAGTAAGAAATTATATAGTTTCAGTTTGAAGATGATATCACATCGAGAAATCGGAGCATATGAATGCTCAGGTCGGTTATCATCTGCAAGTCCTTACTCCAAATCTAGAAGAATAATTTGGGTGAGTCTAGGTCTTGCAGCAATGCGAAATCGGGTACTGAAATCTACCCAAACAGAAGTCATCATCTTGAGAACATGTGTCTCTATGAAGTGCTGCAAAACTACACTTTTAAACAGAATACTACAGAGAACATCAATGATGGAAAAATGGAATCATTGGTTCCGAAGGATGTTTGGTGAAACAAACGAAAGGAATTTCGATTAATCACAGGAAGCTGAGTTGCGACACTGCTGATAAAAGGGAATTTTACTATTTAGCGACTGTTCAAACCGTGGCGTTCAGAACTGGAATTACTTGGAGATTTCCAGAGCTATGAAGATTCCTTCAATGCTTGTAAAGATACCATACAATGCAGTGCTTTTGCAAATTATGTGAAAATGTTGAACGATAAAATTGATCAAGAAGCTACAATTGCAACTGAGATTGCTAGAGACAGTTCTCAAGACAGTCAAAGTTCTGCTGCGCTGAGTCAAGATCCACTAGGACAACCAATTGTTGAAAATGAAGCAGCAATCGCCATGAATGAGGTGGAAACAGCAATGCATCAAGCTCAAGAAGATGTAATGGACTTATCAAGCTTGGAAGAACAATTAAATGTTGAACAGAAAGAAATATATCAGCAAGTGAGACAACAGATTGACCATGGATTTCTTCATGAAAAGAAAGAATGCACATGCACATCATTTCAACCTATCCGAATGTATGTGAGTGGACAAGTTGGAACAGGAAAAAAGTTTCTTAGTTAAAGTAATCACCAGCTATCTACAAAAAACAACGGAGTCACATTTGTCTTGTGTTGTAACTGCTCCAACTGGGTTGGCAGCACACAACTTTGAAGGAATTACATTACATCGTTTACTAATGCTACCAGTGGAGCGTAAAACAAATTGGAATATCACAAGCTATCTAGAGAAGCTTGTTGTGAAGTTTGAAGAGTGCTGAAGAAAGGGGGGTGTGGCCAGCAACATGGCTGAGTGAGACGTGGGCTACCGCAGCTCCGGCGAGCCAAAATAATCTGACATACCTAACGATGTTCAGAGGTCCCCCAGTAGCCGCCACAAGTCACCAGAGAGTCTGGCCGTGCTGCAGGGAGGGGTGAACGTCGTGTAAGCAAAGTGCACACGTCGTGCACGGACGAAGAAGCGCAGCCCTCTGGAGCGACGCGGCAGCTTCAAGATGGCGGCGTCCTCGCGGGTGAACCTCCGAGCCTGAGGCGACGACAGGAGCTCCGGAATGAGCGAAGGGCCCGTCACATCCTGATCGCCGAGTGCCGGCTGGTGAGGCCCACATTGACTCCGGGACGTAGGCGGCGGATGTGAACGCGGCGCACCAAGACAGGGGCTGCAGCAGGAAGTGGAGGCCTGAGACGGTGAGCCCTTCGGAGGAAGCGGCGATTACCGGGTGCTGAGTGGAGCTGCGGGGCGGCCCTGAGGGGCAGGAGGCGCCGGACGCGCGAAGTGCGTGGAGCGCAGCCGACCGATAGCAGTTCACCCCAGGGGGGGGCGGAACCGAGACTCTAAGTGAGGGGAGGCATCCAGGCGGTCTGTGCGCTGCGGGACCCGGGAGACGCGGGAGGCAACAATTAGGACTGGGGGACAGGCTGAGCCATTAGAGATCAGGAGGCTGCAGTTTGGAGGGCCTGTGTCGCCAGAAGGAGGGGAGTAATGGGCAGTAGCAAGTAGTAGTGTGCATTGGGGTGCCTGGAACACTTGAACTGGTGCCTGGGGCGGCCCCCCCTGAACCCCCAACAGAGAGAGGGGACCAGACTGACCGGAGGATTACAGGACTAGCCCTGGAGGGCGGGGGTGAACTGACGCTCCCTGCACACAGAGAGGCAGATCGGACAGTGCTTTAGACAGTGCACTCCTTGCACCGGGCGTGACCCTCCCCCCATGCCCAGGACGGAATCGGAGCCCCCGGGAGCTGGCCCAATGGAATAGGGGCCCCAACGTTAGCGGAACGAGGATTCAGGGGCATGTAGGGGCCACCCAGGGCGGCAGCCACTAGCACGTGAGACCAGGCCGGTAAACCCTGAGGGGCGAGCAGCGCACTCTGGTACAGAGACTCCGACCATCCCATCCTGGTGGTGCTGCCACCTGGCCCATCCCAGCTCCCCATTTGGACATCTGACGGTCCTCACCATTGGCCTTGAGGGGGGTCGCGTTCGAGGCCCCGCTGCTTCTCGAGCGGGACGCGCCTGGGGTGCTGGCCTGCTGCTGGCTAGACGGAGCACAGGGGACCCTGGGAACCGCAGCGGCGGAGACGGAGTCGCGACTTGGCCCCCATCGCCCATACGGCCCCCCGCAGATCGTCAAGATGGGCAAGAAGGAAGCGGCCCCTAGGGTCCCTCAACAAGGCACTCTGGATCGGCCCCCGCCATGGTACTGCCAGGCACGGAGGCGGTGGGTCCACGGTCGGACACGGCACTTCTGATGGAAGCCATCCAGGCATCCAGAGATGACATACAGGCATCCAGGGCAGCACTGGAGGTCAAGATCGGGAAAGTGGGCTCCGAGGTGACACTCCTGCGACAAGACTTTCGCAATCTTAAGGAGAGGGTGACCACGGCTGAAACTCGATTGGGGGAAGCGGAAGACACTATCCACTCGCTGCAGAAAGACATGAGGGAGCTAATGGCCTCCCATAAACAACTACAGTGGAAGGTGGACGATGCGGAAAACCGGGCCCGACGCAACAACCTCTGCTTTGTGGGCTTTAGAGAAGGAATTGAAGGATCCAACATGGTGGACTTCCTACGCAAATGGTTGATCCAGACCTTACCTAAGGCGATCTTCTCTAACTGTTTCATAATTGAGAGGGCGCACCGGGCGCTCCTAGCGAAGCCCTTGGTGGGTGAGAGACCGCGCCCGATTTTCGCTAGATTTCTGAACTTTGCAGATCGAGATGAAATCCTACGTGAAGCACTGAAGCTGGGGGAAATACGAATGGAGAATGTTCAGATAATGATTTTCCCCGACTACAGTCAAGAAGTCCAGACACAGCGACGCTCATTTGAAGCAGTAAAGGCCAAGCTAAGAGACCTTCAGATCCGATATATGCTACTCTTCCCAGCCAAACTCAAAGTCATCTTCAAGGAAAAAACATATTTTTTCGCCCACCCAGATGATGCGTGGCAGTGGCTAGAGGAGCGCCCACCGCTTCGAAGACGTGAGGGAGAGGTGAGGGGGGCGACGGAGCGGAGGACTGCGCCTCGGCCTCAATGGGAAGCACCGAAGACGCAGAGGCAGCGGAGGACACAAGGCTCTAAACGGGTGAAGACGACGCCCTGCCCTACGCGGAATCCGACGACCACGCGGCAACGCGGGAACACGGACTTCTCGCTGAAGCTCAGGCGGGATCTAGGTTTCGCTGCCTGGAAGGCACGGTACGATCCGGAGAAGAGGAAGACATCGAGAGTGCCACATCGGGAGGGGAAGACATGGAGGACCAATCGATACATCCCCTGGTGGAGGCTATTAATGAACTGGAACTGGATGCGGCTCCAGTCCTCGCAGGGGGACGTCCTAGACTCCAACGCATGAACTAAGGGGGACCGAAAATGGACGAATTACTGGCTCAGCATGGAAGCACGCAAGTTGTTTCACACAATATATTATTACTGTGTTTATAGGTTGTAATATTCATTTCACCATTTGCTGTGTTTCTATAGCACTAAGGGACACTCGTAATTTTGGTGGGGCAGTTGTTTTCCATGCTGCATTCTTAGGTTGTTGAGGTGGGTTTTGTGGGAGGGACACCAGGGGAGGGCGACAGACCTTCCTTCGCCAGAAAGTCCTAGAGCCGGTTTGGGTGGCTGATGGGACTAGAAGGGGAGGGCGGTGGGGGGGGGGGGGGGGAGGTTTGGGACGTTGCTTATGTTTTTGGGGGGAGGGGCGGGGGGGAGGCGGGGGGAGGGAGGTTTGTTCTAGCATGTCATGATGAGCATACACACGCATGTCCTGATGACTCCCACCACAGGACGTTAGATACTCATAGGTCTCATTCCCCGATAGGATGATGGGTAGCCCTGCGAGGGAACCTAGGTCCCTAGGTGGTCTAAAGGTACTGACTTGGAACGTAAATGGCCTGGGCTGTAAGATTAAGAGAGGACTGGTCAGCAATTATGTGAGGAGATCGGGGGCAGATGTGATACTCCTCCAGGAAACACACCTACGGGGTACCAAATGTGCCTTCCTGGCTCGGGGGCAATATAGAGTCCTGGCACATGCTGGGTTCACGTCAGGATCCAGAGGGGTGGCAATCCTGATTAAAAAGCATCCACTCGGAGGGCGCTAGGGGGCGCACAGCGGAATGGCTGCCTGATCGAGCAGCTCCGCCGGGAGGATCACGCAATCGCGCTATAAGGTTGCTCAGAGATCACATCTGCTGCCACAAAACACGCGGAGATGTATGGGAGCTTTGTGTGACAAAGCGACGCGCCGTCGATGAACACGGCGAGCCCCCATTTCGGCAATATCGACTCCGGTGAGCCAACGGCAGCCCTGCGCTGACATGGCGCCTGACCGCCGCTTCAAGCAATGACGCGTGCAAATACGCTACATGCCGAAACCCAGCACGGCCACCAACATCGATTATGCCTAACACCGGGAGGATTCACGGTGGGAGATACCAAAGAGCAGCCCTGCTTTCAGCAAATATGACGGGTGACCGAGCTGACGGAGATATGACACGCAAGATGGCGGCGCCGATGGAACACCGACGGCAATGATCACGGGGCGCTGCTGTTGCTACGGAGCCCCACATACCAAGGTACCACGCTAGACTGTTGAAACGCTGACAGCGTCTGATAGCAAGCCCAATCTTAGTGCATGTGCCAGACCTCGGACTTTGGATTGCTTAGCTGTAATGTGCCAGTATGTGCCCACAAGATGGCGGCGCCCATTACACATGAAACATTCTGGCAATAGGTAAAGATCGTGCACAAGGTCTCCAATGCATTACTCTTGTGGACACAGGCTGCCATGCTCGGCTACCGTCAGTGACCTGTGACAATCTACCACTGACCACATACTTGCAAACTGCCCGCGCTGATACTACCGCACCTCCACACCTCCCCCCACAACGGAATCCGGAACTGTATAAATTAAGCCCTGGCCGATACCCTGCGACATTATCGACGTGGGCCTGCCCTCCTTGCTGACCACCTGGACTCTCTGTGCACAAGAACTTGCGCACACTGGACGAACAGAGCCTGCCTGCCTCCGAGGACCTGTGGGACAGAGCCAGGTGAGCCCGAATTCACAAGATATTAGCACCATTACAATCGCTAATCTGCACCTCCCCCCACGACAACCTTGGGTGTGCAATATCAAGAGCCCGGTTCGATCAGTCGTGAGACAACAAGCGCTGACCAGCCATCCCTGCTCGGTACGCACTGCCATCGAACGCGTAGTGGGTCCTGCTCTTCCATACCCATTCTGAAGGTGAACCACAACGGTCATCGCTGAGCCACCCACACGCACCAACACAGCCCCGGACCGGAACATTTACTGTGGCCTCCTCAGAAAGATCTACGGGAGTAACGATTATCGACCACAATAACCCCTCGTGGGAACGCAGGATATACCTGAGGTCAGCCATCACCATCACTGTGGGGGTGCCAGAACTACAATCAACAATCATGGGCAAACCAGACAGACAGCAATCCAAAATAACCTTTGAGGCACGCAAGACCCCGAAGGGACAAACGGGGGCGGCGGAAGAGGACGCGGCGTCGGGCAGCTCAGAAGACAGCAATATGGTGGAAATTCTCAAGGCCATTCAAACTAACCTCCAAGATATTAACGGCAAACTAGACAATCTGACCAGCCGCATTGATAGAATGCATGCCAAAATGGAGAAGCATGGTGAGAGACTAGACGACGCGGATAAACGAATATCCACAGTAGAAGATGACAATCATACGACTGCTACCAAATGCACGGGCATGGAGAAAATCCTAGAGGTAATCAAGGCTAAGGCGGAGGAGTTGGAAGCGCGTTCGCGTCGCAACAATATACGCATCGCAGGCCTTCCCGAGACAACCAACACGGGGCGCATGGAGCCATACATCGAATAATTGTGCAAAGATGTCTTCGGAGAAGGTTCGATGTCCTCTGTATTCATCGTCGAAAGGGCGCACAGATTTTTGGCGCCAAAACCACCGACGGGCGCAACCCCCCGACCCATAATCGCCCGTGTCTTAAACTACAGAGATAGGGACACCATCCTACGCTTAGCAAGGGAAAAAGGCACCATCACCTTTCAAGGTAATAAATTGGACTTTTATCCAGACCACACATATGCAGTGCAACAGGCGCGAAAGGAATTCAACACCGCCAAGGCCAAGCTTCGAGACCCGCAAATACCATATGCCATGCTGTACCCAGCGCGTCTTCGAGTCACATGGGAGCAGAAATCAATTTTCCTTACAACTCCCAAGGCAGCCATGGACTTCGTTAAAAAAGTGGCGCCCAAGAGTAAAAAGACGACCCACAAAGACCACTCACCAGAAACAGAGTAAGGTAAGGTGACGAACTACTAATCTGGTTGGTGTGTGATATACTATAATCTTCACTAGATGCCATACGACGTGACCTCCCCTAAGACCAAGCCAGACTGGCCTACAGGCCTCTGCGTATTTAGTGACCACGAACATTTGGACAATGTCTGGCTGGTTGGAACATATGGAACACGCCGACACACCACTTTGTACTTAAAACCCAGTTGCTGTCACTGGAGTCATAGGTTACCATGGTCTGGGAGTACAGCTGGGATAACCCGCTTCAGAGGTTATGGAAAGGGGACCTGGAACCAGAATGGGGAGTTCCTAATACACTCAATGTTGAAGACTCTGCTATAGATGGCATACAGAGCACACCATCGGTAATTGTTGATGGATTATCTGTTCAACTTTCAACCCACATTCTGCATTTAAATGTTATGATCTGACCCCATCCTTTTAGTAGGATGGTGTAGTGCATCCCCGGCGGACCTCCACATGGGAGATCCCCCAAAAAGTTATGGTTTACGAGGACGTTACTAAGGGGACATGGCTTCAGCAAAATTGGGTTTCTGATGAGGGTGGGTATGGGACAAGTTGGGGTTCAGTTAAACCGACAATGCCAGTATATTTGAGATGCATTGCTAATTCCCGAAGTATGTTCAAGCTCTGTGACATTCATGATCGTAATTGTCTGGTAATATGTTTTACACCGACTGACTATCAGCTAGAATGTGCATGGTTATGTATCCCTCCACTGTTCAATAATGGCTAGAAATAATGACCTACACCTGTTGACTTGGAACGTAAGGGGCATCGTGAACCCGAAAAAAACTAGACAAATCTTTGCAAGTTTAGACAGACATGGTATAGACGTTGCATTACTGCAAGAAACGCATATAGCTCCAACTATGTGCAGGAAAATTGGAACACGTTGGGCTGAATCCTGCCACTCATCCTCATATTCATCCTACTCAAGGGGGGTAATGACACTGGTCAGAAAGGGTGTTAACTACAGAATTAACAAATCCATATCGGACCCCAACGGTAGATATGTAATTGTATCTGGACTACTGCGTGGGCAATCCCTCACACTAGTTAATGTTTACGGCCCAAATGTGGACTCCCCCGCATTTTTTCAGGAGCTATGGAATAAAATGGTAGAATTCACTAACACGACCATCATCTGGGGAGGGGATTTCAATGTTGCACTAAATGACACATTAGATCGTTCAGGTACCACCACAGAACCACATAAGCAAGCTAGGGGTAAGATACGAGACATGATGGACACGTTCCCGTTACGAGACATCTGGAGAGCCAGGAATCCAGAAATGGCTACTGCCACACACATTAGTGCAATGTACGGTAGCTGGTCCAGAATAGATTACTGGTTGGGGTCTGATGACGCACTGATGTGGACAAAAAATATCTCTGTGCTCCCCAGGACTGTATCAGACCACAACCCGGTCCTGCTGCAGGTCCAGATCCCACACTACACCCCCCGCCGTTTAGCTGGCGCTTTAATGCCAAAGCGCTACTGGACCCCATATATGCGGACAAGATAGCAACTGCTGTCACAGAATACTTCCAATTCAATGTGGCATCGGTAGAAGACCCAGGCATACTTTGGGAGGCTTTTAAGGTGACACTGAGAGGGGTTTGCATCAGCACCAAAGTAGGGATACTGCGAGACATCAGAGACCAAATAAAGAAATGTGAAACTAATATAAGAACGCTTGAAATGGAATATGACAGGACACAAGATGTTACTATTCTGGGGGACTTAAAGAAGGCGTTTACTGAACATCAAACATATGCCACTGATGAGCTGAAATATGTTACCAAGCGACCTCTGGCCAAACAGTATGGTGAGGGTGGGAGGCCAGGCAGAGTGCTCACATCGAAAATTTGTGAAGGGAAACCACCTCAATCCGTAACGCAAATCCGGGACACAGAGGGCACCCTACTGACACAACCTGAAAACATACTCCGAAGCTTTGTAGAGAGTTACAACACACTGTACACCTCCAAACACACACCGCCCCAGGAAGAAACATTGGAATATCTAAATGATATTGCCATTGCCTGGTTATCAGACAGACAACGTGAATACTTGGCAATGCCAATCACAGTAGAAGAGGTAAAAGACGTCATTCGCTCCCTACCTAATGGTAAGGCACCGGGCCCGGACGGGTTTACCTGCGAATTTTACAAAACATATGCAGACACTTTAGCACCACACCTAGTTGCCATGTACTGAAATGCGTTTGATCAAGCCACACTCCCACTGACACTACGAGAAGCCGTCCTGATAACTCTACTGAAACCTAACAAAGATCCAGATTGCTGTGACTCCTACCGCCCTCTATCACTGCTGAACGTAGACTCGAAGATACTGGCCAAACTATTGGCGGTCAGATTGCAACCCTTGATGACTAACTTGATATTTCCAGACCAAGCGGGGTTTATTCCCACGAGAGCAACCTCCCACAATACTAGAACGCTGTTCGCACTATCCCACTACTTAACCTCTGACACCAAGGCGGTAGCGGTTATGCTCGACGCTGCCAAGGCATTCGATTCCATTGAATGGCCATACCTGCTTACCATCCTCCAACGCATGGGCTTTCCACCGCGGTTTATAACATGGGTAACACTCCTATACACCAACCCTGTAGCCAGAGTCCGGGTGAATGGTTACATTTCAGACCCCTTCCACATCAGACGGGGCACGAGGCAGGGTTGCCCTCTCTCACCTTTATTATTCGCGCTTGCATTAGAACCGCTAGCGTGCATCATAAGACAATCATATAACCATTCAGCCCTGCACTTCCCAGGACGCCCGTTACATATTTCTATGTATGCAGATGACATGCTGTTATACATCAGAGACCCCGAAAAGAATATGAAGCCGATTCTACGCGAGTACATCAAATTTGGCGGATACTCTGGTTTACAGATAAATTGGGACAAGTCATTAATAATTCCTCTTACAGACACCACAACGCGACACTCCACAGATTTCCCACTCGATTGGCGAACGGATCCGGTCCGATATTTAGGGATATGGTATAGCAGAGATCCTGAAGAAGTTATCCGCACAAACTATGGCAGAGTACTGTATAAACTGAAGGGGCAAATCGACCGGTGGATACAACTGCCACTATCGCTAGCTGACCGTATTGCCATAGTCAAAATGAATATCCTTCCCAAGCTCCTATACCTATTTAACAATATACCAATCACACCCCCGAAAGAAGTGTTCAAAAATATAACCTCGATAGTTCTCAAGCTCATCTGGGCAGGTAAACAAGCTCGCATAGATTTACGGACACTGACTTTACCCTATGAGAGGGGTGGCTTCTGTGTACCAGACTTTTATTTGTATTACCTCTGTGCCCAGGCACAATATGCAACATGCTGGTATCACGCAGTTCCCTATCTCACACACACAGCGGTGGAGGAAGGGGACGCCTTTCCAATACCACTTACCGCAGTGATCACGCATAAACATCCGCCGTTACATACAACAGACATTAACACAGTAGACACAACTGTGGCCGCTTGGAGCTCGCTTGGCCGCCTGACACACAAGACACCTCTCTATGCTCCAGCGCTGCCATTACACCATCACCCCCAAATTTCTGTCACTAACGAACAAGTAGGTATGGGCCTCCTGACACAGGCAGGTATTGACACATTAGGTGACCTCTATCATGATGGCGTCTTCAGGACTCTAGACGATCTGTCCTATATCAGCAATCAAACCGCACTGTTCCGTTTCACATATTATAGGTTACAAAGGGCAATCCGTGATCTATACCCAGACTACCCGACAGAACCCTCATGCTTGGACACACTGCAATGCGTCATCACATCTTCAAATTCAGCACACCTAGTTTCCCGGCTGTACAAACTAGCCCAAAGCGAGATACCATTCACATCCACGAAGGCCTGGGCGCGTTGGAACGAGTCCCTACCAGACCCACTTACTGAAAAAGAATGGTACTCTGCTTGCACACTGACTAAATTACTCACTCCTAATGGCAATTTACGCATTCTACACCTGAAGTACCTCCACCAATCGTACCACACTCCGAAACGTCTCCATAAGTTTGGGCTGCGGGAGGATGCTAAATGTAAACGGTGTGGGGAACAGGAAGCTGACTTCATCCACCTGGCCTGGGCATGCCCAAGAATACGAGACTACTGGGAGAAAGTGACCAAACTCCTCCGAAAAATGGTGGGAATAGAGTTTGACTGTTCTATAAAATTGTGTCTGCTGGGCCTGCAACCCGGGGTCAAAGCCGGGAAACGTAAATACTGTGCAATCTCCCTGCTGTTGGCCAAAAGGCAAATATCTCAATGTTGGGGCGGCACACGAGTACCGAACACGAAACAATGGCTAAAAGACATGACGCACTGCAAGACTCAACTACTGACTTATGAAGAGGAGCTACCAGCGAGAGCCAGACCAAAGGACTATTGGACTTACTTGACGAGCTATCTGCAAAGTGTGGAAACCTCTGATGCTCCGTGAACCCTAAGATAATCAGAAACATCTGGCCTCAGGTTTAACGCGTAACATTTGTGCACTAACTCAATATTACCATGTAAACTGTACAGACTAAACTAATGTCTACTTGTACTCATGCATGTTGGGATGAAGGATGCGGGAATGTACTGGTGTTTGTTGTATTGCCATTTCTGATGGTTGTACTTACTTGTTTATTGAAAAACAATAAAAAGATTTTTTTTTAAAAAGCATCCACCCATGAGGATAGCACAGACCTGGGTGGACCCACAGGGGACATATGTGGGGGTGCAGGGACAGTGGAGGAGGGGGGAGTACACGCTTGTATCAGCTTATGCCCCACCTAAACTATAGGCAGGTACACTCCGGGGAGTCGCGGATATTATCCTTAACACAGCAGACACAATTCAAATCTTAGGAGGTGACTTTAATGATGTGATGAACCCGGTGATGGATAGGACGGGCGACCGGGACAGACCCCAGAGTACTACACCGCTAGCCAAAGCAATGAATACACTAGGTCTGCTTGATGTCTGGAGATGGCTCCACCCAGAGACTGGGGCGTACTCCTTCTTCTCCGGAGCCCACAAGGTGTACTCTCGCTTGGACTATATATTTATGGCACGACAGACACTGCAGGTTTCGGACAGGGCAGAGTACTGCGCACGAGGCATTTCTGATCATTCACCACTGTTGGAGGGGGGAGAAAGGAAGGGCCCGCGCCACTCAGACTATCGGCTTGGGACTTACAAAATGCAGAGATTCTGAGAGGCCTACGAGCGGACGTGAAGGTGTATCTGGTGGAGAATGTAGGCTCGGTGGACTCCCGGGTGGTTTTGTGGGAGGCACTCAAAACGGTGCTCCGAGATAGGGCACAATGTAGACTAGCGGAAGATAAGAGAAAGGTTCAGGCTGAGGTCCAGGATATGGAAGTTCAAATACAGGCACTAGAGCGCGAGCACCAGACTACCAAAGACCCGAAAACACTTAGACGTCTAGCCGATTTGCAAACCCAATACAAGCACCTGGTGACGGGCGAGGCTAAGACTCAGGCCCTGGCGACTTTGCATCACCTCTACGATGTGGGGGACAAATCCGGGAGGTTACTAGCGTGGCTGAGCAGGAAGGAGAGGGACGAAAGATGGGTGGAGAGGGTGAGGGATGACCAGGGGGGGTGAGCCCAAACAGATGTCAGAATTGCAGAGACCTTCGCGGGGTTCTATGAAGCCTTCTATGACGCACGAGAACTAGGGACGAAGGAGGATGCACTGCAATACATGGCACACATCAATCTCCCGACTCTCGAGGGGATAGAACAACAGGACCTGGAGGCGGATATCACGGAAGATGAAATTAGGCAGGCACTGATTAAGCTCCGCACGGGGAAGGCCCCGGGTCTAAATGATTTCCCGGCGGAATTAAAAAAAAAAAACAGCGGTTCTCCTGACTCGCCACCTACTGGGCCTCTTTGTGGATGCTGAAGTGGAGGGGCGGTTCTCACGGGACCTCCAACAGGCCACAATCATTCCAATTCACAAGCAGGGCAAGCCACCCGAGGACTGTTCGTCCTACCGACCCATCTCCCTTCTGAATGTGGAGGCGAAGCTCTATGCAACGATTCTAGCTCTCCGCCTGCGACGGGTCATAATGGGCCTGGTCCACCTTGACCAAACGGGGTTCCTCCCGGAAAGGGCGACCAGATACAATCTACACAAAAGGGGATGATGGACGGAGCGTTTGAGCAAATCCAACACTCACCCCCAGTCAACTGATCTAGGTTTAATCCATCACCATTCTTTAGCTCACTCGGCCACCCCAGTTCAGACATGGCAATATGCAAATCAGTCTGACCCTGTGCCTCATGGGAACAGACCAGCCCGAACTGCCATGCCATGTCTTCCCTGGACCGGAAACAAGCATCCTGGGACCGGTTTTGGATTCATAATCCACATCAGCCAGGCTATCTTGAATCCAGTGGCCAAGTGAGCAAGGGACTCACGTCTGAGCATACCCTGCCACACTTAGGGCGAACAAAGCGATACAAAAGGGGATGATGGACGGAGCGTTTGAGCAAATCAAACACTCACCCCCAGTCAACTGATCTGGGTTTAATCCATCACCATTCTTTACCTCACTCGGCCACCCCAGTTCAGACATGGCAATATGCAAATCAGTCTGACCCTGTGCCTCATGGGAACAGACCAGCCCGATCTGCCATGCCATGTCTTCCCTGGCCCGGAAACAAGCATCCTGGGACCGGTTTCGGATTCATAATCCTCATCAGCCAGGCTATCTTGAATCCAGTGGCCAAGTGAGCAAGGGACTCACGTCTGAGCATACCCTGCCACACTTAGGGCGAACAAAGCGATACAAAAGGGGATGATGGACGGAGCGTTTGAGCAAATCAAACACTCACCCCCAGTCAACTGATCTGGGTTTAATCCATCACCATTCTTTAGCTCACTCGGCCACCCCAGTTCAGACATGGCAATATGCAAATCAGTCTGACCCTGTGCCTCATGGGAACAGACCAGCCCGATCTGCCATGCCATGTCTTCCCTGGCCCGGAAACAAGCATCCTGGGACCGGTTTCGGATTCATAATCCTCATCAGCCAGGCTATCTTGAATCCAGTGGCCAAGTGAGCAAGGGACTCACGTCTGAGCATACCCTGCCACACTTAGGGCGAACAAAGCGATACAAAAGGGGATGATGGACGGAGCGTTTGAGCAAATCAAACACTCACCCCCAGTCAACTGATCTGGGTTTAATCCATCACCATTCTTTAGCTCACTCGGCCACCCCAGTTCAGACATGGCAATATGCAAATCAGTCTGACCCTGTGCCTCATGGGAACAGACCAGCCCGAACTGCCATGACATGTCTTCCCTGGACCGGAAACAAGCATCCTGGGACCGGTTTCGGATTCATAATCCTCATCAGCCAGGCTATCTTGAATCCAGTGGCCAAGTGAGCAAGGGACTCACGTCTGAGCATACCCTGCCACACTTAGGGCGAACAAAGCGATACAAAAGGGGATGATGGACGGAGCGTTTGAGCAAATCAAACACTCACCCCCAGTCAACTGATCTGGGTTTAATCCATCACCATTCTTTAGCTCACTCGGCCACCCCAGTTCAGACATGGCAATATGCAAATCAGTCTGACCCTGTGCCTCATGAGAACAGACCAGCCCGAACTGCCATGCCATGTCTTCCCTGGACCGGAAACAAGCATCCTGGGACCGGTTTCGGATTCATAATCCTCATCAGCCAGGCTATCTTGAATCAAGTGGCCAAGTGAGCAAGGGACTCACGTCTGAGCATACCCTGCCACACTTAGGGCGAACAAAGCGATACAAAAGGGGATGATGGACGGAGCGTTTGAGCAAATCAAACACTCACCCCCAGTCAACTGATCTGGGTTTAATCCATCACCATTCTTTAGCTCACTCGGCCACCCCAGTTCAGACATGGCAATATGCAAATCAGTCTGACCCTGTGCCTCATGGGAACAGACCAGCCCGAACTGCCATGCCATGTCTTCCCTGTACCGGAAACAAGCATCCTGGGACCGGTTTCGGATTCATAATCCTCATCAGCCAGGCTATCTTGAATCCAGTGGCCAAGTGAGCAAGGGACTCACGTCTGAGCATACCCTGCCACACTTAGGGCGAACAAAGCGATACAAAAGGGGATGAAGGACGGAGCGTTTGAGCAAATCAAACACTCCCCCCCAGTCAACTGATCTGGGTGTAATCCATCACCATTCTTTAGCTCACTCGGCCACCCCAGTTCAGACATGGCAATATGCAAATCAGTCTGACCCTGTGCCTCATGGGAACAGACCAGCCCGAACTGCCATGCCATGTCTTCCCTGGACCGGAAACAAGCATCCTGGGACCGGTTTCGGATTCATAATCCTCATCAGCCAGGCTATCTTGAATCCAGTGGCCAAGTGAGCAAGGGACTCACGTCTGAGCATACCCTACCACACTTAGGGCGAACAAAGCGATACAAAAGGGGATGATGGACGGAGCGTTTGAGCAAATCAAACACTCACCCCCAGTCAACTGATCTGGGTTTAATCCATCACCATTCTTTAGCTCACTCGGCCACCCCAGTTCAGACATGGCAATATGCAAATCAGTCTGACCCTGTGCCTCATGGGAACAGACCAGCCCGAACTGCCATGCCATGTCTTCCCTGGACCGGAAACAAGCATCCTGGGACCGGTTTCGGATTCATAATCCTCATCAGCCAGGCTATCTTGAATCCAGTGGCCAAGTGAGCAAGGGACTCACGTCTGAGCATACCCTGCCACACTTAGGGCGAACAAAGCGATACAAAAGGGGATGATGGACGGAGCGTTTGAGCAAATCAAACACTCACCCCCAGTCAACTGATCTGGGTTTAATCCATCACCATTCTTTAGCTCACTCGGCCACCCCAGTTCAGACATGGCAATATGCAAATCAGTCTGACCCTGTGCCTCATGGGAACAGACCAGCCCGAACTGCCATGCCATGTCTTCGCTGGACCGGAAACAAGCATCCTGGGACCGGTTTCGCATTCATAATCCTCATCAGCCAGGCTATCTTGAATCCAGTGGCCAAGTGAGCAAGGGACTCACGTCTGAGCATACCCTGCCACACTTAGGGCGAACAAAGCGATACAAAAGGGGATGAAGGACGGAGCGTTTGAGCAAATCAAACACTCCCCCCCAGTCAACTGATCTGGGTGTAATCCATCACCATTCTTTAGCTCACTCGGCCACCCCAGTTCAGACATGGCAATATGCAAATCAGTCTGACCCTGTGCCTCATGGGAACAGACCAGCCCGAACTGCCATGCCATGTCTTCCCTGGACCGGAAACAAGCATCCTGGGACCGGTTTCGGATTCATAATCCTCATCAGCCAGGCTATCTTGAATCCAGTGGCCAAGTGAGCAAGGGACTCACGTCTGAGCATACCCTACCACACTTAGGGCGAACAAAGCGATACAAAAGGGGATGATGGACGGAGCGTTTGAGCAAATCAAACACTCACCCCCAGTCAACTGATCTGGGTTTAATCCATCACCATTCTTTAGCTCACTCGGCCACCCCAGTTCAGACATGGCAATATGCAAATCAGTCTGACCCTGTGCCTCATGGGAACAGACCAGCCCGAACTGCCATGCCATGTCTTCCCTGGACCGGAAACAAGCATCCTGGGACCGGTTTCGGATTCATAATCCTCATCAGCCAGGCTATCTTGAATCCAGTGGCCAAGTGAGCAAGGGACTCACGTCTGAGCATACCCTGCCACACTTAGGGCGAACAAAGCGATACAAAAGGGGATGATGGACGGAGCGTTTGAGCAAATCAAACACTCACCCCCAGTCAACTGATCTGGGTTTAATCCATCACCATTCTTTAGCTCACTCGGCCACCCAAGTTCAGACATGGCAATATGCAAATCAGTCTGACCCTGTGCCTCATGGGAACAGACCAGCCCAAACTGCCATGCCATGTCTTCCCTGGACCGGAAACAAGCATCCTGGGACCGGTTTCGGATTCATAATCCTCATCAGCCAGGCTATCTTGAATCCAGTGGCCAAGTGAGCAAGGGACTCACGTCTGAGCATACCCTGCCACACTTAGGGCGAACAAAGCGATACAATCTACGGCGGACGCATAACTGGTTATCAGAGGTACGTAACAGACCGGACCCCCATTGGTTCTTATCCTTGGACGCTGAAAAAGTGTTTGACGCTGTCCATTGGCCCTTTTTGGAGGGTGTACTGGAGCGGCTTGGCTTTGTACCCAAATACAGACGTAAAATCAGTCTGCTCTATACTGACCCCAGAGCGAGAGTTCAGGTCAACGGGACACTGTCGAGGGACTTCCCTATACGGCGGGGCACTAGGCAGGGATGCCCCCTGTCTGCCCTGTTGTTTGCCCTTTCTATCGAAATAATGGCGTGCGCAGTTAGACAGAACGCAGGGATTACCGGTTTTCGGATAGGGCAAGCGGACGACAATGACGAAAAACTGTCTATGTACGCAGACGACGTCCTTCTCTACATCACACAGCCACGGGTAACTATACCGGCGCTGTTTTCGGAGCTGGATCGCTACGGGGCGAAGGCCGGTTACCGGATTAATTGGCACAAGTCGACGCTCTATGACCCCCAAGGAGGGTACAGGTGGCCCACGTTGCCAGCGAGACTGCAAACAACTAGAGAGGGATTTACATACTTAGGATTATTTATAACGACTGATGGCACCCTTTCCTATGAACGGAATATTGCCCGAGTAATACGTAACTTTACTGAGGACACAGCTAGATGGCAATCGCTCCCCCTGACGCTGCTGGGCCGGGCAGCGATGTTTAATATGATTTCGCTCCCAAGATTGTTATATGCGTTTCAGATTGAATGCTTCCCCATGCGATGTGGGGACTTTCGGGACATCCATGCGGAATTGAGGTCTTTTCTGTGGCTGGGAAAGCAACCCAGGGTAGCGTAATCGACCCTGCAGAGACACCAATATGATGGGGGAATCTCCTTACCCGACTTAGAGGCATATTACTGGGCGGAGCACCTGGCCCCTATTAATGAAAGGATACACGTACCTGCCACACACCCCACCTATGCGCTGGAACGGTATACCATGGGCATTCACACGTGTATGCCCTATCTGTACGGAGTCAGGGGGCGGAACAGACTGCTACCGGCTACTAAAATCACGCTGGGGGCATGGACTAGGGCGACTAAGACAATTGGATGGGGCCACAAGCCAACAAAACAAACCCCGTTGTGGAAATGCGCCTGGCTGAAGGAACTAAGAGGGTTCCAGTGCTGGGATGCCATCGGCATATCTACTCTGGGAGATGTGGTAAAGAAAGGGGCGCTACAATCCTTACCCACATTGCAACAGGAGTATGGGCTCCACCGTTCCCAATATTTTAAATATATGCAACTGCGTCATACATGGAGGGCAGAGGAGGCATTGGCGGAGGCAATCCCCGAGTATGCGCCGTTAGAAGGCCGCCTCTTGCAAGAGCGGATACCGGGGAAGGCGGTGTCCCTGACGTATAAAACGATGATGAATAATAGACCAGATAAACTTGGGGGTCTCAGGGCTGTGTGGGAGCGAGAGGTGGGGGACATGGATGAAGTGGACTGGGGTGTGGTCTTGATGCATCCTAGGGAGGTAGCGATTAAATCCCGCCTCAGATTGATCCAGTTTAAAATCCTCCATAGGACATATTTTGATAGAGTGCGCCTGCATAGGATGGGGGGAGTGCCTGATCCATGCTGTTTACGATGTGGCTGTGATAGGGGGGATTCCCTTCATACGATCTGGTCCTGTCCGAACATTCAAACATACTGGGGGGAGGTCCTCTCAGAACTGGGAGAGGTGCTGGAGACGGCCATTCCCTTAGACCCAAAACTTGTACTCCTGGGAATGACAAATGATGTAGATTTGGCACGCCCACTGTTGATTTTTCTGGTACTAGCCCTAGTGGTGGCCAAGAGAGACGTGGCCCGAAAGTGGGGGGCGCCTGACGTACCACAGTTGGAGGAGTGGAGGAGGGGTAAGGATCTATACATGGCGGCCGAAAGAGTTACATACAAAGCGAGAGGGTGCCCAAAGAAGTTTGGCAGGGTGTGGGGCAAATGGCGTTGCTACCATGGATCGGATGGAGGGCTTTGATGGGATGCAGAGGCATGAGCATATGGTCGACATTGCTTGGATAGGGCTACAGGTCTCAGAGCTACGAAGGTTGTGGACTTGTGCGAAATATCTGGATGAACTAGTGAAACAAGAAACTGTGTCCTGAAACAGGGGATGGGAGGGGAGGGTGGGGGGTTGGGAATGTGGGAGTGTTGCTCGATATTAACATGCTTATTGTTTGTTGTTCTACTGCAAAATGACAATATTTTTTTTTTTCTAAAAAGAGTGCTGAAGAAAATGAAACTTCTGAATATTGATGAGGTAAGCATGGTCTCAAATTTAATGCTTGCTTTTGTGCATTTAAGAATGCAGCAAATTCTTAAAACAGAGTATGACGTGTTATTTGGAGGAAAACATGTCATAGTTTTTGGAGATCTATTGCAACTTACTCCTGTAAAAGGACAACCAGTATTTAAAACACTTGCGCATGAAGACACCAGAAAGTCTCTGAGTAGTGTTGGAAATTTGAACATTTGGTCATATTTTGAATACAAAGAACTCATTACAAATATGCGACAGGCAAATGATGTTGATTATGGAACTATTCTTCAAGATATAAGAATTGGACTACTGACAGAACATGGCAAACACGCTATGCAGAGTCGATTACTCTCCAATTAATTTCCAAATGAAAATATAGTTCCTGAGAAAATATACATGAAAATTGCAGAAAACAAATCTGTAATCTACTTAATGCCAACACTGCGCACGTGTTCTATATTCAACTAACAATTTTTGAAACTGGAAAATGAAGAAATAATAAAAATGGAAGCCAAAATAGAGCATGAAGGAATCACTATTATTTTGACAGAAAAATTGAAGACAAAATTGGATTCTTTAGAAAAATCAATATCTAAAACTGCTGTTTTAGAAAAGAATTTATATGCATGTAGAAACTGTCGGGTAATTTTAAGGCGTAATTTGGACGTAGAAAAAAGTTTAGTTAATGGAGCAATGCGTAAAGTTGTAGATTTTGTTAATTATCAGAATAAAGATGGTATTGAATTTTTAAAAGTTAAATTTGATCAGATTGAAGAAGTGAAACAAATTGGTCGTTGTTCAGTTCGTTTTTTGCTTGTTAAAGATTTATATGTCCCTAAAAAACAGTTTCCAGTTTCTCTGGCATATGCAGTGACTATTCATAAATCTCAAGGTTTAAGTGTTGACAGTGCTTTGGTGAACATTGGAAATACTGTGTTTAAAGAGGGTATGGCATATGTTTCTTTGTCGCGAGTCAGAACATTATCTGGTTGGTTTTTGATTGATTTTGATGACACAAAGGTTGCTGCAGATGCAAACTGTGTAAAAGAGTATAATAGGTTAAGAAGAACATATGCTCCCAATTTAGGTCAATATCCTGTATTTGAAAAGCGTGTAGTAGGTTGAAAAAGAAGGTATGAGAATATTTGTAGTGAAGGTATGCAAAAGGTAAAAAAACAAGATAATGTTGTCATTGCAAGCACAAAGAAAAAGGACACTCTTGAAGAGATTGTTGGTTTTCAGTTTGAAAATAGTTCAGGTGTCAACTGCTATGCTAATGTAGTGGTCAATGTTGTTTTTTTTCTTGAAGGTTTGCAACAGAAATTATGGAGAATCGGGGAAAAAAGATTTTGTTCTTTGTTGCATTCAATTTATGAAAAATTAAGAACTGATACATGTAAAATTCAAAGCGTTTGTGATGTTCGTAATGTTTTGGATGTATGTTCTGGTTCTACACAATTTACGCAAAATATCCAACAAGATGCTCAGGAATTTCTAATCTATATGCTTACCGTAATGGAAAATGAAGGCGTAGGAATAGAAAATATTTTTGGCCTTTGTTATAAATGGGAACATCATTGTGAAAATTGTATGTATACATGTAGCACTAATGTAGACACTCAAAGATTTCTATATTTGACATTACCAGACTGTAAATCAGTTTCTTTCAATAAATTAGTTAAAGCAGCAAATTAAAACATGGAGTGTAGCCAATGCAAATCAGAAATGTTATCAAGATTATTTATACAAAGATATGGACAATATATAATTTTAATAATGCAACGTTGTACAACTGATGGGAGAAAATTGGACACTTTAAAAAAACATTTTGTAGCAACTCAACTATCAATATCAGGAGGGACTTTTGTAGCAATAGCAATAATTTTCCATGATGGTCCTTCCACAACATCTGGACATTACACTGCCTCTAAAATGTGAAAAAGGCTGGACACTTTGTAATGATGCTCAGTTGATTTTCAAACGTTTGCCTAGTGAATTACCCAATTCCTACCTAATATTTTTTAAAGCCAAAGTGTTAGGAAGATAATTCAGCCTCCGGAATTTATTATTATGATTTAATAGGATTACCATTGGACAATTTAAATAAAAAGGATTGCAATAATACCATTTGGCCTCATGGAAATGTATATGTTTGAATTATGGACTTTTTCTTGCACTTTGTCCCGGTGTATAGTTTTAAGTGACAACATTTACAGTGTTTATAAATTTAAGTTATACAGTTTTCTTACCAGTAATCATTTTATATATGTGTGATTTGTATTATATGGTATTTTATTGAGGATGGATTCTTGTTTTTTTTTTTAAACAATCTTATTGATTGTTTTTTTTTGCCCTCTGTCATATGACGAGTACGATTGAAATCACTGTTTCTAGGGAAAATCTAAATATTCTGATAACAGCAAAAAGGCAAAGAAATGAATATGTAAAATGTTAAAATTATGCTTTGCTGTTAAAAATATATTATTACATGTTATAACAATTTTTTCTTTTCTTTCACAGATCCTAATTCTAAAATATGCAATTTACCACAATTTACATTATAAAAAACAACTGAATAAAATGTGTAGCGTTTTTAGGTGTATTATTGTTGAGGTAAGTTTAAGTAAGTCTTAAAATGCACAATGGCGTGTGTTTGCACACAGTGGAAAACGGGAAGATGGATGGAGTAGATTTGTGCCAGAGAATTCCATTGCAGACAGGTATCAAATAGGACACAGCTTCAGAGCACCTGTCTGCAACACACATGGTATGGTATTCAATAGAGAGATAAGGTGGACTAGGAGGGCCCAGGGAATTTCAGGATCTAAAAAGACAAAAATGCTTAACTTAAAAGATGTCAGATCAGGTCCCATCCCTTCCTTTCCGTAATCTATAAATATGTCCTGTAAGTTTACCAAAATATAAGTACTTATAAATGTATCTTGTTCTCTGTTTATAGTACTGACATTTTTCTACTTATTACTCAAATATTAAGAATAGACCTAGCCATTAACCCTAGTACAAATTAATTTCTTTATATAGTATGCATGTACATCATACTTACAACGCAAGACACTTTCATATTTACAAAGAGAGGAAAAGGCACTCTGTGTACCTTTTCTTCTCCATGTAAATACAACCTTATTATACATACCACTTTGCATTGAAAGGGCATTCCAAGGGTGTTGCTGTGTGTGTTTGCACAGGACACTCATAGGACAAGACACATCTTCAGATTTATCATAAATCATAAATCTGGATATGTATCTGAATGCTGCAGCATCCTGCAATTGGTGTAGCACGGCACACCAAGTAAAATTATTTTCATTTCTCCTCATTTTCTCTCTTTGAATGTATGCTAAAATGTACAGTATAGATTGAAGGAAATAAATACCATCACACATTGTTTTTGTGCAGAAAGGTGTGTGTTTTTGCACAAAAACAAAGTCCATACAACACAGATATCATATCCTTGCACCATGGTGCAAGGGTGCCTGTGTCACCACATGGCTGCAGTTTAAGCAGCAGTGCAGAGGGAAGCACAGACTTGCAACATATTTATGTACATATGTTACATCCCTGTGCTTCGGAAGTACCACAGCACACTGTAGCTAAATACTTTACAGTGTCATGCTGCAGCACTTCCTAATAGTTCTGCACTTATACATTCACCATACACCACAAATGCATTATTTCAGTCAATGATCCACTAGACATACATTCATGTAAACTTTCACACACTAGCATACAAGTTTAGCTCTTTTTTTACGCAGAGTAGTTAGTTCTGAAAATATCATTTTTTTTCTTTTTGTTGTTTTATATATATTTTTTTGATTTTTTGAACGATTGTGTGTTTTTTTAACAGTGAAAAAATTTTAATAGGACGAACAGAACCTAAAACTATGAGGAGAAAATAGCAACAGTGGTTGTCGATGGCATGACAAACAAGGTCCACTGACTGTTCCCCGTAAGAAATTAAGCGATTGCAGTGCATGCAATGCATCCTCACTCTCCCAAATTGGGGACGTATATCTGGAGCTGATGTGGAAGTAGATGGTGGTACAGGAGCATTTTCACGTAATCTTCTCATTTCTTCTAGTGAAAAGTTCACTGGATGTTGTGTCTGCAGGTGTTTTCTCATGCTAGCTGTTCCACATGAGTATTTTTTATTTGGATCTCCCCTGGAGAGGACCGCCTTGCAGATTTTACATGTGACCTTGGTTGCATTTATCTTTTTTTGCCCTGGTGGGAAAGTAAAACACTTCCAGACAATAGAGGTGAATTTTTCTGGAGGGGGAGGTTCTGGAACAAAGGTAGCACAAATATCACCCAGATGTAGCCCAAGTATAACCCAATGACAGAATGTCCCAGAGTGTTCTAAAGAACAATTAGAGCGCTAACAGTCTTACTTATGACAAAAGTATGGCACACCTGAAGCCATCTTAATTGGAATAAAGTGGCAACACTTAAAACATTTAATTTGCATAGCAACAAAATGAGGGGGTTCATTTTGACACAGAAATTATGATTAGTGCTGCAGAAAGAAAAATTAGGGCTCATTTTGACTTCTCAAATCCTCTTCTATTTCATTAAAAAATCTGACATGCAGACTGAAACACGCACTTTGAATACCAGCAGCAGACTTCCCTGGTGAGCAGTAGCTTTACTACAGTGATCTAATGAGCAACTAGAGTGCTAACATTCAGAATTGATGGCAAATGTGTGACACATCTGAATGCCTTCTTGATGGAATCAAAGTAAAAAAAATTGAAAGCATTTCCTTCTGAGGAGACTACAGTAAATGAAGGAATTAGGACACTTCATAGCAAATAAATCTCCCAAGATGGCCACCATAGACAAAAGAACCCAAATGTAGCACAAATATCACCCAGATGTAGCCCACATGTAGCCCAATGACAGAAGTGTGCAAAGCACTTTTTATTTTTTGTGTTTTTGCAGTTTTATATAGTGCAGACTTGTCAGGTATTGGAGTGATTTACATGAGCATTGGTTACATCACACAAGAACAAATTCATTTTTGTTTTAGACATGGGGAGATTAAGTGATTTGACCAGAATCACAGAATGTTGAGCTGAAGCAGAAACTCCAACCTGGTTCCCCAGTTGCTAAGTCTGCAGCTCTGGAAGTAACACCACATCCTTTCCCCTAAGTGCAACATTTAATCAAGTGGTCAACTGGATAAAAAAAATAAAGATAACAAATAATTTAAAAGTGCTTTGTCGCTATTTGAAAACACAGAAAATATGTCCTCCTTTTAGTTTTTTAGAGCATTAACCATAATTTTTATGCAAATAAGACCCTCTCATATATGTAATTTCTAAAGGAAATGCTCTACGGATTACAGTTTTGATTACATCAAGATGACGTCAGGCGTTCCACACTTTTGTAATAAATATAGAATTTTAGCAATCTAGTTGTTCATTAGGATACTGTTGAGAGGCAGAGGCCAGGGGCCCGGACTCTGAAAATTGAAGGCAGGTAGGAGGGTGCAGAGGCAACAATTTGATCACACTGGGCAGGGAGGGAGGGCAGTGGCAGCACAACAGACTATGGAGGGCAGTGGAAAGGGGGCAACAAACCAACAATACAGGACTGGCAACAGAGGCTGTGGCAATATAACAGCCCAATATGGGCAGAAGGAAGAGGCAGTGGTAGTACAACCATACATGCCAACAGACCCAGGAAACGTCCAATGTTTTTAAGCCCAAATGGGCTTTATGTTATCTGTCTCCTGTCTACAATCTCTTCTTTTTCAATGTAAGTCAAAGGGGAAAATCAATAGCCCAGTTTTCTTTCAAAATCTCCCTCTTACCAAGTTCACAATGTTAGCAAGTATGGTACATTGGATCATGGAAGGCAGGAGGAATTGGGGTAGGGACATGGTCTTGGATAATAGAGGACAGGAGGGACATGGAGAGGTGTACCAAACTGACAATACAGGGCAGGCATCAGGGTTTGCAGGCGTGTGGCATTTTATGCTCCAAATGAATTTTCCTGATTCATGCCCTTATATAGGTACAATTCATGTTGCCCTTATATAGGCATAGAAATCAAGCCCTTATTTAGGAATAGCCCATGCTACCCACATACAGGCATGGCTACTTCCATCCGTTCACCAAACGTCACAATGATTTCTTGGAAAACCAGACTCTTAAGCAGAAGGGACTTCCCCTTGCTTGAATATTGATTTCTCCAAGAAACTCATTATTATGCATGAACAACTATTCCTTAGGGGTTCATCCATGACGTTCATATGCCCGACTTTACGTCAAACTATGGCATTCCTAAACACCTTCAAGGTATAAATATACTTTCACTTGCTATAGCAAGATACGGTGGTTCAGAGCATTTCGAAGACCTACTTGCCTGACGCAGCTCGCTACAGCAAGTGCCGAAGGAAGCCGACTCTACAGCTGACGCACTGATCAGGAAGCTGCCCTTCTCTGCCGAGAATCTAGCTCCAGTGTTTCCAGCTCCCCTAGCGGGGTGTTGGAAAATCGAGTCCCGAGAAAGAGATACCAGACCTCCTTCATTCTAAGGTATGGAGCTGATAAGAACCTAGAGAAACCTTTGGTAGATTCTTGGCAAAAACTAAACCTATGCTAAAGACCATACTTACTTCTTCCCTCGTACTAGACCTAGGAAAGGTACATTGGGGTAGGCGGATTTTAGAAGCACCAGTTGAGTATTTTAGTCTATGTTATTTATGTATATATTTTTATATGGCTTAGAAACCATACAATGCTCTTGCAGTATTATTTCATATTACTGTTTACGCTGTACGCATTATACTTTGTATTCTGTCTAACGATTGTAGCAGTTCACCTCTCTTGTATGAGAAAGAAGACTGTTCAATAAACCTTTTTATTGAAAACACCTGTCTCACTATTTCTCTGCAACTCTGTAGAAACGAAGCATGCACGATTGACTGAGTGAAATACTTATCTATGGTTTCCACGACGAGAGATATATTCTTATTCTTGGGAAACAAAGTTGTCATGTTTTTGCGGTTGTCAGAAACTAATCACTTCTTGTGTATTCGAGAACGTTTCTAGTGACCTCTGAGTTAGCTGGCACACACACAATTAAGTTTAGTATATTCGATAGAGACCTATTGACATAAGTCCTACGTCAAATCTATAGGATATATAATTATAATGCGCAGAGCCTATTGGGAACATAGGAACTACACTACAATACACCACACTGGGTGTGCGGGATGGGAGTGCAGCACAAAAATCCATAGAAAGCAATAGGGAGGGGACAGGACCATGCACATGGACTACAGAGAACAGAGGGGAAAGAGGCAATGGTAGCTAGCTGACCATAATGGACAGACAGGAGAGAAAGCTGCAGCATAACGGACCATAAAGGGTAGGAGGGATGGATCAGGGGCATTACAATGGAACAGACATGCCAGGAGGGAGGGAATAGGGGTCTGCACATGGAAACAGAGGGCTGGGGGCAAGAGGGCAGGGCAGGAGCAGCAAGAACAGGCAGGATGGGCACTAGAAGCAAGACACACTATGGAGAGCGACAGTGAGACTATAATGGCATACGCACAGACCATGGAGGGAAGGTGGGAGGGAGTCAGGGGCAGCTAGCTGACCACACAGGGAAGGTGGGAGGGGTCATGGCAGCAAGAAGACCATGCATGGAAAGCAGGACGGTTAGCGGCAGCACAATGGCTATGATGGGCAAGAAGGAGGGTGCAGGGGCATGCACAAAGGACCATGGAGGATAGAAGGGAGGGTCAGGACCTGGGCACAGAGAGTTCAGGGGAAGGGGCCTCACAACAGACCACGCGGGACAAGCAGGAGGAGCAGTTGCAGCACAACAGACCAGGGAGGGCAAAAGGGTGTGGCAGTTAAATGGACCGTGGGGGCAGGAGGAAGGGGATAGGGGCATGGAATGTGGACAGGCACGGCGGAGGTGGCAGGGACAGGTTACAGTCATCTGAAAATGCTAGGCAGGTGGGAGGGGAGTGGCAGCTCAACAGAACACTCAGAGTAGATAGGAGTGGCAGGTCCATGGAACATGGGCAAAAAGGATGGAACAGGGGCATGCACACAGACATCGGAGGGCAGGGGAAGAAGAATAGGGGTAGCAAGCTAAGCACAGAGGCTAAGCATGAGGTCAATGATGGGACATAGAATTGGGCAATGGAGGGCAGGAGGAGTGGACTGGTACATCATGCTAAATGGAGGACAGTGGCAGCACATCAGACCACGCATGGCAGGAAGGAGGAGGCTAGTTAATGGATTCAGACAACAGAGGATAGGAGGAGGTGGATGGGGCAGCAAGCTAACTGTTCAGAGTAGGCTGGAAGACCAGTGGCAGAACAACGGCCACACAGGGCTGTAATAAGGGAGCAGGGACATGGACTTGGACAATGGATGGCTAGGAGGAGGGAAGGCAGGAGCAGCAAGCTTGGGTTGGGGCAGCACAATGCCAGGCCCTTTTCGATCCCCCCACCATCCATTGTGATATGCATATTTCTCAATGTTAAAAAGAACCCTAGAAATCTGCTGAAAAAAACAAAGATTACAAGGACGGTATAGGTAGACTCAGATTTCACTCATACACAACAAGTGAAATGCAGCAGTTATAGTTATCTGAGCTAACTATAACTTACGCCCCCGCAATGTACTGCTAATGACCTCAGACATTACATCATTCATGACATGGTCAGTTACATAACTCATGACATCACTCATGACATCTCAAATGAGCTGTGGACGGAAGGGAACTATAATCACTAGAAATTTATTTAGGGATAGTGTGTGTATGTTAACACCCCCCTTTTTTTTTTTTCTTTCGTGTAAGAACCATTATAATACGCAACGTGCCCAGATTAATATGGCTGATAGCCTTTCACTTTAAAGTAATGTGTAGTCCATTGTTTATGTTGATGTTTGCAATCCTAAGTATGTTTATTATGAATAAGTCACGTTGACGAACATACAGGTATGGCGGTCACGGGGCACGATATGCTGAAATGACATTGTGTTCATATTAACACTTGTTTTCCTTTCTTTAATATATCAATTCCTGAATTTTCACATTGTGACCAGGCCAATACGGCCGCCAGCTTTTTGGATTAAAGTAATATGTAGTCCTTTGGTAAATTTGGCAACTTTAGGCATTTGTACATTTAAATAAGGATGCTACAATGACGTCTTGTATTGTTATCAAGGTTTAGATGAGCTGAAATGCGTGGATCACGTCCTTTGCAGATTAAATACTTCCAAACTACAACCTGAGTGCTGATTCCTTCCTTGTAAGAGTGAGAGGAGATTAAATACATTTGTATAAAATTCACTGAAAAAAACACAAGTTTCCGGGACATTATAGCTAGAAATTAGCGTTTAAAAAACCTCAGAAATTCACTGAAAAAAACACAGGTTTCATGGACGTCATAGTTAGTTCGACATTTCACTCATACAAAACAAAAGAAATTTGTCCGTTATAGTTAGTTGTGCTAACTACAACTCGCGCCTCCCAATGCACTGCTGATCACGTCACATATTACATCACTCATGACATGGTTAGTGACAACACTCATGACATTTCAAATGACATCACTGATGACATCATCCACATGATCATCTGATGCATCTCCTCACACCCTAAAATACAGACTATCATTCTCAAAACCATAGACACACCAATACTAGTACAGCTACAATATTCTGTGCACTATGCACGCAGACCTCTAACCAGCTACATACTATTGATACGCTCTTCTAAATACCCAGTTAGTACATATGCAGTCTAGGAATCCTTCTGTCTGTCCCATGCACTTCTCCATTCACCCATCCAGCACTA
Organism: Lissotriton helveticus; assembly: GCF_964261635.1. NCBI lineage: Eukaryota > Metazoa > Chordata > Amphibia > Caudata > Salamandridae > Lissotriton > Lissotriton helveticus. The sequence continues at coordinate 1,591,760,659 of NC_136067.1, read as the reverse complement.
TCTAGGTATCATATTACTACAACAATACCTAAGCACTTATAAATACTGCAGCACTTTCTTTGCAACACTGAAATTACCCCAGTTCTTAGTCGTATACTTAAGGAATTGTGTAGTCACTAACACAAGTACAGGTACAATATTTTGTACACTATGCATGTACACCTCTAACCAGCTACAAGCTACTGATACGCTCTTCTAAATACCCAGTTAGTACCTATGCAGTGTAGGAATCCTCCTGTCTGTCCCATGCATTTCTTCAATCACCCATCCAGCACTATCTACTTATCCTATTACTCCACCAATACCTAAGGACTTATAAGTTCACTATACACTCTGTATGTAATACTGTAATTATTCTAGTTACTAGTCATGAACTTATGGAATGGCCTAGCTACTAACACAAGTACAGCTATAATATTTTGTGCACTATCCAAGCAGACCTCTAACTAGCTACATACTATTGATACACTCTTCTAAATACCCAGTTAGTACTCATGCAGTGTAGGAATCATCCAGTCTGTCCCATGCACTTCTTTAATCACTTATCTACCACTATCTACTTATCCAATCACTCCACCAATACGTAAGCACTTATTAGTTAAGTGTTCACTCTGTTTGCAGCACTGTCATCATTTCACTTACTAGTGGTATTCTTATAAAATTACCAAGGCACCAACACAAGTACACATAAAATATTCTGGGGAAACATCCTTTACAACGCAACTTTTACCACGCAGTGCCTTTACGACGCAACTTTTACAACGCAAACCATTACAATGCATTGCGCTGGGGGGCGCTCTAGGAGGGGAATACGTTTAATTTACTATCCAACACCTTCCCTAGTGTCCACGGGAACTGGAGTTGGAATAGTAAATTAAACTATTCACTATCCAGCACCCCAAAGCGCTATGCGTTGTAAAAGTTTGCGTTGTAAAAACCGCGTTGTAAAGGCATGCGTGGTAAAAGCATGCATTGTAATGTCATACATCCAATATTCTGTGCACAATCCCTACAAATCTCTAAGCAAATACATACTATTGGTCCACTCCATTAAATATTGAAGTAGTACCCAAGCAGCATAGGATACCTCCTGTCAGTCTCATGCAATTCTTCAATCACCCATTCAGCACTATGTTCTTATTGTATCAGTCTGCCGATACCTAAGCACTTATGGGGCAGATTTACAAGCACCCTGTGTCACCAGTACGTCACTTTTAGTAACGTAGTGATGGCTCCAGGCACTCCTTCATATTTACAAGGAGAGGAAAAGCCACCCTGCATAGTTTTTCCTCTCCTTGTAAATACAACCCCTTCATATACAGAACTTTGCGTTGAAGGGGCCTTACATAAGTGTTGCTGTGGGTGTTCCCAAGTAACACCCATAGAACCAGACACATCTCCAGATTTATGAGAAATCGTAAATCTGGAGATGCGTGTGAATGCTGCGCCATCCTAGAGTTGGTGTAGCAAGGATCAACAAGGAGAATTGTTTTCATTTCGTCTAATTTTTTCCTCTTTCAATGCATGCTGCATTCCACAGCATACATTGAAAGAGGAAAATGCCTTTACGGATTGTTTTTGTGCAGGAAGGTGTCCCTTCCTGTACAAAAACAATCTCCGCACGACACAGACATCCTTGCACCATGGTGCAAGGGTGCCTGTGTCAACGCATGGCTGCAGTTTGTGCAGCAGTGCAGAGGGAAGCACAGAGTTGCAACATATTCATGTACATATGTCACATCCCTGTGCTTCGGAAGTGCCACAGTGCAGTGCAGCTAAAGAGCTTGTATTGTCACGCTGCAGTACTTCCTCATAAATCTTCACCTATAAATTCACCATACACTACTAATGCATTCTTTCAGTCAATAATGCTGTATACATATATTCAACCAAACTTTCATACAGTACTTTGCAATTATATTTCTTTCTTTAACCATATAAGGTAGTTCTGATAAGAACTTTTTTTTCTTTTGTATTTTTTTTGGGAACAATTTTGTATTTTTTTAGTGGGTGTTTTTTTCAAAAAATTAACAAAAAAAGAACAAATAAAACAGGAAACTTTTGGAATTATTTATCATTCCAAAAACAACAGAAAGAAAAATTAACAACGATGGTTGCGTTGCGCAGCAGAAACTGCATCCAGCGACTGCTCACCGAAGCATGTAAGTTTCTTACACTTCACGCAGTGTTGCTTGAGAAAGGCGAATTCTGGCCTAATGTCCATTGCAGGTGTTCCTGAGGACCCTCCAGACGTACTTGCCACAGCAGGTGAGGGGTTCAAAGCAGCTCGCCTCATTTCCTCCCGAGCAAGATTAAGAGGATGTGTGGTCCGGAGATGCTTGTACATAGAAGCAGTGCCATAAGAGTATTTTTTTTCACTGCCTCTTGACAGGAATCGGTCACACATTTTGCACGTCACCTTTCTTGCAATTACTTTCTTCTCTCCAGGTGGAAAAGTGAAGAATTTCCACACAACAGATTCCGGCCTCTGTGGACGTGGTGCCTCCTGCAAGAATTCTTCTTCAGAAGATACTTCCTCCTGCTGCTGCTCTGTCCAGATGCCATTTGGTTTGATATTTTTTGAAAAACACCAAAAATAACAAGCAAAAAGGGTTCTTGTAGGAAAAGAGATTTCTCTCTAAAGATGCTCTACAAGAATGATTAAAATGGGTGGGGTCCTTCAATAGTTACAGTGGGAAATGTTATGAACCAATGAAATCTTTTTTTTTCAGGTCACATGGGATCCGCACGCTCGGCGCTCACGAAGCACGCACCCGACGTGACTTGCGAAAATATATTTAAAAATAATATAAGTTTATTATAAGTACAAACATATTATTTTTATGAATATCTTAGATAATCTCTTGCCCTAATATGTATATTAAAGACACATACATATCATTTTAGAACATAACATTTTTTGTGGGAGTCGCGCACCCAGCGCGTCCCATCACGTATATGACGTCTTGCGGCACCCGCCACCATGCAAGCGTCACGTACAGTAATGCGCATGTGTCACGCATGCGCGGAGGCAGGAGTCGCCAACTGGTCGCATACCAATTGCGCACATCATGTAATGTTTAACCTCATGCGCGCTAGCGGTTTTCCCGCTGTGCGCTGAGTTTTTTAAAAACCCGCGTTACATGACGAGCTCAGCTCATCATCAGCGTACGACAGGCGTACCTCATGACGAGCTGAGCTCGTCATATGCGTCGAAGGGGTTAATGTATATGATGTAACTGAAAAATACGCAGCCATCGCACACCGTACGCGCATCCTTCACGACTTTTCTAAAATGGTGGCTAGAATCCACTCACCCACCGTGATGTGTACGCTTTGGGTGCGCAACTCCGAAAAAAAAAAATTGGAGAAAAAAAGAAAATAATATAAATATATTAAAAGAAAAAAAGAAAACAAAAAAATGAAACAATATTTCAGTTGTAATTTTTTTTGTTGCTATTTCAGAAAAATATATAATGTTATTTAATGAATAAAATATTTATTAATAAACAGTTAAAAAACTGTAGAAAATCAGTACAAAAATATGTATAACTACTATTACACTTAAAAATTAGCATTTAAAAACGCTTTGAAATTCACTGAAAAGATCATTGGTTTCAGAGACGTTATAGTTAGAAATTAGCATTTTTAAAAACCTTTGAAATTCACAGAAAAAACATAGGTTTCAGGAGTGTTATAGTTAGCTGGACATTTCACTCGTACAAAACCATAGTAATTCCTCCGTTATAGTTAGTTCTGCTAACTATAACTTGTGCACCCGCAATGCACTGCTGATGATGTCACATATTACATCATTCATGACATGGTCAGGGACATCACTGATGACATCACTGATGACATCTCAAATGACATCCATGAGAACATCACTGATGACATCATTCTTGTGACAATCTGATACACCTCATCATACACTAGTATAACCTTTCATCACTCACTGAAAAATACAGAGTACCATATTTGAAACCATTGACACACCAATTCAAGTTACTACATACCCACTCACTGATTCCTAAGTCTACACACACAACTACCCATTCAACAACAGAATCACTTAAACATGCAGTCACTAATTAATAGAACCCTATCAAATGCACTTATACACATATATAGACATTGACACATCAGCAATCATCTTAGTCGGTTATGCAGTCATCCTACTTACTCATGAAAAAAATTAACACCATGCGTGCGGCGCATTTTCCCGCTGTGCGCTGAAGTTTTTAAAAACCCACGGTTCATGACGAGCTCAGCTCGACATGAGCGTACGAGAGGTGTACCTCATGACGAGCTGAGCTCGTCATGAGCGTCGAAGGGGTTAATCACACTTACATTTACTCACTTACACAATTATACACACAACACCTCATTTATTCAAACACATAGTTACTCATAGTTAATATGTTAAAAAATCACCATCACAATTATAAACTCATTCATATAGTTACTCTCACAATCACTAACTCTTACCTATACTTACAACTCTCACATACAATGCCTTTTACTTTTTTACTTTGTTGAAGATGTACAACTAACACATATATTCGCTCACCAACACACAAATAAATACACTTAGTCACCCAAACAACTGTTTCCACAAGCACTCTTAGGCCTATACACCTAGTCAATCAACCATTCACACATCTATGCATAGAGTTACAGACACCCCATCCAACCACACACAAACTCAGTGTCCCATACAAATACTCACCCAACTTATCAATAACTAATATACACACTCATGTAGTTATTGACCAACTGATGCAGCATGTTATACAACAACAGAGACAGTGATGCACACATTCACATAGTTTGGTAACTAATCCATGTATTAAGTGAGACACTTTTGTTACTCACTTAAACAGACAGTCAGACAGCTACTAAATCCTCCATCCAGACAGTTATATATCTACTCAATCTTCAATACAGATTGGTATATATATAATACATATTTAAATTTCAAACTAAACCACATTCACTGGATGATGTCATCAGTGATGTCAGTCAGTCAAAATACTTTATTGCGATAACTTAATATCATATAAAGACAATGGCAAAATACAAACATACATATACAACAAATACATTCTTCTAAAAACAGTTAAGATACAATACTATAACAAGCATTGGAAATGCAATAGGTCTCGCATTAGAAAAGTTGGAGTTATTGGTCTTGTAAATGACATATTTTATTTATTTGTTGGTTTTTAAAATTGCTAAATTGATGGCATTGTCATTTACAATGCCAATAGTTATAACTTTCGCGAATGTGACACCTATAGCATTTGGAATGCAACATGTTTTGTATTTACGTCACTTAGATGGCAGCTCTGGTCGTTAGGCCACATCTCTAGAGAGCAGGAGAGTGCAGCAGGGGAGAGAAGCACAGCAATGCAATAGGTCTCGCATTAGGAAAGTTTGAGCTATTGGTATTGTAAAGGACACATTTTTTATTTATGTGCTTGTTTTGAAAATAGCGAAATTAAGAGCTTTGTTATTTACAATGCCAATAGTTTTATCTTTCGCAAATGTGACACCTATTGTAACACAATATGTGTTGTGAGGGTGGGTGAGGGTGGGTGAGGGTGAGTGAGGGTGAGTGAGGGGTTGAGGGTGAGTGAGGGTGAGGGGTTGAGGGTGAGGGTGAGGGTGAGTGAGGGTGAGGGGTTGAGGGTGAGTGAGGGTGAGTGAGGGTGAGGGTGGGTGAGGGTGAGGGTGAGTGAGGGTGAGGGTGAGTGAGGGTGAGGGGTTGAGGGTGAGGGGTTGAGGGTGAGTGAGGGTGAGGGTGAGTGAGGGTGAGGGTGAGGGGTTGAGGGTGAGGGGTTGAGGGTGAGTGAGGGTGAGGGGTTGAGGGTGAGTGAGGGTGAGGGTGAGGGGTTGAGGGTGAGTGAGGGTGAGGGTGAGTGAGGGTGAGGGGTTGAGGGTGAGTGAGGGTGAGGGTGAGGGTGAGTGAGGGTGAGGGTGAGGGGTTGAGGGTGAGTGAGGGTGAGTGAGAGTGAGGGTGAGTGAGGGGTTGAGGGTGAGGGGTTGAGGGTGGGTGAGGGGTTGAGGGTGAGTGAGGGTGAGGGGTTGAGGGCGAGTGAGGTTGAGGGTGGGTGAGGGTGAGTGAGGGTGAGGGGTTGAGGGTGAGTGAGGGTGAGTGAGGGTGAGTGAGGGTGAGTGAGGGTGAGGGGTTGAGGGTGAGTGAGGGTGAGTGAGAGTGAGGGTGAGTGAGGGGTTGAGGGGTTGAGGGTGAGTGAGGATGAGGGGTTGAGGGTGAGTGAGGGTGAGGGGTTGAGGGTGAGTGAGGGTGAGGGTGAGTGAGGGTGAGGGTGGGTGAGGGTGAGTGAGGGTGAGGGGTTGAGGGTGAGTGAGGGTGAGGGGTTGAGGGTGAGTGAGGGTGAGGGTGAGTGAGGGTGAGGGCGAGTGAGGGTGAGTGAGGGTGAGGGTGAGTGAGGGTGAGTGAGGGTGAGGGTGAGGGTGAGTGAGGGTGAGTGAGGGTGAGTGAGGGTGAGGGGTTGAGGGTGAGTGAGGGTGAGGGGTTGAGGGTGAGTGAGGGTGAGGGGTGAGGGTGAGTGAGGGTGAGGGTGGGTGAGGGTGAGGGGTTGAGGGTGAGGGTGAGTGAGGGTGAGTGAGGGGTTGAGGGTGAAGGGTTGAGGGTGGGTGAGGGTGAGGGGTTGAGGGTGAGTGAGGGTGAGTGAGGGTGAGTGAGGGGTTGAGGGTGAGGGGTTGAGGGTGGGTGAGGGTGAGGGGTTGAGGGTGAGTGAGGGTGAGGGTTGAGGGTGAGTGAGGGTGAGTGAGGGTGAGGGGTTGAGGGTGAGTGAGGGTGAGGGTGAGTGAGGGTGAGGGTGAGTGAGGGTGAGGGAGGGTGAGGGTGGGTGAGGGTGAGGGGTTGGGGTTGAGGGTGAGTGAGGGTGAGTGAGGGTGAGGGGTTGAGGGTGAGGGGTTGAGGGTGAGGGGTTGAGGGTGAGTAGGGTGAGGGTGAGTGAGGGTGAGGGTGAGGGGTTGAGGGTGAGTGAGGGTGAGGGTGAGGGTGAGTGAGGGTGAGGGTGAGTGAGGGTGAGTGAGGGTGAGGGTGAGGGTTGAGGGTGAGTGAGGGTGAGTGAGAGTGAGGGTGAGTGAGGGGTTGAGGGTGAGGGGTTGAGGGTGAGTGAGGGTGAGGGGTTGAGGGTGAGTGAGGGTGAGGGGTTGAGGGCGAGTGAGGTTGAGGGTGGGTGAGGGTGAGTGAGGGTGAGGGGTTGAGGGTGAGTGAGGGTGAGTGAGGGTGAGGGTGGGTGAGGGTGAGTGAGGGTGAGTGAGGGTGAGGGAGGGTGAGGGTGAGGGAGGGTGAGGGGTTGAGGGTGAGTGAGGGTGAGGGGTTGAGGGTGAGTGAGGGTGAGTGAGGGTGAGGGGTTGAGGGTGAGTGAGGGTGAGTGAGGGTGAGGGTGAGGGGTTGAGGGTGAGTGAGGGTGAGTGAGAGTGAGGGTGAGTGAGGGGTTGAGGGTGAGGGGTTGAGGGTGAGTGAGGGTGAGGGTGAGGGGTTGAGGGGTGAGTGAGGGTGAGGGGTTGAGGGTGAGTGAGGGTGAGGGGTTGAGGGTGAGTGAGGGTGAGTGAGGGTGAGGGGTTGAGGTGAGTGAGGGTGAGGGGTTGAGGGTGGTGAGGGTGAGGGGTTGAGGGTGAGTGAGGGTGAGGGTGAGTGAGGGTGAGGGCGAGTGAGGGTGAGTGAGGGTGAGGGTGAGTGAGGGTGAGTGAGGGTGAGGGTGAGGGTGAGTGAGGGTGAGTGAGGGTGAGTGAGGGTGAGTGAGGGTGAGGGGTTGAGGGTGAGTTGAGGGTGAGGGGTTGAGGGTGAGTGAGGGTGAGGGGTTGAGGGTGAGTGAGGGTGAGGGTGGGTGAGGGTGAGGGGTTGAGGGTGAGTGAGGGTGAGTGAGGGTGAGTGAGGGGTTGAGGGGTGAGGGGTTGAGGGTGGGTGAGGGTGAGGGTTGAGGGTGAGTGAGGGTGAGTGAGGGTGAGTGAGGGGTTGAGGGTGGGGGTTGAGGGTGGGTGAGGGTTGAGGGTGAGTGAGGGTGAGGGGTTGAGGGTGAGTGAGGGTGAGTGAGGGTGAGGGGTTGAGGGTGGTGAGGGTGAGGGTGAGTGAGGGTGAGGGTGAGTGAGGGTGAGGGAGGGAGGGAGGGGGGTGAGGGTGAGGGGTTGAGGGTGAGGGGTTGAGGGTGAGTGGGGAGGGTGAGGGTGAGTGAGGGTGAGGGGTTGAGGGTGAGGGGTTGAGGGTGAGGGGTTGAGGGTGAGTAGGGTGAGGGTGAGTGAGGGTGAGGGTGAGGGGTTGAGGGTGAGTGAGGGTGAGGGTGAGTGAGGGTGAGGGGTTGAGGGTGAGGGTGAGTGAGGGTGAGGGTGAGTGAGGGTGAGTGAGGGTGAGGGTGAGGGGTTGAGGGTGAGTGAGGGTGAGTGAGAGTGAGGGTGAGTGAGGGGTTGAGGGTGAGGGGTTGAGGGTGAGTGAGGGTGAGGGGTTGAGGGTGAGTGAGGGTGAGGGGTTGAGGGCGAGTGAGGTTGAGGGTGGGTGAGGGTGAGTGAGGGTGAGGGGTTGAGGGTGAGTGAGGGTGAGTGAGGGTGAGGGTGGGTTAGGGTGAGTGAGGGTGAGTGAGGGTGAGGGAGGGTGAGGGTGAGGGTGAGCGAGGGTGAGGGGTTGAGGGTGAGTGAGGGTGAGGGGTTGAGGGTGAGTGAGGGTGAGTGAGGGTGAGGGGTTGAGGGTGAGTGAGGGTGAGTGAGGGTGAGGGTGAGGGGTTGAGGGTGAGTGAGGGTGAGTGAGAGTGAGGGTGAGTGAGGGGTTGAGGGTGAGGGGTTGAGGGTGAGTGAGGGTGAGGGTGAGGGGTTGAGGGTGAGTGAGGGTGAGGGGTTGAGGGTGAGTGAGGGTGAGGGGTTGAGGGTGAGTGAGGGTGAGGGGTTGAGGGTGAGTGAGGGTGAGGGTGAGTGAGGGTGAGGGTGAGTGAGGGTGAGGGTGAGTGAGGGTGAGGGTGAGTGAGGGTGAGTGAGGGTGAGTGAGGGTGAGGGTGAGGGGTTGAGGGTGAGTGAGGGTGAGTGAGAGTGAGGGTGAGTGAGGGGTTGAGGGTGAGGGGTTGAGGGTGAGTGAGGGTGAGGGTGAGGGGTTGAGGGTGAGTGAGGGGTTGAGGGTGAGTGAGGGTGAGGGGTTGAGGGTGAGTGAGGGTGAGTGAGGGTGAGTGAGGGTGAGGGGTTGAGGGTGAGTGAGGGTGAGGGTGAGTGAGGGTGAGGGTGAGTGAGGGTGAGGGTGAGTGAGGGTGAGGGTGAGTGAGGGAGGGTGAGTGAGGGTGAGTGAGGGTGAGTGAGGGCGAGTGAGGGCGAGTGAGGGTGAGTGAGGGTGAGTGAGGGTGAGTGAGGGTGAGTGAGGGTGAGGGTGAGTGAGGGTGAGTGAGGGTGAGTGAGGGTGAGGGGTTGAGGGTGAGTGAGGGTGAGGGGTTGAGGGTGAGTGAGGGTGAGGGGTTGAGGGTGAGTGAGGGTGAGGGGTTGAGGGTGAGTGAGGGTGAGGGTGGGTGAGGGTGAGGGGTTGAGGGTGAGCGAGGGTGAGGGTGAGTGAGGGTGAGGGGTTGAGGGTGAGTGAGGGTGAGGGTGAGTGAGGGTGAGGGTGAGTGAGGGTGAGGGTGAGTGAGGGTGAGGGGTTGAGGGTGAGTGAGGGGTTGAGGGTGAGTGAGGGTGAGGGTGAGGGGTTGAGGGTGAGTGAGGGTGAGGGTGAGTGAGGGTGAGGGGGTGAGGGTGAGTGAGGGTGAGGGTGGGTGAGTGAGGGTGAGGGTGAGTGAGGGTGAGTGAGGGTGAGGGTGAGTGAGGGTGAGGGTGAGGGTAAGTGAGGGTGAGTGAGGGTGAGGGGTTGAGGGTGAGTGAGGGTGAGGGGTTGAGGGAGGGTGAGGGTGAGGGGTTGAGGAGGGTGAGGGTGAGGGGTTGAGGGTGAGTGAGGGTGAGGGTGAGTGAGGGTGAGGGTGAGGGTGAGTGAGGGTGAGGGTGAGTGAGGGTGAGGGAGTGAGAGTGAGGGTGAGTGAGGGGTTGAGGGTGAGGGGTTGAGGGTGAGTGAGGGTGAGGGGTTGAGGGTGAGTGAGGGTGAGGGGTTGAGGGTGAGTGAGGGTGAGGGTGAGAGGGTGAGGGTGAGTGAGGGTGAGGGGTTGAGGGTGAGTGAGGGTGAGGGTGAGTGAGGGTGAGGGTGAGTGAGGGTGAATGAGGGTGAGGGTGAGTGAGGGTGAGTGAGGGTGAGGGTGAGTGAGGGTGAGGGTGGGTGAGGGTGAGGGTGAGTGAGGGTGAGGGGTTGAGGGTGAGTGAGGGTGAGGGTGAGTGAGGGTGAGTGAGGGTGAGGGGTTGAGGGTGAGTGAGGGTGAGGGGTTGAGGGTGAGTGAGGGTGAGGGTGAGGGTGAGGGTGAGGGTGAGTGAGGGTGAGGGGTTGAGGGTGAGGGGTTGAGGGTGAGTGAGGGTGAGGGGTTGAGGGTGAGTGAGGTAACCTGGCATGGTAACCTGAAAACAATGTGGGTGTGAGCCATGTGAAGGGGTCTGCAGTGAGTGTGAGACCCGAAAAGGCAGAAGTCGGGAAGGAGAGGCTGCGGGTAAGGGTGTGCACGAAAGTGAATGTGCACAAATGGGGCCATGCGGTGGGCGACCAAAGCAGAAGCGGCTGGCAGAATAAGCGGGCCAAGGCCGAGAGTCCACTGGGTGCACGCGTCCTACCCGGAAATGACTGGGGGATAGGTGGGGAATGGCATGGTAACCTGAAAAAAAGGTGGGTGTGAGCCATGTGAAGGGGTCTGCGGTGAGCGCGAGACCCGAAAAGGCAGAAGTGGGGAAGGAGAGGCTGCGGGTAAGGGTATGCATGAAAGTAAAATGTGCACAAATAGGGCCATGCGGTGGGCGAACAAAGCAGAAGCGTCTGGCAGGATGGTGGTGCCGGAATAAGCTGTGCACATGTCAGGCCATGCTTCGAGTAACTTATAGAGATGCGGCTGACAGGATAGTAGGGTTGAGAGCAAAAGCGCCGAAGGGGCGCCTGTGTATATGCTGCTAATAATTAAAAAATGCATATGAGAACTGTATTATCGCAAATGATGGAAAAGATATCTCACCTGAAAGAAAAACAAGAAAGGAAACAAGACGGAGGGTATTGCTGTGGGGAGGGGGGGGGGGAGGAGAAATGCACACGGCGGGCAGGGGAGGGGGCGGAGCGGGGAGAGCGGCATGAGGGTGTGAAGCAGCCGGGGCCCAAAGGTGTGGGAGGAGTGCGGCTGAGGGAACAGACGGCGATTTGGTGATGTGCACACGCATTTTAGGTCAATGCGCTTGCGCATTGACCTAAAAGCCACGGGCACAGCACCAAATCGCCACAGTTAGGTAAACTTTGTTTAAAGCCCTATAGTCTCGCTTCTCTCAATGCGCATGCGCATTGATAGGTCACGAGACCTAAAAATCATACATCAATTTACAATTCATGATGATGTAATGATACAAAGTGCAAAATGCTAAAGTGCTAAAAGTGCTACAAAGAAATACTAAGAAGGGAAAGTCCCCAGAAAAATAAGCATTACTAACACCAAAAAGTCCCTGTGAGAAAACCTCATATGGTTACAAATCCTAATATAAATACATATAAGTGCATATAAGCATATAAGCATATAAGGTGCCTATTTAGGGGAAATAGCCGCGTTTTTTAATCTGACATTCCTACTCCTAATAGCTCTAACCAAAAAACTAGCTACATAAAACATGATCTTGGGAGTCTGTAGAAGCTGTAAATAAATAAGAGCAGGTTTAACCTGGATAAATCCAGCTTCCCTAAGAATAGGCACCAAAAACTTTCTCCTAGCATCAATGTAATGACTACAAAATATCACAAAGTGCATAGTATTTTGTTCGGAGAAATGGTCACAAGAACATGGTGACGCCTTATCAGGGGTACTCCATACAGGATAAAAACCAAGATTAAAATGTATCAAGTTAAAACGAAAACGAGTTAAAATAAACCTGTGGTATGGATAGGTCACCGTATTCAAATAATTCTCTGGGCCATCGGGTATGGACAATATTAAGCTAGCCCTGACACTGGGTTTTTTCAACTCACGTTCTTCCCTCTCCAAAGATAAGAGCTCTTTCATTGCAAATTTTGTGGACTCTATATCTTTAGATGTTATAGAATCTATTTCAGAATAAAGCTCAGGCCTCCCCAGCCTTATGAAATTTTCCTTGATGTATGTCAACCACCTAATGTTGTTAACTTTGTCCAAACACAAACAATCTCTCATAATGATATCGTTTAAGGGGATTTCCTTGTTAAGCCACAACCTCAGCCAAGCAACTAACGGTGCTGTTTTTATTAGGTCTGTGATGTAGCCTTCCCCCAATTCCATATGAACAGTGTAAGACGGGGTTGACTGTGGAACACCGAGGACAGATCTGAAGAATTTATTTTCCATCGTCTGTAAGGGATCCAGTCCCCTATATCCCCATATCGAACCACCATAAGATGCCACTGAAATGCATTTGGCTTTATAGATTTTCAATATGGCTGCGATTGGCCTACCACCAAGTTTCTTAGAAAACCCCTGAAAGGCTGCAGATGTTCTAGCTAACGAGGTTGCTCTATTCTTTACATGGGGTCCCCAGTTGCCCTTCTCATCGAAGGTAATCCCTAAATAGGGAAAGGAGGTTACATGAGCAAGTTTTTCTTGTCCACAGAGAAAAGTTTTATGATAATTTTTTCTAGCTACACTGCCCATAAGCATAATTTGAGATTTTTTCGCGTTTATTTTCAAATCAAGTGAGCCCATGAAGGATTCAAAGGCATCCAGGAGGCGTTGGAGTCCCACCCCGGTACGCGCAAGAAGGACCGCGTCATCCGCGTAAAGGAGAACAGGAATCCCCTGTTCCCCTGCACGCGGAATGTCGAGGGTCACGTCCCTAAGGGCGGGCTCCAAGGCGTTCACATATAATGTGAACAACAGAGGTGCCAAGATGCACCCCTGTCTAACTCCTTTTTCAGAGGCGAAAACGTCAGTACACCTTCCGTTTGAGGAAACTCTGATTTTTGCAGTAAGGCCAGAGTGCAGGTCAGCCAATAAGTTGACTATTGACCTATCCAAGCCCATTTCCAGTAATCTTGACCAAAGCTTTGATCTATTAACCAGGTCAAAGGCTGAGGAGAGGTCCATGAAACCGAGGTACATGGACCCCTCCTTAGCCCTGGTATATTTCTCAATCAACATGTGGAGATTAAGGCATTGGTCCAGGGTACTTCTTTTAGGTCTAAAACCATATTGCACATTTGTCAAGATGCCATTCTCGTTGACCCACTCATTTAGTTTTACTAATATAACTCTTCCTAAGATCTTAACAGATGAATCAATCAGTGAGATTGGTCTATAACATGCGGGGTCCTGCCTGTTTCCCTTTTTAAACACAGGGATAATTATAGATGATTTCCATGACTCAGGAATGTTATCATGATTTAATACATTAAAGACCCTGCAAAGTAGTCTTGACCAAAAATTAGGAAAGCATTTAAAAGCGTCTGCAGGAACACCATCGGGTCCTGGCGCCTTTTTCTTCAGGGTACAATCAATGGCATGTAAAACTTCCGATACTTCAAAGTGCAAATGATTCCCAATAGCATTAGTGTCAACTACCTGAGCCCCAAGATCTCCACTGGTATGATCAGAATAAATATCACTAAAGTGCTTAATCCAACCTTCATCAGGAATATTATTTTCAAGGGGCGAGTTATCCTCTCCTGTAAATAGAGGTTGATTGACAATCTTCCAAAATTCTCCACTGTTTTTCAGTATTACTGGATCTGAGAGCTGTGTCCAGGCCTCATCTTTAATCTGTTTTTTCCTATCTGCTATGGCCTTTTTATACTGGGCTCTACAAGTGGTAATAAGTTCACGGTCTTTCGGGACAACTTTTAAGGCATTCAACAATGCAGAATGTGCTTTTGAACATCTGCGATCAAACCATCCTTTGATGGGCATTTTCTTAGGTCTAGAGCCAACAGATAGCCTACAGTTAATCTTACTACATATACTAGCGAATGCAGATATCACTTCCCTGTCTTCAGATTCACTAGATAGGCACACTCCAACCTCACTCTCGGCCTCAAAGAGTACCTCTTGTACGAAGGATTCCGGAATTATACTATCCCATTTCAGTCTGCGTCCTTGGTCTTTAGCCTTGAATACATGTTTAAAATTACAAGGGCCATATTTTCGCCCTATAAGATCTGAAGCCAAAAGATCCAAGGAGACAGGGTTATGATCACTGAAAACGGAAACCACAGTTTTATACATTAAAACCTTAGCTAAAAAACATGCTGAAATAAATATGTAATCAATAATAGAGCCATTGTCAGTTCCCTTAAATGTAGGGACCCTATCCCCCCCCCTCCCCGCAACCCGACTCGTATAAGTTCCATCTTGCTAAAAAGTTTTTTAAACATTCCCCCTGTTTATTATGTTCAAGATGAATAGGCAAACAGTTTGGGGGGGATTCTGCATCATCGCAAACACACATTAGTGAACACGGGTGTATATTGAAATCTCCCAAAAACACAGTTTCAAAAGAATTAACATTTTCACTATAGACTGACAAGAAAAAATCCAATCTGTCTAGACTATATAAAGTACCATCAGATGCATTGGAATTATAAAAGTTTATGAATAAAATGTTAGGGAATTCTACCGAGGAAAGTTCAACAATTAAACATTGCTCGGATCCCGAGTCACATTTCTTTAAGCTTCCTTTGATATTCAATTTAAAGAGGCTTAACAATCCTCCCTTGGCTCTTCCTGCAGTGCTAGACACTGCAGGTATACAAAAATGGCTATAGCCATCTAAAGAAAAGCTATTGTTTGTGTCCCATGTTTCCTGCAATGCAATAATGTCGAACTTATCCATAAAATCTGACCATGCCACATTACCTACTTTTGCCTTAATTCCCGCGATGTTCCAAGTAATTATACTAAATACTGATGGATAGTTCTCATCGCAACTTATATGTTCAGGCAAAAGTCAATCATTATGATCCAAAGAGGATAGAGGTGCATATCGATTGGACAACAAAAGGGGTTGTACAAAAGGATTTTGGTAAACGGGAAGAGCTGGATGGTTTAAAGTATTTCGGTGTTGTTCTCGACCCCATCTATTGTTTGTATCCCAGTTGTTATCCCACCCAAAAGCTGGAGTCCTAGGGTAGGTGACATTCTGTTGTTCTCCATAAAAGAATTTTAAAGTTAAAGGGACAACAGTACCCTGCCTGCGTTGGGGCGGGAGTAGGTTAGTGAGGATGTTTGGCAACACGCCTATATGTGAAAAACTTACTGCCACACAATCCCCTTTAAATTTTTTGGGGCGGTTTCCTAACCAGGAAACCCTTTTTGCATTCTTAATCTCCTGAGCTAGTTGCTGAGCCCCCCCTGGGGCTAGCCTCGTGTTATTTGTAAGCCATTGCAAAGCCTTATTAGATAAAGTGGTGGGTGTTTCTACTATACCAGCTTCTAGAGAAGGAACATTTGCTAGTACTAGGACAACAGGTGAAGCTTCCACTATAAATTGTAGAGGGTCCGTTAACTGAGGCTGTACTGGGGGAATTTCAACTGGGGGAATTTCAACTGTTAGGGGAGCATCCCCTTTACCAACTGTTTCATTAGCTTTTAAAACCAGTAACTGCGTTGGGGGGTTATTAGAGGGTAATTCATCTGTAGCATCACCCTCAGAAACAACGTGCTCTCCATAATTATTGCCCATGTTAACGACCAAAGTGGTAACATTTTCAACACTCTCCACTAGCTTTTTAACCTCGGTTTGTAATTTGTCTATTTTAGCAATTAGAGGTTTAACAATGGCTTTAATTTTACTTTCAATTAATTCTGCAATTTTGAGAAACAAATCATCATCAACATTAAATGTTGCCCTTCCCTCTCCATGATCCTTTAAGTTGACCTTTGGAGTATTTGCCCTCTTCTTCCTTGCCCCCGATCTTAACCCTCCCCGTTTTGGCTGGGTTTTTGCCCTAGAGTGTTCAGACCGGGAGGCCTGATCAGTTATCGACTGGTCTTCATCTGAAAGACAAGCCTGTGTCTCTACTTCACAGTCACTGTCTATATGGTTTACAGGGTCCACGATGAGTAACTCAGGGCTTGGCACAATATTTTCAGTAAAGTTGCCATTATCCTGATTAGCGGGAGAGATGGAATGAGCTTCAAAATCAGTTTCCATGGATGTAATATCATCTGTGGGGGAAGGTATGGTAGGACTCAAAAGTCTTAAGTCTGGTGATTGACTCAACCCCAAAGATTCTCTCCTCTGTATATTGATTTTTTTCACAGTTTGGACCATATAGTTATCCATCGTATTTGCAGTAGAAATAGCACCTTTTTTCGGCATCCTACCACTAAAGACAGAAGACTATGTCCACAATCAATGGTAGATGAAACAATGAGTACAACAGTATCTTACTTGAACAGTGGTATTTACCACAGGCGTCCAACAGAGTTTCTGGCCCTGTCCCTGTCGCCTCCTGCCGCTAAGGGCCGTAGAGGGCCCGCCCTTTGCCCGGGCTTAGCCCCGGGCGTCGCGCTCGCGTCCCGCGACGCGGGGGTATCTGCTGCTTTATGGGGCCGGCGGCGCTCTCCCACCGCGTCAATTACGCGCCGCCGCGAGGCCTGCCGGGTGTTGTGGTTCCCGGAGCGGCGGCGCGAAGCTTAGAGGCAAAGTGACTCTCGGCGGTGGCGGCTTGGCATCCTGGATGCCCCTGTCCGTGTCGGCGTGGCAAGGTAGGTTTGCGGTCTCCCCCGCTCTGCCGGGGTATCTGCTGCTTTATGGGGCCGGCGGCGCTCTCCCACCGCGTCAATTACGTGCCGCCGCGAGGCCTGCCGGGTGTTGTGGTTCCCGGAGCGGCGGCGCAAAGCTTAGAGGCAAAGTGACTCTCGGCGGTGGCGGCTTGGCGTCCTGGATGCCCCTGTCGGTGTCGGCGTGGCAAGGTAGGTTTGCGGTCCCCAGTGATGTCATTTGAGATGTCATCAGTGATGTCATCCATGATGTCACTGACCATGTCATGAATGATGTGATATGTGACATCATCAGCAGTGCATTGCGGGTGCACGAGTTATAGTTAGCAGAACTAACTATAACAGAGGAATTTCTATGGTTTTGTTCGAGTGAAATATCCAGCTAACTATAACACCCCTGAAACCTATGTTTTTTTCTGTGAATTTCAAAGGTTTTTTAAATCCTAATTTCTAACTATAACGTCTCTGACACCTATGGTTTTTTCAGTGAATATATATATATATATATATATATATATATATATATATATATATATATATATATATATATACACACACATATATATATATATATATACACACACACATATATATATATATATATATATATATATATATATATATATATATATATATATATATATATATATATGCTGCAAACAACTCGAACCAGCACCTCCAGTAGTTATCCCTCAAGAAGGATTCAACCGGAGACAAGAGACGAGAGCCGACCCAAGCTTAAGGTGAATAAATTATTTATTCTTGAATTTTGCCACCAGCATAACGTTTCGGCCTACCCAGAGGCCTTGGTCACCTTTATATATATCTCCTCATCCAAGTCCACCGTTGCCTGTCAAACTCGTCGAGGCGGGTGCTTCCCAACATGAGGGTGGACTCATGAATATTTGAATAAAACAGCTACTTGGAGTACTCGCGGGGTCATCATAATTTATTCTTAAGCAGACGTATTTTCGGCTGGGTGCCTTTATCAATGCTTGCAGAATGAGAGCGACAGTGTGTATGCTAATTCATTCTTTATATGCCATGAAGATGACTTCTATTGGTGCATGCAAGCGTAGTTAGCAAAAAAGGAAGGAAGGACTTGTGCCATTACATCTGCAAATGCTTGTTTTTTTCGGCACCATGTCAGTGTGTCAATAAACATTACTGACAAATGTCGGTACCAGCGTGCTAAAGATCTTCATCCATAGCCTGTTCGAAATACCAAAATGTTTTGTTGTTCCTTTGAATAGGTAGACACTGCTGGTACTTAAATTCACCTGCACACGTTCATGTAAAATGTACACATTCCCTCCAAATCTCTATTTTTATATAAATAGCTGGCAGATGTGTTTTAGAATACAAAAGTCTATGTTTAATGACATTGGTAGTTAATGGAGTGCATTTAAAAAAAGTTTTAAAAGTTGTATTTACCTTTTGTTTTGTTGTGCATTGTGTTGTTGTACTCTACAACTGCCACAGAGTCCCAAGGCTTGTAGTAGCAAGGACATGGTGTTTGAGTAGATTGTGTGGGCTTATGGGCAGGGGTTGGCTATTTATCCTTTTGTTCCTCCCATACACGTGCGGGAGTTAAACTACTTAGCTACCTTTGATGGAAATTATAATTCAATTACAGCGGATGGAGTTTTCCGTCCGTTCACTGTTTTTAGGGTCCAAAGTGGTAGACGGAAGAAGTGAAATGTGACGGTGGACCAAACCGCAAAACTCTAACAAGGGCGGATAAACCTCCATGGTTGAACAGCTATTTTTTTATGGGCCTTCTACATCTGCCAAACTCTAGATCAGAAAAGGGGGTGGTGCATATAGCCAGGTTCTGAACTGGGATGGTGCAGTGAGCTAAAAAACGGTGATGGATCAAGCCCTGATCTGTTGACTGGGTAGAAGTGTTCTGATTAACTCAGATACTCTGTCCATCACCACCCCCTTTTTGAAATTAAACTCTAGATCAGGCTCTAACTCCCATAAACTGAAAACAATTTGCAATAACTACTTTTCTAGTCAAAAGCCTCATAGCTAGAAACAGTATGGAAAGACAGGGAACTGGGAAGTCTTTTTGCAGATATTCTGTGTTTTCTTCTCTCCAGAGCACTGAACTTTAATGTCACTGTTAACACTGGACACAACCTCCTTTCAAGTACTCACCAACATCAAAGAGTCAGATTTGCTCTTGGTTCTGTTTTTGTTTTAAGCATTCCCCCTGTTGATCTCCTGCTATAGCTCACAAACAAGAACCACTAATTTGAGATGGCAGTAAGCACTGAAGCACACTCTTTTTCAGGTGTATATATACATTTCTTCTGTTTATCAATTCATGTGACCCCAACAGACTACCAAACAACTAAAACTGTCAGGTCAAATTATACACATATAATTAGAAATATGTACAAAATTACAGTTGGCAAAACAATATGCAACCTCGCTTGCGAAAATTATTATAGGGTTTGCCAGAGAAGTTAACCAACACCAAAACCGTACTCCTAAGGTAATCTGTGAACTTCCCTGTAACAAAATTCTACAGGCTTTAACACAGTGTTATAACAATTCACTGGCTTTAACATTTGCTCTCACAATCAAAGTTACCTAAAGAAACTCACAATACCTATATCAAAACGGGGGGGGGCTTTCCAAGATCATAAATGCTATCATTACTGCATTACAGTACTCAGGGATTAGCTCTCACTGCACAAAGAATGAATACGGATAGAAATTGAATCATTGCAGCAGCTGGTTTACACCTGAACATTCTGTTTCACACACATAACCTAAAACTAGAGGTTTTTTCTCTAAGTACCACATGATCTATTCCTGTCATGTGTTTAAGTACAAAATCAAATTTCAGCTGCTGTATGAGCTGAAAGGGGCATTGTTCATCTTGAAAGGGAGCAATTGTAACTCCACACAAAACAGTCTTCTTCTCCCTGTTCACGTGGAATAGTATCTGATATGAAATTGCTCTATCTTCCTCTCCGGCTGCCTTGTAAAGTCATTTTAAACCTTTAAAAAATGGATCCGTAAAAGGCAGGCAAAGGCCCCCTTGTAATATGCACATAATAAATATAATCAAGTCAATAGTCAGAATCAGCAAGCACATAATTACTTCCTTGCTGGACTTCCCATCAGTTTGGCACTGTGGAGATACATTAAAGATATAGGAACACTATGCGAACTCTGGTCTGCCAATAAAATAGCACTATTTCTATTGTTTCCATACCTTACTCTCTGGGGGACGAAGTTATATATTTGGGGCTCTCACTTCTGGCTCAAAGTGCCTGGATGCAACCCCTTCTGTAGACAGTAGGAGGTGGGGAGTATGATAAGGGCAGGACACCTTTCAAATGATAATGATGTGAACTAAACTCAGGACTGTCAGAAAACCTTTTGCGAGCATAAAGCAAATGGGGTATGACCTTTCCATTAAGTACGAGCTTAGTCTATGAGAGCAGGGTATTACAATCTTTGAGATGGCTCTGGGTTTAAAAAGGTGGTAGCAGGAAGGTTACTGAAGTTGTACAAGGCTGATTGTGGCTTCTTGCTGATATCAAAGTCTTTTTTGATAACTTCATGTAAGCTCCTGCTATTATTGTTCAGAACTGGAGAATTCTCTCAACTATGTAAGGAAAGTGAGCAGTATTTATACAGTTAAGGGGTAATTTTACCTCTCAGGATAATTTAATATTACAACAGTTTTCCTGCTCAGTGTCATAGCAGCTGCAGTTTAAGATGTTTGTTTTGTTTGTTTGGTAGTGGAACCAGTGAGATGAAGCTACCATCTGTAGGATTATGACTGAATGCCCCAATGTCAGAACCATGCCTAATATTAAATGATACAGGTGCACTGTAAAGCATATGTGGGTCTCAGATTTCCAGTCTTATAGCCAGTCCTTTGAGTCTCTCACCTCTGGATTGAAGTGTGGACAAA
This sequence comes from Lissotriton helveticus, assembly GCF_964261635.1. Taxonomy (NCBI): domain Eukaryota; kingdom Metazoa; phylum Chordata; class Amphibia; order Caudata; family Salamandridae; genus Lissotriton; species Lissotriton helveticus. The sequence continues at coordinate 1,591,739,926 of NC_136067.1, read as the reverse complement.
AACTAACCACCCTCACCACTCAAGTGTGCTATGTTTTAGAGGCACACATTAAGCTAAATTATTTGTAGAGAACCTCACATATATTAGTAAACCTTGGAGCAAAGCTTTGGTCTCCAAGGTGTCGTTGGAGGAGAACGTACTCAAGGCTTTGTCCTTAGGCACTGTGGGGGCATGAGTATCCATTTCTTTATATACGCTAAAGTTGGTGAATCTTCTTCGTCACCAAAAAACTGTGCATGGAGCGGGTTGAGAACTGTCTCATCCAGGTAAACCTGTGAGAAGAGCATCCTCAAAAAAAGCACTGAAAACCCTTCACTGGCTCCCGATTAGGGAACGGGTGGCTTTCAAAGCCCTATGTGTAGGACATCGCATCCTTCATGGTAAAGGCCCAAGGTATCTATATGGGCTTTTGAAACGTTACGAGCCCACCCGCCAGCTTAGATCATGCGGCACTGGGCAAGTACAGGTTCCGAAGGTCAAAACAGCCAGAATGGGTGGAAAATCTTTTAGAGTTATGACCGCTAGGATATGGAACCAGCTGCCAGAAAAACTGCGTCTGGAGCCCTCCGAGTCTAATTTTCGAAGAGACCTGAAAACAGTCCTCTTCCCTAAAGACTAAGACCGGTTTAACGACCCTTCACGCAATCATGCCATGAACTCCCGGAAACAACTGAAGCGATCAGCGCGGGGACACACTTGCTAGTGTAACCATGCACTTTACAAAATACAAATAAATAAATAAATAAATGTGCAAGCGTGAGAATGAGAGGTCAGTGGAAGACAAAGACAACCCTGGAGAATTTCCATTTTAGGCACCGAGATACTGATCATGAATATCAGTGCACTGGTGGATCCATCAAAGTGTCTCATGATGCCGAGGTAGATATTTTGTGATAGCAATATACTGAAGCATCTAGTTGGGTGCTCCAGGACTCTGGCGAATATGGACATACATATCAGGAAGCAGCAGCATCTGACCGTGGTCACATTACATGATTAGAGGGCCCTTTATTGAGTAAGCTATTTGGATTACCCAAAAATGTGTTATTAGACATTATGAGATTAGAATATGGTGTAAGGTCAAACTAACTCTTGCTTGGATATTGACGTTAAGCAGCACTCACTCTGTTTTTGGAGCTGAGTTGCCCTACAAGAGGGTGTCTGAATTAATGCTAAGACTTTTGTATTAAAAGGCGGGGAGTTTTAGATTCAATAACAGATTTTAAAATTATTATTCAAACATAAATAATAAACAATACTAATAAATGTTTATTATAATTGCAAACATTAGGATGCTGCCCGCCATCCTATCTGGAAATGGGACTGCCCGCCATAAGGGTGGGTGTCCCGTGGGGGCCATTAGGATGCGCCAGCCAGGCGCATCCTGTATTCCTGTCATTGTGGCGGGCGGTACACTTAGCACTGCCCGCCACAATGCCAGGAAGGCATGTTGTGCATGGGACTGCAGGGGGGTACCATAGGAACCCCCCATGTGCACCCCCCACCCCCCAGAGTCCCTGGGGGCCCGCATCGGGCCCCCGCAAGCATTTACTGCATGCCTTTCTGTGGCGGCAATGCCGCCACGGAAAGGCATGTTTCCGCCCCCATGATAATATGGCTGGCGGTGTCTAACAGACACCGCGACCATATTAAATTCTTTTCCGCCCGGTCAACTTGTTGACCAGGCGGAAAAGCGGCAGACGGTCTTTCCGTCCGCCGAAGTCCCCCCGCCACAGTAATATGGCGGGGGGAAATGGGTGGCGGGCGGGGATGGATCTCGGGAGGATCGCCAACGGCATGCGGGCGGTGGCGATCCGCTCAAGATCCTAATGGGCCCCTAGGTATTTTAATACATTAAGAACTAACAGTAATATTAACCTAAAAATAAATGAATATGAGAGAATTACCACAAAAATACATTAGAAAAAATAATTTACAATAAACTAACTTGTAAATGTGCAACAAAAAGAAATATAATATATTTTTTAAAAATCATAAAAAAAATTAGACTTGGAGGGGTCAAAATCACTACTCTCTCACCAACCAACTATCAGGATAGTTTTGTGCCGCTCGTAGTCGCGGGTTTGGCATTTTACTCGTCTGGTGTTTTTAAAAAGCCCTCACTCCTGCTTCAACTGGGACTGCAACTGTTTTACAAGTCTTCCGTGATACCTGGAACTGTTGCTGGTTGCCTACTGACTTCTCTCCATCTGGGCGCTCACGGGGCTGCGGGACTGCGAGGCCCAGAGGTCTTAGCGCTGTGGCAACTTCGCGCACCTGGTGCCTCTTCCCGCCCCCTCCTCCTCCTACTTGAGGCACGCCCTTAACGCTACCGCGGGACGCGCGCGGGACAAGGCACGGGCCAAGGGCGGGCCCGTTTGAGCCCGTTCGAGAACGGGCAAGACCGGACCGGGCCACCCCCCTTGGCTTCCTGCTGTCATTCCTACCCAGCAATCCGCCCTCGTCAAAAGGACGATGGCCGCTAGAGAAACGAGGAGCAAAACTACGCTGGCTGGAGGACACCCACCAGGTACTCTGGACAATTACTTTGTTAAAGCCGGCTCCTTACTAATTGATGAAATTACCACACTGGAGAGGCGTATAGCCCAGGAAATTGCATGGGTAAAAAGGTCTTCAATGGGCACTATAGCTCATGCTAGAACTCCTGAGAACGGATTTAACTCTAGGAGCTGGAAACCCGGGACAATGGGGCGATGGTTTTGCCTAATGTACCTAATTTGATTCAACAACATAGCGACAATGAATCCTTAGGCATCGAAGAAATACGGCAATCGGCCTCACCCCCCCGCCCAAATACAATCTAGCTCCTTTTCTCCAGTAGCAACTACCTTAAACAATGAAACCCCTAGCGCCAGAGATAGCCGCCAAAAATGGGGAGATAGGGAAGGAGCAGTGCCCAAAAGGAAAAGAGGGGCCCAACACCCTGGGGGACGTAAGGCAAAAATCGCCAAGCATAATATCCCAGTGGAGGTTACCGTCTTGGAAAAGAGTAAAATTGCACCCACACTCCCTGATGACTCTGCAACAATATCCTTAATCACTTCACCTGCGCGAGTTATAGAGCAGGTGAACCCCAGTCCCATATTAACGGAAGGAGGTACCATTACCATGGCCAGCATTGGTGCCCTCCTGAGGTCACTGCTTAGTCCCTTAGAAGCCTGTCTAATCACGATTGAAGCTAGATTGACAAACATAGAAAAAACATTGGCACTAATAGCCGATGGTCTTAAAGCAGATAATAAGGACAATAGGGGTGGGTTTCAATCTAAGAATAAGAAGGGTGCAATAGTACCGTCCACCAACGACGCCAGAATAGTTTCAAATACTCCACCACCGCAGCCATCTACCACCCACCCTGCAATCCCCCAACCCAACCAAAGTGTAACTCCAACTGATCACCCTGAGTCTAATACTAAATTTAACACCTTCACTGCGGCGGCTATTCCGCCGCAGTGCTACGGGTTTTGAGCGGCCGCGCGGCGGGCGCATGCTGGTGACGGAACCGCTCCGTCACCAGCGTCGGTTGAGCTGTGCTCGTGACGGAGTGGTTCCGTCACGGCCCGCCCCGCTCAATAGAACCCTCAGCGCAGGCGCGGAATTCGCGCCGCGCATGAGCGTTCTATCGAGCTGGGCGGGCCATGACGGAACCGCTCCGTCATCAGCACAGCGCGACCGTGGCTGATGACGGAGCGGTTCCGTCATCAGCACCGAAGGGGTTATTCAGGGGGTGGGCGACAAAACAAATAAGATCTTGTCTATGGACCTCCCCCATGAGGCTAGCCCAGATGTAGTTGTCCTAACGGGTATACCAGAGTTAAACGTCGATAATCCCGCACTCCCGGAAACAATCTCCCTGGTTTCTGAATTATCCTCCCTCGGTCTGTCTCTGCAAAACCATGAACCCAGGAGGTCATCTTCTTGACCTGTTATTCACCAATTTCCCCGAAGTACAATGTTTTTCTCCGGTGCAAATAATCTGGTCCGACCACTTCATCATGGAATTTTCAATATCTAAAGTGGATAAGCCCTCTCATAAGAATTCCCTTCCACCTGTCTGGCATCGACAGTGGCATAAAGTCACCGTAGAGGAATTGCAAAAGGAATGGAAGCAGCCCATTCCCACAGAGACAGATAGTATAGAGACCGCGTTGACCAAACTTAACAACTCTCTGAAAAAAGCAATTGACAAAATAGCACCTCTAAAGCTTCACAAACAATATCCTGCCACCAAACAGAAAATATGGTATACTGAGGAGCTTAGAACAGAAAAAAACAAAAATGTAGTAGGATAGAAAAGAAGTGGAGAAAAACGCGAACCGAAGAGAACAAGAAAGCACATCATGAGGCCCAGACTAAATATTATAAAAACATCAAACATGCCCGGAAGAGTAGCCTCTCTCATCAACTTTCTGAAGCGGGTAATCGATCTAAGGAATTATTTAAAATTCTTCAAGAGTTTGTAAAACCTACCGCATGCGAAAGCCCTGATGACTTTTCCCAACAATTATGCGACAAAATCTCCTTGTTCTTCGAAAATAAAATCAACTTGATTTACGACAAAATTTTATAGGTTTCCAACCAAAACAGTAATAACTCTCCCCCTCCTCCCATCCTGTCTACCTGGAGTAAAACTACACTTGCGATATTCCCAGCAGTAAATGACTCAGACCTCACTTCCCTCAAGAGCCATATAAAATCTGGGTCCCCAGATGATTTTCTATCAGCTAAAATTACTGCCTCCCTACAAATTCTGCTTAGGCCCCATATTCAAACACTGATCAAACATTCACTTAGGGAAGGATCTGTGCCTACAGAATGGAAAAAAGCAGTAGTGAACCCAATCCGAAAGAACGCAGCAATTCCATGGACCGACCTCTCCAACCTCCGACCTATTTCCCTCTTACCCCTCCTCAGCAAGTTGACCGAGAGGCACGTTAACACTCACTTGTCCAAATATATCAAGGCAGCGGGGGGCCTAGATTTTTCTCAATCTGGATTTAGGCCCAATCACAGCACAGAATCTGCCCTCCTCTCAGTGACAGATAACATCAAGATGTCACTGGATGGAGGAGATTCAATGATTCTAGTGCTGTTAGATCTATCCGCTGCCTTCGACACTGTGTCTCATGAGATACTTCTCGGTCGTCTGAGGGAGAGGGGAATAGAGGGTGTGGCTCTCTCCTGGTTGGAAAGCTTTCTTTCGGATCGCCAGCAAGAGGTCAGATTGGGCTGCCATCATTCTATCTCAAGGGAGCTCACCAAGGGAGTGCCACAGTGCTCATGCCTAAGCCCCACACTTTTCAACGTGTATGTGGCCCCCTTGGCGGATATAGTAAGATCTCATGGGTTCACCCCTGTGTCGTACGCTGACGACACTCAGCTTTTGTTCCCTTTTAAAGCCCTAACGCCCGCAATACAAAAATCTTTTGCTGACGGAATAAGAGCAATATCTAACTGGATGGCCACTAATCGCCTCCAGTGTAATGTAGGCAAGACTGAAGTAATGCTGTTTGGGGAAGCCACACTTTTATGGTCCCCGGATTGGTGGCCCCTGGATTTAGGACCAACACCAAGCCCCAAACAGACTGTTAAAAATCTTGGTGTGCGTCTAGACAAAACACTTCTGTTCAAAGAGCACACAAATCAAGTAGCAGGTTCCTGCTTCCGGGCCATTGGACTGCTGCGACGTGTCTTCCCATTCCTATCAGATTCCTATAGGAAGACTCTCGTCCAGGCCTTGGTCATAAGTAGACTGGATTACTGTAATGGCCTGCTGATCTCTGCCAATGAGGAACAACTGCAGAGACTACAGGTGGTCCAGAACACTGCTGCGAGACTAGTTCTCAACGCCCAGCCAAGGTCTGCCTCACTCCTCCTTTTGACAAAACTCCACTGGCTGCCAATTAGACAGCGTGTAAAATTTAAAATCTGCTGCACTATTCACAGATGTCTGTTTGGCAATGGACCTAGATATTTAAAAGAAATATTTAAGCCCTACAAACCCAGTCGTACCTTGCGCTCCAGCAGTCTGCAACAACTTCAGGTTCCAAGGATAAAAAAAGCTAGGCAGGGAGGGCGAGCCCTGTCCTACAAAGGCCCTATCCTATGGAACTCATTGCCCCCGGCTCTCAAAAATACTGCCAATTTTCAATCCTTCAAGAAGTGCTTGAAAACTTTCTTATTCATCTCCAGTTAGGATTCTCCCCCCTCCACTCTACCATCTATTACCAGGTCTTAGCTTCTTGGTAAAGCGTAAGCGCGGAGATACCCTTCCGAGGGTTGACGTCCAGCGCTATACAAGAATACAAATAAATAAATAAATAAATAAACCCAGTGATCAAAGAATCTGCCGCCTCATTAAAAAATAAGGTGGTCAATTGGCTTACCGTAAACAGACCCCTCCCCCTGGGAATAGCGAGTGAGGTACTTATGGTAAGAAGAGTCCCCTGGCTAGGTAACACAAGGAAATCTATTAACGGTGACTGTGTCCTGATTAATTTCAGGGACCCTAGGACTGTTTCTCACATATGTGGGTGGCCACACCGTGACCAAGGGACATCTATTCAATTCTTACCCCTATCCTTTTTCTACCCACCTTGGTGCAACACATGGGAGGAGGAGGGTTGGGATACAGTCCCCAGGAGAGGGAGAGGCTGGGGTAACAGGGAGAGAGGGCAATTCCACCGACCTATAGTCCAGCAGCCTGCCTATCTTAGAACACATAATAGGTTCAGTTGTCTGGACATGAATGATTGATACCACCAGTTAAGGAGGGGGTGGTTCATTACCGACCCAGGGGTGAGCAGGCGGAAAATATCATATTCCATGATCGAGGACCTGCTGGCATCCCAGGGTCTGAGTCCCGCGTAGAACAACACTGTGATAAGGAACCCCAACAGTCCGTAGTCGGGCTGCCACCTAGAAATATGCAACTTATTGCCAAATATGGGGATTCGAACCAAAATGCGATATCGCCGGATAGCTTAATAGGCCAAGAGCCTACCCCAACTACCATTTCCAATTCCAGACCAGCCTCATTAAAGATACTGTCCTGGAACCTGGCTGGTCTAGGAAACAAGCTTGATTGCCCAGACTGAAGCACTTTTACAGACTCTAAAGATGTTTGCATGTTTCAAGAAACTTGGGCGAGAGAGGAACACACCCGCCCAGGCTTTGCTGTGTTTTCCATTCCTGCCCGATGGGGGGTTAAAGGGCGACCCTCTGGTGGCCTTGCTATTTGGGTGGCAAGCCACTTGGGCTGCAAGGCCACATCCCATTTTACAGCATCTGAGGACGTTCAATGCGTCCTCATGGAATGGCCTAATTCCACCAAATTGGCAGTGGTAAATGTCTACTCTAGGCCGGTGAATATAACCCGGGAATCGAGTACCATCGAGGAACTTTGCACCTTCCTCAATGATTTTCCCAAGGGTATACCCTTCGTGGTTGGAGGGGACCTGAACTGCCACTTTGAGCCACTAATAGGACTACTAGATGGAACATCAATGGAGGAGGACGCGCTGTGGTCAGTACCGCCTACGGTGGCCCCTCCCCCTAGAGCTTGGACACCTTTAGCAGTACAGATTACTGCCTTAACTCTTAAACACGCAATTAGGGCCTGCAATGGGCGCACAAATTTGGACATTCCCCCCAAATGTACATTTAATAAAGTGGGGAGGGAGTCAAGACTGGACTATATTTTAGTCCAATTTTCCTCCTGGTCTAAAATCGAGTACTTCAGGATGATAGTCAGGGATGATAGCGACCATAAAGCGCTAGAATTAGAATACTCTCTCCCTGGCATAGACAATGAAAATCGGGCTGGTGTAAATGTGCCCGCCTCAGGGTTGACTCTGGCGAACAATAGACGCAGAGTGAGGTGGGACAAACCAGCCAGTAATCCAAAAAAGGTTTCAGAGCTGTATGGCTGTGTTGTTCCCACATTCGAAAAGGTGAGTGCACTAGTGGAGCAACCCAACGTCCATGATATACACAAAAAACTGCGGTCTGCGCAGGAGGACCTAATTAAGATCATGGCTGAGGTCCTTTTCGCCCCAGGAAAAACCGGGGGTAGCACGAGTCACCGTCCTTCTTGGTACAACGCTGCCTGCCGAAAGGCTAAATCAGATCTATTAATTTCCCTAAAGCAATGTAATAATAGATCTGTAATACAGGCAAGGAGAAGGGATTACAAGCGGTTGACTGCCCATGCTAAGGCGGAATGGGAACAGGAGAAATGGGAGAATCTCACCATTACACTAGCAGATAGGGATTCCCGTAAATTCTGGCGAATTGTAAATACGGGGTCTGACGAGCCCCTTTCGGCCATTAAACCCAGTATCTCACCCAAGGTCTGGGAAGAACACTTTCAAGCTCTCTACATGGGAGCTAATTTGGACATAGTTAGGGCCATAGCTGACCCATTGCCAACTATTGGCCCACATCTAGAGGGGGATCTTTTTACCGAGGAAAAAGTGCGAGTTGCAATCTCTGGGCTGGCATCTGGCAAGGCTCCTGGCCTCGACGGGCTCCCGGGAGACCTATTTAAACAAGAGCCTGACATTTGGGCTCCCTATTTGTTGATGATCTTTAACGCCGTCCTGAGGGGCATGGAGGTGCCCTGTACTTGGCTGGGCGCAGAGATTGTCTCCATATTTAAGAAGGGTTCACCTCTGCTACCAGCCAACTACAGGCCCATCAGCCTCATCGATGTTTCACAAAAGCTATTCGGGAGACTGATACTAGATCGCCTCCAAGATTGGATTGAAGAGTTTTCCATTCTGAGCCCCTACCAGGCAGGATATAGAGAGAAAGTCTCAACAACGGATCAGATTTTCCGTCTCAACCTGCTATTTTGGAAAACTGTAACAATCGAGGGCGGCACCCTATACACGGTCTTTGTAGACTTGCGTGCCCCCTTCGATTTGGTGCCAAGACCCAAATTATGGTCCGTGCTAGTGGAGTTGGGCATTCCATCTGATATCTTGAATATATTGATGAGACTCCATCAAGAAAACTTTGCACGGGTCAGGTGTGGCAGGAACGGGATGCTTTCAGCTAGATTCCCCGTTGACAGGGGGTTGAGACAGGGTTGTGTGCTTGCACCTACCCTGTTCTGCCTCTTTGTCAATGGGGTAATCGACCATCTGACTAGGACCAACGACATAGATGCCTCAAGGCTCAACGGCAGCAGGGTGCCAGCAATCATGTTTGCGGATGACACCCTGCTGCTGTCAAAATCCCCGATGGGGATACAATGTGTCCTGGATGGTTTTGTGACATTTTGTGGGGAAAGGGGGCCTGAGATTAATGCTCTGAAAACTAAATACATGATTTTCAGCCCCTCACCCACAACTCGCCCCAATCCATCCATAGGTACAACGAGGCTCGAGAGGGTGAATACATTTGAGTATCTGGGGGTGACTATTAACCAAAACATGACCTGGGATACACACCTAACAAAGGCCAATCTTAAACTGGGGCAGTCAACGGGCGGCATCTCCAGGATAATAAATAGTTCGACTTTTAAACCCCTCTGTCCACTGTTTGAAATTTACAAAATGCAGGCGAGGGGGGCAGTTACACATGGCGGGGAACTGTGGAGGCACACATCCGGCCAAAACCTGACGATTACAGAAAATAAGTTCATCAGGCAATTGGTAGCCTTGCCTTCAAGCACCCCGCTTCTCCCCCTCAGACTTGATTTGGGCCTCAGACCGATTGAAGAAGAATTGGGCTTAAAACCATTAACATTCTGGCGACGACTTTGGACTACTCCAGAGCTCCTGACTAATAGGATGGAGCTGAAAGAGATTCTAAACTTACCGAACATGACGAACACTGCTTGGTTAAAATACATAAAAAAGCCATGCGAAACCCTGGGAAGGCCAGAATTATGGCTAGACCCTGAAAACGCTTGCAGTAAGGTCTCACGCAAACGTTTATCAACGGACTACTATGATCTAAAGTTAAACACCTTACTAGGGAATACGCAGTTGGGGTCCTTAACAAACTTATTTATTCAATCTAAAGACTCCTACCACTTGGAACAGGTTCTTGATGGAATTTGTCCCGTTTTAACCAGGAAGTTATTTTTACAGTGGAGGTATGGCACCCTTCCTCTTAGAGCAATCACAAGTACTTGGACTTGAGTCCCTTAAACATCTTAGAGCTCATTATCTTAGACAAGATAAAATAATGAAAGGATTATTTTTGATGCATACAGTTCCGAACATTTATTGAAAACAACTCACACAGTTTTACTCAATTGTTTGCTCCAATTATGTAATGTTATTATTATTATCTGAGACTCTAATGTAACTTAATGTAGATATGTTTGTATAGTTTAGTAAAAACTATACATAAACTATAAATAAACAAACAATACTTCATTCTCAACCTCCATACACCATCTACATTAGTTTCTTCAAACATTAAACCCCTCATCAGTCTATGGAAGAAGCTTTATATCTACATTCTGTAATCACAGTTTGTAGTTTCCATGCGAATCGAGCTTGTGATCACAGTTCAGCAGTTCCACCTCAGGCTCATTGTGGCCTTCACCAGATTAATCTCAAGATACTCTAATGCCCACTGATGGAAGACCAGGTGGTTCTAGTCAGATGCAAAGACAGTGACGCCAAAAAACAGAATCCTTGAAAAAAACCAATATTAGAAAATATACAACCCTAATAAAAAAAAGTCCGTTTCCATTGTTATTCCAGACTATACCAAGCCACTTTCTAGAAAGCAAAGAAACCCTGTTACATCTGCAACAGCTCTAAAGAAAAATGCCCAACAAATGATTTGTACAAAATTGTGAATTGCTGAGTCCAGAAAGCATCTCCTCCAGCATTATCCACTCACAGCAACTCTACAACGCACTGCGAGACAGCTTCTTCTAAAACCCCAAAAGCTTGGAGAAGGACTTTCTGACCAAATCTCTTGATGAACTATCACCTCTGCAGAATGTCAAGACTCTTTGGTCTAGCCAGCAACCCAGACTGCTCTCCTTTAACCCGCACGTTAACAGCTATATCAGTGAATTCATCAGTGCCAGTAGCATCTGCAGACCCATTCCCCTCTATTCCTCAGCTGTTCATCTGGCCAGAGTCAACAACAATCACTCCATGACTTCTGGCAAGTTTCCCAGGGAATACACAGCCTCCCACATCAAACATCAAACTCATTCTAAAGAAATATGGCTTTGGCCTAGCAGACCCATCCAGCTACTGATCTAGCTCTAAAAGATTCTTTTGGGGCAAAGGTATTAACGGATCTTGTTTTGCCCATAACTGCCTTTTTCATACAAATCAACCGGATGTATGACGTTACAACGCATACTTTTACATCGCATGCCTTTACAATGTGGTATTTACAACGAATACCATTACAACGCATAGTGCTTTTAGGCGCTGGATAGTGATTTATTTAACTTACTATTCCAACTCCAGTCCCCGTGGATAGTAGGGAAGGTGTTGGATAGTAAATTAAATATATTCCCTATACTAGAGCGCCCCCCAGCGCAATGCGTTGTAATGGTTTGCGTTGTAAAAGTTGCGTCATAAAGGCACTGCGTGGTAAAAGTTGCGTTGTAAAGGTTGTACACCAAATCAACCTTCTCTCTGGCCATCTAACAGGCTAAAGCATGCACTCTACCTTGCTCTCCTCCTAAGAATATGTCAAAGCAAATGTCAAGTGGAGCAGCGTATTTTAGACTCTACCCTTACACATCACTGAGATGAAATTATATATGTGGACCTGACATTATATTCACTGTGTTCTGTAATTTCATTAATATGAGTGAAGCATTTAAATGCATTATTGAAATATATTCACTGTAGATACTAGATATTTATATGTGTCTGTGCACTAATGTTTAGTTTAAAAATGCATCATGTACTATTCATTGCGTTTTACACTTACACTTCAAATAATATTACATCTGTAAGCATGTATTCTTTTGCTCACTTTTAGCAGTTCACTTGAAGTTACTTGTGCTTGTGTAATCAAGAATGCGAAATGCACATTAAATGCTCATTTAAGTTAGCCTGACTACTGATCTTAGTTGAAATTTATTTTGCTTTGCCTGAATGTTTTCCCTTTTTTCCTCACAGCTTTAGTATCATGATTTATGTTAGCTAGTGAAAGACTTGGCAGTGAGTGTGTAGGAACAATAGTCGAAAGAAGCTTTCTGTTCACCATGCCCCAGAATGGCAAAATGTTCAAGGCTGACAACAGCAGCCTTATTCTGATGCGCTGGGAATTTTGAGCTGTTGCAGATACACTTGAATAGTGCTCTGATTATTGGTTGGTGGTGTAAACAGAGATAACATATTTGAATCTCCTCTTTCTTTTATATTAGTGCTCCTACAGTTTTGAGTTAGGGTGATTGGAGTTAGGCGTTAGGAGAGCTTTGCTAGACTTATAGAGGTGCAAACACCTCTGCTTGCCCTATTTTTGCAAGTGTGAAGCTTTATGCTAAACACGTATTTTCTTTTATTTTGGACTTCTACTGAAGTCTGATCATGCTACCTCCTACCTCTTCTATTGCTCCAGAATTAGAAAACCTTGCTAGATGATCCTATATGTGACCCACGTTGGAGTAGAGAAGGGAAGTTTCTTTATGGAACACCTTTGCACATGTATTTGCTATTATTTACTTGTTGCTTTCACATTTATGTATCTCATATAATTATATTGCAATCAACTGAAATATTTTACATTGCCTATTGTATTAATGTACGTATTTAATCTGCATATGGCTTGCTTATTGACTGGATTGATTGGTATTCCAAATAAAACTCTTTAATCATAGTAATTGATTCCTGGTCATCATTGTGGAGTCACAGAGACATAAAAAGTTAAATAGTATTGTTTATGTTTTCTCCCTTTCAATGCTTCATGTCAGCTATAAAGCTTCATCTAATCTATTGAGTAAAATTTTTGACGACTTGACTTAGGGACAGCATTTGTAATGCCTAGAATGCTCCAGCAAACACAAACAGATTTTATGCCATCCTACTATTGGACCTTTCTTCAACCTTTAGCACAGTTCATCACCCCACCATACTAGAGAGTGAGGGTGATATTCAAGGTACTATCCTGGATTAGATCTTTTCCTTTCTCCCCAACAGATCCCATATTATTTTACTTTATCCCTCCTTTAAGGCATCTTTAAACTCTGGTCCTAGCACAAGATTCAACCTGTGCTCCTCTCCTCATCAAATCACTTATCAACTGTCTCCCAAACAGTTCAATCTTAGCTACTACAATTCTGACAACATCTACATCATCCCAAAGCTGAAAGTTCCTTATATTTGGAATCCCATGCTACAGTCCAATGACCTTGTTGTGTCCAAATAAGTATTAATACATAAGTGGTGGGTGTCAGGCTTATAAACATTGTATTATTGTTCAAATTGTGGTCTCTTACCCTGAATACCGTACTGTTTGGATAACTTTCCCTGGGATAGTGCCCATCCTTCCAGAATTATGTGATCCTTTTTAACTTTCTTTTGGTTTGTTTGCAATCTTTCCTTTTTTCTTTCAAGGGACAGCTTTGGCGGGTGCCTCTGGCTATAGGGAACCGGGTAGATGACTCCCCGTTCACTCTCACAAAAGCTCTGGGGGCGCTATAAATACAGGACATCCATTTGATCAAGCCCTCCCCGAAGATGAAATGACATAGTGTAGCGAATAGATACGACCACCTCACATGGTCAAATGCTTTTTCAGCATCGATGATAAGGAATGCTGCTTCTCTACCCGATCTGTGGATAACATCTGTAAGGTGAAGCAACCTTTTTGTGTTGTCCCGCTCTGCCGGGTGGGTATGAATCCTGATTGATCCGGGTCAATCAACCCTGCCATCAGCGGGTTGAGTCGGGTCGCTAGTATGCCAGCGAATAATTTTGCATCGATCTTTAACAATGAAATCGGGAGGTAGGAGGAACAGTCCACCGGATCCTTCAGTGGTTTCAGGATAACAAATATCAATGCTTCCAGCATCGAATCGGTCAGAGTTCCAGTTTCACGAAAAGAGTTAAAAGCTCGGGTCAACAGTAGAGCCAGGTTTGGGCAGAATACTTTATAAAATTGGGCCGTGAACCTGTCCGGGCCCGGCGCCTTATTCCGTTGGAGACGAGCAATGGCTGTGATTACTTCCTCCGTACGGATAGGTTGGTCCAATTGTTCGCCAATGGTTTCCGTCAGTCCGGTGACTGGAACATCCCGCAGAAACAAGAGAGGGGGTACTCGGGGTGTGTCTTCTTCCGCATATAGTGCGCGATAGAAGGTTTGGAATCCTCTAGCTATGTCTCTGTTGAGCTGAACTGAGGCCCCGCATGCCGTCCTGATGGACCGGATCGTGGTCGTCATGGTCTTGGCCCTGAGTCTTTGCACTAGCATTTTGCCGCATTTGTTGCCGCTGATAAAAAAATGTATGTTGAAGGCGTAAAAGCGCATACTCTGCTCTATCAAGGTCTAGATGGGATAACAGGAGTCTCTTTTTTTCTAATTCCCTCCATAGCCTAGGTGCCTCAGTCCTTTTATAAATCGCCTCCAACTCCCTTACGTCCCGCTCCATGCTTTGCCTTTTTTCCGTTCGTGCTCTATTCTCTCCAGCAGACATCGCTATACATTCCCCTCTAACTATTAATATCAATGCTTCCCATACCGCTGCTAGGAAGGTAGTCCCCGTGTCATTGATCTGCAGATAGTCTGTGATGCAGGCGCGGACCGCCTCTACCACCGGTCTGGATTGCAGTAGGGTGTTCCGCAATCCCCAACCCCCCAGACGTTGAGTGTGTGTTTTCTGCTGCAGTGTGACCGTGATCATTGCATGGTCTGTCAAAGATCGGGGTTCAATGATGGTGTCTGAAATGGATGCGGCCAAAGCCGAGGAGACCAGGAAGTGATCTATGGGTGCATAGGTTTTGTGTGCTGCCAAGTAATATGCATAGTCCCTGTCGTCTGGGTGATGGGTGCGCCAAACATCCAAAAACCCGTGTTCTCCCAACCTGCGTTTCACCTCGTCCGACAGGGAGCCAGTCTGTGTATGTCGTTGTCCTGAGCGATCCAGATTATGGTCCCCTCTCACTAAGATGTCTGCGCCAATGGACACTAAAACCTCGCCCAAGGCTTTGCGAATGAAATGTTCTTGTTGTGTATTTGGGGTGTAAATGTTGGCGAGTGTAAACTGCAGGGTCTCCCACTGAATTAGGACTGCCAAAAGTCTCCCCTTTATTTCTGCAGTGGTGGCGAGCAGCTTGCAGCTGAACTTTGCCGTGAAGAGAAAAGCAACCCCGTTGGTCTTTTGACCGGTATTGGATGACCAGACTTGAAGGGGGAAACGCCGGGTACACATGCGGTGTGTATCACGCTGCAAAAGGTGAGTTTCCTGCAGGAGACAGATATCCCCTCCGGAGTTCTCCAGAAGGGACAAAATCGCTGTCCTTTTCACGGGGTGATTCAGTCCCTGGACATTTAGGCTAACTATGTTTAGAGCTTTACCCATCATCTAAAAGTATGTGAAGGGGCCTATCATTGTGCCTACATCTGCTGGTGTGTCTAGGTCACTCATTCCAAAAGTATGCCTGCTCAGTTTGAGAAGCGTCTTCGATAGGTATTGGTGAGGTGGGGGGATGTACTGAAAGCAACATGGTCCCCCACCTCGCCCAGATCCTTTCTAACATCCTTCAAGTCTGAGTTTGCATGGTAAGCAGATCCTCACGGACAGAAAAAAAGAGTTTGGACATGAAAGCCTGAGTTTCAGGGGTGTCTTGGGCTTCTAGATCTTCCTTCGGCCCCTCATCGTTCACTGGAGTTCTCGCTGTTGGGAATGTGGTGGGTTGTTTCAGCAGCATATCTTTGATGGATCTGTCTTTCTCGATCGTGGCGGAAGCCATCGTGGCCTCAGAGGGCAGCGGCTGTGTGAACGGTGGGAATTGACAATGTTAATTTATGCTGTATGCCCTGGTCGGGGTACTCTCTCCCAGCTTCTCTATGCGCTGCCGACAGGCAAGATACCACAGTCAGATCAAGCCTCCCAGGGTCGGATGCTGAGCATGTACATAGGCAGTGCGGGCCGTATGTATGTGTAAGGTGTCCGGAGCGACGCCAACTGCAGGAAGGAGCCACTCCAGGGCTCCCCCTTCCGACGCCGGTCTGGGCCTCGCGTGTTTACTCTGGGGCACCATCGAGGGCCGCCAGCGGGGACTCGTATGCAGTGTATGTCACACTCCAAATCAATGTAGAATATCGGAGTTGCTTTAGGCCTTCCCGCTGCTTCAGTAATTTGGATTCACCCCGCAGCCACCCCTCAGGTGTTTCGGGATAACTGTGTCACTTCAGGCCCCTGCTCCCGCACTGGGTCGCGTCTGTCTCTTGAATCCCTCTAGCTTCGATATTCCAAACCCCACCAGGGGACCCTAATTCTATGTAAGGGCCCCTCACTATGCGAGCGTGACCTCGCTGGCCCCGGGGTCTATGGCCTCGCCCGCGGAGTTCAGCACTGCCGGCCAGGAGCAACAGCTCTTCCTCATGCTCCCAGACTACCAACCCTCAACGATGAACCGGCTCCGCCAGCGGGATGGGGCGATGTGTGGTGCACTCCGGTGCCTGGGACTCCCGGCTCCACTGGCTGGAGGGGGCGATGCGTTTCGCTCTATGGTGCCTGAGACTCCGGGGGGAAGGACTCTCCAATTCAAGTGTTCCATGTGGGCCTCTATATCAGGCTGCTGTGATAGCCCAGGAGCTCGAAGCTACGGCCGGGTCCTTCACCTGGATGGACTCGGTGTCCACTTGTGATGCTGAAGTTGAAGCTGGGGCCCCGGGGTAGTCGGCTTTTTACTCGTGCCGCACCTCGCACAAGGTTGTCCCGTGATGCTTCCGCCTGGGTGCTCACATGGAAGTGGCCAGGGATCCCTTCGATCAGGGTAAGCGGCGCTCCCAGCCCCCTCAAGCATCCACCCCGGGGGGGTCCCGCCTGCTGGCACACTCACTGCCGGGCGCTCCTCAACGTCCGCTTCGGTGCGTGCGATCCACTTTATTGCGCGCTGCCTCATCATCTCTTCGTTGGGGACCACGGCAGTGAAACACACAGGGCCGTTTTGCGGGACAGGCCCACTCCTCTCCTCCCGACTCCGGGGCCTGACTCTGCTCCGGGCTCAGTCTTTGTGGGTCGGCCGCACTGAAACTGCCCCCTGCAGTGGCCCCAAGCGGCGGCCCTCACCTCAGTCTGGGCCAGTCGTGCACTCGGGCCGGTCATCCAGACTATCCATCAGGTTCTGGTGAACTATTGTGACTTCTGCTGTGCTGTCCAGCATAGTCACTGCCCACTCCTCACTCAGAAGCAGTGTCCTCAATATCCGCGGCATGAGCATTGTGAGTCCTTCTTTGGTTTCATTTGCTCCTCCCATCTGCGCTCTGACCGTCCTCCTGTCTCCAAACATTTGTCAGATGACTCCTGAAAGGAATGAGATGAACGTGAATCAGTGTCCTGATACCTATCAGGTGGCCTGATATTATCATGGTTACACAGACCATAATGTTTCTCAGTGGCATCTTATGAGGGAGACCCACCCCCGTGATTTAGTTTTGTCTTTGTTATTCTTATTATCCCACTTCTTCTTTGTGGAGTTTCGGA
Organism: Lissotriton helveticus; assembly: GCF_964261635.1. NCBI lineage: Eukaryota > Metazoa > Chordata > Amphibia > Caudata > Salamandridae > Lissotriton > Lissotriton helveticus. The sequence continues at coordinate 1,591,722,258 of NC_136067.1, read as the reverse complement.
TGATTCCTTAAAGTTATCTTTTTCAGACTTACTCTTTAGTTGTGGTTGCCCAGGCCCAGCTCCCAAATGATCTCCTCCCAATGTAGCATAGGTTTCTTTGATAATTATAGGTCATTCACGCTCCTATTGCCCTAGAGTTAATCTCATAGGTGCTGGCATATAGCCAACACTGCTGCCTCCCCTTTTATGTTTCTTAACATAATGGTGGATTCTGAGGCAAAATTGCTGATGAGTTTCATCCTCAAATCCAGGGCAGGTGCTGCTCTGGATTTGGGAATCTGTTTAAGCATTACTGGTAAAACAGCTAATGAAGGGGTACCATGTGTTCTGGTATATACTGCAGAACAGACTGTACCCCGCTTGGTGCAGTCTTCCACTGGGTGAGCCTTCCCCATCGCAAACAAATTGTTAATATTCTGTGTTTTTCCTGCAGTCCCATTTGGGAAAAACTGCTTCAAGCTGACTTGTTTTTGTGCAATCCAAAACAGAATCTCCTCCCGTTTGGTGGCCACCTTTCCCATTACTGCATTTAGTGTTTGTGGGCTAGTGGCGTAGCATGGAGTTGGTAAGGGGGGCAGTCCACCCCAGGCGACATGAGTTTTTACCTGCGGCCGTCGTGGGGCGGCAAATGCAAGGAATGCTAGCAGGCCCGCTCTTTTCTGTGGCCATTGTGGGTTGGCAATCACAGGGTAAAGGTCTAGCTATGCCACTATTGTGGGCTGATGCTTGGTGTGGTCAATTGAGGCTGTGTAGCTTGAACAGTCCACGCAGGGTTAAGTGTCAATGTTCACATAACAAACTGTGTCAAAAACTTGTATATTGTTACTAACTGTTTGTATAGTCTATGCAATTTTACTGCTGACAGATTATCAGCATTAGGATGTGGTGTGTAGCTGGCTAAGACTGGCCATGTTTCTCGCTCATTACTCAGCAGACCTAGTCTAACATCTTCTGTTGTGTTTGGTATGGCGACATCAAACAAATTGCTGTGTTCTTGGTATGTTAAAGATAATTCTATTTCTTCATATGGTGTGTAGTTATTTTGAACTTCATCTTGTTTGTATTTGTGAAACAGCCCTATTGTGTTGTCTGCTGTTGGGAATATAACCTATGAATAGAACCCATGAATAGAACACCTCACTCCTATATGCTTTGTGAGTCTCAACCACGAAAGTAACATCTCCACCTGTAAGTGTGTGACCCTGTTGTAATACATTTTGAGTAACTGCATGTTTGCAGTTCTCAGCAATGTTAAGTGTGTCAGTGTTGTCGTCTCCTGACATAATGGATTACAGAGAGGGTAACACAATGTGAATTAATCCTTTACTGTGTTTAAGCTTAAACAACCTGCAGCGATTACATAGTAGTTTTCCTACTCAGCTGAGGATAGCCCCTACCACCACAGACATCTCTGGTTAGGAGGTTCTTAGGGGTCTCTAAGTATGCATGAGAGAACTACTTGGGTGATCCATTAATAAGAACCCAATCTACGTCGTTGGTGGCTCCATGTCACACAATTTCCCCTTCTCAGTAGGAACTGTTTGTTTGTTAGACATTATAAACTTTGGGAGGGTGCCAGACTGATTCCGTCCACCCCTTCCGGATCTGTTGGCCTATAGTCCTGCTAGCTCACAGTGCCCTCATAAGTACCCTTAAACCTGCCAAGGTAATGAATGGTTTGGGCAACCTCCAAACATGACAACTCTGATCCCCAAGGAATCATGGTAACAGACCTAGAACCCTTTTGTTCAGTCGCTAGTGTTCTCTCAGTGAGATATAAAAGAAATACACAAAGAAGCGTTTTCAATATTTGTTAAACCATCACAATGCTTGTATAGAATAAATGACAGTGAAAAGAATGACCAATTCCATCACTGCGCTAAAACAGTGAATATTTGCTGGCATATAAGTATTGTGAATCGTGTACTCCTACTTCTGCATTTCCTAACCTAGGAGCTTAGAGCGGTTGTTCTGCCAAGAATACTCTTCTGGATGATCTAAATCCCCATTACCTGAAGGCACGGTATGTAGGTCCCCTTCTTGGTCACAGTTTGGATACACCTCCTCACGGAGGGTAAACAAGAATCAGCTATGCTGAAACGCCGACGATAGCGATGACCTCACAATGACATCAGAGTGCGCTTCTCATTAGAGTACAGAAATGCTCATGTTTTTATGAAAACAGCATCCATTCTTCTGTGTTGAGGCTTCAGCCGAGCTGACATTGTTTATTGTCTCTGTGATAGCGCAGATGCCTTATGCATGAATAGTAAATAGCTACATGTGCACAATGTATGTTCAGGCCTTGTACCATGTTTAAGGTGATGTGATAGTGTACTTATGAAGTGGAATTGTAAGCACTGTGCATTCATAGAAACTAATCCTGCACTGTCACGTAAGCAAATGTGTGTCAAAAAGTCTGCGTGTGGAAAAAGAAGGCAATTTAAGAAACCAGTACATGTAAAATAGCTGTGTTCCTTTCCGGACTTAACCTAGCCACATGACAATATATAAAATAACTTGATGAAATGATATGGAGCCGATATCTTCCTTAGTTCTATTTTTTTTTTGTAATGCCCTCTCCTTTTGTATACTGTGGAATATAAATTTCTACCACAGAATCAGCAGTTTTAGTCATATATTCTGTTTTTCTAATATCTATTAACAACATCCTCTGGATGGATTTCATGGCATACATGTCCCTAACTCTGTCTGCATGGCTGTGGGGTCGACAGATATAGGGACGTCTTCTTGCAGAAGTTTTGAAGGGACTTTCATCAGAAACGGCTACAAAGAGAAATATTATTTTGTGAGTTTCTGCCTACGTTCCAAGTGCTATGATTGTTGCAATGTATAGCTTTTAAAAAAATTATTTGTTAATGTTTTGCATATAATCATTGCAGCACTATGCCGTATTATTCAATCCTGTCATATAGCAAACTAAGAACAAAACAGAAAGGTGCGCTTGTCACTAAGCCTTCAACTTCATTTTGCTGTACACTTTTCGCAGCCATGGTCAATATGATCATCGGTCAATGAACAGTTGAGCATGACTATAAACGGTAAGCTTATTTGGTGTCAAATCGTCATGGGGTTATAGGTTGTTTGTCAGGTGCTATGGTGGAATGGGTATTGATGTATTGTATCATAATGTAGCAGGTGTGTAGTGCTTCCTACCTCTATGTGTGGTGCTGAAGCGCTTTCCCACACGGTTAGCAAGGTACATTGTGTAGGGTGTGTGATTGGGAGGGTGTTGTTATTTTGTTTTGAGCCTTTATGGGATGTGGTGTGTAATGACCATCGAGGCATAATTATCATGTTATGGGACGTGCACCTGGCATTGTGATAGGTGAGGGTATGGGAGAGACAAACGTGCCATATGTAAGTGTAATACGAACTAACCTGCTTGTCTCAGGCTAACCTCACTGATTCTCGCACACCTGCCTACATCCATCTGCCCTTTCACTCTGCAAAGACATACCCCATAATCTGCCTTTATCAGCATTAGAATATGTAAGTACGCTGAGTAATGGGAGCGAGGAAAGCTCAAACTACACCCTACCACTTTAAGGCTGGTCACAATATCTCGGTTTAGCCTTCTGATTACTGGGTGCTTGGCCCCATCCCGTTGACCCTTCCCATTGCAAAGAAATTACCTGCAATCTGCTTTAATTGCATTGGAAGATGAACATGTAAGCTGAGCCATGCCAGATGGGAAAAATTCAACTACCCCAAACAACATTAAGGCTAGCCAGAATGTCTGTTTAGCTTGGTCCCATCTTTATAATTCTTCCCACTGCGCTGATTTGAACCACAATCTAACTTTACAGAAAGTAAGCAGAGCCCAGCCGGTCAGGAAAGTGGACACGCGCTTTCAGGATGGTTGCTGTGTCTCAGGCTTGCCTGACTAGTTCCTGGGCAATTCTTTCCACCCTGCTGAACAAAACATTGCAGCGATAACGTCCACCACCTGCCATTGTTAGCATTTGACGTGAGGTACATTGAGCCCTGGCTACTAGTAACTTTGCACACCCATAACTTTGACCAGCAATATCTTGGTGGTTGGTGCATCGGTTGGTGCCTCATCAGGACTTAGCTGCTCAAGTCTTCTAATTAGCAGAAGAGCCTTTGCTTACCTGTATTAGTGTATTGTATTGTATTGAGTTGTATAACAGCATTCGTATTGCACGCATGACCTCTGTTTGTGCAGAGTATATAATCAAGGGAAAGGGGGATTAGCGTCTATTCTATTCCAGTTTCATTCTGCATGAGTTTTGTTACTGGGTTACAGACGTCATCACTTTGAGACCATCCTTCTCTTAGTCTAAACCTGTGTGCCTGATGTTCTAACTCGGCCTGTCTCCCCCATACTCATTTTGCGTAATTGTGGTATTCAATCCTCAGTAATTCCCACCCCGTTCTCAATACTCTCCATCCAACACCTCATCCAATAGCGAAGCTATTGCCCGTTTGCACAACTCGTCTTCTGTTCACTGTGCAGTGCAAAATGTTAACTTTTTGCAAATTTCTGAATTGAATGGCGTGTAATACAACTTCCACAACATTGCAAAGAAATGCGGGCAACATTTTCGCACAGTGCGGGAAAAGTTCAAGTGCGCGCAAATCGGACGGCTCCTGACCGTCTGATGCACACGCCACGCGTCCGACACAGCCAAAGGGTTAAGCAGTTACAGAGCTAAGTTGTTGAATTGGTTGTCCACTCTTTTCAACACTGGGTGTGGGAAAAGACCCTCCAAGCCCTGTTCTTGTGCGCAAAGATTTGTTCTCAGGGGCTCAGCCAAATGGTCAGTAACGTCCCTCCAGTATTCGATTAAAGGAAAACATTCCCATACCATGTGAAAACCCCAAAATGTCCATGCAAACAACTGCAGCATTTCAAGGTGTTAAATGCACAGATTGTGTTAATCCTCTTTGGATTCAGATACATTTGGTGCAAATAGTTAAATTGGACATAGAAACAAGATTTACAGTTAGAATAACCTAGGATCTTCTCCCGCTCTCCATTGTCCAGTTCCCTTCCCAAAGCAGGTTCTCACTTAACCACCTGACTCCTACTGCTTTTTCACCTTGACTGAGCCCTTTTTAGGTTTTGGCTACCGTCGCACTGCGTAAGCAGTGGGCGGAGCCGAAATCTTATGTCTGTAATATGGGGGCCTGAACACGGCCCTCTCCTCCATTGGCTGGCCTCGTAAATGCTGGCCAGCCATTGGAGGAGAGGAGCGTCACTCAGTTCAGGGCCCGCCTTGACGCGATTCGGGGGCGTTTCTGGGTCTTTTTTTAAGTCCCGCCCTCTCCTCTTCCCATTGGCTGGAATTTTACCTTCCAGCCAATGGGAAGGGGAGAGGGCGAAAAACACACCCCCCGAATCTCAAATTTACCTAAATCGCCTCTCCGTAGCCATCTGTGTGTCTGCGTTAAGTACCGATTTGTTTGTACAGCGCTTAGGTGAAAGCGCTTCATGGAAATGTTGCGATAGATGATTAAAACGGAACCGTTTATGACAAAGGTCCCGACTTTTAGAAAACATGATGTGGCACAATGAAAAGTGAACGAGGAAAGACATTTCGACGAGGTGTCGGGTAACAAAAAGCGAATGTGCAGGTGTTTTGTCTTCGCCCCACTGTTGTGGTTTTGTATAGCTCCTCTTGCGATCCATGTAGGCGCTTGGCTTTAACCCTCGAAGCAGGCTCTAAGTATAGCCACGACCTCGGGCCCCTGCCCCGGCCCGACACTGCCTTTCATCACCTCATCTTTTTAAATGAAATCTAATGTAATCAGCGCCCTTGCACGTGCCGTGCAAGCAAATGTGAATACACATTCAGCAAAGCGCCTAGGGGAAGGACTTTTAGGGGCTTATGTACAAGCTCCTGGCCCTTGCATCGCCGCTGCGTCAAAGTGGCGTACAGGCACCGCAGGGGGTGGGGGGGTTGTAAATAGCCCCTTAATGTCCAGATTCTATAGATGTAAAAACCCGCCACTTTCCGTTCACTGGTCACGCCTGCGATATTGGGAGGGGGGGGGGGGAGCAGTTGAGGGTCTACTGCTGACACCCGCATGGTGATCACGAACCCAAACGAGCATTTAACGGCTAATTCTTCCTAATGACACCTGTTTAAGCACCCTCGCGCCCAGCCTATAGGCATCTCAACATGTGCTCGTGACCAGGTCATTAGCGCATAGAAACCCCAGAGTGGTGGAACAGACACATCATAAGTGGCCATCCTGCAAAACGGCGCCAGGCAGCCCCAACCCCCATCATGGGCCAGAGGGGGCGTGTTTGTGTGCGTGGTGGTGGGGGACATTCTCGCCAACAAAAGCAATTAATATCAAGGTAAGAAGGATTAATTTAGAAAGTATTTTCATAAATATGGATTTTCACTCCGTACTCTGCTTTCATATTTTATGAGATTTCGCTCCCAATGTTACAAACAATTCGAATAAAATGAAGCACATAAAAATGGCAGAGTGCACGTTAGCAGACGCATCTTTTGCGTCCCCGGGGGTCGGGGGGGGGGGAGAATTGGCGTTTACTAACGTTATTCGAACAAAGTGTCTTCCCAGCCATATTTAATATGTACCACAAGAAATACAACAAACAGCAGCCAATGTCGGATGCTTTCGGAGCTATAACAGCATATATACCTGGAAAATACTTTTATTATTTCACATTTATACTGACACAAAAACAATTTCAATTGACAAATACATACAGCGCTCGTCTCTGAGGAAGAAAATGTGCTCAAGTAGCAACAATGTCATCGATAAACCGGGAGATCGGAGTCCTAATCCCGGTTTCCACACGCCAGGTGTGATCCTGGGCACATACTTTTTTTTCTGTTTGCCTTGGTCCCCATATTTGTCACACTTTGAAGCGCTAAGAAGTAGTTACCCCTCCTCTCAGGCCTCCAGGCACACATTCCGCGCTCATACCTTGGGGTCTCACCTGTATATGTTCCCGGTCCTGGTATGAAGGTGGTCTGCAGGTGGGTGCCCCGGGGCACAGGTGGTCGGTCTGCAGGGCTGGGGGCGGGAGCCGGCTCTGGCCCATGGGGGCTTGTCAATGAGCGCTGGGGAGATCCGGGCGGGGGTGGGGTGTGCTTTGAGGCTGTCTCCTGGAAAAGGTCTCCGGCCGCTGCTGCCTCCTCTCGTCTCTCTGATGCTCTGAGGACAGGCGCCTGTCAAGGCTCCCGCACCTGTGCTCTCTGCACCTCACCTCACTCGCCTCAGGCACAAATAACTAGCATGCGGCGCTCTTGCCCCCTGTGTTTCTCCCGCTCTTGCCCCCTGTGTTGCTCCCGCTCTTGCCCCCTGTGTTGCTCCCGCTCTTGCCCCGTGTTGCTCCCGCTCTTGCCCCCTGTGTTGCCCCCGCTCTTGCCCCGTGTTGCCCCCTGTGTTGTGTTGCCCCCGTGTTGTGTTGCCCCCGTGTTGTGTTGCCCCCATGTTGTGTTGCCCCTGTGTTGTGTTGCCCCCTGTGTTGTGTTGCCCCCTGTGTTGTGTTGCCCCCTGTGTTGTGTTGCCCCCTGTGTTGTGTTGCTCCCGCTCTTGCCCCCTGTGTTGTGTTGCTCTCGCTCTTGCCCCCTGTGTTGCCCCCTGTGTTGTGTTGCCCCCCGCTCTTGCCCCCTGTGTTGTCTGGCTGCCGCTCTTGCCCCCTGTGTTGTCTGGCTGCCGCTCTTGCCCCCTGTGTTGCTATTCATATTCCCACACCCTCCATGCTGCTTCTGCCCTACCCGCCTTCGGTGTTCCTTCCGCGAACCCGGAATTCTATGTTGCTTTCCATGCCATAGTTTTTACTTCCCACTGCCTTTCCGTATTGCTGTCCCCCCATCTTTGTGTTGCTTCCCCTGGCCCAGTCTAGAAAGAAAAAAAAAACAGTAATGCAATAGGTCTCGCCGTTCATTAAGTTAAAGCCATTTGCTTTGCTATACAATACCATTAGCAAAGCAAATGGCTTTAACTTAATCAAAGGCGAGACCTATTGCATTTTCAATGCAATGGTTTCGCCTTTGGAAAATTTAGAGCTATTGGCATTGTAAATGTCAAAATTTGAATTTATGTGTTTGTTTTGAGAATAGCAAAATAGATGGCATTGTCATTTACATTGCCATTAGCTCTAACTTTTCCAAAGGCGAAACCATTGCATTGAAAATGCTTGTTTTTATTATTGGGGTCGGACGGGTTTAAACCTTTTTACCACAAACGATATCCATGCTAAATATGCATCCTTTTTTCCAAGATCCTGGGTATTCTAGAAGTTCTCAGGGTTTGTAGATTCCCCAGGAGGGAACTGAGAAAATATCCAAAATGTAGCTATCTTTTAAGATTTTTTGGAAAAATGGGAAAAACTGCTGTGAAAGAAAGTATTTTATCTTCTAAACATTGCATCAAGGAATGGATTCCTGTGCGAGGGTCATCATTTTCCTAGTATTTAGAAACAAGCAGAGTTATAGAAAAAATATTTTTTTACCACAGTTTTTACATTTTTCTAAGAGGTCGTCCATTTTATCTAATATTTGTGGTTTCAACCTATTCGGAGTTTGCAGTGGAAAAAGGTGTGAAATCTATGGCTGATCCCAGAAAGCTATCCATTTTGAGAAGTAGATACATTTCTGAATTCAGTAAGATGCCATTTTTGTAGATCCTTGAAAGGGTTCTCAAGGAAAATAATTGTTGAAATAAAACATAATAAAATAAATAGAAACAATAGCAATTGGTGATGTTTCGAACTGATTTTTGTCACAATGGCCAATTTACAAAATGAATATACTTTGTACATCTGTTGGACTCTTCCAATCACAAGGATATATTGGGTTTGTAGGTTTTTCAAAAGCATGTAATACCCAGATCCAAAAACAGAGCCACAACTTCTAAAGATTGTTCATTGTGTACAGACCATTTATCAATTCATATGGTAAAATCTGATGAATGAAAATGGGTATAAAGAAAACATATGTATTTTTGAAATGTAGCAAAGATACAGAGTTAATGAACAGTGGATTATTTATCACTTATGAATTTGGGGTTATCTATACTATCATGTGATTCAGATGGCATTTTGCAATATGTGTGTTTCTTGCACACTGACTTACATTTGGAAGCCAAAAATACAGAGAAATCCAATTGGTCATTACACATGTTATACTATTCTGTGCTTCCACATGTCTCCAGATAGAAACAGTGCCCCAGTTATGTGGCTAGGCCTAGGGCCCATGACACAAAAGACCTGTAAATACACTCTGGTGACATCTCATTTCACAATGTGCGTAGCTGTGGAATTTGGTCCCATGCTCAGACATCACCCAGAGAAACCTACTAAACCTAAACATATATAAATACTAGACACCCATGGAAGTCTGTGGTGGAATGCCTCATGTGGATTCCATGATGTTTCATTACCCATAAAGCCTTGAAAAACTTGAACTTTGGCTAAAATCAAACATTTTCCTCATATTTCTGTGAGAGAAAGTTCAGCAGTGTGGGTGGAGCCAGCGCCCGTGGCAGGAAAGGCCCCAAAACGCAACATGGATAGATCAACTTTTTCTACTTAAAGCCGATCCTTTTGTTGTAATGTGGATAGTGAGGATATTGAACCTGGGCTCGACAGTCACCCAGGGACTCCTGCCAAGCCCAGGCATTTAGAAAAATTAAACATGCAGGTGAATACAGGGTTGGTCTGGCTTGCGTGGATAGGTCCGTATGTCAGAGTGTGCCACATCCACATCTGTTTTTGTGGAAAAGGAAAACTCTGGTGTCTAGTGGGCTTTCTACTCCTGCAGCCCCCACCACCGTAGAGGGCAGATTGGGTGCAAAACCCCAATTATCACCTCTGGGTGCAGAAAGGCTGTATTTCCCTCTTTTGGGTTGGGACATGGCCCGATGCCAGGTTGGCTTAAAAGTGGTCAGGTTCCTCTCAGGCAACCTGAACTCAAGCATACACTGCCTTCCTTCTGGTTAAATGCTGACACAATTTTCCAATTGTCTGTACATTAATAAATCGCTTATCAATCAGATTATTCTTTCTTCTTATGCATTTATTCTACATTGCATGCTTTGTTTGAAACACATTTTATATTCTTCTGTTTAAACTTATAGTAATTTATCATAACATTTTAAAACATAATGCTTTATATGCAGCGATGGAGGATTTTACATTCAGCCCAATGCATTTCGGGACTGTGGGTCCCTTTGTCAGGGGCGAGCCTGTTGAAATAAATGCACTAAATTAATATGTTGAGCTTATCGCGGTACAATTCTAGAACCATCATTACAAATAAAAAACTTAATTGCATTTTGTCAATCATTTTCCTTGTATCAAATACTTTTTTCAGAATATCAAATTCTTCTGTAGTTTTACATTCATATGTATATAGTGAAATTTAGAGCTATTTACATGTCAGAAGTCGTTGCCAAAAATGAAACTTGGTTCTATTATCCTTGTGTAAAATTTAAATGAAGCCTCAGTGGTAATGCATCTTTCAATTCTTGGTACGTTCCTTCCCTTAAGAAATCTTTTCCTTGTATGCTAAATCCTAGGCATCACCTGTGTTATGTATATAAAAACTAATTAAGATATTCGCTTAACTTAGGAACCTGACCACTTTTAGGTTATAGTACGTGCCAGGCAAGCATAAGCAAACATAGCACGCCATAAAATTGAAAACTAACAAAACTAGGAGAAAAGTCCAATAGGTGTACACATATCCACACTTTCATAAGTAATACCTATGCCAGGTTGGGACCCCCCCCCACCTTTTTCGTTTTAATTTCAATTCCCTTGTGGTCAGTGGGCTCAGTGGGCTTTCTATCCCCCTGGGTGTGGGGAGCAGATTGTTGGCAAACCCCCAAGCTGCCTCCCAGGGGGTCGGAAAATCTGTTGTCTCCCTTTGGGGTGGGAGCATGGTACGCTTCAAGTGTGGGTCACTCTTATCCCTTTCTTTTTGAAAAAATAAATCCCTGAAGTCTAACATCCCCAATCTGGCTCCCAGAGGGAAGAAAGACTGAAGTTCCTTCTTTTGGGCCTGGCAAAGGGCCATGCCGGGTCGGCCAGCCCCAATCCCTTTTCAAATGAAATTCCCTACAGGCTACTGTGATTTCTACCCTCCTCTGGGGTAAGGGGCTCATTGGGCGTAAACACTACCATCTATACAGTTCAGACAGAAGGACTAATTGTGCTCATGGGGGAGCAAAGGCCCATGGTCAGGGAAGGCTTTTTCACGTCAAAAATGAATCTCTGGTGTGAATCTCTGGTTGGTAACCACCCTCCTCAGGTGATCCCCAAGCAGGTATTCCACTAAGGAGAGCTACCAATGGAAAGTGGAGATTCTCCCCTTTCTAACAATAAATTCCCCAGTGAAATTGGTGTTCAGGTTGATGAGATATACCTGAGCATTGATGCAATTTCACTTCCGCTCTGAGGTTCATGACGTTAGTGCGCCAGGCAGGCTGATTGTATTAAATAAAACAGCCTCAGGCTGCAGGGAAAGCTCGTCTCTAGCAGGCCAACCTCAAATAGAAAAAAAGGAACGCCTCAGGCTCCAGCACCAGAGGGATCGCCTGCCCTAGGTAATTTGGTGTGACTTCAGCGTCAATATCGCCCAGCTGTGAGTGCTCTTGACATGGAGTTCACATCAATAGCTCTAAATGGATTAAGGTTTAAGTTAGTTATGATTCCTAGTGATAAACAGCAAATAAAGAACCATGTCATTTGTTCCCCCCATCTACAGTAAGCTTTAATTGTCTTCCTTTGTGCATTTGAGGTACAGCGTCTCTGATATCCATCTCTTTTGCATAACATGAGCGAGAGTGCTACAAAAGCTAAAACTGTTCAGTCAGAAATATCAGTTCACTCATTGAGTTGATAGCCACCTAAAGTCTTTAAGCCTATTTCCATCCACTCTTTCATTTGTCGGGCTGTAAAGTATTCCAGAGATCTTGGTAGCCCACAAGTAAGGTTGTGGCATGTATCTGAGTCAATTGGGTCTTTTGTATACACTTTTTTCTGTATTTCACTTCTGTCTGCAACAGTCTGGAACAGTTCTCATTGTAATTCGGCATCCCATGAATAGGCTGAGCTGGACACCCTCTTCTGTATTTGGTTGGATTAAGTCAGTCTCATGTAGGTGATGCAGCGTAAAGGGGATTTTCCACAATTTACCATCAGGAGCCATTTTTAACACTTACCGGCCCATTCCACTGTGTGATTTAAAACATGATAGATACAGACATTGTTTACTTCACATGCGTTACATCGCATGCCATTACAACGTGGTTGTTACAACGATCATGTTGTTACATCACATACGATTACATCGCAAGTCTTTCCATCGACTTGCTGTAGGGGGCAGAATCCAACACGTTCCTGGCTGTTACACAAACTGGAGTAGGAATAGTAAATTATACTATTCCTAAATCCAGCGTGCCCCCTACAGCAAGTCGTTGTAATGACTTGCGATGTAATCGTATGCGATGTAACAATGCGGTCGTAGTAATGACTGTGTTGTCATGGCATGCGATTTAACGAGTGCGTTATAATGACATATATTCTTGATTTTCACACAACTTTTGTTAATAATCCACACAATGAGAAGTTTGATCCTAGTAGGTTTTATTTTGCAAAAACCCCTGCTCCATCATAGGTCAACTTCCCCCCAAACCATTGTACAATCCACTGAGGCTGAGCTGCCAAAACATACAGCTCAAAATTGGGTGCATCCAGTCTTCCTTGCACTACTAAGAGTTTTAATTCACTAAGTGGGATTATACACTTACTTATCCAATCTCAAATCAGATCTACTAGAAAGAGTACAAATCTTTGAAAAGACTTACATACCTACAACTCTAGACATACGCAACAGTACAATAATCTTGGAAGCATCGCAATTTTGGCTAATGCAATTGTGCATGTGGGTAGTGTTTTCCAGATGTTTTGTGCGGTTGTATTTTGGCACAGGCATTTACCAAGTATGCATTAACAACGCGGTCCTAACCACAAATGCATCTTTAGAACGCATTCCTTTACCACGCAAGTCATTACAATGACTTGTCTTAGGGAAAGCGTTGTACTTCGAATAGTATAATTTACTACTCCAACTCCAACCTGCGCAACAGTAGGGAAAGTGCTGGACTTAAATTCCAACATCAGTTAAACAACGCTTTCCTTCAGGCAAGTCATTCTAACGACTTGGGTGGTAAAGTAATGTTTGTAAAGACGCATTTGTGGTCAGACTGTAGTGTAGTTCCGATAGACCCAATAGGCTGTGCGCATTGGAATAATATATCCTATAGATTTGACGTAGGACTGAGGTCTAGTAGGTCTCTATCGAATATACTAGACTTAATTGTGAGTGCCAGCTAGCTCAGAGGTCACTAGAAACTTTCTCGAATTCACAAGAAGGGATTTGTTTCTGACAACCGCTTAAAACATGCCTACTTTGTTTCTCAAATGTATCTCTAGAGTCGCGGAAACAATAGATAGTTATTTCACTCAATCAATCGTGCATGCTTCGTTTCACCAGAGATGCAGAGAAAATAGAGAGACGGGCGTTTTCAATAAAAGGTATTTATTGAACAGTCTTCTTTCTCAAGCATAAGAAATGAACTGCTGCAATCGTAATACTTGTTGTAAAGTACTAAGCGTACAGTACGAAGAGTATTATAAAATAATACTGTAAAAGCATGATATGGTTTCTAAGCCATATAATATATAAAATACATACATCAATAAATAAAGACTAAAAGTACTCAACTGGTGTTTCTAAAATACACCTACCCCAGTGTACCTAACCTGAGTCTAGTACGAGAGAAGAAGTAAGTGAGGTGTAGCTTAGTTTTTAGTATTCTTTGCCAATAATCTAATCCAAGAATTCTCCTAGAGTCTAATCAGCTCCGTATCTTGGTTTTTAGGGTCTGGTATCTCTCTCTCAGGTCTCGATTTCCCAGCAACCCGCAAGGGTAGCCTGGAAACACTGGAGCTGGATTTCTCGGCAGGAGAAAAGACAGCGTCTCTCAGTGCGTCAGCTGGAGGGTCGGCTTCCTTCGGCACCGTGTGTTTGTTTGGACAAGTGTGGGCATATTTATACCTTGAAGGTGCCGAGTTTGACGTAAGATTGGACATAATAATGTCATTAGAGACTTAATTCTCTGAAAACTCCATGAGTTCTTGGATAAATCAATATTCATGCAGTGGGAGGTCCCTGACTGCTGAAGGCGGGTTTTTCCAAGAAATCGTTGTAGATTTTCGGAACTAGTGGAAGTAGCCAAGCCATATTAGGACTACTTGAGTTATGTCTTAATATGGTTATGATTTCAATGCCTATATAAGGATACGGTATCTTTATACCTATATAAGGGCATGAATTGGGAAAATTACACTAGGGTCCTAAAACACTATACAACACCCACTCCACGTATTACGTCTAATATTACTAAACCTATGAGCATAAAAAACATAACTGAAGCATGTGTTCATAATCCCACCTAAAATACATGAAATGCATTAAACATGGTTATTCACATACATGAGTATTTATCTAGGCCGTTTTTTACTAACCATAGCTACCTTTAAAAAATGAAATGACATTTATGAAATGGCTTCTAAATTTACAGAAGAAAAAAAAAATCGAGACCATTCCATAGCATAAAATATAAACTGTTATCGTTTACATGGGAGAATGCCAAATATTGTCTATGTGAAGCAGCAAAAATGAATTTCTTGTTCTCCAAGAATAATTCTACTTTAAGCAAATTACTTTGTGCCAAGCGAAAAAAGTTCTATTCTGAGAAGGAGAGTAGAGAATTTTTTTTTTCGGATGTAGATTGTAGAAACACAGAGTTCCCAAGTTAGAGGGCTTGTTTTGAAAAACCCAAAGGCCAAATTTCAGGTTCATGGAACGCCGTGTGCAATTTTCTAAAGTTATTCTCGGTGTCGGGAGAAAACATCAAATCATCTAAGCTGGCAAAGAAACCGTCTACCACAGTTGGTGAAAGTGGAACTACTTCATCAAGTAGATAAAATGTGAATAGATGTGAAGCATCGCCGTCAGCGTCATCCGCATTAGCAATGTTCCCTCTAGATGGTACCCGTGTGCCTGTTATTCCACGTACCTCACCAATAGCTGGATTCGCTGGTGAGATCTCAATGAATGCCGTCATCAGGATTGGCAGCCGTTGGGGGCAACACGATGTATGAGTCGTTACGGGACCCAGCAAAGTGTCAACATCCGATGGCAGTGGAAGTGTAAGACAAATGTCTAACACGCATTTTTCTCCACAAAGCAGGCATCGTAGAACAGGTAAGATGCAATCTTGCCAGATTGGTCTGAATGAAAGGAACCAAGTGGTATTCTGATCTCTTAAACGAGCCAAGCCAAGAATCTGTGTAATTCTGTCACGATACCGCATGGCCAGGAGAGCCTGTTCCATTGTAGTCTGGGTATCGTCAGTGACTGGATTTGCCATTTCAGAGTAGAAGGAACAAAAATAGAATTTCTGCTACAAGTCCCAAAATGAGAGGCAGACCACCAAACACAGAGTACACGAAATTTGGAAAAATGCAGAGGACTGTTTCGAATAGTGTTAACAGTCCCGGAAAAATTGTCTTAAATACATGTGCGAAGCCACTGGTATCAGACATGTTTATAATTTGACCTAACATTTCTGCTAAATGTACTGGGCAATGTGTTGATAATAATGCATGTATCTCTGCAGAAGTCTTTGCAACTTTCAGATCATAAGTTTCTCTAGACCAGGTCAGTGGCACAGTTTTTTGCAAAAGAATGGCTTTCATTCTACTTAAAGTATCAATTCATATAGAAGAGATATTCAGTGAAGGCCATAATGCCATCTCCCCGTCTTTCTTGCTTTTTGGATAGAATACTTGCATACAACAAGTGACCCTGGCCGACACACTAACTAGATAGGCTTTTCCTGGCAACATACCACAACAGCCGTGATCATTGAGCATAACATAGCTACCATTGGAAAGCTGCCTGAAAATCAGGTCTATCACTACTGCTGGACTACCGTGCATGTGGCAAGAAAGGTTATTTAAAGAACCTTCACAGGCTCCATGTAAATTAATACCTTCACATAAAAGTGTACCGCTTGGCGAGTTTAAAAAAAAATTTGTACTAATAAATACCTCCTTTCCCCCACTCCAACATTTGTGTGTGTATGGTAAATTCCAGGTTGACTTAATTTATCCTTTACCCAACATTTTATACAGGCCTGCTGGTATATGCCGTAGACAATACTAAAATTGAAAAATCGTCACTGGTATCGTGATGGTGCCATGTATTATCCATTCTACGACAGGCTTCTCAGAAACTGTTAATGGTAATCTTTCCAGTTTTTCAAGCTCAGCACCGTATAGTCTGCTCCTCTTTGTGCCAAAGAGATTTGTTTATCTGTAAGGTTAAAGACAGTAAACAATGAGGTGGTGTTGATTAGACGCCATGGAACGTAGCCTGAATGCAGATTTTTTAACGTCCATCCTAGCAGCATTATAGAACGTAGTTGAGACTGGCCATGTTGTAACATTATTACAAAGAACATTAGTCCCTATATGAAATTAATACACACAAAACAATAATCATAAACTTAATAAGTAATATGTCTTCTACCCATCCGGGCAGGATTTATTTGGCAATGAGTGCAAGATTAAGGTTTTTTGGAGGAATGTCAAGCGGGCACAGCCGTGACCCTTAACATACAAGACAGAAACAACAAAAAAGCGATGTGAACAAGGCAAGAAAATAAGCCTACGTACTCGTATTTCAGTAAAGCAGGCACAAAATATAAGAAAAACACTCCATTGCAATTTGTACATAAATGGTTCGCATATGGGGTTTTTTAAAAAGTCGACGACGTTTCGATGCCTATACTGGTGGAGGCATCATCATCAGGACAAAAGGTAACATTATTGTTGTCTTGAACAAAAGCATTATATGCCAGTGAGTTACATTTACTTTGACAAACATATTTACAGTTTGGGAGAAAAGAGAGATTTAGTAACTCCATGACCGTTTTGCTTCACAATCGCATTGTAATTTGTTAGAGTCATTGCGTCGACCTAAGTCACTGCGTCGTTTATTTCGATTTTAACTCATGCACCACTGGTTGAAAGCTTCACTTGAGAGCAGTTCACTTACTGTAAATAATAGGATCATTTATACATGCCTCTATTGACTTTATCTTAATTCTTGTGTTTCTCTCTCTTTTCTCCCAAACTGTAAATATGTTTGTCAAAGTAAATGTAACTCACTGGCATATAATGCTTTTGTTCAAGACAACAATAATGTTACCTTTTGTCCTGATGATGATGCCTCCACCAGTATAGGCATCGAAACGTCGTCGACTTTTTAAAAAACCCCATATGCGAACCATTTATGTACAAATTGCAATGGAGTGTTTTTCTTATATTTTGTACAAAAATGGTTGACTTGTCGCACAGCAATGTTTTATATTCAGTTCAACACGTAACAGTAGCTAGCTAATACAGGTAAATGAGGTTTGCAGCCCAGGTATCGTCTCTTGTCTAGGACGATCAGTTGAATAAACAAAAATAAGTGCCTCCAATATCTATCAGAGGCATCCCTTGGCGCTCCGCTCTCAAAACAGTTCAAATAGTTCAAAAATAAATCTCCAAGCAATGTTTTGATTCAATGTTCTTGTATTAAACAACTTAAGAAAGTACTTGAGGTTCATCAATATCCGTTCATATCAAATAATCAGTTCATTGAACGGTATCATCGTACACAAATCATAGTCCAATGCATTTCGGGCTGTGTGCCCTTCATCCGGGACATAGCTAGAAGCAAGACGAAATAAAATCTATAAATTTCCCACATCATATAATCACACTACATAGAGCATGATAACAAAAAATAACATCATCAATGTATTTGCAATACACGCTCAGTGCTCCCCTTTTCAGTGTATGCATGCAAAGAAATTAAAATAAGTCTCACGTGTTGTGCGTGAAATTCTATCGTCAAAACAATTTCCTGTAAAGAATCAAAAAATGAATCAAGACGCTATTACTTTGCATCATCATAACAAATAACATAATGTAAAACACAGTAGTTCGCTGTTTTAGCTTACTTGCAATACGCGGAACGCGTTTATGTGTTGTTCGTGGACGGGTTGTATCTCATATCTGGCGCGAAAAGAGTTCAAAGGCGTGTAAGCCAATCACGCTGAGTTAAGTATGGTCGAGTCTAAAATGTTATGTGTGACTCATTACGATACGTTACCTTCTTTTACCACGTGCTTAGTGACCCACCAATCAACGGTGAACGTGGATTATTTACAAGTATTGTAACGGAGGGCTATCTTACATGCGCTGTTGTGAAAAGAAAAAAATTAAATATAAATAATGAATGTGGATAGGGCGACCCTGGCAAGTTATCCAATATAACTAAACAGATTTTCAAAGGTAACACAAAAATTCAATGCGCTCATTAAGCCCATAGGGCTTGCTCGAGTTCAATAGGTAAATCCAATGATTTTCTCTTTGCAGAAGAAAACGATTATTGTCTCTGCCTTCGATTTTTTCTACAATTTCCAATACCACAAATTGTAGTTGTGAAATGTTGTGGTTGGCCTCTATAAAATGAGTAGCTACAGTAGACTTCAAATTTTTTGTACGGATACTTGACTTGTGTTCGTTCAGTCTCGTTTTGATCTTGCGTTCAGTCTTTCCGACGTATGACTTACCACATGGACACTTTAGCATGTAGATCAAATTCGAACTGTCACACGTTGCATTAACTTTGAGCTTGATTTTGTTTCCTTTCATGGGATGGGTTATGTGGTTGCCTCTTATAATACTATTGCAATTGCCACATTGTAGACAAGGACGTCGGAAAGACTGAACGCAAGATCAAAACGAGACTGAACAAACACAAGTCAAGTATCCGTACAAAAAATTTGAAGTCTACTGTAGCTACTCATTTTATAGAGGCCAACCACAACATTTCACAACTACAATTTGTGGTATTGGAAATTGTAGAAAAAATCGAAGGCAGAGACAATAATCGTTTTCTTCTGCAAAGAGAAAATCATTGGATTTACCTATTGAACTCGAGCAAGCCCTATGGGCTTAATGAGCGCATTGAATTTTTGTGTTACCTTTGAAAATCTGTTTAGTTATATTGGATAACTTGCCAGGGTCGCCCTATCCACATTCATTATTTATATTTAATTTTTTTCTTTTCACAACAGCGCATGTAAGATAGCCCTCCGTTACAATATTTGTAAACAATCCACGTTCACCGTTGATTGGTGGGTCACTAAGCACGTGGTAAAAGAAGGTAACGTATCGTAATGAGTCACACATAACATTGTAGACTCGACCATACTTAACTCAGCGTGATTGGCTTACACGCCTTTGAACTCTTTTCGCGCCAGATATGAGATACAACACGTCCACGAACAACACATAAACGCGTTCCGCGTATTGCAAGTAAGCTAAAACAGCGAACTACTGTGTTTTACATTATGTTATTTGTTATGATGATGCAATGTAATAGCGTCTTGATTCATTTTTTGATTCTTTACAGGAAATTGTTTTGACGATAGAATTTCACGCACAACACGTGAGACTTATTTTAATTTCTTTGCATGCATACACTGAAAAGGGGAGCACTGAGCGTGTATTGCAAATACATTGATGATGTTATTTTTTGTTATCATGCTCTGTGTAGTGTGATTATATGATGTGGGAAATTTATAGATTTTATTTCGTCTTGCTTCTAGCTATGTCCCGGATGAAGGGCACACAGCCCGAAATGCATTGGACTATGATTTGTGTACGATGATACCGTTCAATGAACTGATTATTTGATATGAACGGATATTGATGAACCTCAAGTACTTTCTTAAGTTGTTTAATACAAGAACATTGAATCAAAACATTGCTTGGAGATTTATTTTTGAACTATTTGAACTGGTTTGAGAGCGGAGCGCCAAGGGATGCCTCTGATAGATATTGGAGGCACTTATTTTTGTTTTTCTTATATTTTGTGCCTGCTTTACTGAAATACGAGTACGTAGGCTTATTTTCTTGCCTTGTTCACATCGCTTTTTTGTTGTTTCTGTCTTGTATGTTAAGGGTCACGGCTGTGCCCGCTTGACATTCCTCCAAAAAACCTTAATCTTGCACTCATTGCCAAATAAATCCTGCCTGGATGGGTAGAAGACATATTACTTATTAAGTTTATGATTATTGTTTTGTGTGTATTAATTTCATATAGGGACTAATGTTCTTTGTAATATGTAATGCCCAAGGTCCCTATAAATATACCTTAAGGGTTCCCTTGTTCTGTTAAAACATGTTGTAACATTAGCAAATCCTGTTCAATTATGTCAATGGTAGATGATACACTGCTGTCCAAAGAATAGATTCTGGAGGACAAAGTCGTTAACCCATTGTCCACTACAGAGAGGGCTTTCTCTAAATGAATATGATCAATTTCAAGTATTTTTTTTGCAGTTTCCATTTGTGTTATTTTCCAAGCTTCGTTGTACGCAGCGTATATACCGGCGTATATGAAACGTTTTTGACGTTGTTCTTTAAGTAAGGTCAAGTGTTGTTTAATTTCTTGAAGTGTGGATTTCTGTAGCCACTCAAGGCATAGTTTTCTTACACTGTATGTTGTTACTATCCCTGGATGTTGTCTCTGGGAATATCTTGGGTCTGGCCTATTCATTTTGAACCCTTCTATTTTGTTCATGAATCTATCTTGACAGTTATTTGTGTCTATGGGCCAGATTAACCATTTTTTCCAATTAGGATTAGTTCTATTGTGTTGTAAAATCTGTTTTATATCTACCTCCTCATCTGCAGTGTCATTACTGTCAGGTGGTAGTCTAGGTATGGACAATTTGTTTAAATCTTTTATCTTAGCTATGCCAAGACATGATGTTTGTTGAAAAGTGTCATTTAAAAATATCAATTGTTCTGAAATAATGCAGGCTCTGAGCAAGGCTTCTAAACCTTGCACCTGCCATTCTTTTGTGCCCCAGACAGTTTTTGTCTCAATGTTGTTGTTCCAAAAGTAAACCCTAATGTAGACAGCTGAGCATAAAAGTTCGCAAAATAAATTTGTTTAGTATTGGTCAACATGTTTTTCATTCCTTTCTTATTTATATATTTTTTAAAAAACGTTTCGGAATTTGTCACATTAAAACCTGTAAAGTATGGAAATTTCTCATAAAATGTTTTAGAGCTGCCTATTGGTAGTGTTGGACAATGTTCCCATTGATTGTAAGAAAAAACATTTCTAGGGTTTGCAGATTTGTGCAAATAATGCTGACCATAATGATTATAACAATACAGTTCTTCATAACTTGATGAACCTTCTAAGTGTTCATGTTTTTAAAAATTTTCTGACATTTCTAAGTCTGACATCATACTATTAACAGTTTCAAAGTCCCAATCATCAGAAAAAGTGCAGTGTGAGACAAAATCATTTAAAGAAACCTTAAACTGGTGTGGAATCTTCAACAATTCCACCGGCCATAAATGTCATAATCAGTTGTGTCCCATGCTATACCACCAGGTATAGGAACGGCTGTGATGTTCACTGATGACAGGTCTCTTCGCTAACGATGAGATGATTTGTGAGGTTGCAGGAGCAAGTTGATATTCTTACTTGCTGTGTCCTTGGTACTGTATTTTCCATCTATCATTTGCCCCAAACTGAAAACAAGAATGAGCCATAGCAGGAGAAAAACTACACCTAATCCAATCCAAAATTCAACCGATGGCGCGGGCGTGGCTTAGCCAGCGAGCATGGCGGTCGTGTAGAGCGCGAGCTCCGACCAGCCTTGTTGAAATCCTGAGGAAATATCCTGCCCTGGTCCGTGTAAACAGGTCCAGACGATCCGGATCGGTGCCTGTCCCCGAGGTCCTCCCCCGACGGCGAGTGGTGGTGTGGGGGCTGCTTCCAGCGTCCCGGGCGTCGCCGGTGATCGGAGTGCTCCGGTGCGGCCTACACAGCTGGGGCCTACACAGCCGGGGCCTCAATTTTGAAGTATCGGAGCGCCGGGAGCGCGGGCGGCGCTGACCCGTTGCGCCCCCAGGGTCCTGGTGCTCCCACGGGCTGATCATCCTGCGGTACGACGGCGGGAGGTGCTTGCCGAGCTGAGTCCAGCGAAGGCCCTGGTTGGGTGTCGCCGGACACGCACGGAGCTGTGGAGCATTTGGGTGGACGTGGAGCGACGGCGCCCGGCCACCGAGGGGCGCGCCTGGGCTGAAAAGAGACGCCACCGATACCCCAGGTCAGTGCTACCGCGAATGGGGCAGCGGAGGCCGGGGGCATTTACTCAGGGGTCTTGTCGGGCCCCGGTGTGACGCTGTTTGTGGCGCTGAGCCTGGACTGAGCTTGAGACCAGTGTCGCGGTGGGGTGTGTGCTGGAAGGTGCAGCGGGGCCCGCTCGACGCCGTTGGAGTCATTTGTGGGATGCCCCATACATCTTCCCCCCCCCCGGCCATTTCTGGGACGGGAGTCGGACGGTTGGCCGCCATATTTGAACCTGAGGCCCCGTGGCGGGATTGCGCCACACACCGAGAGCACTATGACGAGAGGCGGCGGTGGCCAGGGCAAGCAGGGGCCAATTGATAAATTCAGGGAGGCGGCCGGCGCAAAGGGAGCACCGGCGCAGGTACCGGACAATGCAGCACTCATGGCGGCGATCACACAATCCCGGGATGTCCTGGATGCCAAAATTGGGGCGGTGGGCTCGGATGTTATGCTTCTCCGACAGGATCTGCGGAATGCTGTGGAGCGCATTGCGGGCACAGAGACACGCATAACAGAGGTAGAGGATGACGTTTCCTCCCTCAAGAAGAGAGTCCTGGTCCTTGAGAGGACCCAGAAGGGCCTAGTCCAGAGAGCGGAGGAGGCGGAGGGAAGCGCACGGCGTAGTAACCTAAGGTTTATTGGCTTCCCGTAGGATTGTGAGAAAGGTAACGCAGAGAGCTTCTTGACACAATGGCTAGAGAGCTGGATTCCACCTGATGTCCTGTCCCGCTGCTTTGTGATCGAGAGGGCCCACCGGGCATTGACGCAAAAAGCACCAGCTGGCGCGCGCCCGCACCCCATGATCGCTAAACTTTTGAACTATGCCGACAGGGACACGGTGCTGAAACAGGCACGGCTAAAGGGCAAGCTCACATACGACAACGCCAATATCCTGATATTTCTGGACTACACCAAACATGTGCAACAACAACGCCAATCCTTCACTGCGGCTAAGGCCCGCCTCAGGGGTCTGCAGCTGCAGTACGCTTTGCTCTTTCCTGCGAGGTTGCGGGTGATATTTCAGTCCCGCACCTTCTTCTTCGACACCCCGGAGGAGGTCTTCCAATGGACAGACGAGACTGTGAAAATTAGGCCCACAGCGGCGAAGGGCGGGGAGTCCGACTCCTCTGCGAGTAATTCGGCCGGGGGAGGCCAGGAGGGTCGGCGTAGGCGCCGATCGCGCTCAGGCCGCAGATCGAAATCTAGATCATCCACGCGCCAAGTTGAGGAGGCGCCGGAAGTCCAGGAGGATGTGCTTTGACATTTGAGAGACCTGACTTGTGATTTGCTTGAATGCTTTATCTAAAGGGACCAGTCGCACTGCTGTCAAGGCTGGCGTCCCAAATGGTTTGGTTGGGAGGGAGCAACGGCCTAGTTCCATATGGGCCGCTGTGAGGGGTTCAGTTGGAGGGGGTGGTACTTGGCTCCCAGTTGGGGCCAGGATCATGCTCCGACCACGACAGGTGCTTCCGCGTTTGGGAGGTGCGGGGTGGTGGGTGAGCAGGGAGTAGTTGGGGGTTGGCTTCGAGGGGAGGGGAGAGGGTTTGCGCTGAACCTACTGCTTGCTGACTGTTTTCAGGTTTGCCAGGGCTGCCGGCGCAGGGCTGGTATGGGATACACTGTACACCAAAATGGTTTTTGATGGTGAGGGAGTGCGGTTAGGCCCGGGTGGGACACGGATCATGTGCTGGAATGTGCGGGGGATGCTAGACAAAGTGAAACGGGGGGCTGTGTTTACGTGGGCCAAAAGGAGGGGGACGGAAATACTCCTCCTGCAGGAAACACACCTGCTCGGCACCAAGGCACTGTGCCTTCAGAGAAATGGGTTCACACACGCATATCACTCAGGGTTCACGAGAGGATCACGGGGGGTAGCGGTCCTTATACACCGTAGGGTCCCCTTTACCCATAAGCGTACATGGACGGACTCACAGGGCAGATTTGTTTTTGTACATGGAGAGATTAGAGGAGACCCAGTCCTTATTGGTAGCGTGTACGCCCCGCCTCCGCTCCAATGGCCCCTGGTCGAGAAGTTGCTTTCCTTGTGGGTGGACATGCCAGATGCCCTGTCCGTAGTGGGAGGGGATTGGAACGATGTGGTGGACGTCACATGTGATAGATGGCGCAGCGCGGTTGGCGATTGTGGCGTGGCGGGAGGGGAGAGCCATACATCTCGGTTGCGGGCCCTGGTCACTGGTCTAGATTGGGTGGACATATGGAGACATAAACATGGCTCACGCAGGGAGTACACCTATTTTTCAGCAGCGCGAGACTCCTTCTCTAGGCTTGATTACATTTTCGTTCCAAGGGGAAAAGCGAATAGGATACTGTCTGCCGAAATCCTGCCAAGGGCATTATCTGACCATTCGCCGGTCTACGTTATACTTGATACTGGTTGTGCTCGGCAGCCCTTCCGGTGGCGTTTGTCGCCATGGCAGCTGTTGCAGGAGTCCTACCGGACTCATATGACCTGTGAACTTGCCCATTTCCTGTCTGCGAATGTGGGCACGGTGGACTCCTCCGCGACACTCTGGGAGGCGATGAAGCCCACGCTGCACACCGTTGACATCTCGTGGTGCGCTGCCGCGCGTAAGGAGAGGCGTATAGATCTAGTGCGGCGAGAGGCTGATATAGAGGCGCTGGAACGCAGGGGCAGAGAGGAGGCAGGGGGGCCGGCCAGGAGACAGCTGGCTCTGGCACAGCGACAATACTCTGCAGTGCTTATGGACGAGGCCAGGCAGGCATGGCTGGCTACGCGTAGTCGTATATATCAATGGGGCGATAAGTCCAGCAAGATGCTGCATCGTCTGTGCCAGGGCGTCATGCACGCCCAACCCCTTCCCCGGATAGTAGGACTGGATGGGGAGCCTCTTTTGGAACCGGCGGCGATGGCCGAAAGCTTTGCTACATATTATGAGGCCCTCTACGCGTCACAGGAATGTTTGGAAGCGGAGGTCGTACAACGATTTTTTGATGACCTTCCACCTAGGGCCGTCTCAGATGAGGCACGTGAGATTTTAGACCGCCCCCTGACAGACAAGGAGCTAGCCACAGCGCTTGGTGAACTGAACCCGGGGAAAGCTCCGGGGCCAAATGGGTTCCCAAGTGAGTTCTTTCGTCGCTTTATGACCCAGCTGAGCCCACATTTCCGCCCGGTCATAGAAGAAGCACGGGAGACAGGTTCGCTACCACCGGACTGGCGACATGCGGAGGTGGTGGTGTTTTTGAATCCTGGGCGACCCCCTGAGAGTCACGCGTCCTACCGCCCGATATCTCTGCTCAATACGGAGCCCAAGATACTGGCTAAGGCCCTCGCCAGTCGACTTAAGCCGTATATCACCGACCTGCTGCATCCGGACCAGGCCGGTTTCATGCCACAGCGGGCCACCCGTCATAACATACGACGGGCGCAAGTCGCGGTGTCGGCGTGGCGAAGGCTGGGGGAACAGGCGGCACTGTTCTTAGCGGATATGGATAGGGCATTCGATTCCCTGAGCTGGACGTATTTGTTTGCTCTGCTGGGGCGTCTCAACCTGGGCCCTCGATTTCTGGAGTATGTGCGACTCCTGTATGCGGACCTCACGGCTGCGGTGCGAGTGGGGGGGGAGATCTCCCGCTCCTTTCGGCTTGAGCGTGGGACAAGGCAGGGATGCCCCCTCTCTCCATACCTGTTCGCCCTTGCTATGGAGCCCCTTGCGGCGTGGGTGCTGATAGACGCACAGCTCAGGGGATTCCAGTGGGCAGTTGGTGTGACGGATAGAATAGCGCTGTACGCCGATGATGTGTTATTTTTTCTCACGAACCTGGAGCACTCGGGGCCAAGGCTCCTGCGAATCCTGCAAATTTTTGGTGAAACATCTGGATTATAAATGAATCCTCCGAAATCCACTCTGTGGATCCTAGGCGGCCCACAGCCTGTGGGGAACTGGGTGGGAGAGCTCCAGATAGCCACAGATGGTGTGAAATATTTGGGGGTGTTCCTGTCCGAGGACGCGACCGCTGCTATGGAGCGTAACATTACCCCGGTGTGGGAGCGCACCCGAGATGACACTAAGGTTTGGTCCAAAATGCCGCTTTCCATTCACGGTCGGTCGGCCATCTTCAAGATGGTGGCACTCCCACGTTTGATCTACCAATTACAGAATCACCCAGTCCTGCTTGCGCAGTGCTGGTTCAGGCGCCTTAATTCGGCGCTCAGCCGGTTTCTGTGGGAGGGGGGCACGGCACGAGTGGCCCTGCGGACCTGCTTCCGGTCGACCTACACTGGGGGCCTGGCCACTTCAGATGTACTGTCCTATTACCAGGCATCCCATCTATTGGTTTTGAACGACTGGTGGTATGCGGACAGGAACGACCCCGCCTACGCGGTAGAGAGGGCTTTGATGGGCACAGCGTCCGTCCACACACTACTATACTCGGCGCCGCTCAGAAAATCTCTACCATCCATCACACAGGTGGTTTTTCAGGTCTGGAAGCAGACGCTACGTAGGATGGGTTGGTGGAACGTGCTTACCCAGGAGACCCCCCTGTGGCGCAATGGCCGCCTACCTCAGCTGGACACGTTGCTGGGCTTTCGGGGATGGGATGCGATCGGCATCTCTACCTTGGGAGACGTTATGTCGGGGGCGTGCTCAAGTCCTTTGATGACCTGCGAGTAGAATTCGAGATGCCGCGAACTCAGTTCTATAAATATCTTCAATTCCGACATGCTCTGATGCCATATAAAGTGGGGTTGGACGACCTCCCCGAATTTAGCCCGATAGAGACCAAAGTTTTTATGGGGGAGCTACCCGACAAGAAACTGTCCCAAATCTACCAAACAGTAGTACGACACTGCACCACTGACCTGCAACACCTCAGGACGGCATGGGAACAAGACGTTGGGGCCCTGGATGAGGAGGACTGGGTGGAGGCACTGGAGAGCCCTAGGGGAGCTGCAATATCCATGCGCCTGCGACTCATACAATTTAGGTACCTACACCGCACATATTACACTAGGCAGCGCTTGTGGAGGGCGGGTCTAATTGCATCCCCGGATTGCCTTAGGTGTGGGACGGAGGTTGGAACATTGCTGCATACAGTGTGGGAATGCAGGGCGTTGCAGAGATTCTGGGCGGGGGTGCTTCGGTGTTTGGACGAAGTCCTGGCCTGGGTGCTCCAAAGGGACCCTAAACTGACTCTGCTACATGTTATGGCTGGGGTGGGGGGCAATAGGTACAAGCGCCACTTACTTCTACTGGGATTAACATTGGCGAAGAGGGACATTGCGCGTTCGTGGAAAGCGCCCCAGGCTCCCTCCCTAGCAGCATGGAAGAAGGGCTTGGACTTCTGCATGGGGATGGAGCAGCCTGTCTTTGTGGCCAGGGGATGCCCGCGCAAACATTTTAAGGTTTGGAAGAGGTGGGCGGACTATCGCGGTCTGGAACTAGACCCGCCACCCGAGGACACCACAGACCAGCCTCGGATCTAGCCGGACAATGTTGGCAAAACCGTAAATTTATCAGTGCATGTGATAGCTTGTGCACTGAAGCAGTTTTACTTGTACAGAGCAGGCAGCAGCGCATAGGGGGGGTGGGAGTTGTGGGTGGTGGGGGATGGGGGGGACCAGTTCGATGTACATTTGGTTTGCATTTTGCTTTCCTTTCCATATTGTAACAAAAGAAATGACTGCATCTGTGCTGAGTTTAATGATGATGGTGATTGACTCTGGGTGACAGAGCATTACAGCTTATATGCTTCTTATGCATTCAATAAAAATGTGTTTTTAAAAAAATAAAAATAAATCAACCGATGGCGAAACCAAATATGTCTTTTCAAGTTGATGAAAGAGTTCTGTTATTTTTTCTTTAAAACGTTTTTTTGCTGGCGTTGTTTCTGGTTCACTTGGATCCTCAGAAAAGTTATCGAAGTTGATAAAAGAGGCAGAGGCAGTTCTGTCAATAGTTGGTATTGCATCCGGATTCTTTGAAATCGCTGGAGTTGCTTCCTCTATTGACATGTTTCTATAGTCAGATGATACATCATTGTAGACAGGAGTTTCTTGACGAACTGATATTTGGGTATCAAGAGGGACAAGTTCCATGGCTTTATTGCCTAGTCCTTCCTTACTCACTGGAGGTTTATCAAATGTGATAAGACTTTCAGTTTGAACCTCTTGGATAGTAGCCAGATTTGGTCGTCTGCTACTTCTTGGGAGTCCACTGGGCCTACTACTTATTATCGGCCACATGATGTGGTTTTACCAGGTCGATTGATACTGTTCTGTTCTCCCTTTTTCCAGCAAGCGGCGGTAGTAACACTGAACTTGTTCCAAGGATTGCTAAGACAGGTACTGCTTTCCTATAAGAAGGAAGGCCCAAACTCCTTCTTCACTGCAATCTTTTCCCTGACTAGATCCCAATCTTTGGAATCCAAACAGGTCTTGCTGGGACAGGTGGTTTTTCTTCAGTGGTCGTTGGGCTTTGTGTTGTGTTACTCAGACTTCTTCTTGTTTCATTTAAGTCCTGTAAAACAGCCAAACGGTCTTTGATATCAAAGGGTTTCTGTTCCACCACTGAAGTTTGACAATCAAGATCCTGGATGAGCATTCTAGTAACAAATAATAATTCATATGGAGTGATTCCCCCCAGAGAATTTCTTGGCCGATTATTAAGACTACGTTGGACACTATTTAGATGTTTTACCCACCCGTCACCCGAGCCTAATACCCTAGCTGTTATAGATTGCTTTACGTCACGGTTTTTTCTTTCCACTACCGCATTTCCCTCAGAATGGAAGGGACTCGAAAACCGCAATGCAACGCCCAAGTTGGCCATGGCCTCCTTGTAAGCTCGAGAGCAAAATGCAGGACCCTGGTCAGAATGTAGCGTGCCGATTGCGTATGTGCCGATAAAGACTCGCAAATCTTTTATAACAGTTCTGGCATCAGCCGAGCGCTGGGGCCACATCCAAATGAATCTTGTCTTAATATTTGTGGGACCACATTGGTCTATAGTAGGGGTACTCATAGTACGGCCCGCGGGCCGGGGGCGGCCCGGCAAGCCTTCCCTGGCGGCCCGCGGACCCCCGAGACATCATACCTGTGTTTTACGTTTTTTTTAAGTGTCTACAGCAGCGTGAGAGACTCTGCCGCTCTGTGGGGGCTGCCGGCCGGGCGATCCTAGCAATGGCCAGAGTAAAGCTGCAGGGGCCTAAGAAGAGGTGAAATACAAAGGCCTCATTAACATGCAAATGATCTTTTGAAGACTTGTGAGTGAGAGGGAGGGAGTGGGTGAGTGGGAGGGAGTGAGTGTGAGGGAGGGAGTGAGTGAGAGGGAGGGAGTGAGTGAGAGGGAGGGAGGGAGTGAGAGGGAGGGAGGGAGTGAGAGGGAGTGAGTGAGAGGGAGTGAGTGAGAGGGAGGGAGTGAGTGAGAGGGAGTGAATGAGAGGGATGGAGTGAGTGAGAGGGAGTGAGTGAGTGAGTGAGTGGGAGGGAGGGAGTGAGAGGGAGTGAGTGAGAGTGAGAGGGAGTGACTGAGAGGGAGGGAGTGAGTGAGTGAGAGGGAGGGAGTGAGTGAGAGGGAGTGAGTGAGAGGGAGGGAGTGAGAGGGAGGGAGGGAGTGAGAGAGAGGGAGTGAGAGGAGAGGGAGTGATAGCAAGGGAGTGAGTGGGAGTGAGTGAGTGAGTAAGTGGGAGTGAGTGAGAGGAGAGGGAGTGAGTGAGAGGGAGAGGGAGTGAGGGAGAGGGAGTGAGTGAGAGGGAGGGAGTGAGTGAGTGAGAGGGAGTGAGTAAGAGGGAGTGAGAGGGAAGGAGTGGGAGGGAGTGAGAGGGAGTGAGTGAGTGGGAGTGAGTGAGTGAGTGGGAGTGAGTGAGTGAGAGGGAGTGATTGAGAGGGATGGAGTGAGTGAGAGGGATGGAGTGAGTGAGTGGGAGGGAGTGAGTGAGAGGGAGTGAGCGGGAGTGAGTGAGAGGGAGGGAGTGAGTGAGTGGGAGTGAGTGAGTGAGAGGGAGTGAGAGGGAGTGAGTGAGAGGGAGTGAGTGAGAGGGAGGGGTGAGAGGGAGGGAGTGAGAGTGAGTGAGAGTGAGAGTGAGTGAGAGTGAGTGAGAGAGTGAGTGAGAGGAAGTGAGTGAGTGAGAGGGAGGGGGTGGGTGAGTGGGAGGGAGTGAGTGTGAGGGAGGGAGTGAGTGAGAGGGAGGAAGTGAGTGAGAGGGAGGGAGGGATTGAGAGGGAGGGAGTGAGTGAGAGGGAGTGAGTGAGAGGGAGGGAGTGAGTGAGTGAGAGTGAGTGAGAGGGAGTGAGTGAGAGGGAGGGAGTGAGTGAGTGAGAGGTAGTGAGTGAGAGGGAGTGAGTGAGAGGGAGTGAGAGGGAGTGAGAGAGTGAGTGAGTGAGAGGGAGGGAGTGAGAGGGAGTGAGTGAGTGGGAGGAGGGAGTGAGAGGGAGTGAGTGAGAGGGAGTGAGTGAGAGGGATGGAGTGAGTGAGAGGGATGGAGTGAGTGAGTGAGTGGGAGGGAGGGAGTGAAAGGGAGTGAGTGAGAGTGAGAGGGAGTGACTGAGAGGGAGGGAGTGAGTGAGTGAGAGGGAGGGAGTGAGTAAGAGGGAGTGAGTGAGAGGGAGGGAGTGAGAGGGAGGGAGGGAGTGAGAGAGAGGGAGTGAGAGAGAGGGAGTGATAGCAAGGGAGTGAGTGGGAGTGAGTGAGTGAGTAAGTGGGAGTGAGTGAGAGGGAGTGAGTGAGAGGGAGTGAGTGAGAGTGAGTGAGTGAGGGAGTGGGAGGGAGTGAGTGAGTGAGAGGGAGTGAGAGGGAGTAAGTGAGTGAGTGAGAGGGAGTGCATGAGAGTGAGAGTGAGTGAGTGAGTGAGAGGGAGTGAGTGAGTGTGAGTGATTGTGAGTGAGTGGGAGAGGGAGTGAGTGGGAGATGGAGGGAGAGGGAGTGAGTGAGACGGAGAGGGAGGGAGACAGAGGGAGACGGAGACAGAGAGGGAGGGAAAGGGACGGATAGGGAGGGAGACGGAGAGGGAGGGAAAGGGAAGGAGAGGGAGGGAAAGGGAGGGAGACGGAAAGGGAGGGAGACGGAGAGGGAGAGAGAGGGAGGGAAAGGGAGGGAGACTGATAGGGAGTGAGATGGAGGGAAAGGGAGGGAAAGGGAGGGAGACTGATGGGGAATGACATGGAGGAAAAGGGAGGGAGACTGATGGGGAGGGAAATGGAGGGAAAGGGAGGGCGACTGATGGGGAGTGAGATGGAGGGAAAGAGAGGGAAATGGAGGGAGAGGGAGGGGAAGGGAGGGAAATGGAGGGAGAGGGAGGGAAAGGGAGGGAGACGGAGAGGGAGTGAGAGGGAGGGAAAGGGAGGGAGACGGAGAGGGAGTGAAAGGGAGGGAGACGGAGAAGGAGTGAGAGAGAGGGAGAGGGAGGGAAAAGGAGGGAGACGGAGAGGGAATGAGAGGGCGTGAAAGGAAGTGAGAGGGAGGGAAAGGGAGGGAGACTGATAGGGAGTGAGAGGGAGGGAGAGGGAGGGAAAGGAAGGGAAATGGAGGGAGAGGGAGGGAAATGGAGTTAAAGGGAGTGAGACGGAGAGTGAGTGAGAGGGAGGGAAAGGGAGGGAGACGGAGAGGGAGGGAGAGAGAGAGGGAGGGAGTGAGAGAGAGGGAGTGAGAGAGAGGGAGTGAGACAGTTAGAGTGAGACAGAGGAAGACAGGAGAGAGGGAGGGAGAGAGGGAGAGAGAGCTAGAGAGAGGGAGAGAGAGCTAGAGAGAGGGAGGGAGACCGAGAGAGAAAGAGAGAGAGAGATGTGTGTATGCTGGGACGGCTCAGTGGACGAAGGCGTCCGCTGCAGGGACCTGTGATCAACCTCATGGTCAGTTTTATGTTGTTGCTCTAGCCCCACCCCCTCCCCCACTGACCCCACCCCCACCTATGCGGCCCTCGGACACAAACCAAACTGTAAATTTGCCCCCCGAGAAAAAGTTTGTGAGTACCCATGGTCTATAGTGACGTCTGCGTGTAGATAGTCTAATGCTGTCTAACAATGGTGTCTGTACTTGGCTGGCTACTCTGTAGTCAGGAATCTAGTTGTTTTCAAAGCTATGATCCTTGTGACAGGCATCACAGTTAATTCCAAATTCGTAAACTTGGACACTCATTCCTGGCCACCAGTACCTTTTTTCTAATTCTATTAGAGATATTAAGATTCCTTGATGTATCAGGCCCTTTCCCATATGTGCTTTGCGAACCAAAGCACTTCTCTCGCTTCTGTTTGGAATTACTCTATCCCCCACTCCAGGGATTCGAGCAAATGGAACTGAGTTTGCATCAATTATGTATGTATTACCGAGTGGAAAATTTAGAGGTAATGCTGCATAGTTTCCTTTCATTGAGGACTTAACTGCTAGCATTGTTTCACCATCTATTTTTGTTTTTTAACGAGTGATTGCAGCTACGGAAGCCGTTTGCACAGCTGCCTTCGCGGCCTCATCAACCAATGAATTCCCTTCAACGTGAACGCCATCACACTGATGACTCAGTGTATGAATCACGTGAGTCTTTTGTAGTTCTCTCTGCAAAAGAACTACTTGTTCCCAAAGCGTTTTATGCTTAATTGTGCCACCTTTAGCGTCTTTGAAACCGTTTTGAACCCAGTTCTGCAAATATTCGTTGTAAGATTGAACGCAGTAATATGAATCGCACACTATGAGTGTGGGGAATTCGCGATCGGTATTTTCAAGCGCCATCTTGAAATCCTGTAGTTCAGCTCGCTGAGCTGTACAGTCCCCGAGTGATTGAGTTTTGGTGACCATTGGTCTGAATTTACCTTTGCGCCAGCGACCTTTAACTATCGCGCACGCAGCACTATAGGCTTGTTTACCCCCAATTACGGGCTGTGCTGAGACATCTGTATATATTATACAGCCGTAATGTTCAAGGGACAGAATTGCAGTCGGCAGAGGACATTCTAATTCGTATTGTAGGAATTCTTGTGTTTTTAAATACGGGTCAAAAACGTATTCAATGTCTGTTGCAGCAAGAGAATAAACCCATTGTATCCATCTTGGATGTAAAGCTTTAGCATTTGGAATGCTTGCCTTTGTCACTGCCTCTAAGGCAGGGTCAGGTGTAACGATTTTAATGCGTTTACCCTGTCCGAGGGTTCTCTCCTTTGCTACAGCAGTCTGAACCGCTGTCAGAATCTTTTCTGTTGATGTGAACTTCATTTCAGCTTTTGTGTACAAGTGTGAATTGTATGCTTTTGGTACCGTTTCACCTTCGTTAAAGGTTAGGTATGTGAATCCGCATCTCCCTGGGATGATTCAATCACTAGGTTACGCACGCTGTCACGTGTTTTTAACTGTGTTTTTGCTAACATGTCTGTTAGCACTGAATGCAACATTTCTGTGTGTTTTTGTGTCCAATTATTCTGTTATGTTTAACCCTTCCTGCGTAATTTAGAACATAAGTTATTCCACAATTCAGGAAACCTAGAATAGACTGTAAGTTTTTCTGCGTTTTTGGAGGCTGTAGAAGAACGCATTTTTCTAAAAAGTTTGCTGCCAGGCTTTTGCCTTCACTTGATAACTCATATCCCAAAAATAGGACGTTGAGGTGGGCAATTCGTGATTTCTTAAAATTGAATTTAGACCCTTCAGACGCAAACCCAAGTATTATGGTGTTCACTGTTTTCAAGTGTATGTCCAAATCATCGTCTGTAAGATAGATGTAATCAACATACGATAATGCCTCATCATCGTAAGTTTGTAGTAACTCTGTTACTCTGGACTATTCTTGAATCCCTGGGGGAGACGGCAAAATTGTCGCTGTGTCCCCATTATTGAGAAAGCGGTCAAATACCTGCTTTCAGGTGCAATGTTTTGACAAAAGAAACCATTTGAGATATCTAATGTAGTTTTGTATTTTTTCCGAACGATGTTATTCATCAGTGCTGCACTATGTGCATTTTGTACTGCAAATGTTTTGCAACAAGAGTTTAAATGTCTGTAATCCAAAACTAGACGATATGAATTGTCTGGTTTGGAGACGGGAAACAAAGGATTGTTCATCGATGAGGTGCATGTTTCAATCACCCCTTGGTATTCAAGTTGATTTAAAATCTCCCTGACCTGTTTTTTAGCTTCCTGTTTTACAGGATATTGCCTTTGCATTGTTGGTTGAGTTTTCAACTGGATTTTATGGTGAGGGGAATCCTCATCATAACCTATGTGATTTTTGTATAATGCTGGAGCCTGGGCTATAGCCCATTTTCTGGCATAGGTATATTTTTTATGAATTGGAATGTGATTTGAGAAGGCTGGCATAATTATCTCTTCGCCATGTGGGCACTCCCTGACAAATTCAGGTGGTCAGTCTTGTTCAGCTAGAAATATTTCATAACCCTTAGATAGCTTCTCCCAAAAGA
The DNA here is from genome assembly GCF_964261635.1 of Lissotriton helveticus. Taxonomy (NCBI): domain Eukaryota; kingdom Metazoa; phylum Chordata; class Amphibia; order Caudata; family Salamandridae; genus Lissotriton; species Lissotriton helveticus. The sequence goes on along the minus strand of NC_136067.1, from coordinate 1,591,687,551 downwards.
AAAGGAGAGGAGTGTTACTTCATATAACTTATGGGGTACACTAACCCTGGTGTTGGCAGTTTCAACTTGAATGCATTCATTCAAGTCCACTGTATCCAGATGATCCTTCAAGATCTTGCGAGCTATGGTTACCTCTGCTGCGCTGTCTAGCATTGTTTGGGCCCACTCCCCGTTCTTGAGTCGTGTCCTCAAGCTCCTCGGCATGTCTGATCTTTAGACTTGCTACCTTCTTCTTGGTGAATTGAGTTTTCTTAATTTTTGGAACGTGCTATTCGTCTTTGGACTTCACGCGTTCTTCTTTTTGTTCTGATTGTCCTCTTCTTTTGGATTTTTGCGAAGAAGTCTGAAAGGTACGAGAGGAACTTGTATCAATATCTTGATATCTATCAGGTTTTCTCCAATTATCCCTATTTCTAAGGTTATATCTCTTTTCAGAGGGCTCCTGTTAAGGAGACCTTCCTCTGCACTGGGAACACTTCTCTCTAGGAAGTGTCTGTTTGTTGTTTTCCCACTTCTTTTTAGTAGTGGTGAGATTATTTTTAATAAAAACATTTTCAGGATTTTCAGTTAGTTGGGGTTTTACTGGTTTCCCACCCAAACTATCTCTACCTAGTTCTTCATAGGATTTTTCAATAATTCTGGCAAGCTCATATGGTTGCTCAGTAATATCTGTTTCTTTTAGTTTTTGGCGGATTGTCACAGATGCTGCTTCACCTTTGATGTTAGCTAATAGTATAGCCAAGACCTGTTTGAAATCTTTTAGTAACTTCATACCAAGATTTAAGGCAGGTTCTGGTCCGTATTCATTTTGAATCTGTCTCAGAACATCTGGTATTACCGCCATAGACGGGACACCATGTGTTTTTGTGTAGATTGAAGCAAAGACTATACCCCATGTGTCGCAGTCCTCTATGTGTGGTGCAATCCCCATCGGTAAACAGATTGTTAGAATCCTGTGTTTCTCATGAGGTGTACTATCAGGGAATACTGCCTCTATTTGAGTAATTTTTTGAGCTAACCAGAATGGAATTTGTTCCTGTTTTGCGGGTAATTTACCAATGACTGACTGTATCGTCTGTGGTGTAATTTTGTTTGTGTTCCCCTGATGAGGGATGTGCTGTGGAATTCTTACAGCTGGTTGGACTGTTAAAGTCCTCATGACATATTGAACCAACTGTCTGTGTATCTTAATCAGCTGTTTTAGCTGAGCTAGCAGTTCTGGAGCTGTCATTCTCTCAATGTCAGGATGTGGTATATAGCTGGCTAGTACCGGCCATGTGGATCCTGGACCGAGCCTGGTAATGTGATTTTGATGTTATAGGGCGCCATTAAACCAGAGCTGCTGCTCTTGGTAAGTTAGTGGAATTTCAACGTCTTTCAAAGGAACGTATTCGGCTGGAGGTTCCTCAACTTTGTAGTAGTGGAACATGTGTGTTACTGAATTTGCTGCAGGAAACAGAATCCATGAATAGAATACCTCTGTCTGCCGATATTCATGTGCCTCTATAGCAAATATTACTTTACCATCTCTTGGTGATACTCCATTTTCTATAAGTTTTATAGTAATTATTTTCCTTATATTTACAGGGATGTGTATAGCATCAGGGTAATTCTGTTGGAGATTTGTGTCATCTAAAACTCCCTGAGCTGCTAGTGCAGCTCTATCCCTTTCGTTGTCATTCTCCGTCATTTTTGTTGACCGAAAGTTTGCAGAGCGAATTTCAAGGAAAAAAAGATTAGGTGCACAATATTTTGGAACATTGTATCCTTCAACGTTGAATAAACCAAAAACTAATACATAGGATTTTCATCCTACTCGGTTTTGGCGGATATTGTCTCCTTTTACTCACTCCAGACGTCTATTGGAGTTTTTTACGGGGGAAAAAAGGGGTCTGTGTGAAAAGCACGACTGATTTACTCTAGTATCTAGCGTTCAATTATCGTTAGGCGCCATGTAGTGTAGTTCCTATATTCCCAATAGGCTGTGCGCATTGGAATAATATATCCTATAGATTTGATGTAGGACTGAGGTCTACTAGGTCTTTATCGAATATACTAGACTTAATTGTGAGTGCCAGCTAGCTCAGAGGTCACAAGAAACTTTCTAGAATTCACAAGAAGGGATTCGTTTCTGACAACCGCTTAAAACATGACAACTTTGTTTCCCAAGAATAAGAAATGTATCTCTAGAGTCGCGGAAACAATATATAGTTGTTTCACTCAGTCAATCGTGCATGCTTCGTTTCACCAGAGGTGCAGAGATAATAGAGAGACGGGCGTTTTCAATAAAAGGTATTTATTGAACAGTCTTCTTTCTCTAGCATAAGAAATGAACTGCTGCAATCGTAATACTTGTTGTAAAGTACTAAGCGTACAGTACGAAGAGTATTATAAAATAATACTGTAAAAGCATGATATGGTTTCTAAGCAATATAATATATAAAATACATACATCAATAAATAAAGACTAAAAGTACTCAACTGGTGTATCTAAAATACGCCTACCCCGGTGTACCTAACCTAAGTCTAGTATGAGGGAAGAAGTAAGTGAGGTGTAGCTTAGTTTTTAGTATTCTTTGCCAAGAATCTAGTCCAAGAATTCTCCTAGGGTCTAATCAGCTCCATACCTTGGTTTTTAGAATGTAGGAGGTCTGGTATCTCTCTCTCAGGACTCAATTTCCCAGCAACCCACAAGGGTAGCCTGGAAACATTGGAGCTGGATTTCTCGGCAGTAGAAAAGACAGCGTCACTCAGTGCGTCAGCTGGAGTGTCGGCTTCCTTTGGCACTTGCTGTAGCAGGGCGCGTCGGGCAAGTAGATAGTCAAACTTCTCCAAACCACAGTGTGTTTGTTTGGACAAGTGTGGGCATATTTATACCTTGAAGGTGCCCAGTTTGACGTAAGATTGGACATAATAACGTCATTAGAGACTTAATTCTCTAAAAACTCCATGAGTTCTTGGATAAATATATATTCATGCAGTGGGAGGTCCCTGACTACTGAAGGCGGGTTTTTCCAAGAAATCGTTGTAGATTTTCGGAACTAGTGGAAGTAGCCAAGCCATATTAGGACTACTTGAGTTATGTCTTAATATGGTTATGATTTCAATGCCTATATAAGGATACGGGGTCTCATTTTTAAAAAGTGACGCATCGCTGCGAGAAAACAGCGATGCGTCACTTTTCATTGCGCCCTCCTTGCGACCCTAATGATGCGTCATATTCACAATATGACGCATCATTGCGCAAGGAGTTACAGATACGTCAGTATTTCTGACGTATCTGTAAGCGCAAAAGTGACGCATTGCTGGACTGTGTCACAAAAGTGACGCAACTCCAGCAATGCGTCCTTTCACATGGGGAAAGCCCCATGTGAAAGGGCTTGCGTCAGTCTTACGCCTGCTGTGAGGCAGGCGCAAGATTTTGACGCAACAGCGTCCTAAAAGTGATGCAGTGAAATCTCATGGATTTCACTGTGTCACTATTACGAGGCTTTTTGCAGGGGAACACCCCCTCTGCATATATTACACCTGACGCAGGTATAATGTAGCGCAGGGGTTTACAAAGTGACACATCTGCTTAGATGCGTCACTTTGTAAATAGTGCGCAACAGGAGTGACGCATCGGAAGCGCAAAACTGACGCAAGGCAGCATAAATGAGGCCCACGGTATTTTATACCTATATAAGGGCATGAATCGGGAAAATTACACTAGGGTCCTAAAACGCTATACAACAAGACCGCATTATTAATCCACAGCGTGGTTCAAGCCGCGATGTAAAGACTGTTTTCCATTTTGATGGTATGTCAGAACCACGCAGGCATTAGCCATGCATGCCTTAACAACGTGGTCTGAACCACAAATGTGTCTTTACAAAGCATTCATTTAACACAAAAGTCATTACAATGATGCCTTAGGGAAAGCGCTAGACTTGAAATGGTAAAATGTACTATTCCAACTCCAGTCAGCGCAACAGTAGTGAAAGCGTTTATCCCACATTAAACATGTAATGGACCTGGTCAGCCGTCATCCTCCTATGGACCATGGGGAGGGCTTCAAAGTCTACCGGTCTACTTTGTTTGCCTGGGGTTTGGCGTCTCCCTCCTGGTACTCCAATCCTTGTCAGACACCACTAACCTGAATTCAAGGACATTTGCAAGAGTGACATGAGTCTATTAGGCCCTTCCAGCACATAGAACTTGGATAGTCCCGTCAGTACCACTTCTGTAGATTACACCAAAAGAGACTAACGCCTCTAATTCCTTCAAGACTTCTTCCCTCACCGCCTTAGGAACATTCCTGAATTTGTACACCTTTGGGCAGGCATGACTCTTCAGATGAATCTTGTGCTCAAACCCTATGAGATTGCCAAACCTTTTATCAATAATTTTGGAGACATTTTTAAACATAGTCACCTATAGCTGTGCCTTCATCAACAATTAAAATTTGTAAATTCTTCTGATCATACCAGCCGAGCATGGAATGTCCCTTTATAGCTACATACAATTTCCCTTGGTATGCCTATGCTTGAATTTAAAAGTAAGCCATCTAAATCAAAGCATATACATTTTTTCTCCACTATACCCTTCTGGATGAATATCTGACTCAAGTAAAAACTCTCTAATCGTATTCACAAATGACTTCTTTCCAATTTCTTTGTTTAATATGGCATGGGGTGAACCAAAATCCGCATAAATACTCAGTGAAGCACCACCAATTGTTATCCAGCATTCTGGCTTACCCTTAAGCGTATTACTATTTATATTTAGTATCAATTTCTCCTTAACATTCATGATCATGTTAGACTCCTCACTGTCAGATCAACCCCTCTCTACACCACTAGATTCTTCAAAGACACATTTTTTTTAAACTTTATTTTCTGTTTTTTACACAGAAGTGTAGCAACGATAATACAATGCAGATTATGGCAACAATTGTGTCTGAGGTCACCTGTAGCAGACCAAGCAGAACACAGTCACATATGGCAATGGAAGCAAGAAGTGAAATACAGTCCAATATTGAACACATACAATGTACAAAAGACCAAACAACACAGTAGAACAAAAATGGAGGAAGAACCCATCGTCCCCAAACAGGAGGACCATGCCAAGCAGCAGGGAGGCATGAATGTCTATGAATCACTTCAAAAAAAATAATAATAATTTGATCGCCCCCATACCTAAACATGAATATCTAACCCACCCCTTTAGAGACTATGCCAGCAGCCACATGTGTGCCCTGTGTCGTCTTATGCCGGGCTATGTAGTCTCTGTATGGGCCCCATATGTCCATGGGCCTGCAAGAACTAAGGATTAAAGTGTAAAATTCCTCACAGTTGACATTGCAAAACGCCAAGCTTCTTAGCGAGGCTTGCAGAGTGGGGATTCTACTGCTACCCCACAATAATGTGATCTCTCGCTTGGCCAATAGAAACCCCACGGCAGCCAGTTTTCGAACCTTCTGAGGGAAATTGGACACATAACCCAGCAGAGCAATCTCTGGAGTGGGAAGGAGCTGCATAGACAATATGTCCCCTAGTGTAGAATGAACAAGTGTCCAATAAGGATGTATTTTAGGACACGTCCAGGCAAGGTGAGCGAAGTCTGCAAAGGGAGATAAGCATCTCCGACAATGGTGAGGCCTGGTGTGGTCTATTCTATGGGAGTGGGCGGGAGTGTGGGACATCCTGCGTAGGAACTAAAAATGGAGTACTTTGTGTCTGCTGTTCAAGGAGACCTCCCTCGTGGCCCTACGACACTGTTCCCATTGGTCGTCCGAAATAGGCTTACCCAAGTCTACCTCCCAGGCCACCTGTACCCTAGCGTCAGATACTGGTCGAATCGCACAACATTGTTTGTATAATTTTGAAATCAAATGTGCACCATGTACGAACGTGAAATTTCTCCAAGGTGCGTTGGACAAAGGTCTCCCCAGTTATCGGGAGCACTGAAGGGCTAGGCAGAGGCAATTCAGGAGAGTATAACGAATCAAATCCCAATAATCTACTTAGCCTGTCCCAAGCCCAGCACGTGGTAGAGACCGTTTGAACATCTCGCGGATCCCAGGGGAATCCCGTGGGTAGGATAGTAACCGGCTTTAAATATGGGACATGTGCATCCGGGTGATACCAAACATACGCGTAGCAGCATTGTGCAATCAGGTAGTACAAATAAAAATCCGCAACCCCGAACCCCCCTCTATCATATGGCTAAGTAAGAATCTTCCAACAGACTCGGTGCCTTGTCCCCCCACACTAATGCCAAAAGTAGCGTACGCAGTTGTAGGAAAAAAGCCTTTGTGAGAGGGATAGGGATGTTATTAAAAAGATAGAGAAACCGGGGTAGGACGACCATCTTAATTATAGCAATCATACCTGCCATAGACAGCGGAAGACGTAGCCATTTCACGATCTGTGACTCCAACGAGCTAATCGTTCTACCATAATTGAGTCTAATCATTGTAGCAGCGTCTAGATGAATATGAACTCCAAGGTACTTAACCGAGTCGCTACACCATTCCAGTGTGAATTCACAAGGCCAGGTGGTGGTGCTAACAATAAAAGGAAAATAACGGACTTGTGCCAGTTAATACTGAGCCCTGAAAACCTGCCAAACCTAATAATTTCCAAAATCAAGGACTCTAAATTGATATGGGGCATCCTGACATGGAGGACAGTATCATCCGCATATAATGAGATTAAAAGGGGGCCCATTCGTAATTGAAGACCACGGTGTCATTGGTTCTCCTGGAACTGACGCACCATAGGGTCCATGGCCAAAATAAAAAGGAGCGGGGATAAAGGGCACCCTTGTCTCGTGCCACGAGTCAATGGAAAAGGGTCGGAGAGAGTGCCGTTAAGGCGTAGCCTGGCCGTCGGACTGGTATATAACAGAGCCACCGTGGAAACAAAGCAGTCCGGCATACCCATACGGCGCATGACCGATAGGAAAAAGGGCCATTCGAGGGAGTCGAATGCCTTCTCAGCATCAAGAAGTATAGCAGTGGCAGGTGTGGAACGGCCGATCCTATGCAACACAGTATATAAGGTCCTCAAATTAAGAGAGGTGGATCTGTGGGGAACGAATCCTTACTGAGCCGGCGAAATGATAGACTCCATCAATAATGACAGTCTAATCGCAACAACCTTGGCCAATATTTTATAGTCCAGGTTCAACAGCGACAATGGCTGGTAAGAGCCACACAGTTTACGGTCTTTTCCTGGTGTGGGCAGGAGAATGATTACAGCCTCTCTGAACGTTGGGGGAAGGATACCGACCTAAAGCGCCTCCGCATAGACCTCCACCAACCCTGGTACCAGGATGTCTTTATATGCCTTATAGAAATCGGCCAAAAACCCATCAAGACCGGGCGCCGAAGAGCCACGCAAGACATCGATGGCCTCCACAATACTATCCGGAGTGATGGGGACCTACAGAAAGTCCTGCATGTAACGTTCTAAATACACCAGAGCAATCTCCGAGAGGTAATCCCACTGGCCCCGCAGATCACCAGTGAGCGTAGAGGTATAGAGAGCTTTATAATAGGAAAGAAAGTGGCCGCAAATGTCCGGGGTAGAATATAGTGGAGTATCATTAGGGCCAGTCATTTCTGTGATGTAAGCGGTGTCACGCGGGGGTCGCAGAGTATTTAACAACAATTTACCGGGACGCTCGCCTTCGCCATATCGCCGTGCAACGTGTTGCTTACTGAGGAACAATAACTCCCTGTCCGCGGCTTCTCTAAACTCCAGGAGCAGCTCCAAACGTCTCGACTCCTTAGCGCCAGGCGGCGCAGCAAACACATCACGGTCTAATGCAGCGATGTCGCTTTCAATACTATTCAGGGTGGAGCGGAGGTCACGTAGGACACCAGCCTGTTTGGCAATGCATACTCCTCTAATATAAGCCTTAAAGCCCTTCCAAAGAACCACCCACGTGTCCATTGACCCAGTGTTTATGTCAAAATAATCCTCAATCGCCAGTCTGACCTCTTCATTAAAAAACTTATCTAATAATGCACGGCCAGGGAATCATCACTGCCTCTCATAACCCCCAGATCTGGGAATATTCAACCGCAAGATCACTGGGGAGTGGTTCGAAAGTGTGCGGGGGAGGGTAAGGACATCCGCCAACCAACCCGCCACCCCCGGGGAAACTAACCAATAGTCAATCCTGGTCCATGCGTTATGAAACCCTGAATAATGGGTGAAAGCCGGAAGGTGCGCATGCAGTTGGAGTTCGATGTTGATCAAGGAAAACTGAACATTAGTCCCTAAGTGCTAGACGGGCACGGGGCTTGGTATTGGGGGAAGCAGAGGTGCTGTCCCTAGCGGGCTCCAATAGGAGATTAAAATCACCCCCCAATATCAAAAGCCCAGGATCGAGCAAAAGGAGCTGCACCTGTAGATCATGAAAAAAAGCCGGGGAGTCCACATTAGAGCCATAGATCCCCACCAAGGTGACCCTCTGGCCCATCAGCGATCCAGTTACAATCAGGGTATGGCCATCGGGATCTTGGAACGTGTTATGAAGTGCAAACTGGACCCGTTTATGTATGAAGATGGCAACCCCTCTAGCATAGCGATTGTAATTGGAAAAAAATCTATGCCGACCTCAACTTGCCGCAACCGGAGTCTTATCTGATGTAGACAAATGTGTCTCTTGCATGAACACAATATCGATCTTATGTCAGACAATATAATTGAGAACCTGTCTACGTTTTCTAGTGTTATTTAGTCCTCTAACGTTCCATGTCATCAGTGAAAGTCCCTTCATAGACACATTTAGCGCATTTCTTCCACCTACACACTTTTGCATAATGGCCTTTAATACCACAATTACTATATTTCTGCTTAACAGCAGGGCAGTTTTTAGTATAAGCAAGATGCTCACTACTATAACACTGATAGCATTTGTTTTCTTCCTTCTTTTCCGAGTTGCCTCTACTTTGAACAAAATTTGGCTATCAGAGTTGTTACAAATTCTGTTAAGTGAGTCAGCTTCCTTCTCCCTGTGCTTTAATGCCACTGCACATTTTGCAGAAATGTCTGCTTTCCTGAAAATTGCTAATATATCCTCTAGTGATGAGTCGTCATGTACACATAATCATTCCTAAATAGTGGGATCACTAGCATGCATGACAACTTGTTCCCTAATAAAATCATCTTGCGAGGTACCAAACTTGCAATCAATAGCTAGATTTTGCAGTTCAGCTACATACCTCATCCACAGTTTCAAGTTTTGTCTGTTTAAATTGGAAGAATTTTTATTTTGTAATACCTATGCATACCATTCGTGAAAAGTGTTTATCTAAATCATTAATTGCAGCCTCAACTACATCAATATCCCCCACAACTGTTGCTTTAGACATGCAACTCTAAATTTGTTGCCCCATAGGACATTAAGAAAGTGATAAAATTGTTTTCCATCATCAATAGGTGCAATATAGTTTAGAAAATAATCCTTCCATTCCAGCCATCTTATGAAAGGTTCTGAACCAGAAGACCAGAATGCCTGAGAGAAGCAGGTGCTTAAGTTCTGTGTTCTCATGTTTGCAAATGGACTAGTTGAGTGAACTCCACACTGTTCACTCTTCACTATTTAGTACTGTCTTCCAGAGTTCCCAAAGTAGCCATGCGAAAGTAACTCCCACTAACTGTTCCTCTGCTGTGGCAAATGTATTAAGAAATGTTTCCACTTTACTCAGTACCGATGCCCCCGAGTCTGCCTCTGACTGAAGCCCTCACCTTTTCAAAATGGCACCTAAGTGGCTCAAGCAATGCGACCATATCAAACGCATAGCAATGTGGTGTACAGCGTCAGAGCTCGAGCAGGTTGCTGCACGGAACTGCAGATCATCAGCACTCAATAAAGATGCCATGTGAGACCGTCTGAAGTGGTGTGCCCTCACCTTTTTAGATTAGGCCAGTGTCAACTATCCCACAGAGGGATAGCCATTTTTACTTCTATATATGAATACTTTTGCCTTTGTTCTCCAAGAGTGGCTGAGGACATCATGAGTTCATATTGGTAGTTGGTCAATATATTGATGCTGGCTCCCATATATATGTAGACAGATGCAGTGTGTGTGCTGACTTAAATGTGACATCTGAGTGATGGTTTTTTGCCTTTAAGTCGGTGGTCCATGGTGTAAACTACACGTATGACTTCATCATTTTTGTAGTTGTCCATGTTTGTGGAGAGTTTCTCTGCTGTGACTGCATCCCCCGCAAATGCTGTGTTTTTATTTTGGGGCTCTCACCTTCTTAGAGTAGCGGCAGCTAGCAAAGGGGCATATCAGCAACAACCGGCGTTAATTATCGCTAAGTGCACTTAGCGCTAGGATAATTATCGCCAGCTATCGCCGAATTTTATCGCTGAGATAGCGTGCTATTAGCAACGCTTATCTCAAAAGCAATAAAATTCCAGGAGCAAGCTACAAATTGTGCAGATATTGCTGGAAATACAGCGATAATCGCACAACGTTTGGCGATAGCTTGCTGATAGGGCAGGGCAGACTCAGCCATGATATCCACCTTCCATTGGATCTCATGGCTAAGTAAAACTAAAAGCAGGCATAAGGAAAGTAGCGATAACCAAGGTTAGCGCCACTTTTCTTATCGCTATGCTTGTTAGCGTGCCCATTGATAATTGGAGAAATGACGGTTAGCGACATTTCTCCAGTTATTTTGAGCTAGAACGCCCACTTTGCATCTCATTAGAGAAGCTAAGGTGGGCATTACGGGAAAGGGCGCTAAAGCAAGGATTCAAGCGGTAGCATGACCTTGCTGATATAGCAATAAAATTATCGCCGCTTTTCGGCCAAAAACGGGCGTAAAAGCGGCAATAATTTTTTATCAACGCCTTGTTGATGTGCCCCAAAGTGTTTTTATTTGCTGTGAGCTACTCACTTCTGTACTTTCGCAGTAAAATCGCCTGTTTGTGGAAATGTTCCAGGACACTGGCCCACATTCTGCCTTTGGTTTCGCACGTGGTAGTTGTGGGGCAGTTTGGGCACCTCAAAATTGCATTTATTGGCTCTTTAAGGGGTTTCGCAAGGGCTGCTACCATATGAGACGCTGGGTTCCTGAAGGATTTACCATTTCAATTATGATAAAGTGAATACTAATATGAATTAAGCTCTAACTTTGTCAGCTTCGTTAGAGAGCAACCTTGCGTTGGTGAGCTCCTTTAGCCAGGTGTGGAACTTGTCTACTCATTTGTTTGATTTTGCTTTCGCTTGTCTCAGTAGGAATCTTTCATAGTCTAGATTAGCCCGGCCCTCCCAAAAGACTACAGCACACTCACTTACAGGGTCAGCACGAACAGGAAACACCACACCTGAAGGTCTTCCCGCTCCCTTTATTGTCTCTGCTCACCTCCCTCGGAGGTCTCATGTCCAGGAGCGGGTGGTGGGCACTGGCACACCTTTTTGTGTACCAAAACTCATGTTTTAATCACCATGCTATCACCCAGAGCAAGAAAGGCAGCAGAGTGAAACAGATATATAACAAAACAATTACAAAGAGAGAAGAAAGGGATGAAAAAGAACATGTGTGAGTGAGATAAATAGACAAAGTATAGAGCGATAGAAGAAAGAGGCATGATGTGGAATTAAAACTAGACAACCTTGGTATTTAGCAAACCTGCATTAGGATGCCCTGGAGACAGGCTCATGAGAAAACCTTTGGGCTTAGGCATTTTTTTCTTTATTTATAAATTAGGGACCGAATACAACCCAGTATTAAAGTTTCTTGTGTACGCAAAGGTCTAGGGGCCAGATACACATAGAACAAATACAGTAAAAGTGGTCACACATTTCAAAATAAGCTCCTGCTAAATAACAATTCTGTATTTGGTCGCAAAATCAAATTGCGATTTGGTAATGTGTTACTGAATCTCAATTTTGGTTTGTTACATACCAGAAAGTCTTTCTGCAGTCGCAAATGGCCAGATTCTGCCAGGTGGACTTTTTGCGAACGCAAAAAAGCTTAGTTCATCTGCCATTAGGTTACACACTGGTCTCTAGTGTTTTGTCGCTCCCAGAAGAAGGTTGCTGCCCTAAATATCATAACATAACATAACATAACATAACATAACATAACATAGCCTACATTACATATAAAACAAATAACACGTAACATTTTAAATTTGACATTTGACATTTAACATATAACGTAACATAGAGCCAGTGCAGAGAAACAAGATTTACATAAAATGGTTCCAAGCCAGGATTTTTGGCACTTTTTATTGGAGTATCACAGTGATCCTTCAGACTTGATCATGTCTGGGTGAATCATGATGCAATGAACTCTTTGTGGGAGACCCCCGCTGGACCCTAGCATTTGCACTCTGTGGACAAAAGGGCGTTTCCACTTCATTAGTACATGATTTGCTAGTTTGAAATTAAAGACACGTGAGATAAAGCTATCACTGGGTAAGTAAGGCTGAGGCAGCTGGTTTTGATCAGATTTTGATTTAAAGCCCATTTTCAGCTGCAGGGAATCTGATACCAGAGCTCCACCCTCCCTGCAAAGCCACTTTCGGCCAACAAAAATTACATTACTGAAGAGTATAACAGGAAATGCTAAGACATATTGTGTGCCAGAAAGGGAAAGGTAAAAACTATGAAAACAGGGTTGTGTCCGGGATAATAGTGGGTCAGCGTGACGGGTTCCTACCGCCTGAAATGTATTTGTAAAGGTCACTTTCACCCTAGGGAATTCCTGCTGCTACATAACTATTGTGTGTTGTATCCACCTCAATGCTACTAAAAGCCTTGGAAAGATGAAAGGGTGGGTGTTCTGAACGTGATAAGTAGTGGACTGACCTTTTGGGCAGTTTGGCACTGCCAATGGTCCAGCTTGAAAAAGATAGTTTGTGGGCTGTTTTTTTGTGCCATGGGCCATCAATCCAAACATGTTTCGAACTGGCCTATCTGGCAGAGCCAGATTGCTCTGAAAGCCGGTTCAAGAGTGAACCCGAAGGGAAGCTGTGACCAGGAAGTCAAACACAGATCTCTGCAGTAGATGCATTATTCCACGTAGCCATCTGATTTGGTTCAACAGAATGTAGGCCACTCCTTAAAGTTGGGGAGATGCCTTGGTATAGAAGACCATGAGAATGGTGAAAGTAATTCAAAGTTGGTGCGTCCTCCGATTTCAGCATTGGCTACAGATGTTGGGGGATTTCGGATTACCCCCAATCTCACATGGTCCACAGAGAGATGTAAAGCTGAACTTTACTTTTAGCTCCGGAGTAGACTCTCACATTGCATGTTGTGCTGAATCTGTCCGAGTCTGGTGTCTGCCCTCTCAGGGAGATGGTAGCAGAGAGCAGGCATCCTCTTCTTTAGGCCTGCTGAGAAACTGGAAATAAGGATTGTGGCGTCTTACAGATCTGTGTCAAGCAAGAGGAAAAAGCTGTGGAGTTGTAAAAAAGAAAAATCAGTAATCAGTTTATTGGACAATTTCCTAGTCTGCAATATTTGAATAAGTAACGTACTCTCTTTGGTGTATGAGGAGGCTGCTGCTGCCATTGTAAACTGTTTTCAAGTGCTATCAATGAATAATATGTAAAATTCTCAAGGATTTGAGTGCGGGCCTTCTCTTATTGGGGAGATATAGTGGCTGAACTTAAAGAGGCGTCAGTGGTATTACCTTTTCCTGCACCACCGGCGACCAGGAAGCACACCAGTAAATCACAAACCCAGGGTTTATATATATATATATATATACATTCTATGTATAGGGTTCATATATAAACCATGGGTTTGTGATTTACTGGTGGGTGTGCTTCCTGGTAATATATATTTATATATTATCAGTAGGTAGTTATACTTAGGGCCTAGTTTCCATAGGAAAACAGTTTTTGATTTGCCAATAACTTTAGCGCCGTTTAACGAATCTTTGCGAATTTTTCAAAACTAATGGGGCGCTCAGGTCAGCTGCTGTGTTGAAAATTCCAGGGTGATCCATCAAGATAGGGCCCAGAAAAAGGGGAGTTCCCAAACGTGTTTTCTCCATGTTAATTTCCATAGGAAAACTGTAGACACGACTACAGCCTGAACTGCTGAACGGAATTACATCAACTTTGGCAAAAGGGTAGCTCTTGGTTCAGAAAGCACTCTTTTTATTAAATGGTGTAAATCCGTTCAGTAGCTTCTGAGAAATTTAAACATTTCTTAGATATACAACCACGAATACTCCTGATCTCGAGACTGCAATCTGATCGTCTCCCAGCACTTCAAACCAGTGAGTGTTGGCAGCCATCATGTGACTCGGTTGAACCGAGTCACAAGAAAAAAGGTTAAAAAGCCTTAATCAAGAAAAGGGGTCTGCTCAGGGTGGTCCCACAGGACGACCACCTCCCCGTGGCTACTTACCAAATCAGAGGGGGGCCGTACAGCCCCCCTCCAGAAGGCGTAAATGGCCTTGGGGACCGCCGCCCCCAGGGCCGGGTCCAGCAATGTCCCGGGGTGCCCACCACCGAGACATTGCAGTTTGCTATGGGAAGACGTGAGCACTGCTCCCGTCATCCCATAGCAAACAGTGTGCTCACTTTGAACAAGCTAGAGCACTTTTCTCTCGCTTGTTAAAAGCGAGCACACTTTGCTTTTTACCCCTAGGGCGCTGCATGTCAGCAGCTCCCTGGGGGTAAAAAGCCTGCCAGCTTCCACAGGAGGCGAGAGCCGGGAGCCGGCCGGGACCGAGGAGGCCTTTAGGCTCTCTCCGTGGTCCCCAACCAGCTGGCCATGCTCCGGGGAGTGGGGTCCCCTAGGCCAAAAATGGACCAGGAGGGTGGCGGCTCCCCCCCCCCCCCCTGAAAATGCAAAAAAAAAAAATGGCCGTGCCTTGGGTAATGGAGTCCCCGGGGCCGAAATCAGCCTGGGGAGGGGGGCTGCATGCCCCCCTCCCTTTTCTAACTGAAAATAAAAGGAAAGGCCTAGCCCTGGGGCCAAATACGGCCTCAGGAGGGGCCACATGTCCCCCTCCTATTTTATTTCCAATTAAAAAATAAAATGGGTCAGGCCCTGGGGTTGGGGTCCCCGTGTCCCAAAAGGATCAAGGGAAGGGGGGCCACACAGTCTCCCTTCCTAAAATACCCCCAAAAACTCAGAAGCCGGTTACTCAACTGAGGTCCGCCCCCTTTCTCCACCACTCTCCGGGTGCACCTCTTGGTGCGCTTTTGGTTAGGGGATGAAGTCCCCTTCGCTCTTGAGGGTCCTTAGAGGCCACCTAGGCTAACTGTTACCTCCAGTAAACCCCACATAGTGAGATTGCTGAAAGGTGGTTGGAGGCCATGTCTTTTTTCCACTACTCTGCAAACGCACCGTCAGTGCACTGCTGTTGGGGTGATGCGGTCTCCTTGCATCCTGAGGGCCTCAGGAATAAAGTAGACTTCCTCCTGCAAGCAGCAGTGCTCCAGGAGGAGCTTTTGCAGAGTGTTGGAGAAAGGGTGTGTGGCCTCTGACCACCTCTCAGCAATCCAGCTGTGTGACGCTTATTAGAGGTAACAGGAGGGCTAGATGGTCCCCAGGGACCCTCTAGAGGCAAGGGACTTCATACCCCAACCAGGAGTGCACTAGGAGGCGTGTTTGCAGAGTAGTAGAGAAAGGGGGCATGGCCTGCGACCACCTCTCAGCAATCCACTGTGTGGGGCTTACTGGAGGTAACAGGTAGGCTAGTTGGCCCCAAGAACCCCCAGCAGCAAAGGGGACTACATCTTCCAACCAAGAGCTTGCCAGGAGGTGCGTTTGCAGACTAGTGGAGAAAGGGGGCGTGGCCTGCTATCAGTAATGTCATTTGAGATGTCATCAGTGATATCATCAGTAATGTCACTAACCATGTAATGAGTGATGTAATATGTGACGTCATCAGCAGTGTATTGCGAGGGCGTTAGTTATAGTTCTGTCAGTTAACTATAACCCAATGCGGTCTAGAAAATTCACGGCGCAGTCCTCTGTTGGTGCTAGCAGTGGGGGTAGACCAAGTCCCCCTGATTAATGACACATCCAGTTTAGAAAAAAAGGCAGCTGCACTCCAGTCTCCGATAGAAAACCCACAAATTTGAATTTCATGTATTTACTACGTGAAATAAAAATGTGTGGATTTTCTATCGGAGACTGGAGTGCAGCTGCCTTTTTTCTAAAGTGGATGTGTCATATATCTATATAGCTATATCTATCTATATATATATATATATATATATATATATATATATATATATATATTTATATTTATATATATCTGTATGATATATAAAAAACACTTACAATATCACTATAATACAATTATAATATATAATTATAATATATTTATAGTTTTAGTCTTGTATTTGATCACATAAAACACAGATTACAGCAACTATTTTACCTAAACTTATAGTTAACACTTTTTAAACTAGAAACAGGCATTCACCAGTTTGTGATCAGTGGTACACTGCCTTCCGAAGTAACCACTTGCACAGGAGAAAGCAGGACTACTACACAAACGCTATTCAAAACACTGCCATCTGGCTGTCACAGTAAGTATAATGATAAATATTAGTACACGTTAAAGGATAAATACACATTAAAACTAAATAAAATGTTTTTATTACATTCAGAATTTCTTAGCGGCAGAGTATACCACGTGTAAGAACATTTCGATTTGCCAACGTGAAGTAAGGTGCCCTAACTACAAGTGGAAATAATTTTGGAAATTTCATTTGAAAAGCAAAATGAAAGCATGCAATGTAATTAAAAAAAAGATAATTTTCTATTTTTATTTTCACAAAAAAAAATGTATTCAAAGAAGAAAGCATACAATAACTAGATTAACCAATTACTTCTTCCACTCCAATAAGTGTTACCTCAGGAAAAGTGCTAAACAGTGGTTGGGGAGGACAGATTTTCTAATCTAACGCCGCCAAGTACTTACCTCAGGGAAGGTGCTGAGCAGAGACTGGGGGGGATTACTATTCTAATGCTGCCAAGTACTTACATATGGGAAGGTGCTGGGGAGGGGGGACAAATATATTATTCTAACTCCACCAGTTACTTATCTCAGTGAAGATGTTGCACAGAGGCTGGGGGCAGATTTACTATTTTAACTCCGCCAAGTACTTACCTCAGAGAACGTTTTGGACAGTGGTTGAGGGGCAAAATTACTATTTTAACTCTGCCAAGTGCTTACCTCAGGGAAGGTGCTGGACTGGACAGTGGCTGTGTGGCAAAATTACTATTCAAACTTCATCAAGTACTTTCCTAGGGGACCGTGCTGGACGGTGTTTGGGGGCGCTAAATTTACTATTCTAACTCCGCTAAGTACTTACCTCAGGGAAGGAGATGGACAGTGGCTGGAGGGTAGATTTACACGTTTTCCAACAACCATAAAACATATATAAAAACTGTTAGAAACAAACTTGCAATACACATTTTTAAATTTCATATTGACATACCATTCATATATTCTCCCCTTATTTACTTGAAAAACAACTCCACGATAAAGAAAAAACTGTGAAAAAGCAGCATACAATAACTTTAAGGAAAACTGTCACAGGTAAACCTAATTCCAATATTAAATACCATTAATTTAACATAAAAATTCAATCCCACAGGAACTGACTAACCAAAAAACATTTTTACAGCACAAAAGGAAAACACATTTTATACCTACCACAATGTTTAAAAGTAAACATTATTTTTCCGTCCTTAATGCATAACAGAATCTGAAGGAACCATTTCAACTATAAGAACCAAAATCACAAATCAAGCTGAATAAAGAACTCCAACAGAACAGACCAAACCTTCATTACAAAACAGGTAATTACTATTCGTAACAAAAAAACCATCCAAACACTTTTCTTTAAAGTTCAGGAAACCATTTTTTTCCCAGCAAATAAATTATGACATTTAATTCCAAACAGATGTTTGAAACTAATAAAAAACATTTTGCGACCTTATATGTAGCAGAAGTTCCAGACAACAAATGTGAACCTTTACAAAAGATTTTACTGCTTATGTGCTGTCACGCTGAGGAAACTGACTTCTGATATACAATGGTTACCTTTATTATAAGGAGAGATTGACTGAGCGCAGGAGTCATTGGAATTGTGTTGAGTATTTCTCATCCCATTGCAAAGTCAGAGCGGTTACCCTTGGTAATATGGTTGAAAGAACCACAGAACAGAACCACTCTGCCTCTACAACAGAGACTGTGGTTAGAGAAAACGTACAGCATATTAAAATTCTAGCTGCAACCTCCAATGAACGTTGTGGCTCAGTTTTGAGGGAGGTAGGCCAGAACATTCCCATGCCTCTTGTGAGCAGTATGCCCACAATCTCCAATTTGAAAAGATTGATAGAAAGAAAAAAACAGGAGAGTAATCCCTGGAGAGTAACCCCCAGAACCTACTCAAATATTCTCCTGAACTTATTAAAATCTTCAACCAACAACCTTTCCAACTACATAATAATAAAACCCTCTCAAACGCACACAGATTGACAGTAACATTCATACTACAGTTACAAGTAACAAAGTCCTAGGAAAATAATAATTAATTTCGAATTACAAATGATAAATACTGTTAATACAATTTACTCTGAAAAATCCAAAAACATCATCCTTAGCTAAGGAATATATGACATGCAGTAAGCTCCAATATGAACTTAAGAAATGAACTGCATTGTGTTTTGTACCTCTTGAATATATAGATGAATTTTACACCTCAATTATAAAATCAGACTTTTTTACACAAAATGAGGAAAAATTGGACCACTTCTAAATTCCTTTGAAGATACATTGACTGGCCATCTAAGACGGTTGTGTCCAGAAGGAAACCACGTTTTCCAATTGAGTGGTGGAACTGTTACTCATACTGGTTAGCAGGAGGTTAAAAAATGAATCATTCAATAGAAGATGGCTTGATTCACTTAACAGTTGTATTGGTAAAAACCTACCCCAACCTATACCATTTCTTGAAAATTTTGAAAAAAGAACAAAGCTTCCAAGAAATGAGAATGGCACAATCATTATCAGGTACTCTGATTCTCTGAATTTCTAAAAAAAAAGTAAAGAAATATCAGAGAGAGCATTGGGAAAAAAATCAGCAATTTTGGTTGATGGGTGCCTTGGAGTACATAGACAACCTTGCGTACATTCTACACTATTAAAATTAAAAACAACATATGATTACTCTTCTTTTGTTTTACATTCTAAATGATGGGCTTGCTCCACTCCCGATCGCATGTGTGTGAGGGGTGGAGCAAGACAGGAACAAAAAAGGCTGAACAGGATGGTAGACTGCTTTGCATTCTAGTCAACGCGTGTGGGTCTTCCATCCTGCCCTTCTCCAGTTTCCTGAATTCCGTCGGGGTTGCTCCGACGTTCGTCAGTATTTTCTCGCCAGACTCCTATTCCTGACTGCTGCTGTTCGACCGGTGCAGCGGGGACCTTCTCATTGCGCTTGACACGTTGTTGGCGTTCTTCTGCCAAACACCACTTCCAGACTTCTGCTTTTCGTCTGGTACTGTGAGACCTTCAAAATGTTTCCTGACTTCCGCTGTTAGTCCGATGCCGCGGGGCCTTCATGATGTTGCCTGAAAGATAGGTGAAAATAATTTAAATGCTCACAAAGAATTCACACTCTTCAAGGCAGTAACATTAATTTTGAACTGCATGATTTACATAAAATACTGATCTGATATAGTCTCCATGGTGCATGAAGATTCTGCTCCCTTGCTGACATTGTTTGATGGCTATAAGAATGATAAATATATAATTATTCTCCTGATAACCTAAGGCGCTCATTTATTTTCTTTGTCCTTTAACCTTGCACATTTTGTGTACGTTTTTATTTTCATTTTCATGTCTTTATCCATTTTCGGAAGGCTATGTTTTTTTCCTGGTTTTATTGGATATGAACAAGTTGGGCTTAGTTGGATTCCACACTGATCATCTCTTAGGTTAGTTATACCACATATATTCTTGATTACTCTGTCTTGTTGTTCTAAGTAGAAAGCACCTAATAAACTACTCTTTCATATAGATATATACCACTGACTCTACTTTCTGATACCTAGAGACCTAAGCGGAAGAGGGATCTTTTACAGATAGTAATATCCCATAGCATCACATTAATTGTGTGCCAGTGTTATCTCCCCGATGTATGCACATTGTAATACGTTATAACTTTATCTCCACTACAGGAGTCACATAAGGACCACTCATTTTGAGAATATCCATACCTGATGCGCTTTTGTGACGTAGCTCCCCTTCTTTCTTTTCCTTGTTTTGTTACTCCTCTTCCTCCATTTCTTCTGCGTTAGCTTTCACACTGTTGGTCTGGCATTGGTGGGTGAGGATAGTTAGGACCTTGCTTTAGATCTTGAATCCCCCCCTGCGGAAACAACAGTTGAGAATTACACTAGATTAATTAAATTCCCATTTTACACAATTATTTTTAAAATAAATTAAGTATTAGCCCTACCTGCAGAAGTCTTCTTTTTTCAACTTTTGGTGATTTTTGTTAATGCCACTCTCCAAATTTACCAGTAATACAATGAAGAAAAGAGTACAATCATAATTGAATTCCAATTTATTTTCTTTAATAAGATTAAGATAAAATTGGTAACAATCCTGCTTCCCCTTAATCCCTTTTATCATTAATATTTATTATAATAATCACAATCCGGGCACCAAAATTCGAAAAATAAAAAGATAAAGTTAGTTCAAAAGATCCCCTGTAAAACAAATGTACATCCCTTTTTAAAATCTTCAAGGGCCAAAATCTAATTACGATCTGATGTTTCTTTTCTTCTTTTGCCCAGAATGACTTCTTACTTCCTGGAGCTGAGAGAATTTGTAAAAAAACATAGTGCAAAAAATGTTTAAAAAACCTTATATTTTTATAAAATAGGTTTTAAAAAAGAAACATCACCTTTAATTTTCTTTTTCAAACCAATACTATAAAAATAATACTTCCGTCTGGATGTGCGCATATGAAAACAACCTGTATTGTGATAAAAACTGGTTACAAAATCATAATACAAACTCTTTTTTTTTTTTGATTACAACCATTAGCTACTTCCCTCTACCTCTCTTCACAATAAAGGCACTAATCTGTATGTTTAAAAAAGTTCATTAGATTCTGCTTATCTGAGCACAGCTCCTTCGTCCATCCGATCTTGACAGTGATGCTCAAATAGATCCAAAATCGGATGTCAACCTAAAAACAGAGAAATAAAAAAGGAGAATTTCTTCCATTGACATTAATCGAAAAGTTTGGAAGTTTTTTTAAAGAGTTTGTAAAAATGTTTAATACAAAAAGTCTACTCTTGTTAAAAAAAAATCAAAAATTAATTCAGTATTTTATTATTTTGTTTCATTTTTTTTAAAATGAATTAAATTCTTTAAAATATAAACTTGATATTTATTAAATTAATATTTGCAGCTTTTTAATTACAAAAATTACTTTTACATTCATAAATGTGGTCTATTTTTTAATAAGTATTCTAATGTTTGACATTTATTTAAAAAATAAAATTTCAAAAATAAAGTATTACTAGAGTATTCACATTAAAACCTGAGTATTAGTACACTTCTCTGCCCATTGCCCCTAAATTCCTTTCACTCCCCTCCTAAAACTAATTATTTTAACAAATATTACAACATTTATCAAATATTTACATAATTAATACCAAGGTATCATAGTTCATACCTGAGTATTAATACACTTCTCCACCCAATAGACCTATATCCCATACTTTCCACTGCGCAAACGTTAACTTGATATTTGTGAAATAAGATTCAATCATTTCTTAATGAAAATTACAATATTCATTAAATAGTTTACGTCCTTAATACCCAGCAACATAATTAATACCTGGGTATTAATACACTTGCCCACCCATTACCCCTACACCCTTATATTCTGTTCCTAAAACTTAATTTTGTTATTTTAATTGTATTCTTTAAATATTTTTTTAAATAACACAATATTTATTAAGTAGATTACATATTTAATACCCAGGTATCATAATTGATTTCTTAGTATTAAAGCACCACCCCATCTATATACATATATATAAATACACTACCCCACCCATTTCCCATTACCTAATATATACATATATACTAAATATATTTAAAAAAAATCAAAACATACCCATACTTATAGATATACTTACCAATAAAGCGTGGTAAAGACATGCATTGTAAAGGCATGTATGGTAAAGGAATTTGTGGCAAAGCCATATGCGTGGTAAAGATTGCATGGAAATTGCACTGCATAGTAAAGACTGCATGGTAAAGGTTGTTTCCCCACTGTACACCTGCTCAGAACCCAGCAGTCAGATCTGTGCAATCTATACACTAGCTTTTATATCCATCACTTTGCAGGAACAACATGTATCATGTATGCCTTCATCAGTTTCTATCTGTTGTTCTTAAAGGGCACAAATAGTAACAAGCACAAATGAGAAAGAGGAACAGGATTTCAGACAGAAATACTACAATGTTCGGGAGTTATCTTTGGCCTACATGGGCTCTTGTCTGCATTGTCAGGTTGTCTGAAGCATATGGCTGTTGTACTTGGGTCGGTGCTTTTCCCGATGGGTGCAAATACAACAGAATTTTACCACCAGATATAACTTATTCATATGACAAGCTGACTCTATCTGTTAACGTACACCACTTCTGTAGTGAGACAATTAAAACCCTTCATTGTCACATGGTTATTTCTACCAACTTAGAGGCCGATTAGGATCGCGGACGGAAACGTCCGCCAAGGAAGCGGGCAAGATACTCCGGACCGCTCTGCGGATAAACCGCCGTAGCGATTAGGAAAATAATGGAACGAACCCCCGACCGCGGCGGACGGAGAACACCAAACTCCGTCCGCGGCGGACGGCGTACACCAGAGCCCGCCGCAAGCGGACGGAACCGACGAAACCCCGTCCGCCGCGGACGCACATGACCGCGGGAACAGCCACATCTACCGCCATACCTGCGAAGGCTCCGTGTCCGCGATTAGGATAACGCCGCCTGTACCCCGGTACGCACCGCCATCCACGGCCGCGGCGGAAAGAATGCAACGAGAAACAGTGCATCACAGCGGAAGCCCAACACGAACAACATCCCTACCGTCAAACCAATGTCAAAAAAGTGTGACGGAAGTAAATTGCAAACACACGAAAAAGGACTACCCCCCCCACCTGAAACACAAACACCAAAAACACCAATCACTAGCCACAATGACACCCCCCCAAGTACCCAATAATGCACACTAGTCAACACACCCACCTACCACCTGACTGCCAACAACCATTGAGACACGACTATAAAATGACTCACACCCACTACCACAATCCTTTGCATCACAGCATAGCTGCTAGCAAGAGGCCCAATACGACCAACAGCATACACCAATTGAAGACACACAACCACCACCCTACCACACCCACCACACAAACACCCACCACACCATTCCTACACACCACACAACACACACCTGCACCCCCCAACTCACTCAACCCACACCCTGAGCACCACACACCATGGCACCCAAAAAAAAAACTAAATTCACGGAGACAGAGTTGAAGGTAATGGCCCAAGTCCAGCAGACCACCGTGGCGCAAAAAAATCACATGTGGGACAGGATCGTCAGTCGGGTGAATGCGTCAGGGACCGTGCCAAGGACAAAGCACGAGATACAGAGGCGGTGGCATGACCTGAAAACCAGGGTGAAAGGCATCCGTGCCAAAAACCATGTGAGAGCAAATCACACTGGCGGCGGCACACCCCCGGAGCCCATACCCTACACTGATTGGGAGGAAAAGGTGCTGGGCATACTGCACCCAGAGAGCCTGGAAGAACTTGAGGAAGGAGAAGAGGCTGGTAAGTACAAACCAAGCACCACGATCAGAACGACATGGTCAGCCTCACACAACTGAGAAGACACATCTCCCAGGCCCCAACCCATGCACGTGGGCCACATACTCACCAAAATGTAAATGGCTACCAACAGGCCCCCATGTCCACAGGGAGGGCGGTGGTGGTGTGTGGGGTGTGTGAGAGGTCACCACTACAACTCCCAACAGGCCCCCAGGTCCACAGATAGGGCGGTGGTGGTGGGTGGGGTGTGTGAGAGGTCACCACTACAACTCCCAACAGGCCACCATGTCCACAGGGAGGGCGGTGGTGGTGGGTGGGGTATGTGAGAGGTCACCACTACAACTCCCAACAGGCCCCCATGTCCACAGGGAGGGCGGTGGTGGTGGGTGGGGTGTGTGAGAGGTCACCACTACAACTCCCAACAGGCCCCCATGGGGTGTGTGAGAGGTCACCACTACAACTCCCAACAGGCCCCCATGTCCACAGGGAGGGCGGTGGTGGTGGGTGGGGTGTGTGAGAGGTCACCACTACAACTCCCAACAGACCCCCATGTCCACAGGGAGGGCGGTGGTGGTGGGTGGGGTGTGTGAGAGGTCACCACTACAACTCCCAACAGGCCCCCATGTCCACAGGGAGGGCAGTGGTGGTGGGTGGGGTGTGTGAGAGGTCACCACTACAACTCCCAACAGGCCCCCATGTCCACAGGGAGGGCAGTGGTGGTGGGTGGGGTGTGTGAGAGGTCACCACTACAACTCCCAACAGGCCCCCATGTCCACAAGGAGGGCGGTGGTGGTGGGTGGGGTGTGTGCGACAGGACACTGAAATGTAATCAAATTGATATGAACATGTAATGTCCACAGTACTGATCAGCACAATCTTGTCCCTCAGGTGATCGTAATCTGACTGGTGTAACCAGCAACCGGCCGCAAGACTCGCCTCACACCCATACCGGACTCTCTGGGGACGATGCCACAGCCAGCTCCGGTGCGGAGGATGGTGCGGGCCAAAGCAGACTGCCAGGGCCATCTGGCTCACAGGAAATCCCGGCCACGACAACTGTCGCCTGCAACACCGGCCACAGTGAGCTGCACACCCACCACCACCACCACCACCACCACCACCACCAGTACCACCACTCCTGCCTGTGCCACCCTGCCTAACCCACCGCACGATGCAGGGCCATCGGCCTCCCAGCCAAGCAGGGAGAGTGGGCCAGAAAGGAGAGAGGCGAGGCCACATCAGCCAATCAGGAGATCCACACTCCGTCGCGCTGAGGAAGGACACCCACACCATCCCGTGGCAGAGTCACTTGAAGCCCTAGCCAGGGTCCAGGCTTCCTACGAGCGTGGCCAGGAACAGGCAGATCGTGCCCACCAGGACTCGGTGGACAACACTAACATGTTGCGGGCCATTGACCGCCGCCTTGGCCAGATAGTGGACATCATGGGCCAGCAGACAACAATGTGGAGGGAATGGATAGCCCGCAACAACCCCACCCCCCCTCAACCTAGTGTCCAGACGCCACGGCCAGCAACACCACCGCCACCGCCACCTGTGCCCCTGGCGACGGATGTGGCCCCTGAGCAGCCTGCCCCCCCAGCTGACTCCGTTCCACCTCAAAGACGGAGGGGCCATCCGAGGCTGGAAGTGGGCGAGAGCAGTGGGGGTGCTCGATCCACATGCTCCAAGAGGGGCCGACAATGACAGTGACACTGCCTGAGCCAGCCATTCACCCTGCCAACTATCCTGTCCCACATAGCCAATCATTGGCACAGGTCTGCTGGACTAGCCTGACATCACCCAATGTGGTGTCAGCACGGACATTTCATCTGCCATTACCTTCAACTCACACTCCCCCACCCCACACTTACTTGTAAATATTCACCAGCACCAATGCACAACCTGTAAATAAATGCCACTTACACACTCAATGATGTGTTGCCTCCATGTTTAATCACATGATTGCCTCAGAAACAGACGTAACCAGGTGCAGGGATCCGAGTCGTACATAATCATGCCTCTGCGGGAGTGACCTAGGGAAATTCAGAGACAGCAAACACACGTCAGGAAACAGATTCTCACCCATCACAACACACTGCACAGCAACATTCCACAAACCACACTCATCACTAAATCATTGGATGAGAGGACACACATCATGGAGACTTGCATGTCCAAATAAATGAACACACACATATGCAACCATCACATAGCAGAACACCCAGCTGATGCACACCACATCCACACAACACCAGCAAACATACATAAGGCATTGTCAACCGGCACAAGAGGTAGTTACTCACATTCAAGGGAAGTAGCGATCAATGAGCTGGCGCCTCTGGTCCACACCTTCCTCCTCACCACTATCCTCATCAGTCGACATGGGTGGGATGGGAGGCCGAGGAACTTGTTGGTCTTCAGGGTCCAAGAGCAGTTCAATGTCATTGCGCACGGCCAGGTTGTGGAGCATGCAGCAGGCAACCACGATCCTGCATACTTTGCCCGGTGAGTAAGGCAGGGCCCCTCCGGTCTTATCCAGGCACCGAAACCTAGACTTTAGCAGTCCAAAAGTACGTTCCACCACTCTACGTGTCCTTCCATGGGCATCATTGTAGCGCCTTTCACCCGCTGTAGTAGGATTACGTATGGGACTCAGGAGCCAGGGCCGGTTTGGGTACGCCGAGTCGCCTATGTAGGGGGATGACAGACACAAATATCACAACCAGAATTGGTGGGTACCCTATGCCACACAGAAATCACAAATGTCCCCACAGCACACTCACCAACAAGCCACGCATGACCGGGATGCAGATTTGCCATCATTTGGGGGACAATGCTGCTCCGCATGATGTGGGCGTCATGTGCGGAGCCTGGAAATCTTGCACACACATGGGAGATGATGTTGTCGGCCAGGCACACCCACCTGCACGTTCAGCGAATGAAAGTGCTTCCGATTCCTATAAACCTGCTCACGTGCCCGTGGTGGAATGAGAGCGATATGTGTGCCATCAATGGAACCCACTACGTGTGGTATCGGGCCCAGTGCATAGAAGTCTGCTTTGACTGCTGCCAACTCTGCCGGCCGTGGAAAATGGATGTAGTCATCCTTGTACAGCATCATAGCTTTTAGAACATCCCGAAGTACCATGCTGAACATGGACTGTGACATCCCCCCGGCATGTCCAACTGTGTACTGAAAGGTGCCAGTTGCCAAAAAGTGTAGTGCCGCCATCACCTTTGCTGTGGGTGTAATGGAACCAGGATACGTCCTTCGTGGCTGCAGATGAGGAGACAATTGGGCTACAAGCTCCATCAATCTACGTCGATCTAGCCGGAATTTCCTGATCACCTCCTCGTCAACCATATCCTCCAGCACAGTGTATGGCCGATGCACATTTGGAGCCCTCCTGTGTGGGAGATAGATGTAACTTGAGTCAACTTACAAACAACGCATAGCTGTGCAACTCCATCACATGTAAGCCAACATTAGCAAGAAGATAAATGTTGTGGACAATGGTCATATGTGTGACATCTCTGAAAGTTACTACAATACGGAGTGCCCCATTAACAATGTGCAGCCAGTAGCAACAGGAAGTGTGTCAACACGTACAACACAACTTAGTCACATGTCAACATTACTGACAAGACGTGTGTCATGACCCTAATGTGTAGAAGCCACATCACAGACACACATGCAAGTGCATGCACACAAACGATAATGATACACACACACCATGTCATCATGCACCAATGCCAACACCAATAATGGTGAGCATACGGACATTACATGCATGGTGACACAACAGGCAACACACATACACTGAATGCATGTGTACCCCCACCATTGTAGTGACCTCACATGAACCACACACTGACAACAGATTCAGAATGTGGCGATACAGCCGTGATATACTGTGTAGATGTGAAGAAGTTGAAACGTCTGTAGGGTAACACCCGACGTCAACACGTCAACATGCACATGTGTTGCACATTGTGTGCACACCGATGGGCATAGTATGGACACACATGGAATAGTGCATGACATATGAAGTTTCCATATCACGCTCACAACCCTCATGACGCAACTGCAGACAATACACCACGGTGCAGCGTCTGAAAATATACAATCATTGGCGCCGCCATGGCGGTGCACTGCTTCCGCTATTTTCGAATGGGCATACGCGGGCCGCGTTCCCTCTCCCCATTGTCTGCATGTGCACGGACCGTCACGGTCACACATCGGCAACCGCATGTGCAAGCTTCCGGGACGGATGCTTCTTTTGCAACAATGTTCAATCACTGGCGCCACCATGGCGGCGCACGTATTCGGCGGGGGAGGTGCAGGACAACACATCCTTTAGATGAGCACCAGCACGCGCAAGGGGCCAAACTCACCGGCCAAACTCCGATACTTTGCCACATCGCGCTGCCACATCACTGGAGCCCTGACGCTGTGAGTTCTTCCCCGCCACCGTGCTCGCAGTATCGCACGGCCTGAGCGGGGGAAGACTACAGCTCCCAGAGGGCTCAGAGGCTGGAACCGCCCACTTCCTGGTCGAGCGCGCCCGGAGGCGCTTAAAGGACAGCAGATCCCTCGGTGGAGCAGGGAGCACCAGCACGCGCAAGGGGCCAAACTGACCGGCCAAACTCTGATACTTTGCCACAACGCGCTGCCACATCACTGGGGCCCTGACGCTATCAGTTCTTCCCCGCCACCGTGCTCGCAGTATCGCACGGCCTGAGCGGGGGAAGACTACAGCTCCCAGAGGGCTCAGGGGCTGGAACCGCCCACTTCCTGGTCGAGCGCGCCCAGAGGCGCTTAAAGGACAGCAGATCCCTCCGCGTCGCGGGACGCGCACGGGCGGCGCCGGGCTGAGCCCGGGCAGAGGGCGGGCTGTCTGTGGCCGTCCGGGGCAGTCAGAGGCAGGGCAGGGCCTGTCACTCTGTCCAGGGCAATGGGGAAACGCAAACTCGTTACAAAGGGCGGAGAAGGTAAGAAAGCCAAAGTACCACGTAACTCGGAGTCAATCATCTCCTTTCTTACCTCTGCGGTGGGGGCTTTGAACAATGAAATTGCGAATGCGGAGAAAGAACTGGGACTCGCACAGACTGGTGTGGCAACTGGGGATCTCCCTGCTGAATCTCATCCGAAGCTTCAGCCAGATTTGGCTCGTTCCATCCCACTTGAACCCAATATAATTGTGGCGGCCCCCCCATCCACCTGCATGGCTAACCAGTTACCTCCCCAAACCAATAGTAAGGCTGTATCACAGGAGACACAGCAACTTTCCACGCTAAACAACACTAAATCCCGTGATTTTTCACCCACATCCAAAGTAGTCATTACAGCCCCCCAGGGATTCCACGCCAACTTGGCAGACGTGATAGAAGAACTGTTTGAATCCCGGTTGGAACCATTATTGGTAAACATTGCAAAAGACATAGTGGATACTTTGAAATTATGTGTAGAAAATATCCTACATAAATGTGAACGAATTGATAACTGCCTTAAAGACCTGGAGTCTCACACTCAGGGGAAACGGGCCCATGAAAAACCTGCATTGAGTGGTAACCAGGAGGTGATCATGGGCTCACCTATGCAGGCCAATGGACAAGGACATATAACATGCACAAATCCGCCCAAAGGGAACAATATATCCCAAGGGGAGGCAGAAAAGATCTTAGTCTCGGGGGGCGTGCTGGAGGACAGGGTAACTAAACCACTAGTCAAGGAGCAAAGAAATTATAGGTTGCATGCCAGACAGAATTATATAGTGGATCTCCCCCCAGATGCAGCACCCCTAGTTGTAATTCTAACTGGGATCCCACGCCTAAATGTTAACCAGAGGG
This sequence comes from Lissotriton helveticus, assembly GCF_964261635.1. Taxonomy (NCBI): domain Eukaryota; kingdom Metazoa; phylum Chordata; class Amphibia; order Caudata; family Salamandridae; genus Lissotriton; species Lissotriton helveticus. The sequence goes on along the minus strand of NC_136067.1, from coordinate 1,591,657,831 downwards.
AATCAGAACAGGATCTACTGAACAGAACCAGAAGATGGTGTACACAGTTTAGCAGTGGGAGTACTGACGTGGGAAAAAACATTATAGCTGCAAGAAGGGTGGACTGGGTTGGGCGAAGGGAGAAATGTATTGCCGGTGACTGTGTGATAGTTAATTTTAACAGTCCCAATTTGACTAACACACTACTCTGGGATGGATCCGACCTAGATGGCGCAGGTATCAGACCTTTGCCATTGGTTTACTTTTATCCATCTCCATCCCATCCACAGGCTAAACCACGATCCCGGCACATCCCGTTTCCATCAGGACATTTAGGAAGGGAAGGGGTAGGGGCAGGGGAAGGGAGACACTATTCCTATCAAGCACAACAGTCTCGTCTGAGGCGGGAGAAAAGCTTGCTGCCTCGGCACGCAATGTCACCGTTCTTCCAGCTGAAATCCAGGCGGAACCGGTTGTGCTAAGTAACAGGTTCTTACCACTTGCAAATCCCTCCAGCCTGGATCTAGTGGATTGACAACTACCCACTGATCCAACTGGACAGGAGAACTCCTCTAAAGCCAAACAATGCCATAAATCAATGGCACTTAGCTGGAATATAGCGGGGCTAAGGAGGAAAGCCAGGGACGACAGATGGGTTCATTTTGTAACTCACTATGACATCATGTGTTTTCAGGAGACGTGGGATACCAATGAAAATTTTTATTTAAATGGGTATCGTAGCTTCTCAGTCAAAGCGACTGCTGGGAGGGGAGGGAGACCCAAAGGTGGTCTGTATATAATCATTTCTATAAAATTGGCAGGTTCCATGAAGAAATTAGATTCATCAGTGAATAGCATTTTGTGTGTGGAATGGGCCAGGCCAAACCTCCCAATAATTTTAATCGTAAATTTTTATAATGCACCGGATAAGGCTTCTGGTAACACACACCTATGGTCCTTATCCTCTTTTCTTTGTCACTACAAGTCATATCAAACAGCTTAATTCGAAATCTTGCTCATGGGAGATTTTAACATACACCCATGTGGATGGGACTGTCTCTCAAAACAACAACTGGCACCCCCGGGCGCAATCAGTCCCCCTTTTGAACATACAGTGCAGGGAATGGAGCTGGAAGAACTACTTGCCGACCTAAATCTGTTTGAACTAGCTGGGCCCGAGGGGGAGAATAGGGCACCGACGTTCATAGGTAGAGATGCAAACACTGTCATCGATTACATCTTTATCTCAGCAGGGCTAGTTGATGTGGTATCCGCCCTTGAAGTTAAGGTGTCCGCATTTAGTGACCACAATCCCCTGATTCTGACCTTGAACTTTGGGAGTAACAATGCAACCCAGGTTGAGCGTCTGGGTGGCTGTTGCGTTTCCATTGTTCCAAAGGATCGGGGTAGAAGATTAAACTGGTCCAAGGTGGTCCCGGACACTTTTTTTCAGCATCTTAAAGCAAATGTGCATGCAGACCTGTTAACATGCACAGACAGTTCGGCAGCTGACACGGATATTATTAAATCTTTCACTAATATTTGCACGCAAGTATGCCATGACCTAACACTAAGGAAGAAGCGACCTGAAACCGACCGCCCAAGGTGGTTTGATAGGGAATGCTCAAAGGCACATAAGGGGCTTATGGAGGCCCTTAAACAGCAGCCGAGAAATCGGGAGCAGGTGACTCAGTGCAGGAAGCTCTATAGATTAACCATTAACAACCAAAAAATGTCTATAAAAAACGAGGCTTGGGACAATCTCACATCAATTAACATCCTTAGAGATAGTTCCAAATTCTGGGCTGTGATCAACCACTCCTATTTCTCTGAGGAGGAAAACTCCATCATGGACTGTGTGATCCCAGAGGAAGATTGGGTTGCCCACTTTAGCAAAATATATAACAGTGAAGAGCCACCAGATAGTCTTAACCGGTCCATGGTCCCTGCTGTCCCCCTGCAGTTTAGTGAGCATGAGGTTAGCAGGGCTATCGTGGAGATGACGAAATGTAAGGCCCCGGGCCCAGATGGCGTCCCTGCAGATCTCTATAGGTCACCCCTGGACATGTGGGCGAGAATACTTACCAACGTCTTTAATTCCTCCTGTACAGCTGGGTTTCCCAAATCATGGTCCTCTTCAACCATCATTCCCATTTATAAGAAAGGTCCCCGAGCAGATCCGGCCTGTTACAGGCCGATATCATTGATTGACTCTGCCGTTAAAATTCTAGGCAGAGTCATACTACAGAGATTGGGGGATTTCATCAAGGAGAAGGGGGTCCTATCAGAACTGCAGTATGGGTTTAGGGCCAGGAGAGGAACCATGGACCAGTGCCTAAACCTCCTCATGCTGGTCGGCAAATACACCAAGGCCAAGGAGGGTAATCTATACATGGCCTTCATGGACCTCTCCTCGGCCTTTGACTTGGTCAATCGAACCAAGTTATGGCCCATGCTGGCCAGCCTGGGCATTGACCCATCACTGGTCAACTTCCTAGCATCACTTCATACAGACTTGTCAGCCTCTATTAGAACTGACCGGGAGGGCAGTTGTACTCGGCCATTCCTTTCTAAAAGGGGTGTTAGACAGGGCTGTATTTTGGCTCCCCTTCTATTCACTCTTTATATAAACACATTAGGTAAAGATCTGGAGCACTCAACACCCGATATTCCACGCGTAGGGGACTCCCTGGTGCCCGTATTATTATACGCGGACGACGCGGTGCTATTAGCCAGAACAGGGGTTGGGTTACAAAAACTTCTTGATGCATTTGGTGAGTTCATGGCCTCACTCGACCTGGTGATTAACAACAAAAAATCCCATATAATGGTGGCAGGGAAGCGCCCGAAAACGCAAAAGTTGAAGACGTTTACCTGCACTGGTGAGGGGGTGACTAGGGTACCAGTTTTTACTTATTTGGGAGTTATCTTTGAAGAGGGGGGCTCTTGGACCGCCCAACTAAATGCTAAAAGCCTTGCAGTCAAGAGATCAACCTCAGCTCTAATGAGCTTTGCAAAGAGATTGGGCTCTCGTCCAATGGACGCTCTTTTGAAAGTGTACAAGACAAAATGCTTGTCCATAGCCATGTATGGCGCTGCCTTGTGGGGCTTTTCGCCACAAGGTAAAATACAAATTGCAGAAAATACCTTCCTCAGAATATTGCTCGGAGTCCCACAATCAACACCAGTTTTCTCCCTGCATACTGAGCTAGGCATAGGCTATGTTACTGATGAGCTACAATTGGCACCTCTAGTCTATTGGGCAAAAACTTGGCTAAATAATGATATCCCTTTGAACCACTGCATGCTCAAGGATTGCATGGCGTTAGACAAGGTGTCCAAAATTCCCTGGCTAGCATACATTAAGAATACGGTGAATAAATTGGGCAGGCCAGATCTTTACAAATACCCGAACAACATTGTTAAAGGTGACGTAAAATGGATCAAGGAAAACTTTCTGTCTAGGGCGTATCAGGCTAGGGAGGAGGAGGAACTAATCAAGCCAAAAGTTAGAGCAAACTTCTTGCTCTTAACCACTCTCTCCCTAGAACCCTATTTAAAAATCATCAGTAAACCATTCCATCGCCACCTCCTCATTAGGTTCAGGTTTAACATTATTCAATACTCCTTGGGTGATTTTCCAGTGTGGGGGGTACCTGATACACTGAGCCCATGTAGCTGTGACAACTTTTCAGAGCAGTCTCTCATGCATTTCGTTATGTTCTGTGATCACTTTAAGGAGGTTAGAAAGCGGTTCCTAACCCCAATTCGGAGAGAAGCGGGTTTTTTACAAGTACGCCCAGCTTTGTTTTACTTACAACTACTAGGTACCACAAAAGTAATTTTCGGGGTTGCTAGCTTTCTGGTAGCTGCCATGCGTATTAAGACCAGGAAGCTATCCCCGAATAAACAGGTGGGGTGATTGAATATACTGTGCTCTCTTTTTACTGTTTTTAACCGTTTTTTACCACGACCATTTTTAAATAATCTATGTATGTACTCATTATTATTACCAATGTTTAATGCTTTTTAAACCGATGAAATGTGCAATTGTTATTTTATTGATTCCGCTTTTATGATTTTAACAATCGAATAAAGCTTGTTTTGATTGATTGATTGATTGATGTCAATGGACATGGCAGTTCATGACCCCCCTTACAGTCACATTGCATCATCCACCGTACACCGGCCGGCCCAGCCCGGCCCAGGACCGCCGTGCCGGCCATGTCCACAACCGCCGTGCCAGGCCCGGCCTATGACCGCCGTGCCGGCCATGTCCACAACCGCCGTGCCAGGCCCGGCCTAGGAACGCCGTGCCGGCCATGTCCACAACTGCCGTGCCAGGCCATGTCCACAACCGCTGTGCCAGGCCCGGCCTAGGAACGCCGTACCGGCCATGTCCACAACCGCCATGCCAGCCATGTCAGCCACCGCCGTGCCAGGCCCGGGCTAGGACCGCCGTGCCGGCCATGTCAGCCACCGCCGTGCCAGGCCCGGCCTAGGACCACCGTGCCGGCCATGTCAGCCACCGACGGGTGTTCACTCGCCTGGCACGGCAGTGGCTGACATGGCCGGCACGGCGGTCCTAGGCCGGGCCGGGCCGGCCGGTGTACGGTGGATGATGCAATGTGACTGTAAGGGGGGTCATGAACTGCCATGTCCATTGACTACATCTAAAGGGTGTGTTGGCCTGCACCTCCCCCACCGAATACGTGCACCGCCATGGTGGCGCCAGTGATAGAACATTGTTGCAAAAGAAGCATCCGTCCCGGAAGCTTGCACATGCGGTTGCCGATGTGTGACCGTGACTGTCCGTGCACATGCAGCCAATGGGAAGAGGGCACGCGGCCCGCGTATGGCCAATCGAAAGTAGCGGAAGCAGTGCACCGCAACACCAGGGCCAGTCATTGGCCCTTTTATAAACACGCATCCAGGGCTGACCAATTGCTGGCGACGTATGCCACTGACATGTGTTCAGGGCCCTATATATATGTTTGATGTCAAAATGCACACATCCTACCCTGGGAACCAGTGCTGCCTGTTCACCTCGACCTGCTGCTGCTGAGCTGACCACCGACTGCTGCCTGTGACCATCACCTCGACCTGCTGCTGCTGAGCTGACCACCGACTGCTGCCTGTGACCATCACCTCGACCTGCTGCTGCTGAGCTGACCACCGACTGCTGCCTGTGACCATCACCTCGACCTGCTGCTGCTGAGCTGACCACCGACTGCTGCCTGTGACCATCACCTCGACCTGCTGCTGCTGAGCTGACCACCGACTGCTGCCTGTGACCATCACCTCGACATGCTGCTGCTGAGCTGACCACCGACTGCTGCCTGTGACCATCACCTCGACCTGCTGCTGCTGAGCTGACCACCGACTGCTGCTCTAGTGCCATACTCCGTGATCTCACCATGTCGAGAGTCAAAGAGATCCGGTCTCGTCCCTTCACCGCCGCGGAGCTTGATGTCCTCGTGGACGGTGTGCTCCGCAACTTTGGACGGCTCTACGGCGCACCCGGACAGGTGGTAAGTGCAGTGTGGGACATGTTGGTGTGCATGAGGTGGTCAATGACTCCTGGCTTCTGCAATCTTGCCTGTGTACTGTGGGCCCGACATATTTGTCGGAATGTGCATGGCTGCTGACAGATACGTGTTGCCCCTATCTGTGCGACAGGCCAACTGTCCACTGACTTGCACCCTTTTGTCTCCCATCATGGTAGGTCAAGCTGCACCTTCGCAAGGACGTGTGGAGGAGCATAGCACGTGATGTACGGGCATTGGGGGTGTGCAATTGACGACATACACACTGCCACAAACGCTGGGACGACATTTCCAGGCTGAGCAAGAATGTAGCGGAAGTGACACTGGGGATGATTCCAAGGACGCCACGTCTGGCCCGACGCTCCACGACCCCTCTCATGCACCGTATCATTGCTGTGACGCATCCTGACCTGTCCGAACGGCTGAGTGTGGATCAACAGCAAACTAGCGGTGAGCAGACTGTCTGTGTATGTTACTTGGGAGTGCAATGCATGTATTGGTGCCCAGACACAGTAGTGACTTCCGTGGTGCGTATGTATCGCTGCGATGCCATGTTGGTGCCATTGGGTGAGTGTAATTTGACATCCAGGTCCGGCATGTTGACACGCCACTTGCTTAGTAGTTGAGTGTTAAAGCACATGCCGTAGTGGTCCGTGGCCCCATGGCAAGACATGTGTGCAGATGTACATGCTCCTGCCCTGTCCGCATGCTGTACATGTGTCACGGCCACCAACGCTTATGTCATGTGAGGATGACTGGTAGAGGTGGGCCGTGTGCAGGATGGGGGCTAGATGAACTTGTCAGCAATGGAATTAGGGATTCCTTGTCCTTCTGTACGTGAGTGTGCCCATGACTTACACCTCTTTTCTGTGCATTTCAGCTTTGGCAGAGGGCACTCAGCCACAGACGGCAGAGATGAGTGGAGGCAATGCATCCGGATCAGACTTCGCGCACACGCAGACTGACACAGAGGAGGGCAGCACCGGAGAGGGGGACAGGGCCGTCCCTGAGGACTCGCATGTGGAGACACCATCGTCCTCATCTTCCGATAGTGTTGGTGAGCCAGCACTGTTGTCACAGACTGGGAGTGGACAATCAACACCTTCGGTCGGGACACAGCACACAGGGCCCACACTGCCGCCAACTGCACCATGTACTGTTCGTGCACGCAGGAGTAGGGGGAGCAGAGTGGCGTTCGGTGCAGGCACCGCTGCCCCTGCCACGGTGACCCAAAATGCACTTTGTGCTGAGGCTGTTGATCTGCTGCGACAGCTGTGTGTGGGGCAGACCAATATGACAAATGCATTCCAAGACCATGATATGAAGTTGGGGCAGGTGGTGGCATTCATGGAAGGGATGCATGGCGATCTTGCTGGTCTACACAGGACAGTTCAGTCATTGGCAAGCAGTGTGTCGTCTGCCATTGTACAGTCTCATGGACAGGGTGCTACTTCTGTTTCCCCATCTACACCACTGGATGTCTCAGGGAGGAGTGAATATTCTGACCAGGACTCTAATACAGGTTATTGCACGAGAAGCAGCGTCAGACAGCACGTCAGGGCACGGAGGGCACAGACACCATCCCCTAGGTCAGCAAGATCTGTTCACAAAGACAACATCAGATACACTGGAGTACACACACAGGATCCACAAGTGGTGTTGGGGGACATGCCTTCACATGCTACACAGGCATTCCACACAAAAGGTACTCCCAAGGCAAGGGTTACTCCCAAGTCCATGGACACTCCCTTGGACAAGGACAGTCAGAGGACATAGGCACCTCAAAGGAGCAGGGACACTCCCAAGGACAAGGACAATACTAAGGAAGGGGCCACTCCCAAGGACAGGGACACTGCTAAGTAAGGAGCCACTCCCAAGGGCAGGGACAAGGACAGTCAAAAGACAAAGGCACCTCAAAAGAGCAGGGAGAGTCCCAAGGGCAGGCACACAACAGAGGAAGGGCCATCTCCCAAGGGCAGGGACAAGGACAGTCAAAAGACAATGGCACCCCAAAAGAGCAGGGAGAGTTCCAAGGGCAGGCACACAACAGAGGAAGGGCCATCTCCCAAGGGCAGGGACAAGGACAGTCAAAAGACAAAGGCAGCTCAAAAGAGCAGGGAGAGTCCCAAGGGCAGGCACACAACAGAGGAAGGGCCATCTCCCAAGGGCAGGGACAAGGACAGTCAAAAGACAATGGCACCCCAAAGGAGCAGGGAGAGTCCCAAGGGCAGGCACACAACAGAGGAAGGGCTGTCTCCCAAGGGCAGGGACAAGGACAGTCAAAAGACAATGGCACCTCCAAAGAGCAGGGAGAGTCCCAAGGGCAGGCACACAACAGAGCAAGGGCCATCTCCCAAGGGCAGGGACACACACAGGGAGAAGGTGTCTTTTGGAGACAGGTACACCACAGACGACAAGTCTGCTGCCAGGAACAGGGCACCGTCCAGGGCACAGGGAAAGTCCAGAGACAACACTCCTCCTACGGATAAGGCACATCCTAGGGACAAGGCTTCTCCCATGGACACTGGCGCAATCAAGGACAGGCATACATCACCCCTGGCTGCACTGAGGCTGATGTTGTTGACGGAACGGAAAACAGATGTCTCCGCGGCGGAGTCCCCCCATACCTCCACTCCCATCCAGGCCCGTCAGAAGCAGAGGAGGGAGTCCCCTGTTGTTGCATCCCCCATTACACATGATTCTGAGTCCAGGTGGCAGGCACACAGCAAACGACAAGCAGGCTCCAGCACGTCCCCAGAAAGCCGACCCCCGGCAGCAGATGCTCCACCTATGGTGGGTGATAATTCATTTGAGTCCCCACCACTTGCCAGTCCTGTTCTGTCCAGGGTGCACTCACATATCCCTAAGAAACGCAGACACACACCATTGACACCTGCCCACCCCGATGTCGCTCAAGTACAGCTATCCCCAGCTCCCAGGGCCACCCTGCCTCCTGGCCCATACAGCCCTGTGGCTCATCATTTCAGTGGTCCCAGTGGCGCAGGTGCAGTTGACTCTCATGTATCAAATAGTGGCACTGTGTCTGTTGTTTGCTGTCATGCATCATGTAGTAGCACTGTCTCAGTTGTGCCCTCTCCTGTTTCTGGTGCTGGCAGTGTGCTGGGTCTGTGGCTCAAGTGTCAGTCACTACATCTGTGGCTGTGTCTCACACTCCTGTTTCTGGTGCTGGCAGTGTATCTGGGTCTATGGCTCATGTGTCAGTCACTCGAGCTGTGGCCGTGTCTCACACTCCTGTTTCTGGTGCTGGCAGAGTGTCTGGGTCTGTGGCCCATGTGTCAGTCACTCGGGCTGTGGCTGTGTCTCACATTCCTGTTTCTGGTGCTGGCAGTGTGTCTGGGTCTGTGGCCCATGTGTCAGTCACTCGGGCTGTGGCTGTGTCTCACATTCCTGTTTCTGGTGCCGGCAGTGTGTCTGGGTCTGTGGCCCATGTGTGTGTCACTTGGGCTGTAGCTGTGTCTCACACTCCTGTTTCTGGTGCTGGCAGTGTGTCCGAGGCAGGTAGTTCATGCAGTCCACCTGATTCTGTGATGTGAGGTGCTGTTCACTTCACTCACATGTTATTGCACATGGTGTGTACATTGTCCATTGAAAACAGCCTTGCACTGTTGTGGTCCTTGGGACGGGTTGCTTGGAACACGTGCTTGTGCTGCCTCTGATGGACATGTTCAGTGCAATGGACTGTTGATGCACTTAGCCCCTCTCACGTGCTGCCTCTGATGGACCTGTCCAGTGCAATGGACTGTTGATGCACTTACCCCCTCTCACGTGCTGCCTCTGATGTACCTGCTCTGTTGGGCACAATGCCCTGTTGCTGTTCTGATACTGCATTCTGCCCTCTGATGTGCTGCCTCTGATGTACCTGCTCTGTTACGAACAATGCCCTGTTGATGCTCTGATACTGCATCCTGGCCTCTGACGTGCTGCCAATAATGTACCTGCTCTGTTGTCCACAATGCCCTGTTGCTGTTCTGATACTGCATTCTGCCCTCTAGTTTACTGCCTCTGATGTACCTGCTCTGTTGTCCACAATGCCCTGTTGCTGTTCTGATACTGCATTCTGCCCTCTCACGTGCTGCCTCTGATGGACCTGTCCAGTGCAATGGACTGTTGATGCACTTGGCCCCTCTCACGTGCTGCCTCTGATGGACATGTTCAGTACAATGGACTGTTGATGCACTTAGCCCCTCTGACGTGCTGCCAATGATGTACCTGCTCTGTTGGGCACAATGCCCTGTTGCTGTTCTGATACTGCATTCTGCCCTCTCATGTGCTGCCTCTGATGGACCTGTCCAGTGCAATGGACTGTTGATGCACTTGGCCCCTCTCACGTGCTGCCTCTGATGGACATGTTCAGTGCAATGGACTGTTGATGCACTTAGCCCCTCTCACGTGCTGCCTCTGATGGACATGTTCAGTGCAATGGACTGTTGATGCACTTAGCCCCTCTGACGTGCTGCCAATGATGTACCTGCTCTGTTGGGCACAATGCCCTGTTACTGTTCTGATACTGCATTCGGCCCTCTCGTTTACTGCCTCTGATGTACCTGCTCTGTTGTCCACAATGCCCTGTTGATGCTCTGATACTGCATTCTGCCCTGTGATGTGCTGCCTCTGATGTACCTGCTCTGTTACGAACAATGCCCTGTTGATGCTCTGATACTGCATTCTGCCCTCTGATGTGCTGCTTCTGATGTACCTGCTCTGTTGTCCACAATGCCCTGTTGCTGTTCTGATACTGCATTCTGCCCTCTCGTTTACTGCTCTGATGTACCTGCTCTGTTGTCCACAATGCCCTGTTGATGCTCTGATACTGCATTCTGGCCTCTGACGTGCTGCCAATGATGTACCTGCTCTGTTGTCCACAATGCCCTGTTGCTGTTCTGATACTGCATTCTGGCCTCCGACGTGCTGCCAATGATGTACCTGCTCTGTTGGGCACAATGCCCTGTTGCTGTTCTGATACTGCATTCTGCCCTCTCGGTTACTGCCTCTGATGTACCTGCTCTGTTGTCCACAATGCCCTGTTGATGCTCTGATACTGCATTCTGCCCTCTGATGTGCTGCCTCTGATGTTCATGCTCTGGTGCCCACTTTGCCCATGCTCACGCATACACTGTGATTATACCCCTATTATGTGTAATAAAGGTAGTCAATCATGTGTCGTGGTTTGTCGTAGTCATTCCTGCTTGCGTGCTACAATTGTGTATTTGTATTTGCTTCTAATCAGTGGTTTCGGTAACATGACACTCCCCCTCCCAACGTCACGACCCTTGCAGGTATTCCCCTCCAGGCAGCGAATGGTTTGTGCCTTACCTGCGTCGTCGTCGATAGTGGGCCAAGACTTGGACGTGGTGGATCGCGAAGAGCATCGGGAAAGCGTGTAGCGCTGGGTCCATGGTGGCGAGCAGCTTGCGGTGGGTATCTCTGCTATCTATGGTATCTTCGCTGTGGGGAATCCGCCGTGTTCAGACAGGTTGTTTTTCCGCAGCGGTTTTATGTGTATTTTCCACCATCTTGATTTGGGGGACGGTCGTAGACGTCAGTCCATACGGCGGAGTCTCTGGATTGGTTACGTCCGCCGCGTGGTCGGGTGTAGTTGGGCGGCGGTGCCTGCTCTTCAGTCACGGACGGAATTTTGACACTCTTTCCTATCCTGATATGGCGGACGGAGTGTCCGCGGCAGGCGGACACGGAAAAGGCATTTTCCGCTTACTCCAGGGCTGCGGTCGCACTTCCGTCCGCCATCCTATTGAGCCCCTTAGCGTGGATCCCTAATATCAATGCAGAGTATCCTAGGTAGCAATATATGAAGCTACGGAATAGCGTTGGTTAGTCTACCATTTAAACATGTAACATTAATATCAAGTGTATAAATATCTAAAACGTTAATTAATATTAATTTGTATTTTTTTTGGGTGTTTTTTCATGTATTATTTAAATGTTTTTATAATTTGTTTTTATTTGTTCATTGTATGTTTACAGCTATAGCTGTTACGTAGCAACCAGTTGAATAATGTTATCTGCACATCCAGCAGTTATATTCTTTGGTGCTATGTTGTGAGCAGAGGTTTTCCTTACTCTGACTCTGTGAAAGTGGCTTTAATGGACATGTTCATATTTGTTTCAATTTAAAATATAAAAGAGGCATTAAAGAGACTATGGGCTTCATTACAATGTCACCGTTGCGGATTGGAACCGTCTGACCATACAATTTGGATGCAGCCGCCCGATGGGCGTTTGGAAACATCCATTTTTCAATGGCAGCTTGTGCGGCTGGCTGAAAAGGCCTGCAGCACAAGCTGCCATTGAAAAATTGATGTTTTTAAAGATCCCTGCACCGTGTGGGTGCAGGCATGTGTAGGGGGGCACCATAGCGGAGGGCCAGGGGAGGAAGGTCACCTTTCGTCAGCCTTTCCATGTCGGAAAGGTTGAGATGGAAAGGCTGTTGGAAGGTGACATCATAAGCGCGGCGGCAGAGCCGAGGCTGGCTCCGCCATCATTATGGGATTATGTGTGTTTCCGATGCAGTCGGAAGCACAGCGGACGGTCCCTCTGCCGATGCCTCCTCTCGCCGCATCGTTATGAGGTGGGCGGACCACAATGGCAGATGTCAGAAGGATCTCAACCGATGGTCAGTCGGTTGCAGTCCACCTAAGATCATAATCTGGCCCATAGTGTGTTCTGCTTTAGCACTACTTTATATTTAGCTCTTTCATTAGTTCTTGGTTACTTACAAGTTATAGTTGTTTTCTTACTTTCAGGGTTGTTGCTTTGTAATTTGGAACTTTTGTTTTTGACAATTGCTTTCTTGGACTTCTGTTCTTCTTTTTTGCAGACCTGTAAATAAAATATAACAAGTTTTATTTCAGCTAAAATATGTAATTTTTTAAAACATATTTAAATACTCACATTCTGTAGGAGTTTTCTCTATTTATCTGTGGCAGGCTACCGTCTTCTCAGTTGGGTGCAGGCATAAAAGGGGTTGTTTTTCATTTCTTTTATAGAGATTTCATGAGTGTAATTTTGTTCTGATTGGTTAACTGGTTTTGATTTGATTTAATTGGTTATTTTAGATTACATTACTTTTTCAATATTTTGTGTATTGATTTTGAAGATGGGATTGTTGATATTACTTTTTTCTATTTTTGTCTATTGGTGATATGTTATTTACGATAGGATAATCTTTGATATTATGTCTTTGATTTTTTCCATTTTACAAAGGGTAATGAGAAATTCAGTATTGGGGTATATGATATTTCTGACAAGATAGGGCTATATTCCAATATTTTAGTGAGGATATTCGGTAGTACAATCTACAAACTTCTAAATCCCTTGATGGATTTGGACTTCCCTTGAGTATAGAATGGTATATAATACAATCAATTTGGAATATTTGATGGTTGCTTACATTATTTGGTTATCACATGGCAACATCTGTACTGAACTTTGACCTTTTACATACTGTTTATTCTGAGCAATCCTTCATGCTCCTCATAAATGTACGACTTTTGTTACAATCCGTTGCTTTCTTGCATTACTTCTGTGATGGATTGGCGCTATCCTTTCCTTGTCTTTGTTGGTACAACCTTCATTGCTCTATAGCTGTTTTGTTGTCTATAAATGTGATGATAAACGTGGAACAGCATTGGAGACTTGGCATATATAGGAAACTGCACTCATGTTGGCCATCACTCGTGTAACATTTTGAAATCCAGCAGGGTCTCCGATGCTTCATGAGACTGGCCCTTGTTATGTTATGGTATGTTGATTTATATAGCGCACACTAATCACCCAAACGTGTATCAAGGTGATTGGGTTGGTGTGTAGGTGTGTGGTCACCAAGGTGATTATAGAGCCAGGTCTTCAGCTTCTTGCAGAACTCAAGAAGTGAGGATGAGGCTCTAATGTGTTGAGGGAGGTTGGTCCATGTCTTGGGTGTGATGTAGGAGAATGAGAGACCTCCAGTTTTAATTTTGCGGATGCTTTGAGTGCATGTGAGTAAGAGTGAGGCAGAGCGTAGGTGTCTGGCGGGTTGGTGAGTATGTATACGGTTGTTCAGGTATTCAGGTCTTGTGTTGGATAGGGCTTTGTATGTGTGTATGATAGGTTTGAATTGGCTGCACTTGTGAATGGGGAGCCAGTTAAGGTTCCTGAGGTGCTGTGTGATGTGGGTACAGCGTGGGCCCTTGTCTTCAAATGTGAGCACTACAGCTTCTGTGGGATAGGCTTCCTGACAGAATTTACTTGGTCTGTCTCCTGCACCACCGCTTGGCACCATATGACACAAGGGGATGGCAAGTCAGCTATACTTGAAATATAATGCTTAAAAACATGTAGTATTAGGCAGTAAATGAAAAATGAGGTACTGTCGATCTACATGGATCCTTCTGTGAGTGAAGCCCTGTAAACTCTACAAGATAGTGTTAGGTGCAATATGATATTCAAAAATATATTGCATGAGGCATTATTTATCACATGAAAAAAAGGATCTATTCACCTACATAGAGACACAAGAAATGCACTATACACTTACATGGTGTGCCTGAATCCAGTGTCCTTCAACAGTACAAATCAGAGCTACATGGAAAATGATGCTTGTCAACATAAAGTTTAAGGCAGCATATTACACTTTGCCACTGGATTCAAGCTAGCCTGGCTGAGAAGGGGTGTTAGCCTGAAACCGGTCCCAGGATGCTTGTTTCCGGTCCAGGTAAGACATGGCTTGGCAGTTCGGGCTGGACTGTTCCCATGAGGCACAGGGTCAAGACTGATTTGCATATAGTTGTGTCTGAACTGGGGTGGTTAAGTGAGCTAAAGAACGATGATGGATTCAACCCAGATCTGTGACTGGGGGTGAGTGTCTGAAAAGTGTCAGCGCTCTGTCCATCATCTCCTTGTGTTTGCTTTGTTTGCCTTAAGTTGGCAGGGTTTGCTCAGACGTGGGTCCCGTGCTCACATTACCACTGGATTCAAGCTAGTCTGGCTGATGCGGGCTGTTAGCCCGAAACCGGTCCCAGGATGCTTGTTTCCGGTCCAGGGAAGACATGGCTTGGCAGTTAAGGCTGGACTGTTCCCATGAGGTACATGGTCAAGACTGATTTCCATATAGGTGTGTCTGAACTGGACTGGCAAAGTGAGCTAAAGAACAATGATGGATTCAACCCAGATCTGTGACTGGGGGTGGGTCTCTGAAAAGTTTCAGTGCTCCGTCCATCATCTCCTTGTGTTTGCACCATTTCACATGTGTAACTTTATACAGAGATGAGGCGTCAGTTTAGCCCCAAACCAGTGCACAGCAGTGTAGCGCCAACATAGCTATTAAATTCAACTGATCATCCATCATTTTAGTCCATTTTTCCAAGTTGCTCAATTTTTACTCGTATCTATTCATTTTCTTAAACAATGTTCCACATACGGGGTTCGTTTGACGTATTTCCCATGTTTCTCATGTAGAAACTGTGCCCATCTGAGCCTCTTGTTAATACACGACAGATGCCAAGGTTCGTTCCAAGCAGTGTTTATTTATATCCCAATGCATTTCGGGCGGTATGAGAGCGAGGGTTGGTTTAAGGGATGTTTTATGTAAAAATGGGACATTCAAGAAACGTCTCTTCAATTAAGTTTTTGCACAGATCACATAGATATTTAGTATACAGGGGTAAGTGCAAGACGCACACCGAATAAACGTTTGAACTTAACTAGAGGTCATTCAAGTGTCACCAGGGCAAGGCACTGTACCAGGTTGCACGCATTCTCTCACAGATGATGGACAAGCATACAAAAATATAAATATAAAAAGAAGGAGTGCATCCCGACTTTGCATATTGTTAACCATTTCACATGTGACATGATGACACTTACATGGAGCCACCAGCAAGGCACTATACACATGCAGGAAGACAGAATGACCGAAGGACAAATTATGTTTGTAACCATATATTATGAGGCACAACATAACACTTCTGAGCCTGATGACTCATGGTGGCGCAGCAATGGCAGTCCAAACCGCATCGGCGGTCCAACCGCTCCATTACAAGTTGGGATCTCAGACCACCATTGCACCACTGCAACCGCCAGTGATAGAGATCCCTGGCAGTGGGGATGCGGTCTTGAAGCCGCAATATGCTTGGCGGGACTGCCACGGTCCTGCCAAGCATATTACGAGTTTCCTCTCCACCATGGTTTTTATGGCGGTTCCTACTCCATGTAAACTGTGGCACCCTGTATGTATTCACTCCAGTACCTAAACAACATGGACTGCACCAGTCCATGCTGTGCATGTACTGGCTTTGATGTTCCCATTACTGTGCCTATTTCATAGGCATCACAATGGGAATGCCAAAGAACCGCCTACCAGTGGCTGTTAAAAGTTATAATCTGGCAGGCGATGCACACAGCTTTGCGGGTGCATGGCGTTGGTGTACCACCCGCACCTCCTAAAGTCTTAATCGGGCCTTCAGATGATATAGACCACATGCATCCAGCAGCTTGAAAAGCCCTTCACATACCCAGGCTACATTGAGAATGATATATGGAAACATATGATATGAAGCACAAAATAACATATGAGGCACTGGGCTCCTAGACGAAAACACAAGCACTACACTACAAATCTATGTGGAGCCAAAAGACAGGGTCTAAACACCTACATTAGACGCAGCATGCTCGAATCCCATGTCCCAACGACAATGAAGCTGGCATCACATGGAATATGATGTTTCACTACAATAACAGGTTTCACACCTATGATGCATAAATCATGTTGCATACACAAAATAATTAATAGTAAGGTACCGTACATATTTGTAAAGCACACCATTAGAAGTAAAACGTGACACCTACAAAATTTAAATAAAGGACTATACATTCAACATTTAGGGGCCTGATTCTGATGCGGGTTGGAAAGCTTCCCGACCGAATCGGTTTGGAAATGGTTTCCAACCCACTCGGATCGGGAGAGTCCGACCGACGGAGTACGATGCGTCCGGATGCTTCCAGATACGATTTGGTTGGACTCCCCCTGACTTCAATGGGAGTATATGTTCCTGACCGCATCAGAATCAGGCCCTAGGTGGGAATGCTTTCCTAACCGCATCAGAATCAGGGCCTTAGTAATGAGATTACCTTTTCACAGAATGAAATTACTAAGTAGACACTGTATGCCTAAACATCAGCAGTGAAGCGCTAAACATACTTTTTAGGCTGCCACATCACTAATAAGACTCTAGACATATAAAATGGACCCTGTTGTGAGAGAGGCACATGCCCTTTTGGTGCTGTGCCTACTGGATACCCGAGAAAATGATATTCAGAAACCAACACAGCTTTAAAAAAAATAGTTTGCAAACATCAAAAAATGGTAGCACAACTTGAATTAACTAGACTTCATTAGTCCTGATTTTGGACACAAATGGGAGTTTGACCCCAAATCTGCATTACAAGTACAGCTGATTCACCACACTCCTGAGCTGGTATCTCTGTGCAAATACTACCTGGATAAACTATGCAAAAAATGGTCAGAGTAAAGGAAAATATGCGACAAGCAGATGCGCAGACTTTGGTATTGCAATTTACTTCTCATCACAAACTTCTTAACTTGGATTCATGAGGTAATACCGACCCCCAGTTTTGGTGTACTGGCTGCATTATGCTAAAAGCATTGAGCACTCAGACTGAGGTACACTGAGTTGTATTTTTTTGCACAACTAAACACACTTTTTAACAACTTAGTAGGTGCAGATCCACTTCTAAAAAGCAATACCAAAGCCAATATGTCTTTCCTCGACAAGCATATGGGACAGTTCATTTTTATTTGTTTTTGTTTGCAAGCATATGCCCCAAAAATAAAAGAAGAAACAAAAGCTTGCAGCCACCTACACGTGTCAATATATTTTAAAAACAGTTAACCATCACATATTATTTGCGAGTGCTTACTAGTATGCAGAGTACTTGAAACAAGTAAAGAAACCTTTTAGGTTAATGAAATTCAAAGGAAAATATGATTCCCATTGGCCCCAGGAAAAGGCCTTGCTGTATTAGAATAACTTTAACCTTAAGGCAGCGGTTAAACACACAAAGTTGGCTTGGCTTACATTTTTTTTTAAATGATTACAAATATTGACAGGGTAAGGTATTAACAGGGATGGTTTTCACTGCGGGGCTCTGAGGGACATCAAAGAGACAACAAGAGTGTAATTTGAGTTGTCTGTGATGTCAATCTGAACCCTCAAGTGAAACATATCCATGTCATTCACTTTTATCCATTCATAATTTAATGTTATGAACGGCCCACAAAAGTATCTGCCTCTACTCACAACTGCCATGCAGGGACGGAGGAGTAATGGGGGAGTCATATATAACATGGTCTCGCCTCCTTGTCCCAAATATTAAAAAACGTATCTAGTCACCTGCCATCTATTTCCACCACCCTTTACTATTTCCTCCACTCAGGGCCATCGACAGGCATAATAATGTTTAACGCAAAGTTTGTGTTAAATTCTGGTCCACATGGGGCTCCTATGCTTGTGAGGCCCCCGGGCAACTGCTCAGCGTGCCCATGCGTTAAGACGGCATTGCCTCCACTCTCCTCCCGAAACTGTGCTCTCTACTCTTCCCTGAAGCAGAGTTCCCGCACTGCAATAACAAGCACTGTGAGAGCCTTTGAGGGAAGCATGGAATTCCTTTATGACGTAAGAACAGCGAGAAACAACTATTGTTCCCCACCGTTGTCAAGTCATTGCAGAGAATAACAATGGAGGCTGGCTTGGCTTGCGGGTGGCGGGGCGGGAGGGTCGCGCGTGGTGCGCATATAAAAAAAAACGTTACCTTTACACTGGCTCCCGCGTCTCTGCTTCTGCTCTCCTTGTGGAAGTCGAGGAACAGGAAGCAGGCCCGACTGACCAATCACGACGCTGCAATGCAGCATTGGGATTGGTAAGCATCAAGGCTCCCCTGACCAATCACAACGCTGAAGTGCAGCATTGTGATTGGCTTTGAGCTTCCTGGTTTGAAGCTCAACCAGGGAATGGGGGCCTGGGCTTGTTCTCCATGCAGGCTGTAAAGCATGGAGAACGGGAAAGTGTGCATGACTGGTTTGGTCGGCCCGAGAGGGCAGAGCAGCCCTGCCTGCCCGCCCGCAAGGCAGCACGAAGCATAAAATGATAATAACTAAAAGTTATTATCATTTTATGTTTCTTCTTTGCACTGCTTAAAAGGAGTGGGGCGACGATCCTCTGTCATAGCGGATGAGCCGGCACTGGGTATTTATTAAAATGGCACGCCTTAAGAGCTATATATAATAAAACGTTATTCGATGGACCTTGAGGCACCACAGTATGTTACAGATCTAAGTGTGTCTGGAGAGAACTGAGGCAATAGGCTTCTTGGATGGCTACATTGAAGTAGAAAAGGCAGACTGTGAAATGTAAGGAAAAGTACAGGAATCTGCAATTATACCGAATAGAAAAAAATAGCACTGGGAGAGGAGGAAAATGGCACATCCAACGGAGCAAAATGATCTGGTGACAGGGAGACATAACAACATTTTTCGAATGAATTTAATGTTTAGCATTCCATCAAAAAGCATCAACAAGAGCTACATATTCAAGATGTTTGTGTAAAAGAAACCTAGTGATGATCCCTTTCCATCAAACCGGTTTCGTTACATTTTTCCCATTGGGGCTGACAAATCCAGAATGGTTTCTTGGTAAAATTTCTGTTCTCAAGATTGTTTTTTTTCTTTGACTTTAAGAAAATGTACTGTTTTTAAGTTCATTTTTGGGGCAAACACACCCGATTTCGATCTTTTTGATCCAACCCCTATCTTGCTAATTTCCATTTTCAGGGGTCATCCTAAACCCTGCCTTTTTTTCCGCCTGTTCCCATCTGTGTTTACCCTTCCATTCTGCCCCGTTTCCCCTTACTGTTTTCATAGCCTTCCTTTCCTTTCTTTTATTTTATTTTGAAGAACCGGGCGCAGGCTGCCTCCACTTCCTTCTCAATTATTTGCTCTTTTACAATTTCACTCTACTACATTTTTCTTTTTTAAGTGCTGGTGCAGCCCCATTATATTCCCGTTTTGTCATGCTTCCACACCTTTTCAATTCCTCGAAATTTTCGGCTTCTTTATCCTGAATTTGTAGTCTGCCCTCTTCCTCCTGGTGCCTGAATTCTGCTTTGAATATGTAAAAATGAAACACTACTACAACCATTTTATTCTTTCTTTGATTGCTTCTAAGATATTTTTTAAACTATGGAATGCACACCAAGGACTGTGAATCCGTACTGGATCTGTGATTTTTTCCCCTCTTTTGTCATAATTTTGCAATCTGGAAAAATAGTATTTCACCTGGATTGACTTTCCTCAGCCTGATTTCCCCAAATGGATGTACGACGTTACAAAGCGTACTTTTACAACGCGTGCCGTTACTACGCAACTTTTACAACGCAAGTCGTTACAACGACTTGCGTTGGGGGCGCAGGATAGTACATTTTTTAATTTACTATTCCAACTCCAGTCCCAGTGGATAGTAGGGAAGGAGTTGGATAGTAAATTAAACTATTTACTATCCTGGAGCGCCCCCCAGCGCAAGTCGTCGTAACGACTTGCGTTGTAAAAGTTGCATGATAAAGGTACCGCGTTGTAAAACCTGCGTTGTAAAGGTTGATCCCCTCCCCAAATTGTTCATTTGGAGTTTCAGTTTCATAAGGATGAGTTCTACAGGACTTCACACTGTTGTTCAAGAACAAAGGTGCACATTCCACATACAACTAGCCCAGGAACTGACCAGATCAAAAGAAACACAGGCATTGAAATAAATATCATATGAAGCCCGTTCCTGGGTGTCACACAAAATACTTATCAACAAGTGCTAGCTTGTGGCGGGTTATCAAACTCTCATGAATCTAATATATCTCTTTTCCAGGAAATACAATCTATCCAGATATGTAGAGCCTAGTTCAGTCATGCTCTAATTGCTTATCTAGCTGAGCCCCACTTCAGTAACGTGTACTTTACTTACACCCATTTCATATATCTATATATATCTATATCTCTGCACTCGGGCCGGAAATTCTGGCCCGGAGGCGGAGATTCCGGCTTGGGGGCGGAGCTTGCTGCCCAGAGGCGGAGCTTCCGGCCCAGAGGAGGATCTTGCGGCGTGGAGGCGGAGCTTCTGGCTCGGAGGTGGGGATTTAGCCATGGCTGAAATCTCCACCTCTGGGCCACAAGTTCCGCCTCCGGGCCGCAAGCTCCGCCCCTAATCCGGAAGCTCCTCCTCCAGGCCGGAAACTCCGCCTCCGGGCCGGAATTTCCGGCCCGATGGAGGACGTAAAGTTAGTAGTCTTAAATCTATTCTGTGAATACCGAAAGTAGTACGTTCATTCTGTGAATCCCAAAAGTAGTAAGTTCACTCTGTGAATCCCGAAAGTAGTAAGTGCATTCTGTGAATACCAAATAGTAGTACATTTAGGATTTAGTCTTCAGTTCATTCTGTGAATCGGGCCCCTACAGTTGATTGTATTCTGTCGGTGGCTAACTGCAGTTAGGATCTGCCTATTTTCAGGTTTAAGGGCCTGATTTAGATCATGGCGGAAAGGATACTCCGTCAAACAATGTTGACGCATATCCGGTCCGCCGAAATATAAATCCCATTGGGTATAATGGGATTTATATTTCGGCAGATGGGATATGCGTCATCGATGTGACGGAGGAACCCGTACACCGAGATCTAATATAATTAATATATAATATCGTATATGAATCTGTATTCTTTTAGCTACTTTGTTATAGTGGGTCACTTGAAATGAATTACCATTCATTGCTGAATTGAATGCTACCCAAATCATACTGCATGGAAAGATCTTGCATTAGTTTGAGCAAATGTTAATGACTGTCCTAGTGATCAGCAAACTGACAGCTGTTCAAAACAGGAGATTGTCCGAATGAATATTGGATTTCACATCATTGGTTTATGGGTTATTAAATTTAGTTTACGACGTATTCAAGTTCACATGTGTCCATAGAGCAACTTAAAAACATTTTAATTTCATCAGAGCAAATGTTTCTGAACAATGCCTCGTCTGTATGTCATCAACTTCAGTACATAGATAATTTTCTATCAGTGCCCTGAAGATCTGGGGTGGACAGAGATGACTCTATTGATGAGTACAAATCGCTCCTTTCTAGCACTTGTTATGATGGTGATCTCATCAGCGGGGATAAATGTCCATTAACTAGGATATTGAGTTCTAACCCCAAACTTGAGGCCCCTGATTGAGGTGCAAAAGTCTCCCTTTACTAACTAAGGAGGGTTAGGAAAGGGGGCTTATTTTGTGGCCTGATTGAGACCCATCCCCCCTTACAGACAAGTTAAGAGTTTGGAACCTGACTGTTGCAAAGATGCCATCAACAACCGCTGACCCAGGGACAAAACCGGAACAACTACCCACATATCAGTACAAGTATGGCCCAGTGCTACGGGACAAACCCTGCCTGCAGATCATGCCAAGAATTATGTCATACATAGGAACCCCTACTGTGCACTATATGATATGGGTGTGGGGCCTTATCGTGGAGTACACTCACAGATACCATCTTGGGTCCTGTTAGTATCCCTAACTTAACCTTAGCTCAACCCTGGGTAGCTGTTGATGTGAGCAGTAAGGCTTGGAATAGGAACTTAGGGGCATGTTTACTATGAAGTGGCGGAGTGAGGTGTTAGCCGTCATGGCTTAACGCCTCACTCCGCCACTCCTGAAATGCAAGGCTGCACCGTATTTACAAGGATATGGTGAAGGCTTGCGTTTTCCCCCTGCGCTGGCTCTACACTTAGCAGTGTGGCGCCAACGCAGGCACCCTTGCACCATAGTGCTTCTTGCAGCACACATGAAAGTCACAAAATGGACTTTTTTTGCAGATTGTTTATGTACAGGAAGGGGGACCTTCCTGTACATAAACAATCCATGGCAGTTTGCTTTTAACATGTGTGCTGCGCAAGGCAGCACACAAGGAAAAAACAAAAACGAGGAGAAATAATGCATTTCTCCACATTTCGCCAATTTAAGACCAGGTATTCCCCGGTCTTAGTTTTGGTACTGCCTCCAATGTATGCTGCTCTTGTACATAGGGGGCAGAGTCAAAATCAATGGGTGTTGTGGTGGAATGCCCACCGCAACACCCACTACCACCCCTTTCAAGCTAACCATAGAGTGTAAGGGAGGATTATTTACAAGGCAGCGTTAAGTCACATTAAGTGGCTTAACGCTGCCTTGTAAATAAGGCTAAGCCCCTATCCCCCCACAACGTCGGAAAAAGTGACTTTGTGGTGGCAATAGGGGCTTGTACATATGCCCCTTAGTGTGAAGCATTTAACAGCATCAAACAACAAAATAGGAAAATTACACCCCAAGAAACAGACACAACAACAGTTTATAAAACAAGAGCGTATATGTATGAATTTTTAGAGATCTTGATCATCAAAATCCACAGGATGGTTCTGGAGCACTGCAGTTGGATGCAGACTCTTTTGTGCGGGCTGATGTCCCTTGGGTGTGACGAATCCAGACTTTGACAGCACTCCCAGGTCTGGCCGACTCAGGTGCAAGTTTTGGCTACCTTGGATTGTCTGTCTGTGGTTCCCGGAGACTGGTAGCTGCAAAACCTCCGCAGTGGCTACCAACTTGTCCGTTTGGTCTTTTTCAGCTCTTGTTGTCCTGAAACTGGTTCCAGGAGATCATCCGGCTGATCATTTGAGTCTCTGCTGTTGGTGAAGGCGGGAAATCAACTTTTCCCCATGTCAGGAGCCGCAGGCACAGTCCCAATCTTGTTAGCTCAAAAGTGCAGCAGGTGCTGTCTTCACGACGGTGCAGCCTCTCTTTGTGCAGGTAAAAGGCAGCATGTCAGTCTTTCCTTGGTCCTCTTTTCTTCTCCAACTGTGAACTGAGGGCCAGGGTGCCAGGCGTTGCCTTCATATCCCAGGAAAGTGCCCTGAGAGGACTATGCAGTCACTAGCCAATGTGCTACTGGGTCCCTTCCTCTCTAGTGACAACATTCCAGTGATGTGTGGCACCTATCTAGCCCAGAATAAGTACCCCATTCTTGCCCCCTTCAAGGTGGCACAACCCTTTCTTGTTCATTGGGAGCAGGGTAGCCTACCATAGACGTGTGGCTACCAGTGGGCTACACGCTCATGGGAAAACCGGTTTGGTCACTGGCTTCTCTCTCCTTGGCTCTGTCTCTTAAGTGTCTCCGGGAACAAAAGGCACAATGCTCAGGGATGTTGTCACAACAGCCATTCAAAGGTGACTTCACGTTTGAAGCCTTCTTATTGGGCTAACACCCTGAGTTGTCATCCTGAGAGAGGAGGCAACAACTCGCTCTGTGGCAACTGCCTTTGTTCCCGAGCCTGGGAGTCATTCACACGTCATCCCAGGTGGTCAGAATCCTGCCTCTGTGTCAGTGCCTTTGTGAGGCCATTGATCTAGCTGGAGTGCTAGTGGCAGCTTTCTAAAAGTTGCTTACCTTTAATGGTGACTTTAAATCTGCCCTGGGGATCAAGACGGGTTTAATGTCACAAATAAATTGATCCCTTACTTGACTTGATAAGGCAGTCCTACTCCGAAGTTAGCCGGGCTGGGGTGCCAGTCGACAACCCTGTATTAGCCAATGGAGCTCCTAACCCTTTAACAGCAAAATGGCAATTTGGAAGTGTTGCTGCTAAGACATATAGAAAATCATATGTCTTACTTAGTAATATAGCTCCCTGCCATAGGACTCTCTAGGCCTTCATTAGGGAAGACTTACATATAATACTTAGGGGCAGTGGCGCTTTGCCATGGAGTACAATGGCAAAGTCTGACTGTCAGTGTGACAAACTGCCCTGTCAGTCTGCAGTGGCATGCTGGGTCCACTTTGTCTCTGTTACGTGCAGGGTGGCACAAACAGTGCTGCAGCCCTGAACACAGTGTTTTACATGCCCTGGGTACCTGGAGTACCATATACTAGGGACTTTTAAGTAAGTCAGTACTTGCCAATTGGGTGTATCCAAGTCGACATAACGTGGTATAGGGTTAGAAAACTAGCACTGAGGTCTGGTTAACAGGCCTCAGTGCACCCTCAAAGTAAATACACTAGCAGCATCATTCCAAAAATGTGGGGATTAACATGCAGAAAGTTGCATTTCCTCACACCTACCACAATGGGCACCTTAGCCAGCAATGATTTTGACATATGGATGGCATACCAGAGCTAAGCCATCCTATATCCACGCTATGTCTCTCTAACCAATTGTACATGTACCTGCTAACACTCATCTCCTGAAATCTGACTCCTGACTGGTGAGAAGATGGACATAATAGTACCTACCTGTAAATCAAACAATGTAAATATGTCTGTCTGAATAGTCCTACTTCCAACCACACAAGGAATGATAGTAACTTTAATCATTCAAAAAGTCCTCGGTATCATCATATGATGTATACCAGTCTGCTACTTGGGGCCAGATGTAGGTCGCCCAATACTGGTCGGTAACGGACGAAATTACCGAATTTCGGCCATTACCGACCGGTATTTGGCGTTTGGAATGTAGGTGGCCTTTTTGTAGGATTCTGTATTTTATCGAATCGGTAACTTAAGGAATCGGTAAATTACCGAATTCTTAACATACCGATTCGGCAAATTACCGAATCCGTAATGTAGAGGGCACTCAAGTGAGTGCATTCCTCAGTTAAGGATTCGTTATTTACCACCAACTACAAGTTGGTGGTAAATAACGAAAACCTTTGAAAAAGCAATATTTTGCTTTTCCAACACTGCTATGTGGCAGACATACATGCCCTTAGGGCATGTATGTGTGCCACATGTGCACCCATTCACTATTCAGGGGTGCAACAGGGTGTCAATGTGACACCCTGCCACCCTTGAATGTGTTCTCCATTTTACCAAATCGGTATTTACCGATTCGGTAATTCCCATTCATTCCTATGGGCCTCCAGGCCCATAGGAATGAATGGGAATTACCGAATCGGTAAATACTGAATCGGTAAATACCGAATTTTACCGATTCTATTTA
The DNA here is from genome assembly GCF_964261635.1 of Lissotriton helveticus. Classification (NCBI taxonomy): domain Eukaryota; kingdom Metazoa; phylum Chordata; class Amphibia; order Caudata; family Salamandridae; genus Lissotriton; species Lissotriton helveticus. The sequence goes on along the minus strand of NC_136067.1, from coordinate 1,591,632,216 downwards.
ATTTAGCGAAAAATTACCTACATACTATTTACCTATTCTTAAATACCGAATCGGTAAAATTCGGCATTTAAGAATCGGTAAATAGTATTTACCTACATCTGGCCCTTGATCCCTTATCACTAATATGACCAGCATATAGTGTGTGTACGGACCTAGTGAACTCTGCAAGCTATTGGAGGACACTGATACAATTAATAACTCAATAGTAATCAATCATATTTGCTATGATTGGAGAGATCTACTACACTGCTCGGCACCCGACAATTCAAAAATAGACCCTCCTACAGGTCCCAAATAGCCTAATATTGTGAACAGTTACAGTTTATTAATGTCAATGATATAAAGAATAAACATAATGCAGTGCATCTTGGTAACTCGCACTTCTTGAGTCCCATAATTACAGTGATATAAAGGAGGACTGTAGTACTGCCCTTCCTTTTTAAAAAAAATATATTTTATTAACAATTTCATGTCAATAGTTCATAATACAGAGAAAAAAGACCATCATTTTACCCCACCCATACCCGCTACACATTTTAACAAAGTCATTTCATACCAGTAATACAGATCATAATTCTTAATTGATTACGACAAGGGGAGAGTAAGAAACTTCAGGACAGATATGCAAAAGTAAAAACCAAACACATAACTGAAGTGCATTGTGAATAACTTTCTCAGCTCCTTGATTCTATCCAATCAATTAGAGGTCCCCACCTCCTAAGACCCTTCCTTTTACAACGGACCCCATTCCTTGAAAAGAGTGCTTTTTCCATATTACATGTTGCCAGCACCCGGGTTAACCATTGTTGAAAAACTGGTGGTTTATTATCTAGCCATGCTGAAGCTATACATAATCAAAAAATAGTCAACATAACTAAAGTGCATTGTGAATAACTTTCTCAGCTCCTTGATTCTATCCAATCAATTAGAGGTTCCCACCTCCTAAGAACCTTCCTTTTACAACGGACCCCTTTCCTTGAAAAGATTGCTTTTTCCATATTACATGTTGCCAGCACCCAGGTTAACCATTGTTGCAAAACTGGTGGGTTATTATCTAGCCATGCTGAAGCTATACATAATCAAACATGGTCATGGAGATAAAAACCAATGCCCTACCTCTTGACAACCTTTCTCTATCTGATGCTCCCAAAATTATCATGGCGGCGGTCAGAGATACCTGAATATTTCATTTTGTGTTGAAAAATTCTGCAAAATATTTACAATATCAGCTCCCCTTAGTTGACATCTGGGGCATCGCGAGCCTTCACCATCCCCCCATTTAATAATCTTACTAGGAGTGTGGTAAAGATTAAAACAGGTTTTATAATACTGTACTTGTAGCTTTGAAGATAATAACGGCGTTTGAGCCAGAGAGAAGGAATCCAGAAAACTAGATTCAGAGATAGCCAGTTGTTCTTGCCACTTCAAGGAGTGTTTATCTATGTCATCCGTCATCCGTTTATTGAGGAGGGAATAAATATCTCCAATGGAAGGTTTGCGCCCCCTACCAAAACATCAACCAAATCACACCTTTAAAATCCGATCGAGCCACCTCCCTTACGGTTTAAAAACTCCCTGACCTGAAGATACTTAAAAAAATCTTTTTGGCTAATATCAAATTCATTCCTGTTCTCTTGGAACAACCTTATACCCATAGGAGGAAAAAAGCCAACCTTGTTTAGGCCAATTTCAACCCAAGGTAGGGTATGTTGAGCCCCAAAAATTTCTGGCAAGTACTTATTATCACTTAATGGGGTGTAAAAATTAAGTCTACCCAAGCCCATTAATTTACAGACCGTTGACTAAACTTTAATAGTGTTCAGTAAGATCTTAAAACAGACTCTCTTAAAGTAGTTAAACTCAATTTGCCTCCATAGGTTTCCCCACACCCCTTCACCTATCAATAGCTCAAACGGAGAGGAGAAATAGTCAACTCCTGTTTGCGGGGGTGGTTTCTCTTGTCGTAGGGGTCATAAGTTCTGAAAAATAGAGGTCCAGAAATAGAGCTTTAAGTTTAGTAACTTTAAGTTTGGTAGCCCCCCACCCGTCTCTGTCTTTAGGAAGGGTCCGAAATTTTAAAGATCTCCTCGGTTTTGCGTGTGACCAAACAATTTCAGAAATCAATTCATCGAGTTTTTTTAAACTAGAGGTTTCCAATCTCTAAAGGGAAAAAAAAAGGATTTTGGGAAAAATAATCATTTTAATAACATTTCATCGGCCAGCCAAAGATAGGTGTAGGTTACTTAACCTTTATATGTCTTTTGGGGATTTTTCAATAAAGGGCTCAAACTTGTCTTTAATAATAACATCCAGATCAGGGGCAATAGAAATTCCTAGATATACCGCACTTGTGGCTACCCGAGAGTCCAGCAGAGAGATCTTATTATTAACCAAAATTACTCTTTTTTCTTTATTTAAAGAATAGCCTGAGATACACCTAAACTCTATCTCAACAAGTGCTGTAGATGATTCAGGCGTGACTAGGGCTATATTGTCAGCGTAAGCCAGGGTTTTTGTATCTCAACCACTAAAAATCATAGGGGGGATGTTAACATTAAGCTCAAGCCTGCGTATAAATGGATCTATGAAGAGGGCAAACTGGAGTGGGGAGCATGGACACCCCTGCCTAGCCCCCCTTGAAATCGAGAATGAATCCGAGAGTTCCACTGTCACAAACAACCTGGCCTCTGGTTTAAAATATAGAGCCTTAACAGCTAGTTAGCTAATAGCTCGTTGTGGCGGCAGCAGCAGCCGTTTTTAGTCCCGTGGCCGGGCATTCTTCGTTTCTTTGCTGTTTTGATCCAAAACCACAGCGGGAAATGAAAAATCCACGGGAGCAACCACGGAGTATTTACGGCTGTACCAGCCGCTGCCTGGAGCACCCGACGGGTCTGGGATTCGGCTCTGGGCACGCCAAACCTGCAGTAATCGTGGAAGTAGAAACTGGACAGCATGCTCCAGTGTCCAACGCAGGGCTTCCTTCCACCTCAGGGAAGTCACAAAGGGGAGCGACGCGAGCTCTCGTCCTACACCAGCGTCATCTTGTCAGGCAAATCTCCAACTCATTTTACTTCTTCTATGCACTTGTAGCTTCCCACAGATCTATAAGGTCTCCTGTCACATCTACATAAGACACCGTATAAAAAGTCATAAAATGTTACTCTTGTTTGGCAAAGTTAAGTGAAGAGGAAAATAATTTGGATGATGCTCAAGAGGAATCGAATGAAGAGGACGTTAAGGTTTATTAAGTCACAGAAGGGGTTGTAGATGCAAAGGAGTGGAAAGAAGAACTATGGAAAGATAATGAATTGACTAAAGTGATAAGAGTGATTGATGATGGAGAAACTGCTGTTATGGAGAAAAGTTGGAGTAGGTAAAAGATGAACTTGTGATTGACAATTACATTTTGTTGAGAGGCATGTTTGTTGATACCCCATGGAGTATTAGGTCTAAGCAGAATCATTTGGTTCATAATGTTCTTATGGGCATTGTGAAAACTAAAGAAAGATTAAGTACTGGTTATTAATCATCTGGAATGGATACTGAGATTGAAAGATGTGTGCGCAAATTTATTGAACGGAATAATAGTGACAAAATACTGTTTACCATACACATTCCATTAGTATGCAGGACACTATTAAACATTCATGGAACTAAGTGTCTATGGACATTGTGCGTCCTATTTCAGGTGACCATCATTCACCCTTTCATTTTTCATTTTCATTTGTACTTTATTGTTTGATTAATTAAAATCTTACAATATATAAACAATAATTTCTATCATAAAATCCAGTTATAAAAAAGTTGGACAAAGATAATTAAAACATGATCAACGTAATACTCTTTCATAGTAGAAAAAAATATGTAGGACTTAATGTTCATGCTACTATTTGCATATTATATTCATCCTACATTACATTTTATTTGTTTTTGGTAGTCTAACTTAGCTCTCAATCGCATTAAAAACTTTACAAAAGCTGAGGTTAATATTATATCATCAGTATGAAGACATCTTATCAAGGCTTGTCTGCAACTCCTAATTCCTCGAACATTAAAATGTCTCCTATGGATAGATATTCTTTCAAATTTCAGTTTCGGACATACACAGAGGAGGTTCACAATGTCTCTTCTCCGAGTTTAGAGAAGCTGCAGGCCGTCGGTCCCTCTGTTCTCAGCCAAGGCATTAGGTGACATGAACCTAGAAATACTCCTCCAGAAGAAGTGATAAATGTTTTGTTGTATTATTGATGGCTTTTTTAAATGAATTTATGGTTATTGTCGTTTCCCAAATCAAGTTTGCTGAGTATTCATCTAGTGAATTTCCAGTTTGTATTTATTTCCTGCTACAGTAGTTTAGACATTTGATTTACAGTATCCGTTTTTATCCTTTTCCACACTTTTATAAATTGGCCTTTTTGCGCTAGTAGCTGATTAGTTAACCCAAATTTCATTTGCATCTGTGCAGGCGATGCATTATGTGGCAATAAAAAAGGGCTTTAAAGATTTTTGTAACAACATTATTAATTGTAACTGAATCTTTTCCACACAATGCTTCGCTTCCATATGTTAAGGTTGGCAAACGTTTTGCTGCTATTACTTTTAGAAATGGTCGATAGCTCATCCCTTCTATGGATTTCCGTAAGGTTCTAAAAGCCAATAACAATATATTTGCTTTCCATTGCATATCGATCTTATGTGGCTGAAATATTCCTTGGTAATCAAATAATACTCCCAAGTATCTATATGTTCTCACTTGCTCTAGTTGTGAATTATCCAGAACCCATTTATACTTATGTTTTGCCTTTGAATTTTTGTTAACCTCCATGATTTTAGTCTTTGTTTCGTTGTTAACGATTCTGTTTTCTTTAGAGTATCTTGATATCCTGTTTATCAGGCGTTGCAGGCCAACCTTTGTTTGGCTAAGTAAGATAACATCATCCGCATATAGCAGGTTTGATATCAGATTTGATATCAGAGAATTAGCTAATTTGGGTGGACAGGCGTTCACCTCGTCCAATGCTTGTGTTAGATCTGCTAAAAACAAATTAAAAAGTAGTGGGGCCAGTACACACCCTTGCTACAAGCCTGATGCAGTTGGAATTTCTTTCGTTACGGACGATCCATCTCCCATCCGGACTCTGACCCAAGTGTCGAGTAAAGAAGTTGAATTGATGTTAAAAGGGAGAGAGGTATTCCTTGTTCAGCAGTTTTTGCCACAAGAGATTTCTATGAACACAGTCAAAAGCGGACTTAAAATCCACAAAGCACAATTAGAGTGGTTGTTTCTTTGTAATATATTTATCCATTAACACAGATAGCACAAGAATGTTTGTTGTAGTGCTTAAGCCTTGTATAAATCCTGTTTGATTAGGGGTATTTATCTGTTTTTCCTTTACCCATTCTGTTAAATTTGATAATAATACACCTGCAAATAGTTTGGCATCACACCCTATCTCTTTGTGTTGCTTGGCTTTTACTCTTGATGGGTGGAAATAACTTGCATAAGGGATATTACTACCTCTAATGTAGTCAGATTTCTAGAAAAGGTCTTTAAGAGGGAGAGTTTTACTAATTCTGTGCTAACAGAAAATGGACTTCAATTTGTTTCAAGTGAATTTGAGACATATTTAGATAAATGTGGTATCAAACACAAGAAGTGTTCTATTTATTATCAGGAAAAAAGGGAGCTGTAGAAAGAGAGCATACAATTAGCCAGTGTCAGTTGTTTGGATTGGTAAAGAGTATTACAGGAGAGAATAACGGTTTATCGTACGTCTCCTCACTCCTCTACTGGAAATCCCCATTTAAATTATTTAAGGATAGAGCTTCTAATACCCCCTTGCACTGGGTGGATGATAAAGTGGACTAAAAGTCTAAAGCGCAATGGTGTGGGTGCATGACAAGATAAGGAGTCTGAAATGAAAGAAAAGAGAAAACAATATTTTGATATAAAAAATAAAAAACATAAGAGTATTTTCTGTGAAAGTCGATTTTTTTAAATAAGTGATCCAATTGGATGAGCACCTATTTCGAAATTTACCAAAATATATACTGTGCTCAAAGTATTTAGAAATGCGATTAAAACAAATGATTGTCAAATCTGTTTCTCCTCAAGCACAAAGTTTAATTGGGAATAACAACCATAACATGTGGGATAACATTATTCAGAGGAGAAGTTTGAGATCTATCAGAAGACCTTTGTATCTTGAAGATTATGTACGTAAGATGTATAAAAATGTTGTCATATATTTATTTATAGGAAAGAAACATATTCACTTATTTTCTACCATCTGTACAGGGATTTTATATTTAATTGTATATGTCACACAAGAGTTGTATCTAAGTTTGTTTCTTTGTTTTCTAGTGTTAATTTGTTTTATTTATTATATTGTATTTAAGTGTATTGGAATCTTAAGGTTGAGGTTTCAATTACCCTTGAATGTTGGTATAGAATGTTAAGGTTTGAAATGTGGAACAGTAATAACTTGGAACAGAGACCGACTGAGGTGTTCTAAGTGAAGCTATAAGTGAAACTCAATTTAATGCAGCAAGGAAGTGGCTCTTAACAGCGACCGTCCCTCTTCAATGAAATATTTAATTAAGGAAAGTTGCAACGACAGTATTTCTCACTGCAGTAGCATAATGAAGAAGATATTTCTCCCTTGACATGGACTACGAATTCTAAGGGGATTCATTCCACACAAGCTGTTTTCTCCTGTAATTGCACTTTAATGCCCCACTCTTAGGGACATATTTACTTGAAAATGGCGCAGCGCAGTGCCGTAAGCAATTTTGCTACACCGAGCTGCGTAATTTTCAAAATGCAGGAATGCGCCGTATTAACAAGAATACAGAGCACCCTGTGATCACCCCTCCGCGGGCGCTAAAAAAGCTAGCTAGCGCCAACGCAGGCCCTCATGCATCATACTGCGAGGGGGCTGCGTTGCAGGGATGAGTGTGTTTGTGCAGGAAGGGAAACCTTCCTGCACAAAAACAACCATTAATAGCGTTTTGCTCCTTCTATGTCTGCTGCAGGATGCAGCACACATAGAAAGAGCAAAAAACAAGGAGAAATAAAAGTATTTCTCCTTGTTACGCCACATTGCGCCAAGATTAAGATGGCAAGTTACTTGTTTCCCCACTGGTGTAACGAATAGTGAGGGGGCCTCCCTGCACGGTACTTAGGGGGGCCCCCTCCGGGCTCAATCAGGAGCTCTCTCGGCCAGAGTTCAGTGCCGAGGGGGCCCCTTGGAGCTAGGGCCCCACCCCCCCCCCCCCCCCCCGCACCGCGTGGGCTGTGGGGGTCTGTGTTACGCCCCTGTGTTTCCCTAAAAGTCTGCATCTACAAAATATGCCTGCGGTTATCATTTGCAAGCATTGTTGATGCCTTACACCCCTTAGTAAATTGCCATAAAATCCATCTTTTAAAAAAAAAAATCTAAACTTCCTAGGTGTTTCCTCTGGTGAATCCACAGAGGTGCTTTCCATCAGAAAAGCTAGGCTACGCAAACAGGAAGCCACTCAAAGCTTACTCCTTTTAGCAGGGTACAAAATGACTATCTCTGCTGACAGACCATCACAGTTTAAGGAGACAGGCCTTTTTAATTTGCATCCCTGGTAGGGACACTGTCTGCATTCTCTTCAATGGAAAGAGCTTCCCAGTTTCCCCAATTGGGTTTCTATCTCTATCTGTTGGACTTATACAGATAGTGTTGAGGGATGTGTGGGAATTCTTTATTGTAGGAATGAATGGGGGGCATTTATTACACTACATGCATGGGTGCTAAGATTGTTATCGATCTGCAGGCTGTCCTTTATCCAAATTAGACACAGTGATCTGCATACTCCCCTGCTCAGGTCACCCACTCCTGAAACCTGTTTGGTGTACAAAAGGTTGAAAACCTCCTACCTTCGTTCAGTGTAAGTTTCCTCTTCATTATCTTCCTCCGCTCTTTTCCTTTATTGGTGGGTACTTCCTGAGCATAGTTGCCTACTAGTGAGTTCTGTCTGGGTTAAACGCACACTTACCCCTCAAACTGTCCAAAATAGTCTATCTAACTTTGGACCACATGTGCTGACAGCCCACAAAAAAGAGACAAAGAAGGAAGCTACAATACTACCTGATTGAGAGAAGCACTTGAATGTTGAAAAAGACAGCCGTTTAGTTGGCCCACCATTTTCACACGTTTCTCTCATTGGGACAAGGCAGTCTCCCTCTGGACCACGACATGTGTACATTAACTGTCTACAGAGAAAACTTCCCACACCAGTGTGTGCTAGGAACATAACTTGTTCTGGAAACATTCTTCCCTCAAGCTGGTCCTGCATTCCCGAAACACGCAGCTGCTATGATCTTTGGGGGACAAGCAATTGGGTTGTCCTGTGAGGGGTAGACTGTTTTGACCTATGAATACGGCCTAGCTGACTAAGGAACTACATGGAGGGCAAGTCAAAGAACAAAGACCTCTGAGCCCAGGAGCCTTGGTATACCTGCAATTCATCTAGGGCCACATGCATCAAACTTTTTTTTTGGTTTTTTTTTGTGTTCAACCGTTTATTACAAGTTTCACACTGTACACAGCTATTGCACCTACAACCCGGGGGCCGGCAGCATGTAAAGGTTGGTAACGATCAGGTGTGTGCGGAATGACACAGCCATGGTACCGACAGCCCAGGGGCCCGGTGGCGTTCAGCATTAATGTACATATCATAGAGTGCACCGTGTGTAATACAGAATTAACCCGTCTTCACAGTTGAACCTTTTATATCAGGAACGTCTTGAAGAAACATGCTTATAGGATAGGTACAATTTACCAAAAAGAAATACCAAAAAAACAGAAATGGACAATTGCAATATGGCATGATGGTTCATAAGGTGTCACTTTAGTCACAGTCAGTAATGGTATCAGATATCAATCCTACCCCAGTTGTGTGGCCGATAAAGGAATGGAAGCCCACGTCAGGGGACAATGTCTACCGTGGTCACTCAGGGCCGCACATCTACTCAGCGCCATCAATCGTGTGCGTAAGTAGGGCACTTCATAGGAAATGAGACACCCGACCATAAAAAAGGGGGGGGGGGAAGGGGCATACATAGCATGTGCGCATCAACCAGTGTTCAGCAATCGGGCACATCCCCCTTCCTCAGCCAACACCTTCCGGGGCCCTCTCGGGAGTTGGTGTATCCTGAGTACCACCAATGGTGCTTGCTATATATGTACGGTACGGGCCCCAGATATCGACCGGCCTTGATGCGGAAGGGACCATTCAGTGCTGTCGAGGTTGCAGTGTGCCATGCTCCGGAGCCAGGAGCTGTGAAGGGGGGGACGTCGGTCGCACCATTGCAGCGCAACCTCCCGTTTGGCCAGTAAAAAGCCCAGCGCCGCTAGCCTGCGCACTGCTTTCGGAAAGTCCGCAACATATCCCAGAAGAGCGATTTCCGGTATTGGGGCCAGTGTTAAATGGAGCATGTTGCCAAGTGTCATGTGTATCTGGGACCAATAGTCATGCAATTTGGGACAGGTCCATGAGAGGTGAGAGAAGTCAGCGAATTGGCCGCCGCATTTGGGACAGTTGTGAGGGCGTGATGAGTCTATTCTGTGGAGTCGCGCTGGCGTAAAGTACAGTCTGCGTAGAAACTTGAAATGTAAAAGTTTGTGTTTGCTATTGATTGAAACGCTTTTGGTCGCTCTGCAGCACCACAGCCATTATTCGTCCGAGATAGAATATCCTAAGTCAGCCTCCCAGGCAGCACGTACCACCTGGTCTCGGGAGGGAAGGAGATCGCAGCACATCCGGTACAATTTGGAGACCAGGTGCGCATTCGAAGGGTGCCGGATGATGAATGTGACAGGCGCCATCTCCTCGGGGGGAGGGGAAACGACGAGAAGGAAGCGCGCAGTAAGGAGCGTAGTCTGGTAAGGACAAACGAGTCCATGAATGTCCTTTCAGTAAATCTGTGGTCTTCAGTCAGTGTAAAAGCGTGCCCTACCGGGAATAAATCCCCGATCGAGGCTATGTGGAACTTGGTCATCGTGTGACGCACCACCGTTTCCCCAGTTATCGGGAACCAAGTGGCGTTCGGCAGCGGGAGGGCCGGAGAATACAGTTGTGGGAGGTCAACCAGGCGGCACAGTCTCCCCCACACCCAGCACGTAGCCGACACCGTCTGGATGTCAGTTGGATGTCTCGGGAAGCCCGACGGCAGTGTAGTAGATAATGAACCCGGCAACACCAAATTGGCCTCTGGCTTCAGGTATGGGATCCTGGCTTCAGGGTGAAACCATGGGTAAGCGTACGAGCACTGTGCCACAAGAAAGTAAAGGTAAAAGTCAGGGACGCCCAGTCCACCTCGTTCATATGGGAGAGTTAGCACATGCCATGCCACCCTAGGAGTCTTGTTTCCCCACACAAGCGACAGGAGCAAAGAGCGGAGCTACGTGAAAAAAACTTTGGTGAGGGGTAAGGGTATATTGTTGAACAAGTATAGAAACCTAGGTAAGACTATCATTTTGATGATAGCGATACGGCCAGTCATGGACAATGGGAGTCTATTCCACCTCTCAATCTGTCCCTCCAGGGTCGCCAGTACAGTGCCGGAATTCAATCTGAGAATGGAGTCCGTCTCCATGTGTATATGGACGCCTAGGTACTTTACAGAGTCTCGGCACCATGTAAAAGGGAAGGAGCTGGGCCATTCGGCGGTACTGGGCGTTAGCGGGAATATAACCGACTTGTGCCAGTTAATGCGAAGGCCAGAAAATTTCCCAAATCGGGTAATTTCAAGGAGTAATGGCTCCAAATTGATTTGCGGTTGCCTAACATAGAGGATGGTATCGTCCGCATACAGCGAGACCAGAAGTGGACCCGTGCAAAATTGGAGGCCGCGATGTAAGTGCATCTCCTGGAAGTGTCGGACCAATGGGTCCATTGCTAGAATGTATAACAAGGGGGATAGTGGGCAACCCTGTCTCGTGCCACGTGCCAGTCAGAATTGGGCAGTGAGGGTGCCATTGAGGCGGAGCCGGGCGACAGGTAGAGTGTACAGCAGTTCAACTGTGTTGACCAAGCACTCCGGAATACCCATGCGGCGCATCACTGACATCAGAAAAGGCCATTCTAAGGAGTCAAACGCCTTCTCGGCGTCTAATAGTATCGCAGCTGCTGGTGTGTCGGGGTCCACCCGGTGCAGGACAGAGAACAGGGTGCGGATGTTGAGGGACGTGGAGCGGTGGGGGATAAAGCCCGACTGGGCAGGCGAGATTATGGTGTCCATCAGAAGCGAGAGGCGTATGGCGAGAAATTTTGCTAGGATCTTATAATCAAGATTGAGTAGGGACAGTGAGCGATAGGATTCCCAGAGTGTAGTGTCTTTGCCCAGCTTGGGTAACAGCACAATGACTGCCTCTCTCAGAGTGGGGGGCAGGCAGCCGGTTTCGAGCGCCTCTGCGTACATCTCCACCAGCTGGGGAACTAGCAGGTCCTTGTACGCCTTATAGAAATCTGCTGAAAACCCATCCAGTCCCGGGGCAGAGGAGCCTTTCATAGAATCTATGGCCTCCTCTACACTGTCCGCTGTTATGGGATCTGCCAAAAAATCAATCATCCATTTGTCTAAGAACACCGTGGCAATTTCATTCAGATAATCCCCTCTCTCAGCAGCATCATCAGTCAGGGTGGAGGTGTAGAGTTTGGTATAGTAGGATAGGAAGGTCGCACAGATCGCCGATGTGGAGTGTACCATGCCTCCTGCCTGCCCCCTGAGCTCAGTGATGTAGGAATTCGAGCGGGGGGGGACAGAGAAGGTGTGCTAGTAGTTTGCCGGGTCTATCACCCTCTCCATATTGTCTGGCCGTGTACGACCTGGTCAAGAAACGGAGCTCTCGTTCTGCCTCCTCCCTAAATTCCACCATTAATTGTAAGCGCCTGCTTTCCCTTTCCTCCGTATGTTGATGAAGTTGCTCCGAGTCCAGTGTCGCAATGTCGCGTTCTATGCGCGAAAGGGCAGCCCGCACGTCCCGGAGCAGTCCAGTGTGTTTAGCAATGCAGACCCCCCTGATGGTTGCCTTAAACCCCTCCCAGAGAACAGCCTGCGTGTCTACCGAGCCCGTGTTTAATTCAAAATAGTCCACTATGGCCTCCCTGAGTTCCTCAGTGAAAACTGGATCCTGTAGGGCCTTCCCAGGAAAGCGCCATATCCTCTCATAGCCCCCCTCCCGATGGATCTTCAGCTTAAGCACAACGGGAGAATGATCTGATAGTGTGCGCGGGAGTGTAAGCAAGTCTGTTACCCACCCAACCAGCTCTGGGGATAGCAGCCAATAATCGATTCTGGTCCAGGTGTCGTGAAATCCCGAATAGTGGGAATAGGCCAGTATAGTCGTGTGTAGTAGTGCCTCAATGTCAACTAAGGAGAAGTGTGTGCAGATGTCCCGAAGGACGAGGCGTGAGTGGGGTCGCGCGTCTGGGGTAGTCGCCGTGCTATCTCTCGGGGGGTCCAAGAGGAGATTAAAATCTCCGCCCATCAGTATCAAGCCTGGGTCTGAAGTCAATAAGTGCACCAGTACATCTTTGAAGAAAGCAGGGGTGTCAGTGTTAGGACCGTATATCCCAATGAGTGTGGCCCTGTGTCCCATCAGGGTTCCTGTGACAATGACGTATCTGCCATCTGTATCGAGGACAGTGTGGTGAGGTTGAAATGGGAGCCGTTTGTGGACGCAAATCACCACCCCCCTGGAGTATCTGTTGTAGTTAGCGAAGAAGCGATGTGCGCCCCACCCTCTGGCCACCCTGGAAGCAGAGTCCGTGGACAGATGAGTCTCCTGTAGGAAGACAATATCGATCTTGTGTCTGGTTATGTAGTTTAAGACCTGCTTGCACTTTCTGTCGTTGTTCAGACCCCTAACATTCCAGGTCATGAGTGACAATTCCGATGGGCCCGGTTGCAATCCTAAAGTAGGCATGAGGGTGAAGTAGGGTTAACTGGCTCGCAGCATGAACCGGTAAGGATCGAAACAGTGACTGTAAAGTCTTTTGGACACCTGTGAACAGAACAACACCCAACAAAAAACCCTTCCCACCCTCCACACAGCCTCCTGCAAAACCCAAAGAGGACCATCCCACCCCATACAGAGGAAAGACATAACATCATTAACAGTGAAAACGCAGATGAAGTAGGAACCTCCGTAAATCAAAAGAAATCAAACAGATCCCAGGTAACACGGCGATAGCCATGGGGGGCAGCGACGCCTCGACATCCGGGCAATCATTTCACTATTTTGGATTAGGTAGTCTAGTGAGACACCGGCAGCGATGCTCGTGGATCACAATGTGAGCGAGTGAGCCAAACTAAGAAAGTAGGTGTCAGCCCCGCCCAGCGTCGGTAAACAGATCTGCCCTTTGCTGAGAATCACCCTGCGCCGGCGACGGCGCCCTGGAGTTGTTCGAGCTCTGAGAACCTCTAGCCTTGTAGGTGTGACAAAACTCCTGTACTGCCGATGGGGAGTCAAAGATGCGCGCCCTGCCGGCCACTTCCACCCTGAGGCGCGCGGGGTAAAGCATACCATATTTCAGGCCCAGATTTCGCAGTGTGGCCTTCACCCCGGTGTTTTTCCTCCTCGCCTCCTGAACCATGGCGGTGAAGTCAGGGTAGAATGACAGTGAGTCGCCTTGCCATTGAATCTCACCTATCTCACGGGCGGCCCGCAGGGCCGCATCATGATCCCTGAAGTTCATGAGCCTGGCAATCATTGGACGAGGTGGAAGGCCCGGTTGTGGTCGCGGACCTAGTGATCTGTGTGCCCTTTCAACCACAAACACCTGAGTAAACTGGTCCCTCCCGAACAGATCAATGAGGAGTTTCTCCACGAAGACGTCAATTCGGCCGGTCTGAGTAGTTTCCGCCACGCCCAGAATGCGAATGTTATTGCTTCATCCCCGCGCTTTTAAGTCTTCATTTTTAATGGCCACCTCCTTCAAGATCTTCTCAACTCTCTCGAGTTTTTGTGCCTGAGTCTTCCATATCCGAAATGCGGGCCTCCGCCACGTCCAAACGGCGATCATGTGCTTGCACCTTGGAGCCCATATCTGCGAGTTTTTGTTCCAGCGCGTCAAATCTATTGTCCAGTGCTTTGAATCCAGCCCTCATTTCGGACATCATGGTCGCAACCATCGTAGTGGCGTTGTCCAGTTGGGTGGGTGGCATCGTCTCTGACGTGGCGCCCGAGGCAACATCACCGCCGAGCAGGGGGGTCTTATCAAAACTGAGTTTGCGCTGGTTGGGGTCTCTTTTCCCCATGTTGGCAGTAGTGCAGCTCGCCACGTGTCACAGGTAGTGAGTCAAGCGGGAGGCAGAAGCAGAGGCCCGGCGCGGCTGTGGGAAGTTGGATTGCAAAGTGGCAACCGGCTTTCAAGGCTCACGTTGGGCAGAGCGTCTGCAATACGTAGGCAGTGGAGGCAGTGTAGAATGGGCGTCTCAGGACGGGCCCAGGCAGGCAGCAGGTATGGCGATAGCCAGGGGATCAGTCAGTTGGTGCACCGCAGTTAGCCACGTGGTCGGACACAGCTCTCCAAGATGCGCGTGGACGGCAAGGTCCGCTTGAGGTTGCTGGCCGTCAGAGCGCTCACCGCGCTGCTCGTGGGATCACCAGGCTAGATGGCAGCCAAGGGCGGGCAAACCACCAACAGTGCAGTCACAGCACCGCTCCGTGCAACAGTCGGGCATAGGAGGGCCCTGCAGGAGGGGGAAGGCGGGCCGCTCAGGCTCGTGGCAGTCTCGCACCTAAGTCGCCCACCCCCGCCCAGGAGACCCCCTCAGGCGCCGGCGCCCGGTCAGCTCCTCGATCCCCGCCCGGGGTAGCCGTCACTTTAGCCCCCGGCTCCGGCCCGCGCACTAGGCCGCAAGGCTGCGCGCGGCCCAGAACCCCAGAGCCCTCAAGGGCAAACCCCCAGGCCGGCGATCGCAAAAGACTACCACAGGCACCCGGCCCCCAAAGCGGACCCCGGATCGTGGGCGCAGCGATCCAGCACAGGACTTACCCGAACTCCGGGCGCAGTGAGAGCGGCCGCCGGTGGGGTGGCGGCCCGCTCCTCCGCCGTACTGTGTCCCTCCGGACGCCTCCGGCCTCAAGCCCGGTACCAATCGGCAGCAAATCGCCGCAGCTGCAGGATGGATGGGGGGAGCGGTGCAAACGACGCCTCAGGCCCTCAGGATGTCGTGATTAATCCGCCCGTACAGCGGAGCTTCAGGCAAAGGCGGCCATCTTAGCTGCCTCCGTGGCCACGCCCCCACATGCATCAAACTTAGGAATACCGATTCCTAAATAGCGTTTTTTAAGAAATCG
Organism: Lissotriton helveticus; assembly: GCF_964261635.1. NCBI lineage: Eukaryota > Metazoa > Chordata > Amphibia > Caudata > Salamandridae > Lissotriton > Lissotriton helveticus. Next base: position 1,591,616,875 of record NC_136067.1, on the reverse strand, counting down.
CTATTTAGGAATCGCAATTCTTTATGCATCAAAAAAAATCACAATTTTATAGCGAATCTGTAATATTCGCTATCGCTAATAGCGAAGTTTTAATACCGATTCTCAAAATAGAGAAATCGCTATTATAGAATCGCAACTAGCGATTTCTTATTACCGATGCATCTTGATGACATCACCAACCAGGAAGTGAATCTGGGATTGCTCACACCTGTGCATGGAGAGAGGCAGAGGAGGAGGCAGAGTGTTGGAGCTGAGCAGAAACAAGCTTACCTGTGAGCAAATTCTGTGGCATTACACCAGCATGGCTTTTGAAACAGGGAACAAGAAAGCTGAGGGGCGAAAGAGTAAGCTGAAATTGAGTGACAAAGAACTTGAAGTCCTCATTGAGGAAGTTATGCAGAGCCACGACAAACGTTTTGGAAAGCTGTCTCTACAGGTCCCAGAGTCTGTCAAAAGGAAGCTTTGGATTAGGATCCAATCAAGGGTCAATTCAGCGGGAGTCACACAGAGCACAATATACGGCCTGCGGAAGCGCTGGTATGACCTAAGTAGCTGTGCTAAAGAAAGGGTGGCTGGAAGACTTGCCAACGCAAAAAAAAAACAGGAGGGGGATCATCTACGGAACCTGCCAACACACCCCTGGAGGACATAGTGGAGTTGACACTGCAGCCGGAAGCAGTTGTTGGCATATTACAGATTGACACCTCTGAGCAAGCCGGTACCTCACAAGGTAAGATCAATGCAAATATTAATTCATAGTTTAATCTAATGAAAAGAGCCCCCAATGCAGATCATGCTTACTGTAGCAATTCGGACTGCAGTCCACATTTTACTTCTCACACCCAAATGCATTATGGTAGTAGCATACAGAAAAATCTAAGTGAAAGGCAAGGAGGGATCAGAACAGAATTTGTGCATCAGAGTACACCAAGCAAGTGAGTAAAGTAGACTTTGTGCGTAACTAAATAACTTTATTTAAAAATGCCATGCGCAATATGACATACATGTACACAAAAAGAATACTAAACTTGCACTGTTTAACATCACAGTTGCAGCTGCAGATGAGAGTGACGTTGGTGATGTCAATTGCACGCACAAACATGACGCACAGTCAGAGAATGAAACAAAAATTTCAGCATCATCACCAATCCCTGCACCCACTAGACGCAGGACCAAAGTGCCACCACTGCCAGGTTTGGAAAGTGAGGAGGAGAGCCAAGGTGAGACTCCAACTCCACAGGCTGGCCGTACACCCACAACACCAACAGAGGTACCAATGTGGCGCAGATCCATACAGTTTCATTGACGGATGCCAAGGGCACTCATGGCAGCTGCAAGAGACGATGGGTCTGATGTCTGGTGTGGGCTGGAGGGACAGATGCTCAAGGTCCAGTGCCTTCAAGGTAAAAACATGTGGTTAATGCAGGCCCAACTTGGGACATTGGCAACCAACTTGGGGCAAATCCGGGACTGCATGAGGGAGCTCACCACTGCTGTTTTGGAAGGACAGAGGGCCAGCAATGACAACTTTTCTAATGTCACCAAAGCAATGCATGATTTGTGCAGGGTGATGCAGGGTGACCATGCATTCCAACGTAGGAGGCATCATAATTTGATGTTGTGCCTAGATGGTTACACCAGGCCCATCAATCGGCTGAGCACAACAACAGCTCAGCTGTCCCATCGTGCTGTGGGGATCAGGTCGAGATGAGCCATTGCTGTGGGGATGTGGCCAGGGGCCTTATTCAGGTCACCAATATGGTGGAGCGACTTCAGACTGCTGCAGTTTGTGGCAACAACGTTTTAAGAGTGAGGAGGCCTCCAGCTTCAGTAGCCTACTGGCACCAATTACAACAACCAGGAGGTGCAGTACTTGGAGCACCACTGGCACCGACGGCTCCGCAAGGAATGTGGCAGAGCCAACTGAAAGGCCTCCGGGAGTGTGTGCCGCAAAAAGTAACTTTTGTAAACTTAAAAACCGTGTTAGGAAACCAGTAGCATGAACATTGTGTGGACTGCCATTTAAGTACCATTGCAATGCCATGTATCTTATTTTTTTTAAAACACTTGTTTGCGCCTAGTATGTATGCATTAACACTACCTAATTTTGTTTCATTAAACAGTTGAGCATGTAGTGTGTTGTCTCATTATTACCCACCTTAAAAGAAATGCTGAGTGATTTCTGCACATCTTTGTCTCCCCTCTGCTGCACTTGTACCGCATGCCGCTTGGGGTGGTGTCTTGAATGAAATTAAATGAAATATTGATTTTTAAAGCGCACTACTACCTGTGGGTGTGTAGGCGCTGACTGCAAAAAACAGGGTGGGTCTGAGTGAAAATAACATCAGCCTAGTGAAACACAGGAGAGGCGGAGGAGCAAGATAAACTAGTGGTTGAATAACCAATTTTTAAGAGCTTTCCGAAACGTGAATAGATTTCCTGAAGTTTTGAGAGTTAGTGGCATCGTTTTCCAGAGTTTGGCAGTTCCACGGCTATGCCTCTTTTTGTAGCAATGTTGTGCAACATGGCACAAGTGGGGACAACTTTGCAGCAGATCTCCGGCCTGTACTGCAATGCACCACCAGTTTAGTGGAGGCAGCGAAACCTTGATTTCAGTAAACCAAATGGTCTCTCAATCACGTTGCGGGTGGCAATATGCACTGCATTATGGGGCATATGTAGGAAGGCGTTTGCGATTCACAAACGCCGGAATTTGAAGAATTCCGGCGTTTGCGAATCGCAAACGGCCTTTTGGTATGTAGGTGCCACATATCAAAATAAGGAATCGCAAAAATTGCAATTCCTTATTTTGCTCAAGCATTTAAGAAATCACAATTTTGCGATTCCTTAAATGCTATGTAGGAGTGCCTTAGACATTGCAATTTTGGCCTAAGGAATCGCAAAATATCACCTACTCCAAGTAGATGGTATTTTGCGATTTCCTGTCACAATGCATTTTTTAAAAAAATTCAAAGTGCCATGTGGTGCACATACATGCCCTAAGGGCATGTATGTGCGCCACATGTACTCACAGGCACATTCCAGGGGTGCAACAGGTGTCCTTTGGACACCCTGGCACCCTTGGAATTGTGATTCTCAAATTGCGATTTTCTCATAGAAAATCGCAATTTGAGAATGTATCCCCATTCATTCCTATGGGCCTCTTGGCCCATAGGAATGAATGGGACACTCATTCCTTAATTGCGATTCGCAATTTGCTTATCGCAATTAAAGAATTTTAGAGATTCGCAAAAAAAATTTGATTTTTTACCTACATTCCATTTTGCAATTCTCAAATAGCGATTCCTTAAAAATCGCTATTTGAGAATCGCAAAATGTGAATTACCTACATATGCCCCTATATCGCTGCTCGCTTTGGATACCCGGATTTAGGTATGGCGTAAGTATGAAGGAACGCGCAGCGTATGTGCCATCAACTACAGGGTGTAAAATAAATACATTATTCACTGCTATGTCTCACCATGGCGGAACAATCTGCAAGACAGTATTACATCCCCGCAAGGAGACATCTTTGTATGCCACTGTGTCTGAAAATATATGAGTCGTGTGCTGCAAGGGTAACTAGCCACTATATCTGTTATGATGTTTTTAGCATTGCAGACTACTTGTATGTTCAATGAATGGTAGGATTTCCTGTTTCTGTAAATGTACTCATTCACTGAAGGTGGACAAATGGCTACATGCGTGCCATCAATGCAACCTATTACGTGTGAAAATTGGGCTACCTGGTCGAAATCAAATTTGGTTTCCTGCAATTCCTGTGGTGTAGTGGGGAACCTAATGTGGAGGTGTATCCACTGCAACATGCGGCCAGGAATGAGTTAAAAAATGCGAAAGGGCACTTTGAGAATCACCTCCAGCTGCAGCTATTACTCTCTGGAATCTACCTGATGCTAGGAGGTGCAGACAACATAGGACCTGCACATGAGTGGGGATGGCATGTGTTCTGTGAGTCTGGCGCTGCAGTATAGGATCTAATTCTGCTATGAGATCATAGATTGTGTCTGCATGTAACCTATATTTATCATATATTTCTTCCTCTGTCTGCCCTAACAAAGTAACACGCACTCTGAAAATGCACTCCTGTATCCTCCTTCTCTGTGCTGCTGCTCGTAGCCTCATCCTCCTTGCCGTGACGTAGAGTGCTGCCATTGTGAAGCATTCTGATGCATTCTGGGACTGTTTAAGTAGTTTGGTAATGGTTACCACCTGATTTGTTCACTTTGAAATGGTTACCACCTGGTTTCATTTGTTCTTATTTAAGAAATGCAATTTGCGATTTCCAGAAGATTCACAATTTGCGAATGTTTCATGCATACTGTTTGCGAATAGCAATTTGCAATTACTTATCAAGGAATCGCTAAATCTGACTCGGCATGTAGGTAATCTCTAATTTTAGCGATTTAAGGATGAATTTGCGAATTTGCTTGATGCATTGCTTAAAGCTATTTTGCGATCGCTAACACACCATTTTTGTGATTCGCAAAATAGCTTTATGCATGTACCCTTTAGTCTGGAAGCCAGATCCCAGATAAGGATTTTCTGGGTAGAGGCGGTGAAAGCAGTGTTCCTGTGTCAACAATGGTGAGCATGCCCTGCTCTCCCAATGCTCCCTTAGGGTGCCCGTATCCAACATTCAGAGTCCCAAGATGACTTGCAGGTCTCGCACATTTACACTCCCATCGTGGGTCTGGTTCTATCAGCCATAACCAGCTGTGCTAATTCCGGAACCATATTTATAGCCTTTATCCCTTGATACAGCATATTTCTTCATAAGGAACTCAATTTATGATTAGCTGCATTTCTCCTGTACAGACTCTAAACAAGGCCTGAATTTGTGGAAAAAAACATGCACCTGAGGCCTGTTGAGAGAAAAGGAACTAGGGGGTGACTGCAAAGTGGGTGCTGATTTAATATAGCATCTTCCTCCCTTCCCAAAAAGTAACCCAGAAAAGCAGTTTGGACATTAAGTGGTATTAACTATGTCCCGCATAGACACTAGTAACCGGATCCCAGGTGACGAATATTTTAGACACTAAGGGGCAGATTTACAAAAAAGTCACTTTCCCTGCGCCACCATAAGACACCCTTGTGCCACTATGGATGTGCCGTATTTACAATACGGTGCACCATGGCGCAAGGATTGCCAGATGCGTCAGAAATTCTGACGCATCTTTAGACGCAAAAGTCACACATTCCTGGAGTTGTGTCGCAAGCACGACGCAACTCCAGCAATGCAGGGGGATGCCTATCCTCATTGTGCTGCGTCACTCCTTACGCCTGCTTCAAGCAGGATTAAGGTTTTGACGCTGTGGCGCCCTAGAAGTGGTGCAGTGAATTCTTGTAGATTTCACTGCGTCACTTCTATGAGGCTTTTTTGCGTTGGTACGCCCATCCTGCATACATTATACCTGACGCAGGTATCATGTGACGCAGGGCTTTACAACGTGACACATATCCCTAGATGCGTCACGTTGTAAATGGGCCGCATTTTTACGTTGCTGCTGCGTCACAAAAAGTGACGCAATAGCGGCGCAAAATTGACGCAAGAGGCTTGTAAATCTGCCCCTGAGTACCTAAACAAACCCTGAACTGCACCCTTGTTTTCATTAAATGAAGCTCTGGTTGTTTGTGTGATATGTATTTAGGTTAAATGATTGGCAAAAAAAGCTGATTGGACAGTCGGCTGAGTTTTCAGCCTGAGCCAATGAAACTGACATATAGTCATACCATAGCAAGATTACTACATTATTTCTGTCTGGCTCCCCTGTTCCACTGAGCGGACCACTAGAAAACTATTAGTAACCATAGTTTAGAAAGATCCATGATGTTCCCCAAGTCAAACAAAGTTAAACGTCATAGGCTAATATCGACCATAGAGTAAATGGGACAGGAAAATATGCTGGCTACTGCATTTAAAATATAAAACTGTTTGGGGGTCATATCTGAACTCCAGAAGGTGCGGGCATCTTCTGATTTTTCTCTTATCATACTTTGAATTATTTCTCTCTTCTTACCTTTCAGTAGCTCACAGCTCAACCAGAATTCATATGAATTACCACCCCCCAGGTGACAGAAACTCCTTTCTTTTTTTTATATTTCTTTTTATTTAAAATATAAACAAGCAAGGCAGAAAAGAAAGATATCATACAAAGTACCAGGTCAAACGAGGAAGGACAAAACATTGTAACAAAATCAGCAACCAATGTGATGAAAGGGAGGGGGGACAGGGGCCGGCTCATTACACATACAATGAAGCAGTCAGAATGTGGGGTCAGGGGGAGAGTGAGACATCAGTGCTATCCACTACAGGCGGTGTACATATGTCCCCACGATAGCTATTCCAAGGTCCCCACACTCTGCACCACTTCCGGGACGACCCCGGGCCAAATACACCATTTTTTCCCTGAACATACACCAGTCCATGTTTCCCTTCCATACTTCACCTGTAGGAGGCCTCTGTGACCCCCACAACTGAGCAATATCCCGCTTGGCAATCATGGCCCCTAGGGTCGCCCACTGAGTCTGGGCAGCGTTATAATCCGTGGGTTCCCAGACATTTAACAAGCAGCGTCTGGCCTCCGGCAAGAGAGCAATACCAGTCACCTCCTTCATTACCACATGCACCCCGCTCCAAAAAGCAGCAACTTCAGGACATTCCTAAATAATATGGAGAAATGTCGCCACCTGCCCACACCCCCGCTTGCACAGACCTTCCTCAGAGAAGCCCATTCGAACCAAACGGGGGCCCGTGACGTATATCCTGTGGAGGATCTTAAGTTGTACCAGTCGGAGTCGAGCCGGAACCGGTACCTCCTTGGGAGAGGAGATCGCAGATTGCCAGTCCTCATCATCCAACTCGAGACCGTCACAGGTCCACAAGTCCCGAAGATGCAATAGGAGGTCCGACCTATCGTTAATTAATTTTTTGTATACAAGGGAGATAGTACTATCAGGCACGTGACCGTCCAACAATCTATCTTCAAGCGGGGATGACTCCGGAATTACCTCCCCCACTGGGAAAACTGGCAGCAAGGCATGGCGAACCTGAACATAGCGGAAGTATTCTGTGTCACCCAATTCAAACTTCGTCTTTAACATCTCGAACTATTTCACCTGACCCTTGACCCAGAGGTCTCCCACCTTACTAATACCAATGAGGTCCCACTTATCGAACGCCTTGGTCTTTCACAATTTACCAAGCTTATCTGAGTCGAAAAGCGGGGTCATTAGAGTCAAACGGTCTTTCCATCCCATCGAGCTAGTAGCGTCCTGCCACACACGTACTGCAGTCTTCGTAGGCCCCGACAAGGCCTTAACCACCGACTTTGAATACAGCGCCCTATAGTAGTTACCCCCAGGCAACAGCCATCTATCCATAGCAAAAGCGGGGTTCAATTCGGGACCATACATACCATGATTAATGGCCCCCAATTGAGACGCACAATAATAACGTTTGATGTCAGGGAGAGCAATACCCCCGTCGTACCACGGGAGCGTCAGTTTGGCAAGTGGAATACGGGGTCTACCGTCCCATATCAACTTCCTTTGAAGACCTTCGACTGCACGGAAAAAGCCAGCAGGAACTATATCTAGTGTGTTCTGGAGGGCATACAGAAGACGAGGCAGAAACATCATTTTAAAAAGGGCTGCACGACCAAGCGGCGAAAGCGTAAGCTTACGCCAACCCGCGACGTCCTGCTTCAATCTAGTCAAGGGTGGGAGAAGATTCCTTTCATACCGAGTTGCGGGGTCCAGTGAAACATAGATACCGAGGTATTTAAACCCCGTTTGTGTCAATTGAATGGGACAATTATGCGGCAGAAGAGGGACGTCACCAGAAATAACGTATAAGTAGGATTTCGTCCAATTAATAATCAGGCCCGAGTTTCTACCAAAAGAGGTCAAAACATCGCACAAAACCATCAATGACTTCCGGGGCGAGGTCAGGTACAGTAAGATGTCATCTGCATAAAGCGAGATGCGATCTTCAAACTCAGAGGACCACCGAATACCCTTTATCGAGGGCTCCCACCGGATCCACGCAGCGAGGGGCTCGAGGGCTAGGGCAAACAGAAGCGGCGACAAGGGACAACCCTGACGAGTACCTCTCCCGAGACTAAACGGAGTAGAGACGCGACCATTCACAACAATTTGCGCAAGGGGGCCCTCATAGAGAAGCCGCACCCATCCAATAAAACCGGGTCCAAACCCAAACTTAGCCAACGCGGCCCATAGATATGGCCATTCCACGGTATCAAAAGCCATCGTGGCATCCAACGACACCAAGATGGCTGGCTCACGCAACGTTGCAGCCCTCGCGAGAACGCTATGCAAACGTCTAAGATTCAGGACGGTGTTTCTCTGCGGAATGAAACCGGATTGATCCGGATGTACCAACTCACTAATAACGGTGATTAATCGGTTAGCCAGTAATTTTCCAAGGATCTTAGGTTCGGCATTCAAAAGAGATATTGGTCGGTACGATGCACACCTATCTCTTGGTTTCCCCTCCTTATGAATCACCACAATGGTTGCAAGACGCTGATCACGAGGGAGAGAACCACACTCGCGAGACTCCAAAAACATATCCCTTAAATAGGGAGCCATCTTACCAGGCCGCAACTTGTAGAGTTCAATAGGCAGACCGTTGGGACCCATAGCTTTCCCAGAACGCAGGGAGCAAATCGCAAGAGCCACCTCATCCGCAGTTATTGCAGCGTCCAATTGTTCCCTATCAACATTAGAAAGGAGCGGTAAAGCGATATCACGCAACAATAGATGTGAGTCCTCCTCCGGCCTATCCGACACGGAGGAGTACACTGTCTGGAAGTGATCCGCAAAACACTGAACAATCCCTTCAGGGTCGGTGACCCGAGCACCACTCACTGTCTCAATCACAGGCACCACACGGTTAGCCCTATCTTTCTTATCCAGCCACGCTATCAGTTTGCCTGCTTTATCTCCCACATCATATAGACGTATTGTTGTTCTCTAATCATGGCCTTAGCCGCATCAGTAACGAGTGCCCGGTATTCCAACTGTTTTAGTCGCAGAACATGCGTCTTATCGCGGGTAAGCTCCCGCTCCAGGCCAAGCTCTAGATCAGCTATCTCCATCTCAATCTTAACCACCTCTTCATCCCTCCGTTTCTTCAAGCCCGCGATTAACGACAAGGCCTGGCCCCTAAGGACGGCTTGAATGCCTCCCAAAGCCATACCGCAGACGAAACAGAACCCTTGTTTTCCAGACAATAGTGGTCAAGAGATTTTACCAGGTCAGCACGAGTTTTAGGGTTCCGGAGATACCAGGGGTTAATCGGGGCTCCACGTCCATCTGTCCCGGAATTGAACTCCATTCGAAGCCATAGCGGAGCGTGATCGGAAATTCCCCGAGCCAAATGCTGAACCTCAGTGACAGAGAGCGCCTGTGCAGCCGGCACCAAAACATAGTCAATCCGTGAAAGGCTACCGTGGGCGCCAGAATGAAACGTGTACTGCCGCCAAGCGGGATGTAACAATCTCCAGCAATCTACCAGGCCCAGAGTATCAATGAAATCGTGGAGACAGTTCTGTGCCCCCGTAAGATCCCTAGGCGGATGTCGATCAACCACACCAGAAACAACAGCGTTAAAATCACCACCTAAGAGCAGTGACCCCTCGGGGAGAGCGAGAATAACCCGCCCCAAGTCGGCAAAAGTAGTTGACTGCAGGCCAGGGGGGACATACACAGAAACCAGGGAAAGTGTCCGGCCCTCCCACATACCCGTAAGAGCGACATAGCGCCCCCTTTCATCGAGGACCGTGGCGTCAATCTCCAGCGGGAGAGAATTCTTGATAAGGATACCAGCCCTCCTTGTACCAGAGGAGAACCCAGCATGGGCGACCAAACGATACCCATTCCTATTCATAGCATGACAAGTATTACCTATCAAGTGCGTCTCCTGAAGAAGAACAACGTCAGGGGAGAGACGTTTCAACAATTGCAATACTACCCCACGTTTTATCCTATCCCCCAACCCATTCACATTCAAGCTCATCAATTTCAACCCCCACCCCGAAAGAGAAAGCAGATCCAAACCCAGTAAGAATCCAGCACCCTGATCAGAAGGTCTAACAATACAATGCCTTGCAGAAAAACAAAAAACACATCCAACAGAACCCCCCATCCCTCCCACCAACATCCCGTTACAAACTCCCCCATCCTGCACCCCTGCGTAAGACTAGAAAGCCACCCCAACTTTCAGTGTGCCTGTCGCCCCCACATCCAACTAAGCTACAAAAAGTCAATCAGAGGAGGAAAAACACCCTTCAATAGCCCTGCAACCCCCCCAAATGTCACATCAAGTCATATAACAGGATTAGCAACCACAGTTCGAGGCCCACTGGAGACCCCAGAAACCAGACAACAGGTGTCTATTCCTGTTCCGTCGGTCCGCCTTCCGCCCCGCCAGACTGCTCCTCCTGTGCACGCTGGTTCGGCAGAGTGTCTAGCCAGTCGACCACCCCCTCCGGTCGATCGAAAAAATAAGTCCGCTCCGCATGTTCGATCCGCAACTTAGCCGGTAAAAGCATAGCGTACTTTAGGCCCAAGTCACGCAGTCTTCTCTTTACCCCTAGGAAACCAAGTCTCTGCTTCTGGACCAATTGAGTAAAGTCCGGGTAGAAGCTGATGGTAGTGTTCTCAAACTTTATAGGTCCACCCATCCGTGAGTCCTGCAGGATAGCGTCTCTATCACGAAAATGAAAAATTCTTGCGATTATAGGCCACGGTGGGGCACCCAACTTTGGTTTACCGCCCGGAACTCTATGGGCCCGCTCGACCGTAAAAAACGTACTCAGTCCCTTGGGTGCAAGGTGGCGAACAATAAGATCCTCGATGAAGAGGTCAGCTGCTGGATCCTCCGCCTTCTCCGGAACCCCAATGATACGGACATTATTCCGCCTAGCCCTTCCCTCAAAATCCTCTAGACGACGAGTAAAGGAGTCATTGGAGGTCCTCAAGTTGCGGACCTCCGTCTGTAGGTCAGCGACATCACCCGTCAGACTGGAGGTCTTAATGTCCAACGACTTGACTTTTTCGTTCGTTTTCGTCAAGTCCGTACGGATCAGGTTGACATCTATTGCCACAGTATCGAGCTTGTGTGTGAGGGTCTCCATTTGTTGTCCAAGAGAGGATTTGCTCCTATTGATTGCGGCGATAACATCCTGCAGGGTCAGCTCTGTTTCCGAAGTCGGCGAATCTCTCGTGTCCTCCAGCGACCTACTCGGTCCACCGGGTGATCCCTTAGCCTGGGCATAGCGATCCATGATGTTAGTCTGGGTATAGCCACCCCGCCGAGTAGTCTTAAGTTTCTGCTTCTCCCCCTCCGGTTTACCCGCCATTGCGGGGTGTAGATCGACGTGGAGCGGCTAGGTTAAATAGAAAGATGACGGCCCCTGGGATCCCAGAGCGGAGGCCCAGCTTCAGCCAGAGGGCACAGGCCAAGTGTCTTCCAAAAACCGGCAAAGCAGTAAAAGAACACACTCGAGTGCAACGCAGGATAACAGCCCTCGGGACGGGGGGGGTCTTCCCCAGTCAAAGATCTTTCTGGAAGACAAATCGAAAGTGAAAGTCAACCGGACCGGTCGACCCTGCCCCCTCAGGCCGATGTTATTCAACTACGACTTGGGCACCATGCCAACTCCACAGCCGGGCATCACGGAGACGTAGGCCGCAATCTTCGGAGCACCACAACACCGGTTCCCGGGGTCCGATTCGGAATCTGAAAGCAGGTTTCGCCTCACCCGTGGTTCGTTTTCACAGAGACATCAATAAGAGACAGGATAGACGACAGGATAGATGCGGGAGGTTACGAGGGTCTCGGGAGCCCTAAGCTCACGCGGCCATCTTGTTTGCGCGCGAAGCTCCTCCCCAGAAACTCTTTTCTTGAGAAATATATGGAACACACTGTCTGTTCAATCACAATCACTTCTTTGTTAGAGTTTTCAAGCTACACTGAGGAAACCTCTACAATAACGCATCCTCCTTTGCCTCCTTCTTGCAGGAAAATGGTTTGACTGAACATTGCCTAAGATCCACACAAATAAAAAAGGCCACACCAGATCTTGACAAGACTAGGTCTCAGATAAAAATCCAGCCATAGCAGACTGGTTTCATCACCACCAAATTCCTTTCTCCATGACCGCTACTAAAACTACCACTGTTGGCCAACCAAGAATCTTAAAAGTTGGAGTTGAGACTTTAGAAAGGTCAACCCCCCTGACCTATCCTAAAACCTGCGGTTCGCTAATGTGGTTGTCAATGTAACAAACAACGTGGCATATTTACAAGCCCCTATCGCCACAGGAACGTCACTAAAAGTGACATTGCTGTGGCGATATATGATTTGCCTTATTTACAAGGAAGCGTTAAGCCACTTAACGTGGCTTAACGCTGCCTTGTAAATAAGACTGCTATACTTAGTGTGCAAGGGGAGGACAATGGGTGTTGCAGTAGGTGTGCCACCGCAACACCCATTGATTTTGACGCTGCCCCCTATTTACAAGGGCAGCGTAAATAGGAGGCAGCGCCAAAATTAAGACCAGAGAGAAGGCTGGTAGCATATTTACAATGAAGTGACGGAGTGTGGTGTTAGCCTTCCTGGCTTAACGCTGCACTCTGCCACTTCAGAAATGCAGTGCTGCACCATTTTACAACTATATGGTGCAGCCCTGCATTCCCCACAACGCTGGTGCAAAATGTAGCAGCCTAGGTCCAATGCAGGCACCCTTGCACATAGTGCAAGGGTGTTTGTGTTGAAGGGCAGATTGTTTACGTGCAGGAAGGTGTACCTTCTTGCACATAAACAATCTTTAAGTAACGTTTTGTAACTTTTATGTGTGCTGCTAAATACAGCACACATAAAAGTTGCAAAATGTCATTGTTTTTTTGATTGTTTATGTGCAGGAAGGGACACCTTCCTGCACATAAACAATCAATGGCCTTTAGCTGTTTCTATGTGTGCTGCACAACGCAGCACACATTGAAAAAGCAGAAACGAGGATAGATAAAGCATTTCTCCTCATTTCGCATGTTTAAGACCAGGTTTTGACGCTGCCTCCTATTTACGCCACCCTTGTAAATAGGGGGCAGCGTCAAAATCAATGGGTGTTGCGACAGAACGCTCACCGCAACACCCGTTGCTCTCCCTTTTCATGCTAAGTATAGCGTGAAAGGATGCCTTAGTTACAAGGCAGCGTTAAGACACATTAAGTGGCTTAACGCTGCCTTGTAAATAAGGCAAAGCCCCTATCGCCATCACAACGTCAATGAAAGCTGCGTTGTGGTGGCGATAGGGGCGTGAAAATATGACCCTTGGTCTTAAACAGGCGAATCAAGTAGAAATGTTTTATTTCTCCTTGTTTTTGCTGTTTCCATGTGTGCTGCATTGTGCATATTGTTTATGTGGGGGAGTCGTGGCTTGAGCCGCTCGAAGATGGCCGCGCCTGCTTGAAGCTCTGTGACCCATTCAGAGCCTTCTTCATTTTTGGAGCCATCTCCCCTCTGTCCTAAGCTATGGACAGTCTGCCTTGAAGGAGCGGGAGCGGGGGTACAGGTAGCTGCTTTTCTTTTCTCATCTGCTGACTTGTATTGCCCTGTGTCCTCCGCGCTCCGCTCTCCTCATGATTTTCTGCAGTGTCCACCATTTTGTTTGCGGCGCTGCGCTGCTTTCTTTCACAAGCCTCATAAATAACCTCACAATGTATTGTGAAGCGCGGTGAGGAGATTAACCTTCATTATTTCAACTACTGCAAATGGAACACTTTCCTAAACGTCTTTGTTGCAGACTGAAGAGCTTCTTTTGGATTTTACCACAACTTATGATATCTCCCCTTTTATGCTCATATGTGCTGAGCAGTTCTGCCTTATGGTCTTACCACATCATTTGGAACTTTTTTATTCATAATTGCCTAACTCTTTTGATGTTCTCAGAGTGTGTTATATCAGATGGCTATACTTACCTGCGGCTCCATCTCTGGATTTGGTTTTGCCTTTAATTGGAATAGCCAGATTGCGTCTGTGTACTATGCTTTAAAGGCTCATTCCACTCATTTATGTGACATTTAACTACGCTTTGTGTTATTGGTGTACTAAGGTGATCTTCAGAGGAACTCTCTTCTTGTTTGTCTCCCTCTCGCTGTCCCTAACTGATTATGGAGTCCCTCTGGCTGACGCAAATTCCACTTATCACCTACTTTCCATTAGTGGAGATTGACGCAGGTTTTCCACGACAACGACTGTAATACAATTTTATTCTGTCGATTTTATGCAGTCTTCCTCCTCTCCTGGTCAAAAGATTGCTTCCGCAGTCATGTCGTCTACCCGCAAGGATTCGAACTTGGCTGCATCTTCCAAACGCCCAAAAAAAGATCCTAATTCTCCTACTATATCTACACTACCTATTACAATGGAGGACCTTATGGAAGAACTTAAACTTATTAAACCTTTCGGTATTGATACTAACGCTACCATTCAAAGGCTTGAATAGAAATGGCAAATGTCAAGACAGAAGTTCCCCTTTGGGTAAGATTATATATCGCATACACTCACATCCACACCATTAGATCAAACCATTGAACATAGAGGAAGTGTAAAAGGAAAACACGGTCAGGAATGGTTTAAATTCAAAAGAGGAATGGGAGCGATTAATTGGAGCCATGTGAGAGAATTAACCCTGGGCGTAGTGGGCGTAGTGGGGCTTCGCGAAGCTACGCAAAGTGGGCGAGAAACTACGCCCACCTACGCACTTCGCCCTCCCTAAATACTTAAATTAAATTTTAGAAATGATTAAAAACCACTTACCTTGTCCGCCGCGCCCCTGGGGCTCCCTCTCGTCTTAGCGCGATTCTCGCCGCCGTCTTGGATAGTAATGCGCATGCGCTGCCGCCCACGCATGCGCATTTCTCGTGAGAAGAATGATGCGAAGTACTACGCCCAGGGTTAGAGAGAATTTAGGCTCTTTCTCTAACATAGATTGTCATCTGCTGTCAGGGCATATAACTATTAGAGTAATGTGGAGTATGAAGAAACTTAGATTATTGGCAGTGCTGTTGATATAAAATACTTATATTACTAATATAGTGCATTAAAAAGCCTTAATATTATGATAGAAAGAATATGTATCTAGGACTAACAGGTCTTTCAGTACTGAGATGATATATGTTACATATTGATCCACGACTGCGGGACTAAGAGCAATGTAGAACTACAGATGGGCTCTTAGAACTGAGTTAATTATACCTCTCTAATCGCCTTGCTATTTTTGTTTCTTGAAGCACAATAAATAATCGACGGAAACAACTGGCTTTAAAAAAAGAACAACCGTATAAAGTTTTTCTTGGGTGGAGTCTCTCTTCTTTTCGACCTGCCTGTAGTCCACCTACAACCTAGATAGTCTGGTTTTGTATATGGAAGGATTTAGTATTCATATTCAAATTGTACTCAATTTATTTAACAAAATTTAAATATTTTTTCGATTGCCTATTGGCAACCTTATCACTCTTATGGCATAAAAGTAACTTGTGGATAGGAGTTAATCGGCATGTTCAAATTCTCCAGAGGGAGTCTTTCCTCTATTTCGTTTGTAGTCCATCTAAGCTTTAGCCACGGACCTTGCGGCATACAGAAGAACTTAGACTAACAGGAAGTTCTTCGCTGACGTACGACGTATAGCAACGTCGACACCCGGTGGAATTACGCGTCGGGAACAGTATAAATCTGGTTCTATACGACGAATTGGTAATAGACTGATCTCAAATCTGGAGGTAATAGTTGCTCATTGTATATAAAATCCGATTAGAAATGAGGTGGACATATGTTGTGTTTCTTTAAAGAAACGACGTTCCAATGAGAGCTTTAATAATCGCAAAGACGCGCCCAATAAAATATAGAGTTACGGTGATATCTTATGTAACTTAAAGTGATATCGCTGATAATATTGTTACTATCATCAAACTAGAAGATGTGTTTAGTACAGACTTAAGTAAGCGACACATTTTAAGGACACATGAGTAGTGGCCATATATTGGAAGTAATATAGTGGAACGGATTATTGTACTTAATGTGTATCTTTTGTCAAACGAGGGTTGTCCTTCTGGTATGAAATTGAAGTTAGACACCCTTGGGTCTCTTTCAGTTGTGAGAAAGAGACCTTATACGATAGGATCATTAAGACAATTTGAAATCTAAGATGCTATGTGTCCCGTTCGTGAGATATAAGAATACACCAATTAGAATGAGCCATGCTGGGTTGAAGTACTAAATTCTGGTATGTTATGTGTTACAGACTTATTGCTGTCGGTTTCCTTGACCCAGGGCGACTATCGTCTATTCACGACATAATTTGGAAGAAGACGCTTGGTTTTATAACCTTTATTAAGGTGTGTGTTAGTACTGTGCCGAGCTATTAACTGACAAAATACTTGTTGAGCTGTAAGAAAACTCTGTTATATCATGCTATCTTCCCTGTATACAGATAACGATACAGTGAAATCGTAATGAATACTTGGACCTTGGAGGTTAGCTTAAACCTCAGATGAGGTAAATCTTATACACATTATCATTAGAATTCAGTTAAACAAGAAAATTAGGACATTTATTTAGACTGTTCTCACAGTTGGATGTAGACCACTTAGCCTTTAGAAAGATGGAAATAGAATATAAATATCAAATATGACCGTGAAATTGAGAAACTAACGGCGGGGTCTAGCACTTTTGGGCTATATGGTACCTTGAAAGCGATCCTTTAGACTATCACATTATGGGTATTGTATAACCCTTTGTGATGGCTATCTTCCAAAAATTAATAACCGTATATGACGGGCACTCTTTAGAACGAATTTTCAGATATTAATGAAGTCTATAATAAGAACACTGTACAACTGATTGTGTCATACTGTTTAAAATTGGTTCTTTATAGTAAATGAGATTTATCCACCAACTTAAATTTGTTGTATTCCATGGTAGTCACTAGTTGGCTCCCTAAATCAGATGGTTTTTAGCCATATTAATGTAAGAGAGTGTGTGAATGTGACTCGTTAGATTCGTTTTGAACAAAGCCTATAGCACTGAGGTTATGTAAAAGTTTGTAATAACGGTGTTCTATTTACACACTGTTTTAGCTATAAATTTTATGTGTTTTTATTGCTCTTGTATTGCAGATTTTGGGTGTTCATGTGGGTTTCAAAATACTATATCCTGAAGAAGCTGTTGGCTTTTTAATCATCAGCCCACCGAAACGCATCAATGCTTACTTGAGAGGAAATACGATAAATTTGGGAAGCAACAACTCTGATTGTAAAAATAACTAGTATTACAAAAGCAACAAATGTGTTAGAGTCTGATTGCTGTTAGACTTTTGTATTTTCCTCATTTCAATAGGAATTATTTATTCCTTATCCTTCTTTCCCATTTGTGTTTCTTATCGTTTTTATTGTTTATATTGTATACAAGTGCAATTTTTATATGTATTATTTTTATTGAGCTATTGTATACTGAGGTTTTTAATATCTGCTTAAATAAATTGTGCAATTTTTTATGGTTACTTTTACATTTCCTCTTTGTTCAATGGTTTGATCTAATGGTGTGGATGTGAGTGTATGTGATATATAATCTTACCCAAAGGGGAACTTCTGTCTTGACATTTGTCATTGCTGGTACCCTATCCCTTTTGGCTGTTGGGTCCCTCTCTTTTATTAGAGTCGAATAGAAATGGTCCAGCTTGGACGTTAGAGTTTCTGCGGTTGAACAGAGGATTAGCGACACTCAGGATGTGTTACCTCAAGTTGCAGCTATGTCAAAGGATATTGCTCTCCTCAAAATGCAAGTGGAGGATTTGGAAAATCGCAACAGACTCAGAATGTATGGTATTCCTGAGGGAGGGAGAGGAAGGATCTGAGATGCTTACATTTCTAAAACTACACATTCCTAAACTTGTTGGTCTCAAGGATGGCACTAGTCTCAATCTGCAGCGAGCGCATCGAATTGGCCCTAGACCTGGTAGTTCTACCTCCGCCTCAATGATCAATCGCCCTAGAGGGATTATCATTCTATTTTTGGAGTACACCGAACTATTCATGGTCCTCTCAGCGGCAAAGAACAGAAAGCAGATGTCATGGTCTGGTCATGAAGTTTTCTTTTCCTAAGATGTGGCCCGCGCAACTGCTGCTCATCACAAAGAATTTCTGTCCTTTCGCTCAGCTCTTAGATCCATGGATGCTCGATATGGCCTGGTGCATCCCTGCTTTTTTTAAATCACCTACAAGGATCGCTCATACTCCTTTGACCGCTCTGAGGATCTATGACAATTTATTGCTCACCAGGAAGTAGACGAGATGGACTTTGGAGGGTCCTGAGAATTGTCTTTTTGTTCTTTCTCAATTATTTGAGTCTTCTTTTTTCATTCTACTGTTCTGTTAGTTGAGGTCTGCTGTTTCATTGCAGATTGTTGTTGTATCTTTACCTTCTTTGGAGGTTTATTCTTACTTCCTTCTCTATTTTTCTCCACAGATGTCTCCCTTCCTATATAATCTCATTCCCCCAATGTTTCTTCCCTCACACTTTCCCACCCTGCTCCTACTGTTTGCGGTTACTTTCATTGTTTGGTAAGTGTTTTTCTTTTTTCATCGGGTACTGTTTGTTCCATCTGTGTTATTTGTCCTATTTCACGCTTTATCTCTTATTCGGCTCCCTGTTCCTTTTACTTCCTTCCTTATTGGTTCCTGTCATTTCCGGATGTCTTCGCTTTCCCTTGCGGCTCCCCGCCTCTACAGGATTTTCTTTTTCTTTTGGTTCTGTATTCCGTTATTCTTGACTTAAGTCTTCCGGCTCCTCCGGCTTCCTGTCAACCTCTCACCTTCTAACATGTTTCTTTTTCACCCTTTCTTCTTTCCTCTCTTCTCCCTTTTCTGATTTCCTTTCTCCTCTCTCATGCATTTCTTCTCTTCTTTCTTTTTCTTTTTTTGTTCTCTAATTTCATCAGCACACCTTCACTGCCTATTTTTAACTTCTTTTCTTTTCTACCTTATCACTAATTTATCTTTCATATTTCATTCTGGTCTCTACTATTCATTCTCTGGTCCATGGTTTTACAAAATCTCATGGGTTTATTCTGCGGTTATATTACTTAAACATTGTTTCTGTTGTTGCTAAAAGCTATGATTGTATATCTTGTAGCTTAATGCATTTTCTCTTCTGTTACTATGACTGATAATGTTTGCATTCCTTTAAAAAAACAGAGGGTTCTTACTCATATGTCTTGACTGCAGTGTAAAATAGCAATGCTCCAGGAGACTTATCTTAACAAGAGTGAGATCAATTCACTTGAAATGCAATTGATAGGTCATGATTTTTGTTCCCCATCTTTTTCTATCTTCTCTTGTTTGCCTTCAGACCTGGCCGACTAGAGAGCTAGTATTGAGGTAGTATTCGCCAGGGCTTCTCTGAAAATTTTAGATGGACCAGGTGGGCGATAGATTAGGAGACCAGAGAAGGTAAAGTTTGCACTCAGTCTGGTAGGTCTTGGGGAATAATGCTGCAGGAGTGGACGGTTTTATAGACGATCGCAATACCGCCTCCTCTCCCCCCTGTTCTATTGAGACTGCATATGGCATAGCCTGTGGGGAGGGCAAGTGCCGTTATAGCCCCAGAGGCCTCGGAAAGCCAATTTTCTGTTAAATAGAGAACCTCAGGTGATCGGTCTGGAGGAGGTTGAATACCTCGGCATGGTGTTTGGACAATGATCGGCAATTGTTGCTCAGGATAGAGTGTGTCCGAGTCCTGGGACCTAGGGGTATAGGGTGGCCAGGAGGTTTCAACCTAAAGGTACATTGTCCACAGAGGGTAGGGCCGTAATCAGGGGCCCAGCTGTGGGTCCCGCAGGCACCAACTTTTTGTAAGGCAAGTAGTGTTTTGCGAGAGTAGGCTAATCTTTGTGCCTTTAAAGAGGCAGAGTCCCTGGCTCCTGGCGACATCCAGGTGCAGATGGGCGCAGATGGGCTTGCCTTCGGTGCGCCAGCGGCACACCCGCTTCGAACGTCCGCTGCGCGTCCTAGTAGTGGCGATCATTAAATGCCAAAGGGGCTCAACAGGCACCACTCGGGCTGTGCACTAATTGGCTAAGAGCCGAACAATCAGCGCACAAGCACTGCTTGAGGCAGGAAGTGAAAGCGGCAGACGAGAGAGATAGAAAACAAAATCGAGTTCATGTAGGTTTTGTAAAACTTTTAAAAGGAGCAGTTTAAGCAATTGCGGGTGCAATCATAAAACCATTAAAAAAATTAAGTTCAGACATTCGTTCCCCCAACAATTCCCAAACAGTTCGCCAGCTCTGTCTAGCCACGTGTCCTGGCAGTGGCGAGCGTTAAATGCCACGGGGGCTCAACAGGCTCCACCCGGGCTGCGCACTGATTGGCTAAGAGCCGACCAATCAGCGCGCGATCACTGCCTGAGGCAGGAAGTAAAAGCGGCACACGAGAAAGATAGAAAACAAAATCGAGTGCAGGTAGGCTTCGTAAAACTTTTAAAAGGAGCAGTTTAAGCAATTGTGGGTGCAATCATATAACCATTTAAAAAATTAAGTTCAGACAATCGTTCCCCCAACAATTTCCAAACAGTTCCCCAGCTCAGTCTAGCCGCGCGTCCTGGTAGCGGCGAGTGTTAAATGCCACATGGGCTCAACAGGCTCCACCCGGGCTGCACACTGATTGGATAAGAGCTGACCAATCAGCGCGCGAGCACTGCCTGAGGCAGAAAGTGAAAGCCGCACACGAGAGAGCTAGAAAACAAAATCGAGTGCAGGTAGGCTTCATAAAATTTTTAAAAGGAGCAGTTTAAGCAATTGTGGTGCAATCATGAAACCATTAAAGAAATTCAGTTCAGATAATCGTTCCCCCAACAATTCCCAAACAGTTCCCCAGCTCAGTCTAGCCATGTATAGGCCATGTTTTTTGTTCCCCGTCTAAAGATAGGAAAAATTGAGTGATTACTTTACTACACAAATCTCTTTCTCCTGTTTTGGAGAGGGAGGACAGGGACGCTGATGGAAGATGGCTCCTTTTACATCTTAATCTAAATGGTTCCCCTATCTTTCTTCTCAACATCTATGGCCCAACTGGTGTTGATACACCATTTTGGAAGAATATGTCACATACACTTCATTGATGTCCTGACAGCAATTTTCTTGTGGGTGGGGATTGCAATCAGATCATGGACCCTTTCACTGATAGGAAGTCCAATGCTAGGTATATTCCCAACAAAATGCAAAAACCTTCATGACTACAATTCAATCAAGGGGTCTGGTTGATGCGTGGAGAATATTTCATCCAGACACGTTAGAATACACTTTCTATTCTCCTACTCATAAATCTTCTTCTAGAATAGAATATATTTTTTTGAATCCCCATCTCCTCCCTAACTTAATCAATGCTGATATTGGGTCAATTCCTATTTCCGATCATACCCCCGTCTTGATTAGTCTGGATCTCCCCTCTGAATCTTCCAAACCACGCAGATGGCGCTTCAATAACTATCTACTCAAGGATCATAAGTTCCTGGGGGTGTTTTAAAGAGTTCTTTCCAGAGTTCTTCCTTAGGAACGCTACTTCCGATATTCCTTTCCCCACTGTTTGGGATGCCTTCAAAGCGACAGCCAGAGAATTTATCATTGACTATGTTGTGACTAAAAAGAAACAGTGTAGGAAGTATTCTGCTTCTTTGTTAGCTTCCATTAAACACCTCAGACACGCCTACTTTACTTCTAATAATGAAAATACCCTAAAAAAGTTAATTCAAGCTAAGTTGTCTTTCAATAAGAAATGGACAGCGGAGGCTTCCAGCACCCTACTTAAAATTAACTCTAAATTCTATGGGGGTCGCAATAGTGCTGGCAAACTATTGGTGAATTATTTGAAGGTGAAATCCGAACGTTCTAAGGTAGTCAAAATTACTGATGACGGTGGTGTTAATCATTTCAAGGATGATGAAATACTAAACTGTTTTACAGATTTCTATATGACGCTATATACTCCAGAATCTTCTCCTTCCGAAGAAGCATTGGATTAATTTCTTTAAATACTCCCTCCACGTCCCTCTTCACTGCCTGATTGTTCCGTATTAGAAAGGGATCTTTCCCTTTCTGAACTTAAGTATGCCCTAGCTCAATTACCAAAAGATAAATCCCCTGGCCCGGACAGCTTCACTGCCAAATTTTATTCTTGTTTCTCCAAGATTTTACTTCCTCAACTTTTATCTTTATTCCAACATTTTATGTCCCACAAAGAGGCTTGTGGTTCCTTTCTCGAAGCTATGATCTTTCTAATTCCTAAGAATGGCAAGGAACCGAAACTGCCCTCATCCCCGCCACCGACGACATCAGGAACATGCTCGACAATGGAGAAACTGCGGCCCTCACCCTCCTGGACCTGTCAGCCGCTTTCGACACAGTCTGCCACCGCACACTAAGAGCACGCCTCCACAATGCCGGAATCCGAGAGAAGGCCCTGGACTGGACCACCTCCTTCCTCTCCGGGAGAACCCAGAGGGTCCGCCACACCCCCTTCCGCTCCGAAGCCACCGAGATCATCTGCGGCGTACCCCAAGGCTCATCTCTCAGCCCAACGTTGTTCAACGTCTACATGGCACCACTCCCCCATGTCGCCCGACAGAACGACCTAAACATCATCTCCTACGCCGACGACACCCAGCTGATCCTCTCGCTCACCAAGGACCCCCACACCGCCAAAACCAACCTCCATGAAGGAATGAAGGCCATCGCCGACTGGATGAGGAACAGCCGACTGAAGCTGAACTCGGACAAGACAGAGGTCCTCATCCTCAGCTCCACCCCCTCGGCCTGGGACGACTCCTGGTGGCCGACGGCACTAGGAGCACCCCCCACACCCACCAACCACGTACAAAACCTAGGGGTCATCCTCAACTTCACACTCTCCGTGACAAAGCAGGTCAACGCAGTCTCCTTCTCCTGCTTCAACACCCTCTGCATGCTTTGCAGGATCTTCAAGTGGATCCCCACCGAAACTAGAACGACGGTCACCCAGGCCCTCGTCAGCAGCAGACTGGGCTACGGCAACGCACTCTACGCAGGAGCCCCGGCCAAACTCCTGAAACGACTCCAGCGCATCCAGAACGCCTCAGCACGCCTGATCCTCGACATCTCCCGCCGCAGCCACATCACACCCCACCTGAAAGACCTGCATTGGCTCCCCATCAAGTCAAGTCAAGTCAAGTCAAAGAATTTATATAGCGCGCTACATACCCAGAGGGTCACAAGGCGCTAGAGGATAACCTTCAAGCTCCTCACCCATGCACACAAGGCACTCCACAACACCGGACCAGCGTACCTCAACAGACGACTCAGCCTCTACACCCCCGCCCGCCAGCTCCGCTCCGCAGACCACGCTCTCGCCACCGTCTCCCACATCTGAAGAATGACCGCCGGTGGCAGATCATTCTCCCACCTCGCTGCCAAGACGTGGAACACCCTCCCATCTGCCTACGGCAGACATAAAGACCTTCTAACCTTCAGGAGACTCCTCAAGACCTGGCTCTTCAAACAGTAGCAGCACCCTCCTCCCCAAGCGCCTTGAGACCCTCACGGGTATGTAGTGCGCTTTACAAATGCTATGATTGGAGGATCCTTCTTTTTGTGCTAATTATCGCCCTATTTTTTCATTAACTAAGACTGTAAGATTTTTTCTAAGGTCCTTGCTCTTCGCATTAATAACATCATCCCGGATTTGATCGTATATGAGC
This sequence comes from Lissotriton helveticus, assembly GCF_964261635.1. Classification (NCBI taxonomy): domain Eukaryota; kingdom Metazoa; phylum Chordata; class Amphibia; order Caudata; family Salamandridae; genus Lissotriton; species Lissotriton helveticus. The sequence continues at coordinate 1,591,593,043 of NC_136067.1, read as the reverse complement.
AAACAGGGTTTGTCAACGATTGCATACAATTCTAGAACTTTTTTAAATATTATACATCTTGCTTCCAAAAGCTCCTCCCCAGTTGCAGCTATCACCCTAGATGCGTAGAAAGCTTTTGACCGCATTCATTGGCTTTTTATGATGCGTGCCCTTAAGTGGCATGGATTTGGTCCTGTTATTTTATCTCTTATTAATTTATTGTATTCCACTCCCACCACTTCAGTCTTTGTTAACGGTTTTCAATCCCCTTATTTCACTCTCCAACGAGGCACTCGTCAAGGTTGCCCTCTGTCTCCTTTGCTTTTTATTCTGTCTCTTGAACCTTTACTTCACTCCCTTAGTAACTCTTCTGCTTTTCGGGATTTTACTCATAAATCTATTGAAGTCAAGTTCACGGCCTATGCCGATGATTTTTTTACTATATATGTCCGATTCTTCTACCTCTTTACCCGCTATTATCGATCATTTGTCCTCTTATGCTGCCCTGTCTGGATACAAGTTAAATTTCTCTAAGTCTGAAATTTTCCATTAAATAAACACTGCCATAGAGGTATGTTTGAAGGAACCGACTTTAAATGGAATACTAATTGCATTATTTGTTTAGGGATAAAATATTCTTCTTCAATTGCCAAGACAGTTCAACTCAATTTGGAGGATGTTTTATCGAAAATTTCTGACATGGCAGGAAAATGGTCTCCTTTATTTCTGTCTTGGTGGGGCAGGTTGGACACTTCCAAGATGATGATGCTTCCAGTAATTAATTTCTACCTTTCCATGCTACCAGTACGACTTCCTTTAAAAAAAAATAAGAATCTTAATAGTATCCTGAGTATATTTCTCTGGAATAACTAGAAAGCTCACATCTCTCTGTCTGCTGTGTCTGCCCCTAAAGATAGAGGTGGTGTTAATTTTCGCCAATATCATTCCTCCTTCCTACTTCGACAGGTTTTGCCGTATTTGTCTTCTTCAGATGACCCTCACATATCAGTATGGTACAAATTGGAGGAAGTTGTTATTCATCCATTCCCCTTTTCCTCATTAGCCAACTTTGTTCATCCTCCTCGCTCGTTCAAATTCCCTACTATCTCATATCTTATATTGACTCTCTATCCGATCCTTTCTAAATCATGTTCACCTCTCCAGCTATTCCTTTATTCCTCTATCTGGCATAATAAATCCATTAACATTTCTAATCATACTATCTTATGGAAAGATTGGATTATCAAAGGCATTCTACAGGTTATACACTTAATACATAATAAGCAGTTTTATCTTTCCAGGAAACTCAATCTAAATATAATTTATCTGCCACGTTTGACTATTTGAGATTAATTTTAGCTCAACAGCTTTCTCTTCTCTCTGATACTTTCTCCTCCTCACCTTCACAAATATTACCTACTTCCCCTTCTGTCCAGGCCTCTCACATATAAATATCTCTCTTTTTCTCTGCCCACAAAATTGAACTTTTATGGGAAACAGATTTGCAACATTCTCTCCCTATTCACACATGGAACTCCATTTGGGCTCGGATACACCACACTTCATGCAATGCCAGTACTACTCAAATGCTCTATTATTTTTAACCCCGTTAATTGTTTCTAAATTTAGCTCTGACGTATCTCCTAAGTGTTGGTCTTGTAAGAATACTCCTGGTACATATATTTATTCCTTTTTTCTTTGCCCCAACATTTCTATTTTTTGGACAAAAGTATGCAAGTCAATTGCCTCTATTTACTCCACTAATTTTCCTTTCGATATTCACTCCATATTTATGGGTAGTAATTCCTCATGTTGGTTGGGTGCTTGTAAACGTGGCTCATTTATCCATTGCCATTGCTTTTCAGGTTATAACTTCTAATTGGAAGGACGCCTCCAAAGTCTCCTTTTCTGCTTGGTGGAATCTTTTATGTCATCATAACCACCACACAGCAGCTTATTTGTAAAGAGGCCTTCTGGTCTCCCCTCACTAATTATATTTCTTTCTCTGCATTGCATGCCAAGGACAGTAACTTTGTTTTTCAGCCTCCATGAGTGCTGTGCTTATTTTCTTTTCTAATGTTCATAATTTATAGATCATATATTGCTAATTGCAATTCTGTTTTATTTGTTATTGGAAAGGATTACTCGATCATATGATGGGATTGCTGATACCTTTTATCGCCTTTCCTCCTTTCCTTTTCTTTCTTTTTTCTTTCTCCTCTCCTCTTTTCTTCCCCTTTTCTTTCCTCCTCCTTTTTTCTTTCACCCCTTCTCTCTTCTTTAAAATTTAAATGCAAAAATGCTAATTTTATTATGGTACTCTTTGAATATATTTAATTCCTAATTGTGGTTTTTAATCTTGACAATATATGATTTATAAAGTTTTTCGCCAATTGTGTTTTATTTTTTTTCTTGTTGTCCTTTGGATTTGTATGTTATGCTCTTTTTTTTATAATGTTGTACCATGTTTTTAATAAAGCTTTCTAAACTAAAAAAAAAAGATTGTTTATTTGCAGGAAGGAAGACATTCCTGCTCTTAAAGGGCCTTAGTTATAAAACCCTGCTCACATTTACACCGCCGCTGCGTCAATTTCTGTGACGTAGTGACGGCATAAATAATGTGCCACTTTGCGCCATAGTTATAAAGTGGCACATTCATAAATATGCCCTGATATCTTTAATTATACTTTATTTAGAGTCCTCATAATCTTGCTCTGCTTTTGAGGAAAAAAAAGAATAAAAAAACAAGTGATTGTACCATAGTATAGTAAGAAATCAACAGTGAAAAACACCTACTCAGATTGTCTTAACGATCAGAGTGCCTCAAACTCTCCAAGGACAATCGAGATGACTTACAAGCAGCTAAAAGTACTTTGAAACAACATATCTTCGTATCGGAATTCTCATTAATCCCCGATTGAACATGCTAAAGAAGCTCTTCGAGATTTTTTAATTTGCTACTGACCCTTCTGAAAAGAGATTGGAGGAATTCACTAATTTCTTCAGTGCTAAAGTCTAGTCTACTTCAGTGTTCATTTCCTCCCCTCTCAGCTCCTCAACCCTGTTGTATGCAGAAAACCCCCAAAAGCTGGTGCGGATTCTAAACTCTTTCCAAAACCGAACCTTCTAATCATGCTTCTGACTCTCTAGCAGCGTCTGAGCCAAATAAATGTGTGATACCCTTATCAATGAGTGGGTCAGCTTGATGAACCTCTCGCTCACTCACTTATTTATATTACTTGTGACTGCCAACAACTTCTTCAGTGACTTCCAAACAGGTTTTCAGGTTGACTACAGTACTGCAACTGCAATCCTATAACTAATTGATGATGCTCTACTGTATCCTAGACAGAGGAGATCCTTGTGTCCAGATTTTACTAGACCACTCAGCGGCCTTGACAATGTGACTCACTACATCCTTATCAAAAAGTTAAGGGATCACCAGGGCTTTAAAGTCAAGTTTCTCAATTGGTTTGTATCATTTCTAGCAAACTGATCTCAAGTCATCAAAAATGGCATCTTTTATCCACTACTAATCACGTCAACCAGGGTGTCCCTCAGGGATCAATTTTAGTCTCCACCCTGTTCAAACTCTACCCAGAACCATTGGACAACATCATCATACAAGCAGGCCTTTAAACCTTCAGTATGAGCATACAGACAATATGTGCCTGTACTTGAAGGTTAATACTTCTGAGGACATCACCCTGGTCACAAAAACCATAAAGAAAATTCCACCATGGATGACAGTCCATCTCTTCAAATTCAGTGCCAACAAAACATCTTGTCACAATCCTACTATATACCTTCCTCCTGGAATAAATCCTCACTGCGACATTCTCGGCTGAAATGTTTCGATGACTGACTTTATTAAATCTCTGGATTTCATCCTTGACTTCATATTAAACCTCAAGAAACATGTTAACACATTGGCCAGAAGTGCCAATTACCAGTTTAATCGAATTTTTCGAATCAAACCTCTCCTCAGAAATCAAGGTATTAAAGTTGTGACCCAGAAACTGTTTCTTTCGGGAATTGATCATACAATCTCTCTCCTTTGAGGGATTCCCAAAAATCTCCTAGCTGTGCTAAAAGTCTCCCTGCATGCTTGATTGATGAGATTGGTCGCTTTGACCATATCCACCTTGTAGCGCATCAACTATCTGGCTCCCAGTGATGGCAGATCAACTTTCAAACGTACGTGACTTGTGCATAAACTCTTAAATGTGGTCAAACATCACTATGTAGCAAGCAAGCTGGAGATCTCTGGGGGGATGCCATCAACTATGAAGCTCAGATACTCTTTTGCTAGAAGCCCAAGTATTCAACAGAAACACACATCTAAGATGCCTTACAATGTGAATGCATGTGCCCCAAGGATTTGGAATGCTATTCCGCCATTTATTCATACCGTTGCTTCTTCATCTACCTTCAAATGAGAACTTAAAATCTTTCTCCTTGTTAGTATTGTTCCTCACCCCCTACCTAATCGCCTGGCTCCAACTGTCAGTTTCACTGCTTTCAATGGAAGCTTGAAGAAGAATGTCAACTCTTTTGAATGCTGTGGTAATTACTATATCAGCTACTACTTCTGCCTATTCGAGTTAGCCTCTCTTTTTCCATTTGCGATCAACTGTTCTACCAGTGTTTGTATTTTTGCTAAGTATACTGTATTTAAAGTTTTATTGCCTATTGTTAGATCTCTTATCTGCTTAGTTCCTGCATGTAAATTACTCTCGTGCTTTGGGATCTTGTGCACTCAGTATAAAAATACATAATAAATAAATAGATGAATAAATCCTGTTTTATTTACTTGGATATAAAAGTCATATTCTGACTTGCAGTAGAGTTTATTGAGCATAATTTCACGTGTCAGGTTGTATCTGAGTGTCTAGCTGTTCCACCTCCTAACCTGCTGGACTTCTTTTGCCAATGAGAGCTGTGTCTAAAGGGAGTAACGTAGTTATCCGAGCGGAGTTCAGCAGTGACGGTTCCTCCGCTAAGGTGGACGAGCGTTGCCCCACTGCGCATAAAGGAAAAATAAAATGACAATAACGTTTCGTTATTGTCATTTTATTTTTCCTGTTGCATTCAGTCAGTGGCCTGTGTGCAATGTGGGGCATGGCTGGCCAGAGCAGGGGAGAAGTGGTTTGCACTCCCAAAGTGCACATGAACTGTTTGGCCGGCCCTCCCGGGCTGACCAAACAGTTCATGCTCACTTTCCATGTTCCTACAAGGCTGCATTACACAACCTGGTGAGGAACATGCACAGGCTCCCTGTTCCAGTCTGAGCACCGATCCATGGCGCTCAGACCAATCACAACACTGCAGTGTTGTGATTGGCTCAGGGGAGCCTGTGTGCCGGGTGCTTCCTGCTGCCAGCCGGACTGCGGAGGAAGAAGGAAGAGGATGCAGGGGGAGGTGGCGGCCGGCCGGCTGTTCTAAGGTAAGTGTACCTCCTAATTCCTCCCTCCTCCCTTCTCCCTCCTATCCCCTCCCCTCTTTCTGCAAGGCCAACCATCTTTCCAGGTTCTATTTAGTATAACTTAATTTCCTATACCAGGTACACGATCAGCACATTCCGCTTCCTGCAAGATGTGTGTTTTAGCTGTCTGCATCAATGGTCAGAATCCACAAAATAACACAAGCCTGGCCAAAGGGAGCATCCACATGTTTCCATGGTGCCAGGCCCATGGGAAAGATTACAAGTCTGGTGCTAACCCTCATTGGCTCCGCCTCTGTTGCAAGCTGAACCTCAGACCAGCTTCTGAATCTAAATATATATTCGGCCCGTGTGGGACTTGTGTGTTGTTGGTATTTCCTTAGCGAGTTGAACGCAGACTGTGTAGCCCATTACATTCTCAGATAGGGCTAAGATCATTCAAACTCTGCCTCAATACCAACCAACTGAAGCACCACTTGGAAAAACAATGAGGGTCCTACCTGTTCTGCCCCAGAGACTATGGATGCTGTTCAACAGAGGATAAGCGAAGGGGAGAGAATAAGTTGGAGTTCAAAAGAGGTGAGAGGCAATTTGTAAGCACTAGTGATCAAGAAGTGATAGGTGGCCTTGCCGCCTAACAGACATGGCCTTCCCTCTACCAGGGGACGTACTTTCACATTTCCCGAGAGACGCCCTCCCACCCTCTGCTGCAGCTGCTCTTTTGGGTCCCTGTGCCCGCTGGACAGAGGCTTGTGGTTACTTCTGTTCTTGAGGGCTAGAAGGGGGTCTAGAGAGACCTATTTTCTATAACTTTTAGGGGTATATTCACGAGAATATGTGCTAAACATCACCAAAAAATGCGATCGCAACGTTACACATCGCAGGAAAATAACCCTGTGTCACAACAAGGCGGTACCATGCGATAGTCTGTCGAAACCGCGGCCAATGTCCGCGATACAACCACCTCGACGGAGATAAAAACACAAACCACAACATTAAAAAAGTGTGATGAGCCCATTCGCGATGAGGAAAGCAGGGATAAGCACCTCCAGGCCCGCAACACACTGCAGGCGGGAAAAAGCACAACAAAAGCCTGAAAAAAAAGACAAACCAAACAGAAAACAACAGCCAAAAACAATGGAGAAAACCTGAGCCAGCATACATCCCCACAAGCCCAATTGGCAACAAAACATTGTACATGGCAGGCCATCTTGGACAAGGTGAATGCAGCTTGAGAGCGGAGGAGGACAATGGAAGAAAACCAGAACATCCAGAATGATGCGAAACGCACAAACAATCAGAAACACGCTGACAACAAAAAGGCAGCAATGCACACCGGAGGTGGGAGGCCAGCGCCACACCAGGAGCTGGATGACATGGAGGAAATGGTGTCCACCACATCAGTCTGGAGACGGTGGCAGGACTCGGGGACCGGAAACTACCCAAAACAACAGACATAACAGCAACAGGGAGAGGAACCAGCAGGGACTGGGGGATGGGGGAGATGGGCACAATGGCACACATGCACAATTAAGCATTGCACAACTGCAGGCAAACCATGCCCAAGAGTAACAACACCAACCAAAAGCACAAGTCACACAACACGGCAATATCACGCCACTGAACAAGCAAAGAAGTGAAAATCTCACTGCCTAAAAGGGAGAAGGGTGAGCCAAATCAGAGTTGAAGGGACATCTCACAAACAATGCAGCACACACACATAGGAAGCAGAGCACCGCAACATCAAACACAATGTGGTACAAACACCAACATTTGCACAACCGAACATAGGACACAAGTGCACCCGCCTGTTGCCCGTAAACGGCCATACGCATCTGGCTAAGCGCGAAACAGGGACATGACAATGCACAAGTATAAACCCACAGTCCTGATGGGGTAGCAATGCACGTATGCAGGGAGCCAGAGAGTCTGTGACACACACATTGGCATACAAATCAAGACACAACACAGTTAGAGACAAGTGAAAGTGCGGAAACTTTATCAACAAGTGTGTGTCAGTACAGCCTAGAGGAGTGCCACGATATGCAGACCAATGCAGCAGCATGTCTGAATGAGGAACGTAGGAAAGCGCCCATGTCCTCCTCGGAGGAGTCCATCACCAACACAAGTCAGTGCCAACCCGCGTCGGTTGTCTGCGCATGGATTATGAGTCCAGGCCAATGCAGCCAAGTCCACTGTCGTCTTGGGGCATGTGACCAGATTCCCAACATGCAACCTTGCATCGGGACACGTGCAATGGGTCGCATCCAGTTGTGGCTGCAGGTACCTTGTCACTTGTCCAGGAACGCGAGTGCAGCTGTATAAGCCAACATCTCCAATGAGCGATCGTTGTCCACCACATCTGACATGTCGTCAACATAATCCATCAGCTGACCCGGACAGATGTGCTGACTCCAACCACTGGACCCAATGTGCACCAAAGCCCAATCAGGTAGTGGCTCAATGTGCTCACTGCACATGAGGACTCGTGCAATGTCCGAGGTCCAATTTCCAGCCTGCATTCCAAACATCCATGCATGCCATAAACAGGTGTCACAGTGACACTCCAGGTCGTAGGCCAACAGGGGACGCAGACACACGTCTTAATCCAGGTCAGCTACCGTTACGTTGGAGAGACAGACATCCATGGACCACTCAAATATGCACGAGCGACAATGCAACACAGGCTGAATGCAGGGGACGTCCGCAAGCCGGTAACTGATCCGTAAGACTGGCAACAGCAGTGCCCCCAGTACATGCAACAGACGTGCACTGTACAGGTCCTCGTGACTGGAGTCAAGCATGTGTCTGGGATGGTCTGCCATTGCATCAGTGGCTCTGCTTGAAGCAGCACTGGCTTGCCCTGCGCCAGTCCTGTGAATGAAATGGCACAGCTCGGTGCAATGAGCAGTGTCTGTGTGCAACGAGTGCAGGCCTGGGGTGGGGTGGGAGTACGTGTGAAGGCCATTTCATGCCGTCAACTATGACCAAGGACTTCTGCATGTGGGATGTGTACACGTTGCTCTCTCGTCGGGCAGTGCGTAGTGTGGGAGTCGCAAGCAAATGCTATTGTATCTGTCAGGGGGTGCTGGCCACATGCAAGTTCCTGCTCGGAGCTGCAGATGTGCTACCGCCTGATAGTTCAGACAAAGGACCTTTCATCCCTACAGTAACTTCACCATCTGCATGCATACAGGAGATGTACAGAAGCCGGCCGTGGGTGTGGTGGGATGTCTGCGACCCTGGGACCACCGTGACGCTGGCCTTTGAATGTGAGCGGCCACATGAGTGTAGGCCAATGGACCGGACAGGGCGGACACAGGTATACAGCCCATGGCTGGCTGTGATTGCGCTGCAAATGAGGCCAGGCAACTGACTCATGCATCCGCAGGACTGATACACATAACAGTTGGCATGCATGTGCCAAGACCCTGAGCGGTCTTGCGCTCCTACATGTCCCCGTACGTGTGGGCCCGCCCTCCTGGTGCATGCTACATTGCAACATCGACTACTGTGGCCCTGGTGGCGACTACACCCCAACACAGAGACACACTTACCGCACTTCCTGCCCAAGGCCATGTCCTAGCCACGCCCTGCCCCCCCTGCCGAATCAGCACACCCCTGCGCTGACCTGAAGTACGCCGGACCAGCACACGCCGCTTGTGCATGCATGGGGGTGCGTGCGAAGCTTCATGTTTAGGGTCACTGCCAACGCTGAGGTGACATGATAACGTCAGCTGAAGACAGCACACTGTGATGTTGCAGGTCCCGTGCTCATCATGCTGACACAATGACCACAAGGACACCCTTGCTCAGATGGTGTGAATGGCTACGGGCACGTGCGCACGGCCACAGTTATTAGCAGGAACACATACCGAGTGACACTTGTGTTGGATGTGTGTGGGGTGTGTGCACACCAGCCGGCAAGGGCTGCCTGGTGCAGTAAGAAATCGACAACAGTGTACATCGTAAAGGACACAATCATTCAACCATAAAGGCCCCATGACTTGTGCTGCACAGAGTTAGTGGCCCCGAATGCACTGCGTCCTGCACGGGCCTACCGCACGGGACGTGGGCTTGCGGTGAACAGGGTTGATGGCACCAGGTCAGTTGTTGATAATGTTCGATCACCTCCATGACTCTGATCCGGCTTTCGTCCGGACTGATCTGCATCATCCTCTTACTCCTCTCCATGCCTTCACTGGTGTGGACTCTGCCATTCATGATTCGCGACTATGTGCTGGATGTGGGACCTACTGGTCCGCAGGGTAGGCCTGGGCCCTCATCCACGTGCCGCTGGCTTGTGTTGAACAGGGTTAGTGGCACCACGTGTCGCCGACTTGCGTTGAACAGGGTTAGTGGCACTATGTGTCGCCGGCATGCATTGAACAGGGTTAGTGGCACCACGTGTTGCTGGCTTACGTTGAACAGGGTTAGTGGCACCACGTGTCCCAGTCTTGCGTTGAACAGGGTTAGTGACACCACGTGCCGCCAGCTTGCATTGAACAGGGTTAGCAGCACCATGTGTCGCTGGCTTGTGTTGAACAGGCTTAGTGGCACCACGTGTCGCAGGCTTGCATTGAACAGGGTTAGTGGTACCACGTGTCGCCGCCTTGCGTTGAACAGGGTTAGTGGCACCACGTGTTGCAGGCCTGTGATATGGAATTATGCCTCACTGACCGAAGGGAGTCTGGTGCTGTGGCCGCTGCCACGGACGCTGCTTTCGACACCGTCTCACATCGCATGCTAGCCGCCAGACTCCATAACTCAGGAATACAGGGATCCGCCCTCGACTGGATCCAATCCTTCTTTTCCGGCAGAACCCAGAGGATCAGACTCCCCCCCTTCCTCTCCAACCCCACTGACCCCAAGGATCATCACTCAGCCCGACGCTCTTCAACATCTACATGGCCCCCATCGCCGCCATCGTCAGACAGCACGGGCTCAACATCGTATCCTACGCCGACGACACCCAGCTCATCCTCTCCCTCACCAAGAACCCAGAAGACACCAGTCTCTATTTCCAGGAAGGGATGAGAAACATAGCAGCCTGGATGAAGGATAGCTGCCTACAGCTCAACTCTGAGAAGACCGAGGTCCTCATCCCTGGACCCTGTACCTCAGCATGGGACAACACCTGGTGGCTCCCCGCCCTCGGGAGCCTACCCACCCCGACAGACCATGCCCGGAACCTCGGCATAACCCTCGACTCCACCCTCACCATGAACCACCAGATCAACGCCATCACGCCCACCAGTTTCAACTGCCTCCACATCCTCCGTAAGACCTTCAAATGGACTGCAGAAAGACTGCCACCCACGCACTAATAACCAGCAGAATAGACTACGGCAACACTCTCTACGCCGGAATCAACAAAACTCTTCTACGCAAACTCCAAACAATCCAGAACGCCACTGCCAGGTTCGTCCTAGTGACTCCGCGCCACGAGTATATGACCCAACACCTACGAAGCCTCCACTGGCTCCCCGTCGAGAAGAGGGTCACCTTCAAACTCCTCATCCATGCCTACAAATCCCTCAACAACATCGGCCCCAAATACCTCAACGACCGAGTATGTTTTCACGTACCCAAGAGGAACCTCCACTCCGCCAACCTCGCCCTGGCAGAGGTCCCCTGCATCCTCAGAAACAGAACCGGCAGGAGAGCTTTCTCCTACATTGCAGCCAAGACCTGGAATGAGCTACCAGTCAACATCAGACGCTCCCAAACGCTTCACACGTTCAGGAAGGACTTCAAGACCTGGCTCTTCGACTGACCCGGACCTGTTCCCCTCACCCCCCAGCACCTTGAGACCCTCACGGGTGAGTAGCGCGCTCTATAAACCTCTGATTGATTGATTAATTGATTGGGGTCACTGCCATTCAGGACAAAGTTCCACATGTGGGACCTACTGGGCTGAAGGGGACACTGGTGGAGTATGTAAATGAGAAAGGAGTAATGTGGGCCAGCGTCGGAGGGCCAGCGATGGTCTGCAGAGGCTGCAGAGGTCGCAGGACTGGTGCTTGGAGCTTTCACCGGATCGTGGTTGGCCCTCTTTGACACATGACGGTGTAGGCAGGTGAGCGGAGCCTCGGTGCACTGGGGCCGGCATGACTGGTCTGGGGACCAGTGGCCCGGGGTTCAGCAGGCGCACAGGGATGCAGGCCCCGCCGCGCTCAGCGCAGGACTCGTGGTGGGCTGAGAGGCGCCGCCCTGGCAGACGCATTGTCCATTCCGGATGACAACTACGACCAGTGCGACGGGCTTTTTACTCACACCCCTACGCAGGCCTGGCGAACGCAGGTCCAACCCACTATGCACACGCATGCAGGGGCGGATGTAACGTCTGATATTTCCGCGTTCTGCCCACAGCCTGTAGACACATGGTAGCGTCCACTGGCAACTACACTCCATGCACCAGCAGTTGATCTCCACATGGCCATTTCCGTGGTTTGCACTCTGTGGTCTGTCCGGCACCTCCACACCACACCTGGCATTGGGTAGGTCCACATTCCTTAGTCATTTGCCGCTCTCGCACATGTCTGCTCCATGTTTCTCCACACACCTGCTGTTGTGTGTCTGTGGTGCCATGCCGTGGCTGGGCTGTGGGCATGGCAAGGACGGATTCCCAATGGAGTTGTGTTGTCGTGTCTGGTCGGTTGGCATATTGTGTGTCATGTTCAATGTAGTAGTGCTGCATGCCAATTGGCAGTGTGGTTAGTTGCATTACTGTGGGCTGGAGGTGTGTGGTGTGTTTATTTTGGACTTACCAATGGGCATTGCATTTCCATGTGTGCCATCCTGGGAGCGCTGGGTGATGATGGACTGTCGGGAGATGTGAGTTTCATGCACTTTGCCTGGGGAGTTCCCTCTATAAACATTAGGGTAACCAAAGAGTGAACAATAAAATAACTTCAAGGCCTGAGTGTTTTGAGAAAGGCAGTGCTGAATGTTATTACACAAGCATTGAAACCAAGAAGAAAATATGCCATGTAATCGGAGCAATGTTAGAGTTTCAAAGCTAAAATTTAAAAATGGATCTTTTTTCAAACTGGAAGTAGCACTCTACTTATGAATTATTTTTAACAGGGGGGTATCGTCCTTTTTTTTTCATTAAGCTATTACTTGACTGTGATATGGATGCACTGTAATAAGCTGTCTTTAATGTGTTTTATTGTGATTTTACGCTTTTATAGTCGATTGACAGAATAAAGTCTTGAACTTGACTTGAGAAAGGCTCAGCACACCTGTCCCCATAGGATTACACTGAGATACATGTTTAGGGCCCTTAAGAAAGCTCTGAACATTCTTGCTCTCATAACCCATCAACTGAACGCGCTTGGCACTTTGAGTTTTCCAATGGTGATAGATTGTGCAAAGTTAATTTACGAGGACAAAAGTACTTCTTGTTTAAATATATTTAAAACATGGTGTGTGATTTGATTTTTGCGAAACGAGTTTATTCAAACATTTTCGCATGATCTCTGTGCTTACACTGCACACATAACAGACGTGAGTAAAATAAATTAATTACCAGTTTAATTGCTCTATAAAAATGTGACTGGTGGTGAAAATTCTGTAAATTATATATGGTTAACATAGGAGTCAAACTTCAGAAGAGCCTAAAGCATTCTATGCCTGTTTTAGCACTATATAATGTCCTCCATATTTTATGTTGCAATATTTATTTTAATTACAATTTTTTAATCACAGCAGAGCTAGGAAACCCTAGCATGGCAACAGACGGACAACAAATTAAAACGCACCCTCTGCCCCCTTCCCGTCTGGCCCTCATCTTCAGCCGAAGCCTCTCAAATAATCATGGTATATTCAACCTTCATGGTTTGTGTCCATTCGGAGTTTGCCAGGGCGACGGCTGAGTATCGGAATGTTAGAAAGCAGGTCTGAGATAAAAGCGGCCAGTGTGGGATTATTCAAACAGGGCAAGCAGGGCCCTAAGGTTGCATGATAAACTAGTAACAAACGAGACAAGATTTCTAAAAATGTATTTGGGGTCTCATTCGGAGTGTGAGAATTTTTTCCTATGGTGATCAAATGCCACATTTTGTGCCACTCTGCCATTATTATTATTGTTATTAAGCTTTATATAGCGGTCAGCTACCCAAGCGGGGTTTCTCGACGCTTTACCGACAGGTCTTCGGCTGTTTTTGAAAAGTGGTCAGCGAGGTGCAACTGCTCAAGGGTGTCGGCAGGGCATTCTGCAGCTGAGGTCCCTGGAATACGAAGGACCGGCCTCCCATAAGTGTCCGTTTGACTCTGGGAACAGTGCACAGGGAAAGGTCACTGGAAAGTAGGGGACGAGCCGGCTGATGTGGTCTCACATGTCATGCAAGGGATGTGACCTGTTTGCTGGCCCATGTGATTTGTGAAAATATTGTTCACTGTGTTTCAGAGTATTGGGTACATCAATCTCATTAGCTGGCCCACCTAGACATGCCAGGGTTCCTTAGAAACCGGAATAATAAATGATCATTCCATATGTACTCTTTTTTTTCCTCCCACACGTGACTAATTCTTGAGGAGCTACAGAATACATGAATAATAGTGTCTGCTGTCCTACAACCCCACTAGCAGCTAGCAGATTTGCTACTGTTCATTTGATTGCGTTTGCTAGAGATTCAGAGCAGCCTGCATGCCCTTCCCAAGACATGTTCCTTGCCTTGAGCACAATGTAATCATTAGGCAAGTAATAGGTGAGTTTTTTTAACATATCTTTTTATTTGGCATTTGGTTAATCATGTTAAGGATTTGAAACATACAAGTACACACCATGTCCATTAATAAACAGCAGATCAGTAAGGTATACCTTATAAAACCACCCCAGTTCACAATAAGCATACTATTGGTGTGTGAATTATGACCAGTATGTATGATAATTCTCCAAGGGTTATAACAGTCCAATATCTTTCTCAATTTGTGGTCAAAGAACAATCGGACGTGGCCTGCATGTATACATGTCAGTATAGGGATCCTACGAATAAATATAGCTCAGTTTGTGTGAAACAATGAAACTAAAACAACTATTAACCAACTGATTAGGCAGTGGGGTCTAGTCTGTGTGTCCGTGCCACCAATGGCTATGTAGGAAGTTGAGGGGGGCAGCATGTAAGGAGATGGGACGGGGGAAACCCCGGGTCACTACTTCTCAAGTATGTCATTTCAGTCACATCTATGCTGTATCTTGTCAGTGGGGAGGGTGTGTGTGGGCTCTGCCTATTCAATTAATTTGGGGTATCAATGCTGAGTTCCTTCAGTTACCTCGCCATGAGACCGCCAGTTGACTATTGTCTGATTTACCAACTACCTGGGTTATCCGTCATCTGTTTGTGTCGCTACCTCTCTCTCCTTCACTCGGACCGCGCTCCGGATTCTCCCAGGTCTCTAGAACCTCTCTCCATAGCTCTGCGTTGGGATGTTGACTGAGTCCCCTCCTTTCTTCTCTAACCAGGACCCTGCTCTAAGCCCCAGCCCAATAGGTCACGTCTCGCCTCCACATGTCAATAGCAGCCCCAGCCATTGATTTCCAAGCCAACGCTATTTGTCTTCTTGCTAGGACAAGGGCAAGGTCTAGGAATCCATTCCCAACTTTATGTTTATGCGATAGGTGACTTATAGACTTATTTGGACCCACTTTGTCAGTTTCTTTAAAATAAATCCTAAAGCATCTTTCAGCCTTTGATCGTACAGCAAGATATTTGTAGCAGTTTTGCAAGTTTACATATTCTGGCCTATTCTTCAGATGCAAGCATTGCCATAGGATGCCATGATATAAACAAGGTTTGCAAAAGTATTGTGGTGATATAACAAGTACGAAAAATGTAGTCTGTTATGAGGAGGTCCCGTCTCCAAAACACCTCAACCCTGGAGCGCCAAGTCAGTTAGGCCACTGCTCCATCAAACCAACAACAGGCCCTATCCTTTCTCCTGTCATGACTAATTTGAGGGGTTCTACCAATATGATTTCAGAACCTATACAGTAGAAAAGAGTACATTTGTCTCCAAGAAAGTCTTCTAGTCTATGCTAGGGACATATAAATAGATTAATTGTTGTTTTCTATTACAAGCCCTGCCATTTTCCATCACACTCCTCCCTTCCCTTTTGGATTCAAATGCAAAATTTGCAAGGCCGAATCAATTTACTAGGATATTGTAAACCCTTGATGTTCATCGAGCCATGTATTGCGGTCTGTGTCCTGTTTGTCTTTCTCCAGTTCACGCCCTCCATTGTGAGTTAAGCAGTTCTACCATGCTCGCAGAGTAGGATCATCACTCTTCAGAGCTCAGGATCTCATCTTTACTCATTTGACCCTGTTCCGCTACATATCTAGCGTATAACTCACCCAACGACGGCCTGGTGCGAGCCACACCCAGCAGTGGGCCATTATCCTGGAAAGGAAGTGGACTCCCCATTCCCTGGTTTGGAAGTAATAAAAAACACTAATTGGGTTGCAATGGGCCCCTCATGTCCCTGCACCCCGGTGTCACTGCACCTGCTGCACTATTGATTGGCATCACCTTGCTTATTAGCAGAAAACGAGACAAAAAATAGTAGCATTCTGTTCCCTGCCTAGCTGGTATTCAATTTTAAATTTTAAATATTTTATATTGCTTTTAAAAGAATTGAAGAAAAAATGATGTCAGCTAAAGTGTTCCTCCTTACACTCCCACCGACATTTTACAGTTTGTGTATTTAACAGGTGTTCTTAACTCACCACTCCCCCACCCCTGTAGGCGGAAAGCACTTGGGAGTTATTAGTTCAAAATATGATGTTACTTATAAATATAGGGAATAATATTGTGCAAGACCCTTGAAAGGGCGAGATTTTGATCGATAACTTATCTCTATTGATCCAAACCTCGATCTGGTCGACTGAACCTTTATTGCCTGTCTTGGAAGGAAACAGTACACCTATCTGCAAATTAGTTCACCCAAGAAAGGACTCTGCTCTCAAAGATCACGGACAACTTCTAGGTTTCAAAAGTTTATTGTAAAGATATAATGAGCTGCAAATACAAGCATCTCAGAATGAGATTCACGAGATACACAGGTCCAATTACATACATGTGCTCTCGAAAAGCCCTCAGACGAGCAACAGAAATCACTAACACAAGTTCTAAAAATAGCAAAGCTATCAGCATAGACGCATATCTCTCCTTCATTTAGGTTGGAGGAAAACAAACACAGGTTAGGCGTCCCTACCCTGTTCTAGATGGTATCCCTACTTAACCAAATCCCAACCTAACAAAGGTGTCAGCAATGAATGACCCCCAAGGGAAGTCACCCACTCTAAGTCTCTTGGTGAAAACCTAAAGTTCTCCAGTCATGACCCCTCACTGCCTACCCATCCGCTCTCTAAAGGGTCCTCAGGTCTCTGCTCTAACTCCACCCAGGGGTGCTGTCCCTAATACAAAACAGTCAACAACATTTGAGACGCCCCTTGCGAAACGCCTCTCACGTGGTGCAACTTCAGGCTTTTTCCATGATGCTTTGTATTGGGCCTCAGACATTAGAGTTGACCTTGCTTCTCAGTCTCTTCTCCGGCCCGCTGATACCCCTTAAACATTCCAGAACCCTCCTCCATGTCTGGGCCGTCTACTGAACAGACCTCTATTCATTCACTTATAATTGGATCCCCCCTTTCCTGTTGCAGACAGATATCTGCCGCCAAGAACCCAACTCTCATAGACTTCTAAAAAGGCTTGCAACATTTCTCAGCCCAGACATGTACGTGTAAATCAATGCTAAAACATTTCAGGCCTACAATATTTCACATTATGATTATAGCATTCTATTTCTTCATTTAATTAAAGCATGTTAAAACTCTTATTCTATTATTTAGAAAACATTACTCTAAATCATGGCCCATTAATGCAATGACCAAAAACGTTAAACAATCTGTGTCGTGAAAAGAAACACCTTCCCTTTTAGCTCCAGCTCTGGCCCTGAGGCCTACCACGTTCTGCGTTTTACCACAGACCATCTTATATGTTAACAGCTACACGACATAGATTCAAAATAATCACGTCTAATAAAATCATATAATGTCACGCATTTCTGTATTAGTTCCACTTCTCCTTAAATCTCTATATTAGCTATACATTTAGAATATAATTTCATATACTATTAGCACTCATGGCATTTCTCTTCATGAATTATGCTCTCTATAGGTAAGTGTGATGTACTCATATATTTATATCAGTTTGCGCTCTCTCAGTTCCCCCCTTTGATGACCTCTCGGGGTCATCACTAACATTTAAACTGCAGTTATTGCTGGCATTCTCTGCGCTTCCAGAGCTCTCAGGCTCCTGTACTGATTATCTTGTATGGCAGCCAATCTCTGCAACTGTTCTCTTTGGGCCCCTTCTGACCTTCTTGCTCTGTACCATTTGAATACCCTCACCAATCCCCACAATATTATCCCACAGATCAATATTATGATGATAGGCTTTAGGATATACCAAATAAAGCTTTTGCCTAAGGTGGAAAACCACCCTCCAACTGTACTCATTCCGTGGCCCACCTTTTCCCAGACATTTTCTCTACTCAAGTCTTCGATCTCTTTGTGTATATTAGTTATGTTCTTAATAACTTTCTCAAGGGGTTTTGAAAGGTCTGGAATGTAAGTGCAACATTCCTGAACCTTCAAAGCCTTACAGACTCCGCCCTCTTTTGCTAATAAGACATCTAATGCAAGCCGATTTTGAAGAACCATAGCCCTTATCGATTGCATCTCTCCTTCTACCAGCATTAAGGACTGAGCAGTGCTGGCAGACAACCTGTCGACAACTGTTGCCAGTCGTCTAATTTTAACATCATTAAGGATTATTCCCAAAAGAGGGAACATAGCTCCAAAGACATCTCCAACCATTTCTGCATCGCCTAAATCTCTCCTTCCCCTCGATGATGTCTGGCCCTCAATGATCAATAAGTCTTGTGCATGATATATTTTGGGGAAGACAATTGCCAAGTAACATGATCCATACCAGTTGTCAGGTAGTCTCACGTAAGCATTTCTTCCACATACAAAATACACATTTGGAATCACTTGCATTCCCTTCAGGAAATCCTTAGTGTAGTACTCTAAATTAAAAGCATGTTCACAGTCAACTTCACCCACGTATACATTTTCATAATACGTTTTGGCTCGGTGAAGACATAACTTTCCTCTCTGCGCTTTATCTAAAGCTATTGGACCACTACTACCCTTTCTCTTGTGTGACTTCTCTTCCTCGGTCCAATCTAATTTCCCTTGTCCTGATTTTTTCAAAATCTTTTGTCTCCTGTAACGATCATCCACCTGCCCTATGAACTTTTTCTCGACTTCTGACACCTTGCATGTCAGATTATTTCTACGGGCATGTGAAGTATCTAAGGTAATCCAAGGAATGAAGAACTTGGCCAATCTGTCTTCACTCTTCCAGTAATCCCATTTATTCATCTGCTTATAATTCGGGACTTCTGGCAACACAGAATCATAATTGGAGAAATAGTATTCAAAACTATCTCTCTCATAAAATATACTAAGCAATAAGCTACATGTAATGCCATATGTCAGAGGGAGGTGATGATATCGAATTCCTTCATCTACAGACGCAGGCAACTGCATGCAGACGTAGCAATCCTTAACCTCCATGGCATCCACGTATTCATACAAAAGTTTAGCATAAGCATTTGACCTAAAGTCTCCTTGGGACTCGTCTACATGTAACCTGCGGGCTTCTGCAGCCAATAACGCTTTCTCTTGAGTGTTTTCCCTTTTCTCACCTGCAACAGTGGGTGTAAGTGTTACTACAGAATTCGCATCAGTTACCTTTACCTCTTCCTCATGTCCCTTTACATAAGAAATTGTTACCACTAAAGCTATTAATATTATCACTCCTACTATTAGTGTACCTATTATACATTTAGCTCTGCGGTTCGGGGTGCCGGCCTCCATTTCGTCAGACAATCTAGCTTTTCCCTTTCTCTTTGCAAAAAAAAGTTCTTTTCCTCTCGTTCCTTTACAGTCTCTTTCAATCCTTTTTTGTCTTTAGAATCCACACAGCTGGAGGCTGACAGCCTTTTTCGCAAAAAGTCCTTTCACAGTTCAAAAAGACAACCCTAGCCCTTCTCCATCCACTCAAGGGGTTCCCTAAAATTCTCTGCTTCCTGGGCGCTAGGTAATCTTCTTTTCTTCTGCTTGCTTTATTTACAAAGTCCTTTAACAATCGACTATTAGATTTGTGGTTGCAGCTTCAATAGCATAGTTCAATATTTCCATGCGAAGAGTATGCTCTTCATGTGCTGTTATCGTGGTACCAAAGTCGGGGAATTTCAATTCTGTAAGAAACATGTGTTTTAACTTGCTGAGGCGGGGAGGTCTGGGGAGCACGAATGTTAGTGACCCTTCTTGTTCGACACCGGGTACCAACAGTTGTATTTCCACGGTGATAATGGGCTCAGAACTGGACACCACCACCGCTCGGATCCTCCCTGTCTCCGGTTTCACAGACATTTGTCGCCAGATATGTCCACTCAGGTGTGGAGTATCTTCTGTTAGGCACACGCACTCTTCTTGACCTTCTTCGGTCTGGTGCTTCAGCGCCCTGAGCACCTTCTTCTGGGTCTGAGTCTTCTGATATCGGAGGAAGGGTTGCTTCTGGAGTTGACCTCAGGCTAGAACTTCTTCTTTGCGGCCAATTTGCTTCTCCACGTGCCCTTCTACTCCTTCTCCTTCTGGTCTGTTCTCGCTCTCTTTCAGACCTGTCAGGGTCAGACTCGTACTCCCAGCTGTCTTCTCCTTCTGTAGCGTCTTCTGTTTCGCTGTTGTACTGACCGTCCTCAGCTTGGTCAGACTCGTTCCCTGCTTCCACTGGCACCTCTACAGCTTGGCTAGCCCCCTCTATGGCTTCCTGGTCCTCAGCTGGACGTCCATCCGAGAGAGGAGCTGTTTCCAGAGGTGCTGGAACCCTTTTCGTATTCGACGCGTGTATCCAGTTGGGCAGGCCTCCCACCTTTACAGCTGTACTTGTGATCAGGATGACCTGGTAGGGCCCACGCCAACGAATATCCAAGCAGCTTCTTCTCACATGTTTCTTCACCAGGACCCAGTCCCCAGGATACAGGTCATGGCAAGGGCCCTGGCACGCTGGAACCTCTGCAGCCTGCACCTGAAGGGACACAGAACGCATGGCGTCAGACAGCCCCTTACAATAGTCCAGGATCATATCATCTGTGATATTTAACAGTGCAGTAGCTGGAATAGATGGCAGTCTCATTGCTCTCCCCATTAACACCTCATGTGGTGACAACCCTGTTCTTCTGTCTGGGGTACTACGAAGGCTCATGAGTACTAATGGCAGGGCGTCAGGCCAATTCAGGGTCGTTGAGGAGCAAACTTTCGCTATTCTGGACTTGATCGTGCCATTAATTTGTTCCACAATTCCTGAGGCTTCTGGTCGGTAACTGCAATGGAGCTTTTGGTCTATATTCAGTGCAACACAAATCATCTTCACAAGCTCGCTGTTAAAATGTGTTCCCCTATCTGATTCCAAAAAGGCCGGCACCCCGAACCGAGGGATAAGTTCTCTAAGCAGTAACTTAGCCACTGTGAGGGTGTCGCACCTACGTGTAGGGTATGCCTCAACCCATCTGGAGAACACACAAACAACCACCAGGACATAGCGGAGGCGGTTGCATCTTGGCATTTCAATGAAATCTATCTGCATTCTGTTGAATGGACCTCCAGACCTTCCTATGTGACTTAGTGCAACTGGTGTTCTTTTCCCTACATTCAGCTGCTGGCAGGTCACACAACGCTGGCACACTGCTTCTGCTGCTATTCTAAACTTAGGATTGTACCAAGTCTGTCTAAACACTCTCAGCATAGCATCTCTCCCTAAGTGTACGGGACCATGTATGAGTCTAGCCATTGGACTCACCATCTCATTGGGCAACACTGCTCTGCCGTCTGCTGAGACCCAAAAATGAGTCTCACCTATTACACATCCTGCCTTTACCCATGTTTCCTTTTCTGAATCAGGAGCATTTTCTTGCATGGTTGACAATTCATCCCAAGTATCAACAGTTTCCAGTATCATGGCTAATTCAGTTCTCACATTTATTCCACCCACATCCACCTCTGTGAAAGAGTAACCTTGTTCTGCGCAATACCGCGCAACTTCATCAGCATATCTATTGCCTTTCGAAACAAAGTCCTCATTTTTGGTATGTGCGATGCACTTTACAACTGCGATACTTGCTGGACATTGCAATGCTTCTAACAACAAGCGCACAAACTCTCCATTGCGAATGGGAGAGCCTGAAGAAGTCATGAACCCTCTTTGAGACCATAACTGCCCGTAATCATGAACTACCCCAAACCCGTATTGGCTGTCGGTGTAGATGGTGACTCGAATTTGATTGCCTGCTAAGCAAGCACGTGTTAGGGCAATAATCTCGGCTACCTGAGCGGAGTTTACTCCTTCCAGGCACCCTGCTTCCACAACTCCTTCAATTGTACAAACAGCATAAGCTGCTCTCAACTGCCCAACTTCGTCTCTTACACATGAGCCATCGACAAAGAAAACTTCGTCTGGGTCGGTCAGTGGCTCATCTACGATGTCGGGTCTGGGTTTGGTGCATAGTTCAGTCACATCGAGACAGTCATGGTCTGTATATTCATCATCATCATCAATATCATTTGGAAGTGGCATTAAGGTAGCAGGGTTCAAAACAGAGCATCTCTTGAGGGTCACGTTCTCTGCAGCAAGAATAACTTGCTCATAGCGCGTGAGCCTGCTATTGGTCAGATGCTGTGTTTTGGTCCTGGTCATCAACAGTTCAACAGAATGTGGCACGCACACCTCTAACGGGTGCCCCATGACGATATTTTCACATCTCTCAATGCTGACACCCGTTGCAGCAACGGATTTGAGACATCCGGGCAACGCTGCGGCTACTGGGTCTAAAGTAGCCGAGAAATAAGCAACTGGTCTACGGGCATTCCCATGGATTTGGACCAACACAGACAACGCACAACCTTCTCTCTCACAACAGTAAAGAAAGAATTGTTTATTGTAATCAGGCATTCCCAATGCCGGAGCACGACACAGGTCCTCTCTCAGCTGTAAGAATGCCATCAAACAGTCCTTGTCCCATGGTACCGGATCACTCACCTCTTTGTGCGTCAGTTTTTGCAAGGGCTTTGCTTTCAGTGAAAAGTTCACGATCCACTGTCGGCAATAACCCACCATCCCTAGGAACATCCTGACCTCTCTCTGTGTCTGAGGCGCGTTCATTTTCATGATCGCCTCTATCCTGTCTGGTGACACCTTTCGTTTGCCTTTCTCAATTCTGTGTCCCAAGTACTGTACTTCTGTCAGGCAGTACTGCAATTTTCCCGGGGACACCTTGTGCCCATTGGCAGCTAGGTGATTTAACAAAGCAATGGAATCTTCCCTGCAAGCTTCTTCTGTTTCTGACGCCACAAGGAGGTCGTCTATGTACTGGACCAGAACTGACTTCTGGGGCAGCACTAGACTTTCAAGATTTTTCTTCAGAAGCTGGTTAAAGATCGATGGACTCTCTGTATACCCCTGAGGGATACGACACCATGTTAGGACGCGATTTTCCAGCTTAAATGCGAAAAGAAAATGGCTATCTTCGTCCAAAGGGATCGAAAAGAAAGCCTGACAAAGATCTATCACAGTGAACCACTCAGCTTGGAATGGAATCTGAAACAGTATCACTGATGGATTCGGTACCACTGGACAACATGAAACGACTATGTTATTAATCTTTCGAAGGTCCTGCACTATCCGAAATTTCCCATTTGGTTTCTGCAGACCCATAATCGGGGAGTTACATGGACTACCCACGATTTCTTTCAGTATTCCCTGTTTAATCATGGACTCGATCACGGGTTTTATGCCTGCAATCGTTTCTGGAGTCAATTTATACTGGGGTGTTCTTGGGAACTCAGCATGCGGTTTCACTACAATTTTCACTGGGTCCACCCCTTTGACCAATCCAATCTCTTCCCCAGTGAAATCCCATACCTCTGATGCCACTGTCTCTCTCAAATCCCAGGGAAGCTCGTCTACTGTCAAAGTAGGGTACAGCTCCACACATATTCTTGAGTTTGCAACTTTGAAATCTGCATCATCATCATTAGTCAATACCTCCACTCCCTGGGGTGTACAATATATAGTACAATTCAATTTGCACAACAGGTCTCTTCCTAGCAGACACACAGGGCTTGAATCGCAAACCACAAATTGGTGCTCGTCGCTGTACTTCCCTATTTTCACCTGTACCGGTTCTGTCAATTGGCTGGTTATTCTCCTGTTTGCGACCCCTACCACCTGTATGGTCTCTCCAGACATGGGCAGGTCTGGAACTGCAGCTGATCTGATCGTGGATCTAGTGGCTCCTGTGTCCACCAGAAATGTCGTAGGGCACCCTGCTACTTCTGCTTCAACATAGGGTCCCCTCTGATCTACCTCTAAGGCTGCCCCAAGGGTGCAGTCTTCTCTTTCCACTCTCTGTCCGGTTAATGGGTCCACATAATAGCACTCTTCACCTTCCACAAACAGGGGCATTTGTCTATAGGTCTTACCCATACTCCCTACTCGAGGAGGTTGCGGGAACTGGGCTCGGGGAGGAGCCCCCCCCCCTTTGAGCACCTTTCCTTGGTATGGCGTCGCCCCTCTCATAGGTGCGCTCTGGACCTCTTCCTCCTCTATCTCTTGCTCTCCGATCTCTACATTGTAAGGGCACTCGCGTTTCCAATGCCCCAACTCGTTGCACTGGTGGCACCTAGTCGTTTTCTTCAAGGTAGCTATGTCTACTCTGGGTCTGAAGGTAGTACTCTCCTCATTACCCTTGTTCTGACTGTACTGCTTCTTACCTCCTGTACCTGTCCCTTGCTGCTGTTGTTGCGGTCCCCCCTTTCCTGCTGCCTGCAATTGTACCACCATCAGCTTCTCTTTTAGTTTCTTAGCCTTGGAGTCTACCTCATCACAGCAGTACCTGGCGTATCTCAGTATTTCATCTAGGGGTCTACTTTGCCAACAAATCGAGTGTTGCTGAATCATTAAACTAATATCCGGTCTCAGTCCCAGGACGAACTTGGACACGAATTGCCCTATGTCCTTTGGATCCATTACATCCAAGCCGCTATACTGTTTAAACGCCTTCAGCAATCTCTCGTAATATTCATGGACTGTCTCTTTGGGTTCCTGTCTCGTTCTGTCTATTCTGACCCAATCTATGTCTTGCATTGGCACTTTTTCTTTCAGCCAAGTCATCACTCTCTCGAATTTTGCCATCACGATCTCGGACGGCCCATTAGTCCTAGCATCTCTCTCTGGCTCCGTTGTGGGCCACTCAGCGCTAACCTTGCATGCTGTCCACAGATCTCCTGGTACTACAATGTCAAACAGCGTGTTCAGATCTATCCATAGGACTTTTGAGATCTTTACAAACCTCTCGACTTGCTTGTACCACTCCACGGGGCTCTCTCGTAACTTGGGGAAAGATGTGGTAAAAGCAGCTAAATCTCCCCTACTCCAAGGGACATGTACATAGCTCCCATTGGCAACTTCACGCAAAGGGTAAGCTTCTATTCCCTGCTGTCCTGGTGTTATACCAATCATGCTTCTTCTGCCGGTCCCTTTCTTGGACCACCTCTCTTCCCATTTATCTAGTGCCCTCCATGTCCTTATTCCAGTAATCAGTTCCCTTATGTGTGTTTTCAGCCCAATCGTTCTCCTCTCATCTAGATCTCGATCTGAGTAATGTAGCCTGTGGTTACCCTGTAATGCTTTGGTTCTTGACAAGTCCACCATATATTTGCCTGCTAGTTCGACTAACTTCTCATGGACTGCTCTCGCCTTTCGTGTGATGTCCTTTGCCATATACAGTATTTCATCCTGTTCATACATTTCCATTCTTTCCAAAGGCAGGGTACCATCTACCATGTCATCCAGATCTGACCTTAAGCTGGAGACATCAAGTCTCTTGGCTTTTATCTCAGCTCGCAATATGTCTTTTGAAGGGGGCTCACTGGTCTCCCTACCATCCCAACTTCGAGCTCTGCGTTTGGGCTCAGGAGAATTAATGGGTGGCCTCCCTTGCTCCCATCTCTCCAGGTCCCATGCTCGGCCATCCAATCTTGGAAGGTGATGGAACACGGGCCTTTTATCCCTACTCTCTCTCTGCCCACTCTCGTCTTCTTCTCTCCTCTCACCGCACATCTCTCTGTTATTTTCCCTCTGGTCGCTACACTCCCTTTGCCTCGTATCGCTCAGTATCCGATACGATCCTTCCTGGTTCCCCATATTCCCTGGGCTGCGCTCATTTCTGTCATCACAGGGACTATGGTGCGACCTCTCACAACTCCCATTCTGTTCTCTGGTGCCAGGCACACAGTGTGGACACTTAAAGCTGTTCCTGTACTCTTGCGCTCTCCTCTCCCCTTCACTGAGTATTGGGCACGCCACCCCTTCACTCCCGGGGCCCCCGTTTTCCAGGTCTGTTCTACCTCCATTCCGGGCCCAATGGGTGACTCCCCTACTCCCTCTACAGTCCCACTCCGGGCTACTCTCCCCAGCCCCGCAGTGAGTTCGTGCTCTGCTGTCCTGACTTTCCCTTTCTGCTTCTGCAGCATTGATGCACTTTTGAGCCTTCACTGCCTCATCCCACTGCTTCATGTACTCATTTAGCTCTTGAAAGGATTTTCGTCCAGATCCCCTCAGATCCATTGGCCATCTAGGGCCCCCAGGATCTCCTCCTGGGTCCCCTGCTGTGTGCATCGGGGTGCTCCACTCTCTGGGTATCGGCATCTGACTTGGGGAATTAGTGGTATCGTTCCTCCTTGCCTGCTCTGCTCTTTCTCTGTCTTTCCGTTTCCGTTCTTCCCCTTTTGCTCTCTCTTGGTCATATATCGATATTATAGGACCTATGGTAACAGGTACCTGTAGTGCATCTGGTAATGGGTAGGATGTGGCGCTTTCCGTTTCCGGCGCTCTTTGTACCACAAACCTACCGACTACCTGTTGCACCTGACTAGGCTGGAGCAACTCTTTCTTTGGCTCAGGATCCCACTCTGAACTGGGAAGCGGTCTATGCTCTCCTGCATTGCCCCCCTTTTCTCCTTCAGTATTCTCGACCTCTCCCCCTGCTCTATTATACGGGGGTGGCCTGTCTGTCAGTAATCTGTTTATCAGGCTGTCCTCTGTTTCGCTCTCGTCATCTTCTTCTAGGGGGCTTTTATTTACTGGCGCCTCTAACACTGGGTACAGTTTATTTATTTCCAAATTATGCACTCTCCATCTTTTAGCATCCGCATCCCACCTGGCATCCTGTACTGCCCTTACCGAGCGTTTCACCCTTTCTTGCCGTCTGTTCATATTCCTTTCATGCGCTGCCCTAAGCCATGCTTCAAGGGCTTCAAACTGGGTTGGTCTAGGCAAGGGTCTCTTTGAGGTCATGATTGATTTCAATCGATGTAACACCTCTAATCTGAACGTCCCGTACTTCGGGAACGTCAGTTCCTCGTTTCCTTCAGTAATCTTACTCCACTCTGATATCCAAAGGATCGTATGCAACCCAACATTTACTGCCATATAACGAGCTGGCGTACCCTCCGGCGGGGCTTCTTCCCCTTCATACGATCCTCGCCTCTCTTTCTTAAACAGCGCTTTCAACCATTTAAAACACTTCATAATTATGCGCACAAAATCCAGCCTCGCTACTCTGTTTACTTCCTGATGACACTCCACCAATCCTGTCGCGGCTTTGCTAGCTTGGCCTATCACAGCGCGGTCTTTCTCCTGTTGGCCAATCACGTCGCGACCCTGTATGACGTGTTCGCTAGCTGGCCTATCACAGCGCGGTCTTTCTCCGGTCAGCCAATCACTGCGCGACACCACCTGACGTCTCTTTTCTCCGCTTCGCAGCAGCACCCCTCCTTTCTCAACTCGTCTCCCGGTTATGCATGCGTCCCATTCATACACTGAAAAATGACTACTTCCGACCAAGCGGTCACTTCTCTCGACTGTACGTCCACAGTCTATCTGTAATTGTCAACTCAACTGACGAGATGTCTATCGTCTCTCTGATAGGTTACTTACACACACAGTAACTTCCGACCAGCGTCCGTTACTCACGCACTCACTCTTACGTTCCCCCTATCTCGGTCTCTCGGGTGATCAATGGTACCTCATGACCCCCTTCACACTAGTTGACAATTACTCTGGGTGTCCGATACACCCGAACCACTTAAGCTCTCCTTGAACTTAAGATTTCCACCGGTTGCGCGCGCTCACAACCTGTTCCACAGTCACTCTACAGACATTCAACTCCGCCAGACATTACAACATAGATACAATACAAAAACACCGCAATCTAACACGCATAACCCTTTATACTCACTCTCAACCGATACTGCTGCTTTTTCTGTCTCACGTCATCCGGATCTTCATCTGCGGGCTGTTCTTCCGATCATCGATTTCTAGGGGCCTTGGGGTAAGCTAACCTGGCCTAGGTCACCGTCCTCAAGAAGGCAACCATCCTCTGCTACCAACTGAAAGGGCGAGATTTTGATCGATAACTTATCTCTATTGATCCAAACCTCGATCTGGTCGACTGAACCTTTATTGCCTGTCTTGGAAGGAAACAGTACACCTATCTGCAAATTAGTTCACCCAAGAAAGGACTCTGCTCTCAAAGATCACGGACAACTTCTAGGTTTCAAAAGTTTATTGTAAAGATATAATGAGCTGCAAATACAAGCATCTCAGAATGAGATTCACGAGATACACAGGTCCAATTACATACATGTGCTCTCGAAAAGCCCTCAGACGAGCAACAGAAATCACTAACACAAGTTCTAAAAATAGCAAAGCTATCAGCATAGACGCATATCTCTCCTTCATTTAGGTTGGAGGAAAACAAACACAGGTTAGGCGTCCCTACCCTGTTCTAGATGGTATCCCTACTTAACCAAATCCCAACCTAACAAAGGTGTCAGCAATGAATGACCCCCAAGGGAAGTCACCCACTCTAAGTCTCTTGGTGAAAACCTAAAGTTCTCCAGTCATGACCCCTCACTGCCTACCCATCCGCTCTCTAAAGGGTCCTCAGGTCTCTGCTCTAACTCCACCCAGGGGTGCTGTCCCTAATACAAAACAGTCAACAACATTTGAGACGCCCCTTGCGAAACGCCTCTCACGTGGTGCAACTTCAGGCTTTTTCCATGATGCTTTGTATTGGGCCTCAGACATTAGAGTTGACCTTGCTTCTCAGTCTCTTCTCCGGCCCGCTGATACCCCTTAAACATTCCAGAACCCTCCTCCATGTCTGGGCCGTCTACTGAACAGACCTCTATTCATTCACTTATAATTGGATCCCCCCTTTCCTGTTGCAGACAGATATCTGCCGCCAAGAACCCAACTCTCATAGACTTCTAAAAAGGCTTGCAACATTTCTCAGCCCAGACATGTACGTGTAAATCAATGCTAAAACATTTCAGGCCTACAATATTTCACATTATGATTATAGCATTCTATTTCTTCATTTAATTAAAGCATGTTAAAACTCTTATTCTATTATTTAGAAAACATTACTCTAAATCATGGCCCATTAATGCAATGACCAAAAACGTTAAACAATCTGTGTCGTGAAAAGAAACACCTTCCCTTTTAGCTCCAGCTCTGGCCCTGAGGCCTACCACGTTCTGCGTTTTACCACAGACCATCTTATATGTTAACAGCTACACGACATAGATTCAAAATAATCACGTCTAATAAAATCATATAATGTCACGCATTTCTGTATTAGTTCCACTTCTCCTTAAATCTCTATATTAGCTATACATTTAGAATATAATTTCATATACTATTAGCACTCATGGCATTTCTCTTCATGAATTATGCTCTCTATAGGTAAGTGTGATGTACTCATATATTTATATCAGTTTGCGCTCTCTCACCCTTTTTTAACCCTTTCTATTATAGTTAACAGCTGTTAGGGGACTCCAGCATCTTCACCTGTTTTCACCTATTTATGTTTTCCAATACATTTCTAGGGCTCTAAATGTTTTGGAGCAATTTTCCAAGTAGTCCAGTAATGGCTACAAATTGTACTGTCGTTCTATTTGACTCCTTAAAGCTCATAAGAATATTTCCAGCATCATCATCTTATTCTTCTTGACCACTCTGTGCTAGTTGGCACTGAGGTATTCTTCCATTTTTGTCACAATTAACAAAATATATAAAGCAAAATTCCAATAGTTTCTGGACATATATTTCAGTGAATGTGGTTGCAACTCCAATATCAGAGTTCCCGGGTTCTTCGGATAATCTGACAATTTTTTAATATGCCCCAAACCCTCTTTCCAGTTAATTTGTATCTTAGGGCACAGCAACCATTCATATGTGTATGTTGCCTCCCTCCAACCTGCACATCTGCCAGCATTCAACTCAGGATACATTACTTTTAGTTTCCTAGGGGTCATATACCAATTTAACTTTATTTTGTACTGGGGTCCCTGTTTTATATTCAACACAGACTCTTGGGGACATTAAGCCATTAAGCTTACTGCTCTTTCTGTATAACCATCCTGCCCGATGCCTTGTCCACGTAGCCATGTATGGCCATTCTGCCTAAAACTGGTTTCTTATCAAAACTTTGTAAACATTCGCTGCTTCTGTCGCCCAAGGACAGTGGCGAGCATGACCTCCGTAGTGCTCTGCACATCCGTTGGCCGGCGCGGCCCCGCCCACTCAATGGAACGCCCTGCACCGCTGCGGAATGTCTGCAGCGGTTAAGGCGTTAAGGGCCCGATTTAGATTTTGGTGGATGGCTCACTCCATCACAACGGTGACGGATAACCAGTCTGCAGAAATACAAATCCCATTATATCCTATGGGATTGTTGTTTTGGCGGATGGGATATCAAGCCCTAAGCCTTTGATTGTTTTCTCTGTGGTGAAAAGCTTTTGAAAAGGTGTTGAGACTTTCAATGCTGCTGCTCTCTTCACTGGATGCTTAGCCCAAAGTTGTAATTATAATTTCAGCTCCAGAAAGCCAGTCCCATAGCCTGTCTAGGTGTTGTATCATTTCAGAAAACACTGATCTGTGTTATCACTGAAGGCACAACATTACCCATTAGGTCCTACCCATTAATGTATGTTTTATGAGTGTCCAGTGTTTCTTGGTTTCTCTCAGCAACAATGCAGACGCTATTCTAAGTTGAGCAGTTCTATAGTATGTTTATACGTTTGAGAGCTATAAATCCCTTCCCTCCTAGGAAGTCTGATTCAGTTTCTTTCTTCTTCAACCTTGGACATGTATCCCCCGTATGAAGCTATCACAGTCCTTCTATTCCCTCAACAAGTCTTGTTTGGGTATTGGTAGGGCTTGGAATAGATACAGCATTCTAGACAGGCTGTTTGTTTTTAATGCTGCCGTCCTTCTCATTCAGGATATATAGAGTGGGCACCATCTATTGAGAACTTTCCTAATGTTCTGTATAAGGGGAGGTCGGTAAAGCTTTGAATATAGCTTTTGTTTTAATGTTGTTAAATAAATACTCATGTATTTAATCTTGGCTTTGATTCATCAAAAAAGAGATACCTCTTTCAATAGTTTCTGTGTATCACCTGTCAAAACCAGAGATTGTACCATATTCCCCGAACAGGTTCAATATTGCAGGTATGGATCTATTCCGGTGTCTCAATGTTGTTAAGATATCATGTGCAAAGAGGTGTATCATGTGTGTTGTTCACACAAAGAGATGTATTTTGAGTGTTGTCCTCTCAAAAGGTCTCCCTTCTACCTCCCTTGACAAACTACATTTTTTATCTATTGTTTCCACCAACAATGCACACAATAATGTAGATAGGAGGCATCACTGTCTCTAAGGACAGGGAGAAATACTGTGTCTTGTCCAGCTCTGTTTACATTTATAGCTCTTGACTTTACATAGCTTGCCATCTGTAAATTTGCATAATCGGAACCACCCCTCTTCTATTCAGGACAGACTTGAGTAGTTAAATCAATCAAATGTTGTTTCAGTGCCTAGAGCAAACATTACCAGAGGCATTTGCCTTGTGTTAGACTTCTCTATCAGATGAAGTAGTCTTCTTATGTGGTCAAACGTTTGCCTAATCCTGATGAACCCTGTTTGGTTTGGGTCTATCTAGTATGGTGTTAGTGTTACTAATCATGTAAAGACAATGGAATGAGTGTTAGTGTTTCTAATCATGTTAAGACAATTTGAATGAGTGGCCAATTGTGAAATGGGTCTGTAGGATGAGCATTGTATCGTGAATTAGTGTTATGTTTGCCTCTTTTATGGAGTCAGTTGTAGAGCACTTGTCCTTGAAGAAGTGGTAAACCGTGGCTAGTTGTGGTACCAACTTAGAACAAAATTCCTTGTGGAAAATATTAGTAAAACCATCCGGCCCTGGTGCCTCATTCTCTGAGAGACCCTTTTTGTCTGTTCCATCTCTATTTTCTCTTGTTCCAGGCTATTCTAGTCTTTTTGTGTCTCTTATTTTCCCCTCATATAGTTTAGCATAGTAATCCATAAATGCCTTTTACTCTCCCATCTCCAGGTTCATTGTTTTCCCTTGCTGTCACAATATTTGTATTTTAGTATTGCACCTCTCCATGGCTAATCTAATTACCAGTGTTGACTTTATTGGTATTTTCATAGAAGCATTTTTTGCACCGCAACAGTGCTCTTTCATACCATTTTGATTCCATCAGGTTAATATGGCCTCTCAAAACTATTATTTCTCTCATTAAGTTTAGAGAACCCTTTTCTCTATATTTGTGTTCGAGATGTACAAGGTGGGTCTCCAACGTCTTACTATTTAGACCTCCCTATCCCATCCCCATTGGATCTTCTCTCCTTCTTGATTGTAGAATGTACCTCATACCTCGACACTGGGTTCCCCTTAATACCCATCTAACCCTCCCAAGTCCAAATAAATATGGCCAACCTATGGCCTAGCATAATATATGCTGGGTTGGGAATTGATATTCCTTGAGCATGAAGTGATATCCCAATTGTGTCCAGAGTCAACTGGCCCATAGGGCAATTTTTCAGTACCCGAAGGGCTAGTCTAACAGATCAGCGTGTGGGGTAGCTTTTTGGCTGTATGTGGACCTGTTTTGTGGTCCTGGGGTTACACTGATTTCCCTGATATTATCCATTAATGTCATTTAGGGTTTGCTAGGGGTCACAGTTCGGACCCCTGGCTTGCCCCTTGTGCACCTACGTTTGCAACCTCTAACCTCAGAGAAGGCAAAAGCTGTGCCAATCACAGAAGGTAAACAGTGTTTTATGAGCACTGGTTACTTTCTGTAGATCCCACTGGGAGAAAAAACTTTAGGTAACAATATTTTTAGAAATGGAATGCACACTGAAAGTAAAATTAAACAAATGCACATTTTATTTTTAAAAACTGTTTCCACAGTCCATTATTGTGAATATGTGAAAAAATATGTTTTTGAACAGAAAGCCACATATGTGCTCCGCAAGTGCGATAATTCCTTGCAGGTAATGATAAGCCAAAAACTATTAACCACGAAAAGGAGGAATGCAAGACAACAACATTGTCATATGATGTCTCTTTCTGTGATGTCACTGAAGTAAAAAATAGTGTGTGCAGTCAATTCCACTTCCTCTGGTGTTTTGGTGAATCGACAGTCATGATATCATCAAAAACATTGCCTGTTGCAAGCACAAATGCATGGCCTCCCATATATTTTAAAACACCTAATCCGCAAGTTCAACACTGCCTTGATTTACAATTGTGGGCCACTTGTTTTGCTAATGGGGGCCACCTTTATTTTAGTGCCTGGGTCCACCTCTTGTCCCAGTCTGGCCCTGCTCATGACTGAACTTCTCCACCTAAACCTTCTATTGTATGGTGCCTTTACTACACTCAATTACACTAAAATGACTCCAACTGTTACAACAAAGTATCCCCCAGATGCATCAAGCATCCATTTTGCGATTCCTTATTAGCGAAAAATAAGGAATCGCTAATAAGGAATAGCAAAATGGTATGCAAGAAGAAATCACTTTAAAAATAGCGATTTCTTAAAATTCCTTAATTGCGATTCGCAAATTGCGAGTCGCAATTAAGGAATACATCCCCATTCATTCCTATGGGCCTAGAGGCCCAAAGGAATGAATGGGAAGAATTTTCAATTTGCGAATCGCAATTTGCGAATCGCAAAATGAGATTGCGATTTCAAGGGTGCAGGGTTGTCCAAAGGACATCCTGTTGCACCCCTGAAATTGATCTGTGCACATATGTTGCCACTGCTCACTATCCAAGCTAGATCTCTCCTGAAAAACAATTCTGAATCAGTAATTTTGGAATGTAAAATCCCATGTGATGATGCATTGTTGCTTTGGGATTGTCAAACGTGGACTCAGGACAGTAGATACTGTGAATGCCTTCCAACTGACAGACAGATGGACATGTCAAAGCCTCAGACTACTGAAAGCCTTTATTTTATCCTTGGGAATATTTCATTTATGTGCTATTCAAGCTTTCAGTGATGTGGCTTGGCAGCTCTGGGGTGAGATTACACAGGGACAGAATAGCGCCTATATACAGAGGGGTAATTTGATTGTGTTTATCTGGCACGAGAGGCAACAGCCTGATGGAAATTATTCTGATAGTACAGAAGACAAAGGTAGGACCCAAGGTGACATCGGTGGCAAGGAAGACTTGGGGGAAATTCACAAGAACTATTATATAATATGGAGGCGGGTCATGTTTGGCTAGAATTGAAAGTAGCATGATATAATGGCAGCAGTAATCTTGGAAGGGAGTTGAGATGCATGATTTCCGAAGACAGGGACATTGTCTTTCAGAAGAATAGAGAAGATAATTACAGAACACTAACAACCGAGTCAGCTGTACTCAAGTGGGTGTAGCAAGCCATTTTGGAGTACCTTCTTTGCCTACTAAAACTAGGGCAGTAAAATTGAGAGTAGCTGAAGCCTGGAGCCCATCAACACAATGGGCTTTGGTAGTGTACTCCAGATCTTGGTCTGAACAGATGTGAGGTATATAGACTAACAATGATACTTAAAGGTGGTTGAAAGTGTAAGTAGTGCGAAAAAGACTAGTATATCGGGCAACTGTATGAGAGGCGGAGATTTGGGGCGAGACACAGCACTCAGGGCAATATTGGCACATTCTGGGAGCGCTAAAAGTTTCACGTTGAGGTTGCAGCCAGAATGAGATCTGGTAGAACATGTTAATTACTTTTCTCTCATCTCCTCGTCCTAGGTTTATATATATAAAAAAATAGAATTTTTAACGAAAATGGTTTTATCAAAATATTACTTCAAAGTGGGTACTTAATAGGAGCTTTGCTGTTCAGAGTAAATTAACCCAATAAACTTAAATTGTAAATTCTCACTTGGACCACTAAAAAAATGTACACAAAAAAGTCGCACTCGGTGGGTAAGAAATGCCCCAATTGCCTTTATTTGCATAACCTGCCTTTTCCATGAGGCAGAAATCATCCTATGTCATTTGGCCCTGGAATGCTGCATTACTCGACTTTGGCTCTGTAATGCCCTTTCTATAGAATGTCTGCATCTCTGCGCCTGTCAAGGCCCTGTTTTGCTAAAACGGGTTCATTGTTCAGGACGACAATGGTCTCACTTGAGAAGTGGGCTCTCTTACCAGATCTTACCTCCTATTTTTAGCCTTCAAGGTTACTGGTTCAAGCACAGCCTGTGATGTGTATACTGCAATGCTGGCATGTGGCGGAGAGTGAGCTGATAACTGCACTGACTGCTGGTTGATCTGATGATTAACAGAGACACTTCACATTAAATATAGCATGGCATGATATGCAAAACTACGGAGAAATTGTTTTTCAAATTCGGATATTCACGAAACTACGTCAAATTCTGTTAAGAAAGGTAATTTCTGAAAATCAGCCTCATTTAATGTGAAAAGGAAGACTGTCGACGACCCCAAGCTGCTGTTTATTATTTTACAACAGAGTTGTTAAGCATTTCCAAGTAGGATTTGCAGTGACTAGTGTAGAGCTGAGAGATTTAAAAACATCTTGAGATCATACATTTTCAAGGGTTTCACAGAGCCTCTAAAATTAGGCGAAGGGGAAATACATGAACATGAAGGGCCCTAAAGTGTTGTGGTTTGTGCAAGATTTGTTACCTCAATGAGTTGGAATTCATATCTGTTTTTCTTTGGCTGGCTATGAGACATGAGTCAACAGAGCACAGCCCTGCTGGCTGAACTCCTACTGTATATTACTGCAGCGAGATATGGCCTTCTCTGGCAGGGATGGAGACAGTGCAGGAGACCCCTGTGGCTAGGAGTAATAGAAATAGGATTCCCACTTGGGCCGCGGGTGCATCCTGAACTTTTGTGTGAGGAGAACCACCCTGGCTCTCATTCCACACTGTCTACTGCGGTTGCCGTCCAAGGGTGGAGTGCATCAGAGGAAAGAAGAAAAACACGAGCAGTTCATATTTTTTCCATAATGTCGGGTACCCTGCTGGTGCCATGTAATAAAGAGAGTAGATAAACGCGTGACCCACGACAACTTAAAGTTTGCGGTGGCTTCTCACGGCCAATTGCTGAAATTGGGAGATGCAATAAAAGAACCTCAAATCTAGTAACTATATTCTAAAGCTGATTTGTGACAAGGGGTTGGGGGTCGTTTTCCTAGCAGCAGTAGTGGGAACCCATGCCCCTGTCATAGCAGTGCACCATTCCAGCTGAAAATCACCAAAGAGGTTGTGAAGCAGTGAACAGTTTCACCATCTGGGTCAATATAAGGATAACCCAACTGGTGCTCAGGCAGGATTCTCACTCAAAGGAGCCGGGCAAGTATACAGTAGGAGAGGATGTCATACTAGAACAATGAGTTTAAATATCGTCCCACAAAAATATAGACCCCAGAATATGGACTAGCACTATATTGTGATGGTAAGTAAAAACTATTCTTAACTATACATATTAATACCCTGAGTGTGTAAATATCTATACACACACAAACATACATACACACACATATATATACATATATATATATATATATATATATATATATATATATATATATATATGTCCATAACTCGCGTCCACCATCTGCCGCTCCTCTTTCACCCGGGTGCCTCCTTAACGCACGGTGGAGTGCGTAATACGTCTCCAAACACACAGCTCGAATCCCCGAGCTGTTCCCCAAGTAAGGACACTCCAGCCAATTTTCCTTTGTCTCTGCGTTCAATTTATTTTAACGCACACATGCAGTCAACAAACGCGTTTCGGCGTTGCCGCCTTCGTCAGTGTTGGCTGACAGAGACATTTTTCCTTTTTTAAATAAAGTTTTCAAAAGAATGTATCACATGGTAAAAAAATGGTAAACATAAAAAGAGGCACATAGAAAGAGGCACATAAATTCATTCGTTTTTGGCAGCCATCTTGTAGCGTCTTACATTGGTATTATCGCTAACCAATCAAAATGTTAAGTCACATTTCTCATAGTTTTCATTTCATTCGTTTCAGTGAAATCCTGATTGTAATGCAGTGTATATATGTATATATATATATATATATATATTCCACACAAGAAGAATTATCGCGGCACACCTCTTGGTAATGTTCAGATGGTTTATTTCAGATCGTGATTAACTCCTATGCGTTTTGAACCGTAGTTCCTGATCATGGCAGTGTTACACAATTGTCCCTTTTCCCTTTCTTTTATTTATATCCCAGTACCCAAATGGCTTTTGTGGTGCATTGTGGGCCTAGTAGTGTGTATTTGATGTTACAACAATGTTCAGCGCCAAGAAGCCCTTGGGCGTATGTGCGCTTAACAAATAAAAAATAACATAACATAACATAACAATAAACTTTATTGAGCGGCAATGTTTTGCATGTTGTAATGTCCGTCTGGGGATAATGTCACATTGCGGGGTTGTGTTTATATTACTTACACTTTGCGCTTTTCCAAAGTTAGAAAACTTGCGCCAATTCGTTTCACGGTCGCACCATGAAGATGAGAGAGCGCAAATTAAGAAAAAATGTAGAAGTGCACCATATTTACAAGCAAGTTGCATTAGCTTAGTAAATCTTTTATTAGAGTGTAAAATATATAGAGTGGAAATATATAAGAGTGTTTAACTAGAATAAGAATACATATACCAGTGTGAAAACTAATGTAGAGGTTTGTAGAAATGTTAGAATGATGTTGAAATCCCATGTTATGTGACTGCTGTAGGGAAAATGTAATTCTGCTAAAACGTAGAAGTGTGTAGGCCACATGGCAGTTCACAGAGAATACAAGAAGCTGATGCATTTCCACATAATATGGATCTTAATGTTATTGTAGTTCAAAGTATTATTGATCATAGAACTGAAATATGTTTTATATAAGTGTTATACTTAATCATTGTGTGTTATAAGTTAGAATACTGTTTAAACTAAAGAAATTGGAATGTTTGCAGAGTGTAGAGGCCCGTTTCATGTAATTCTAGTAGGCTGAATAGATGAAATCATTTCGTTTGATCTGCATGTGCTCGTTAGAGAAAGGTCATGTTAAGCACGAGACGCAGAGCCTGCTCGATAGTTTACGACTTAGAAGATATGGTGGAGGCCGGAATTTGGGGCCCACAGTGAAAGTGTCTGTTTGCAGGTGCGAGGGGGTTTAATCAGGAAAGTGATGAATAGGCTTTGTTCAGAGAAGCCTGGCACAGGCCTGGAGGAGGCTTCAGGATTTCCTGGGGGGTACCGTCCATCAGAAGAGGAGCCTGGGAAGCAAGGTCAACGTTAACGATGGACCCAGAGGAGTACCAGCATGGAAATTGCCGCCAGAACCAACACCACGTGAGGGGCGTCTCTAAGGGCGTTTCTATTGGAAATGTGATTTTGTATTAGGGACAGCACCCCTGGGTGGAGTTAGAGCAGATGGTCTGAGGAGCCTAAGAGAGCGGATGGGTAGGCAGATAGGTTAACTGCAATAGATCGATTTACAACGAAGACTAAGAGAAGTGTGTGATCTTCTTTGGAAGTCACCACGGCTGACACCTTTTTAGGTAAAGATCTTGTTAAGTAGGGATGTCACTTAGTCTAGTGTAGGGACAGTCTAACCTGAACTTTTCCTTTCTGTAAATGACTTCCAAGCTACAGCTTGTGTCGATTCTTGCAACTTTGATGCTATTTGAATTTGTTTTAGTAATATCATTCTGCCGACTAAGAGCATTTAGAGAATTCTTGTTTGTATTGATTCCCGTATATCTTTTGAATCTTATTCTGAGATGTTTGTATCTCCAGATAACTTTGGCTTTATAATAAACTTTTAAAACTTATTTGTAGTAAGTGGTCCTTTAGAGTGGTGTAAGTTCTTATTTGATTGACCTAGTAGTGGATTGCCTTTTACTCAATGACAGGTACCAACGATTTAGTCGACCTGAGTTGGGATTTGGAATAATAACTATAGACCAGAAATCCCGCGTTAACAGTTGGTAGCAGAGTGAGGATGGTTACCTTCTTGAGGAGGGTGATCTAGACTAGGTTAGATTATCCCAAGTCCCCTAGAGATCGAGAGATGAGCATCGGAAGAATCGTGTGCCGAAGAAGGTGCTGATGGTGCGAGAGACAAGCAGCAGTGTCGGAGAGTGAGTATAACAAGGGTCATGCGTTGACAGATTGCGGTGTTTTGTGTTGTATTTGTATTATGATGTCATGCGGAGTTGAATGCCTGTAGTGTGATTGAGAGAAGGTTGTGAGCGCGCGCAACCTGGTAAACTGGTAACCTGGTAAACGGGTGAACTGGTAAAATCTTAAGTTCGGGGTAGAGCTTAAGTGGTTCGGGTGTATCGAACATCCAGAGTAGTTGTCGACCAGAGTGAGGGGGTCATGAGGTACCATTGATCGCCTGCAGGACCGAGATAGGGGGAATGCAAGAGTGAGTGTGTGGGTAACGGACGCAGGTCGAAAGTTACCGTGTGCAAGTAACCTATCAGAGAAGGCGATTGTCTGGACGTACACGGAAAGACATTTCGTCGGTTAAGGTGACAATTACAGTTAGACTGTGGACGTACAGTCAAGGAAAGTGATCGCTTGGACGGAAGTAATCATTTTTCAGAGTATGAATGGGATGCATGCATGACCGGGAGACGAGCGGAGAAAGGAGTGGAACTGCTGCGAAGGGGGACGAGTGACGTCAGCGGAAGCCGCGCTGTGATAGGGCGGTTGGTGTGACGTCAGCGAGAGCCGCGCTCTGATAGGGCGGTTGGTTAGAAGCCGCGCTGTGATAGGGCGGTTGGTGTGACGTCGGCGGGAAGCCGCGCTCTGATAGGCCAGTTAGCGAAAACCGCGCTGAGATAGGTGGATTGTCATCAGGAAGTAAACAAACGCGGAGAAAATAAAAATTTTGTAGGTTTTGAACATGAAGTGTTTTAAATGTTTGAGAGAGATTTTTAAGAGAAAAAGAAGAAATTCTTATTATGGGGAAGAGGCACCGCCAGAGGGTACACCAGCTTACTATATGGCAACGAGTGTTGGCTTGCATACTATACTGTGGATTAGTGAGTGGAGTAAGATTACGGAAGGGAATGAGGAACTGACTTTTCCGAAATACGGAACGTTTAGACTAGAAGTGTTACATCAGCTGAAAGCAGTTATGTCCTCATTGAGACCTTTGCCCGGACCAACACAGTTTGAGGCCCTTAATGCGTGGATTAGGGGGGCGCACGACAGGAGTCAGAACAGACGCCAGGAAAGGGTAAGGCGATCAGTAAGGGCAGTGCAAGATGCCAAATGGGATGAGGAAGCCAAGAAATGGAGGGTACAGACGATTGGAGTAGATAAGTTGTACCCCATGAGAGAGGTTACAGGAGAAAAGAGACCCTTAGAAGAGGATGACGAGAGCGAGTCGGAGGATGGTCTGATAAACAGGTTGTTGATGGATAGACCGCCTCCGGACAATAGGGAGACGGAAGGTGCGAGGCTCCCAAAGGAAGACAGGGTTGGCATAGAAGGGTATAGACCACTCCCTTTAGCGGATTGGGTACCTACCAAAGATGAAGGGTCACCTCAACATGGTACTGTACAGAGTGTAGTCGGAAGGGTTGTGGTACAGAAGACGCCAGCAACAGAGAGGGTAGAGTCTTATAAATTGCCAGATGCTCTTCAAGTACCCGTTACCATAGGTCCTATACGGTCGATTTATCACCCAGAGAAGGGGAAAGAGGGAGAACAGGTCCAGTTAGACAGGGAAAGAGTTGAGATGGAAAGGAGGAATAACACGACAAATGCCTGGAGGCAATTGCCAGGACCGATAACGTGGAGCACCCCATTAGATTCAGCAGTGGATCCCACAACAGGGAAGGGGGGTCAGAGAGGACCGATGGACCTGAGGGGACCACGGCCGAAATCTTATAAAGAATTGAGAGCTGACTTGAGAGAATGGGATGGGTCCACAGAAGCACCGAGCAACAGGTCAAGAGTGGAAGCAGAATGGGGAAATCGTGGAAAAGAGACATTGTCTCACTGCGGGGCTAGCGCAAGCAGTCAGGAGTGGGACGGTAAAAGTCAGGAGAGTAGAGGAGTTATACGTCACATTGACGGGGGAAATGGGCAGGAGCGAAGAGAGAGAAGTACAGGATGTGGAGAGGGGTCTCGTCTCATTCAAAGTGAGGGAGACCAGAGGACACAAGAATACAGGGACAGGTTTAGGTGCACTCACCACGCACCTGATGAAAACGTGCAGCACTGGAATCATGGGAACACAGGGAACAGCGAGGGATCTTGCCATGGGTCGAGGGATCCGAGGTCACCACCAAATTGTGAAGGAATGGGGAATAATGAAATGTCTTACCATGCACCTAGAGAAACCAGGCAGGATGGACATTTTGGGACTATGGGAAATAGAAAAGTGTTTCACCATACACCCAAAGAGGATGGAACTGCATGGGAAATGGAGAGGTGGGAGCATGGGAGGACTCCCCATAACACGCCTGAGCCCAGATGTAGGACTCAGAGCTGTGATGGGAGAGATGTAAATGGACCCTCTAGAGATAGCGTACTGAAAGCTGTGGTGAAAGCTAAAAGACTCGATGTGTCCAGCTTAAGATCTGATCTGGATGATATAATAGATGGCTCGTTATCTTTGGAAAGGATTGACTTGTACAAACAAGATGAGCTACTGTTTATAGCAAAGGACATCACACGAAAGGCAAGAGCAACTCATGAGAAACTGTCTGAACTAGCAGAAAAATATATGGTAGATTTGTCCAGAACAAAGGCATTACAGGGTAACCATAGG
The DNA here is from genome assembly GCF_964261635.1 of Lissotriton helveticus. NCBI lineage: Eukaryota > Metazoa > Chordata > Amphibia > Caudata > Salamandridae > Lissotriton > Lissotriton helveticus. The sequence continues at coordinate 1,591,551,273 of NC_136067.1, read as the reverse complement.
TTACATTATTCAGATCAGGACTTAGATGAGAGAAGGACAACTGGATTAAAAACACACATAAGGGAACTGATTACAGGAATACGAGCATGGAGGGATCTGGACAAATGGGAAGAGAGGTGGTCCAGAAAGGGAACTGTTAGGCGGAGCGTAAATGTGATGTCTCCAGAGGGAAGGCTAATGCAGATGGAAGCATTCCCTTTGCGAGAAATAGCGAATGGGAATTATGTACACGTGCCCTGGAGTAGAGGAGATCTAGCTGCATTTACCAACTCATTTCCGAAGTTAAGGGAGAATCCAGTAGAGTGGTACAAGCAGGTAGAGAGGTTTGTCAAGATTTCAAAGGTATTGTGGATTGATTTGAACACTTTGTTTGACCTTGTGGTTCCAGGGGACTTGTGGATAACATGCAAGATTAGTGTCGAATGGCCAAATGCAGAACCACAAAGGAATGCTATTACTAATGGACCGTCGGATAGTGTCATGGAAAAATATGAAAGGGTAATAACTTGGTTGAAAGAGAAGGTGCCACCACAAGATATAGATTGGGTAAAAATAGACCGAACAAGACAGGAACCTAAGGAGACAGTTCATGAGTATTATGAGCGATTGCTGAAAGCATTCAAAAATACAGTGGACTAGATGTAATGGATCCCAAGGATATAGGACAGTTTGTATCAAAGTTCGTTTTGGGGTTGAGACCTGATATTTGTTTGATGATTCAGCAACATTTAATTTGTTGGCAAAACAAACCATTGGATGAGATTTTGAGGTACGCAAGGTATTGCAGTGATGAAATAGATTCTAAAGCAAAGAAATTAAAGGAAAAGCTGATGATGCTGCAGATGCAGTCAGCTGGAAAGGGTGGACAGCAGCAGGGAACAGGGATAATGGGACGGAAATCGAATAATCAGAATAAAGACAGCGAGGAAAACTCGAGACCTAGAATAGACATTGCTACGTTGAAGAAAACGACAAAGTGCCACCAGTGTCACCAGGTGGGACATTGGAGACGCGAGTGTCCCTATAACCCTGAAAACGGAGAACTAGAGGTAGAGGAGGAAGTTCAAGAGGTTCCAGTTCAAGGGGTGGCAGTGTCAAGAGGTAAGGTGGCCAAAGGGGGGACTTCGGCTCCACGAGCTCAGTTTCCGCAGCCACCAAAGATTGCGACAGGAGGAAAGGTCTATAGACAAATGCCTCTTTTTATAGATGAAGAAAATGTTACTACGTTGATCCATTGACAGGACAACGTGTAAGCAGAGAAGAGGACTGTACCCTCGGGGCAGTTCTAGAGGTGGATCAAAGAGGTCCGTTTGTTGAGGCTGAAGTGGCAGGGTGTCCTACAACATTCTTGGTGGATACTGGAGCTACTCGATCAACTCTGAGATCAGCAGTGGTTCCAGATCTACCGATGTCGGGGGAAACAATTCAAGTGGTAGGAGTCGCAAACAGGAGAATGACTAGCCCTTTGACGGAACCAGTGTCAGTGAAAATAGGAAACTACACCAATGAACATCAGTTTGTAGTATGTGATTCTAGTCCTGTGTGTCTGTTAGGAAGGGACTTATTGTGCAAACTGAACTGCACTATATACTGCACAACTCAGGGAGTGGAGGTACAGACTACTGACGATGACGCTACCTTTAAAGTTGCTAATTCGAGAACATGCATAGAACTGTATCCTACTCTGACTGTGGAGGACCTTCTATGGGACTTACATGATGCAGTATCATCAGAGGTATGGGATTTTACTGGAGAAGAGATAGGATTGATCAAAGGAGTAGAACCAGTGAAGATCATGGTGAAACCAAATGTCGATTATCCAAGAACGCCTCAATACAAATTGTCCCAGGAGACGATCGCAGGAATAAAACCTGTAATCGACTCTATGATTCAACAGGGAATACTGAAGGAAATCGTGGGTAGTCCATGTAACTCCCCGATTATGGGTTTGCAGAAGCCTAGTGGGAAGTTCAGAATAGTACAGGATCTTCAAAAGATTAACAACATAGTTGTTTCATGTTGTCCAGTGGTACCAAATCCATCAGTGATATTGTTTCAGATACCATTCCAAACTGAATGGTTCACAGTGATAGATCTTTGTCAGGCTTTCTTTTCAATCCCATTACATGAAGAGAGCCAGTACCTTTTTGCTTTTAAAATGGAAGATCGCGTTTTAACATGGTGTCGTATCCCACAAGGGTTTACAGATAGCCCATCAATTTTTAATCAGATACTGAAGAAAAATCTTGAAAGTCTAGTACTTCCACAGATCTCGGTTCTGGTCCAGTACATAAACAACCTACTTGTTGCGTCGGGAACAGAAGAAGCTTGTAAGACAGATACCATTGCCTTGCTGAACCATTTAGCTGAAAATGGACACAAGGTATCCCCGAACAAATTGCAGTACTGTCTGACCGAAGTACAGTACTTGGGTCATCGGATAGAAAAAGGGAAGCGCAAGGTGTCACCAGATAGGATAGAGGCGATAATGAAGATGAACGCGCCTACGACACAGAGAGAAGTCAGGATGTTCCTAGGAATGGTTGGTTATTGCCGACAGTGGATAGCTAACTTTTCACTGAAAGCAAAACCCTTACAAAAACTGACGCACAAGGAGGTGAGTGATCCGGTACCATGGGACAGAGAGTGTTTAATGTCGTTCCTACAGCTGAGAGAGGACCTGTGTCGTGCTCCGGCTTTGGGGATGCCAGACTATGAGAAACCATTTTCACTTTACTGCTGCGAAAGAGAAGGTTGTGCTTTGTCAGTTTTAGTACAAACCCATGGGAATGCCCGTAGACCAGTTGCATATTTCTCGCCTACTTTAGATCCGGTAACCGCAGCGTTGCCCGGATGTCTCAAATCCGTTGCTGCAACAGGTGTCAGCATTGAACGTTGTGAGAATATAGTGATGGGACACCAATTAGTGGTGTATGTACCGCATTCTGTGGAATTGTTAATGACCAGGACCAAGACACAGCACATGACCAACAGTAGGCTCACGCGTTACGAGCAAGTTATTCTTGCTGCGGAAAACGTGACCCTTAAGAGGTGCTCTGTTTTGAATCCTGCTACACTGATGCCACTTCCTAATGATATAGAAGGCGAAGACTGTGAAGACCACGATTGCCTTGATGTGACTGAACTATGCACGAAGCCCAGACCAGATATTGTGGATGAGCCATTGACTGATCTCGATGAAATATTCTTTGTTGATGGTTCATGTTTAAGAGACGATACTGGTCGGTTGAGAGCAGCTTATGCTGTTTGTACCATTACTGGAGTTGTGGAAGCCACTTGCCTGGAAGGAGTACACTCTGCTCAGGTAGCCGAAATCATTGCATTGACACGTGCCTGCATAGCAGGTAGAAAGATTAGAGTCACCATTTATACCAATAGCCAATATGGTTTCGGTGTAGTTCATGATTTCGGGCAATTGTGGTCTCAGCGGGGTTACATGACCTCCTCTGGTTCGCCCATCAGAAATGGAGAATTTGTGCGACTACTGTTAGAAGCATTGCAAGGTCCAGATGCAATTGCAATAGTCAAATGCATAGCCCACACCAAAAATACAGATTTTGTGTCGCAAGGTAACAGATACGCAGACGAAGTTGCCCGTTACTGCGCGGAGCATGGATATTCTTTCACGGAGGTGGAAGTAGGTGGGACTCAGGAAAAGACAGAATTAAACATGATGTTAGAAACAGTGGATACTTGGGAGGATTTGAAGGTAATGCAAGACAATGCACCTGATTTTGAGAAAAAGGCATGGGAAACAGCAGGTTGTGTGAAAAGTGAAATGGATTTTTTGGTTTCAGCAGATGGAACGGCAGTATTACCTGAAGAGTTAGTGAGTCCAATGGCAAGACAGATACATGGTCCAGTACACTTAGGAAGAGATGCCATGCTGAGGGTATTTAGGCAGACTTGGTATTGCCCTAAGTTTAGGATTGCAGCAGAAGCAGTCTGTAGGAGATGCGTTACTTGTCAGCAACTGAACGTAGGGAAAAGAACACGTTACAATGAGTCACATTGGGAGGTCTGGGGGGCCTTTCAACCGAATGCAATTAGATTTTATCGAGATGCCAAAGTTCAACCGCCTTAGGTATGTTTTGGTGGTTGTATGCATATTTTCCAGATGGGTTGAAGCATACCCTACACGCAGGCGCGATACACTCACAGTAGCAAAGTTGTTGCTTAGAGAGTTGATTCCGCGCTTCGGGGTGCCTGCCTCCTTGGAATCGGACAGAGGAACACATTTTAACAGTGAAATTGTGAAGATGCTTTGCTCTGCATTGAACATTGATCAGAAGTTGCACTGTAGCTATCGACCAGAGGCTTCAGGTATAGTGGAGCAGATAAATGGGACTTTGAAATGCCGAATTGCCAAAGTATGTTCATCGACTTCCTTAAGTTGGCCTGATGCTCTGCCCTTGGTACTCATGAGCATGCGTAGCACACCAGACAAGAGAACAGGACTATCTCCTCATGAGGTGTTAATGGGGAGGGCAATGAGGCTTCCGTCTGTTCCAACCACAGCTTTGTTGAACATTACAGATGATCTGATCCTGGATTACTGCAAAGGTTTGTCTGACGCCCTTCATTCTGTGTCTCTTCAGGTGCAGGCCGCTGAAGTTCCATCTTCCAGAGATCTATGTCACGACTTGTGTCCAGGTGACTGGATTCTCATCAAAAAGCACGTCCGGAAGAACTGCCTAGACGTGCGTTGGAAGGGGCCCTATCAGATTATCTTGACGACGAACACTGCAGTGAAGTGTGGAGGTCTGCCAAACTGGATTCATGCTTCCCATACTCGAAGGGTTCCAGCACCACTAGAAGAAACAGCTCCTCTCGCAGATGAAAATCCAGCAGATGACAGTGAACCACTAGAGGGGATCAGTCAAGCTGAGGGGGTGTCTGAAGAAATTGGGAGTGCTACAGATCCAGAAGAAGAAAGGCAGGACGGCAGTGAAACTGAAGTTGCCACTGAAGGGGAAAGTTGCTGTGAATACGACTCAGACACAGATCAGTACCAAAGTGATCAATAACAGAGTGTGAGGACAAGAAATAGGAGAACAAGACGTGGAGAAACTAGTTGGCCCGAAAGAAAGCAGAGGCCGAACTTAAAGCCAACTCAAGAGAGAATCCTTGCTCCTATATCCGAAGACTCAGATCCGGACGAAAGTGCACAAGGACAAGAACAGGAAGGTCCGAGACGATCAAGGAGGGTGCGAGTGCCTTGCAGAAGATACGCTACTCCTGAGTGGACCTACCTCGCTGCAGATGTCCCAAGCACGCAGAACTGGGAGGGTGAGGGAAGTGACCCTGACCAGTACTGACCCCATCATAATAGTGGAAATAAAGTTGCTGATACCAGGAGTGGAGGTCGAAGGGTTGCTGACACTCAATATCGTCTATCCTCCTTACCTGAGTGGAATAAGGGACTTGGTTTTGAATAAGGTAGAATTTCCGGCTTGTTGTTCAAGGTTTCCAATACTTGAGGAACTCCTTCTTCGTTTGGAAGTATTAGAATGTGTGATGCGAGTTGTTGGAACACGTATAATTACAGATTGCTAAAACTTTGTGAAGACTTTGTAAATAAACAGATTGAGAGTTAACCTAGCGCCAAGTGGAAGAAGAAGAAATTAGGGACTTCCATTTTAGCGGATGGAGAAGGGCTAGGGTTGTCTACTGCTACAGAACTCAGAGACTGATTTTGCGGAGGGGATTATCAGCTTCCAGGTGTGGTCCGAAAGGGCTGAAGAAGTAAAGAAAAGGGTAGAACTACACTGTCTTGAGATCATGGAGGCTGGCAACCCGAACCGCAGGACAAAATGCATAGTAGGCACACTTTTAGTGGGAGTGATTTTTCTTATAGTTTTAGTAGTTACTATATCATATGTAGTGGGACATGAAAATGATGTGAAAGCAACAAAGGAAACAAAAAGTGTATCAACACAGAAACCTACAACTGCTGGTAAAAAAGGGGACAATACAGAGAAAGAGAAAGCTTTGCTAGCAGCTGAGACTCGTAGGTTACATGTAGATGAATCGCAGGGAAACTTTAAATCAAATGCATATGCTAAATTGCTTTATGAATATGTTGATGCTATGGAGGCTAAAGATTGTTATGTGTGCATGATATTGCCAGCCTCTGTAGACGAGGGCATTAGGTATCATAATCTTCCATTAACTTATGGAATCACGTGTAGAGCATATTTTATGAACGTGATGGTTTCGAATACTATTTTTCGAACTTTGATTCTGTGTTACCAGGAGTGCCAAATTACAAGCATTTAAATAAATGGGATTATTATAAGAGCGAAGACAGATTACAGAAATTTTTCCTTCCATGGAAAACTTTAGATACTTCACATGCCCGAAGAAATAATTTGACTTGTACAGTGTCAGAAATTGAGAAAAAGTTTGTAGGACAGGTGGATGCTCGGTATAGGAGACAGAAGATTTTAAAATCTTCAGGTCAATGGAAAATAGATTGGACCGAGGAAGAAAGGTCACACCAGAGAAAGGGTAACAGTGGTCCAATAGCTTTAGATCGAGAGAAAAAGGGGAAACTGTGTATACATAGGGGTGAAACCTATTACGAAAATGTGTTTGTGGGAGAAGTAAGTTGTGAACATGCTTTCCAACTAGAATATTATTCAAAGGACTTCTTGAAGGAAATGCAGGTGATCCCAAATGTATATTTTGTTTGTGGAAGGAATGCATACGTGAAACTACCAGATAATTGGTATGGATCATGTTATTTGGCAATTGTCTTCCCCAAAATATACCATGCTAAGGATTTAGAGATCATAGAGGGAGGAACTCAAGCTAGAAAAAGAAGAGATGTCAGCACTGAGGAGGTAGTTGGAGATGTATTTGGTGCTGCATTTCCTCTTTTGGGGATAATACTGAATGACATCAAGATTAGAAGATTGGCAACAGTTGTAGATAGGTTGTCCGCCAGTACTGCTAGATCATTAATGCTGGTGGAGGGAGAGATGCAATCGATAAGGGCAATGGTTCTTCAGAACCGACTTGCTCTAGACGTTCTGTTAGCCAAAGAGGGAGGAGTCTGTAAGGCTTTGAAGGTCCAGGAATATTGCACTTACATTCCAGACAATTCAAAACCTCTAGAGAAATACATACGAAACATTACTGAAATACATCATAAGATTGAGGATTTGACAAAGGTAAATGTGTGGGAGAAAGTAGGTCAAGGAATGGGTAAAGTTGGAGGTTGGTTTGCCAACCTAGGAAAGAGTTTCATTTGGTACATACTGAAACCCATCATCATAATAGTGATTTGTGTAATCACTTTGTGGGGATTGGTGCGGCTGTATCAATGGTATAGATCAAACAGGTTGCAAAGATCCATGAGAGAGCAGGAGAGGAGATTGGCTGCGATGCAGGATAATCAGTACAGGAGCCTGAGGGCCCTAGAGGTGATGAAACGAGGGAATATTGCAACGACTTCAGTTTGAAAATTCACATCTTAGAGATGTTGATGTGATGATGATGACTACTAAAAGTCATCAAAGGGGGGACTGAGAGAGCGCAAATTAAGAAAAAATGTAGAAGTGCACCATATTTACAAGCAAGTTGCATTAGCTTAGTAAATCTTTTATTAGAGTGTAAAATATATAGAGTGGAAATATATAAGAGTGTTTAACTAGAATAAGAATATATATACCAGTGTGAAAACTAATGTAGAGGTTTGTAGAAATGTTAGAATGATGTTGAAATCCCATGTTATGTGGCTGCTGTAGGGAAAATGTAATTCTGCTAAAACGTAGAAGTGTGTAGGCCACATGGCAGTTCACAGAGAATACAAGAAGCTGATGCATTTCCACATAATATGGATCTTAATGTTATTGTAGTTCAAAGTATTATTGATCATAGAACTGAAATATGTTTTATATAAGTGTTATACTTAATCATTGTGTGTTATAAGTTAGAATACTGTTTAAACTAAAGAAATTGGAATGTTTGCAGAGTGTAGAGGCCCGTTTCATGTAATTCTAGTAGGCTGAATAGATGAAGTCATTTCGTTTGATCTGCATGTGCTCGTTAGAGAAAGGTCATGTTAAGCACAAGACGCAGAGCCTGCTCGATAGTTTACGACTTAGAAGATATGGTGGAGGCCGGAATTTGGGGCCCACAGTGAAAGTGTCTGTTTGCAGGTGCGAGGGGGTTTAATCAGGAAAGTGATGAATAGGCTTTGTTCAGAGAAGCCTGGCACAGGCCTGGAGGAGGCTTCAGGAATTTCCTGGGGGGTACCGTCCATCAGAAGAGGAGCCTGGGAAGCAAGGTCAACGTTAACGATGGACCCAGAGGAGTACCAGCATGGAAATTGCCGCCAGAACCAACACCACGTGAGGGGCGTCTCTAAGGGCGTTTCTATTGGAAATGTGATTTTGTATTAGGGACAGCGCCCCTGGGTGGAGTTAGAGCAGATGGTCTGAGGAGCCTAAGAGAGCGGATGGGTAGGCAGATAGGTTAACTGCAATAGATCGATTTACAACGAAGACTAAGAGAAGTGTGTGATCTTCTTTGGAAGTCACCACGGCTGACACCTTTTTAGGTAAAGATCTTGTTAAGTAGGGATGTCACTTAGTCTAGTGTAGGGACAGTCTAACCTGAACTTTTCCTTTCTGTAAATGACTTCCAAGCTACAGCTTGTGTCGATTCTTGCAACTTTGATGCTATTTGAATTTGTTTTAGTAATATCATTCTGCTGACTAAGAGCATTTAGAGAATTCTTGTTTGTATTGATTCCCGTATATCTTTTGAATCTTATTCTGAGATGTTTGTATCTCCAGATAACTTTGGCTTTATAATAAACTTTTAAAACTTATTTGTAGTAAGTGGTCCTTTAGAGTGGTGTAAGTTCTTATTTGATTGACCTAGTAGTGGATTGCCTTTTACTCAATGACAGGTACCAACGATTTAGTCGACCTGAGTTGGGATTTGGAATAATAACTATAGACCAGAAATCCCACGTTAACAAAGACTTTGATCAATGTTACCATTACCTCGCATTGATCGTGTAAGTAATGTTTGACTGAGTGTTCATTTACATATCTAGGGCTGAGTGCCCTTGGCCGCTGCTGTGCATCTATCTTCCAGTGGACTGAGTGTTTGTGTTGATTTCTGTTAGTACAGTTAAAACATTGCTACTCATTAGGTTTTGCATGATTGTCAGCTTAAAATGGATCTGATTGTCAATAAAGTTATTACACATGTACTTCATGGTGAGTTGCATTCGTAGTAAAGTCTAAGCACAATGTCCAAAGTTCAAAGAAACAAGCATTGGAAATGCAATAGGTCTCGCATTAGGAAAGTTTGAGCTATTGGTCTTATAAATTAAATTCTGTTTCATTTATGTGTTTGTTAAAATAGCTAAATTATTAGCTCTGTCATTTACAATGCCAATAGTTATAACTTTCGCAAATGTGACACCTATAACATTTGTAATGCAACATGTTTTTTATTTACGTGACTTAGATGTATTAATATTACAAATAACAATGGCTTTTATTTTTTTTGTTAAATTAATTGTTAAATAATTTATTTAATTTGTAATGGCAATAGCTTAAACTTTTGTAAATAACTTTTGTAAAGATTATATTCAGTGTTTTTTATTGTGACGAAAATCCAAGAACAGAAGTGAAATATTAACATCTGAGGACTGTAACTCACTGTGTAATGCACTATGTAAAGGCGACGACAAAATACAGAAACTGTGAATTGAACTTTACAGGAAATGGGAGCCGAACAATGGGGAGAGGGAGGGCGGGGTGATTTATGCTTCCAGATTATGAGGTGGAAGTGCTCTGGCGAATACACCGCCCCCTCCCCACAGTTGCAAGTCAAACTTGAGCGAAGAGAAGAACATGCAGTGTTGCAGATCCTGAGCTAACTTTTGTTTACCTTTGTCAGTGGCAGTGTAATCCCTGTCAAAGATTACATGTTGTTTTTTAGTTATTATTTACTTTGTGTTTCAGCCTGCCGCTAGTTGTGTCGTGTATTTCTATAGGTTCTGATTCGATCCCCCTATTCCTGACCCTATTCTGGTTAAACTTACTAGCTAGTTAACTAACAGTCAGCCCATGAGGCAAGAAATCCCCCATGATGCAGATACCGTTATCTGACGCAGTCACACTACGGCACAGGAACGTGTTATCTGATTAGGTCATAACGCTTGAGATCTAATTAGACAAGCAATATTCCTCCAGCCCCTGATAAGGCATACGACGTTCTCATAACAAATCAAACCTATGACAACCTGGATAATCCGTGCGGCCATTGTTTTGATTTCACAGAGAACTTTAGTAAAGAATGTGCTAACGAGCAAGTCGTATGACATCTTTATTGACGTACCTATGTCCATCCTTACGTCAATCTCGGCACCTTTAAGGTATAAATATTGCCGACCTTGCCCTATGCAAACACACGCGTGGTGACAAGACGGAGCAGCCATACTTGCCGAAGCCGAGAGCAGAAGCAGACCCCGCAGGCAGCAGCCCCGCCTTCCTGACGCGCTGAGAGACGCGCTGCTATCTCAAGCCGAGAGACCCAGCACCGGCGCTTCTGGGCAGCCCTCGCAGGCAGCCTGGAATATCGAGAGCAGAGAAAGAGATACCATTCCTCATTCATCCTAAATTCCAGGTACAGAACTGAATAACCCCTCCTAGAGAATTCTTTAGTTATTCACTTGGCAAAAACAAACTTAAACTAAACTGTAACTTTCTATTCCCGCCCACGCATTAGACTTAGGTCAGGTACACGGGGTAGGCGTATTTAGAAACACCAGTTGAGTACGTTTAGTCAAATGTATATGTGTATGTAAATATATTTTAATCATTTTAAACATCATATGGCTCAGAAACCATATCAATGTTTTTACAGTATTATTTTATACTATTGCTTCTAATGTATGCACTTTACTTAACTATAAGTATTGCAATAATATCGATCCATTTCTCTTGTACGAGAAAAGAGACTGATCAATAAATAACATCTTTTATTGAACACGCCCGTCTCTTCCTTTTCTCTACATTCTGATGAGACTAAGAATGCACGTACTGACTGAGTAAAATAGTTGCCTTGTGCTCACACGACTCTTGAGATTGACTCTTGATTAGGGGAGAGCAAAGTTGTCATGTTCTATGGTTGTCAGAAACTAAATCCCTTCTTGTCTAATCAGGGGAGTTCATCCTTCCTTGAACATTCGAGAAAGTTTCTAGCGAACTCTGAGCTTAGCTGGCAAACCCAAAAATTAAGTCTAGTTTCGACAGTAGTAGACCTAGTTAACGTCTGGCCTAGGTCTTTACTGCTGTAGGTACTATTCCAATGCGCAGAGCCTATTGGGAAAATAGGAGCTACACTACAGTTGTGCTAGTTGTGTGCGTGTGTGTCTGAGTGGGAGTATTCACTCACTCGCTCATCTTACATGAAACCGAGCTGCATAAAGCCTTGGGGAGTCCTCAATACTTAGGAACCTCCGCTGTCACAATACTAAGGGAACAAGCTTGGCAATGAAGCCAGCTGGTTTAAAAGGGGGAAGGCTGTTGTTTCTCTGACATCCAAGATAACATAAAGCACAGAGTGATGTTACCATAGTGTAGCCCACTTCTTGGTAAAGTTAGTGGCAAAATAACAAGACGGTTGATGCATCATAATCCTGGTCATGGGCAAAAGCTGGATCAAGGTTATCCAGGCAAAGAACTGGTCACGGGCCACTAGTGCGTGATCGCTCATTTTAATGAACCAAAAATAGCTCCCCTTAATACACTGCTGCCAGGTGAGGCTTGCTACCTTCTTTTTTTGTAGCCTTCCCTGCCTGTCTCCTGATTTACGGAGACGTTTTTTTTCAAATTAATTGTGAATCGGCATCAGCTATTTGGCCATTTGTGTGGTTGCATAGCGGCAAAGAAGAAACACATTTAACTGCTCCTGGAAAAGGCAGAGAATGTCCTTGTCAAAGCTCTAGGGGAACTAAGTATTTAATTACTCTTCTATTCTCTGAGTACTTTAGCATACAAAATTACATAAAAATACATCCTATGCAAGAGTTTGTGATATTTCTCGTATGTGGCAGAAAATGTGCTGCACATGCTTTCCTTGTGATGAGAAAACATAACACTCCTTGGATGCCGCTAGTTGTGCTAGTTGTGTGCGTGTGTGTCTGAGTGGGAGTATTCATGTGAGTGTGAGTGTGTGTGCATGTGTGTGTGTGTGTATGTCTGAGTGTGCATGTGGGTGTGTGTATGTGAGTGCATACATGTGAGTCTGTTTGCAAGTGCATGCGTGTGTGTGTCTGTGTGTGAGTGCGTGCGTGTGTGTCTGTGTGTGCGAAGAATTCTCTCATGCTGTATTTTGAGAAAGCTTTTGTGTATGCTGTCTATGTTTGTAAGCGCTGCATTTAAAAAACAAGACGGAGGGAAGGCAGAGAAGGGGAGGGGTGAGGAGAAATGCGACACGGCGGGCAGGGGAGGGGGCGGAGCGGGTAAAAAAAACAAGACGGAGGGAAGGCAGAGAAGGGGAGGGGGGAGGAGAAATGCAATGACAGACTGCTATAGCGCGATCACTTGCTTCAATGAGATCTTATCACTTCAGTTAATTTGCAGGAAATAAAAAGTACAAGAAATCTACTACCACTAATCAAAGTATTCTTACAGGAAAAGGTGAAACAAAAGCATATTTGTTTGAACAAGACGGAGGGAAGGCAGAGAAGGGGAGGGGGGAGGAGAAATGCGACACGGCGGGCAGGGGAGGGGGCAGAGCGGGGAGAGCGGCGATGAGGGTGTGAAGCAGCAGGGGCCTTTGAAGTGAAGCTAAGCTTCACTTCAAAGGTGTGGGAGGAGTGCTGCTGGTGATTGACTGGCGATTTGATGATGTGCACGCGCATTTTAGGTCAATGCGCTTGCGCATTGACCTAAAAGCGCACGGGCACAGCATCAAATCGCCAGTCAATCGCCAGTTTAGGTAAAGCTTATTTAAGCCCCTATAGTCTCGCTCTGCTCAATGCGCATGCGCATTGAGAGGCGAGACCTAACAATGGGATTGGGATATCCCTTATTTTCCTCCCACCCTCCCCAAGTCTGAGGAGCGATGGTCCAGGTTACATGTATATCACACTATTGAGTTGTCAGCAACTTCTGCCCTATAGGTGAACATACATCTCCTCATCTCCATTTAAACCTGAAGGTTGCTCCTTCTTAAATCTCATTATTAGCTTCAACTCCAGTCTTCTCAGTTTTTTAATCTGATTTCCGCCTTGTTCATGTTGCGGAATTGTTGCTATGCCAAAATATTTGATGTCTAGCCATGATTTCCCTGGGTGGATGGTTATATGTTTGGCAATTGCATAGGTATAATCCCTATTTTGTATCGCACGTGTGTGCTCCAAAATCCGTTTTTTTAACGGACATACAGTGCTTCTGATATACTGTTTTCCACAATAGCATTGCAAGATATAAACCACAAAGGTGTACTCACAGGTTTTTGTGTCTCTGAATTCAAAGTTCTTCCCAGCTGGATCTCTCAAATTTTTAATGTTTCTGCCTATTTTGCAGGCTTTACACGTTGAACACTTTGTGAAACCCTTAGATTTTATTGAGAGCCAGGATTCAGGTTTTTTGATTTCAAAATGGCTTTGCACCAAATGATCTGATAAATTCGGTGCTCTTCGGTAGGAGACTAATGGACGTTCACCTATGCTGTTACCTATGTCTGGATCTTTTTTAGGTACATGCCAATATTTCATAAGTGTCTTTTGTATTTTGTAACTTTCCTTACTGAAGGTTAGTATAATCCGTGGCTGGTCATCTTTTGTTCCGTTTGTGTCACTGGTGTCTTGGGTCTTTCTCTCATTTTTTTGATGTTGTTCTGCTTTGTCTTTTTTGTTTAGTAGTGTTTCTGCTCTGGTTTTTTTCCTCGCTTTAGCTTCACTTCTGTTTATATCTGTTTGTTTGTATCCATGCTGTAAAAAGCGTCGTTTGGTGTCTACGAATTTTCTTTCCATTTCCAGATCTATATATATATTTATATATATATTATGGTCGCAAGTAGGTAGTTATAGTTAGGACCATAGGGAAATCTTTCTTTGTTTTGCTAATAACTTTGCCACTGTTTGACGAGAATCTTCACGTAATTTTCAAAACCCATTTGCCACTCACTTAAGATACTGTTTGGAAAGTTTCATGGGGGATTCATCAAGCTGGATCTGGAGCTGGAGCTGAAAAAGGGGTGGTTCCAAAATGCGTTTTACCCCATGCAATTTCTCATAGGGATTTTGAGCACCACTACAGCTCAAACTTCTGAACGGAATTGCACCAAATTTGGCAGTAGCTAGATCTTGGTCCAGAAAGAGTGCTTTTTGTAATTTGGTGTAAATCTGGTCAGTAGTTTTGGAGTTCTTTTTTTTTTTAACTTGGCTTAATTAGCAGTTTCTATACATAAGACATAAAATAACAATATAACAAAACATTGCAGCAAAGATATAATGAGGCGCTGGCCAGAATCATAAGATACATGAGATGTAATGTGAAACCCCCACCCCGAAGAAGGGAGGTGTCCCACCATAACAACATCACACTGTACAGTAGCTTAGAACATAAAGCGTCCAGCACAGGCCCTGGCATTCCGCGAGCAGGTTCCTTGGCATATTTCCCGCAACTGCGAGCTCCACACTACATATGCTCTCAAACCTCTCTAAGGCCACACCACAGCCCTCATTCTACTCAACCTGTCAGCAACCTTCGACACCATCTCCTACCGCACACTCGCAGCCAGACTACACGAAGCCGGCATACAAGGCACCGTCCTCGACTAGATCAGATCGTTCCTCACCGGCAGGAGGCAAAGGATCAGACTTCCACCCTTCCTCTCCGAGCCCACGAAAATCGACGGCGGAGTCCCACGGGGATCATCCCTAAGCCCAAACCTGTTCAACATCTACTTGGCCCCCCTCGCCGCCATCGTCCAACAGCACAGCCTCAGCATAGTATCCTACACAGACGACACCCAGCTCATCCTCTCCCTCACCAAGGACCCTGCTACCAACAGACTCAGCTTCCAGGAAGGAATTCAGGATGTTGCAGCATGGAAGAGCAAGAGCTGCCTAAAACTCAACTCGGACAAAACAGAAGTCCTCTTCCTCAGAACCACCCCCTCGTTGTGGGACAACACCTGGTGGCCCACCACCCTCAGCAGCTGACCAACCGCTACAGACCATGCCAAGAACCTCGGCATCATACTCGACTCCTCCCTCTCCATGAATCGACAGGTCAATGCTGTCACCTCCAGCTGCTTCAACACCCTCCGCATCCTCCATAAGACCATCAAATGGATACCCCCAGAGGCAAGGAAGACAGTCACCCACGCACTTATCACAAGCAGGCTGGACTACGGAAACGCCCTCTATGCCGTCATCAAAAAGTCCCTACTCCGCAAGCTCCAGACAATACAGAACACCCCGCAAGACTCATCCTCGGGATCCCCCAACACAAACACATCAGCCGACACCTACGCAAGCGCCACTGGCTCCCCATCAAGAAAAAAATCACCTTCAAGATACTCACCTGCGCCTACAAATGCCTACAGAACACCGGACCCCAATGCCTCAATGACAGAATCACCCTCTACATACCCAAAAGAAACCACCGCTCCGCCAACCTCCTCCTCGCCAAAACCCTGCGCATCTGCAGAGCCAAAGCAGGGGGATATCCTTCTCCTACATCGCAGCCAAGACCTGGAACGAGCTCCCTGCTGACATCAGATGTGCCCCCTTCCTGAACACCTTCAGGAAGGCTCTGAAGACCTGGCTTTTGGAATGAAACAGACCTGCTGATCCCCAACCTCCCTCAGCGCCTTAAGACCCTCATGGGTGAGTAGTGCGCTTACAATTTCCCTGATTGATTGATTAAGGCGAAGCTGGTGAGACCGTCTGGTAAGGCCCACGAGAACAAGTAATCTCTTCAGTCACCTTACTCAAACATTCCACCATCTCTCCCCAGTGGTCCAAATCCCTCTCTGCCTCCTTATCTGTACATCCTCGCTGCAGCCTACCTTCCTCAGCAACCGACCATGCACTCAAATCTAACAACCATTGGAACTACGGCAGAAGGGCCGGCCGCAATCAAAGGATTTGCTATGCGTCTCCAGGCCAACACCAGCCCCAACAATTCGAATCAATGCCCCATTTTTCTCCCCAAGTGGAATTTTGGAGCAGAGTTTTGAAGTTGTTAAAGAAAAAGGGGTAATTTTAAAAATGGTTTTGGGAGAGTGGGGTGCACGTGGCTCCCCTCTCTTGGGCCGATTTTGGCCCCAGGGACCCCATCCCCCAGGCCCAGCTCTATTTCTTAGTGTGATTGAGGCACGCAGCCCCTTCCTGGGCCATTTTTGGCCCAGGACTATTATCACCTGGGGCATGGCCATGAATTATGAAGGGGGGCACATTGCTCACCATCCTGAGCTGATTGTGGCCCCGGGGACAATCACTCCTCAGGCCAAGCTGTGAAAAAAAGGAGAGGGGGCCTCGAGGCCTCCCTCCCTGGGCTGTTTTTAGCCCTGGGACCGCAACCCCTGGGCCTGACCGTGCAGACAAATGGGAGCGCTGCCCTCCTCCTGGAGCCAAAAATGGCCCTGGTGACCCCATCCTCCAGGGCCGACTCTAGCTATGTTCTGAGGTGCCAACCCATGGGACATAGCGGTTTACCTGCCTGCACTGGTGCAGGCAGGAAACCTGTGTTTGCTCTCACTTGGCGGGAGCAAGTTCAAAGCTCCCCCAAGTGAGAGCAAAGACTAAGCCTGCTCACAGCAGGAGGGAGCATGAAAATTGCTCCTGCCCGCTGGGAGCGGACTTTTCATCTATTCCGCTGCCCACACTGAAGTGGGCAGGGAAACTGATGAAAATATTGTTCCCGCCCAAAGGG